>NC_054829.1:127084427-128334427 GCF_018345385.1 Vulpes lagopus | reverse complement strand
GTCTTCAGGCCAAGTTCTGGGTATTTAGGATGATTTGGTAGTTATCCAATTCTTTCCTGGGACAAGAGGAGCCTAGGGTCCTCCTACTCCACCACCATCTTTGACCCCCTCAAGATTGGAGCAAAAAAAAATATATATATATATACATGAAATATATATGAAATATATATGAAAAATATACACACACATATATGAAAAGTTGAGATTTTGTGCCAATAAAATTTAAAACATTGTAGCAAGAGCACTCAAGCTATTATTTCTATGCTTCATGCTCTGGTCAGCCTTTATTTCTTACATGTAATTTACAAATGATGTTGCTTGTTGCTTTTTTTTTTTTTTTTTTTTTTTACAGACACCACTTACTAGTAGCCTGTCTATATCCTGCATGCTAAAGACCTCATCATGAACCATGGCACAACTGCTGTTTTATTAAATTCCTGGATTTATTTTTATTTATTTATTTATTTTTTTTAAAGGCAAATGACCTTTTTTTAAAAATTTTTATTTATTTATGATAGTCACAGAGAGAGAGAGAGAGAGGCAGAGACATAGGCAGAGGGAGAAGCAGGCTCCATGCACCGGGAGCCTGATGTGGGATTCGATCCCGGGTTTCCAGGATCGCGCCCTGGGCCAAAGGCAAGCGCCAAACCACTGCGCCACCCAGGGATCCCCAAATTCCTGGATTTAATAGTAGTATCTAATACTAACTCTGCCATAATCAAAAAGTTAGTTAACTTTACTGACTCATGCCTCAGTGCAATTAATTTTGTCATCCAGTGTTTTTCATGCTGTCCTTTCCATGTTGTCCTTAAAAGGTAAGTGCTGGATAATTCTGCAAAGAGTTGGGGAAAGAGGATATATTGCTGGTAGTTATTCATATTTGACTACATGTTAAAATAAGAACTTGGAAAGAATCTGAGTACATAAAACGTGATCTCCCAAACTCATCCCAGATTATTACTAACTATTAAATTAAAACATTGTAAAAAATAGCAAAAGCAAGTCCATACAGATTGATATAACAAAACGTATAAGCAAGGACTATTCTAGGCAAAACAGAACATTTAGTCACCTAGTTCTAGAGAGCCTGACCAATGTTGCAGGTCTGAGACAGCTAATACATCTTCATGTAAATGGTGACATAACGGGAGAAGGTGAAACACCAGGATGAAATGACAGAAAATACATTCCTTCCTACGTGCAAATAGGTTCCAGGGGAATAACAGATCAAGATAATGTGCTGAGATATTGATTTGTTTCTTCTCTTCAAGATTCTCTTTCTTTTTTCAAGTTAGCATGATTTGATAACTTTTCCTAAGTAACTTTGGCATATCTAAGACCAGCAGCTGCCTGACGATAATCATCTTGGGGGCATTTTGGAAAGTTGATGCTCTTTATATCAATTGTATCAGATGCTGGAAAGATGGGCATGGTATTGAGAAATAAATATGAAGAGAGGATGGATCCCTGGGTGGCGCAGCGGTTTGGCGCCTGCCTTTGGCCCAGGGTGCGATCCTGGAGACCCGGGATCGAATCCCACGTCAGGCTCCCGGTGCATGGAGCCTGCTTCTCCCTCTGCCTGTGTCTCTGCCTCTCTCTCTCTCACTGTGTGCCTATCATAAATAAATAAAATAAAATAAAATAAAAGAAGAGAGGATTACTCTATTACTGGAAAGAGAATAGAGAATGCAGATCTGCTAGGCAAATATTTCTTAGGCCACAGAAAGAAATAATCGTACAATTAAAGCATGACAAAGCACATTTTCTCAAAATAGAAAAGAACCTTGTTCATCAGAACACATCATTAAAAAAAACTTACTAGGCATATCACAATCTAGGGAAAATATCTGCAAAACATATATTTGGCAAATTATTTATACCCAGAGTACATAAAGAATTCTAAATCTCAACAATAAATGAAAATATTTCAATTATTTTAAAAAGTGAGAAAAGATTTGACTAGATATTTCTGCAAAGGATCTATGTGTTGCTAATAATGACGTCAAAAGATGCTCTACATAGTGTCATCAGGGAATTGTAACTTTCACAATGAGATACTGCTATGCACTCAGTAGAATCACCATTTTTTTTTAAGTCTGACAATCTAAATATTAGTAAGAATGTGACATACCTGGGGCATTCATACATTGCTAGTGGGTTATAAAATAGTACAAGCATTTCGAAAAGAAAAGAAAAATTGGTATTTTTAATAAAATAGTTGAAGAGATAGTTGAAGACTGCCCTTTGACCCAGAAATTTCACTTCTAGACATTTTTTCAAGGGACATAAAAATATATATGTTCACAAAAACACTTTTTCAGGAATGTTCATAGGAACTTTATTCATAATTCACTTGTACATTTGAAATTTCCATAATAAAATCATTTTTTTAAAAAGAAAGAACATGAAACACTTATTTCACATCTTTAATTTTGTGTGTAAATTCTCACCAGAAATATATCTTTACAAATTAAAGGTTAGCTTGAGTGTGGTGCATGCATTAGCCCTATATGGAGTAAACAGAATTGCATAAAATTGCTAGATGTCTGGACTATTAATTTTTTTCAATGGTAATTAAAAGATACAGTCCTGGAAAAAGTTATCCTGATCAAATTTATAGGCAATAATTAGTAATAGCCAGTACTGCAAAATATTGTCTGAAATGAAATATTCTCTGAGGTAAAAATCAACATTTCATTAGATGATTAATCCATCTGTTTATATTTTTAAGGAAAGATACTTATTTACTTTGGTATATGTTAAAAATTAAATAATCTCTGTTATAAATCAGAATTTCAATGAACATAAAATTATATATACATATATGTTACTTTTTAAAAAATATTTTATTTATTCATGAGAGGGAGAGAGAGAAGCAAAGACAGAGGCAGAGGGAGAAGCAGGCTCCCTGCAGGGAGCTCAATGCAGGACTCGATCCAGGAGCCCCAAGATCATGCCCTGAGCCAAAGGCAGATGCTCAACCACTGAGCCACCCAGGCATCCCTATGTGTCACAATATATTATATATATTACATATTACTTAGTTAGTAAGTTACATATTACTTACTTAGTTAGAAACCAGATCCTAAATGCCTTCCTTGGGGGAGGGGGATTTATCATTTGCCTTCTGACAATTAAGTACAAAACTAAAGTTGTTGTAAAGCTTAGGACAAGTGACAAATATACAAAATTGTGCTTTTTGTGTCTAATAATATATTTCCTCTTACTTTATTATAGAATGTAGAAAATGTTCTATCTCATCTATTTTTCATGTGTTTTCCTTTTTCTTCAATTTTCTTTAGATATATCTGAGTTAATAATTTTTATATATCTTGAACTTTTGTTATCAAGAAAACTATTTTAAAAATAATAAATTATTGATCACTCTCGTCAAATATCCTTGGAAAGAATCACCTTAAAATGTATCATCATGAGAATATTATTACCCTTGGCTATAAGCATTCCTGCTCAAGATTGAAGTTTTGAAAGACTCACTAATTTCAATTATATCAATTCAATAAGAATTTAGCAGGGTTCACTGTTCATTCTCTGCACCTGTGCATTTTGGTCAGAAATTAAAATGTATTCATGCTCCTTAATTCTTTTACAGTGTAAAATTTTGAAAAGGCAAAATATTTAGTAAGCTAATCTTCACATACATGATAAAATATATATTTCTTGTGATTAACTGATAAAACTGTCAGTAATTGTGTATGTGCTATAGATAGAACTATAGAAATTACATGGCACTCAGGTTTATGACTATAGATATTTAATTTATCAGGTATAATTTTAAGTATGATGACAACGTAAACTAGATTTGTTTAAATGTTTGTTTCATCATGGTTGTCACAGAGAAAGTTACAGACTTTCGTTATGGATGCCACTAAAAACATGACTCTTCCAAATATCATTGGAGAAATCTCCAAAGGTAGTTCTGATATAAAAGATCCTGTTGAAAAAAAAAAAAAAAAAGATCCCATTGATGTAGGAATGAGTTAGGGGCAGACAGGGCTAGGCAGGGAAAGATAAGGGAAAGGCCCAGAGTCAGGCTTCCAGGAATCTGGGGACTCCCATTAACCCTAAGGACACCGAAAGGCCCCAGAGTCTGGCTCCTACTCATCCCATGAAACAGAGATAAGGCAGTAAAACAGAAAAAAATAAACCTGGCTCTCTAGCTCCAAAATGTTAGGGAGTATTCCCCTTTAATCGCAGAAATCCCAGATGTAGAGAACTTTTATGGAGTCGAGATTAACCAGAGAGAAGGGAACACCTTGTTTTGGCTCACGATAAAAAAATAAATAATAAATAAAAATAAATAAAAAAAAATCTTGTTTGTTACAAGTCCACCATGTTTGTTCTAAATACCCACCTGATAATTGACAATAAATGCACTCAGTTCCCTGGTCAGTTTCCTATAAAATACAGACTATAAAAGCCCTCAGTGGCAACCCTGTCGGGACACCTCTCACTTTTAAGAGTTTTCGTTGTTTCTCTGCTTAATAAACTTCTCTTGTTTGCTCCCTGCCTGTTGTCCATGAGACTCATTCTTCAATTCTGTGAGACAAGAACCAAGCTCTCCCGTATCACTATCGTATTTTGTATCAATGTATTAGAACATTTTTAAGTCCCTATTTAAACCTGGATTTTCAAACTGATATAAATAATTAAAGTAAAGGTGAAAATAATAAATCTAGGGTGGTTAATAGTTCTGATGATCCAAGATTTTGACAGGCAGTCCTAGTCATTTTAGACTTGGTAGATGGACCTTGACATACTACCAAAAGAATGAAAGCTTCCTAATAACAGAATATATGCTTACATCAAACTTTTCATTATTATATAAATTATAAAACTAAAAAGAGTTCTGTGCCTTTCCCACGTGTCCACTTACCTATAAAATTTAGATGATATTTACAGTTCTCTGTCTTTATGATTTTCATCAACTGAGGATATTATTTGGCTAACAAAGAACAGAAAAGACTGAGTAGGCTAGTAGTGCCCTTTATAGCTAAAGCACATAGCTTAAAAATAATCCTAAATGGAAGAGCAGAAAATATTTGAATACAAAAAAGACCATAAATATGAATGCCACTCGCAGATATACCCAGTATGCAAGTATTTTTATATACTAGAATATGAATCTCTGTTCAACGTAGTTTTTAAAGATTGGCTTCCCCCTACCGTAATAAAGGCAAAGGAACCAATGAGAGGTCAATTAAAGTTGAACAACTAAGCCCCAGCCCAGCATTTTAAGGAATCAGGGTTGTAGTTTACTACGTATTAAAAGCAGTTCATTAAACAATTTAGAGTAATGGCTTGGAGTTCTGTTGGTAGCTATTAGTATTACTGACTGTGAAGCAGATGCTTGATTTAATTGGCAAACACTTGTTCTTTTCATTTACAAGCAAAATTAGCACCTACACTCTTGCCAATAAATCAGACATTGTACCTGTTCTGAAATGAGAACTGCTAACTACTGATTGTAATTAGAGCAGATGCCCTAGCACACTAGCCTAGGGCCTCTTGTTCTGCTGCTTATCCTCACCCTAGAAAATACAAGAAACTGATACATATTTGATGTAGCAAGTTCCTATGTGAATGTCACACGTTTTTTTAAGTAAACATCTGATGGAATAGTGCACCAAATAACCCCTTAGTTGTTACGTATGTTGAATGGTGTTCCACCATGTGTAAAACCGTAGAGACGTAATAATATACTTCGGTGGAATTTGCTACCAAATTAGTTTTTCAAATGTATAAGGCATAGTTTTATTCATGTTTCCCTTAAGATGTTTTAAGAATACAACTTTTGTTAATAGTGTATTTATATATAAAATCTATAAATTATATATATATACTTTAAAAATATATGTTTAAATATATTTTATAGTGTATTTACATATAAAATATATACATTTTATATATTTTTAAATGTATATATTTTAATATATATATTTAAGAAACAAGATTAAAAATAGTTGTGTTTTGTTTAGGCATAAATTAATAGATTTGGGTTTTTGAGATTTCCTACTATCAGTGTTCCTAACATTTGCTCCATGCTCCACCCCATCCACATCCCCTCCCCATGCACCTTTGGCAGAAAAATTTTACCTGAGGTATCCCTAGGAAGACAGGACCACACTCAGAACAAATTTTCTGAATAATGAGTTAGCAGACTATTCTATGTAGAATCTACTAGCTAAGCTGGGACAATATGATTTAGATTCATTATCTATCTATCTATCATCTATCATCTATCATCTATCATCTATCATCTATCATCTATCATCTATCAATCTATCATCTATCGCAATCCCTGGAATGATTCTTCAAAGACATCCTAAAAATGAAGATGACAAAAGATTTTGATGAGAATGTATGAACCCAGACTCTGTAATAACTGCAAAAGGACCATAATGCAAATAGATAGTCAACTGTCTAAATTACTTTTAAAGCTGAAATATAAATAATTACAATGAATTTCTACTATGTATGTTTAATGATTAATTTTCAGTTTTTCCTCATCAAGCACAGCTTAGACTGAACACCTGGAGTTTTACATCTGTTCAGACCATGAAGTGGGACAAGGAGGGCACTGAGTCAATCTAGGCGGACGTTGAGCTCTGGTTGGGTTTTGTTACTGAGGTCACCTACAGTCCTCTTATAATATTTCTGTTGTAGGATCCTAGGCTTAGGACAGTTCCTTATCCTCAAAGGCATTATTGTTTGGTTTGTTTCTCCTCTTGTCCTAGGAGATAAGTCTCCAGGCTGCCCTGAGGTGGTGTGCCTTTCCTGAAGCTGTAGGCAATCACCCCTGCATACTTGCACCACTGAGGCAGGGTGTCTGATCATCTGCTCTCCCCCTTCACTTTCTTGTGAATACCGTGGAGGCATATGAAAAAGAGTCTACAAATAGTTCTTTTGTGTGATGCTCTCAATGGTGCCAGATGTCCCAATAATCCCAAATGTAGCCTTTGGCATTTTGTTTAAACTTCCGCTGATTTCTTCTTGGTTATCTCTACAGTAGGTTTTTGTTTTATTTTAAAAGACTTTATTTATTTATTCATGAGAGACACACACACAGAGAGAAGTAGAGACACAGGCAGAGGGAGAAGCAAGCTCCATGCAGGGAGCCTGATGTGGGACTCCATCCCAGGGCCCTAGGATCACACCCACACATCACAGAAGGCAGATGCTCAACCACTAAACCACCCAGGTGTCCCATCTATATGGTAGTTTACACCACTTTCTACCATGCTCTATATAGGTAAAGTAGTCTATACTTGAAAGGTTCTGTTTCTTCCTGGAATTCAAGCAAACTGAGGCTTTTTGTTTATTTCAATAAAAATAGTAAGTTTATATGTTATCCTGCTCTCTTCTATGTTGTTTTATTTTTAAAGATTTTATTTATTTATTCATGAGAGACACACAGAGAGAGAGAGAGAGATAGAGGCAGACTCAGGCAGAGGGAGAAGCAGGATCCATGCAGGGAGCCCGATATGGGACTTGATCCCCGATCTCCAGGATCAGGCCCTGGGCTGAAGGCGGCGCTAAACGGCTGAGCCACCTGGGCTGCCCGTCTCTTTTGTTTGAAAGTTGGGAATGATACTCTTTCCAATTTCCTATGTCCTAGCCTATGTATTTTGACCATTTGATTCCAACCTCCCTCCTCACACATACACCTTGATAGGATTTTGAACTAAATTAGAGTTTCATCTGTGATTCCTATTAAAGTGACCCTTGGTTTGTTTATTAATCAATACAGTACTCTATAACCCCATAGTGATTTTAATACTTATAACAATTTAAACCCTAGCTTTATATATAACAGAGAATTTTAAAAATATATATGAAGAATGATGTGATTTTATTAACTTTACTATATATGTTGTTTTGCCTGGGAGCTAACACAAATCAGAAGAATACCAAATGCCAGGTTCCATCCACCTGAGGAAAGAAAATAATCCTGACTGTTAACATTGTAATTTTTACTTCATAATATTTTCACACAAGTTTGTCATTTGAAATGGAAAGGCTTAGCTGAAACATTAGATTTCTGATTTTACAAAGTGACCAAGTTTTTACCGAAAGCAATATTTTGCACCTTTGATGTAAAGAATTCACACTTCTGGCATAATATTTTGATTAAGACTATTCCTCTTATCAACCATTTATCCATTGAATCAATTCAAGACTATTATAAGGCCCTCTATTACCTAATCATTCATATTCCTTACAATTCCTCTCCCTATGTTGAGAATTTCTCTCAAAATATTTTTTTCTGCAGATATCCAAATACACTTTTATCATTTCTATTTTGTACCTGTTGCAGGTTATACGTTCTCTTCTTCAACCATCAGTATTCCTTTCTTCTTTATTGTTTCTATTTTTTTTTCCTCAGGATTTATCTGAAATATTTATTTCATGAATTTTTCCCTGATTATTATATTCCATATTCTTCTCTAGTTCCTTAGTTAGTGTAATACCATTGTTCTGTAGTTCATAGTTTCTAATGAGTGATCTCCTTTGGCATATGGTTCTCCAATTGTTGAGGGGCTAGTCTTGTCTCCTTGCACAGAATATCAGGCTCCTGGAGATTAAATAATATATACATTTTCACTAAATTGCATAATTACCTAACATAGCTAGTACAGTATTCAGTACCATTTATTAGCCAACAAATAATTGAAAATCATTGGTTAATTATGTGGTGAAATGTTTATTAATTAATAAGTATTTTAATTGTGCCACGAAAAAAATCCATTCCTCCTTACATAATAAATTCAGTCACTGTAAATATTGAAGCCAATTCAGCAAAAATAAATCTAATTTGGAATAGTGTACTTATAAATAAGACTCATATCATATTCTGAACCATTATGTGTTTATTATTTTCAGTCACCGATTCAGCGACTTCCATATAACCATCATTTGTGAATAGGAAAAAAAGCTCATGACTATTCTGTCTCTAGCTATTTCTGTTCTTCAGCTCATTGAACTTTGTGCATTAGAACTAAAGTTCATATATCAAATGGTCTAGAGGCCAATGGAAGATTATAACAAAGCATTAAAATAATGTAAGCAAACTCCGTTTCTTTTGAAGAGTTGGTTGTTTTTTAAATTGATTTCAGATACTCCATTTAAGACATACTTTGATATTTGCTTGAATATAAAATACTTGAATACGGAAGCAGAAATTATTTTACTGATTTTTTTTTACCAAATTTTATTTAATATGTTACTAAACCCATTTCTATGTATTTGAATATTTACATTATTAATTTCATTTACTCATTCTTTTATTTTTTTAAGATATAATTTGTTTATTCATGAGAGGCAGAGACATAAGCAGAGGGAGATGCAGGCCAGGTTCCCTGTCAGGAGCCCAATGTAGGACTTGTTCCAAGGACCCCAGGATCATGACCTGAGCTGAAGGCAGACACTCAACAACTGAGCCATCCACGTATCCCCTTACTCTTTTATTTTTATGATTTTTGTATTTTTTTTAGTTTTAGACTTCATAGAAGTTTTGAAAATAATAAAGTCCCCATATATCCCAAGCCCAGTTTGCTTTATTTTATCATCTTACATAAATATAAACCTGCTTTAAGAATTAAAAAAAAAAAAAGTCTGAGGTCTATTATATCAGAAAACTAGATTCTAACATAAGTTTCTATAGAAGGAAATGGTTGAGGTTTTTAAGCTATGAATTTGTCTTTATATGAATATAGCATTTGCCTAATATGTATAAAACTGATACTGTGGCAAATAAAGATCAGCTTAATGCATATTTAATAATAATAGTATTAAATACATTTATCCCAAAATGTCCAAATCATACAAGTAATTGTATGTTTGGGAAGTATCTTTGTTTTAACATTTTTCTCATGTTTTAAAATGTTGCCTTAGCATATATTTTATGATATTCATTTGTAATTATATTAAAATAATCTAAAATTAGAGGTTTCCTGACAGCAAGTGATAGAAGTAGGGTCAAAGAGACACAATCTTGTGGTTTTTTGAAGATAGAAGAAGAGGGCCATGAGCCAAGGAATGCAGGAAAACTCTAGAGACTAGAAAATGCAAAGAAATGGACTATAGCCTCCTGAAAAAAAAAAAATACGGCCCCAGTAACACTTTAATTTTAGCTCAGAGAGATGCATGTCAGACTTTAACTTGCAAACAATAAGGTAATAAATTTGTCATTTTACATTTCTCAGTAGTAATTTGTTATAGCAGCATTACAAAACTAATATACTTCCTCATTTAATAAGCTACCTCTGATCATCCAAAGTTGAAGTGGACAAGAGAGTGAAATAAAGCACAAGAAAGATCCTACTCTGATTGCTATTAGCAGCTGACTTGGCATGGGAGAGCTGTGGAGATTGATTCTGTGGATTCGGGAGGAAACAACCCCTCCATCCCTGGAGAACTCATTCACTGTTCCATTCATATAGAAGTACAGTTTTTACCCGTGTGGTCATTATGAGATTCTTTAGACAGGGTTCTTGTCTCACAGAGTCGAATAAGAAAGAATTTCGTGGACACAAAAGAATGAAGTGAAGTGAAAATTTATTAAGTGAAAATGAGAACAGAAAGGTAAGAAAGAAAGCTCTCCAGAGTGAGAGGAGTCCCAAATGGGTTGCCACTGAAGGCTTTTATGGTCGGTGTTTTATAGAAAATTGATCAGGGAACCCGATAAATATCATCTCTATAACATTTGAGACAAACAAGATGGATTAGAAAATATCATGAAAATATCTGGTCTGTATTTAAAACAAACAAGGTGGATTTGTTATGTTCCCTTCTCTCTGGTTAACATCTTGTCCACAACATTTTTCACATCTAGGATTTCTGTAGGCTTGGTTTTGTAGCTGCCATCCTACCTCTCCCTATCTAGCCTCACCTGTCCCTCACTCAATTTGATCCTCTACCCAAGCATATTTCATACTCTATCATTTATGCTTTTTTTGCCAACCGCAGAAAGGTCAATTTGGACTATGAAGAAAATTCTCATTTATTATTTTGAGATTGATATATATTAGGAATGATTTGGGATACAAACTAATAGACTGTTTACCATTGTGGTTATTAAAAGCACTTAATTGTTTTACATAATTGGAGATCAGACATAGGAAATGTCATTTTTGACACAGTGTCACAGCATTATTAAGAACCCAGCTTTCTTAATTATGGCATCCTACTGCATATTGCTTTTGTTTCATTTTTTAAATTGCCCATCTCAAGGAAAAGTAACATATCTTCAGAAAATAAGCAGGAAGAAGAGGAGAAAATGCATGGAAACTGGAATATTTTTATACTTCTGCCTGTGTTACCAGGAAACTGAATATACTCCAGTCACTGTTTTTATTCCATGAGATTTCCTTTTGGGACTCACTAACAGTAACTACACTATGACCACTTTAGCAGACAATGAATGGATAGTTTAAACTTTGACAGTGAGCTAAAGTTTATGCCTATAGAATGGTTAATTTAAGTGAATATGAAAGAATAAAAATATAAAAGAATAATTTTGGTGAATGATTATCTCTCATTATTAAATTATGTGAAAGTTATAAAACATAATGATTCAACATATGTGATATATGGATTAGATAGGCCATAGACTCCATGAAGAGTTGCCCACAAATAAAAGTAGAAAAAAAATTATGTCTCTATTTTTAAGATTCTATAAAAGGCTAAGACAAAAATTCATTATTCATGGATTTTTACATATTCAAAACACTGTCATTATTTTTTTGTGATGAATAGACTAACAGTTATACCATCAAGGGCACATAGAAAATGCCTTTTCTCCAAATTAGCTTTTATCAAGTTGACTATAGCTCCAAGACATACATTAGTTTAGGAGGAGATGATTTATATAGATTCCAATAATAGTCTCACTGTCCTGGATACCAATCAATACAGACTTTTTCTTACATTATTCACTTGACTTTGTCATTTATGCTGACATATAGACAAAGATCACTGTACAAGTTTATGAAGAGATAAGAGTTTTGGCATGTTAAAATAATGCTTTTAAAAAGAACTTTCAACTTTATTAAAATATATTTGAATGACCTGATAAAATCAACTAACAATGTTTTAAATAACATCAAGGCATCTATCTCCTTTACCTCCTTAGTTAAATATTCCCTCTCCAAGAATCATCCTCATTAATTCTTTGCCAGTTTGAACTGGTTACCCACTGAATGCAATTGAAGGCAGATTTTAAATTTCTTCTACATTTTAGTAGTAATGGGAATAAACATATGTCTGTTATATATTTAACATCAAAACCATAAGATTATGCTAATTTATTTCAGGATTTTTTTTTTAAATCAGTTGAATAGTACAACAGGGAAAGTGGCAAATTGAAGAGATCAGGAAATTACACTCTGTCTATAAAACATGTCATGTTTTCTTGTATTCCTGTGTTCACATTCTTGCTCAATTGTCTTTTTATCAGACAAATCTCTGAAGAGATCTTTATATTTAAGAAGTCAACAAGAGCCATTCTTAATAAAAAACAAATTAATTTTTATTGTTAAGCCAGTCAATTCGAGCTTATTCTAGATGGAGATGTGGAGTGTGGAAAAGAATCCATATATATTAGTTACTGACATGATTTTAAACAATAATTTAAATTTTAGCATTTTTCTTCTGAGATTCAAAATATTCTAGGCTCCTCCATATAACTCCAGGTTTACTTATGAAAAAAAAAATCCCTAAAATAATGGCTATTTTAAATAACCTATTAATCAAAGTATTAACTTCATGTAAACCATACACATTTAATGAGCATAAAATATGAAAATAATTTTCATAAAAAGCAATACAGTAGAAATTTTAAAAAGTGAAAAATGTGTGGAAGTATGAAATACTGGAAATTATTTCATAAGTAACTTCCACCTGTCTTGGAAGATGTGAGTTAGTGTAAGGAAACAGTGTATGTCCCTGTGGCTTTAGAATAGAGTCACCATAAACTCCTGCCTTAAGCCAAAAACAACTCTAAAGGATAACATAATGGCATATTCAAGTCCAGATTAGAAAGTGACTGCGCATTTTTGCTATAGTAGATTTGACTTCATCTCTTTGCAGTTGGAAATCTGAAATAGTTGACAGCACAATTAGCATATCAGGAAGGGAAATCAGTGTGCTAAATGTGCTACAAAGTAATCCACACAATAATTGAGATATCTCTCTTCCCTTCACACACACACACATACACTTTTATGACTTTATGAATCACTTAAAAATATTTTCGATGCATGTACAGAAACTCTGGCTTCTTTCTAGAGATAATGACACTGATAGATCCCATTTTGAATTAAAGAATAGATATCCCATATTCCAGAATCTTAAATATATTGCTGGCAAGATTATTTTACTTCCTGGTGTATTCAATTTCCCACAGTCCCAAATGACTATATTAAATCTCTATCTTCAATATTCCAGAACACCTTAAACTCTCCTTTGTCTTACCTGGTGCTTTTCCCTCCTAATTAATTGAGAAAATATAAACAAGCATTTAATAATTGTCTAAGCATCCATCCTTTCACCACCAAATCTATCAACAAACCAGCATCCATACTTGGGGACACAGTATATACGGGAAATCTTTTTACATTCCTTTTAATTTTTTTGTTATTCTAAAATTACTTTAAAAAAAGTCTTTAGGAAAAAGCACAAGTCTATATAAAGACAGCATTTCAACTGAATAACAACTGGCTATATTCTTTTACTCCCCCCCCCATTTCTTTTTATGCTTTTAAGAGCTAATTGCTAATATTTGCATACTTTATATAACCTTAGAGAAAAGGCATGTAGAATGTGTGTACTGAGAATTTTGTAAGTCACAACATCAAATGCCACCTTCTGTTTTAACTCCAATAGATAGCCAATGGGATGCTCAAAAGATGTTACTCACTCAATATGGATCCCTGTGCTCATTCTCTCATAAGTTTGTTCATTTTATTCCTTTATCTCTCCTTTTCTTCCCAAAGTCCTGAAAGACTTATGTTAGTTCAAACCTTATTGAAGCTACCCCTTGTTAATTTTCATCCTACCTTATGTCCTGAATGTGATCCCATCTCAACACTATATCCCCCCTCCTGCAAGTCCTGCAAATGAAGGTATAGATGATGAAGAGTATGTGAGCAAGCTCTCACGCCTCTGTCTGCATGTCTGTTAACTCTCAGGGATCTCTGAGGTTATAAACTTCAGCCTCCAAGATGTGACTAAAGACCAGGACCAGTGCCAGGGAAACTGTATCCTAGTCCAGGCTCTGCCACTTTATAAACTAATGAGATGGTGCCATTTCAGTGCTCCAGTTTCTTTATTCACGATGGGATCCCTGGGTGGCTCAGTGGTTTAGCACCTGCCTTCGGCCCAGGGCGTGATCCTGGAGTGCCGGGATCGAGTCCCATGTTGGTCTCCCTGCATGGAGCCTGCTTCTGTCTCTGCCTCTCTCTCTCTCTCTCTCTCTCTCTCTCTCTCTGTTTCTCATGAATAAAAAAATAAAATATTCAAAAAATAAATCATTAATAATAATTTTGTTTTAGAAAAAGCATACCACAGAAAAATGACTCTTTGAATGTTACTCTGAAACTTGATCTTTCATTAATCAGATTGAAACTAGCTTATTGTCGGTGAAATGGTGAAAACACCTAGCATGCTGTTTAGCATCACCTGCAGTAGATTGGAATGAACCACAGGTGGAAAGGCAAACGGACTTGGGCAGAAGCCCTAGTACTTGAATGATATGAAGGCAATGTTCAAGTCAATGTATACATCTGACTAACTTGAGTTAGAAGTCTTGGGCAGGGAATGATATGTTCAGGTCAGCCAAGTATCCCATATGGCCTGCTTTGAGAGCTGCAGGGCTGGCATGGCAGCCATAATATGAAGATAGGTTAATTTCCTACAACTATACAGCTGACTGTGTTGAAATTAAGGTATAAAAATGAATCATGAGAGAGACAGAACTGCCAAGTAAGCTGGATTTTATAGCTCAAGTGTCCTCCAATGGTTAAGTAAGAGTTCTCATATTTGGACACTTAAGCAGAATGAAACGATCTGAGTGGTTAGACGTTAACATTGGTATCTGTATTTCAACTTGTAGATTGGCACCAGTGAAGGTAAAAAACTGGGCGTGGAACTCTGAAATGTTGAGGACATGTGTGATGATAGTAATGATGACGACTGGTGCTAGAGGCTATGGAGAAGGGCTAAATTTTGAAAACTGACATGTGTCAAAATTGTTCCAATCTCTGTGTGATAGTGTCTTATATACCCATTTCAGAGACGGAAGCTTCAATAACATCTTTTGCCCCAAACTCCAAATGTAGAAATCTTGGAGTCAAGATTTTAACCGCAATACACTGACTCTGCTGAACCATAGAAAAAAGATGCTTTGTGTCACGTAAACGAACTGAGACTTTGCCTTAAGAACTATTGAATCCTTCAGATATTTGCAGAAACTTTGATTTAGAGATTGGGAATTTATTTTAGTATTCCGAAAGAGAAAAGATATTGTCCTGCTTTAGAATATTTATGTGAATATTTATGTGAAGATGGAGAGAAATAGACATATTGCAGGGAGCCTTATGAGGTAGAAATTATAGTTCTTGGAGAGTGATTAAATATGGAGTGAAATGCAATCAAGTATAATATTCATAGTATTCAAAAACTAACACAGCATAAGTACCAATCAATCAAATTGGATGTCAGAGCAATCAGAACAGACAGCAGCAGCTTTACATTACCAGTGTGTCCTGGCTCATGATCAGCTCTGGGTAGACGGGGAGGCATAAAGTATGTAGTTCATGTCTCCAGCTTAAGTAAATGGGTGGATGGTGATGCTGGTCTTTGGCTGGGACATATTTTCATACTGAATTATAACATACTCATTTCCTTCACAAAGCAGTTTTTGTGTTAACTTCTTACAAATTTATTGTGAAGCTCAAATGAAATACAACATCGCGGTTGTCGATTGCTAGAAAAAACATGGATCATAAACGTCATTTGAATAGCTTTGTGTGTGGAACATGTATATTTAATACTCTTTTAAATTTTTTATTGATTATATACTCAAACATATATAGCAGGAAATAGACACACGTGGGAAATTTTACTTAGAACCAAAGTAGTTATTAATAATATCAACATACGTTAAATTAGACATAACTTCAATGCTCAAGTATAGTGTGATATTTTAGCAAATTATGATAAATTAAGATGATGCTATACACAAATATGTATTGCCCGAATTATAAAATATATGCACCATGCCAAAACAAAAGGTACACTTTCATTTTGTAGAAATTAGTGTGTACGTTAATTATATTACAGGTAGTCTTGCCCCAGCCACCTCTCTTCAATAAACGATCTAAGGTAGACATATAACAGGGGACCATGAAGAAGCAGTAGAAATAAAAGGAAAATTAATATTGTACAACTTCCCAGGCCTTTGGCTTAAAATGCTAGGATAATAAATTGATACAACTTATTTCAGGATAATTTGCCAATAACAAAAATTTAAATGTATATACATAGTCTTTTTTTATACATATATATTCAGATATAGGTTCAAGGAAGCACATCAACAGATGCTCATTACATCTTGATTTTTAATAGGATAAAATATTAAAATCAGCTTAAGTATACATAGATAGACAAGAGGCAGTATAAGTTTTGTATGCCTTATCCCAATGCACAGAGAAATCCAAAGCAGCAGTTGAAATTAACAAGTTAAATATAATTGCTGACCTGAAGAGATATTCATGATATACAGTCAAGTGACAGATGGAATTTTTTAGTATTATATAGTATGAATAATTCCTTTGGTGAAACTGAAAAATGAATTCTATTCTTATGACTCAAAGACTGCTCTGTGTTCCACTATACTCTGATGCCTTCCAGTCATATTAACAAAAATTAGCATAAATATAACCCTTGTGCCTTAGATTCCCTTGGTGCGGGGAACCTCTGATTAATTTCAGATTGGTGCATGGGTGCCTGGCAATATAGATCATCCTTAATTTGACTTAAGCCTCTGTTCAATCCCCAGGAGAATAAAATAAAACAATGAATTTTTTTTGTTGACTCTGGCAACTGCATTCATAAGCATTTATAAGAAATGCTTATAGCACAATTAAGAAGGAATGCTAATTACAGAAAAAGAGCATCAGTAAATATTCGACCTATAATGGAATATTGTGATAGTCTTCTAAATTATCAGATATGTGGGGAAATATTAGAGAAGGAGGGAGATAGGAATGAATGAAAATAGAATGGAGAGAAGCAGTGAATGAAGCAGTAAGAG
Source organism: Vulpes lagopus (assembly GCF_018345385.1). Taxonomy (NCBI): domain Eukaryota; kingdom Metazoa; phylum Chordata; class Mammalia; order Carnivora; family Canidae; genus Vulpes; species Vulpes lagopus. Next base: position 128,317,095 of record NC_054829.1, on the reverse strand, counting down.
TTAATTGTATTTTCAAAATCTTCAATATATGACTCTTATATCCATTTTCTAGTTCATACTTCTCCCGTGCTTCCTTTAAGCAGATTGTAAACCAACGAACTGAATTGCTTGGTTTTGTCTATAAATGCTTTCAAGTTCCTGCTTCCATGACTTTCCTCATACTATACACTCAACAGAAACATCCTTTTCTAAATCTTAGCTGACTTTGAAGAGCAATTCAATGACCACCCAGTTTATACAGCCTTTCTTGATTTATCTCCATCCTAGCCAAACCCTCACTGGTATAATATATGAACATATATAACTATATTTTATCTGAAGCTTTTAATAACATGTAACATGTCCTACAGGAGCTGATAGTTGAAAAAAAATATATGTATTTTTACTTTGCTTCTAAATAAATGATAGTCTCCAATTTTCACTAAATGGAGATGTTAACATTATTTTTTTAAAAATGTATTTATTTATTTTAGGGAGAAAGAATTAGAGTGGAGGAGGGAGAGAGAGAAGCTCAAGCAAATTCTGAGCTGAACACAGAGCCCCACTCGGGACTCCATTCCACGACCCTGAGATCATGACCTGTGCTGAAACCAAGGGTCTGAACTCTTAAATGACTGCAGCAACAGGGAAGCCTTTAATGTTATTTTTCTTGTATTTTTTCTGCTATTAAAAGTGTATTATGTCTGAAGCATGCTTGCCTTATCTTTGGAGTTTTAATGTATCATCTGGAACTTCATAAATTTTCCCTTGAAGTTTTAACAGAGCTATAACTAAATAAATTTTGATTGTTGCTTATTGAAACAATGGCTTTATGGTAGCATATGCATATTAGATTAAAATATATTCTATTTTGTTTTCAGTACCATCATCACTGCTTAAAAGATATTTCCACATAATATTTTAACTTCATCTCATTTATTCCATAAATGTCAAATCTATGCAAGCTGCTCACTGAAATTCTGCCTTTAGGAATTCTAAAACCTTAATATAGGCACAAATCAAAGTTATCCTGTATATTATTACAGGAAATGGGTTTTGAAGCTGCCTCTGAGCATCAAACAGCTTGACCTAATTAATATACATTATATAATATTATACATTAATGCCATATATTTATATATTAATATGTGTGTATAATTAAAGAAATACGAAACTGAAATTAATGATCATTTCATGTCATGCATTTACTTTTGGCATGTATAGATATAGAATTATTTTTCCTGAGAGATCTTCTAAGTAAGACTTGGGTCAAGTCTATTTGAAGCAGTCAGGTTTTCATGATATTAAGGTCATCACCTATTTATTACACCAGATAAATAATATGGCTAGGTGATGGTACATTTAAATACCCATAAACACAGGGGCTGCTGGTTGGCTCAGTTGGTTAAGGTTAATCGGAGAAAGACAATCATCATATGGTTTCACCCAAATGTGGAATATAAGAAATAGTGAAAAGGACAATAAGCGGAAGGAGGGAAACTAAGAGGGGAAAAATTAGAGAGGAAGACAAACCTTGAGAGACTCATAACTCTGGGAAACAAATAAAGGTTGCAAAAGGGAGATGGGGGGGGATGGGATAACTGGGTGATAGTCACTAAGGAGGGCACATGATGGGATAAGCATTGGGTGTTGTACTGTATGTTGGCAAATTGAATTTAAATAAAATATAAAAAAAAGAACGAAAGAAGGTTAAGAGTCTGCCTTCCACTCAGGTCATAATCTCAGGGTCCCAGAATCAAGCCCTGGGTCAGGCTCTCTGCTCAATGGAGAGCCTGCTTCTCCCTCAACAACCACCCCCCGCCCCCAGCTCATGCATGCTCTCTCTCTCTCACAAATAAGTAGATAAAATCTTTTAAAAAACCTATAAAAGTGTTCTAGATTGTATTTGGCAGACGATATTTGCTCATTATTTTTCCATTTCGTTATATCTAACAGCATTGGGTTAGTATATGAATGCCCCTCCACAAACTTTATAGGTACCACAGTAGTCACCATCATACTGCACACTCAACTGCAAGGCCTTTAGCATCTGACCCTTGACCTGCTAATCTTATTTTTTTTTTTTAATTTTTATTTATTTGTGATAGTCACAGAGAGAGAGAGAGGCAGAGACACAGGCAGAGGGAGAAGCAGGCTCCATGCACCGGGAGCCCGACGCGGGATTCGATCCTGGGTCTCCAGGATCGCGCCCTGGGCCAAAGGCAGGCACCAAACCGCTGCGCCACCCAGGGTTCCCTGCTAATCTTATTTATGATGTTATCTTTCAGTCCTGTGTTTTCGACACACTAGCCTTCTTCTTTCTTAAAAGACAAAAAAAAAACAACAACAAAAAACTTTCTTTGGCTGTTTATGCAACTATCATCTTCCAGTGTTTTCCTCTTGACCATATATAATAATCCTCACCCTTTAGGTTATTTTTATTCCATTTTCAATAGGTGCTGGTGTTTTTTGTTTTTTGTTTTTTGTTTTTTGTTTTTTTTTTCTTTACAGGGCTTGGTACTGAAATCTCATTAGTAATTTAGATGATTTGGTGAGTCTTTTCCAACTCTATCAGAATGCAAGTTCCTTTAAAATAGAACTTTATGTTTAGTGTTGAAGTCCCACTATCTGAAATAGAACCTGGCACATAGTTGCTGTCCAATGAATAAATTAATTAATGTCACACAGCTGTATATATGGGAAAAGTTACAGTGGCTTTGGTATCACTGAGGGTGAGGAGGTGTTGTGATGCAGACATAATGACTCCACATGTCAAACATGTTTTTAAAAGTTTAAAATGATAATAACTACTACTTCTTCCCTTAAAACTTAAGTTACCCTATTCTAAAGACAGCAAAAAATAGTTTTAGAATGTTACATACAGAAGCTCTTCCATCAGGAGAGAGCAGCATAATTATTTCAATAGAGAATGTTGTTGCTACATTTTTTGCCCACTGAGAAATGGCTCCTGGAGATCACACAGCTTTGCATAGATCACAGAATGAAGGGCACCATTTGGATTGTCCCACAGACAAGAAGAAACACGGTTACTGCTCTGTAATGATGAAGCAGCTGCTGTGGAAGACTTAATCTTTGCGAGTTCCTGCAGCTTTTTCAACTTAAATAGAACTCTGAAAGGAAAAAAAAAGAGGGAGAGTAACAGAACAAGAGAGAAAAGAGAAAACATTACTTGTAATAAATTCTAAGCCTGGAATCTATCAAGCGCAAACAGAAATGGTGGAAGGTTGAAGGAGGGAGAAAAAGAAGACACAGGGATTATGTAGAAACAAATATTTACTGACATGTATGTATGTGTTTATGCTTTTTAATAACAGGTGTGAAGAGACAAAAGAGAAATGTACTAAAATAACATGTGTCTTCTTTGACATAGCAATAGCAGAGGCAGGGAAAGTAGCCCATGAAATGAAAATTAAGTACTATTTCTGCCAGCTGTCTTAGATGGCTTGCCCAGTTTTTGGGTGATTAAAAGGAAAGTGATAAACCGCAGTACTTCACCTGTTTATTCATATGGTACTTTGTTATTGGAATACAGTACACGTTGTAGCATAGACGAAATTCACAAGTTTACCTCATTAAGCTCTTCAGGGAAATTAAGACTGTTTTAATCTTAATTATATGATTTTTTAAAAAAATTAATGCATGAGAAACCTATTGAATAAATATACTTCATTTATAATAAAAATTTTATACAGAAACCAGTCTTGAGCACATGTAGTTGTAGTATATAGAGCAATAGATAAAATATTGATCTAATTATTCATGAAGATGATAATCAAGATACAAATTGATGAACCACTTAGTTAATGAAAGCAATTTATGGCTAAAAAATCTATTTAGTTTGTATAATATCCATTTAAGCAGTATTTTTCAGTTGATATCTTTTTATAAATATGTGTGATCCCTTTTTACATTATTATGTGTAGAGTGTTTGCTCATGTACTACTAAGCCTCTTCATCAGTTGGACACTTCTAAGAAACTAAAAATACATATTTATTTAATATTTTATGTATTTATTCATGAGAGACATAGAGAGAGGCAGAGACATATAGGTAGAGGGAGAGGGAGGCTCCCTGTGGGGAGCCCAATGTGGGACTCAATCTCAGGACCCCGGGATCACGACCTGAGCCATCCAGGGGCCCCTAAAAACACAAATTTAATCACCAAAACTGCTCTCCTCTGTTTTTACTTAGCAAATATCAATTACAATGATTAAATCTGTAGGTTATCAGAAAATTTTCAACTACCAGATTTTTAAGTCCAATATTAGTAAGATAAATGCTTCATTTCATTTAAATTTTGAGATGTTTCCTATATTGTTTTTTATGGCTAAAATTCTATTGATAAGAAGCCAAATGGAATAAAAAGAATATTTTTTTTTTCCAGGCTTCTAGGCTTTACCTTGCATTTGTTTTAAAGAGAAATCCTTATTGGAGGGCATTTCACTTATGTGTAGTACCAAAGTTAGTGGCATCAATATTTTATACCAGCTCAAGTTTATGAAGCAAGTAGTTGCTATTAACTTAGTAAAAAATATTGTTTTCTCTTCCATTTCTCATTTCAGGTTTTGAGTCTTCTCTCTTTTTTTCTCAGTTAATGTAGCTAATGCATTGCCATTTTTGTTTATTTATTTATTTATTTATTTATTTATTTATTTATTTGAAAGACGGGGCATTAATTTCAATGTTATTCATTCTGGCCTCTATATTATTTATATATGATTTTTCTTTGTTATTTCTTCCCTCTACTAAATTTCAGCTAAGTTTCTTCTTTTCCTAGTTCCTTGTGATACAATGGTAAGTTATTTATTTGAACGCTTTTCTTAATACATGCATTTATAGCCTAAATTTAACTCTGATGTCTGTTTTTGTAGCATCCCATTGGTTTGGAATACTGTGTTTTCTTTTTCTTTTGTTTTGAGACATATTTTAATTTTATTTGATTTCTTATTTGGCCCACTGCTTGTGCAGTAGTGTGTTGTTTAATATTTACATATTAAATATTTAATATTTGCATTGTAGATTTTCCAGCTTTGTTTCATTATTGATGTGTAGTTTTGTATCATTTGTGGATGGAAAATATAGTTGGTGTGATTTCAGTCTTCTTAAATTTTGATATTTGTTATATTTTTTTAATGTGATTATACCAGGAATTCTGTGTGTACTTAAAGAAAATATGTATTCTATTGTTCTTGGATGGAGTGTTTTACATATATCTGTTAGAACCATATATTTTGAAGTATACTTCAATTAAATAGGTTCTTATTGAAAAAGAAAAAAAACAATAACTGAGGGAACTCATTTAAAATAGAGCATATCAGAGAAGAGATGAGTGGGGGGAATGGGCGAAATAGAAGTGGATTAAGAGTGCACTTATGATGAGCACTGAGTAATGTTTTATAGAATTATTGAATCATAGAATTATTGAATCACTATATTGTACACCTGAAGCTAATATAAGACTGTATATTAACTATACTGGAATTAAAATAAAAAACTTAATGAAAATGCTAATCCTAAAAGAAAAAATGTTTAATGAATATTTAAGTACCGAGTTTCCATTTCTCAGGAATATTAACAGTTGATGATGTATGTGCAATCTGCAAAATTAATGGAACATGGGGCTTCATAGAAACCAGAAGACTATATAGAAACTGGAAGAAACAAATCTGTAGAAGATACATTACCACTACTTGAAAGTTAATCTTCATTTTACAGATTTTGTGCCTACAGTGGACAATTTAACATGTTCAGTTGCAGAAGTGCATTTACTCATTACTCTATTAAATCAGGCTTTTAATTTGAATCAAAATATACCTCTAAAATAACATTACTCATTTTCTTTTTTTTTTTTTAATATTTTTTTTAATTTTTATTTATTTATGATAGTCACAGAGAGAGAGAGAGAGGCAGAGACACAGGCAGAGGGAGAAGCAGGCTCCATGCACCGGGAGCCCGACGTGGGATTCGATCCCGGGTCTCCAGGATCGCGCCCCGGGCCAAAGGCAGGCGCCAAACCGCTGCGCCACCCAGGGATCCCAACATTACTCATTTTCAAGTTCAAGTTTGTAACTGCAAATATTAAAAGTGAAGCAACATCTTTTCTATGTCAGCTCCTTGAGGAGAAGACAAAACAGGCAAATATTAAATGATGTCCAACTTATGTGAGTGTCATCGGATGTTTCAAATAAAAAATCAGTTTCAATCATGATTGAGATTTCCTCCCTACTTCACAGATTCAAAGAAAAGAATTTGAAAGGTCATTCTATCAATAGGTAACATCTGAAATTATTGTGAATGTGATTATATATTTAAGAGTGTAGTAGATTAAAAACAAAATATTTTTGTGCCATAATATAAATAAATATTTTGATGGTAACATAAAGAAACATGGAATGGAAATGTAATTGGTTTGGTGTATACAAAATTCATATCATTTCTAAAGAAGCATCTGTTAGATATCACTAGTAATAGAATATATAATTATCATAATGTATATGTATGATGTGTAAACAGAATAACTGAACTACAAATTTTTGTGTGAAATATGGTAGCAAATAGAAAATATGTTTCAGCATGACACTAAATTGCTTGCTACTTTTCTGACCAATCATCAATTTAAATTTTATTTAAAAAAGGAATTACAAAATGAAAATAAAACAAAACAAAATGAGTGTCCTACTACTTGACATTTTGTACACAATTCCACTAAATTTTGTCTTTTTTTTCAAAACTACTTGTAAACATTTAAAATAATAATCGAATAATGGAACAACTAAAATATTTTCAATTTTAGAGGCTGTGATGATATGCAATTATTAATAGCAATATTACAGGAATGTATTAGAACATACACATGAGCAAGAAAGGGAGAAAGGTAAAAATTATGGAGAAAAATTATGCGGAGAAGGTTTTTATATTTGGAATTCTATAAATCTAGCTTGGTAAATATCAACCTTCCAGATGATATTTTTTGGGAAGCTCCTATATTTTGACTGATTAATATTTTATTCTATAGTAGATTAATATAAAATAAATTTAGAAAGCTTTTAGTTTTACAATCAAAATTTAATAAGCTATTCTAAAAAATCATAGACATGTTATATGGGAAATTTTATTGTAATACTTGTTCAAGAAATCTACCTGAAATGAGGCAAAAGTGTATGAATGAAAATGGTTTGTTTGAAATATATGTCAATTTCAATATAAAAATGAAATTGAGAATACTTTTTATTTTCAGAATTTTCTCTAAGTTTACCAGAGAACTCAGCCACTATAGTGTGAAGGTCTGATAAAATAGCATTATGTATGGTGTCGAAATGGCCAAGAATATTAAATTTATTACTCAGTAAATAGAACTTCGGAGAGACTGTAGGTAATTTTGGACGGACTTCACCCTGAGTAGCCATAGGTCATGTATGCATCTGAAAAGTGAGATGAGCCTGAGGGCAGCCCTGTGGAAGTTCTATTTGGGTACATAACATGAGTTGTCTTTCCAACTCATCCCCATCAGTGTCCACTTGATACCTCAAGTCATCATTTTTTCAGTCTCAGGTTTCCACAGAGTTATGTTTCTGACTCCGTTCATATTCTCAAGTCCAGCAATATTAAATAGTAAATTAATATTCTGACTTCATTAAAATAGTAAGGAAGACATTATTGAGGACTATTGTGATAAGTATCAAGAGTCTCCCGGTAGGAAACTGAGACTAGGCTCAACTCTGCATACAGCAAAGACATGTGAGGATTTATAGCCGATGAGCAAAGTAAGAAAGTCAGGAGGATGACAAATTAGGTATCAAAGATAGGGGGGAGTCTTGTTAAACCAACCTAAGAGAATTCTTGCTGAAGGAAGGCCAAGGACTCATACTTCAAAGGTGAGGGGTAAGGAATTTGATCGATATCAAAGCTGGAAGCTCTCTTTAAAATGATTCAGCAGGATTTTTGCTAAAACTGGGCTGAGCAGCAAAAAGCACAGAGACTAAACAGTGACCTATTTGAGAAGAGGGCCCAGGGAAGCTACACTAATGTTTGATCAAGGAAAGGGTCTTTGTTGAGGTGATCAACATGTTGATGTTTCATTTTTGCCTTCATTTGACCTTCCTTGTTTTAGGATCCTATCTGGCTCAGTGAGATGACAAGATGGCTAAGGGCCCAGTGCATTCACTAGCTGAAGTTTCCCTGGTTTTCTGAGGCTACCTCCTGGCCCCCAGCTAGATTACTTGAGTTTCTCAGTGACAGTCTGAGGCTGTTCATGTTCGCACTCTTTCTTAAATGTTGGTTTTTCTTAAAAGACACTAATAAGAGAGAGTACTGCCTTTGCGATCCTCCAGAGATCATTTACCATGCATGCTGTGGGATACTCCATCAACAACATGCTAAAGACAGACCTCAACTTATGGTGAACATAGAAGACCCTTGGGCAGCTTGCAGTTGATGAACCATGAGAGGAGTTCTAACATCTTACTTTTCAAAAGTCTGCAAGTAGCAGGGTGTCTATAATTTGCTAGAACACTTTTTTTACTTCCCTTGCCACTATGGCCTGCCATGTGAAACAAACTTTTTTTTTTTTTTTTTCCTGATTGTCCCCATTGTATTGGTGAAGCAGCTACTTTCTTCCATATCTCTCTTATTCCTGTACCAACATTTTACAGATTCAGTATTTAGGAGAATTCCAGAAAGGAAATAAGGGCAGTCATTTGAGCAAGCATCAGAATATACCAATTTCTATTGTGATGGAGACAAAGTTATAACTTTTGAATTGGAAATTCCTCAGTCCAACACTATAGCACCACAATCTATATCTAAATTTCAAATGCCAATTAGTCTTCTGTTAAACAATATTAATTCTAATTCCTGTGTCATTTAGGATATTTCCAGATACAAGTAACTGTAAATCCAAAGGAGAAGTGTTCTAAAATCTTAAAGGATTTGTTTTTTCATATTAAAAAAATCCAAATATAGGACAGCATGGCAAATAGACTTTAGAGTGGCCTCTGTGATCCTTGCTGCCTAGTGTCCATACCCTGCATGAACCCGTTCCCTAAGTATAAGCAGAAACTGTGACTTCTAATCAATAGCATATGGCAAAGGTGATGGATGTATGTAATTATATGTACATGATTATATGACATAAGTAAATGACCTAGCTAGAAGATTATCTTTTTAGAAGATTTTAAGTGAGGAAATGGTCAGGCAAAGAAATAAAGGTGGCCTCCAGATATCAGCCAGTAGGGAACTGAGGCCCTCAGTTTGACAGCCTAAAAGGAACTTAATTCCTCCAACAACAGTGTGAGTTGAAACACATCCTGCCCCAGTCAAACTTCAAATGAGACCACAGTTCGGGACCACATATTGATTGCAGCTTTATGAGACCCTTCAACAGAAGAACATATATACTATGTGCAGATTCCTGACTCACATAAACTGTGATGTAATAAATGTGTTATTAAGGTGCCAAGTTCATGGTAATATTGTCACATAGCATTATAGAATCAGTACAGATAGCTTGAAATTTGACTGATTGAGCAGTATTGAAAATACTGCCCTAGGTCTATGTAGAAGTTATTACTGCAAAACCAACCACCTCAAACTTAATGGCTTAAAACAACAGTCATTATGTTCATGACCTCTGAATAAGGAATTTGGACAAGGCTGAGCTGTGTTTCTTTTGATCCATATGTCATAGAGGTATTAACTTATGATTGGTTTGGACTAGAAGGTTCAAACACACTTCCCTCACATGCCCCATACCTTGGTAAGGAAGACTGGAAGGCTAGAAGCCTGGAATTAGCTAGACCATTTTCTTTCCTCTCTGTATCATTGCAAATACCCTCCATATGGTCTCCCCAACAGGCCATTGGATTTTCACATGGAGGTAAGGGCTTCAAGAGCAAGTGGTCCAAGACACAAGAGCTGCCAGTCTCTGAAAGATCCAGATTGATCAAAGCCATTAGAGAGCCCACTCAAATCCAAAAGAAGGTGATCGTTGGAGGTGAGTCCTTCATTATGGACTTAATGTTTATGTCCCCCTAAGAATCATATTTTGAAATCTTACCCCCCAATGTGAACCTTCAGGAAACAAGCTTTTGTGAGGTAATTATGACATGAAGGTGGAGCCCTCATGAAGGGATTAGTGATCTTGTCAGAAGAGACACAAGAAAGCTTGCTTCCCCACTCTTTCTCCTCCATGTGAAGATACAGCAAGAAGGCAGCTATTCAAAAGCCAGGAAGTGGGCTTTTGTCAGAATTCAGTCATGCTGGCATGCTGAGCTTTAGCTTCCTGCCTCCAGAACCACAAGAAACAAATATTTGTCATGTAAGTCACCCCATTGAAAGTATTTTTGTTATCACATCCTGAACTAAGACAATCTCTCAATGGCATGATTATTAAAAATTCTGGCCATCTTTAATTCACCACAGTAGCCATCTAGGCTCTTATTTCAAGGCTAGAAGCTGTCCTCCCAGTGCCTTATTATTATATAATTATAGGCAAAGTAAAGGAGTGAAAACTCGTGTTTTCTGATTCTTACAGAAATGGAGGAAAGTATTCCCACAAGTAGGCATTAAGTTGCTGGTGACATTTGACTTAGACAAGCTAATCTTGTAGTTGAATACTATTCAACTTTCATAAACCATGAGTTAGAGCGGATGCCTGAGTGGCTCAGTGATTGAGCTTCTGCCTTTGGATAGGTTGTGATCCCAGGGTCCTAGGATCGAGTCCTGCATCAGGCTCCCTATAGGGAGCCTGCTTCTCCCTCTGCCTGTGTCTCTGCCTCTCTGTGTGTATCTCATGAATAAATAAATAAAATCTTTAAAAAAGAAAATCTGAGTTAGGGAATATTATCATGTTATTGTAATAATTTTCTTCCTTTTAAGTGTGTTGATTCCTAAAAGTCCATGATAACAGCTGTATTAGCCAAACTTTGTCAGTGTTACATATAGTTACTATCTAAAATAATGAGAAAGTAATAACAGTATTTATTGTTCTCATACAGCTTATATCTTTATGGTAGGGTGCAAGCAATCAACATTTATCAATCAATAAATTTTTAAATGCTAGAAACTGTGGAAAAATCAGGAAGACAAAGAACACATTAAAGAACAGATCATTATATGATTATTGATGCATGCCAGAACCAAAGACAAAACAGTTATAAGTAAATTACTTTTAAAATATAATAAAATAAAATAAAATAAAATAAAAAATAAAATAAAATAAAATAAAATAAAATAAAATAAAATAAAATAAAATAAAATAAAATATAAAATTATGGGCAGCCCAGGTGGCTCAGCGGTTTAGCAACTGCCTTCAGCCTGGAGTGTGATCCTGGGGACCTGGGATCAAGTCCCATGTTGGGCTCCCTGCATGGAGCCTGCTTCTCCCTCTGCCTATGTCTCTGCCTCTCTCTCTCTCTCTCTTTGTTTCTCATGAATAAATAAATAAGGTCTTTAAAAAAATAATAAAATAAGATATAAAATTATTTTCAGGATACTTCATCAGTGATGGATATAACAAAGTAAGTAGAATACTCTCCTTTCAAAAGAAATGATATAAATTTTAAAAAGTGACTATTTTAAATTATTGAATTTATGTTTCAGAAATATTTAGAACCTTACCATCCCATGTACAAGAAATATGATTTAAGGATAACACTACACATGTCTACTTCTAATTAAAGCTCTAAATAATTATGTGCCGGTGCCCACATTTTTCAAAATCATATGCAAAAAAATTGTGTATTTTCAATGCCCAAATATACAACAGTGAAAGAATGCTATTTTCATCTTTTAGTGCTAAAATAATAAACTAGTATTTATTTTTCCTGTTAAATATTGAAGCCAATGTACTTTTTATGGATGAATTCCAGCAGTCTAAATCGAAGTGATGAGACCTTTATTATTATCAATCTTCAGGCATGAGAACTTTGGTATCATAATGACAAGCCCTACAGTCTTCCTCCAAGTAGTGCACTACATTCATGACGTGCCATTTGATGAGGGTTGATATGAGGATGTAAGACAGGCATAAAAAATGACTGTTCATGCTAATATCCCATCAAATTCATGGAAAACAACATTTAACTACATCAGATGAATTTTCCCATTTCCACAATTGCATGATATGAAGTGTTCCCTTTCCCTTCTTCCTTTACTCCTCAATCCCCCCATCCTTTTTTTTTTTTTTTTGGTTATTGTTGTACAGCTTTTCATAATGCAGAAACAAACATATGTAAGCATTAGGATAAAATATATCTCCCACTTTTTTCCCCTCTCAAATACATGCTTTATTTTTCTTTGCAGTTATACCTAATATATTCATCAGTATAGCTTACAAATTTAACAAAATATTATGAATATAGCACGCAAGATTACCCTTTACGTAGATAAAATTAAAACTCCTTTGAAAGTGATGTCCAGGGGGTGCCTGGGTGGTTCAGTCGGTTAAGTGCCTGACTCTTGATTTTGGCTCAGGTCATGATGTCAGGGTTATGAGACTGAGCCCTGACTTGGGCTCAACGCTGAATATGGAGTCTGCTGAAGATTCTCTCTCTCCTTCTGCCCCTCCCCCTCTCTTTAAGTTAAAAAATAAAGTGATATCCACTGTGTCTTATCTCCACCTTGCCTTGGATTTAGGTGAGTTTAGCATTTACAATTTCTAGAGGTTTCCCCCAAGGAAAGCACGTATAATGGAGGCAAAAGAACCATGAAACAAATAAAGAATATTATTACTTTCAATTTTTACAGTATCTAAATGCAAATCTACTCTTCACAGAGTTTGTCAATTCACCTACATTAAGGTATGAATGACTAATCAGTATAAATTTTTGCTATCACCCAAGGTAGCTACATTTAATGAGCCCAGAATTATTTTCCAAAATTTGTTCACAGAACATGAGGCATTGATGAATAGGGTGAACAGATTTATGATGCTTTTTTTTGCAGATTGCAAATAGGAGTCTTTTGGGGGCCTTTGAAACCACATTATGCACACACTTATCTATTCATAATACCGACAGTGTCTCGAAATGAAACAACTGCTTTCCTAATGGAATTGGCATAGAGAAATACATTCAGTATTAATATTTGTCTTTTATGTCAGTATGAAATATTTTCCAGGCAACCATATTTGGAATTTTGTATCTCCTTTCTGGTAAAGTGAATCTTTTCATAGCACTCCTTTGAAATGTGTACTAGTCAAAGGTGAACTGAATTCTTACATGTTAATAAATTTTATGCTTTCTTTAGATTTTGATATTCGTAGCATCCAGTTGCCTAACTAGTCTAAAACAAAGAGATGCAGAGATAAATAAATAAAGCAAAACTTATTCTGCTGTCAATATTGACCATCACTATAAGGGCTGAATTAGTGTCTTTTATAGAAATTGAGAAAATACTCCCATCTGATTTCTTTTTTTTTTTTTATTCCATTTAGCTCTTTGGCTAGTAAGAATACTTATTAAAATAAAAACCTATTTTATGTTACAAATTTCTTCTTTTTACGTGCAATGTGAAATAGAAATTTGAGGATGTTTCAAACCAATTACTTCTAGTATTCCTCTACCATTCTGGGATATTTGATGATTTCTATCTCCCTTAAGGATTTGAATGTCTAGGTAAGATTTCACCCAAATTTGTAAAAGCCTTTTAAAATGTTAATTTTAGAGTGATCAGTTATGACCTTTTTCTGTGACATACCATCAATTTTCACATCTCAGATATGCCTATAAATCTAATGTTTCCAACTACCGAATCCAAATCACGAAGAGGCCTAAACAGTTCAGGGAGCTCCTACACTTCATAATAGGAAGTCAACAAAAATGACCACCGTGGGCTGTTGGCAGGTGTTGTGAAGGGACTAGGAGGTAAGAGCAGCACACTTAACTGTGGCTTTGGAAATAAAAGAAAGAGGGTTGGTTTGGGAGAAACACGAGTGGGGAAAGACTGGGTTCCAGGATTAGTTACATGGTGAGAACCTCTGAGATTCAGTACACAGACAGGGACACTTCCCTGATATTTGACTGACCATAAGGCCATGGTCCACATAGAAATAGAAACTAGGCTTCATCTCTCTCCTAAGTGGTTCTCTTCCTTCCTTCCTATCCATCCTTTCTATGTATTTTTTCCTCTCTACACTCACACATTCCCTATGATACTTGCAGTGATAAATATAGCCAGACATTGGTTTAGGTGGTAAAAACAGACTTTTTTTCAGCAACTACTGACAGTAGGGGCAAGATCTGAGATCATTTTTTTTTTTTTGTGCAGTGGTGACTGGCAGTTTGAAAGGGAGAATAAGAGAGAGGGAGTGTGAGCTCCATAGTGTCAGGGACGTATAAAAGTACAAAGGGTTGGTCAGTGTAAATGTGATTAGGCAAGCTGTGTCTGCCAGCTGGCCATTATCCAAGTTAGGATTCCATCCTCCCACAGCCTGGGAGAGAGAGAGAAAGGCCTTACCCTTCTTCATGACTGCATTTCAAAGGAATGGTTCTCAACTCCTCTCCTTGAGAGAGAGAGAGAGAGAGAGAGATGCTTCTGAGTTGCAAGAGACACATATTCACAACTGTAAGCTCTTTTTAATAAATGCTCTCAGAAAGGGAGGTCAGAGGCCTATCATGGGTGATGCTAGAATAAATAGTAAATTTTCCTGGAGCGTTGATCTTTCTCACACAGATGCTCTTTGGGGTTTAGGGTGTATGCCACCCAAGGGACCAGGCCTTATGCTGTTAGAAGCCATGCTAGAGGGATCCCTGGGTGGCGCAGCGGTTTAGCGCCTGCCTTTGGCCCAGGGCGCGATCCTGGAGACCCGGGATCGAATCCCACGTCAGGCTCCTGGTGCATGGAGCCTGCTTCTCCCTCTGCCTGTGTCTCTGCCTCTATCTCTCTCTCTCTCTCTGTGACTATCATAAATAAAAAAAAAATAAAAAAAAAAAAAAAGAAGCCATGCTAGAGTTTGGTCACATCTCTTAGTGCAGGGTTTGGATGAAGTTGTTATGTGCCCAGACTTCGCCGTTCTCAGTCCATCTGATGTCCTCGTTTCAAGGATAGAGAGTAGCAGGTGACCTAATTTCTAACTCCTCAATGCCTGTGTAGCAAAAGAAGGCGGTCAATTGAAATTTTAGGGAGAAGAAGTAATAAGGAAAGTCCTTTGTCAATAGGCTCATCTGAAATTTGACCCCTTTATAATAATACATTTTCTGGAATATGCAAGCCTGACCCTTACCTGTGATTTTGTCCAGAAATCACTGCAGAAAGACACTTATTGACATTTACTGGTCTTTTGTTATCCATTTCAATGAGATATGTTTTTATGCAGTATTTGAATTTTCAGCTTTTTAACTCACCATTTATGTAAGTGCATACATGTGTTTTAACCATCCGGTTATGGTTAATAATATTAAATCATAACAAATGATATGTTGCAATACTAAAATGTATATTTAAAGTATAATTTCCCTTTTAAGTTCTAATCACAAGATGAGTATAAGGTAACTAAATAACAATCAGATGAAAAGAAATGAGTTTATAAAAAAAAAACAAAAAAAAAGAAAAGAAATGAGTTTATAACACATATAGCATTAATAGCCCTTTTCTTCTCACTTTTAAAGATAACCAGTCCAATCACTTCATCTATTTTATTTATTTATTTTAATTTTTAATTTTTAAAATTTTTAAATTTTTTTTCACTTCATCTATTTTAAAACTTAACTTCTGAAAGTTTTATTTATTTTTTAAATATTTTATTTTTAATTTTTTTTTAATATTTTTTTTTTTTATTTACATGAGAGAGTGTGAAAGAGAGAGAGAGCACAGGAAGGAGGATGGTCAGAGGGAGAGACAGGTCAGATGTGGGGCTCGATCCTGGGACTCCAGGATCATGACCTGAAGCAAAGGCAGATGCTTAACTGGCTGGGCCACCCAGGCTCCCCTAACTTCTAAAAAATTTTAAAGGCAATGAATGCATTGATTAGTCAATTCAGTTTTTTTGTGGGAAAAAATCATGTATCATCGTGGCATTTTGCTCTATTAACCTGTGGTGTCCATCCCAAAGGAACAAATCCATAGTTAAAGATTAGATAACAGGGAAAAGAGATTTAATATTTAAAAATTAACTGGTTCTCACTGTGAGTTTTGGTTCACATCAGAGAGCAAGATCTCATCTCTTAGGTGAGCCTTCCCTTTGGGAGGCTTCTGTGGGTCGTGGCTGACTAGAAAAGCTCTTACCGTCCATCAGTCTTTCTTAGTTTAGCACAGTTTACTCTCTTCCAGATGCCATCCAAAGAACTGCTTCATATTTGTTCCTGACACTGGTTCAGTTCTCACTTAATCATCAGCTTGTTCCAGATCTAGTCAACAAATTCATATTTGTTTTTCTTCTGCTCACCACTTTATTCACTAATTATTTATTTTACGAAACATCATTCTCTGATCTGATGAGCATGGCATTATTGCACAGTTTTAATATAAGGATTATCCTATGGGATTTCTACGCAAATCATTTAATAAGACATGCTATTTTCACTAGTTGTATTCTTCAGTGAAGAATTAATTCATCCCATTTAAAACCTGATGGCAAATTTCCTTTGCTTTTTGGCAGGCTAGCAGGCAGTGAAAATAATGTGAATCAACACTTATGTGGTGCCTATGGTTCATTGGAACTTAGCATTGTGAGTAGTAGGATTCCAAATGCTCTATGATGCTGTTTTACCATAGATGATTACATCTGAGAGTTTTACAAACTCATCTTCAATGCTATACCAAGGAAGGAGTATAAAAGACATTAATACTGCATCTGTATCTTTGGGGTAAATCCCCAACAGTGCAATTGCTGGGTCGTAGGCAGGTCTATTTTTAACTCTTTGAGGAACCTCCACACAGTTTTCCAGAGTGGCTGCACCAGTTCACATTCCCACCAACAGTGTAAGAGGGTTCCCCTTTCTCCGCATCCTCTCCAACATTTGTGGTTTCCTGCCTTGTTAATTTTCCCCATTCTCACTGGTGTGAGATGGTATCTTGTAAACTGTTGTATCAATTTTTGAAACCAAAAGTGTAATGCTCTATTTTCTAATTTAGGTAAATATTATAATGTTACACTGAATATCTTCTTGGTTTTCAATAATATCATACAATTAAATACATTATTTAATTGCATAAATACATTATTTTCCATCATTGTTCAACTTACAATATATTTTTAAAAGATTTTATTTATTTATGAGAGACAGAGAGAGAGAGAGAGAGAGACGCAATCAGAGAGAGAAGCAGGCTGCATTCAGGGAGCCCCCTGTGGGCCTCGATCTTGGAACTCCAGGATGACGCCCTGGGCCGAAGACAGGCACTAAACAGCTGAGCCACCCAGGGATCCCTAACTGAAAATATTTTCAGCATTATATTTTTGTCTATTCGGTTGTAAGTGGTTATATAGCTAATATATATAATAGATACTGACACATTGATGAATATAACTTTAATTTCATACATAAAAATCAAGTATGAATAACACCGCACGTATTATACAGACTGAACCGGGTTATTGCATCTGGAACACTATCTTTTGGCTTGAAGGCCTTTATATGTTATATGTGTTTCTTAATCCTGGTTCTCACTGGATTTTCTGGGACCTGTGGGGTTCTCAAACCTTTTGTGATTCAGTGTGGCCAAAACTATTATTTCCATAATAACACCATGATACTATTTGCCTTTTTCACTCTCATTCTCTTACAACTATCTATTTCCAGATGCTACATCCTACGAGGTAGTATCACAGTGGTTTGAATGCAAAAGTAAAGTTGAGCATTCAGCTGTCTTCTCTTAAGCTAGTCATTAAAGACATGCAAAACCATAAGGCCATATCTTTCTTCTCATTTTTTTTATGGTCTAGGGTATTACAGTTATTTTTCATTAACTCGTAGTAGGTTTATTATTATCATTTTTAATGCTACTAATTACTAAATAAGTGATTTTATTTCTCCTATTTTAGTTACCAGTACAGCCAATATTAGCTGCATAAAGAAAATTCCTTGGTTCCTCAATAGTTTTATGAGAGAAGAGAGCTCTCAAGATCAAGATGTTTCAAAGAAGCCGATCCAGAAGACGTCAATGGAAATGGGTTATTTTTAAAATTTCAATTTTCTAAAAAAATAAAAAATAAAATAAATAAATTTCAATTTTCTTTTAGTACCTAAAAACCATACCAATACTACTAACAACAGTAACAACAACCTGCTCTTTATCTGTTGGCTTATTCAAACACTTACTCATTTTTAACTCATTGAATGTTCCTTTCACATAGTAACTTTTGTATTGAGAAACTTCTATTTTACTACTCTTGCATATGATTGCATTGCAGTTTGTG
This sequence comes from Vulpes lagopus, assembly GCF_018345385.1. Taxonomy (NCBI): domain Eukaryota; kingdom Metazoa; phylum Chordata; class Mammalia; order Carnivora; family Canidae; genus Vulpes; species Vulpes lagopus. Next base: position 128,298,743 of record NC_054829.1, on the reverse strand, counting down.
AATATTTTGTCTTGCTTATCCCAGGATCTGATTTAGTCAGGGAGCACATAGAGTGCTGCCTCATGGATTTGAGATCAGCCGTGGAAATCACTTGACAAGTGTTGCAAATATCAAGTCTAGTTTGTGACAAATGTCTAACAATCTGTTTCCACAGCACCTGTCTTTATTAAGAACATGAGAATTCAGTCCTTTCTGCTATATTAATATTTCCACCATTAGATATTTTCTTTTTAAAGAATAAAAGATGGCTTCAATTCTTAAAAAGTGCTTCTATATAATTAACAGACTTCAAATACAGTTTATGGCAGTAGATGCAGAAAGGGACCTAACTCTAATATTCTGATTATATTTTACAAGTTTAAAATGTGAAATATTCACTACTGCTTATTCAGACATAGCAGAAATACTTGCTACTCACACACATACTATAAATGACATGTTACCAGGATTTTGAATTTCCTTATTTTGTGACTAATTAAAAGTAATTGGAAGTCATTAAATAAGCAATTGATTCTGCTGACAACCTCCTGTGGAATTTCATTTTTTACTGGCCCTTTCAAATTAGAGTAGTAAAATTCAAGAGTAATTGGTTATGAGAGCTATAATCTAAGTACTTTTTCTTAATGCATTAATAATTTCAATTAAAATAGAGTTTATAGTCTTTGAAAATGTTTAACATTAAAAAAGCCCAGGTGAAACGAAGAAAAGACAGCTGGGTATATGATTACACTGCAAGAACAGTAGGTGTCGGGGACATCTGGAGTTGGTAAGTGATGCATGAACTCTTTTTCTGTGACATCCTCCATGGCCATTCTGGGAATTCAGGAGAAGTGTTGAATATGACTTGAAAACAATGACAACAACAACAACATGAAATTGCATTTTATATGACTGGCTCATTCACTCACAATTTGATTTTAAATGCTATAATGTAGAAATATTTCTCGAGATAGTGCTGCATTGGTAAAAATGGAATATGAATAAGCTTTATCTAAATATTTTATTGATTAGCTGAATATGTTTAACATGATATTTATTAATATTTTATTATATTTATTACTATCAAGTACATGCATGTACCTACATAATGTGCTCATTAAAATTGAATTCGAATGAGGTTATTTTTAGGGACTTGATTATATTTTCTTTTTTTCCATTTTAAGTATGTAAAATTTAAGCGTGATTTAAACGATTAAACCTTTTTTTTTGCAACACCATACTATGATTTATAACAATCATACTTTACATTTGAAAAATAAACATCCTAGTAAAATTTCTTATAATATTCTTTCACTTTTCCTCCCTTCAGTCACAATAGCTTTACTATCATATGAGTGGGAAAATAAACAGAGAAAGAAATTATAGAATTCATCAGTTTTTAGCATGACTTGTATCCTGCTTGATAATTCTCTTTTAAGTAAAGCAGTTTACTGAAATTACATTTACATGTGGATCAGAAAAGAGACACAAACTTCTGACTTTACAGATGGCTGTTTTTCTTAATTATATGGATAACAGTTTAGAAATAACTAATTGGTCATGCCTGACAAGTAATAGCAGTTTTTCCAAGATAAACAAATGTTCACATTTTTCATACTTAATCAGAGACTTTATGTGCAAAAATGACCAAATGTATCATCTATTCTAAGCCTCCTGTGTTGTTTTGTAATAAACGACCATCTGTACTTTGATTTGACTGAGTTTGTCTGTGATGACCGGAGAATCTGATTACATGGCAGATGGTTTTGGGAAAAGAACTTGTCTTTTTAGAAGTATGCAGACAATCACTTTTCAATAATTTTGTCCATACTTTGCCAACTCGCACCTGCTACTACTTTAGATATAAAGGTAAGATCGAAGGTATCAGTACCTCGATGTCCTCTTTCTGCTTTCCTAAGTAATACGAGACATGAGGGAGGGCTTGTGAGTGGCATACCCACTGTCACAGGCATACGCAAGTCAGAATGTCAGGCTTATTAATAATAAGGGAAACAAAGGCATGCTCCCATGTTCTTGGGCTTGGGACTATGGATCTGGGGACTTCCAACTCTCTGCCTCTCAGCAACAAGATAAAACCTCACATTCTCTTAGGTATTCACACTGTTGGTGCTGCTTTCCCTCTCAGTTGTCAGACTCTCCAATGCAAGACTTGATCAGAATCCCGAAATTGTTCACTCAGATTAAAAATATATTCATTTAATAAATAATATACACTTTGGCACAATATCTTGACATATTTAAAACTGATTTATAGGATTTTTTTTATCTTCCTAGTTATCTTATCCAAAAAGTACAGACTGTAGCACAACATTTTACGAGAAGCTGAGACTTTGATTAGATCGAGCTGTTTATCAGAAGGCCATCATTTATTAACTAGCAGCATTGTAACTACACCTCAGCATAAAAGGAACTATTATTTTTTTTGTGTCCCCCCCTTCCACTACTAAATGATCATCTTTTTGGTGAAATAATTGGTGTGTGCACTCTGTCAGTTTCAATTCCTAGCAGATGTTTCACAAAAGCAAAAAAATCAAACCCCAGAGTTTTATCAATTTTCAAAAGTGGTATTTTTATTTTCATTTGTCTTCATGTATTTTTTGTAAATTTCCTTTTTGATTTCTTGATTGAACCATTGATTGTTCGGTAGCAGTTCATTTAGCCTCCATCTCTTTGTGTTCTTTCCAGAGTTTTTTTTGTGTGTGTGTGTGTACTTGTGATTGATTTCTAGTTTCATACTGTTGTGGTCAGAAAATATGCATGAAATGATTTCAATCTTTTTGAATTTGTTGAGACTTGTTTTGTGGCCTAACAGGTGTTCTATTCTGGAGAATGTTCCACGTACAATTGAAAAGAATGTATGTTCCTCTGTTTGGGGATGGAATGTTCTGAATGTATTTATTAGGTCCATCTGGTCGAGTGTGCCATTCAAAACTATTGCTTCCTTGTTGCTTTTCTGTCCTTGTTGCTTTTCTGTCCTTGTTGCTTTCTGTCTTTCTGATTATCTTTCCATTGATGTAAGTGGGGGGTTAATGTCCCCCAGTATTATTGAACTACTATCAAATTCTTTATGTTTGTTAATAGATGCTTTATGTTTTTAGGTGTCCCCATGTTGGGTGCATGAATACTTATGATTGTTATATCCTCTGCTTGGATTGTTCCCTATATGGTTATGTGAGGCCCTTCCTTGTCTCTTGTTACAGTTTTTGTTTTAAAGTCAGTCTATTTTGTTCAAGAGAGGTATCCCTACCTCAGCTTTCTTTTCACATTCGTTTACATGGTAGGTGTTTTTCCATCAATTAGGGTACTTACTGCTGCTCCCAGCTCTACTGATCTAACATATAAAAATGCAAGTTATAAGATAAAACTGAGAAAGCATATAATAAACACTTTAGAAAAATACAACATAGAAGTAAGAGGTAAAGGGGTCACTGTAGGAACAAAGACTATTTTCTGAGCTGAAGAAAATCTTAAGTTTTAGATCAAAATATTCCACTAAGCATTAAGTAAGGATATAAAAGGAGAAGGAAAAATGGATGCACAGATACGTAAAAACAGCCACTTAAATATGCTTTTTTGGCAAAGTGACCATAATAAGAATTACAAAGGAGATGGCCATATTAATGAAACTATTATGTTCTCTATCTATAGCACTTACATTAACAAAAGAACTGACAGACTGTAAAATGCATACTCATGAACTCCAATATCTCAGTGCCCATTAATCTGACTCACTTTGAAGGATATTATGTTCAATTACATACTTATTAATTTTGAAACCTAGATGAAATGGAGTTATGGGAGAATAAATGAATTATGCAAGTATGTATAAAATTATCTTAGAAGGACTAAATTGATCAATACATGTGTAACAGCAGAAACAGTGAAACAGACAGAAAAACTACAATGGCCAAGCCCTCTTCCCGGTTTAAACCAGTGAGTGCATCTGCATGAAGAATTTCTGCAAAAATTGAAGTTAGGTCAAGAGCAAAATTATTTCTTTGCTCCTAGAAACTTCCAATGCTGAAATAAAAGTTGCAAAATTTCCCAGTCCATTCTTTCTTAGTATTATATAAACAGAGAGTCTATATCCAATGGAAAATCCTGAACCAATCTGGTTTATCGGCTTAGAAACAATAATTCTAAATAAAATAATTAGGAATCATGACAGTGTACCATTGCAATAATTAATACAGCATTATCTTAGATGTAGTTTACTGATTCTACACTGTATTTTCTTTTCTCTGTATTATTGTTAACCACTGGGATCAATTACTATTCTATTTTTCATTCCTGAGTGTAGTGTATATCAATATTCAATCATTAAAGTTTTTCTCTTGGTTGATCTATATTTTCTCAATAGTTAAAATCTAATGTCCCGAATCAATTACTCACTATTCTATTTTTCATTCCTAAGTGTGGTGTATATCAATATTCAATCATTAGAGTTTTTCTCCTGGTTGATCTATATTTTCTCAATAGTTAAAATCTAATGTCCTGACTTCCCATATTTATCTCCAGAGTTGCCATTCGTCTTAAAATTCATTCTCCACTAATTTGTTCCTGACTCCTTTCCCCATGCAAAATTCATTTGACGTATTGCAAACTGATATGCCATTGTAGAAAATTTCTGAGCAAGACACCTGTCTCGATCAAGTGTCTTCTGCATCTTCCACCTGTAAATTGAACACCAATAAAAGTTAATTTAAAAAAAATAAATAAATAAAATAAAAATCAAAATAAAAAACCCCAGAATCCTTAGCTTTACACTCAAAATCATTCTCAGTGTGGCCAGTATCAATATATGCACATTTACCTTTTCATCTGACTTCCAAAAAATACTTCTTTATTCAAGCTTATTTATTCCTATCCTTCAAATGTATCTCACTCATTTACCATCTGCCATCTTTGTCTAGACTTTCCTTCTCACCTAATATCTGCCCTCCTTTGCATTTTCATTTCATAAACTCAACTTCAAGTCCTAATTCATATTGATTCCTTCTGAACTCCTTGCAAGTTATCAACTTCTTTATGACATCCTCTTATTTCTTTCATAATTAACATACAAATACAGATAACTTCTGAACCATAAAACAAGTCTAATAAAAAACTGTTGAATGTATGTATACAAGGTTTTGAAGATATAAATTAACCTCCATCTATAAAATGACTGAAGTAAAAGTAAGGACAAATATAGGCAAAGGGAGGATGTAGAGATGTTTTGGTTTTCATGGCAATAAACACTTAGGAAGCAATGGATTATGGAGTACTTCTTAGCAAACCAAAGAAGGGGGGGGGGGAATGTATTGTGAGGACAGAATTATTAAAATCAACAGAACCTATTTGGAAGAAAGTTTTATGCATGTAATTTTTTTTTTTTTTGCCATTTAGACTAGTTTTGTATACAGCATTCTGTGACTGGGATAATAATTCTTGGATATCCAAATACACATCACTTACTTTCATTTCATTGCTAAAAGAAATTATCTCAGCAATATCAATTTTGTGTGGATAATTCTTTGTTGGTATGGGATTTTTCTGTGCTCTAAGGAATGATGTGTTCCTTCTCTGTCCTCTACCTCCTAGATGCCAGCAGCATCTCTGCCCCACCACTCCGTCTTCCCAACACTCCTACCACAGTTGTGACAGCCAAACATGCTTATGATGTAGCCAATTTTTTTTTTTCGAGTTGGGGAGCCCTGCTTGAAACTTATAGCTTTAAAGGATCCTTAGGAGTAAAGTACACAAAGAGGATTTCTTTCTAAAATTCCTTTGCTTCAGTGCCTAGGTAATAACTGCTATTGTAATAAAAGTGGTACAAGACATTCTTCAGTGTTTTTTTTTTAAATCATTTTAAGGAGAAATAAGTAAATTTAAACCATCAAAACTCAAATAGCAAAATTTCATATCATAAAATTACTATACAAATTGGAAGAAATGTTTTTTCTACATCTTAAAGTCATATTTTGCTTTGATATTGAATATCAATGACCTACATTTAATTCTTTCACTGCTCTGTTTTACATGTGAATCCAGTCCTGTGTACAGTTTGAACTCAAAACTAAATTTATATTTCTGAGAATTGTTTCCTGTATAAGATGAATGTAGAGAATTGCACTGCATATCATCTCATAGATGGGGAAAATTACTTCAAAAGGTAGGAATAGCTTTTGCATTCACACGGCTTAACAGATAAAATCTCCCTTTGACACTAAACCCAGAGGAACTCTCTTCTATTCTTATTTTCCAGCTCTAAACAGCTATTTCAGGAGACATCAAAAAGATATACTATTGGCTAGTTGGGATGTTTAGCCCTTTGGGGGTAATTTGGGTTAGATTAAGGTACACTAACTTCAATTGAGAGTCCCATTTCTTCCTGTGGTGAAAAAAAAATGCTAAGAAGGAATCTTTTATATTCATACCACAGGCAACTAAGAAACATAATCTGGAGAAAAATCTTGGTTTTAAGACTCCACATTAATTCAGCACACTGAATCTCACACTACTAGCATCAGACATAGCTAACCTGAGGGTTGACGGTAATGCCCTTCACGTCTATGATATTCCAAATCCAATTATATCCAAAGATCCAGTGATTATGGCATAGTTCCTGTATGCTTATGAAGAAGTTCCGCTCAAAATCAAATTTTGAAGATGCTAAAAAATTTCATTTTCTTTCCTTTTCCAATTGTCTTTTATTTTTTCGGTTATAATTTTTATTAGAACTCTATTTTTTTGTTTCTCCTAACTCGAGCAACCCATTTTTCCAGCAAGATTTTTCTACCCCTAAACTGTCTAGAATTCTATGCCATTATGCCTGACAAGGTTAAATTTGTTCTCCCCTTTCTAGCATCTTGATGTAATACATGTTCATTGGTGCATTAAAAAAAGTATTTTGAAAATAATAAACTGTAAAAATGGTGAAACTAGAACAATAGTTAAATTCAGCCCGAAAAAAAAAAAGGAAATGAAAAGTTAGAATAAATTGGCCTTATATAAGTTACTTCAAATAGCTGGTGATTACACTTACTTTTTTCACATTGTTTCTGATTTATTGGAAATCAGAGGAATATCATGTGGATTTTCTGAAGTGATGCAGAGCCAGGAATGGTTTAGGGATCATATACACATTGCCCTATTTTAAAATTTTTGAAAAATCTCCAGAGATACATGTTTCTGTGCAAAAATTACAGTGAATATCAATTGTATCAACTTGGATAGGCTAGAGTCCTGGTTATTCAACTGAATACTAATCCAAGAGTTGTGAAGATATTTGGTAGATGTCCTTAAAGTTCACGGCTTTAAGTGAAGGGGATTGTCCTAGAATCTGAGTTGTTTTTATTCAACTAATTAAAAGTCCTAAGGAATAAAGCAACAGTTTCAACTCACACTGAGAGCTTCCTCTTGCCCTTCCTGTTGGCCTCTGCTATTGATTTGGACCTGCCTTTGCAATCATATAAGCCAATTGCTTTCAGTAAAGCACTTTGCATGCAGCATGAAAGAAAAACAACAATAACACAGGGACCTTTCACCTTAGTGAAATTTCTAGGGGTTTGGTGCTGTAAAGCATGTTCAGATATTCTTGCAACATAGAATATGTTTTTTTTTAATAAATTAATGTTTTATTGGTGTTCAATTAACCAAAATACAGAATAACACCCAGTGTTCATCCCATCAAGTGCCCCCCTCAGTGCCCATAACCCATTCACCCCCACCCCCCGCCCTCCTCCCCCTCCACCACCCCTAGTTCATTTCCCAGAGTTAGGAGTCTTTATGTTCTGTCTCCCTTTCTGATATTTCTCACTTTTTTCTTCTCCCTTCCCTTATATTCCCTTTCACTATTATTTATATTCCCCAAATGAATGAGAACATACACTGTTTGTCCTTCTCCGATTGACTTATTTCACTCAGCATAATACCCTCCAGTTCCATCCACGTTGAAGCAAAAGGTGGGTATTTGTCATTTCTAATGGCTGAGTAATATTCCATTGTATACATAAACCACATCTTCTTTATCCATTCATCTTTCGATGGAAACCGAGGCTCCTTCCACACAGTTTGGCTATTGTGGACATTGCTGCTAGAAACATTGGGGTGCACCCAAAAGCATAAGATACCTAGGAATAAACCTAACCAAAGAGGTAAAGGATCTATACCCTAAAAACTATAGAACACTTCTGAAAGAAATTGAGGAAGACACAAAGAGATGGAAAAATATTCCATGCTCATGGATTGGCAGAATTAATATTGTAAAAATGTCAATGTTACCCAGGGCAATTTACACGTTTAATGCAATCCCTATCAAAATACCATGGACTTTCTTCAGAGAGTTAGAACAAATTATTTTACGATTAGTGTGGAATCAGAAAAGACCCCGAATAGCTAGGAGAGTTTTAAAAAAGAAAACCATAGCTGGGGGCAACACAATGCCAGATTTCAGGTTGTACAACAAAGCTGTGGTCATCAAGACAGTGTGGTACTGGCACAAAAACAGACACATAGATCAATGGAACAGAATAGAGAACCCAGAAGTGGACCCTGAACTGTATGGTCAACTAATATTCGACAAAGGAGGAAAGACTATCCATTGGAAGAAAGACAGTCTCTTCAATAAATGGTGCTGGGAAAATTGGACATCCACATGCAGAAGAATGAAAGTAGACCACTCTCTTGCACCATACACAAAGATAAACTCAAAATGGATGAAAGATCTAAATGTGAGACAAGATTCCATCAAATCCTAGAGGAGAACACAGGCAACACCCTTTTTGAACTCGGCCACAGCAACTTCTTGCAAGATACATCCACGAAGGCAAAAGAAACAAAAGCAAAAATGAACTATTGGGACTTCATCAAGATAAGAAGCTTTTGCACAGCAAAGGATACAGTCAACAAAACTAAAAGACAACCCACAGAATGGGAGAAGATATTTGAGAATATGGGTTTTTGTTGCATGTGGCCCAAACAAAAAAGAGACAAAGTGCCTAATGTGCGTCTTTAGATTTTGGAGGCAATATATTCCTCACTAAGTATGCTACTCTGGCCCATTACAATGTGGCTGTGAAGGGCTGCTACTATCAACTAGAGTCCAGGGGAGAAGGCTCTGTGACAGTGGTATGCTGATCTGTCACTTGAGCCATATTATCCACTAGACGCAATGGTGCTTTAAATGTCAGTGGCAGATAGAGATGCTGATTCAAGCCTTTGGCCAGTGCTTACAAGTGATCCTTAGGATTTTGGAGGAAAGCACTGCCATCTCCCACAGATAAATACTCTCCTTTTGAAAAACAGCTCTTCACTTGTTACTGGGCTTTAGTAAAAACTGAACTTTTAATCCTCGGCCACCAAATTACAATGTGATCCGAGCTGCTCATCGTGAACTAGGTATTTTCTGATCCATTAAGCAGTAAAGTGGGGTGTCCTCAACAGTGTTCTGTTTTCAAGTGGAAATGATATCTATGATATCAGACTAGAGCAAGCCCTGAGGACACAAGCAACTTACAAGAGAAGTGACCCAAATGCACATTGCTGTCCCCCCTTGCTTTATTACCTTCTCTTTCTCAGCCCACACATATGGCCTCCTCAGTAGCTTTCTATGATTAGTTGACTGAACAGAGAAAAGGCAGACATGATTTACAAAGGGCCTTGTATAACATGCAGGCACCATCTGAAAGTGGACAGCTTCAGCAGTCCAGGCCCTCCCCCAAGACAACTCTGAAGGACAGTAGTAGAGGGAAATCCTCCCAGTTGGTAGAACTTTTATTATTATTATTATTAATTATTATTATTATTATTATTATTATTAATTCTTATTATTTGGTAGAACTTTAAATAGTGCACCTGGCTGTGCATTTTGTTTGGAAGGAACAATTGCCAGAGGCATGTGGATATATTAATTTATGGGCTGTGGTCAGTGGTTTTGCAAATACTAAGGGACTTGGAAGAAATTTAATAGGAAAATTGGTGACAGGGAGGTCTTGGGAAGATATACGTGGATGGACTCATGGAGTGAGCAAAGACTGTGAATGTACGTATTATTCATGTGAATGTTCGTCAAAAAGTGATCTCAACAGAGGAGAATTTTAATAATCAAGTGGATAGGATGACATATCAGTGGATATTAGTCAGTTTCTTTTCTCATTCATTCCAGTCACCACTCAATGGGTTCATGAACAAAGTGGGCATAGCCACATGGATAGAGGTAATTTATGGGCTCAGCAACATGGGCTCAACTTGCCAAAGATAACTGGATATAGCCATTGCTGAGCGCCCAATCTGCTGGCAGCGTGGACCAACAATGAATCCCTAATATTGAACCCATTCCCCAGGGTGACCAGTCAGCTACCTACCAGCAGATTGATTACACAAACCATCTATATAATGGAAGGAGTGGCACTATGTTCTGTGCGGCACTTGTCTGGATATGAATTTATCTGTTCTGCACACAATGGTTCTATCAAAACTACCATCCATGGACTTGCAGAATGTCTATCCACCATTATGGCATTCCAGAGAACATTGTTTCTGATCAATCACATCTTAAATAGCAAATTAAGATTAGCAGTGGGCCCAAGCCCATTGAATTTACCAGTTTTATCATGTTTCCCATCATTCAATATTGGTTGCCTTGACAGAACAGAGCTATGAAAAAAATAAATAAATAAAAATAAAAAAAAAAAAGAAGAAGAACAGAGCTATGGCCTTTTGAAGACTCTCTTAGAGTGGCAGTCTGCTCCATGAAGCTCTATATATTTTAAATTAGTGATGAGAAATAGTGCTGTTTTCTCCATAGCCAATATTCACACCTAGGAATCAAGAGGGGGGAAGAAGAGTGGTACTGCCACTAGCAAAAAATTGACTCATGTCCCTGTGACTTTATGCTCTGCTCACGTAGTAATTTTAGTCCAAAGAGAGGAATGCTTCCACCACTAGGCACAATAATGATCCCATTGAACTAGAAGTTGAGAGTTTCACTGGTTATTTTGGTCTCATATCTCTGAATCAGCAGGCAAATGAATTCGTATACTGTTGGGGTGATTGATCCTGACCATCAGGGGGAAATTGTTTTGTACAATTTCCACCACACAATTTCCACTACACAGTAGAAATAAGGGAGACTATGACTGGAATACAAGAAATTCCTTAATTCATTCTCCACCATTGCCATGTCTCATGATTAAAGTAATGGAATGCTGCAACAACCCAACTAAGCTAGGAAGGCTAACGGCCCAGACCCATCAGGAATCAAGATTTAGGGCACCTCACCGGGCAAAGAAATGTGGCCAGCAGAGATACCGGAATGATAGTGGAAATGTGGTTATAAATATTAGCTATGAACTCATGGCCGGTTGCAGAAATAAGGATTGTGATAACTTTGAGAATGTATTTCTTACTTTGTTATATATGTGTTGATAGATAGATTAAGCAATTTTTAAAAATTTTCTTCTTGGTCATCCCTTTTATCATCTAACATAAGAAGTATTCATAATGGTTAACTTTACATCACAGTATTTAAGTTAGGATATGAAAGGGAATAGCAAACATCACATAAAACTGCATTCTCCTCCAGGGAAATAATAGTGCATTTCTGGTGGTGCATGGGATAGTCATATCACATTAGATAGAAAGTATGACTTTGTTATTGTTTTTATCTGAAGAGTAAACGTAGTTTACAGAGATACATGATGGGTGCCAAGCGGCTAAATGTTGGACTTTAATGGTCAGTTGGCTTAGGCTATAGTACCCAGTTATTCGATCAAATACTAATCCATATGTTGCTGTGAAGATATTTACAGCTGTGATTGTATTCATAACCACCTGATTTTAAGCAAAGGAGATTATTTTAGGATAACCTATGTGAGTCTGATCCTTTTTTTTTTCTTTTGTTGAGTTTTTATGTAAATTCCAGTTAGTTAAAATGCAATGTAATATTAATTTCAGATGTAGAATTTAGTGATTCATCACTTACGTACATCACCCAGTGCTCCTCACTACAGTGCCCTCCTTAATACCTATTAGTCATTCAGTAATACCATTGCTCACTGCCCGCCTCCTGTCCAGAAACCTTCAGTTTGTTCTCTAGAGTTAAGAATCTCTTTCCTAGTTTGCCTCTCTCTTTTCTTTCTCTTATATTCATCTGTTTTGTTTCTTATATTCCACATGGGTTTCTTATGTTCCACATAAGTCATATGGTATTTGTCTTTCTTTAACTGACTTATGTTGCTTAGCATAGTATTCACTAGTTCCATATCCAAGTCTTTGCAAATGGCAAGATTTCATTCTTTCTTATGGCTGAGTAATATTCTGTTGTGTATACGTGTGCATATATGTGTGTGTATATGCGTGTGTATACATATATATATATTTATATACACAATGGAATATTACTTCTTTATCCATTCATCAGTCCATGGATACTTAGGCTGTTTTCCTAACTTGGCTATAAACATCGGAGTGCATTATACCCCCTTGAATCAGTACTTTTATATCCATTGGGTAAATACCTAGTAGTGCAATTGATGTGTTGTAGTTGTAGTTTGATTTTTAATTTTTTGAGGAACCTCCATAACTGTTTTCCAAAGTGGCTGCACCAGTTTATACTCCCACCAATAGTGTAAGAGGTCTCCCCTTTCTTAGCATCAAACAACACTTGTTTGCTGCGTTGTTGATTTTAGCCAGTCTCATTGTAGTTTTGATTTGTAGTTCCTTGGTAATGAATAATGTTGAGGATCTTTTCTCAGGTCTGTTAGCCATCTGTAGGTCTCCTTTGGAAAAAAAATATCAATTCATGTCTTCTTCCCATCTTTAAACTGGGTTATTGGTATTCTGGGCATTGGGTTCGATAAGTTTTATGTAGATTTTGACTATTAACCCTTAATCAGAGGTCATTTGCCAATATGTTCTCCTACTGTGTTAGTTGCCTTTTAGTTTGATTGATTCTTTCCTTCGTTGTGCAAAAGCTTTTTATTTTAATGTAGTCCCGATAGTTTATTTTTGTTTTTGTTTACCTTGCTTCTGGAGCCATATCTAGTATGAAATTGCTATAGTCGATAGCAAAGAGACTACAAAATACTTTAGGATTTTGATAATTTCCACTCTCACATTATATTCTTTCACTCATTTTGAATTTATTTCTGAGTATGGTGTAAGAAAGTGGTCCAGTTTCCTTCTTCTACGTGTTGCTGTCCAGTTTTCCCAAAACCATTTATGAAGAAACTGTCTTCTTTCCGTTGGATATTCTTTCCTGCTTTGTCAAAAATTAATTGACTCTATAATTGTTGATTCATTTCTCCATTTTCTGTTCTGTTCCATTGATCTGCCATTGGTCTGTTCCATTGGCCTGTTTTTGTGCCAGTGCTATGGAGTCTCGATCACTGCAGCTTTGTAATACAACTTGAAGTCCAGAATTGTAATGCCTTCAGCTTTGCTTTTCTTTTTTCAAGATTGCTTTGGCTATTCAGGGTCTTTTCTGGTTCCATACAAATTTTAGAATTGTTGGTTCCAGCTCTGTAAAAAATGCCATCAGTCTTTTGTTAGGAATTGCATTAAATATGTAGATTGCCTGGGTAGTATAGGCATTTTAACAATATTTGTTCTTCCAAGCTACGAGCATGGAATGTTTTTCCATTTCTCTGTGTCCATTCCAAATTCTTTCTAAGTGTTTCATAGTTTTCAGAGAACAGATCTTTTACCTCCCTGGTTAGGTTTATTCCTAGGTATCTTCTGGTTTTGGTACAACTATAAATGGGCTTGACTCTTTCATTTCTCTTTCTGCTTCATTATTGTCTACAGAACTGCAACATATTTCTGTATGTGGAGTTTGTACTCTCTGATTTTACATATTTCGTGTATCAGTTCTATTAATATTTTGGTGAAGACTTTTGGGCTTTCTTTTTTTAAGATTTTATTTATTTATTTGGCCTTTATTATGTTGAGGTATGCTCCCTCTATTCCTGCTTTGTCAAGGGTTTTCATCATGAATGAATGTTGTACTTTGTCATGTTTTTCTCTGCATCTTTTGAGGGAATCGTGTAGTTCTTATTCTTTCATTAATGTGGTGGTATCTCGTTGATTGATTCATGAATATCAAACCACCCTTGCAGCCAGGGAATAAATCCCCTTGATCATGGTGAATGATTCTTTTAATATACTGTTGGGTTCAATTTGATAGTATTTTGTTGAGAATTTTTGCATCCATGTCCATCAGGGATATTGGCTGGTAGTTCTCTTTTTCAGAGGAGTCTTTGTCTGGTGTTGGAATCAGGGTAATGCTGGCCTCACAGAATGAATTTGGAAGTTTTCCTCCATTTCTATTTTTTTTTTTTTATGAACGATTTAAGAGGAATAGGTATCAACTCTTCTTTAAATGTTTAGCAGAATCTCCTATGTAGCCATCTGGTCCTGGATTTCTGTTTATTGGGAAACTTTTTTATTACTGATTCAATTTCTTTGCTGGTTATGGGTCTGATGTTCAGGTTTTCCATGTCTTCCTGTTTCACTTTTGGTGGTTTATGTTTCTAGGCATTTATCCATTTCTTCCAGGTTATCCAATTAGTTGGCATATAATTTTTCATAATATTCTCTTATAATTTGTATTTCTCTAGAGTTGATTATTACTTCTCCTCTCTTATTTTATTTTATTTATTTGGGGCCTTTCTCTTTTTGATTAGTCTGGGTAGAGTTTATTACTCATTGATTTTTTCAAACAATGAGCTCCTAATTTATTCATCAGTTCTACTATTTTTGTTTTGGTTTGGTTTTTCTATCATTTATTTCTACTCTAATCTTTATTTCCCTTCTTCTGCTGGCTTTTGAGCCTCCGTCATTCTTCTTTTTTTCTAGCTCCTTTAGGTGTAAGACTAGGTTGTATATTTCCTTGGTTCCAGAGATACTCTTGCTATATTCTGTCCTCTTAAGACTGCTTTGCTGCATCCCCAAAGGTTCTGGACCCTGATGTTTTCATTTTCATTTGTTTCCAAGTATCTTTTTTTTCCTTTTATTCCTTATTTATTTCCCGGCTGATCTATTTATTCTTTAAGTAGCATATTGTTTAAACTCCATGTATTTGTGGTCTTTCCAAATTTTTTTCTTGTGGTTTACATAACATTTCAAAGTGTTGTGGTCAGAAAATATGTATGATATGATTGCAATATTTTTGTACGTCTGGAAGTCTTATTTTTTTTACCTAGTATGTGATCTATGCTGAAGAATATCCCATGTGCACTTGAAAAGAATGTGCATCCTGCTGCTTTAGGATGAAATGTTCTGAATATATCTGTCAGGTCCATCTGGTCCAGTGTGTCATCCAAAGGCAATGTTTTCCTTGTTGATTTTCTGCTTAGATAATGTGTCCATTGGTGTAAGTGGGGTGTTTAATCCACTACTATTAATGCATTATTATCAATGAGTTCTTTTACATTTGTTATTAGTTGTTTTATATATTTGGGTGCTCCCAAGTTGGGGAGATAAACATTTACAACTGTTATATTTTCTTGTTGGATGGTCTTGTTTATTAGGATATCATGTCCTTAATTGCTTGTTACAGTCTTTGGTTTAAAATCAAGTTTGTCAGAAATAACTATTGTGATTCTGGCTTTCTTTTGACTTCCATTTGCAGGATAAATGTTTCTCCATCCCCTCACTTTCAATCTGCAGGGGTCTTAAGGTCTAAAATGAGTCTCTTATAGGCAGCTTTAGATAGATGTTATTTTTTTCATCCATTTGACTACTATGTCTTTTGATTGAGGTGTTTAGTCCATTTACATTCAGAGTAATTATTGTTAGATATGTATTTAGTGCCATTTTATTTTTTTTATTTTTTTATTTATTTTTATTTTTTTTTAATTTTTATTTATTTATGATAGTCACAGAGAGACAGAGAGAGAGGCAGAGACACAGGCAGAGGGAGAAGCAGGCTCCATGCACCGGGAGCCTGACGTGGGATTCGATCCCGGGTCTCCAGGATCGCGCCCCGGGGCCAAAGGCAGGCGCCAAACCGCTGAGCCACCCAGGGATCCCCTAGTGCCATTTTATTACTTATTTTGTCATGGTTTCTGGAGATTTTCTCTGTTCCTTTCTTCTCTTTGTCACTTTTGGTCTGTCTTTACCACTCAAAGAGTTTCCTTTACTATTTCTTGCAGGGCTGATTTAGTGGTTATGAATACCTTAGTATTTTTGTTTTTCTGGGAAACTCTTTACTGCCCTTCTATTCTGAAGGAGAGCCTTGCTGGATAGAGTATTCTTGGCTGCAAGTTTTCCTGTTCAGCCCCTGGATTTTATCATGCCACTCTCTTCCAGCTTGCCAAGTTTCTGCGGAGAGATCTACTGCTAACATTATTGGTCTTCCCTTGTAAACTAAGGATGTCTTTTGTCTTGCTGCTTTTAGGATATTATTTTTATCACTCTATGTTGTGAATTTAACTACAATATGTTTTGGTGTTGGCCTCCTTTTTTTATTTTACTGGGAGTTCTCTGTGCTTCCTGATTCTGGATGTCTACTTCCTTCCCCAGATTAGGGAAGTTTTCTGATATTATTTCTTGAAATAAATATTCTACCCCTTTGTACCTTCTTCTTCTGTCCTCCTCCTCCTCCTCCTCCTCCTTCTTCTTCTTCTTTCTTCTTCTTCTTCTTCTTCTTCTTCTTCTTCTTCTTCTTCTTCTTCTTCTTCTTCTTCTCCTCCTCCTCCTCCTTCTTTCTTCTTCTTCTTCTTCTTCTTCTCCTCCTCCTCCTCCTTCTTCTTTCTTCTTCTTCTTCTTCTTCTTCTTCTTCTTCTTCTTCTTCTTCTTCTTCTTCTTCTTCTCCTTCTTTTTCTTCTTCTTCTTTCTTCTTCTTCTATTCCTATGATATAAATGTTATCGCACTTGATGGAACCACTGAGTTCCCTAAATTTATTCTCATTATCTGTAGCTTTTCCTTCTCTCTTTTGTTCAGCTTCCTTATTTTCCATAAACCTGTCTTCTATATCACTTAATCTTTCCTCTACTTCTTCCATCCTGTGGTCATAACATCCCAACTGCTTCAAATCTCAGCTATTATTTTTCATTTCTGCCTGCATGTTTTTCAACTCTTTTATCTCTGCGGTAAGGAGCTCCCTGATATCTTCTATGCATTTGTCAAGCCCAGCCAGTATCCTTGTGATCATTGCCTTAAATTCTTCATTAGGCATATTACTTATATCTGTTTCACTTAGATCTCTGGCCATAACCTTTTCTTATTCTATCTTTTGGGATGAGTTCCTTCATGTTGGCATTTTGTCTAGGTTTCTGTCTTCTTCTGTGTGTTATAAAAGCCTGTTATGTTCCCTGATCCTGACTGCACTTATGGAAATGGTGACCTTTGACTTTTTGTCCCCAGAGAGGCAACTCTGTGAAGGCCACCTTTCATGGATGTGCTCCAAGAAGAGCAAACAATTTCTCCCTGTGTGCTTATATAATCCTGATTGGAATGTTTTCCATGAGTTGCCTTCTCTCAAGGCTAGGGAAGCACTCTGAGTGCCCTATCCCAGCCAAGCCCATGAGCTGGTTGCAAAAATTCATGAAAATCTGCCTCTCAGTTTCCAGCCAATGGCTTTGGGGAAGTGTTCTCTTTGTGCATACCCCTGTGTGTTTCTCTCTCTCTCTCTCTTCTCTCTCTGTGACCATGGCTCCCTCCACTCTACAGCACCTGCAATCTGTTTCCACTCCAAAGCATGTCTCCACACTTCCTGCCTTCTTTGATATTGTTCCTTCTTTCTTCTAATTGTGCAGGTTGTTCTTTCAGTCTTCAGGTGGATTTCTTGAATATTCAGAATGATTTGATATTTATCTAGCTGTGTTCAAGGGATGAGGCAGGCCTAGGATCCTCTTACTATGCTTTCATCTTAGCGTACTCCACTCTGTGTGGACCTGATTCAATCAGTCATAGCTTTTAGAACAGAACTAAAGATTCCTAGAAAAAAGAAGAAATTCTGTCTGTGTCCTACATCTTTAACTAATGCCTGAATGTTTTATTCTTCCCTTCCTGACAACTTGCCCTACAGATTTTGGGCTTTTTTTGGGGTGTAATGACCATAAGGATGGAAGAAGCAGAATAATTAATAAGTGTATCCAAAAAATATTTCATAGACTAAAAATTAAACTGAGTTGTATAGATAATATATCCTACATTTTATATAAAAAAGACATATCAAGAAAATAAAAATTGGAACTAAAAAATGATAAACAACATTGAATGTATCTATAGAACCTGCACTAACAAATGAACTTATTGGGTAAAGTTTGTATGTTCATGAGATCTGATATGTTGATGCTCATTAATCTCACTCAGTTTTTAAGAATATCAAACAAGAGCATCTTGAGAAAGAAAAATGCTAATCTCCTGACAGTCAGTCTCTACAATTTTTGGAATTTATATATGAATCAACAGAGGATTTTGCAAAATGCATTTCCATTTGCTTTTCTGATCATAATTCAACATGGAAATAAAAAAGAAAAGAATATAAAGAATGTGAATTAGAATAAGAAATAGGAAGAAAACAGGTATCATCCTCAGAAACAATAAATACATCTTGAAAAGCAATATGCTAATTCTTTGTACACAACGTACCTTTTTCCCTTAAAAACTGTGAAAGGAAAACCAAATGATTTGCTTTGTGCACCTGGCACCAGACACAATTAGTCATTTCTGAGTATCTTAGCAAAGCACAGCTTTTCTCATGGATGTAAATGCTTTCAGCTCATTTCAATAAAAGACATTTCTGTCCTGCGGCCTCCCTTTTTGAGACAGTGGATTTGGAGGATTTCGTTAAAAACAAACACCCTATGCTCAGAATGTGATTACAGCTGCTGTGCGGGCAGAGAGCAGAGGGCCCTAGACATCAATCTGCGTCTTGTGATACACTTTCAGTTAACAAGGGGAAGCCCAGGTGAGGCTTCTTCTACATTTCATAGGCCAGTTGGTAAAGTTGAGAATCACTCAACTAAATGGGGCTGCCTTCATTCTCGAAGTCAGCTCTAGCTCTGGCATGAGGCTACAGACCCAAGTACACTGAATTGCTAATTAATTTAGTAGCATATGGAAAGTTCAGCAACCTGTTGTATGCACTAAACTAGGAGGGAAATCTTATGAACGCACGGGAAGATTTGGTTTAGCCGTCTCTCAAAATGATGAAATTAGATTTTCTTTTTGTATTTGCCTGCCTCTGAATTATGAAAATAGCATTCTCAATTTTGCACATTGTCTCTTCAGCTTACCATGAACAATGTGGTGCATTTTACTCAATTCCTTGTCTTTAGCAGCACCTTGAAGCAACTGGAACTGTTGGCGGCTTTGCTTGTGTGGGTGTGTGTGTTTACTTAAAATGTTAATACTTTTCAGAAAAAGTATTCTTTGAAATCTAAGACCATTTTCGAAGAGACAAGCTGTTTCTACCTCTTCCATAGTTAAGTATAATATTGCAATCAATAAAACAACAGGTGATTAGTGCCTGATTGTGAGAGGAAAAGTGATGTGTTAACTGTGCATATCTCACAATGTAAATCTTATAACACTTTATTAATCTGAGGCAAAACAAGGAGGGGTATCAAAGATAATGTAAAGCAGTCATGGAGGGAAGTGAAATGAAAAGCTAGGTCCTCCAAAGTTGTATTCTCAAAATTACACTGGAATGCATACTTTAATTTTTCTCCTAGCCTCCCCAAAGGGTTCTGTAGATACTTGTCAGGGAGAAAGATAGATATTTTCTATTGGAGAAGGGAAAAAAAAATCAGATTTTTCTAACATTTCCTTCCCTCCACAAAAAAGGGATATCCTCAAGCACAGCATTCAAAATCACCAGGATCACAGTGTCCAATGGCTTATTACAGGCTCTGATAGGTCCTGCATTAAAATATAAAGTAAGAGAAAACAAACAATACACCAAACTTTGTTTAGATTTGGTTAAGTCTCAAACTTATGTAGACCACTGATACCTCTCTATGGAAGCCTATTTTCATTTCATCAAACAAAATAATGTGTTGAGCATTTATTTGGGGAAAGCTGCATTGGCCTGTTTGTTTCACACTCTCAAATTTATTTTTTTAAAGATTGGTTGTTTTTCAAATGAGATTTATTTATTTATTTATTTATTTATTTATTTATTTATTTATTATTTTTTAAATCATTACCATGTTTGTTTGGAGACTCCATCAAGTTCAATACAGTTGTCTCCCTCAGTCCTCTATGGCTTTGTCCCCGAATCATGTAGATTCATTTGTATGGAAGTTCACATTTCTACAGTCACATGGCTCATCATTCCCTCAAAAGACTATTTTGCACCTTTTTTCTTTCTCCTCACACCTTTTCCTTCTCTCGTCATGCTGGTGACTTTGGTTTTTTTCTTCCACTGATAAAACAGGAGTAATAAAAATAGACCTGCCCATCTTTCCATGAACAAATCTATCCATGTATCTGCACTCACATATTATGTTTCCCAGTTACAAATTGTAGAAATGTTTCCAATTTAGGGATGCCTGGGTGGCTCAGTGGTTGAGCATCTGCCTTTGGCTCAAGATGTGATCCCATTGTCCCAGGACTGAGTCCCATGTTGGGCTGTCTGCGTGAAGCCTGCTTCTCCCTCTGACCTCTGTGTCTGCCTCTCTCTGTGTCTCTTATAATAAATAAATAAAATTTTTAAAAAAGAGAAATGTTTACAATTTAAAACAAACTAACAAAAACCTCTTTCATACACTATGACCTCATATAACTGGTTCTTTTTAAAACACAAATACTAATTTTGGTTGAGAAGCTTAATACTGGGGGATCCCTTGGGCGGCTCAGCAGTTTAGCACCTGCCTTTGGCTCAGGGCGTGATCCTGGGATCCCAGGATCGAGTCCCACATCGGGCTCCCTGCGTGGAGCCTGCTTCTCCCTCTGCCCGTGTCTCTGCCTCTCTCTCTGCATGTCTCTCATGAATAAATAAATAAAATCTTTTTAAAAAAGAGAAGCTTAATTCTAGTAAATTGCTATTGCTAATGTTACCAGGCCTTCAGTGACCAATCCCAATGTTTAATATTATTCAACATGCATGATGTTAAGTATCATTTTATGCAATATATTATTTTTCTTTGATGAAAATTTCTTCTGTGGATTCCCAAATAAAGAACCTCTATTGGCTCTCTTCTAATGAATCTTATTCAGTCTAAATAATGGCTGTTCTCTAGTTCCCAAAATTTATGCTCTCACTTTCAGATCTTTTCTTCTCTCTTTTGAGTTGATTACACACATTCCCATGGACTTGAATTCATTTTGTACACTGACAGCCCTCAAATGTATATATTGAATTCATAATTTTCACTTCCAAACATCTTAAAGATGAATTTGGCATGTCACACTTAACATAGTCACAATTGATTTCCTGACTCAAAAACCTGCTCCTCTAATATTCTCTGTGTCAGTGGGTGATACCAAAGCCCCAGGATTTATCCTTGCAGTCTCATTGTCTGAAGTTGCACATGCGGTCTACCAACCAACTGGTTGCTCGGCCATCTGTGAGCTGGTTGCCAACTGCCAGTAAGCTTTGTCTTCTTCTAATTCTACTGCTAGTATTATAAACATTGTCATCTCTTTTCCAAATTACTTTTAAAGACCTATTAACAAACTGGTCTCAGACATTTCACCTGGTTTACTACCTATATCTTACACAGAATCAAAAGTTGTCTTTTGGAAACACAAATCAAATCATATCTCTAGCGTTCAAAACCATTCAGTGACTTTCTATCACAAAGCAAAATCCAGATTCTCTAGTTTATAAGGCCCTACGTAAAATACGACCTTTGCCAAGGTCTCCGACCCTCTCTGCTACCTTTTGTTTACCTCCTGATTCTGATTCAGTTTCTCTGGCTTTACTGTCCTTGGACCCACAAAAGTCATTCCTGTTCACTGGTCTTTGCATTTGTTGTTGTTGGTGGTTTTTGTTGTTGTTGTTATTTTGTTTTGTTTTTAGATGCTCTTTGACAGAGAGCACAGCAAGGGGAATTAGCAGAGGGAGAGGGAGCAGCAGACTCCCTAGGAGCAGGGAACCTGGTGTGGGGCTTGATCTTAGGACCCTGGGATCATGACCTGAGACAAAGGTAGATACTTTACCAACTGAGCCACTCATATGGCTAAAAACTACAATTGCTGTTTTTAATCAGGAATGTTTTTCTCCTAATCTCTATTTGGCTGATTCCTTTATATTATTCTTGTTTCTTCTCCTTTGTTATCATCTCAGAGAGGTGACATCTTCCCCAGATCCTTGCTACCAAATCTCTCCTTTCCCCCTTACTCTGCATTCCTGCATCTGGCTTCAATATTATGTATGCCATTTAGCATTAACCTGAAACTGTAACTTATGTATGTGTTTATTTCCTGTATCTTCCACTGGAATATGAACTGCAAACAACAACACATAATCTACAAGTTTACTCCTCTTCCTGTATCTCTGGACAAGACCCGTCACAAAATAGATTCTCAAAAATATTTATTGAATAAAATAATCGTATGCTTCTATGTCACATATGCTGTGCTGTATGTACATGCTTATAAGTAAATGACATATGGTGCCCGAAGGAGCTCACACCTAGCAGAGTATTCTGATGCAAGATAACTTATTGTATACTTTCCTCTTCTTATTGAACTTAACATTTTAGCCCAGCAAAACACTATCTCAAGTTGTTTCAGTTTTTCATTAAAAATTTTAAAGGTTAAAAAAAATTAAAGGTTTATTTGGTAAATAGTGAATTATTAAGTCATACAGGATTAAGACAATTGCTATAAGTCCTAAGTTATATGATTATTATACTTATTTTAAATTTATTTTTCCAACGTTCTTATTTTAGGATTTTTCTGTATTTCAAGACCTCTGCTTCATGCTCTTACAAAAATATTATAAAGATGCTCTGAACTTACTGCTTTATGAAGAAAAAAAGTCATTTAAAAGATATGCATATAACTAACTAGAATTTAAATAAACATTTGGAGAAAAAATCAAACATGCATAAATTAACAAATTCTATAGTATGTTTTTGGTACAATGTGATATAAAACAAGAAAGCAAATAATAATTAATATTGCCTATGGAAGTGAAGTTGTTTCACATATTTAATAGTGAGGCTTTTGAATGGAAGTTAGGAATTAATATCACAGCTGGGTATATTAGCAAACATTCCATGTGCTTGATCAGTGCCCACACAGTAATAGTTGGTGTATACTTCAAATATATCACCTCATTATAGGACATGGGTGGATATTTCCAGGTACACTCAGGTATGACAAACGTGGTAGATGGATACAGGTGTAGACTCATCTCTATCATATGGATCTGAAGAAACACTATTAAGTTCTGAATTCACATATTCAAATCTACAGTCTTGTAGCATCTGGTGAAACAGCTCTGTCTTTGGACCTCTATCAACTCCCTTTTGGTGTTCTCATCCAAACGTCTAGCTGTAAATGTCACCTACACACTGCTGATTTCCTTCTTTTTTTATCTCCAATGCAGACATCTATCTCCCTTGTACTCCTTAACTTGTGTGTTCAGTGGCTTATTTGAGCTCTTTCCACTTGAATGTCTAAAACTTAATACTTCTATCCCTCCAAATTCTGCTTCATGTTCAGTGTCCTTGATCTCAATTATGGCAACTCCTTCTTCCTCGTTGTTTATCCCCCAAAGCTATCACTCCTATCACTACTCTTTCTCTGATATCTGATATTCCGTTTGTCAGGAAATACCATGGGGTATATATTTCAAGACTGTCCAAAGTCCAATGACCTTTCACCACTTCAACCACTTTCACCCTAGACACAATCACTTGTTGATGCAGTTTTTATAATATTCTCTGTGATAGTTTTCTTCTAAACCCATGATTGGATTGTTCTTTATTCCTATTGAAGTTACACATGGCAGTATGACTTGCTTTGGCTAGTAAAATGTAAATGGCAGTGACACGAGCAAGTTTGAGAATTTTTGCATGTTTGGCCACATACACCTTTCTATCTTATATCCCATAGAAGCCACCAAAACAGACCTTCTTCCAGTTTGAGTTTCTTCATGGCCATGATGAGCAAAGGATTCCTATAACCCAGGTTGGGCATGAATGTGTGAGAAGTAAATTTATTGGGGTGGTTTAGTGAGGTTATGGGATTATTTGATACATGAGTATGTCCTAGACTATTGTAACTAGTATGAACTCCTAACTGGAACCCATGCCTACACTTGGTCTATTCTTAAAAGTGTATTCAGAGCACCCTGATATAAGGGAAACCAAGTCTTTTCATGACTCTGTCCAAAACCCATCTCTGACTCCTCATTTCTTTCCAAATAAATGACAAATTTCTTACTATGACAGTCAAGGCCCAATGTGATCTGGACACCACTACCTCTCTGATCTTACTGCTTTCTACTATTTGTCTAGCTCACTCTACTTCAGCTATAGTCATCTTTTTTGATGTTGCTGTGACATGGCAGGCATGCTCCCAACTCTGAAGCTTCGTTCTGGCTCGCTCCTCTTCCTGAAGTACTCTTCGTCAGACATTCCTGATGGATCACTCCCACTTTTCTATTAAAGCTTTTCTTAAGGGATCCCTGGGTGGCTCAGTGGTTTAGCGCCTGCCTTTGGCCTGGGGCGTGATCCTGAAGTCCTGGGATCGAGTCCCACATTGGGCTCCCTGCATGGAGCCTGCTTCTCCCTCTGCATCTCTCTCTCTCTGTTTTCTGTCTCTCTCTGTCTCTCATGAATAAATAAAATCTTAAAAAAAAAAACTTTTCTTAAATGTTACCTCCTCAGTTAAGCTTTTTTTTTTTTTTCTAACTCTTTTCAAGTTGTAATCTCTCTCTAAAATACACCGTGTTCATAAATCTGATCTAGTTTTTCCTAGGACTGTCACTTTATGCACACAATTTGTTAATTTATTATGTCTATGGTTCTCTATCTGACATTCTACACTAGAATGTGAGCTTCACTATGGCAAGGATTATTTTGTCTGTTTTGCTCAATGGTGTATCACAAGGGCTAGAAAAGAGCTTGACACCATTGAATGTATTACTGATTAAATGATGAATGAATACAATTGCAGAAGGATTTATTTTTAGCTCATTCTATTTTACATGTCCCACTGAATATCTTATTAAGTAGAGAATATTGTTGGAACGTTGACAAAGCCCTGATTCTCAAACAGGAAAAGTAATGGAGGCATATCCGTTTATGTGATTTTCTGCTTATTAAAGAGATACGTATTGACGGTGCTCCAAGGTGGTGGTGTAATAAGATCCTGAATGTATCTCCTTCCACAGACACACCAAATCTACAGCTACATATGGGACAATTCCTTGTGAAAAAGACCTGAAAACCAGCTAAATAGCTCCTTCAGAACAAATGGTAAGAGGACCACAATGGAGAAGCAAAGATGTGGTC
Organism: Vulpes lagopus; assembly: GCF_018345385.1. Taxonomy (NCBI): domain Eukaryota; kingdom Metazoa; phylum Chordata; class Mammalia; order Carnivora; family Canidae; genus Vulpes; species Vulpes lagopus. The sequence goes on along the minus strand of NC_054829.1, from coordinate 128,273,339 downwards.
TTGCTAAACACTTCACCCCAGGCATGATAACCCACAGTCAGGAGAGATCTCATAAATGCAGAGTTGCTCCCTGAGGAGTGAGAGGTTGTTGCCCTCACCCAGCACTGCAGCACTTGAGATATACAATGGAGAGATGAGTCTCCAAAATGTTTGGCTTGGAAGACCAATATGCCTCATGTCCGGAAAACCTAAAGAGCTGAAGGGAACTGGGATACTTCTTTTGGAGAACTCACTGGTGGATTCACTCTTCCTGGAAACAGGTACAAAAGCAGCAGTTTGTAAAGCACCTAGACTATATGTGAGGGAGATTCATTTGCTAATCTTAAGGCATCTGGTGGATGGGCAGGGGCCTGTTAGGTGTCCTCAGGAACAGAGGTGCTGGCGGGGGCTCTTTTTGTACTTTTTCTCTACCTTGATAGTGCTATCAGACAAACCCTGGCCCTACACTCTCCCATGACCCCACAAAAGCCAGGGGCATACTCCAACTCTGTGCCCTCCACTGTTTTGTAAAAGCCTAAGGGAGAGTGCAATCTACACAGAGGAGATTCCTTGATTGCCTGGCTCCAGTGTCTAAAGGGCTTGTATTCCTGGATTCCACAGAACTATACCTATCAGAGAGACAGCTTTTGGCAGGCTACTGACTCCAGGGAGCTATAAAGATTAAACTTACTCCCAGTCTTTCTGTGAAAAACAAAACAAAACAAAAATCAAAAAAACCTATTTACTTGCCCTGGAGTTTTAGCCTGAGGGGCATACTTCAGATGTGCCATATCTAGAGGCCTTAGAGGTTGTTAGGGAACATAGATGAGGGGGACACCATCTTCACTCCATCCTTCAGCATCACTACCTTCCAGAAAGGAGTTCATACACTCATCTGAAGCCCCAGTAGTTGCAACTATCACCCAGGAGACCGTCAGATTGTCTAGTCTGGAGGCCAGCAAAGTTTAAGACATGACTTTATATATAGAAAGCCTTAAAAACTCCACCCAAAACTGTTAGAACTGATAAGTGAATTCAGTAAAGTTGCAAGGTACAAAATTAACATACAAAAATCTGTTACATTTCTATATACTGACAGTGAGCTATCAGGAAGAGAATTTAAGAGAAAAAAAAATCACCTACAATTGCATCAAAAAGAATAAAATGCCTAGGAATAAATCTAGGCAACAGGGTGAAAGATCTTTACACTGAAGACTGTAAGAAAATGATGAAAGAAATTAGACAGATACATAGGAAAAGATATTCCATGTTCATGGATTGGAAGAATTAATGTTGGAGATCCCTGGGTGGCTCAGCAGTTTAGCGCCTGCCTTTGGCCCAGGGCATGATCCTGGAGTCCCGGGATCGAGTCCCACGTCGGGCTCCCGGCATGGAGCCTGCTTCTCCCTCCTCCTGTGTCTCTGCCTCTCTCTCTTTATGTCTATCATAAATAAATCTTTTTTTTTTTAAAGAATTAATGTTGAAATGTTCATACTAGAGAGTCAATGTAATCCCTATCAAAATCCCAATGGCATTTTTCAGAGAAAAAGAACAAATGATTCTAACGTTTGTATGGCAACACAGAAGATCCCCAAATAACCAAAGCAATCTTGAGGAAGAAGAACAAAACTAGAGGCATCATGCTCCCTCATTTCAAAGTACATTATACAGCTAGAGTAATCAAAACAGTATAATATTTTTCCATCTCTTTGTGTCTTCCTCAATTTCTTTCAGAAGTGTTCTATAGTTTTTAGGGTATAGATCTTTTACCTCTTTGGTTAGGTTTATTCCTAGGTATCTTATGCTTTTGGGTGCAATTGTAAATGGGATTGACTCCTTAATTTCTCTTTCTTCAGTCTCATTGTTAGTGTATAGAAATGCCATTGATTTCTGGGCATTGATTTTGTATCCTGCCACACTACCAAATTGCTGTATGAGTTCTAGCAATCTTGGGGTGGAGGCTTTTGGGTTTTCTATGTAGAGAAATTGAGGAAGACACAAAGAGATGGAAAAATATTCCATGCTCATGGATTGGCAGAATTAATATTGTAAAAATGTCAATGTTACCCAGGGCAATTTACACGTTTAATGCAATCCCTATCAAAATACCATGGACTTTCTTCAGAGAGTTAGAACAAATTATTTTAAGATTTGTGTGGAATCAAGAAAGACCCCGAATAGCCAGGGGAATTTTAAAAAAGAAAACCATAGCTGGGGGCATCACAATGCCAGATTTCAGGTTGTACTACAAAGCTGTGGTCATCAAGACAGTGTGGTACTGGCACAAAAACAGACACATAGATCAATGGAACAGAATAGAGAACCCAGAAGTGGACCCTGAAATGTATGGTCATCTAATATTCGATAAAGGAAGAAAGAATATCCATTGGAAGAAAGACAGTCTCTTCAATAAATGGTGCTGGGAAAATTGGACATCCACATGCAGAAGAATGAAACTGGACCACTCTCTTTCACCATACACAAAGATAAACTCAAAATGGATGAGAGATCTAAATGTGAGACAAGAGTCCATCAAAATCATAGAAGAGAACAGAGGCAACACCCTCTTTGAACTCGGCCACAGTAACTTCTTGCAAGATACATCCACAAAGGCAAAAGAAACAAAAGCAAAAATGAACTATTGGGACTTCATCAAGATAAGAAGCTTTTGCACAGCAAAGGATACAGTCAACAAAACTAAAAGACAACCTACAGAATGGGAGAAGATATTTGCAAATGACATATCAGATAAAGGGCTAGTTTCCACAATCTATAAAGAACTTATTAAACTCAACACCAAAGAAACAAACAATCCAATCATGAAATGGGCAAAAGACATGAAGAGAAATCTCACAGAGGAAGACATGGACATGGCCAACATGCACATGAGAAAATGCTCTGCATCACTTGCCATCAGGGAAATACAAATGAAAACCACAATGAGATCCCACCTCACACCAGTGAGAATGGGGAAAATTAACAAGGCAGGAAACAACAAATGTTGGAGAGGATGCGGAGAAAAGGGAACCCTCTTACACTGTTGGTGGGAATGTGAACTGGGGCAGCCACTCTGGAAAACTGTGTGGAGGTTCCTCAAAGAGTTAAAAATAGACCTGCCCTACGACCCAGCAATTGCACTGTTGGGGATTTACCCCAAAGATTCAGATGCAATGAAACGTCGGGATACCTGCACCCCGATGTTTCTAGCAGCAATGTCCACAATAGCCAAACTGTGGAAGGAGCCTCGGTGTCCATCGAAAGATGAATGGATAAAGAAGCTGTGGTTTATGTATACAATGGAATATTACTCAGCAATTAGAAACGACAAATACCCACCATTTGCTTCAACGTGGATGGAACTGGAGGGTATGATGCTGAGTGAAGTAAGTCAATCGGAGAAGGACAAACAGTGTATGTTCTCATTCATTTGGGGAATATGAATAACAGTGAAAGGGAATATAAAGGAAGGGAGAAGAAATGTTGGGAAATATCAGGAAGGGAGACAGAACATGAAGACTCCTAACTCTGGGAAATGAGCTAGGGGTGGTGGAAGGGGAGGAGGGTGGGTGTTGGAGGGGAATGGGTGACGGGCACTGAGGTGGACACTTGACGGGATGAGCACTGGGTGTTTTTCTGTATGTTGGTAAATTGAACACCAATAAAAATTAATTAAAAAAAAAAAAAGAAAGAAAGAAAAAAAAACAGTATAATATTAGCCTAAGAAGAGACACATGGATAAACAGAATAGAGAGTCCAATGATAAACCAATGTATGTATCGTTAATTAATTTATGACAAAAGGAGCAAATATATACCATGGGGAAAGGACAGTGTTTTTAATAAATGATACCGTAAAAACTAGATAGTCACATGCAAAAGAATGAAACTGGATCACTACCTTATGCCACATACAAAAATTAACTCAAAATGGATTAAATACTGAACCAGTTGAACACAGGGTAAGGCAGAAAAAAAGAAAGAGGGAGGCAAACCATAATAGATTCTTTACTATGGAGAACAGAGGGTCAGCGCAGGGGAGGTGGGCAGGAGATGGACTAGATGCGTGATGGGTATTAAGGAGGGTCCTTGAGGTTACTTGTGATGAGCACTGGTTGTTAAATGTAAATGATGATTCACTAAATTCTATTCCTGAAATCAATATTACACTATATATTAATTAACTAGAATTTAAATAAAAACTGAAAACAGGGATGCCTGGGTGGCTGAGGGGTTGAGCATCTGCCTTCGGCTCAGGTCATGATCCTGGAGTCTTGGAATCAAGTCCTGTATTGGGCTCCCCACAGGGAGCCTGCTTCTCCCTCTGCCTATGTCTCTGCCTCTCTCTTTGTGCCTCTCATGAATAAGTAAATAAAATACATATATATATAAAAAACCTTGAAACAACAACAGAAAATGGATTAAGCACTAGAATGTAATACCTGAAACTAAAATTTCTAGAAGGAAACAGGTGGTAAAAGATGAACAATCTGAAACCCAATCAACAAATTATTTACTGATGGTAAAAGTTATGAATAGAACCCAAATTTATGGACTTCTAGTAGACAGTTATATTGGCTTTTAAAATTTATTAGCTAAAAATAGCATATGATTTGTGTATAACACATTTATTATTTCTACTAACGCTGTTACTAATCATCTTTCAAAACCCAAGTTTATTGCTAATTAATAGAATTTTAGAGCAGAATGTGATTTTTGAAAGCATCAAGATAAATGCACATAACCTCAGCAACCACGTAGGCAACGAATCACCATATAGTGGACAATTAAATTTTAAGATCTGTATTTCCAACTCCAATCTTGTGGAGCCACTTCGGAATACCCTTAAGAAAATGAAGACATTCACTTTCCAGTTTCTACAAATCACACAATTGTTCAGAGCTAGAATTTCATTTAGAAATTTATTAGTAAACCTCGAAAAATGACATATTTACCTTATTTTTATAGTTGACTATTAAAATTTTAGTTAAACCCATTAAAATAAGTGAGTAACTAAGAACCACTTTTGTATGTTTGGAAGATGTGAGTAGCATTAAACCAAAATTACTTGAGGAAAAAAATCATAATGCATCTGTGAATTTGGTCTCATATAAATTATTAGACCTGGTGGACTTATTTTGAGTTTTTACTTATTTATATTAATTATACTTTAGAAAAACATGCCAGTAATTATATTTCCAAATAAAAGTAACTTATGCTAAGTAGAACCATTGTGTAGAACTCTTTATTCTTCATATAAAATAATCCAAAAGAGGCAAAATTCAAGATAATACATATAAATATTTAGTTTGTGACAGTCCTATGACTTTCTTTTTAGCAAGAGAAGTGGAAATTAAAGAGGAAGTTCTAAAGATATATCCTTATTATGTCATGCATTTTGCTGCACACCTAAAAATATTATATTTTATGTTTTAGTGATGTTTCAGGTTTACAGAAAAAAATGGGCATAAAGTACACAGCTCCCATATATCATTACTCTCTTCCACTACTCATTTCCCTTATTATTAGCATTAGGAAGAAGTATGCTAAATCTGCTATGACCGATAAATTAATACTGATACATTATTATTAAGTAGAAGTTTAGAGATTATATTACGATTCACTATTTGTTTTATTCAGTTCTTTGGGTTTGCTGAATGCATAATGTCATGTATCCACCATTAGAGACTCACACAGAAGAGTTGCATGGGCCTGAAAACCCTCTGTGCTTCACTTTTCGTCCCTCTTCCTTCTCCCACAACTCCTGAAAACTGATCCTTTGACTCTCTCAAAAGCGACAAGAAAAAAAACCACACACATATATATCTAAATATCTACATATTATTAATTGCCTCTATTTTTGTCTCCATTGTCATTGTTCTTCTATTCTCTTTTAATTGAGCATTTTATACCATTTCATTTTCTTCTTTTCTTAACATATATATTATACATTTTAATTTATTTCTATCTTTTTTAATATATATATATTTATTGAAGTTCGATTTACCAACATATATTATAACATATAACACCCTGCACTCATCCTGACAAGTGCCCCCTTCAGTGCCCGTCACCCAGTCACTCCATCTCCCCAGCCACCTCCCCTTCCATTATCCCTTGTTTGTTTCCCAGAGTTGGGAGTCTCTCATGGTTTGTCACCCTCTCTAATTTTTCCCACTCATATTATACATTTTTTTAAAAAAATAATTGTTTTCATAACATTTATAATATACATTTTTTACTAATCCCAGTCTACTTTCAAATAACCCCGTACTGCTTCACAAATAGTGCAGGTGCCTTATTAGAGAGTATGTCCAATTTTTCCTCTCATCCCTCCAACCTTGCTGTTTATTTCACTTGACCATAAGCTACAATTGCCAAATATATTGCCACTATTACTATTTTTTGAACAAACTACAATCTCTTCAATTATCAGAAAAATGAAGGGTTTTATTTTACCTTTATTCATCCTGTCTATAGTTTTTTCCCTTTCTTAATATAGATTTGAGTTTCAGACCTTTATCATTTTTCTTCTCTCTGTAGAACTCAAATATTTCTTGTTGGGCACTTTTAATGGTAACAAATTCCCTCAATTTTTGCTTATAGTTTTTTTTTAAAGCTCTTATGTATTTATTCATGAGAGACAAACAGAGAGAGGCAGAGACACAAGCAGAGGGTGATGCAGGCTCCATGCAGGGAGCCTGATGTGGGACTTGATCCTGGGACCCCAGAATCACACCCTGCACCGAAGGCAGATGCCCAACCACTGAGCCACCTAGGTGGCCCAATTTTTGCTTATCTGAAAGTCTTTATGTCTTCAGTTTTTGAAAGATAACTGCTGAATACAGAATTCTAGGTTGGTGGAGGTTTTTTGTTTTCCTCCTTTTCGGTAAACTAAATACTTCATTTTGTTCACTTCTTGCATGTTTTCTGAAAAGGAACCTGATGTAATTCTTATCATTGTTCCTCTACAGAAAATGTTTTATTTCTTTCAAAACTTTATTTGTCTTTGATCATCTTTTGCAATTGAAATATACTTAAATATATTTGTCTAACTGTAGATATTTTGCTTGGTGCTTTCTGAGTCTGGTTTTGATAGTTGGTTTTTCACCTTAAACTATGATTATTGCCTTTTAGCATGCTTTACAATTTTGGAGTGGAAAGCCAGACATAAATTAGGTAGATAGGCCTTTAGTGTGATATTTTATATTTATTGGGCTATGAATTCAGCTGTGGTTACTATTTACTATTGCTGTTGCTATGGAGCCAAAGGCTAAAATTTCCTTAAGTAATATTTTAGATTGTGCTATTTTGTTATAGAAGCCTGAATATACTAAGATATATCAAACTTTGTGTGTCTCTGCCATAGTGGGATGTTCCTAATGTCATTGGGGTATTATAGATGAGTAAAAGCTCAACACAAAGTAATGGATTGCTTCAAAAATAAGAGGAATTATGGGCACCTGGGTGGCTCAGTCAGGTGAGCATCTGCCTTTGGCTCAGGTCATGATCCCAGGTCCTCACATCAAGTTCTGCATCAGGCTCCCTGTTCAGTGGGGAGTCTGCTTCTCCCTCTCCCTCTGTTCCTCCCACAAGCTTGTCATGCTCACTCTCATTCTTAAATAAATAAATAAAATCTTTAAAGAAAAATAAGAGAAAATATTTTTCCCAAAGACATTCAGTAGTTACCAAGATTCTTTCTGAACTAGCTAAGTTTCCTGACTGAGGCTGACAATATCACTAAATATGTTAATTTCTTATAAAAAATATTTGAAAGCATTACTTTTTAGACTGCAACAACATTCTAAGTCAAAATACCATGTATTTAGAGAATATTAGAATATTCTTACTCTTGGTATGGGTACCTTTTTTTTTCTTTTGGATGCTGCATTACAGATGAGAAATCAAGCCAATCTAAATTAACAAAATGAGAGTCATGTTCAAGTGAAAAAATAGGCAAAATACTTGCATGTTTTAATCCATTGTAAATCCAAATGAGATTGACATTCGGAGACTATGGATCAGAGTTATATTTAAGGCTGAATAGAATCAAAATATTTATTGGAAATGAATTACTTATAAAATTATTTTTTCTCTAAATTTAAATATTTAAATCATCAGATAAGCAGGAAATGAAAATACAATTATAATTTTTAAATGTAAATGTGTGTGTTGGCCTACCTCAAATTTTTCTACCATTTTTTTTATTAGTTTGAATTGTTTAAAAACAGTTGAGTCTTAATAATAACAGTATTTTGGACAAATAGTAAGACTCAAGTTTTTTCTCATGATTTCTGTGATTTCCCATATAAGTCAAAATAATCTATTTTTGCTATAAATATTTACTTCCTCAATAACAGTTTTTTGTAAAAAAACTGAAATAAATGCCATATAGTTACTTTTTATTAGATCCTTAGTTTGAACAGATTGTACTGAGATTTAAAAAACTCATACTTATTCCAACCATCAATTGAAATTTAAAACCAGAGTAAAGATACTGTTTTTAATGAAACCTTAGAATGATGTCTTAAAAAAATATGTTGCATTTATTTCTTTTATCTCCCGAAAATGTGAGCAAACAGACTGCAATACAGTAAAGGAATTGGAAGAACTCCAGAAATATTCAAAGTAAACATTTTTTTCAGAGCAGAGTTGTAATTAGCTAACACACTAAAGAATTCCTTCTGAAAGCATCTTGCAAAACTTAAGAGATTTTCTCTTAAGACATATTCATGCCTGCGGGTGGAGATCTGCCTATAGGTGTTTATCTGCCTGTCTTTACTGAAAATGAAAAAAAAAATTAAGGCTTTTTTTTTTTCTGAGCAGTATATATTAACCTTCTGTTGTCTGAAAGAAATAAGTCTAAAAGCATATGTACCTACAGATGGAATTGCACTGTCAAGATTTTTTTGCTAAAAACCAATTATCAGTAAAATAGACTAGACTGTGTATAAGCAGGGATAATCGGGGAAAAACAAATAATGATACAAAGTACAAATTAATAATATGTTACTTTACACAAAATGTTAGAGAAGCGGGTTTTGTGTGCTTGTTTGTTTTGGCCTTTTCTTTAGGATTATGAATTACATTTTTAGTATTTAATGTCTGCTGCAATACCAGTATCCTCGCCAAAATAATATTAATTTTTAAGGTACCTAAATTCTGTAAAACCTCTTTCAAAGAAACAGTTATGAGAAAAACAGAAGATAAAAGAGCTAAACAACTTTTCTGCCCTAAAGGCTTGGTTAAGATGACAACACTTTTAATCATTGACTTCAGAACAGACTGCTGAACAGGAAGTCAAGGATCTGACTCTTCATGAGCTATTTTCACAAGACAAAGTCATTATTTTCATACCACCCAAATACTATTATATCTAAATCTTGTCTCAGTTTTAGCATTTGTGTATTGCTTCTTACTGAGTCTCTAATCCTATATTTCTCCAAAGGACTTCCAAATGATTAAAAAAAAAATCAAATCATCCAAACACATCTCTGTGCATTTCTGTGTTTATATCTTTAGGTTATCATGAAGTTTATATCTACAAATTCACAGTAAAATTCTCATCTCACATCATGCTCATGTATTCCACATTCTTACATCATCCACATATAGCTTTCATGTATGTCCACATCCTTAAAACTCCCGCAGACACTGTGATATACCGTAATATTGTATACTGTAAATGTTCATTGTATTTGCATATTACCTTAGAGTTTTCAAAGAAATAAAAGCCCATTGTCTTGTTTAGTTCTTAGAACAAACCCGAGGAATTTTACTGTATTCAGTTCAGAGAAATGGAACCTTTGTTTTGTAAGAAGCTAAAGTTGCAGGATAGTATTCATATTAAATGGCAGAGCTCTGATTTTGAAATCAATGAGCAACAATTTGGTTGAGGAGCCTACTCGTAAAAGCTTTGAATGTTGGAGCTTGTGGTAAACCCCAAGGGAAAGTGCTATATGATTTTACCCTGATTTTAGTATATCAGCTTAAAATACTAGAATACAGTTCACAGGTGATGGAGCTTGGCCCTGAAGCTGGGAAGGGGGCAGTGAGTAGACAGGAATGAAGGCAGAAATGCAAACTGGTTTGAAGAGCGCTAGAAGCTGGTTCTTCATTTTCCACTTTGGCGGAAGGTCTTTTCTCTTCTCTTCTCTTCTCTTCTCTTCTCTTCTCTTCTCTTCTCTTCTCTTCTCTTCTCTTCTCTTCTCTTTTCTCCTCTCCTCTCCTCTCCTCTCCTCTTCTCTTCTCTTTTCTCTTTTCTCTTTCTCTCTTCTCTCTTTCTCTTCTCTCTCCTCGTTTTTCTTTTATTTTCTTTTTTCTTCTTTTCTCGTTTCCTTTCCTTTCCCTTTTCTTCTCATCCCTTCTCTTCTTTCTCTGATCCAGAATGGTCTGCCTCTTTCTTCATTGTCTTCTTGCCCTCTGTGTATGGCGGCCAATTTCATACTTAACTTTGGAGAATTCCCCAGGTCGTGAGCCAATAACGCTCTAGAAGCTGGACCTGCTCCTAGGACACATGTATGACACCTCCTAGGATTAACCCAGGAATGGATTTAGTATGTTCTAGGTTAGGAACAAGTACAGCTTTGACAGATGCCAAAGTATTTTTAAAAATTATCCTACAAATATTCATGCCTACATGCAACATATTACATTTGTTGTTGCTAAACCTTGGTATCATCAGAATTTGATATCCAAATGCTGTGACCATTGGAAGAATGGACAACCTCTTTCTTGTTAAGTTTGTCACCTTTCCATTCTCCCAATTCCAAATTTCACTTCTTCATTTTCTATATTAATTTACTTAAGTAAGAAAAACTGGCACTATTTGAATTACAATTCTCCCATGCAAACTTTTTGTTGTATTTTATTTTTCTCGTGGTACATTTATTATCTGTGACAGCACTAATACAATTTATGTACTGTAATGTTTTTGTTTTTTAAAAAATCTTTTATTCATTGCTGTATACATATTTCCTGAAAAGATATCTAGTAGATGCTAGTAGCCTAATAAATGCTTACTGAATGAATGAATAAATTAATGCATATATATTTGGTCAATAAATTTAAAAGAAAGATACTTAAGAATATATGGCAGTGTCTGAGAAGTGGTGTGTTGGAGTTCAGAAGTGGTTCTTATACTTTACCACTATCAGTATTCACATCCTTTGCAGTGTAATTTTGTGTGCCTACAATTCTGACTCCAGTTTTAAGAATATCGCCATTTAAGAATTGCTTTGATCAATAGGATATCAATAAATTTTTACACAAACAGCATTTACAAAGCTCTTCAGTGATCCGATTTGCTTTCACTCGAGCTTTCAGCCTTTCCCATGATAACATGTACAAGCTACCTTGGTGAAGGATGAAAACGTGGGAGAGAAGTATTACAGTCAAAGCCATCCTATATCAAACAAGACCTAACTGGCTTTATATATGTGATCAGAACCAGTTAATATCAGTGTATATGCTTTAATGGAATATTGTTGATTATGGGAAAACACAAATAAGACTAGAGTAGCCCAGCTCAGTTCTAATGAATCTTACTGACTCAGGAGTTAAATGACCTTTTGTTGTTTTATGTCGGTAAGACTTAATGGTTATTTTGTTTGCATCATTATTTTAGTAATAGATAGCTGTTAAGATAATTCTATTTGGAGCCACTTTTCTGATTACAGGTTAGTGGCAGTCAAAATCAGATTTTGAGTTTAAATTTCATTCTTGTAAAGTCAGATTTAAGATATTACTATTTGCTGGTTTACCTGAGTATAAAGGAGAACTTTCATGAGTTGACACTGAAATGAAGACACATGAGCACTCCAATCCAACAGAGCTTTTTTTTTTCTTCAAATGGAGGGTAAGGCATCTGAAATATGGCCTCCTGCTTATATGGAATAGAAGTAAAGGCAAAAATAAAATTACATATGAAAAAATGGAGTTTTTTTAATGTAAGTAGAGTAAAATATTTGACATGTTTCTTGGTTATAACATAGTCCTTGTTCATATATTTCCTTCTGTAGTCTGATAAATAGTATAACTGGTAACATAGATCAATATCAAGGAGTTCTTTTACTTCTTTTACCCTTAGTGTACCTGGACCAGAAGGGAATTTATTACTGATAAAATGTATCCAAAATAATACCTAGAAAGAATCATTCTTATAAGGATTCTCTATCAGGTTGACTAATCAAACTAGAATAGCAACACTAATCAGAAAAGCTGTCAACAGCAGTGACACACTATACTGATAGTTCTGAGACATGATCGAAGGTCAATCTTCCAGAAGCAGGCAAGGATAAGTCACTGTGCAATGAAGCCTCCCTTACTGCAGGACACTCAGGTCAACTTTGGCAGGAATCATAAGTCTGGCAGTGGCATCCTATAAATTTGAAACCAAGAGTCCTTTACTCTGTGCCCAGTCTCTGATAGTAGATGTGTTGCCATGTCTGTTACAAAGATGGACTTAGGCTGCTGTGGTAGCAATGTGAGTCATGTGGTTTCCATCCACACCTTCCAGTTGATGCTTTCATAGGAAAGGTCCATACTGTGAGCATATCCATGAGAGAATCATGTGGCTCCATCAGTATCTGTTGATTTGTCCTCTTCAGTTCATGCAATCAAAAAAAGAGAGAGAGAGAGAAAAAAAAAAAGGGTATCTCTAATCACTACTCTATTGCTTTCCAAATAGGCTACTGGCAACATTTGAAGATCCAATAAAACTATCACCAGATTCATCAAGGAGAACCTAGGTCAGTGCTCTGAGATTGTCCTTGAATTAGGCCCATAGGGCTTAGTACCTACATTCCTTTCAGATCTGCATAGCTGGCCACAGTGGCCTAGTGGACACATTCAAAATTCAATTTTCCAGATAACCAGGATCAGGCATTTAGGAGAAATCTTATTGAGTCATGAGCTTTTCTTCAGCCAGTTGAGTGGGGCACAAGTTTTTCCCAAAGGAACAGCTGCTACTTTTTCATGTAAAACTAAGATGCCAGCTAAAGCTGGGCTTGAATCATTCACACGTTATACAGAATAGAAAAGTGAGAGGGATAAGATCTGATTGAGGCACAGTTTGGGGTTCAAAGACCTTGGTTATAGAATATATCTAAACCATATGCATATATGTGTGTGCATATATATATGTATAAATATATACACACACATGTGTGTATATATATAAATAAATCTTAGCATAATACCGTTTGAGACTATAGTCCACTCACTTTTCTTCTTTCTACTCTTTTAAAATTAAAATATATATATATATATTTTTTTGGCAGTTTTTTTTCAAACCTGAAATACAAATAAAACTTTTCTGTTATAATAAAAGTAAGCCTGACATCCACATTTCTTTTTTAATTTAATCTGTAGGTGTCTTAGAATTCTCCATTTATTTGCTTGCCAAATGGGCCTGTGTTGGGCTCTTGGCAATACAAAGATCAGATCAGGCCTCATCTTTACCTCTGCTGTATCTGTTGTTCTCCCTGCCAGTCTTAATGTCACATGGCAAGGAGCCCATCTTGCAAACTAAAATATTGAGTCTGAGCTTCACAATAAACCCCTAGGCTGAAGTTCCTCTACTTGCTACTGCTAATCCCTTCAACTAGGGTGAAGTTTGTTCATGATACAATCCAGGAAATAATGGCCTGTGCTCTGGCTCTTTGAGGAGCGTCATTCTGTTGCATATTAGGAATGCCAGCTCATGCCACGTCTGTGTCACATTGTGGAACACACTGTGTGGCCGTTCTAGAGTGTGTTCTAGAATTCTTAAAAGCACTCAAGTTCCTATCCACTAGGAAACAGGATTACTTACTTCAATCATATTGTAATTTACCATTTAAACCTTTCATGGTTTACATACTTGGATTCTTTGATCTACTTTCACAAGTAAGCCTCCGTAACTAGTTACAGGACATTCCCACACTGCTTTGGACTTCTCTCACCAGTCACATATTCTTCAAATCATTTTTACTTTCCGAAATCCTTTATAATGCCCTCCATAACTACCAATCATAAACTAATAACTCTTCTATTTTCTCAATACTTCTTAAAAAGCTTCTGTAATATTCCTAAACACAAATGATAACTATTTCCCCCAATTTTCTGCTCCTCATGTATCCTTTTCTAAGGAGGGTTTTTCATCTTCTGTGCTCCACATGTATCACTTCATTCATCAATCCTTTCTTCCCTCACCCCCCTTTTAACACCTCTCCTCACCATTTTCACATAACCTGTTGCTTTGAGACATTTGTTCTTCAAGGGGACACTCCCATGTGCCAAATTTCTGATTGCTCATTTCATACATTGAAAAACTTGATCTATTTTTTAACCTAAATATGTTGTCATTCCATATGATATCCACGTTCAAAGTAATAATGTCCCAAAATTCTCATCTTTCAGTTTCTTCCTTCCCATCTCCTATGGCCTCTTCTGTGTTGCCACAGCTACAAATATCTACAAATATTTCATCTGTAGAATATTAAGTCCTCTTGCCTCCCCCCTTATATATTCAGATATCTAAATTTAATATTTTAGAGGTGAAATATTTCAGTACGGTGGTAGCTATAGCATAGTATGTGAAGTTGTTAGCTTTAGCACATACTCTAATGTTCAGCCTTCTGCCTCATTACGTTTTTATTCCATGGATTCTCTATTTTCTCTATATTCATCAGTCAACTTCTTTTTTCTTCTTCTTCTCTCTCTAGAAAGAGAGAGTGTGTATGAGTGGAGTGAGGAGCAAAGGGAAAGGGAGAGTGAGAATCTGAAGCAGACTCATAATTCAGGACTCAGTCTCCTGTCCCTGAGATCATGACCTGAGCTGAAATCAAGAGTACGGCGCTTAACAAACTGAGCCATCCAGGCATCCCCATCAGTCAATTTCTGTACTCACTTTACTCAATCTTTAGATGTTATTAAATATAAGGGTAGGTACCTGTCCTTTTAGCATACTCGTCTTATAAATTCTTAACTTTAGGTGAATTCAATTCCTTTGCTACCCAAATCTAGACAGATGAATCTTGTTCCATCCAGTAGATTGATGCCATTGGGATCACTGCCTTTGTATGGCTGTTTTGTGTTCACCAATGTTATATAGGTGGCCAGTGCTACCCATCAATTCTGTTATAATAATCACCTCACAGAGATGGGATCAATTCCCACTTCCAATTCAAAATTTGTTTTTTTTTTTTGTTTTTTTTTGTTGTTGTTGTTGAAGTGGATGATGCCAGACAGGCACCAAGAGATTATTAAAGTTTCATTACTCAAAAAAAAAAAAAAATGCTGCTTTCTGGAGAGAGAAGAGCAGCCCTCTGAAACTGCTCTGAAAATGTCTCGAGAAGTCAGGGAAAGGAAACTGGTTTGAGGTTTTGATGGTGTCTAAGAGTAGGTCTAGGGTGACACTTCCACAAGTACCGTAGACAGGACTTGCTTGATTAAACTTCCGCACAAAGTCAAAGGAGGAAGTACTCAGGATTCCTTAGTAGCTTGGCAGATGTAGAGCAGAAGGGAAAGAGGGAGGAGTGTGGCTTCAAGGGATCTGTGCTCAAACATTAAAAATGAGTCAGACTCTTTATCACATCTACTATTGCTACTTGCTACTATCTGCTTAATTTTCTATTTCCCATACTGTTCAGAATTTTCTCATTCTTTACAAATTTCACTGCCCAATAGCTGAACTATCTTTTTTCTTTTTAAGATTTTATTTATTTATTCATAAGAACACACAGAGAGAGGCAGAGACACAGGCAGAGGGAGAAACAGGCTCCACGCAGGGAGCCCAATGCAGGAATCGATCCCAGATCTCAGGGATCATGACCTGAGCCAAAGGCAGATGCTCAACCACTGAGCCACCCCGGCATCCCTGAACCTTCAATTTACTCCTAATTTAGAGAAAACTACTTACCACATGAGGACTCTTTAAAGATCTTATTTCTCCTGCCACCAAAAATACATCCACCTGCATTTATAGCCAGTTTGTTTTTTTTTTTTTTTTTTTCTATCCCTGCTTTGACTGCATTCCCTTTTGTATTTCCACAGGGCCTAGTTTTATTACCCCCACTGTCCTGTCAATAATTATAGTAGATAGATTTGAAATTTTTCCTTCAATTGAGGCATAAAAATAGAAAAGCACATAAAAGGTATTTGTAAGTCATTGATATCAACACAAAGGTAACAACTACATAGCCATGAGATAATGAGAGAGAACATTGCCAGCATGTCAGACCCCCAATCACTGTTTACTCCTCTTCCCCAAAGGCAACTGCTTTCCTAAGTCCCATTACTCCAGTGCAGTTTCACCTGTCACTGAATTTTAAATAAATGGAACACACAATATAGATTCTTTTATTACAGTTTTAGTTTTCATCTTTTTTTCTTAGAGTTCTATTTAAGAATTCTCCCTATCCAGAGTGATGAAGTTATTTGTTCTCCTACATTATTATTATTTATTTCCAGTGTTCACCTGGCATTGGTTTTGGAGTGTGATGTGAGATAGTGTCAAGTTTAAATGACAGAACTCGAAGTTCTAACAAACTATGTAAACATAGACTGGGAAAAAGAAAATGACTATTACAATAAGAAGTTAAAAGATACAATAAGAAGATAAGTTTTATTTCCTTTTTAAGATTTTATTTATTTATTCATGAGAGACAGAGAGAGAGAGAGAGAGAGAGGCAGAAACACAGGCAGAGGGAGAAGCAGGCTCCATGCAGGGAGCCTGATATGGGACTCGATCCTGGGATTCCAGGATCATGCCCTGGGCCAAAGGCAGATGCTCAACCGCTGAGCCACCCAGGTGTCCCAAGAAGGTTAAGTTTTCATTTAAACTGAGACTCCTCAGGAAAAAAAGAAGTAATAAGGAAGGGCCCAGTGAGAAGCATTACCCAGACTCTCTGTGCCAACAGAAGGAGTGGTACCATTAGAAACTGGAAAAATCTGTATTTGAGTGAGAAAGGTCTTCCAACAAGAGTATTGTCTATGAGCAAAAAGAACACAGCCAATCCCCAATTCTGACAGTTGGCAGAGAAGAAGTAGGGGAGACTAAAATCCTAAACTTCCACGTTCACAACTGAATTCCTGCCACGACTTTCTTTTACCTGAAGGAAAGATGGTCTACTTGAAGCCACTGTACGGACCAGTTTCATAGGTTCAGAGTCCTCCAGAGATGGTCACAGAATCATTCCAAAAAGCAAAATAATCAGCATAAATTCTAATAGAAATACTAGGCAAGAGTGCAAAAACATAGAGACATTTGTGTACGGAAACACTGAATGAACAAAATTTCTTGAAAAGAAAAAGTAATATAATGGATTGCATAAACTGACTGGTTTATTAAATAAAACCAAGATGTGAATGTGGAAAGACAAGCCAAACATATGTGGGGATCCAGATGATGAAAGAGAACTACAAAAAAGTTTATGTGTATGAAATAAA
Source organism: Vulpes lagopus (assembly GCF_018345385.1). NCBI lineage: Eukaryota > Metazoa > Chordata > Mammalia > Carnivora > Canidae > Vulpes > Vulpes lagopus. The sequence goes on along the minus strand of NC_054829.1, from coordinate 128,255,934 downwards.
TCCAATTTATATGTTTTATACCTTATGAGATTAAGCATTTGGTGATATTTGTAGAAGTCATATTTGAGAAATTCTGATTGGTGGGGGCTCTACTAGAAACAGGAGAAACAGAAATCCTGCAAAAGCCTCTACTCTGAGTATCCAGGCATGAGAAGGCCTCTACTCTGACTATGCGAAGGATAATTGGCTACATAGGGTTGGAATCTATAAATTGAAAGGAAATTTTGGAGGACAAAAGTTCTTGGCATGTTTGAGTTATCAATGTGGTAGGCAAGAAAAAAGAGAAAGAAGCATCTTTTGGAGTAAAAATAATGAGTTTACTTTTTAGATGAGTCATGGATAAACTGAATATAAATTTGTGAGAGGAGGATATCTGGGCTGGAGGCAAATTTTGGAATTGTCTCTTGGTAGGTGTGTACTAAGAATGCACAGATTCTCTAAGGGACTTATTATAAAGTAATAGCAACAGAGGGCCAAGGAATGAACCTACTTAGGGGTTCATGAAGGAAGGAGTCCTGAAAATCAAGTGAGATGTCGGGAAGACAAAAACAAACAAACAAAACAAAATAATGGTAAAAAAAAAAAAAGTTGTACGATATAAAAAGTTCAGTAAGTAATATCCCATGTATTAAGACATTTATAAATTAAAATAATTTCATTCATTTCCTTTAATTTGAAAAGTTTTGTACTAATTTAGCCCCTTCCCTCATGGAACACGTACATAATGGTGGAGAGATCAATATATAAATACTGTAAAATAGTATCTTGGAGAGGGTATCTCAATTGTGCTGAAATTAATAAATTTCTAATCTACCAAATAAAAGGAATTTTACATAAGAGGAATTTATATAATTTCATTTTACTTTATTTGCAAATTTACTATATTTATTGTAGCTTTTTGTGGTAACAGACTAGGATCACATGCAAGATGAAAATTCATAGCTGACTTATTTAGGAATAATTTCCCACTTATGAGGTTTCCATACAGGGTTTTTCATATCATCTTAATATTTGGTAGATGGAAAATAAATAACCGAAAGTGTTATAGTTTCAAAAATAAAGAGAACATGGACAATTTAAATATTGAAAAACTGTTTCTTTTAAAAATATTAATAATAATTATTGTTTTTGGCCATAATTGAAGATACATATGATATAAAAATTATATGCATTGTATAGCACCAATAGATAATAATGGCTTGATTTAATGTATTTCAAAAATTATAAATCCCAATCTATTTGAAACTAATATTTTCATTTATTGCTCATCAGTCCCAGTTCCAGAATAAGAAGAGATAATTTATCTTTCTTTTGAGGGGAAAAGTATGATTTTTAATAATAGCTGATGTACACATATTTATGGCAATATGGATTTTAATTTATAATTTCTTAATTGGTCATAAATTATAATACATGTTCTTATGGAAAGATGATAAATTATATCTTGTTATAAACTATGGAAACAATAAAATTAAGATGGCAAATATGGAAATATTACTGTCTTAGAAAGTAAAACAACTGGACATTGTACATATTAGCCATAATTTACTCTTTCTTTAACATTTATCTCTATTAAGCCACATGCTTAGAAGAACTACTTGCTGGATTATAATGCTGCATATTAAAAATATTCATCTAAAATTAAGTTTTCTGAAAAAAAAAATAAATAAAATTAAGTTTTCTGGGGCTTCTGGGTGGCTCAGTGGTTAAGCATCTGACTCCTGGTTTCAGCTCAGGTCATGATCTCATAAGTGTTGAGATCAAGCTCCATGTCAGGCTCTGCCTTCAGTGGGGAGTCTGCTCTACTCTGTCTCTCTATCTCTCAAATAAATAAATAGATCTTAAAAAAATTAAGTTTGCTTACCTCCTCTCCAATTTGCCGTGTATGAATCTCAAAATTATTCTAAGTATACAGAACTGCATTTTTGTTGTCCCCAGTAAATTTAAACCTATAGCTTAGAAATGACACATGATGAAGACCTTTTAAATCTTTTCATAATACAAATATAGATACAAAATAGCATATGATTATTATTGGCTAAGCAAAGATTAGAATTGACTAGATCATGCTTACTTTCAATATTTTTTTTTTTCGGCTTTCAACAGTAGTTAGTAATCGCTTATTTATTTTTGCTATATAATGCGGGAAAAGTATAGGGGGATTAAATGAAATTAAACAACACTATCTTAAAAATATTTCATTAAATAGCTTTGGGACATGATTTTAATTTTTTCAGCCTTTGGTTATTTATATAGGTTCTTCATAAATAAATATTTTATTTATTCATGAGAGACACAGAGAAAGGAACAGAGACACAGGCAGAGGGAGAAGCAGGTTCCCTGCAGGGAGTCCCAAGTGCGACTGGATCCTAGACCCCAAGGATCACTCCCTGAGCCATAGGAAGATGCTCAACCACTGAGCCACCCAAGTATCCCTTGATATATAATTTTTTTTAAAGAATGCAACTAAAAATAAAAGGAAGTGCTTGTGTCTAGCAAAATATACTAAATGTTCATAGATGATTATTTGAATAGACAACACCTCCAAACAACCCAAAATCTATCAACATTAGAATAATCTCCTCTTTTCTTTTCCTTTTTTTCTTCCCCCCACTTTGTCCTTTCCTTTCCCTTCCTTTCCTTTTCTTTCCTTCCTTTCCTTTCCCTTTCCTTTCCTTTCCTTTTCTTTCCTTCCCTTCCCTTCCCCTCCCTTCCCTTCCCTTCCCTTCCCTTCCCTTCCCTTCCCTTCCCTTCCCTTCCCTTCCCTTCCCTTCCCTTCCCTCCCCTCCCCTCCCCTCCCCTCCTCTCCTCTCTTCTCCTCTCCTCTCCTCTGCTCTCCTCTTCTTCCTTTGAAAAAGAGAGAAAAGAAAAGAAAAGAGAAAAGAAAAACACTTTCAAAAAAGGAATAGTACACAGTCATACAAGTACATATAAAAGCAAAGAGGAAACTCCCATTCATAATACTGTAGTTAAGGAAATCAAAACCACGAGAATGTATTCTGCATTTTTTAGCTTCGCAGTTAGACCATACTGATCTATGATGATAGTGGAGTGTTTACTTAGCTCTGACACTAATGTATGTGAAGGAGCCTTCTAGGGCATGTAAATATTCTTGATCCATTCCATGAATGTATGCACATGTAAAAACTCATCAGTCACTACACTAAAGATTTATGGATTTTACTATAGTTCAGTGAGGACTGCTCTTTTTTAGGACATAACTTGGGAGAATTGCAGGCTCTTTAGAGAAGTCTATGCCTATAACATAGTATCACAATAAAATATTTTTCTAGTTTGTTAATGTTAATTAGAAATGGATTTTTTAATTTTATAAGTTTTGAAAAGATTTTTTTTTGGATATAAAGTTAGTTTGATTTTTTCTTTCAGTATTTTAGAGATATTGGGCCTCTGTCTTTTCACTTGCATTGTTCTTGAAAAAATGACTGATAGATTTACATTGATTCCTGAATACCTAATTGTATTTATTCTCTAGCTGTTTTTAAGATTTTTTATCAACAATTTGGTGCTACTTGGTTATAATTATGATATAGCTTTATGTAGTTTTCTGTGTGTGTATGTTTCTTTTGCTTAATATTATTGAGATTCTTGGATCTCTGGGCCTATAATTTCAAGCAAATCAGGGTAAATCTAAAGCACTATTTCTTTCTATATCTTTGCCCTTCCTTCTTTCTTAGGTACTCAAATTACATATATATGTAATTTGCTTGCAGTCATTTCACAGTTTATTGAAACTGAGTTAAAATTATTTTTTGGGGTGTCATTTTTTTCTGTCTTTATTCTTGGATAGTTTCTATTGCTATATCTCCAAATTCACCAGGTTTTTCAGCAATGTCTGATTGTTAGTTCCATTCCATGTACAGAGACATTATAATTTCTGTCTCTCAAAATTTGATCATGAGACATTTTTGATAGCTTCTCTGTGTGTATTTAACATATTTGATCTTCCTCTAGATTCAGTAGCATATGGGATTCAGTTACAATAATTTTACTGCACTTGTCTCCTAATTATAACATTAGTGTCAATTCCAGATTGGCTTTAAATTACTGATTTTCCCCCTTGTTATGGACATATTTTCCTGCCCTGTGGATCCCTGCTAATTTCTATTGGATTCTATTATTGTTAATGTTTCATTTTTTAGTACTAGATAGTTTATATATTTCTATATTCTTTAATTTTGTTCTGAGATGAAGTTAAGTAACGTTGGAAACCGTTGGATCCTTTTGAATTTTCTACGGTTTGTAGGCAGACCAGGTAATGTTTCTTCGAGAGTTAATTGCTCTTCAATAGGGAGACAGACTTTTCTGGGTGCTGTACATGTGATTCCATTTTTCCAGTCTGGCTGATGGCAGGAGGAACTATTCCCATCCTGTGTAGGCTCAGTATATGGTTTGCTCAACTTTTATTTATTGAATTTTTATTCATGTATACTTAACATACAGAGTAACGTTAGTTTCAGGTATATAATATAATGTTTCAACAATTGCATACATTACTCAATGGTCATCATAATAAAGGTGCTTTGTACTCCTGATCCTCCTCCATTTATTTCCTCCATCTCTCCACCCATCTCCCTTTGGTTACCATCAATTTGTTATCTATATTTGCCCTGGTTTTTGGCAGGGGGGTTTTGTCTTTTTTTTTTTCTTTGTTTTGTTTCTTAAATTCCACATATGAATGAAGTCATATGGTATTCATCTTCCTCTGACATATGTCAATATAACACCATCTAGATTTATTCTTATCATTGCAAGTGGGAAGATTTCATTCTTTTTTTTTTAAGGCTAAATAATATTCCACAGTGTATACATATCCTATCTTCTTTATCCATTCATCTGATGATGGACACTTGGGCTGTTTCCATATCGTGGCTATTGTAAAATGATGCTGCAGTAAACACAGGGTGCATATATCTTTTCAAATCATCTTTACTCACCCATTTAGATCTAGAGATAGCCAGTTCTCTGTACACCTCTACCCTCTCCAATACCTCTCTGTAATCTGTCATGTGAACTCCAGCCACCTTGATCTGTGAATCTCACCTCCATTTCTTCACCCCAGAGAATCCATCTAATTCTGCCCAACTTTCCTTTTCTTGAAACGTGGCTTGAAAACTCATGGTGTAAGCTTGGGCAATTGTAGAGCTCATTTAGGTAGTTTCCTGCCTCAGAAATCACTAATTTTCACTGCTTGATGGCCACAAAACTGTTGGTTTATTTATTTTTTAAGTTTCTTAGGTGTTTCACATAAGAGAGTAAATGTAGAAGCAGAAATCAACAAACAATATTGAGGGAAAAATTACTGTTAAAATGCAGTACTTGATATAAATATGCTAGAGTAGTTAAACTAAATAATTCTAGAAGTTAATTTACCAAGTACTTACTTCATACATAAGAAAGCATCTATAAAATATGTAATAGTGCATTGAGTACAATGATCTTATTCTAAGTTAGATTTTTGAATAGGAATAGAACTCCCAGTAGGAGTTCACAGTGTTTGGGGGTGTTTTTTTTGTTTTCTTTTACATCTATATCTATATTAATATCACCTATATGCCTATACATAGATATATATAGCTCATTATCCAGTTTGGATAATTATTTGGAATTAACTTATAAAATATTGATTTTAATCTACTCTGATCATCTCTGGAGGAAAAATATGCTTGATATTTTACTACACTCTGTATCTATTTCCATCTCTTGGAAATTTTTTAAACTTTTATTTCTCTATGAATTTCTCTTTAGAAATTTTCTGACCTATCATACAATTAACTACTTTCTTTTTAAAAATAATATTTATTCATTAACTTGAGGGAGAGAGAGAGAGAAAGAGAGACAGTAGGGGGAGAGATAGAGGGAGAGAATCTTCAAGCAGTCTCTCTACTGGGAGTAGAACCCAATGTGGGGCTTGATCCCACCACCCATGAGATCATGACCTGAGCCTAAACCAAGAGTCATATGCTTAATCAACTGAACAACCCAGGCATCCCTTGACTATTTTCTTTTTAGCTATGTTTAATATGCTACTAAATATTTCCATTGTATTTTAATTTGAGTCATAATATTTTTCAGTTATAGATTATCTATTTTATTATTTTTATAGTGTTTAATTATCTGATATCCTAAATAAGACAATGCTTATTTCCTGAAATTCCAAAAACTTAATTGTTGAGTAAATAGAATTTGTACAAATTGACATATTCTTAGTTATCTGAAGATAATATACTAAAAACTGGTGGTAGTTTGAATCATGTATAAAATTAATGATAAAAATTACCATAAACTCCCTTTATTTAATATATGTGTAGTCAAACATTTAACCAAAATAACCCTAACAAAAATATGTACAAAATATTTATATAGTAAATTAGGAAACAACTTTAATATATGTTGTATTAATTTCCTATCGCTGCTATAGTAAATTACCACAAACCTAGTGATTTAAAACAACACAAATGTATTCTGTTATAGATCTGGAAGATAGAAATTCAAAATGAGGTCAAGGTGTCGGTAGGCTGGTTTTTAGTAGAGACTCTGGAGATGATCCGTTTTTTGCCTTTTTCTAGTTCCAGGGCCCCTTATATTCTTCCTCTGTGGTCCCTTTCTCCTTCTTCCATATTTAATATCATTCTAATCTTCTGCTTCTGTGAGCATTTTGATTTCTTCTCTGACTGTGACTTTTTCTAAGTCACTCATACAAGAATTGTTGTCATTACATTGGCCTACCTGGACAATCCAAGAAAACCTTCCTATCACCACCATCATTGACTTAATCATATCTATAAAGTCCTTTTTGCCATATAATTCTCACAGATTGTAGGGATTAGATGGAGGACATATTTAGAAGTCAATTTAGCCTACCACACATGTCTTAAGCCACTTGGTACAATGATCTCATTGTAGAATTGTATTTGGAGTGATATAATTCAACATAAATTAAAAATACATAAAATTTTTCACAAATATAAATTATTTTGGATCACCTTAAATCTTTTATGTTTTCTTATATTCACTGTTTTTTTTCTTATTAATTTAACTACTTGTATCCCAGTCCTAATCAAGTAGCCTATATGTCTCTAAAAGTAGTACTGTATTTATCCATGGATCCTGGTTTACCATCTTGATTTTGTAGTAATCTTCTCATGATTCTTATAAAACTCAACCAATGTGGCTTGAAATGAAATAAAAGGTTTTTTGAAAAACTTACCTGAGGAAGATTTTTTAAATTTAAATTTCAATAATGGTTCTTAAATAAATGTCAAGAATGGTTATTTGTATTTTATGGATATTGACGAACTGATTCTAAAGTTTAAACAGAAAAATAAAAGACTCAGAATAACCAACATATTATAGAAAAAGAACAAAGTTGATGGAGTAAGCTACCCAACTTCAAGACTTGCTATAAAGTTACAGTAATCAAGTCAGTGTGAAATTGATGTAAGAATTGATGAGTAGATTGATAAACAGGATAAAGAACCCAAATATAGACCCACATAACTGTAGTCAACTGAACTCGGACAAAGGGACAAAAGCAATACAATGGAGCAAAGATAATATCTTTAACAAATGGTGCTGGAACAACTGGATTGTTGTTATATCCAATGGATATAAATCCATTGTGGATTTATATTCACATATAAAAAAAGTGGATATAGAGAAAGATCTTATACCTCTTATAAATATTAACTCAAAATAGATCATAGATTTAAAAATATATACAAAACTTTAGAACTCCTAGAACATAACAGGACAACACCTAGATGACTTTGGGTATAGCAATGATTTTTTAGATAACAGCACCAAATACATAATCAATGAAAGAAATAATTATTAGCTAGAGTTCATTAAAAAAAGTCAATTCTGTGAAAGACAATATTAAGAGAATAAGATAAACCACAGACTGGGAGAAAATATCTGCAAAAAATACATTTGATAAAGGACTATTATTCAAAATATACAAAGAACCTTAAAACAGCAATAAGAAAACAACAACAAAAACAACAAAAAAACAATTAAAGCACTAAACATCTTAGCAGACACCTCACTGAAAAAGATGGCAAGTTAACATTTGAAAAGATGCTTGACATCATATGCCATTGGGAAATGAAAATTAAAACCATAGTGACATACCAGTTGGTTCAAATAATCAAAAGGCCGTTTAAAAATATTTGCTTATAATGATCTTTATTCATTATTTTAAAGGCTGTTATTTTTAATTAAAAAGAGATATGGGATCCCTGGGTGGCGCAGCGGTTTGGCGCTTGCCTTTGGCCCAGGGCGCGATCCTGGAGACCCGGGATGGAATCCCACATCAGGCTCCTGGTGCATGGAGCCTGCTTCTCCCTCCGCCTGTGTCTCTGCCTCTCTCAATCTCTCTCTCTGTGACTATCATAAAAAAAAAAAAAAAAAAAAAAAAAAAAAAAATTAAAAAAAAATAAAATAAAAATAAAAAGAGATATATGTGTACACTCTTATTGGGAGGTCCATTTAGACTACTTATGTTAAAATCCCAGTACCTTTGAGGAATTGTGTGACCTTGTATATTTACTTAGCTTGTTTTAGCTACAGCTGTTCCATCTGTATAATGGAGATAATAATGGCATTACTTCACAATAGTATTATGATAATCTACATAATTTGCTTGGTGCCTAGTATAATCCTGATTAATTTTCAATATTTATTACCAAGGGAATTTGAAAGTATGCTTTTGATTAGTTTTTAATCCTTTAAAACCACTTGAAACTGCCTTTGCCTCTTTCAATTAAACTACTTCAGGAAGCATATGCAAGTGATTAATTTAACAAGCATATATTGTAATCAGAAAATCCATTTATTGGACATGTACACTAGACATGTGCAATGGAAATTTAGTGTATATAAACAAAAAGATTCATTATATCCTTTGCATTTACTGTTCTGAACTACTTAGAAAGTCAGTATGACATATCATTGCAATATTGTAAATAGGAAAGTCTAAATATGGCCAAAATGTGGAGCTAGTTTATTAAAATTATGTAAAATACATTGCTTTTTTGATAGATATCAATAAATAATTTTCTTTTCAAAGAGCTGCTAATATTCCAATTTAATTATTTCAGCTGGTTTACTAAAAGTGATGTGATAACAGATGTGTTTAGAAGACAAAATTGAAGAATTACTTGGTCTTCTTCTTTTCATTCTGATTAAACTGAATTATGTCTTCAGCTCTACTGAGCTGTTTTCTATATCCTTCAACAAACATGTATTTGAAAAGTAACTAAATCGTTTGCCATCAGCCAGCTTTGAGTGTCTTCTGCCTGTGGGGTGCACTCTCCCCCCTGAAAAAAAAGAAAGACTGTAAAAGGAAGGACATTTGTATAAGAGAAAGGACACAAAGGGGGACAAAACGTACACTTCTCATTGTATCTTCATGTTGGAGAAACTTAACTCCTGGTAAACTAAACCATCTCAAAAAAAGTTATTTCATACCTTGAGGCCTTAATTGCATAAATTATCATGAATGAACCAAATTAAACATACATATAATGGTTTCTGTAGGTGGCTAGTGGACTTCCCTTTTATTATTTTGCTAGAGTTAAGGAGAAAAAAGTATTGATTTCAATCTCCTCTTTTTTAGAGGATCTATATTGGCTATAAATTTGTAACAGTGAGTTGGTTGTGGTGTTTGTAGGGGAGGCTACTTAGCTTCTTGCAATTGCAAAATATTTAAAAGCAGATTTTGGACATCTTGTTTTGTTACCATTTTATTCTTGATAAAAGCACATGAAAATGTTTGGTCTCACACTGGAGTTGTTTTTTTTTTTTAACACATTATGAGCATTATATAACATATGTATTTTTCTTTTGACCTAGAAAAGCTTTTTGTCATAAAAAGAAAATGAGGATTATTATTAGGTGCTACAATAAAAGGATGAACTAAGGAGCTGCTCTTGGTTTTATTCATGTAATCTCATTTTAAATAATGTTGCTGAAATCAGAATAAAGAACATGAGCAGGAAAGCCTGTGGTATTTACTAATGACTAAGCTTCAGTCGACCTCGCAAATCATCCTGGTATTAAATTATGAATCTCTCTGATAGATGTTCCTAACCCAGCTCTGACAAAGATCCTGAAATAAAATACAGTGGTACCACAATATTTCCTCATTGTAACCCGATTTCCCTGGAATAAACAGCTTTTATGCCAAATAGAATATGAGGGAAGAAGACAATGTTTATAAGAAAAAAAAAGCAGAAAAGATACAAAGGTGTTTGAGGAGTCTGTTTTGGGGTTTCAATCTAAACCCGTAACCTTATTTTTTTTCTTCTAAACAGAGAGGACCACAGATAGAAGTGTAAGGGAGTATCGTTATCAGAATGACGTACTGTGATGGATTAGTGCTCAAGCCCCTGAGAGTGACCCAATATGAGAAAGACAATACAACATATTTCAATACATTGATGAGACAAGAGTATATAACACAACTAACCAGATGCTAGTATTAATAACAGTATTCTCTGGCTCACCATAGTATTAGCAGCTGGTAGTGACTGGGGCATCTTCAGAAACTACTATGCCTTATAGACCAGAGGGGAACTTGTATATAATGTGGTTTAAACTTGTTGTGACTCAAAGGAAATAACTTGTGCAAAGGTTCCACAGAAGTTGCTTTAATTTTGAAAATATTATTTGAGACATTTCTTATGGTGTCGTCTATCCTATATACATATGTAGTATGTAAATTAATGACCATTAATTTTCTATATAGTATGTCATTTTGATAAAGCTAATACAATTGACAAATCTAAACAAAAAAATCTTTAGAAGTCAATAAAGGACATAACGAATCAGATCCTTCCTTGTCTCTGCCTCACTATCTTTCGTTCTTTAATAAACCTTTAAAGAATATTTGCTCACAGTTGGGCACTGGGTACCAAATGACAAAGCATGGCTGATGACACTGGAGAGTAATGTGAGTAAAGAAGCTGTAATAAAGTGGTAAATGAGTACGTGGTATAGAAAACAAATCGCCACGGGACTACTTTTACTACCAAATTATGAACACAAACTTCCTGGAGAAAACAACCAGTGTTCAAAGATTTCCCATAATAATTCTGCTGCTTCTCTCATAAAATGTAAGCCTGATCAGAAACATTGCCAATATTGGCTAGAAGAAATTATATGATTGGGAGATGTGACCTAAAAATGGCTGGACTCTTGAAGCAATAGGAATAATGAAGGCATGTTGGATAGCTGGCAATTAAGAGTATTTTAATGGGAATATTAGTTATTTGGTAAATATCTAGGTAGGCAGTTTTCTCTTTAGAGGAAAGACAGTTTTATGATGAAGTCAAGAGTCTTATGTTTTAATGAGATTTGTTTATAGGAGACATTTGATTGAAGAAAATTCCTATTATTTCTTTATAATATGATTATTTTTCTAAGGTAAGTAGTATTAAGACTAATATGGTCACAGAGACTGATAAAAATACATGAAATATTTGGAAATTTACTTCCATGTTATCTTTGATTATTGCTGATAAATTTGTAATTTTTCTTATAAAGTTACAAAAAGCCCAACTTAAAATCTAGGTATTTCATTACTTATGTGTTACTTTGCAAATGGCATGACAATAAAACTATCCTGATGATATTGATTAATATTAGACATGGAAATAACAAGTTGTCTTTTTTTATGCACTGTTTAGGCATATTACTTTGGATAACCATATCGTTAATAGACATAATATCCACTAAACATTCTGGTGAGGGACGCCTGGGTGGCTCAGTGGTTTAGCGCTGCCTTCAGCCCAGACACTGATCCTAGAGACCCAGGATCAAGTCCCACATTGGGCTCCCTGCATGGAGCCTGCTCCTCCCTCTGCCTGTGTCTCTGCCTCTCCCTCTCTGTGTCTCTCATGAATAAATAAATCTTAAGAAAAGAGAGATATTTTAAAAATTCTCCTTAAAACTCTTAGGATTGACTCTCTTAACACCTTTATTATATATGTATGTATATCACATCTTCTTTAGCCTTCCATCTCTCAGTACATACTTAGGGTGTTTCCATCTCTTGGTCATTGTTATGAAGGTGCGAGGGTGGATAACTTCTCTGAGTTAGCTGTCATTTCCTTTGGATATATTCCTAGAAGGGGGATTGTTGGATCATATGGTGGTTCTATCTTTAATTCATTGAGGAACTTTTGACATTAGCTTTTTATACTCAGTATAAAAGTCCCTTGAGATACACCCAAATTGCTGCATGTAACAGTACTTCACTCTTCATTATCGCTGAGTGGTGTTCCCTGGGATGAATGTACCAGTTTGTTTAAAAGTCTATAGTATGACATTTTGATGGTTTCCAGTTTTGGGCCATTACAAATAAAATTTATATGAACAATCATCTACAGGTTTTTCTGTAGACATAAATTTTCATTTTTCTAAAATAAGTGCCCCCAAAAGGGAAGATTGGGCTTTATGGTATGTGCAAGTTTTATTTTTTTTTAAGAAACTACCAAAATATTTTCAAGAATGGCTGTATCGCTTTATATTCCCAACACCACAGTTTGAGAGATCCAGTTTCTCCACATTCTTGGCAACGGTTGATATTGCCACTGTTTTGTTTGTTTTAGCTGTTTTAATAAGTGATAGCTCCTTTTTTTCTTATTTGTATTTCCCTTAATAGGGAGTGACATTGAACATATTTTTCATGTACCTTTTTGCCACCTGCATATCCTCTTTGGTAAACAACAACAACAACAACAACAACAACAAAACAAAACACACACACACACACACACACACAAAAAAAAAAAAACACAAAAACTTGTCCCTTCATGACTTTTGCCCATTTTTTAACTTGGATTTTTTTTGTTGATTTTTTTTTCTTTTGAGTTTTGAGATTTCTTTATATATTCTAGGAATGAGTCTCTTGTCAAACACATGCTTTATGAATATTTTCTCCCAATATATAACTAGGTCTCTTAATAGAATATTTTGCAGAAGAAACTTTTGTTTTGTTTGTTTTTTAATAAAATCCAATATATTGATTTTTTAAAAAGGATCTTGCATTTGGTATTGTGTGTAAGAACTGTTCTCTAAGCCCAAGGTCCAAAAGATTTTCTCTTTTGTCTTTTTAGAAAGTTTGAAAGTTTGAAAGTTTGAAAGTTCTCATCTTACACTTAATTCTAAATTAAGTGAAATTCTTGAAATTCTTAATCTCATTTTGAGTTAATTTTTTTGGTGTGATATTCAGGTCAAGTCCTTTTTATTTATTTACTGGATATCCAGTTCCTCGAAAACCATCTCTTTTAAAGGCTTTCCTTTCTGAGTTTAATGCTTTCACATCTTTGTTAAAAATGAGTTGGGTGGAGCACTGAGGAAATTTAGGGCAGTGAAACTGTTCCATAGGATATTAAAAAATGGATATATGTCATTTTATATTTGTCAAAACCCACCGAATATACAGCATCAAGAGTGAGCCTTAATATAAACTATTGACTTTGAATGATAATGATGTGTCAATGCAGATTTAGTGATTACAACAAAAGTACTACACTTGAGGAGATATTGAAAGTGAAGGAAACTGTGCATGTTTAGGAGTAGGATGGATACAAAATCTACCTCCAAAACAAACTGGAACTTTCATTCTGTACCCTTTGCTGAATACCACTCAGCAATAATGAAGAATGAAGTACTGTTACATGCAGGAACTTGGGTGTATCTCAAGGGACTTTTATACTGGTATAAAAAGCTAATATCAAAAGTTCTTCAATGAATTAAAAATAGAACCACCATATGGTCCAACAATCCCCCTTCTAGGAATATATCCAAAGGAAATGATAGCTAACTCGGAGAAGTTATCTGCCCTCACACCTTCATAACAGCATTGTTTACAATGACCAAGAGATGGAAACAACCTAAGTATGTACTGAGAGATGGAAGGCTGAAGAAGATGTGATATACAACTTATAGATGGGGTGACGCCTCTCCCTTCTACATCTCCCCCCTGCCTTAGTAGTGAGTCTGAGGACAGTGAGGCCCCATCCCAGTTGTCCTCCCTCATGGTTCCCAGCTTGGCATCCAGAGCCCCGGAATGTACAGAGCCCCAATCACTACACCCTTCCAGAACTACGCCATATCCACTTTGGCTGAGGACCACAGGCCTCTCCTGGCTAGAAAGTCCCTCTGGCTTCAGAAAGCAGCTCTTGTAATGTGAGAACCAGGTCCTTTCTGGCTGGACTTCTCCACCACACAGCTCATTCAATTTCTTCTTTCCCAGGAGGTAAATTTTCCAATAAAAGAATCACCCTGGAATATATATACATATATTCAAAATTCAATATATATATTCAATAATATATATATAATATATAATATATATATATATATATATATTATATATTCCCTCAACCTTGCCTAGGAAGATACAAACTTCCAGGTAGAAGTTAAGTAAGTGATAGGGATATAACAATGACTCTAGTTAATTGCAGTCTATGGGAAAATTAAGAGGGTAGATCCTAAGAGTTTTCATCACAAGGAGAATTGTTAAAATCTCTTTATTGTATCTTTAAGAGATGATGGGTACTAACTAAACCTATTGTGTAACCATGCCACAATATATGTAAATCAAACTATCATTTTCTACACCTTAAAGTTGTACAGTGATGTACATGGTTTGTTTCTCAATAAAACTGGGGTGGAAATGTGAGCTGCTGCTGAAACATTGTCTTATAAACAACAAACTTAGTCCTAAATTTTTCTCCCAATAAGAAAAATTAAAAGGGAAAAAAGTAGTGTATGAATTTATTCACATAACATTTTCCAAATGACAGAATTATAGAGATGAAGAACAAATTAGTCAACGCCAGGGTTCAGAGATAGTGGGGTAAGAAGATAGCTGTGACTATGAAGGGTATCATGAAAGAGATCTTTGTGTTGATGAAATTATTCTGCATTTTGATTGCAGTGCTGGTAGCATGAATTTACAAATCTGATGAAATAACTTGGAACTATTCATACAAATTCTACCAATGTCAATTTTCTGGTTTTGATATTACACTATAGTTATGTGAGACGTAATCATTGGGGGAAGCTCAGTGAAGAGACACAGAGTGTCTGAAACTCCTGCGTATCTACAGTTATTTTAAAATGAAAAGTTGAAAAAATAAAACAGGAAATTAATATTAATACTTAATCCAGTGGCCCAAATATTTCACTATACAATCATAGCAAATGTATCAATTAAAGAAATATAATTTCCCACATTCTTTTTGAGTCTGAACTTTCTGACTCTATTCCATTAATCTCTGTGTGGGTCCTCTAAACAGTACCACACTCATATATTATAGATTTATAGTATATCTTGAAGTCAAGTAGTGATAATTCTCCCACCGCAGGTAGGCTTTTCAATTTCTTCAATCAGAAATCTTTAAAATACTAAAGAAGATTAATTGTATCTGTGAAGTATACTGGTACTCTGTAACAATGTCTTCAAAATCACTTTGTTTTTTATTCTTTATCTCTGATTTCATGTGGTGAAATTGTCCAAAATTGCTCATTGCAAGTTCTGTCATGAGGCTATAGGACACCATTTACATATTTCTTTTTTTTTTTTTTAGGATTTATTATTTATTTATTCATGATAGACATAGAGAGAGAGAGAAGCAGAGACACAGGCAGAGGGAGAAGCAGGCTCCATGCAGGGAGCCCAACACGGGACTTGATCCAGTGACCCTGGCCCAAAGACAGGCGCTAAACGGCTGAGCCACCCAGGGATCCCCCCATTTACATATTTCAATAATGAATTCAAAACATAAGTTGATAATAAATTATAATAATAAAGATATGCACCAAATTTTAAGACAAACTATTTCACCATTGTGATACTGCTCAGTACAGGTTGAAATTTAGTATCATATATATAAATCTTAAATTTTATCCAAGAGAATATAATCACCAAAGTCCCAAGAGAACTTGATGTATTAGGTTTATAATATACTCTTAAAAAGATTAAAATAGTTTTACAATCCTTTCAAATTTAACACAGCTACATGAAATACAACTAATGAGTAAATGAATCAGATATAAAAAATTGTGTGTTAATAAAAAAATAAGAATAAAGATGAAATTATTTTTGTTCCAGCTGAGGCATATTGTTTTCTTTCCTGGCTCTCGCCCTTTGACTTTCAGCTTTTAGTTTCCCAAGATCCACATTAGTGATAATAAGACTGGGATGGTATTTTCTGCACTTTAAAAACACGTAGGTATGGGAACCAAAAATTATAAAATTAAAATAGGTATCTAATTTGTATGAAAAAAAATGTTGAAATTATGGTACTCTTATTTTTTTTTAAGATTTTATTTATTTATTCATGAGAAACAGAGAGAGATCGGCAGAGACACAGGCAGAGGAAGAAGCAGGCTCCTCGCAGGGAGCCCAATGTGGGACTCGATCCTGGCATTCCAAGATCATGCCCTGAGCCAAAGGCAGATGCTCAATCTCTGAGCCACCCAGGCGTCCCAAATTATGGTACCCTTTAAATGTATTTGCCAACTCCTTTGATATTCTTTCTTCTAAAGAAATAGTGAATTATAGGCATAGTATCTGCAATAGGGTATAGCACAGTTTTAAATACACACAAGCAAAAATGATACTGAGACCAATAATCTTGGAATACTAAATATTTGGGTATCTGGAAGAAATTCCAAAAGATAGTTTTGAGGAATATTTGAGTAATTATTCTATATTTGTTACATCATTTATTTACAGATCAATGGAAGAGAAGAGAACCCAAAAGGGTTCTACGAACCTCACAAATAAGCCCAAGTGATTTCTGACAAATTCCTAAAGCACACTTCAGTAGAGGAGAAAGAGTAATTTTTTCCACAAATAGCACCGAAGCAATTTGATTTTTTTTTGATAAAACAAAACAAATGAATAGTTACACTTTCTCCTGTAGGAGATATGAGGGCTAAGCACTATTCGTTTTGATTTACCATTTATTGTCAATTTGATTGCTTTTAGTTGTAACTAAGAGAAAATGCAAGTAAATAATCTGAAACATTCAAGAAGACCTATTGGATCATGCAACTGAAAGGGCTAAATCTAGGTCAGAAATACAAATTTGGTGGGATCTGGAATCTGGCTTTGTTTTTCTCCAATTCTCATGTATCTGCATCTGTTAGGATATTGGCTTTATGTTCACTTTGGATCCTTCATAGTTGAAGATGTCTAGAAATAACATCTATCCTCACTACCTGGAAAAAAAGTTTCAAGGCTTTGTGACTCTCAGACTATTTAATCAAAGCATGCTATCTGTGGAATGACCTGTGATAATTAGATTGGTCCTAGTTACCTTCATAATCTGTTTGGGGTTCTACATCATTCCTGAAAATGAATGTAAAGTTAATTTCACCTAACCAATTCCATATTGTTTATAAGGAGGTAGTTGAGCAGTTGTTGTTGTAATGATGTATGCTGGATATTTTGTATCTGTCTCTCAATCAGAGAGACAAAGTGAGCCATGAAATTGGGACAAAATATGGGTGAGATTTGGCTGCAACATTACAGCTAAAATCCTTGAGTATCTGCTTGGAAAATGGGATTTTTTTTTTCTGTAAAGAATTGGAAAGATATCGATGAGAAAGAAAAAGAAAAAAGAAAATAATGTGATTGAAAATACTGTGTATCTCAGTTGCTGGTGCTGTCAGAATTTTGTGAAGAACATGTTATTTTTAAGAACATGTTTATGAATATTTGATGCTTTATATGAAACACTGACAGTACACTGAGACTTGGAGAACAGATGAAAAGTGAACTAGGCAGAAAGTGAAAAAAGAAAATACTTAACTGGGCATCAAAAATAAGCACACATATTTCAATAAAATATGACATTCCCTTCTGACTCCCACTATTCCCCCAGTAAGATATTTAGGTATAAACAAGTTGCAACAAAATAATAAGGATACATATTTTGGAATAGATACAGAAGCAAAACTGGTTTTCTAATGGTCAGTATAAAATATTTAAATAATCAATTATATTAGAAAATGTCAGGGAGTTAGAGCAGAGCTTAAGAGCTGAATCGAACACTACTTTCCTGCCCTTGACATGCATGAAAATAGAGCTAAGGGTCATAATCTAAAGAAGGGCTGAGGTAGCAAGTCCAGAAATGTGTTATTCATTTTCCCCATAAAGATAAAATGAGAATGAAATGTGTGGGATCAAAAGAGGGAGAGAAGTCAGACGGTGCCAAAGAGCTAAGAGCCACTAAAAGACTAAAGGGAAACCTGCCCTAAAGAAATTCCAGGGTTCCTATTCGGTTTTGACAGGTTTCAATGAAAAGGTATGGTAAGAAAAGTGGCATCTAATATATATATTTATGTTATATATATATTTCTGTATACACACACACACACACACACATATACATATATTTATGGTAATGGACTGGGCATGTTCAGTTGAACCTCTTTGAATTTTTGAGCCAGCATGCCCCAGGAACAGATTTGTTTCCTTCCATTTCTCAGTCAAAATCCTCAGCAGACTTTTTCTTTTTTAGAAGTTGACAAAATGATTCTAAAACATATATGAAAATGATAGCTAAGAAAAGTTTGAAAAAAAAATACAGTTGAAGGATTATGCTACCAGATTTCAAGACTTTTTGTAAAGCTACCATTTACTGATGGTGAAAGGACTGACAGATCTACTAATGGAACATAAGGGCACTCAGAATAAACTCACTCATATATGGTCATTTTTTAAAAAAACAAATGTGCAATGTTAACTTGATTGGGAAAGGACAGATTTTCCATCAAGTGGTGATGGGTAAACTAGATATCTACCATATGTTAAAAAAAAGAATATGGATCAGTATTTCATATCATGCAAAAAAAAATAAATTCAGATGGATCATACAGCTAAATGTGAATTATAAAGTTTCCAAAAGAAACTAAAAGGCAATATCTTAGATATGATACAAAGAGCGCTAACAAAAGAAACAGAAATAATGCATCAAACGTCATCAAAACTGAACATTCATTTATTAAAATTCAATGTTAATAAAAGGAAAAGAAAATCCATATACTAAGGTACAATAGCATGATATTTAGCATATAAATATCTGATTAAAACTTATATCCAGAAATATATATATATGCATATATATATATATATATATATATATATAGTCATAAGTAAAATGACAATCCAAAAACACAGAGGATTACTTGGAAAAAGAAAGATTTCAAAAAAAGAAAATGTATAAATGGTCAATGAAAAGACATTTGACAGAATTATTCTACAAGGAAATTAAAATTAAAACCACAATGAGATTACACTTCACACCCCCTAGTTATCTAAAATCAAAGGGATCGATAAATACCAAATGCCTTAGAGGATGGAAGAGTGTGAAATTATAAACATTTGGAAAATATTTAACATTTCCTCATAAAGTTAAATATTCACCTACAACATAATCCACTCATTCGATTCCTAAGTATTCACCATAATGAATGAAAATACATGTACAGAAATATTCACAGAAGCTTTAATTATTATAAGCAAAAATTGGTGAACTACTGTCCATCTTCAGGTAAATGGACATACCTTTATATAATGGAATACCCACTAACAATTAAAGGGGCAAACTGCTGCATTTCTAAAAGCATAAGGATGTCCTTCGACAGATGAATGGATAAAGAAAATGTGGTCTATATATATATACTGAAATATTCCTCAGCCATCACAAAGGAAGAACACCTACCATTTGCATTGATGTGGATGGAACTGGAGGGTGTGATGCTGACTGAAGTAAGTCCATCCGAGAAGACAATCATCATATTGTCTCACTCCGATGTGGAGTATAAGAAATAGTGAAAGGGACCATAAAGGAAAGAAGAGAAACTGAATGGGGGAAAATTAGAGAAGAAGACAATCACGGGAGACTCCTAACTATGGGAAACAAACAAATAGCTGCAGAAGGGGAGGGGGTAGGGGGGTTAGGGTAACTGGGTGACAGGCATTAAGGAGGGCACATGAGATGAGCACTGGGTGTTATATCAAATGTTGGCAAATTGAATTTAAATAAAATATTTAAGGGACGCCTGGGGGGCTCGGCAGTTGAGCGTCTGAATTTGGCTCAGGGCATGATCCCAGGGTCCAGGATCGAGTCCAACATTGGGCTCCCTGCATGGAGCCTGCTTCTTCCTCTGCCTGTATCTCTGCCTCTTTCTGTGTGTCTCATGAATAAATAAATAAATAAATAAATAAATACATAAATAAATAAATATTTAAGAAAATGATAAAATAAAATAATAAAATAAAATAAAATAATAAAATAAATAAAATAAAATAAAATAATAAAATAAAATAAATAAAATAAAATAAAATAGAAACCATACAATTTGGTTGAGTGAAAAAGCTTGACACGCACCAAAATGTGCCCTACATATTTGCAGTTAATATTAACTTCTCAACTAGCAGAACTAAGATTGAAGAAAAATATTAAGTCAGTGGTTGAGGAGCAGGGAGAGAAAATTCAATGGGGCATAAGAAAGTTTTGGAGATGATGGAAAATTTCTGTATCTTGTTGCAGCAATCCTTTAATAAATTAGGCTCATATCTGTCAATACATATTGGCCTGCAAACTTCAAATCTGTGGACTTTATTTTATGAACATCATAGCTCACTGAATTGATTAAAACAAAAAACAAAAAACAAAATAATCTTATAAAACTTAGGCTTCGTGAAGTATCAAGCTGTAATTCTTTGTCACACAGTAACTGAAAGGGATCTTACAAAACTAACTAAAGCAACTGGGAAGCTTGAAAACAATGAATATTAGTAGGAAAACAGAAGCTTTTAGACACTTTTTAAAACTTTAAAAATTATTTTCACATGTGGTGATTGATGTAGGAGTTTTGGAAGCTTGAGGCTTTTCGGATGCTGCTGTTGGCCGACTGCAGAGGCAGAAAAGAAAAAAAAGGGAGATACACAGATTAATAGGCTTTATCTTTGCTGTGCTTTATAACTCACTTTGGATTTGAAGACATACAAATAATATTAATAAGAATGACTAGACCTTTGGAGTAATAAGAGGAAGGCAGACAAGCTTTTTACTTCAAAACATGTCATGCTTGACTAAGAATAAGTGAACTCTCTAGCAAAAAGATCAAGTTTAGCTTGAAATTATGACCCTGTGAAAATTATGAATTTTGTAAAACATCTTCCCTCAGATGTATCTCTTTCTCCCTCTTTTGCTCTCTGTCTCGCCATCCTCATTAATAGCATAAATTCTCAGCAATAGGTTGGATTGCCCCCCGTGTTCTCATTTTAATGCAATTTACATATAACATGCAGTTATTATTTTTAAATAAAAATGATCTATGTTATTATTTTTAAATAAAAAATGATCTATTGTTACAAATTACAACTTTTTCTAGTTTCCTTTCGTCCCTGGGAGTTAATTTCTATTACTAAGGATTTTGTCCTATTTTGCCCCCTGACAAGGCAAGGCTCATAGGTGGAAGTACCTGTAGGCAGATATCTGGTGATACGTTTCTGCCTCTAAGCAGAGATCCTGGCAGCGTTGCCCTGTGTACAGATAATGGACCACATCATAAAGACACAGATTACTAGACATTGAAAACTGATGGATTCATGAATGTTTGCAGTTTTTAGGCAGAGTTTAGGCAGGAGCATTTGGACCCTGGCCATCCAGGTACAGCATATAAATATGTATATAAACCAGTTTTGATCTGATAATCTAAAAAAAAATTATTTAACTGAAATAATTTGTCTTTGTGAGGCTGGGGAGATCTGTTTTCAGCAGGAAAGTTATTCGAAAGTACGTATTCAGCTTCCCTTATGGTCCGCCAATAAAATTTGCATTTAAGCTGCATATGTAGCCTTGAATAGTAGATCCTAAAAGCTACAAAATTTTTGACCGATTGCAGTTGGAAATAGTTTTCATGTTGTTTTGGTGTTCTGTGTGGGGGCCGTATGCAGGCGCATGTGTGATTTTAGAGTCTGAGATTCTACCTGAGAAAATGCTATGTTTTGATGTGAACAACTTGAAGCTAATACTACTGTGAAACACATCAACTATTGTGTAACCACTACAGTGTGTTTGCTATAACCAAATAGATAAACATGTAATGCTTTAAAGTAATGGCATAAACAAACATGTCTCCTTTTTATTATTTTTTATTTTATTTTATTTTATTTTATTTTATTTATTTTATTTATTTTATTTTATTTTATTTTATTTGTATTTTATTTTATTTTATTTTATTTTATTTTATTTTATTATTTTATTTTATTATTTTATTTTATTATTTTATTATTTTATTTTTCCAAACATAAGTCTCTTAACCTGTGCTATGAAGGACATTTATGTCTTTTTTTTTAAGGCTGCCACTTTTGAATTTCACTGACTCCAAACAAAAAAAACACCACTGGAATGATAGTCTTTATAATTGTTCGTATCTGCTCAAAAGCTATGTTCCATCATATTTAAACAAAACTGTCATTTTGCAAAATTAGATTATTAATTTTTCCCAAGGCATGAATCTCAACCTTTGTGGTACTTTTACAATATGATCATTAAGAGAAAGTTCATGAATACTTAATGAAAAGAGGTATTTGCATCATATAAATACCTCCACTCTTCTGTTCTGTATGCAGTGGCGGCATTACCATCTGGCAAAGGTTTCACTTGACTGAAGCTGAAGCAATAAATTAATACAGTAAAAGACGCTACCAATGGTTTTAAACCAATTAAAATGCTTGAAGCAGGACAATGCATGTTAAAGTATTATATCTGCTCCTGCCAATAGCCATGAAGGAAAGAAATATAATGAGTTGAGCACAGCTGAAGGAAAGATAGCACCAATCAGGGGTGTTCTTCATTGCAGGCCCTTGTAGCAAAGGGTCACATAAAAAAAAAAAAGAAAGAAAGAAACAACAAACGACTGTGGACTTCTATAGCAATTGAACCAACAAAGCCAATTTGCCTAGAGAGGAGGCTTTTGTTAAGCTTTCTGAATCATGCCATCTCTGAGATTTTTTTGACATTAAAAAAAAAAAAGTAAACACTGACAGGTGCCTACCCCCTTCACCACATCATCCATAACTCTCAGATTTTGAGATTTCATGTCTGTTTGTGAAATCTCTACTGAGATCTAATACTAGAAAACTAACGATGAATTTCCAAAATTTCCAGATATCATTACTGGAATAAAGAGAAGATAGATAATGGCCATAAAATGACTTTGAAAAAAAATGTGTTTTTTTTCCCCTCTATTTATTGTCTTGTTTTAAAGCTAGCTTGTACTTTTGAATGCAAATGGCTAAAAAGAAAGCAAGTGAAGATTTTATAAAAGTCTTTTGGTACCTAGGTAAGTCCCATAAGGTCATTTAAGACTGGAAAAGCAACAGATTTATCATGTTTCGTATACAAGAGAGCAAATGTTATCTCTCAGTACGATTTTAAGTCTTTGTAAATATGAACAGACAGGTAAGTTCACATTTCTAAGGCTGGTAATGTGTACCTTAAATTCTGATTATTAAATGAAATGGATGGGTCTTAACAGTGGAAGTTTAGTTCTGTAGCATTTCTGAGAGGTGTGCTCTGTTTGGTGGCTACTTATCCTCATTATCATCATTTGCAGTTAAATTTAATTACAGTGACCCTTGAACAACATGTTTTTTTTTAATATTTCATTTATTTATTCAGGAGAGACACACAGAGAGAGAGAGAGAAAGAAAGAAAGAGAGAGAGAAAGAGAGACAGAGAGAGAGAGAGAGAGAGAGAGAGAGAGAGAGAGGCAGAGGGAGAAGCAGGCTCCGTGCAGGAACCTGATGTGGGACTCGATCCCAGGACCTTGGGGTCACGCCCTGAGCCGAAGGCAGACGCTCAACCACTGAGCCACCCAGGCATCCCAACAACATGGGTTTGAACTGTGCAGGTCCACTCATTTGCAGACTTTTAACATTTCCAGTCAACAGTAGGCTATTAGTGGTTAATTTGAGGGGGAGCCAAAATTCATATGTGGATTTTTGACTACACGGAGGGTTGGTGCCCCTAACCCTGTGAACAGCCCTGTGTTGTTCAAGGGTCAACTGTATTCTTCAAGCCCAGTTTGTTGATCAGCCTTTTGACTGAGTAGGCAATTTTAGAGACACGAACATAACTTTAAAAAAACTAAAAATTCCTAAATACCATTTTATCTATATCTATCTATCATCTATTGCGTATCTATACCTTTTTGTAAATTTTTTTAGTGTGGTTGACGTATGATGTTACTTTAGTTTCAGGTATATAACTTAGTGATTTGCCGAGTTTATACGCTTTGCTATGTTCACCACGGGTGTAACTACTATCTGTCCCATTCCATTGCTAGTACAGTATCAGTGACTATATTTCTTGTACTGTGCCTTTTATTCCCATTACTTATTGATCCCATAACGGGAAACCTGTATGTTTCTTTTCTTCACTCATTTTGCCCATCCCTCCGCCTCTTCCCCTCTGACAACCGTCAATTTGTTCTCTGTATTTATAGGTCTGATGCTGCTTTTTGTTTGTTTATTCATTTGTTCTATCTTCTGAAATGAAACTTATGAATACTATGGTGATGACACAGACTGTTTCAAATGTCAAGTGGCTCTGAAAATACGGCTAGACAAGTTTGGCTCACATGCTGTCCTCCCGGAGTCGTGGAGTACAATGAATGTCCCCATCTTAGTCATGTGCACACAGCTGAAACCAAGGGGTCAGGTGGGGTAAACTCCATCAAAACAGAGAAACAGTCTTACTCCCCAGATAGGGAAATACTATCCTAGGAAAACAAAACAGTTAATGTCCACTGCAGGGTGAATTTGTTGCTCTCTTTCCTGCTCATTTTGTTTGTTTTCAATTTCTTAAACTTATCTCTACATATAGTGGTTTATTTGACCAAAAGCACAGTAACTTCATGAGTCGGTGAGATACACAGGGTGGAATCATACTTGCATGACCACTACTGCGACAACCACTAGTGTCACTGAGCCACTGACGGTGCTTCTCTGACATCAATTACAATCAGATTAACTGGCAAATCTAAAATCAAATATTTATGGAGTGCTATTTGCAACACACCTTTTAAACCATTTTATTATTATTGAGAGAATTATTATATTAATTAAGGTCAGAAGAAGAAATATTTGGGTTTGAATTATTCCTTCTGATGGGAGCTTAGCATTCTAAGTGTTATTTTCATATGGAGATTATTACAGCACATATTCCATTGCCTTGTGAGGTTATTTATTTATTTATCTTGTTATGATGTTTAAATAAAAAACATATTTAGATCACAAGTGGGGTGGGGAAGGGCAGAGGGAGAGAGAAAGAGAAAATCTCAAGCTGGTTCCATGCTCAGCGCTGAGCCTGATGTGAGGCTGGATCTCACGACCTTGAGATCATGACCTGACTGAAATCAAGAGTCAGTCTATGGTTTAACTGACTGAACCACCCAAGTGCCCTAAGAATATAAACATTTAACATACTATCTGGTATTTGCCTTGGTCTCAATAAATGCAATTCATTAATAGCAGTTACAAATTATGTTATTTGTTCAGTGTCACAAGGGTAAAAGATAACATGGCTCAAATTTTCTGACTTCAGAATCCTTATTTTAAACACTGCATTATTTTTCCAGGAGTTCATTATTAATTAAATTGCTTTTCTATTATATTTAAGAATAATATATAAAGTCAGAATATTTATGCAGAAGATACAGTAGGATGTATAAGAAGGTTAGTTGTGACTTTACATATGATGTCATTATAGCCAGAGAATACTCAGTTCTATGTCAAATATCACAGAATTGGCTGATAGACAATTTGAGACCATAAATTAGAGCTCTTAACTCCCAATTAAGTGCTTTAATATGATGTTAATATTAAAATAATTAAGAAAAAGTATGTAACATACATGTGGTTTCTGAATCATCATAATAAAATCAAATGAACACCATCAATTCATAACCAAATTCATGACCAAAGAATATGATCAGTGGTATTGAGAGTATCCCCTCCCTGATAGACATCACCAACTTGTATTTTACTAACACCTTGTTTCTTAAAAAATATGCTTATCATATCTGTATTTTTCTACTTGTTTAGTTCTGTTGGATTTTAACCTTAAACCAGTTGCATCAAGCTACCAAATATTATTAATCAATTATAATTACAGAAGACCTGATATGCTACCCCTATCATATAGAATACAGAGCCTATAGAGAAAAAAGCTTATTAAAAAACTCTTTGTAATGATGCTCCTTAATTGTAAAGTACCTGAAGCAATCAGGAAGAGAAGACTCATGAAGGACATTTATCTACACCAGGAGGATAAATGTAATTGCATAATATGGCAACCTACTTTATAGAAGGAGCCTGTTGGTTTGGGGAAGTAATCATGTATACCAACTAAATGGAAACAGATTACTTCAGTGATAAATGAGGCACTATTAAAATATAAATATTAGATAGTGTGAATGCTTTTATCCAGATGTTGGCTCAATCAGGAAACATATGCAGAGTGTTAAAGACAGCGAAATCTCCCTGGGAGCACACCTGAACAAAAGTAGAATCACATTTTCAAACAAGGTGACCCCACGATATGCCCATTTTCTCCTTATTCTTCAGAAGTACCTCTACACCCCCTATCAAATCTTGTCTTCTTACCCTGTATCAATTTACATAATTTAGTTCATTTGTCATCGCTGATTATTAATGTGACGAAATAAAATAACACGTTTTCTTGTTTCTCAATTTCAATACATTTAATCACATATACTGAAATAAAAGCTGCAAAAGATATGCAAGGATAATATGAGTAATACAAATATTGTGTTCCATCTCCTTAAATGCTTTTGGTTTTACATAGAGGAAGTCCTCACTTCCTCTAGGGTCAACTGGATAACTCCATGCATTCACAGTGCTACTCTGTCACCCCCATTTGAGATGCTTTACTATTTATTAATTTATTAATATTTATTCCTTAAACGCTTTTGGTTTTACATAGAGGAAGTCCTCACTTCCTCTAGGGTCAACTGGATAACTCCATGTATTCACAGTGCTACTCTGTCACCCCCATTTGAGATGCTTTACTATTTATTAATTTTTTAATATTTATTCATTCATTATTATTATTCAACAGTTTTACCAATTCTTCAAAACTGCAGTCCAAGTATTACCTTCTCTGGAGAGTCAGCCTGATATGAGACTCCGAGAAAGTATCCTTAATTCTATGAACCCATAACACCCATTCATATATCTGTCATGAGCCCTCATTATTTTGAACTGTGATCTTAGTGTATTAGACTGCAACAGCTTTGAAGATAAGAACTATATATTATTTACCAACATGAAACAAACCGTTATGTAAACGGGAATACAATTGAGGACTAGAGAGATGAACTAGTGGAAATGGTTTTGTAGGTGTAACCAAGGGAATAGTTTTGATATAAGAGTGGTCATGTATTCTCCTTTCTTTGTCTTTTTCAAATTTTACTAATAAACCTAATGCCCCTAATGCTTCTTATGCTTCTTAGCAGTTTGGGTTAGATTACCTTTTTTTTTTTAAGTTAGGCCCTTCCTTATAAATTTGCTTAAATATCAATATCATCAAATAGTACAGATACTATGTTAATATCCAAGACTTTCTATGAATTTAGCAGTAATAATGCTTGTATAATATAAGCTATAGTTTGTTCCATTTATCTTCCATAACTTTACTGAACTTATCTTGTTACTCTGTACCTACAATCTGCATAGCCTATAGCCAACTTGGCAAAAATTTAGCAGATTTTGAATAGAAAGAAAAATTAATACAGTGGGGGAAGAGGATCATACTGGAAAGGACAATGATCAAATAGCAGCATAAGTTTAACATTGGTAAAATTGTGACTGCTAAGTCAGAAAAAGAAATTGTCAGTTTAACCCTTCATATGAAACATAACAGTGTGTTTACCTGAGTTTCAATTAAGAGTGTCCTTTTATAATCCCATCACTAACATTAAATGTGTGAAGCAACTATGTGTATGAGTGACTTTTGAAAATAATAAAAAGGACTCTCTATGACTCAGGAAATACCAATTTAAACACAACCTTACTTATTTTAAAGTTTGAAAAACATAATTTTAATTTAAAATAAATACATTCCACCGAATGCTAAATGATTGACATTATGCAAATTGGATATAGACCATAATAATAGTGGTGTACTATATTTCAGAACTACCATCACAATAATCTACTCAATTTGTATTTGATGAGCACAGATTTTGTATTGTGAGCTTGCCATGCTTTGAGATTTATCACTAAAAAGCTGTCTTTAAGGGATTTCTGAGTCGTAAATTAATTACAATGAAAGCACCGTTACGAACTTATTATTGTCATTGCATTTTATATAGTTTGCTGAGTGCTTTTACAAAAATATTCATATTTTTAAGAATCATCATCAGACACATATTCTGATTGCCAAAGAATGAGTAAAATGAATAAAAGAGTCAATTATATTTGGAATAGAATTGGAATTAGATACAGATGAAATCGACTTACATAGTTTAGAGCATGTGTGGAAATTTTGCTAGAGCAATAATATTCTCAATAATGATAACTAATATTACTGAACATTATAGGCACTGTGATAGGGCAAAAAGATCCTAACTTTCTAAGCACTTTTCACATTACTTGAAAGTTTTTGTGTCTATTTACATTAATAATGAATATCAATGTGCATTTGGAGATGATGTATATAGATGTAGATAGATAGATGATAGATCATGGATAGATAGATTGATGATAGATAGTCTTATTTTGTCTCATGTAAATACTGAAATTTCTTAGGCTGAGAAATATACATTTATGTTCTTCTAAATATTGATCATCAATGTATATCAATATACTACACATGCATTCTCTAATAATTCATTTTATACTGTTGTGTGAGTCTATAGAGAGGTAAGTGGAGTATTTTTTGCTAATAAATGGATTACAGATGTGTTTCATCACTTGAATTTTTTTCTCATTTGATTATGTTAAATATTCTTAAAATGCTTTATAATATAGTTCTCATTTTGACCATACAGTAAGCAAATACTTTACATTAGGAGATCAATAAAACTTATTCAGTAGTTGCATCCTTTATACATTATTGCCTAGCCAACCATTCCAGACTAAGTGGCCAGAAAATAATCTTTTTAAAAAAAAAATCACAATTCTGTGGCTTGTGAATTTGCAGAAGTCAGCTGAGATGGCTGATCTCTGCTCCAGGTAATGTTGGCAAAGCTTGTTCCTGCGTTTGTAGAAGGATGACAGGTTGGTTGATGGCTGTCTGATTCCGATTTCCTTTTTCATATGCATATCATTTGACTGAAACTGTCAGGAGAAGTATCTGTGTATTTTCTACATGTCCTCCCCAAAAGCCTAACATAGGATTTCTCATGTGGTCACTGAATTCCAATGAGAATGAGAGCATGTTAAGAATCTACCTGTGTCACATTTCCCAATGTCTCATTGGTCAAAACAAACTACGTGATCAAGCTTAGATTCAACATGGGAAGAGACTACCCAGGGTCATGAAAATTGAGAAGTATAATTTATTGGTGGATATTAATGCAAGAACCTACCATAGAACATGGCCCTAATGTTTCACAACCCTATTCATGGAAAATACACTTCCCAAAATACTCCAAATCTCAAACAGTGATGCATCAAGCCCAAATCTGATGATTTTAGGATTTGGATTATACTAGATGAATACTAGATGGTATAGGTGGAGCTTCCTAGATATAGCTCCTTGCGTATTTCTCTTCTTCATAAATAGAATTAAATTAAATTTCAGAATTAAAAGGTGTTTGTCCCAGACATTCCATATGCAAAGCTAAGACAGAGAAAAGATAATGGATTTACATTTCTATTAAAAAATGAGAAGTAATGGACAGCATATAGGAACACTGGTTCATAGCCATTTTTTTTTCACAGCCATTTTGAAATTCAGCCAGGCACATTGTCAGACTCCCTAGTCTAGGGTCAGTACATTTTCTCAGATTTCTTTGGCCCTGTTCCAGTCCTTTGGTGAAACTCCTTATCCAATTATTCTCCATGGCACTTGGATCTGTCATCCAGGCTGTTGGTTCTGTGCTCTGAGAGATCTTTTCCCGCCTATAAATAATGGCTTGTGTTTGCAGCTGAACAGCTCTGAGGATGTTTCACTATTATAGAAAATTGGAAAAACAGGACTTTCAGAATTTGTTTCCATTTGAATCATCTCAGTTTCTTACAGTCCAATCTTCAGATGCTCTTTTAAAATTCAATTCTCTGTGATGCCTGGGTGGCTCAACGATTGAGTGTCTGCCTTTGGCCCAGGGCCTGATTCTGGGACCTGGGATCAAGTCCCGCATCAGGCTCCCTGGGAGGGGAGGGCTGCTTCTCCTTCTGCCTCTGCCTCTGTCTCTGTCTCTGTGTCTCTCATGAATAAATAAATAAATCTTTTTTAAAAATTGCAATTCTCTTAAACTCTTTAGGCATTACCCATGAATCTTCTTGATATCTACTCTAAGATTCAAAAAACACTTCTATGGTTCTTTTTAAGGAGACTCAGGACCCCGGGATCACTCCCTGAGCCAAAGGCAGAAGCTCAACCACTGAGCCTTCCAGGCGTTCCAGTGTCTTTTACTGTTAACAACTAAATACTTAAGCCACATCTAAAATAACAAGTATAATAAAAATATAACTAGTACATAATTAACATAATTAAATCTCACAATGAGTTTGGTGTGCCAGGATGGCAGAGCATTCCACAGGTGGACAAAGAATTATAAAACGGGAGATCCACTATAATCTAATTTAGAGTTTATTCTCTGTGACATTGCATATCAAGAAGAGTTTGAAGCATACTTAAGCACTTTTTAAAATAAAAGATAAATCTTTGGAAGATGTACTTAGAAAATAATAAGGCTTCGTTAAAGGCAATCAGGGAATTTTTTTTTTAACAGTAAGATAAAAATGTGATAAATACATGAACTAAGGGAGAGAGAGTAGAGGTGAGGATCCAGTCACAGTGCTGAATGACAGATGTTTAAGAAAGCTAAAGGTCATGGTTTATTAAGGGTTGGAATGTGGAAGGAGAGAATAAGAGAAATCCAAGTTTTCTGGATTACATTGATACTATTGTGGTAGAAATATTTTAATTCAGCCTAGCTAAGGTGAAACTATATTTCTTAGAGCTTTCTTCCTATTTCCAGGTTAGCATGAACCATGAGAGATATTTTGCATAAAATTTTGAAGGAATAAATGGAGTAGCAACCATCTCCTTGTGCTTGAAAACTGCAGTAGACACAGGTCATTGCTACAGCTCATGCACGTTGAAATTCATCTGTCCACTCACCTACAGGGACCCACAGCAGTTTCAGCTCCTGCTGGATCTTTGATTTTAGTTTTTCTGGGACAGGTGTGCATTCAGCTCCATGATGAAGCATGACAGCTTCTCCAGCAGCCACCCATCCTCCAGTTGGAGATCTGGAAGTGGTGCTAACACAGACTTGGATAAATACAAGGTTCCAGTACAAGGTTCCAGTACATCATCATGGTCTATAGCTTATATTCCCAGGTTTCTGTTTGTCTTTGTTTCCCCTACTTTACCTCTATTTCCTTTTCCTGACTGCTTGTCCTTTAGACTTGTCTCTAGCACCAGAAACAGAAACAAAATCTCACAAGGACTGTATATTCCTACAATTATGTAAGGTCCAATCCTAATGATAACTTATACATAGATCCATGTACATATTTCTTTTAAAAAAAAGGATTTTTATTTATTTATTTATTTTGAGAGAGAGAGAGAGAGTATGAGCAGGGAGAGGGGCAGAGGTAGAAGGAGAGAGAGATTCTCAAGCAGGCTCCACGCTGAGGTCAGAGCCACACTCGGGCCTCAAACCCAAAAATGTGAGATCAGGATCTCAGACAAAATGACTGAGCCACCTAGGTGCCCCTGCCATGTATATGTCTCTTAAAATAAATTATAGATAAAAAGATAGGTTGATAGATATAGATAATGGGTAATGTACACAGATAGAAAGATATAGATATGCAAACAGATAAAATACTTATTTTTTTATGTATAGGTCTGCTAAGCAGCTTGCTTTACTGCTCATACCCTGAAGGATGCAATTATTAAGTAGATAGCAAATGTGAGAGGAGGAGTGGTTAGCAGAGGAGAATTATTGAGTACAGTTTGTAAGAGAGTGTTTTCAGTTGCCTGGAATTTATCCAAGGAAAGGCCAACCGTAGACCTGAATCTTAGACTGTAAGATTGAACTGAAGCTGAATATGTGTAAGTTGACAGCCTATGAGTGGTAGCAGTAGCCGCAAGTATAATTGGAGCTTGACAAAAGCTGACCTCAAGGAACCGTTAGTGCAGAGTAGCAGCTAAGAAAGGAAAAGAGGAAGGAAACCCACAGAGACACTAAGGAGGAAAGTGTGAAGAAACCAGAAGAGTCGTATCCCTGAAACCGCACAAGGAAAGATTGGAGAAGGAGGTCATAAGCATCAGTGGGTCAGGTAAAATCAGCACTTTAATGGTCCATGGATTAGGCCCTTTGAAAGACGCTGCTAGTTTTGGCAGGAGTAGCTTCAGTGAAATGGCAAGTTGAAAGTCTCAGTGAGAGATCTATGAGAATTTAAGGAAGCGTGATTGATATGTGAAATCCTTGGGAGTATAAGTACCAAGGGAGGAGGGGAAGAAATGAGCAGCCAAAGTGCATTCTGAGAGCAAGTATTTTGTTTATTTATATTAAAGTGAAGGAATAAAGACAAAGCCTGAGGGCAGAGAGACAGTAAGTGAGAGAGAGGCTGTGGATAGTTCTATCTGGTTTTCAGATGGATGTCAACCTCCCTCTAGGTCATGTGTGTAAGCTTGGGGGAAATTCATTGTAGTTCTTCTAGATTAATAAGAGTAGACGTGTTGCATCTAGTTTTACCAGGGTAGGAGAGAAACTTGAGCTATCTCATTTGAAATAAACTTGCCCTCTGTAGTGGGTTGGATAGTGTCGCCTGAACAATAGGACCAAGTCTGAAGCCTTGGTCCCCATGAGTGTAAGCTTATTTAGAAGTGGAGTCTTTGCAGATATCATTAAAAAGGATCCCTAAATGCAACCGTCCCAGATTAGGTTGTCCAGAGAAGGGTGTCCTGACAAGGGCCAGAAAAGGAGATGAAGACACGGAAAGGAAAGCCAAGTGAAGATGAGGACAGTGATTGCTGCTCTGCGGCTGCAAGACACAGAATGGCAAGGACTGTCCGTGGCCGCCACCAGCTAGGAGAAAAGCATGAAGATGATTCTGCCTCAGTGTTTCCAGAAGGAACCAGAGCTGCCAACAGTTTGGGTTTGAAATTCTGGTTTCCAGAACTATGAGAGAACAAATTTCTTTTATTTTATGCCACATGACATGTGTGTGTGTGTGTGTGTGTGTGTGTGTGTGTGTGTGTGTGTGTTATAGCCGCCCTGGGAAAGTAACACAGTTGTTTAATTTTTGTTGAAAACGTATGTATTGAGGCCCAGTTACTTGCCTGACACCCTTGGCATTAAAATAGAGAAGAAAGTTTTTTTTCCTGTGTGAAATACAGGGAAAGGAAACCAAAGACAGAACAGCTTATAGTTAGTTATTACTTATGGTTCAACTCTATTCTTATTATTTTTTATTATAATTACCTCATTTTTGAATTTATATATCAATCTACTCTGGACTATAATCTTTCTAGAGAAAAAAATGCATTTAACTTATTCCTATCTTTGGAGTTGCTGTGAGGATGGGCTTATTATCCGTAAGTTCTCAGGGTTTTTTAATATATTGGTATACTTTGCAAGAAAAATATTTTTTAAGAAAAATTTTTAAAATTTTTAATTTCTTTTTTTGAAGACTTTATTTATTTATTCATGATTGATGCAGAAAGAGAGACAGAGAGGCAGAGACACAGGCAGAGGCAGAAGCAGGCTCCACGCAGGGAGTCCGACGTGGAACTCAACCTCAGGTCTCCAGGATCAGGCCCTGGGCTGAAGGCTGCACTAAACTGCTGAGCCACCCATCCTGCCCAATTTTTTTATTTCATAAAATATATATATATATATATTTTACATATTGGTATCATTTGCAAGAGAAATATTTTTTTAAGAAAACCACTTTTAATTGAAAAAGTACAAGCTTCTTTTTTTGTTTGAGGGTGAATACAGAGAAAACTAAATATTTTTTTATAGTTTCCTTTGTCGTTTCTTCATGAGAAAATATTCATTACTAGAAGAAAAAAACTGAGAAAGAAATAATGTATGTAGCAGAGCTATTTTTTTTTCTTTCAAATAAGTGAGGAATACTGCTATTTCAAGATTTACCCAGACATTTTGGTTGGTAGTTACACATGTTTTCCAATTGCATCTTAGCAATACAGTCCATAGAAATTAAACTTTATTTCAAGATTATTTCTGCTAATTTTTACTTTAGTGACATTTTAATTTAACTAGCATTGACTTTTTGGAAACCGCCACTGTAAACCATTAATCAAAATCTGCTGTCCTAGCATATGGACGGAATATTTGTGTAACTGCAAAATTCATATATTGAAACCTAATGCTCAGGGTGATGGTATGAGGAAGAGGAATCTTTGGCAGGTGATTAAATCATGAAGAGAGCTCTAATAAGTGGGACTATAAGCTCACTGGAAGATAGAGCTCTAATAAGTGGGTTCCTCATTTAAGAAACTCAAGAGAGCTCTCTTACTCCTTCCATCATGTGAGGTTAAAAGGAGAAGAAGACCATCTATGAACCCGGAAGCAGGTTGTCATCAGACACCAAAAATGTGGTCTCCTTGCTTTTGGACTTCTCATCCTCCAGGATTCCAAGAAATAAAATTCTGTTGCTTATAGGCCACCCAGTCCATGGCATCCTGTTATAGCAGCCGGAGTAGACTAAGAGTCCTCGACTAAAAGTATAGCTCATTTTTCAAGTTCCCAGCAATTCTTTGTAAAATTTATAATCCCTGGGCCACTGGAGATTATGTGCTACTTTCCAAAATTGCTCATTCCCCTTATTCTTTGTAGTTGAGCATGGAGCTATGATGTTGAAGACTTTATTTCTAAGTCTCTTTATAGTTAGAAGTAGTCATGCTACTAATCATAACAAATAAAATGAAAATGACAGTGACGAATATACTCCCAGAATGTAGGTTTACAAGGACACTGTTTGCCTTCTACCTCCTTGCTTTCCCTTTTGGGACAGGAATATAAACATGATGGAGAGGGGGGCAGGATCAGGAGTGCTCCTGAGGACAACGCGCCCAGGAATGGAAGGGCAACAGGATGGGCTCCTGTGGGACACATGGTGTGGAACCTTCTGCTTTGACTAACTGCCACCACCACGCGTTATGTAAGAGACCAATAAATAAAATTCTATTTTATCTGTGCTACCTCACTGTAGGATGTGTTCTTTGCAAAGAACAATAGCTCCCTAAATAACGAGCTGCGTAAACAGTTGTTGAATTATGTTCCTGGATATTATGTGAAACAAATGACTCTGACCTCTTGGAAACTCCGAAGTTTATGTTGACTTTGGAAATTATTTCGAGTCAAATTTATTATTTTGTGTTTTTGATTTTTTTTTTCAAGTATCAGGAACACAGAAAATTCAGACTGGAAGTCACATACCTGCTGAAAAGTTAATGTGGACCACTGCTTCAGACAATTTCTTAAATAAAAAGACATGGTTTCAAATTAGAGGGTGGAAGCCTTTAAAAAAAATAGGAATCAGAGAAAGGCAAGGGGTGGTAATAAATTAAATAGGAGGTGGTAGTAAAGTGCCACTGTGAAAAAGGTCAATGCTATTCTCAAGTGTACCCACAGAATAACTTCTTGTAAAGCAGATATGTTAATATTTGAGAAAACAGCCTTGTTCCAAGGACATTTAAACCTCTCTGTGATGCATTATCCTTCTGTTTAAGGAGACAAAATAAATTTCAGAAGAGGAAAATAATTTTGGGCTAAAGAAAACATCTTGCTATATTCATAGTGAACCTATTATATGGTCATCATGTTCAAATTAATCAAATGGGGATGCCTGGGTGGCACAGTGGTTGAGCATCTGCCTTTGGCTCAGGGTGTGATCCCAGGATCCGGGATCAAGTCCCACATCAGGTCCCTGCATGGAGCCTGCTTCTCCCTCTGCCTGTGTCTCTGCCTCTTTCTGTGTCTCTCATGAATAAATAAATAAATCTTTAAAAAAAAAGCACAGATTAATCAAATGTAGTTCCCCTTCCCTAAAATAATTCTTATTTTATTGTCTGTATAAATCTCGAGTCAGTAACACCTTGATTTTTAAGAAAAAAAAATAGCATTTAGTTTACATGTGACATCCAAATAATGTATCTGATGTTCTCTATGTAACTGGATCGCTGCAGTCAAATATATGCATTAAGAATAAAAACAGTTTCAATACACTGTACAAAGGAAAAATAATAGCATCACACGGAAATTATTTTAAATACTTATTTTTAAATCAAGCATCAAGTACTTTTAGAGTGATTTGAATTAAAGCCTCATTTATGGGTTAGGATTCAGATGAATCTTTATAATGTGACATGGATATACAAGTGGGGGAGGGAGATAATTGGCTAAGAATTTAAAAATCAGCTGTGCACCTGACTGGTCCTTCTCCATCCCACCTACCCCCTACCCCACACATATGACGCAGAAAGAAGGCACCCTTCATCTGTGTCAATTAGGTTTAACTATTAATAATGGTTTTCATTTGAAATAAACACTTGCTTAGTTGACCTTATGTGCAAACTTAGGTAAGAAAAATCCATTCTGTTTGCTCAGTCCTTTTGCTGAGAATCTGAATGAGGAGACAACTTCCCTCCATTTATTCCAGGTTAGAAGCCTTGTCAAAATATGTATCTCTCAGGGGCACCTGGGTGGCTCAGTTGGTTAGGCCATGGATTTGATTTCGGCTAAGGTCATGAGGTCAGGGTTGTGGGATGGAGCCCCTGCGTAAGGCTCTGCGCTCAGTGGGGAGCCTGCTTGAGATTCTCTCTCCTGCTTTTTCTGTGCTCCGGCTGCTTTTTTATTTTTTTTTTAAATGTGCTTCTCAGCTGGGGACCCCACCCCATCCAGTAATACATCTCATGTTTTACAATCAGTAAATACTCTATCCTTCTAAAGGTAGATGTATTCCCCAAACTCAAACTCAAACTCAAACTCAAATCTCAACTCAATCCCTAAACTCAAACTCAAAGCTCTCTCACAAAGTCATGAGGTGTTGGCAAAACTACTGGGGCAGAAGCACGGATGGTTTTGTGTCGCACCTGCTCTGATGGAGTTGGCTTTGCTGTCTCGGATACCCTTTCTCATGCTGCTGTCACCCATGCCTCAAAGTAAATGGCAACCACTTCAACCGTGCTCTTCACTCACTTCCCCACTGAGAAATCCTACACTCCCACAGCACCAGAAGATTCCATTGTCTTTGTGTGCTGCCCAAGGATGAACTGGTCGCACCTCGTGTTGATGTGGGGAAAACCAAAGCAGGCAAAGTACACAAGGTCAAGGTGTGTACAGCCTGGTGTGGGCAGAGGTTTGGTAGGAAGTGAGAAAACCGGGGGATTTCTATGCTTTCTACTATTTATTTCAGTTTACCTCATTAGAAAATTTAAAACATCTTTAGTGGTTGGAGGTAACCACAGAACACAGAATATGATTTCGTGCAGTCAGGGTACTCCCCTGGGAAGAGCCTAGGGCTAGAAAATGAATTCTTTCTGAATATGTAGCCAGGAAGATCTTTTTCTAATACTCCTCTCCTTTCTTTTAACCAAGGATTCACAGACTAAATACCTCTGGGGTTTTGTTTCTTTGCTTTAAATACATATTTGGTAATGTTTAAAATGCCATGTTAGAATTTAGATGAAACCTTAGAAGACATAAATAGGAATTCCAGCATCACCTCCGTCTTTCCCAACAGTGATTCTGGGCAGTGTTTTTGTGCACACTAATCCGCTTTCCTTTTCTTTCGGAGAGGCCATGCATGTATTTCTTGACTCAGCAAAAAAGTCAATGACACTGAGAAAAAAACAAAACAAAACAATACAAAACAAACAAACAAACAACAACAACAAAAAAAAAAAACACATCATTTTCCTCCAGGCTGGGTTAGATGCTCCTCACTGACTTCCACAGCGTGGTATGCACGCATGCCTGTGTCACAACTGTCCTACCCACGGCTTGCAATGGTCGCTGTCCTTCTCACTCTATTATAAAACGCTACTGAATTGCAGCTTTCCCCCTTTTTTTTTTTTTTGCCATCTCAGGAAACTAGTACAATCGTGTGCCAACCTCTGTGTCCTCAACAATCGTTTACTGAATAATCGAATGCATTACTTACTTTACACGTATTAAATTGCAGCTATTGATTAAGAGACTCATGGTTATTAAATTACTTGCAAAATTAAAACACGGCCCCTGCCTCTGAGGCCAAATCTCTTGTCACGTTGAATTATGTCCACGGAGAATCAGTTGCTTTTTCTTTTCCTTCAACTTGTCTGGGCCATATCAACTTCTCTTTACAACCACGTGTATTTGGGCCACGTGAAACTTGACCTGGGGAAGTTAAGTGCACAAAGAGAAACTGCTGAAGAAAACGTTTATTTTGGTTTTCTCTCTCAGTGATTTTCTACAGCCGCTGTTGATAAGTCTTCCCCAACTTGCTGTCACATCTGTAGGAGACTGTAGGAAAGAGAGAAAGGTGCAAAAGACGTTTCTCAGTTTGGTGAACAGCAGTCTGATTAGACAGTTCTGAGGTGCACTTTGGCTCTATCACAGCAAACGCGTGAAATGCCTTGAAAGAATTAGTGGTGCAAAGGTCTTAAAGAATTAAACATCTGCCAATTTCTCACCCTTTCTCTTTCTGATTCATAAGAAGATTACAGAGTATAGAACTTAAAGAGGTTTAGTTTTCTATCCTAAGATTCTTTTTCTTTTTTTTCCCAAGGTGGTTAATGGATTGTGTTTCATTCACCCAGTCAGAACAATCAGCTTTTCTAATGAAGCAGTTGTCTTCAGCACAGAATGAGTTTTACGACAAATAAAAAAATAAATAAATATTGAGATCATTTAGAATAATCCTTCTTTTAGATATATTGCAGTTGAGGCTCAGAGAAAGGAAGCCATGTGCTCATGATCATACTAATTCAGGGCTAGGATAATGCCAGTTTCCTGACTTTCGGCCTAAATTTCTTTTCACTATATTAGCTCCTTTCATAAGTTCATGAAAATAAAATTGTCATACTCTTCAAGAATTTTTATTGAAGAAAATCTAAAACTTAGATAACACTGAGCTTGTTCGATGTCGATAGGAGAATTAGAGATGTATCAGTGGTTCCTAAATTTGGATAAACCACACATTTATTAAAATTGGATATTAGGGAATCCCTGGATGGCTCGGTGGTTTAGTGCCTGCCTTCAGCCCAGGGCATGGTCCTTGAGTCATAGGATCGAGTCCCATATCAGGCTTCCTGTGTGGAGCCTGCTTCTCTCTCTCTGCCTATGTTTCTGCCCCT
The DNA here is from genome assembly GCF_018345385.1 of Vulpes lagopus. Taxonomy (NCBI): domain Eukaryota; kingdom Metazoa; phylum Chordata; class Mammalia; order Carnivora; family Canidae; genus Vulpes; species Vulpes lagopus. Next base: position 128,216,302 of record NC_054829.1, on the reverse strand, counting down.
CTCTCTGTGTCTATCATGAATAAATAAATAAAATTTTAAAAATTGGATATTATTCAGAAATGTCAAAAAATAGGTGGAGTTCATCTTATCATCTTTATCTCGTGACGATTTCTACTTTTGTCACGCGGTCAGTTGTTACTCAAATGCAACTCTGTAATTTTCAAGTTTGATCCTCCCCACACATAGAATAAAGCTTTATTTTGTTGGTTGTTTTATGAACAGCATTCATCCATGTACACTGGAAGCTACAGGGGTTATTGGGGGTTTGGTTCCAGACCAAAGCAAATATCTCAATAAAGCAAGTCAAGTGTGTAGAGGCTGCTTTTAGGCAAATAGGTTTGGGGCAGGGAAAACTGAATAAGGTAATAGGGCTCACAACCACCATGGGGCTGAATGTAAACAGGCTCATTAGGTGACCCATCTCAAAATACCCAAAGGCCCTGGCTGACCACTGGGGCTGCTTGCAACCAGGCACTCATACCAAGAAAAAGGAAAATCCGTACATTCCTATTCCTTCTGCCTCTCCCCCATCACTGCTGCTCCCCAACACCAGGGAGTCTCTCCTTTGCTGTCCTGCCATTTGCTCCCTTGCAGTGTATTCAATAAACTTCTATCTCCTTTATGCTGCCTTGGGTGCATTCATTCACAGCCCAGGTGGCCAGCTTCCACCTGACCGGGGCTCCCCATACAATGCATTTTGGGGGTTTCCTAGTGCATATAAGATGTTGTGTTTACACTATACTGTAGTGTATTAAGTTTGCGATAGCATTTTGGCAAAAGAAACAATACATATTTCTTAATTTAAAAAAATACTTTATTGCTAAACAATGCCAGCCATCATCTCAGCTTTCAGTGAGTCATGATCACTGATTATAAATCACCATAACAGATACAAGAGTAATAAAAGTGGAAACGGTAGGAGAGTTACCAAAACGTGACACAGAGATAACAAACGAGCAAATGACGTTGAGGTGGTGTTAACTGACTTGCCTGATACAAGTCAATCAACGGAAGGTTGCCAGAAACCTTCAGTTTGTAAAAATGTGCAGTGTCTGGGGAGCACCAAAAGGCTGAGCAAAATAGAATGAGGAATACCTGCACTTTCCTTTTTCTGAGACAGGAAGCTCCATTCATGTCAGATTGAATGTGCTGATTCAAATTTAGAGCTCTACGGAGAGGTTAAACTCAAAAAAATTAATGTGTATATTTCCAGCGTATAATGTCTACTCTACTTTGTATAATTAGGGAGTGAATGAGTTTGCTATGGCCGCCTGAAAAAACTACCTACAGACTGGGTGGGTGGTTTAAACAACACATATTTAGATCAATATGTCATCAGGTTTGGTTTCTTCTGAGGCTGTTCTCCTTGGCTGGTCTCCTTGCGTGCCCGCACCCTGGTTCTCTCTTTGTGTGTAAATGTTCTTGTAAGAACACTGGTGGGTTTGAAGTAGGGCCTACTCTGAAGGCCTCATTTTAACATAATCACCTCTATCGATGCCCTGTTTCTAACTACGGTCACATTGTGAGTTATTGGGGGTTAAAGCTTCATCACACATCTTTTGCAGGAAACACAGTCAGCCCATAACAGGCAACATATAATTCAAATATATTAAGGAATAGTTTCTGCAGTGTGACGAAGCAATGATATTATGGAGAGCTCTCTGGTTTAGGAGTTAATTCTTGTGAGTATCAGACCTCTCCCTGTCTACTCTTGTACAAGTCAAAATCTCTCTCTGCTTCGATAATCTCAATAGCAAAATGAAAAGGTGGGACCAAAAGACTCTTAGGGTCCTTCTCACTAAAGTTCAATGATCCATGAAATTTTAAAATATGTAAAAATCCATTTTGATTTCATACTACCTCTGATATTTTCCATAATACGAAATAATGAAGTTCCAATTTCTCAAGGCTCCTAGGCTATCTTTTAAAATAAGAATATAACTCTTTCCACTTTGTTGCCTTCAAAGTTTTGCTATCAGGACTGTGTTAAAAATGCAAAATGAATTTTTAACAGAGCATTGACACTTGCATTGTTAATGTGCCTTCAGGCATGTAATTAGCTGAGAAGTTTAATCTTTTATATTCCAAAGTTTGATCAGAATGCATAAGCTCAGAAAAGCTATAAAGTATTGACCAGCATCTTTGATAAAGAAAAATAAAATAAAATAAGTTTTAAGCAAGCACTTGAAGGCTCTTTCTGAGTGCAAATGCTCCTTGTTGCTTCTCAATAACTGTATTAAAATAATAAAAATGATTATTTTTCCTTCTTGAGTATCAGCCAAAAACAAAATGTCTGTATTTTTCTTCATTTTTTGAGACATTTATTTTGCTTGGGAATATTTGAAAAGGGTCACGTGTAACTTTCTGATAAATGAATAAAGATGAATGATTCATCTTTAACAAAGCCTGTAATTTGTTAAGGAAAATAAAAAAGTCTGCTAGGTGAGCATATTAAATACAATTATAGTATAGGCTATTTAAATACATTTAATGTGTTTGCCATTGATCTATGTTGTGTAAGTAGTAACACAACATTTATTTCTGTAGCTTTCAACTTCATGTAGAACAGGTAAGAGTTGCTTCTCATATGAGATTAGAAGACATTAGGATTGCACTGGAAACTGGTGATTCAGTTGAGTGAAGACCAGAAAAGGAAAATTTGCATAAGAATTGAAAACATAGGGCAGCCCTGGCAGTTTAGCACCGCCTTCAGCCCAGGGCCTGGTCCTGGAGACCCGGGATCGAGTCCCACCTCGGGCTCCCTGCATGGAGCCTGCTTCTCCCTCTCTCTCTCTCTCTGTGTGTGTGTGTGTGTGTCTCTTTCATGAATAAATAAATTAAATCTTTAAAAATAAAAAGAATTGAAAACATATTTGAATCAGAGATATTAGAAATATTTTATTTATTTATTTATTTTTTATGATAGTCACAGAAAGAGAGAGAGGCAGAGACACAGGCAGAGGGAGAAGCAGGCTCCATGCACCGGGAGCCCGATGTGGGATTCAATCCCGGGTCTCCAGGATCGCGCCCTGGGCCAAAGGCAGGTGCCAAACCGTTGCACCACCCTGGGATCCCGATATTAGAAATATTAACCAGATCAGTCTGGAGGTAATTTTCTTTCATTTGAAAAACTGATGCATAAGTACACACTCTAGTTCTTCAAAAGCTGTCTTTCTAATTATTTTTATATCAACTCATTGTTCAACAGAGAGTAGGTGGTAAGTAAATCTTGTTAATTAAAAGTTGCACTAGCGTAAGAAGAAGATCAGATTTATACGATGTTTCTGCTTTAGGGAAAATGCGAGATTAGTTTTGCTGTGATTATGTTGTGATTATATAGTATTCGGGTAAGAGAGGTTAAAGTTTGGAATAAGAATAATGCAGACCATTACAGCAAGAAAACACAATATTATCACAATGTGAAAAAAAAAAAAAAAACTTCAGGGATTCCTGGTTGGCTCAGCAGTTGAGCATCTGCCTTTGACTCAGGGAGTGAATCTGGATTCCTGGGACCAAGTCCTGCATCGGGCTCCCTGCATGGAGCCTGCTTCTCCTCCCTCTGCCTGTGTCTCTCTCTCTCTGTGTATCTCATGAATAAATAAATAAAATCTTTATTTTAATCTTAAACAAACCAAACCAAAACAAAACAAAAAAAAACTTTAGTTGGTAAGAGAAGTGTAAAAAATAAATAAATAAATAACTCTTGTAGGAAAAGGCTACTCCTGTGGGTGAGAAAATCCTGATCTCAGTATTTTAAAAAATATTACAGCAGTTGCTTTGCAACACAGCCTCTTCAAAAAATAAGTATTCACAGGTTAATGAGATAATGCAATTACTTTATAAAGATCTAGTTGGAAGCAGGCCTTTCAGATCTAGTTGGAAACAGAAACAAGAATGTGAATGAACAAAGGTGACCTATCCTATTTCTGTGCTCCCATAATATTGCATATGTACTATTGGGATGTTAGAATACTCATTACATTTTACTTCACATTTATCTATGGGCATAGTCATTTTATCCACCACTTTATGAGCTTTTTGAGTTATGATTTTGGTCTCAATTGTATTTGTATTGCTCAGAGCACCGTTCATTCTTTCAAAAATATTTATCAAATCTTTGCTATGTGCCAATTATGGTGCCATATACCAAATTATAATTGAGTGAAAATACACTATTTCTGCTGTCCTGTGTTCCACGGGGATATGTGCACGAGTGTGCATGCGCTCGCAAAGACACCCACACTTTACACTACCAATATTGAATATATTTAAAAGGAGCAGGAATATTGGGGAATAGGTATGGGGATAACCCTGTGGAAGTCCGATAAGGGTATCAGCTGTGGAGTGCTTCATATAAGATTATAAAGATGGCTGGGATTTTATGTTGTGGACAATAGAGAACACACATTTGCAAAACATGGCACTTGTGAGTCACCTGTGTTCAGGAATTACAGAAAGTTTATTATTGTAAAGGAGCCTCAAGTTCGAGTCCTGGGCTATATATTCCAGGAGGGGTGATCTGTGAATGACAGGATGAAAATCAGAAAGGGAGAAGGAGATAAAGAAAAGAAAGATAGAGGAGCTATACCCTGGATCAGTAGAAAAGGGAACAGATCATAGAAGCATCTTCTCTCACGGTAGAGGGTTTGCATTTTATACTGTAGAGGGAGGGAGACTTGTTGAAGAAATTTAATAGGAGAGTGATTTAGTAAAAAAAACTCTGTCAATTAGATTTTTTGACAGCTCAGAGGTGCATAGAATATTGAATTGAGGAAGTATAACACTTGAAAAATCTTAGAATTTATGTTGGAGACATCTGACGATGCCCATCACCACAATGATTCCAAAATAATAGTGAACAAAAAGCAGAAGCATCTAAAGTTATCATTTGGCCCTGCCAACTTGAACGTCTACTCCAGACTTTGAAATGCTATTATCTGGCAATGGCCCTAGGTACATGCATTTTAGCAAACCTTGTCAGGTTATTCTTGTGTAGGTGGTCGCTGGAATATAATTTGACAATACCGCTTTATAAGCAGCCTTGAGTGCTGTTTCCATGGGTCAAATTAAAAGTGATGGCAACTGGGTTTGAAATCTGGATCCTAATGAAGAATCACAAGGATAATCATACACAAGTGTATCTGTGTACACGTGTGTGTGTGTGTGTGTGTGTGTGTGTGGAGGTGGGTTGCCTCCAAACCTTTAAAATCACTATCCTATTTTATCCACCCACAATTCAGTGATTAATGTGGGTTAAATATATTTTTTTCTATTTTTAAAATGATTTTATTTATTTATTCATGAGAGACACACAGAGAGAGGCAGAGACATAGAGGCAGAAGCAGTCTCCCCGCAAGGAGCCCGATGTGGGACTCGATCCCAGGACCCCGGGATCATGACCTGGGCCAAAGGCAGATGCTCAACCGCTGAGCCACCTGGATGCCCCTATTTTTATTCTATTTTAAATCAGGTAAGTGTGACTAGAGTAGATAAAGGACTTATTCCAAGTTACATGGAAAGAGGCAGAGCAGAGGAAAAACCAAAACTAAATCTACATGATTCCATTCACTGGAATCTCTCCTCCATCTCACTGCATAATCTTGGTAGAGGACACCAGCCAAATTCTTGACATTTCTGATTCTCATAAATAGAATAGTCGGTTCAGACCAGTGGTTCTCAACTGATTGCACTTTTGCCCCCAAGGACATGTTTGGGAACATATTTTGATTAGCACACCTTGAAAGTAGGGGGAATCTACTGATCTCTGGTGAATAGAGGGCAGGGTTGCAGCTAAAGGGTTTCTGGGGCACACAACAACCCCAACACAACAAAAATAACTTGGGCTAGGATGTCGACAATACAGGTTCATTCCAGCAAGTAGATGCACTCAGTGCACCAAACAGGGCATATTTGAGAAAGTGTTAGTGTTACAAGTCTTGGATTTCTCTCTCTTTCTCTCCCTCCCTCTCTCTTTATTGTCTGAATCCTATCCTTTGTTCATAATCACTTAGTTTCTGTGTATTCTTGCTATCTTTTATGCTCAACGTCTGTGTTACTTTTTTTTTTCCGTCTACAAAATCTGTTGAAGAGTAAAAAGTATATTAAAATTCACTAATTTTCTACTCTATGTTAGGCAATTTCACATATGTTGATGCACTTTATCCTTAAAAATACATATGAAAATTGACATTATTATTGCCGCTATCCTTCTTGTATATAATGAAATAGTCCCATAATATTGGACTTAGAAATGATGGATTGGTTTTCCTTGCCAAAGAAATGAGTTGACCATTCTTGCCTACATAGCTTCTAGTAGGTGGATCTGGTTACACAGTCTGAACCTCAGCATTGACTCACACTGCGTGGGATTTTCAGCAGGCTGCAAAAGTAAGATTTTCAGGGAGAAAGGCAGATCTGCATTTATCTCACAGGACTCCAGCAAGAACATTGCAGAGAAGCAGAGGAAGCTAAGGTCCTTGTCATTTTTATGAGACTCTATCAGTAGCAAGCAAAGGGTTTTTCCTGCAAATGAAAATAAAAATCAGCAGATTTAGTCTATAAAACTAAGTATTTACAACTCCAGCCTTGTCACTAATTAGCAATGTGATTTGGGGAAATTCAATATCTTTGTTCTCATTTTCTTAAGCTATAAACTATAAGGTTGGAAGAGAACATTTCTAGCATCCTTTCCAGCTTTATAAAACAATTTCTGCTTTTCTAAATCACTCATTTGGAATTCATGTGGAGAGGCTCACATTTGTTTCACAACCATCAAGTTGTAGAACTTAAAGCATAAGTGTATGTTGCATGTGCGTGCGTGTGTGTTTTAACTTCCTACAACTGTTTAAGGTATTATGATTTTGAAAATGTACATGTACTTTCTGGTTTTAAACAAAACTCGATTTTCCAGCTTTAGTACAAACATTCTTAAACTATGTAAGAATTTTAAGTAAAAGTTTTTAATTAGTTCTGGAGGTAGAGCTTCATATCTATTAGGGAAATGGGAAAGGTTGACTTGGGATAGAAACATATATGGTGCTTCAAAATAATTCAGCTCCATTCAGTAGAGACCAAATCCAAAGAAGCTGTGACTTTTTAGAGCCTTCCTAGTCTGTCTCTATAGATCTTTGCTAGTGTGTGTTAAGGCAGTAGTGTGCACATTGGGTTAAAACTGAAAGAAACTGGAAGATTGGAAGACTGCATTTTTATGGCAAATCCAACAGCTCCTGATTCTAATTGATATTACTGTCATTATGGAAAGAAAGTAGAGTATTTTGGCTGGTTCCTCTCTTCCTTCCCTCCTCATCCAGTTGGAACTTCAGCTGTGACTTTTTTTTCTTTTAGGTTTTATTCTTTTTTTTTTATTGAAGAATAATTGACACACAACATTGTATTCACGTTGAGTGTACAACATAGTGATTGGATATTGACAGACATGATGAAATGGTCACCACAGTAAGTTTCATTACCACTTGCCACCGAACAAAATTGTCACGATATTTTTGACTAGATTCCCTGCAATGTACATTACATCCCTGTGCCTTATTTATTTTATAACTAGAAGATTGTAGCTCTTAATCTTCACCTATTTGATCTATCTCCTCACACTTCCCCACCTAATAATCATCAACTTATTCTCTATATTTATGAATCTGTTTATGTTTTATTTTGTTTCGTTTGTTTCTGGATTTCTGCTATTCCTTGACTATTGCCAATAATGCTGTGATGAACATAGAGATGAATATTTCTTTTTAAATTAGTGTTTTCATTTTCTTTGCATAAATACCTATGAGTGGAAATTGCCAGATTATATGATAGTTCTGTTTTTAATTTTTTGGAGTATTGTTGGCACACTGAATTACACTAGTTTCAGTTGTACAATATAGTATGCAAGAACTCTGTATATGATGCTATTCTCACCACACGTGTAGCTGCCATCCATCACTGTACAATGCCTTTATCGTACCATTGACTCTTTTCCTGTGCTGTACACTTCATTCCCCTGACTTATTCCTTCCATAACTGAAAGCATGTACTTCCTACTCCCTTTTAAAATGTGACTTTATTTGGAAATAGAGTCTTTGCAAATATAATTAGTTGAGATGGTATCACACTGGGCTCTGAGTGAATACTAAGCCCAATGCCTGGTGTCTTTATAAGAAAGATGAATGGATAAAGAAGATGTGGTTTATGTATACAATGGAATATTACTCAGCAATTAGAAACGACAAATACCCACCATTTGCTTCAACGTGGATGGAACTGGAGGGTATTATGCTGAGTGAAATAAGTCAATCGGAGAAGGACAAACAGTGTATGTTCTCATTCATTTGGGGAATATAAATAATAGTGAAAGGGAATATAAAGGAAGGGAGAAGAAATGTTGGGAAATATCAGGAAGGGAGACAGAACATAAAGACTCCTAACTCGGGGAAACGAACTAGGGGTGGTGGAAGGGGAGGAGGGCGGATGTTGGAGGGGAATGGGTGACGGGCACTGAGGTGGACACTTGACGGGATGAGCACTGAGTGTTTTTCTGTATGTTGGTAAATTGAACACCAATAAAAATTAATTAAAAAAAGAGAAAAAAAAAAGACAGATCACTGATGTGCAGAGAAAAAGGTCATTTTAAGATGGAAGTAGGCAGAGATTGGACTTATGCTACCACAATTTAAAAACTACCTGGGGCTACAGAAGCTCAAAGAGGCAAGAAAGGATTCCTCCCTAGAGTCTTCAAAGGGAGCATTGTTTTGCTGCCTCCTGAATTTCAGAATTTTATCCTACACAATTATGAGAGGAGGAATTTCTGTTGTTGTAGGCAATTCTAGAAAACTAATGCAGATTTTGGTAGTCAGGAGTGGCGTGTTTTTGTATCAAATATTTAAAAATATGGATGTTTATTTAGAATTGAGTAATGAGTGGAGACTGCAAATATTAAAGCTTATGATAGAAAAGTCTTAAAGACAGACTTGTGGAAATATGGACATAAAAGGTGCTTCTGTTGGGGTGTCAGAAGTATAGGAGAAAAAAAAAAGGATGTAAAGGAGAACACATTATTGGACACTGGAGGAAAAGCAATCTGTGAAAAAAAAAATCTTGGCCGAACAGTATACCACTTTTGGGCAGAAAACAGAACTTGTAAGTGATGAACTTGAATATTTAGCTAAGGACATTTCCAAACCAAGTATTGAAATTGTAGCCTGGTTTCTCCTTGTTGATATAGTAAAATGTGAGAAGAAAGAGATAAAATAAGGAAGAATCTGTTAAGCAAAATGGAACCAGAAATTGATGTTTTGGAAAATTCTCAGCTTATTTTTATTTTTTAAAAAATGCTACAGCATACTTTGGAGAGGGTGCCAAGATTGAGGAGGACAATCTGTTGTTGGAGATATTAGGTATGTGACTTATGGATCCAATAAATCATCTCAGCAGAGCCAGGAATAGAGATGAAGTTGCCCAGAAAGGATCCACGGAGAACCCTTGTGTCTAATGGCATGGATCCCCTTGACAATTATGGGAAACAGGCAAGGTTCTTGAGAATATCAAGCCAAAAAAACAGTGCAAATGAATTGTACCTAGAGTCTCATCCATACCTGATTTAGATGATGTATTTCAGGACTTTTTGGGTTGATGATATTTAGATGAGATTTTGAACTGAGAGTTGATGCTGGAATGTGTTACAGCTTTTGAGACTATCAAGATGGAATTAATTTGTTTTGCATGGGAAATGAATGTGCATTAATTTTGGAGGAAGTGGGAGGAAGACACGGTGGCCTATCGTGGGTTAAATAGTGTACATCAGAATTCATGTCCAGCCACTCAACTTGTGGTAGTTTTTTATGGCAACTGGTTGATAGAAGGGCATGGGAAGATAACTCAGAAGGAACATTTTCTTAGTTCATGGTGGTTGGTACTCCACACCACTCACATTTTTTATCATATTCTTCTTCATCCCCGGTCCAGTCCAGTTTCAAATTGATGACATTCTTGACTAAAATAGGACTGAGATTAGCTTTCAAGTTGTTGTGTGGTGGTATTCTGTCCCAGTGAAATTCATTCACTTGTTATAGATAGTCAAAATTGAACACTGGCTCCCAAAATAGAATACATAAGCAACAGCTAGGGTGTGGTCAAACAAAGTAAGTTATCTAGGACCAATTTTGAAATATTTCAGTCCTAGGTGAGGCCTTAAAGAATCATAGTTAACACAAGACCTGCAAAACATACACCAGGGAACATTATGCATTGTAATTGGTAGTTTTTATTCTTTACCATATAGTTTATGTTTATTTCTTCACTTTAAGTAACTTTAAATCCATCTAAAATTCTCATTTAAAATACTCCCTTAAAAATAAATAAATAAATAAATAAAAATAATCCCTTAGAGGTATGGCGCGTATCTTGGTTCTCTCTAGTACCTTCCTGGTTTCAGAAAGACTGCACACATAATTGAACATTTAGTATTCCTGATAGATTATAATTAAAAAAAATTGCAGAACCTTCATTGAGTATACAGGCTTTTAAACTGTCTTCCGTAGGTATGTAAAGTAACAAGTAAATGCAGATTGTTTTCTCTTTAAATTGATTTCTCTCTGCTTTTCTTGGTAGTCAGAAGAGGTTTAAAAATATTTCCTTCTTAGCTCACTCAGAAGAACCACAGAATGTTCTAGGGCAGAAAACAGAGTGACATAAATGTGAAAAAATAATTCTAAAGCATAAAAAGAGCTAATAGAAAGAAAACTGCAAATACAGAGTATATTGTATAACCTAAACTGTGAAAAATAACCCTAAGTACACTGAGAATAGAAAGTGCTTCCTGAGCAGCCTGGGTGGCTCAGCACTAATGGTTTAGTGTTGCCTTCAGCCCAGGTCCTGATCCTGGAGACCCGGGATGGAGTCCCACATCGGGCTCCCTGCATGGGGCTTGCTTCTCCCTCTGCCTGTGTCTCTGCCTCTCTCTCTTTCTCTGTGTCTCTCATGGATAAATGAAATAAAATCTTAAAAAAAAAAAAGAAAGAAAATCCTTCCTTATCCCTTTCAAGAACTGTTGGTGTAATAAAAATCAAGGGATCCTGAGGCCAGCTCTGTGTATACATTTAATTAACAGTGAAACATAAGGTAACTAACTCACATGGTAGCTTTTTATTTTGCTTTGATTTGGCAATAAAGAGCAGGTATTTAGGTAAATTTTGCAAAGAATAACTGACCACTATATTTTCAATATTTCATTCATTGCTTGAAGTAAATTGTATGCAAATATCATGAAGAAAGGCAAAATAGAAAATGAATCATGAATAATATCATATATATTTAGTCCTTTATTCCAGAGCTCAAAATGTGTCTCTTCAATCACATTTCTTTGCCCTTGTTCTATGCCAACTCTGACTAGGAGGTATTTTAATAACTCATCTTTATAGAGTATAGAGATTGAGAAGACAAAAATTTGTTATTGCAAATATGCACTCTTTTCTGAACACCTTGAGGAACATGGCAATTATAAGTATACTTCTTTCACCTACTTAGTCTTTCATTTTGCTAAATTTCAGAGTATTCTACTGAAGATAGAACAATGTAAAAATATAATCTCAAGAGACAGAGATATACAGATTTATAGATAGATGATGATAGATAGATAGATAGATAGATAGATAGATAGATAGATAGAGATAGATAGATGATAGATAGATAGAGCTTTTAAGCCTGAGAGTGGGCAAGTCAGAGTTGGTGTTGGTCAAGGTCAATGGAAATAAAAGGGAAGAATATTTTGATTTCAGATTCCTCTGAAAGCTTTAATTTGTCAATTAATTTTATGTTATTTTGAAATAATACTCTTAATAGAACTCTGTTAGTATCTATGATTATTTCTATGATGTTAATGTAAAAAGTAGATGATAACAATATTGTTTTATAGATTTATAGTTCTTAAAATTATACATTAAATGGATGAATTAGTTGATATTCTAAGTGTTGGCAAAGAGGTAGTTACTGAGTGATATTCAAAGTTTCTAACCAGAGCATTTAGTGTAAACATAAAAGTTATTTTGAGGTTTTATGTTTCTGTTAATATATGTTTTTAAGATTTTATTTATTTATCCATGAGAGACTGAGATAGAGATAGAGAGGCAGAGACATAGGCAGAGGGAGAAGCAGGCTCCCTGCAGGGAGCCCAATGTGGGACTCGATCCCTGGATCCCAGGATCATGCCCTGAGCTAAAGGTGGACACTCAACAGCTGAGCTGCTGTTTCTATTAGTATTAAATATATGTACATATATGTGTGTGTGTGTATATATATATATATATATATATACCTACATATCCATATCTACACACATATATATGGACATATACTACATACATATGGATGGATATGGATATACATATATATTTGCATCTTGTGTATATATGTATAAATATATTTATATATATTTGTATATATGTTTATAATTGTATCTTGGGATTTAGGCATAAATCTCAGTAGATGCTACAGATCTACTTGTGATTTAAATGGTGAGGAGTTTCCCAAAACATTTCTAAAATTTAAATAATGGACAATGGTGGACATTTGCAAAGTCTGGTCCCAAATTTATGAAAGCTTCAATAAACTGAAGCAGGCTCCCTTCTTTTATAAAGGTGTCTAATTAATTAAATATTTACTTTGATAGTTTTTACATCACTCTGTTGAATTGTATGCCAAAATTGAGGACAATGCTTTAAGAACCATACCTGTATTTTGTCAAACTTATCTTGGGCATGGGGTATACTTAAAATGGCTTGTGGCTTAATAGTGACCTGGAACACTACATTCTTTTTTCTTTTTCTTTTTTTTTTTTTTACATTCTTTTTTCTAAAAACAAAACAAAACAAAAACAAAAAAACAACAACAAACAACAACAACAAACCTTTTAATTAATTAATTAATTTCTTTAAATTTTTCTACTTTTTTTCCCCCCTCTCACTTTTTATTTAAATTCCAGTCAGTTAAGATGAAGTATAATTTGGTTTCTGGTGTAGAACTGTGATTCATCACTTACACACAACATTCGGTGTTCATCACCACAAGTACCCCCATTAACCACCACCACATATTTAGTCGCCTCCCTTCTGGTAAACATCACTTTGTTCACTATAGTTTAAGAGTCTGTTTCTTGGTTTGGCCTTTCTCTTTTTCCTCTTACGTTCATTTGTTTTGTTTCTTAAAAACACATATTAGTGAAATCATACGGTACTTACTTCCTCTGACTTATTTCACATAGCATAATACTCTATAGCTATGTCTACATGGTTGCAAATGGCAAGATTTCATTCTTTTTATGGTTGAATAATATTCTGTCATATATACACCTGCCATTTCTTCCTTATCTATTCACCAGTCAATGGACGGTTGGGCTCTTTGCAGACTTCGGCTATTGTTGATAGTGCTGCTATAGACATCAGGGTGCATGTATCTCTTCAAATCAGTATTTTTGTATCCTTTGAGTAAATACCTAGTTGTGCAATTGCTGGGCCATAAGGTAGTTCAACTTTTTGAGGAACCTCCATACTGTTTTCCAGAGTGGCTGCCCCAGATTGTATTTCCACCAACAATGCAAGAGGGTTTCCATTTTCAGCATCTTCACCAACACCTGTTGTGTTAATTTTAATCATTCTGACAGGTATAAGGTGATATCTCATCGTGGTTTTGATTTTTATTTCCCTGATGTTGAGAGATGCTGAGCATATTTTTATGTGGCTGTTAGCTATCTGGATGTTGTCTTTGGACAAATGTGTATTAATGTCGTCTGCCCATTTCTAAACTGGATTATTTGTCTTTTGGGTGTAGAGTTTGATAAGTTCTTTATAGATTCTGGATACCAATGCTTTGCCAGGTATGTTGCTTGCAAATCTTCTCCCATTCTGTAGGATACCATTTAGTTTTAGTGATCGTTTCCTTCTCTGTACAGAAGCATTTTGTCTTGATGAAGTCCCAATAGTTCATTTTTGCTTTTGTTTCCCTTGTCTTCAGTGACGTGTCTAGTAAGAAGTTGCTATAGCTGAGGTCAAAAGGCTGGTGCATGTGTTCCTCTGTAGGATTTTGATGGTTTTCTGTCTTACATTTAGGTCTTTCATTCATTTTGAATTTATTTCTGTGTATGGTGTAAGAAAGCAGTCCAGTTTCATTCTTCTATATATTGCTGTCCAGTTGTTGAACACCACTTGTTGAAGAGACTTTTTCCCATTGGATACTCTTTCCTGCTTTTTCAAAGATTTATTGACCATATTGTTGAGGATACGTTTCTGGGTTCTCTATTCTATTCCATTGATCTATGTGTCTGTTTTTTATGCCAGTATCATACTGTCTTGATCACTAAATCTTTAAGTATAAATTGAAGTCTGGAATTGTGATGCCTCCAATTTTGTTTTTCTTTTTAGACATTGTGTTGCTATTCAAAGTCTTTTCTGGCTCCATACAAATTTTAGGATTGTTCCAGGTCTGCGAATTTTGATAGTAATTGCATTAAATGTGTAGTGTGCTTTGGGTAATATTGATGTTTTAACAATATTGGTTCTTCCCATCCATGAGCATGGAATGTTTTTCCACTTCTTTACGTCATCTTCAATTTCTTTCATCAGTGGAACACTGCATTCTTTACATAAAATATTCAGGGTATTTGTAAACTCAATCATTCATCCATGCAAATGATGTTCAATTAATAAATGTTTAATGAATTTAGGTATGTGGTTACCTTATACCTAACTGGTATTCTATCAATCACCTTGATTGAAATTCAATTACATAATATTCACAGAAACTTTAGTAGAAGTCTACTATCTAAATCAGCAAAGTATTTAGCATAGAGTTCACTGATAAAATGCAGCCTGCATGATTTGAAGGAAGAGTTGTCAAGCAATTTTTAACAAAAGGAAAGAGTCATCTAAAGTAAAGGAGGGGAGTAAAGGGCGTGGTGTGATAAAATTCAGGCCTGGGGTGTGATAAGATTTTTATATTTGTAAATAAAAATATTTTAAAAATAAATTGGATGGATATAAATATGTGTGTGAACGTAAGTATGCATACACATATATGTATGTATATACATCTTGATTAAATATATATTGAGGCATTTTATTTTATTGAAGAGTTTTGAGATTTTTAAAAAATATTTTATTTATTCCTGAGAGACACAGAAAGAGTTAGAGACATAGACAGAGGGAGAAGCAGGCTCCATGCAGGGAGCTCAATGTGGGACTCAATCCTGGTACTCCAGGATCATGCCCTGAGCCAAAGCCAGACACGCTGAACCACTGAGCCACCCAGGCATCCCAAATTTTGGGTTTTATTGAGAAATCCAACTATTTAAAAACTATGGCCAAACATAGAGTGGTATACATCAATCTCAGTGAAAGTGCACTTCATATATGAAATATTTTGTGCATTTTAATATGACAGCAATATAAGCAAAAAAGCATATGAATGTCTGGTATTGAGATCCATCATTGAAAAATTCACACAAACAATTTTTACTTATTATCTTGGCATAACAAGAATAAATTTACTTATAATGAACATTCTTGAGCAATGTATTTGTATTAAACAGATACTTGAGTGTTCAAAGGAGACTAGGATTCATTTCTATGTAAACATTTTACCTTATGTAATATTGTTGTACTGATTCTTCCTGTGATAGTATATATTGGTTTTAATGAGTTAAACAGTTATCTCTTTTATCTATCAGCAATGATATCAATAAACTGATGCTTGAATCTTCAAATTTGTCAGATATAAAGTAAGAGTTCTTGTTTGAAGTTAATAAACACTAAGGGCAGGGTATAAGCAAGTCACATGTCAATTGTCTAGGTTGCAGATTTTTCAATTCCTTTGCTCCTCCTTTTGCTTGTTCTTTTCCTTTGTTTCTGTTTCATTTTACTGATGCTTTTAACTTCATTATAATGTTAGACTGTATAAATTGAAATAGCATATGTCTGTAATATTTGCCAATCTCAATAGATTAGAGCACTTATTGATGCTTACTGAAAGTCTACTAAGGAAATATTATCACTGCCATCTCTCCTTCTTGGTTCTCAAAAATTAGATCTATTATTTCACTGCAAAAATGCTAACCTGGTACAATCAGGTATTAATCCTAAAATGAGGGACTCTTTTTTTTCAAATTAAGAAATTGGAGAGTTCTCTAGTATACTGTCCCCAGATATGCCGATAAAATATTTGTCCCTACTATGGACAAAAGTACTTATTGTTGTTCTAATAATATTCTGTTCATTTTCAATAAATTAAAATTTTAGAGATTTATATTTTATTAGAAAAGGAGAAAAATTATGACAATCTTAAAAAAAACTTATTCACTTAGCAACTCTTAACTTCACCTGTTTAAATCCATTAATATTTAGAAGAAAAAGATCAGTGGAGATACACTTCCTATATTTATGTGAGTAGATATCTAAGAGAATAAACATATCTCAAAAAAAACGTGAATTTGTTATTTTTTCCTTTTGCTGCATTTCTGTTACAAAAGTAATTGATGGAAATAATATGTTCAAATTACTTTTATTGGGACGCCTGGGTGGTTCAGAGGTTGAGCGACTGCATTTGGACCAGGGTATAATCCTAGAATCCTGGAATTGAGTCCCACATCGGGCTCCCTGCATGGAGCCTGCTTCTACCTCTGCCTATGTCTCTGCCTCCCTCTCTGTGTCTCTCATGAATAAATGAATAAAATCTTAAAAAAAAACAAATTACTTGTATGCTTATGAATAAAAATATTAAAATCATTTAATATGTTATCATTCATAGAACAATTATCATCAGATTGCTTTTTAAAACTTTCCCTTGTGTACTATATGCAGTGATCTTAACAATAATCAGAACAGGGATTTACACATATCCTTTTTAGAAGCTGGCTCTTTGAGCAGGAAGAGAAATATAAAAGTTTTCAGAATCATACTGAAAATAATGATGGATGTATTTATCCTGAAAATTTGAGTAAGAGAGATCTGAATACGTGGTATTCTTGCCAATAAATTCTTCAGTCAAAATCTGCTGTTAATTAAATTGAATCACATCTGCCCTTGGGTTAAAAGTATACATTATAGTGTTTCATACCTGTAACAGAATAAGGGAGCAACATAAATAAGCTTTTACAGAAACTGATGGTCATCCAGGTCTCTGGAGAGTAAAGTTGTAGTAGTTTCTGGAGAAAATTAATAAAATGTATGTAGGTGAAAAATTTTGGATCCCAGTGGTAGGTCATCCAAAATGTGTAAACAACAATAACTGGTGGGCACAGGTAGCTTTTTTTTTTCACAAATGGATAGGACAGTAGTTACGTAAAGGGAATAAAATGGTTCTCCTTTCTCTGTTAGGCAGATCTGCCTCTGAATTGCTCGCTCTCCCTCTCTCTCTCTCTCAATGTCTATACCCAACACGGGGCTCAAACTCATGATCCCCAAGTAAGGAGTCATGTACTCTACCCATTAACCCCCCTAAATTTGATCTTGAGATGGGTTATACAACAGCACTCAGTGCAAGTTAGCAAAAACATTTCTTTTTCACATCAAAATCTCTCAGCAAGAACCAACAAACCATTGTTCGGGAATTTTTCAAACTAAACATGAGGCTAGGCAGTTTAAGTTAAGCTTGTTTGAAGTCTTAGCTTGTTATTCCCCCCAGCGAACTGATTATTTTCATTGGAATTACAGAAATAGTTATGTTGCCACTTCCTTTCCAAGATGAATGCTAATATATTCTTCCTGCTGGAGCAACATTCAAAATAATCCGCAAAATGATCTATCAACCCCTTTTGAAAACAGTTTGAAATCTATTCTGAAGAGTTTTTTCTACAAAATATAGATGCAAAATCATATGGCTGCCAAGAACTTCCAAAGGTCATGGAACATTCTCGCTTTCACACTTTCTAAACAGGAATGAACATGACCCATTCTTCATTCGTTTATTCTCTAGTGTCAATGAATAAAACTCATTCTTTCTGTAAAAGTCCCTTTGTCCAATGAGTCAGATAAAATGATAGAGTCGATTAGCCATTTTTAAATTTTTAATTTAATGTGGTAAGTGCTAATTTTGAAATTCCGACTAAGTGATATGGGACTGCTTTGGAAGGGAATCTAATTCTACCTGGGAATCGGAGCAATTTTCACAAGCATTTTGGCTGGGTCTTGGCAGATGTTGGCATTAATTGGGAAAAGGGAGACTTTCTGAAGTAGAAATATAGATGCAATCTTGTTTTATTTTTGACAGGATGCTATAGAGGGATCTCTCCCATTCTCTGAAATACAGACTTTTGCTGTTAAAATAAGAGGTTTTGTGTGTGTGTGTGTGTTTTTTAAAGATTTTATTCATTTATTCATGAGAGACACAGATAGAGAGGCAGAGACATAGGCAGAGGGAGAAGCAGGCTCCTTGAGGGAGCCCAATGTGGAACTTGATCCTGGGACTCTGGGACTACCCCCTGAGCCAGAGCCAGAGGCTCAACCCCTGAGCCATCCAGGTGTCCCTAAATTAAGAGTTTTATGGGACATCCCTTGGATATTTGCTCAGTGTCTATACCCATGCAGCTGAACATAACATTTTAAACATCCCTAACCCATTATCTCTTCCATTTCCCCAGGGATCCAGACAATTACTTCATCTCTTTGTCCTCTATCATTTCCCTCTTCATTTTTTGATACTTTCTCCACAATCCACACTCCCCATTCCCACTTCAGTTTCTATTTCATTGAGAAAATAGCAATCAGAGGATAGCAGATTAACCTGTTACTACTATTTCAAATCACTTCTCATTTCGGTTCTCCAAGGTTCCACCTTTTTCTTCCATTCCAAATGGGCTATTCTCTATGTTCTTAGCTAAGACCAGTCCTAACAGCTCTTCACAGGGTCACATTTCCACTAAATTGCTCAGACATTCATTTTTTTAATTTTTTTTAAAGATTTTATTTATTTATTCATGCGAGACACAGGGAGAAAGAGAGGCAGAGACACAGGCAGCGGGAGAAGCAGGCTCCTCTCAAGGAACCTGATGTGGGACTCAATCCCGGGTCTCCAGGGTCATGCCCTGGGCTGAAGACAGTGCTAAACCGCTGAGCCACATGGGCTTCCCACAAAGACATTTCTTAAAGTTGTCTCCCCATCTCTTTCTCTTACATAATAAATTTTCCCTTTTATTGTATCATTCCTTTTAGAATAAAAATATCATTTGGCCATCTTTGATACATGATCTTATTTTTCTCCCATCCTAAAAATGAATAAACCTCATAATCTCATTTGTTCATAGGCCATTTGATTTTTGTCTCCTCTGTAGAAAATGTCCTAGAAAGAATTATCTATAACAATTCTTCTCATTATCTTTCTGCCCTGTGTTTTTTAATTTACTCTAATTAGACATTCACACCCACCACTTCACTAATACGATGCTTCCCACTAGTAACCCTGTTACTAAAGCCCTTGGCCATTTCTCTATCTTATGTAAAATTGCTTTGGGTAGCATTTAACCCAGTTCATTCTTATTTGAAATGCTTCTTAGATTCTAGACACCACACTCATCTGGTTTTCCTACATTTCTGCCCACTCTGTCTCTTTTGCTGGTTCATTTAGATCTCCTCAAAGTTTGAATGTTAGCATGTTCAGGCCAACATTAAGACTGTGATGATGCAAATAACCAACCAACCTGAGCACAGAATTTAAGAGAGAGCCAAAAGCTGAGTAACAAAGATAAAATTATTTCAATTTTTTTTTTAAAGTACCTTTGTTCCTGATCTTAAGGTTGTAAGATAAATCCCTCCATCTGGGTCTGTGCTGAGCATGGAATCTCCTTAAGATTCTCCTCTTTCTCTCCCTCTGCCCCTCCCCAACCCAACCCATGTGCACCCTTGCCTGTGAGCTCTCTCTCTCTCTCTCTCTAAAAAAAAAAAAAAAAAAAAAAGACTTTTGCCACTGTACCTCTAAAAGATTTGTGTGAGCTTTAATTGCAACCCTTTTTTGTTGTTACTTTTTTCATGAGCACTAAGTTTCCCTATTTTCTTCCTTTATTTCCTCCTTCACTATTGATGATACCACAAATATCATGTAGGCTCTCCAGTCGTTTTGAATTCATGAGCATAATTGTCTATCTAGTTTTATTATGGAGGTTATCTATGTCCTATTCATTTATTTATCTTGGTTTACTTGGGGTATAAGGGAAAATCAGGGAGATTCATAAACATGATCATGAATAATTACTTTTTATGATCATCTATGTTATGAGCAAGTTGGGTTTATCTGAGTCGAGGCTGGAGTCACATAACAGTTATAATAGGTTAATGTAATATATCACAGTACTGGATAAAGGGAAATATACTTTGCATGATCTAATTAAAGTAGGAAAATATGTTTGATAACATACAACATCCATTTTTGATTAAAATTTTTAGAAAATGAAGAATAAGAGGTAAATTGTTAAGTTAGTAAGATATTATCTATAGTACATTATTATATCTTATGTATCAGTGAAATAGAAGTATTTTCTTTGGGAGGAAAAAGATGAGAATATTTGCTAACACCACTGAATCATCACTACTTTGAAGGTCATAGACACCACAATAAGATAAGAGAATAAAAAGTAAACAATCTAAATGGCAGTATGTTTTTCTTTTCCTATTTGATTTGATTAATAACATTTGAAGTAGACATTCTAAGACCAAGACTAGCTAAGGCAGTATTTTCAGGAAATGATTTGGGGATAAATAGATTTGCCCAAAACATAAAAAACAAAATCGTATTAATTCTAAAGTGATAATGCTAGTTTAGTCACAGAAGAATAAGTTAATAGATCAATAAAAGAAATTAGACCAGAAATTTAAAAAAAAAAAAAAAAGGATCCTCACTTTCTGTCAGAGTAGGCCTTTTGCATTAGTTGGGAAAAGAAGAATCATTAAATGAATAATGGAAAAATTATTGCTTAACTCTGGCAGAAATGATATTTCATCATAGACTCTCACATGTCCAAAATCCATTCCTGATGCTTTAAAGATTTACTTATGACCGGCAAAACTGTAAAAAATGCAAAAGAAAATCAAGAAAACAAATACCTTTCTGACCTCACTATAGGAAAGGATTTATTAAAATAAGTCACAAAAAAACACAACTGTAGATAAAATTTGATCAGTTTGATTTTATTAAGATTCAAAACATCTGGGGATGCCTCGGTGGCTTAGTGGTTAAGTGCTTGCCTTTGGCCCAGGGCGTGATCCTGGAGTCCTGGGATCAAGTCCCACATCAGGCTCCCTGCATGGAGCCTGCTTCTCCCTCTGCCTGTGTCTCTGCTCTTCTTTCTCTCTGTGTCTCTAATGAATAAATAAATACAATCTTAAAAAAAAAAAGACTTAAAACATCTGTTTATCAAAAGGCAAATCAAATAAAAAATCAAGTCACAAGTTTAGAGATTATATTCGCAATGTATAGTCTTGATACATAATTAATTTGAAATATATAAAGAATTTTCAAAAATCAATTTAAAAAGACAAACTATTCAATTAAACATCGAGAGGATAGAGATGAGAATTTTTTAGTACCAAGTCAATAGAGGACCAAAAGTCTTAAACAGCAGTTAACCAAAACTTTGTTGTTATTTTATAATTAAAAGTATAATTATTTAGTATATTGAGTATAATTATATGTTAATTAGTTTTCCCAAAGAAAACTATAGTTTTCTTTACTTATTTTTATTATAGCAGTATAATTAATTAGTTTTCTCAAGAGGTCAAAATTCCCAATCACAGTAATTCATTAAATAAATAAGAAATTCTTACATTTAATAATGTCCTTGAAATGGAAAATTATTATCTTTGTACTTTGCAATTCAATGAAATAATATCGTAATATGAATTGTGAGGATTCTCTGTCCAAATTAAATGTTCATTGTAAAGAACACAATAAAATGTCTTTATGTAAGAACTATAAATTTTGTATATAATGACTTTTTCAGGGAGAAAATTATGTAATATAGTATAATAAAATTAATTGATGACATCCACAATATAGGCAAAGCGGTATATTCAGTTACATTAATTGTTCCTTCTCTTTTCTCCTCTCAGAGAAAAAGTAAAAGTGAGCTTTGATAGTCTATTTTCTGCTTACTGTATTTTATAAATTAAATGGAAAATTTCGATTTTGGCAAACTATCTGCACAGAATCTACTGTAGTCATAACACAGAGGTCTCAGGCATATTAAAAAAAACCAGAAAATGAAAAAATTGATCAAGGATATATTTTGATGAGGAAAATCTAAAATAATTGACCTTACTGAACTAATTGAGGACACAGTAAAAGATTCATTTCAATAAATATGAATATTAATCTAGAAGTAAAAAAATTAACTAATTTTTGCCATATGGTTACAATTATGCTGGTACATTCCATATGTTTTCGAATGCATGAAGATCCTCAAAAGACATTAAATAGTATCTGGACCCATTGACCAGTAGTGCCAACAGACAAAACAGGGTATTATTTTGGAGCACAACCTTGACTTCCTCGGTGTTAATATCATATAACAAATGTCCCAACCATGGGTAAGAAGCAGAACACTAGATCAGGCTGTTTACTAAAAGCCAGAGGTCTTCAGGAAAGAAGGGGAAAGCTTTAGGCATAGGTTTTAAGTAACTTCTCTGCAAGAGATGCAAGCACGTGTGAGGGCTAAAGGTCAGGGTCAATACCCCATCCATTGATGCAACTCGTTTTTCTCCTTAAAAATCCTCTAAATACTTTAAATATGTTTATTTTCTAAACTTTATACTCTTATCATCCTTTTTAGTTGTTCTAGCACCTACTTGAAATGAAAATTTTTTTTTATAACTATGGTTAATAGTGTATTTGCTGAATCTTGAAGGGTCAAGCCTGTCATTTCTCTGGAATTCCCTCCAGCAAAAATATTTGATTTATCTAGTCCACCACCAAAAAATATAAATTTTAGGCAATTTTTCCTGTTGGCTCTGAAATTTTTTTACACCTTCTCTATGTTTTCTATGTCATTTTCTTCTTTTGATTTTTTTTTTTTTTTTTTTTTTTGGTGCCAGCACTTGCCCATTGAACTTTGGTTTTTATGTCCTTCTGGCTTAAATCAGAAGGCCTAAGCACACAAATATCCAGGAGACGAAGTTAGAAACTAAATTTACTAAATCTTACTTGTTTGTCAATACATATTTTAAATATTTTATGTGTTCAACCTTGTAGATGTTTTAGTGAATTTATGGGTAAATGAAAAAAATGGCTTTAGTGCTTCCATCGTACTCAGTAAAGAAACAATAATCTCAATATTGTTAATTAATTCCACTTTTCAGATTTAGAACTTGATGATTAGCCTCGACTTTTCACCTTTGTTACTTCATGAACTTGAGAAGATGCTAGATTAATAATCCTGACCTATTTAGCATTCTCATATTAATTTTGTAGTGAAATGTAATCAGCTTTTGTGAATTGTTTATATTCACATAATTGCCATAGTACTCAAAGCTACATTTTCTCATTGGTCTTCAGTTTTTATCAGTGATCAATTTCACTTTTAATTCCTTGATATTTCTTTTCCTTCTTTCTGTAAATTTCCTGCACATACTATATCTTTTGCTGATCAATCCCTCCGATATGAAAGAACACCCTCTTCTGACACACGCAGTGAAAAATACCCAACTAGTATTTGGTCGAACTCAGGGTTTGGTGTGCTGGAAGGGATACTGTTTTGTAGTCAGTTCTGATGCTGTTTAAATCATGATCCTTCATACGCTGGGTGTGAAAAAGGTACACATCCATTATTTAATATACATTGATTTGCTTCACGTCATTTCTCCCTAGCTAATCAAGTCCATTGTCCTATTTACATATCATCACGCAGTGGACAGTAGAAATTGTGGAGTACATTTGATTGGGAATCACTTTCTTTTCTTCCAGTAGCTCAACCAACCCAGGGAGTCAAACTGTCACCAAAGCTTCTTGATTTTACTTTAAATCTTTCTAAACATCATCTAGTTATGTACATCCTAATGGATAACGCCCACCACCTTTTGTCTGTGTGTGTGTGTGTGTGTGTGTGTGTTTTCTGACAGTCTCTAAATCAGTTGTACTGATTCCAGCTTTGACCTTCTAATGCCTATTATCATTGTTATGGCCTCAGTTATATTACTGAAGTGCAAGTACTGATATTTCTCTCTGAAATACTTCAGTAGTATTTTTTTTTCCACTTTTGGTCAAGCTCAAACTCTAATGTGAGTTATGTGGCTTTTAATTAGCTGAACTCTTTCACTGTTCTCTGACCCCTTTCACTATATAAAATCTACCTTTCATTCCCCGCCGCCAACCATATTTTGCTGCAGGCACTATTGGATCACTTTCAGTTTCTCCAACATTTTATATTTATCTGTCCACTTAGAATCTTTTTAAGTTGTGTTGCATCCTCATGGAGGATCCTCACACTTGTTTTCATGCTTCCTGTCAACTTGTCATAGTTATCATGCCTTCTAGGAACTTAACTTTCTTCTTCTCTCCTATGCCATCTGAAACTATTTTACTCTACCAAGTAGCATTACAGATTAAGTAATAACAACGCACATTCCATTTTACTAGTACTGTTTGGTTTTACCATTCGAGTGAGAGAGATATAGAGACAATGTGTGCTTTTATGTTATCACCATTGATTTCCAACACTTAGCACATTGACTGATAAATTGTGGTGGTTAGTAAATATTTGCTGAATACTATTAAATGGAAAGGATAGATTTTAAAAGATAACTGTTTTGGATAGTCCTGAGTTATATATTAGCAGTATTATTAAGAGTTTGTATCTAACTCTAGGGACACAGCTTTAGGTTAAGCAAGATATTCTAGACATAGAAATATTCTACAGACAATTCCTATGACTCCAAGTGGCTCTAGGTGCACAAGGTCCTTAGTGGTCATTTAATTACTTCTCAAATTAGACTGTCTCCCGTACTACATCTTTCTTTCCCCTATGGGTTAAAATTCAGCTCATGTGATTAAGTTCCTAGGGTGGTCTTATTGGTATAACACTGGTGATAGTTCATTCATCCACTTCTATTTTTATTGCCTATTGCCACACTCACTCAGATGATGCTCATGTGTCATCTAGACTTCCATATTGGTTTTATTACTTGTTCCCCACTGTTACTCTGGCCTCTCTGGACTCCTTTTCATTCAGCCGTATCACTTTTGCAGAAATGTAAATCTGATCTTATTAAAAACTCATGTTTAAATACATCTCCTGCTATTCTTTCTCATATAATTTTGTCCTTTTCCTTCACACATTTCTTGCACATTCACTTCACAATGGATGCTCGTATAAGCATATGCTTGTGTTACTTGTTTATATGTCTTCACAACCAGCTCGTATACTGTACCAGAGCAAAAAATTGTGTCTATTACCTTGACCACTGTATCCCCAGCAACCAACACATAGCAGGTGCTCAATAAATTCCACTGAACAAATTTACTAGATGAACTATTCATCTCTATTACCAGCAGAGTCTTAGCACAGTGAAAGTTCTCTACAGCTTTAGGCAGTTAAACCCATTTATTGAAGCAGTAGCCAGTGGTTTCAGGAAGTGGAAAGTGATGCTAAAGAATTTCCTATCCTATCCTGACTCCCCTTTGAGGCTAATTTCCAAGAAATACATCCGATAATAATTCTAAGCACCTAGAAATTGTGGCTGTGGGCCTCACTGTAGATTGAAACCTACTCTCCTGGGTTCCTGGTGCAAATCTAATCTAGCAGAAAGTTTTGATATCAGATGTTTCAGAACCACTCCATATCAAGAGTTCAGTATTTGTTGTCAAGAGTTGAATTTTACTTCTTATTGACTTACGTGTTTTTGACCCCTCCACCAAAAGAACCTATAGCATCGTGGGGATAAATGTCGATATTTGCCATTAGCAATTGCTAACAAATACTCGTTTTCCTTGTCTTTCACAGAAAAGCAGCATCAACACTGGTTAATTTGCTGCTCAGATTTTCACTCATCAAGGGAAGATCATAACTAGCCATATGTTTAGAGGAAAGATTTCAAAGACTTTAATATTTTAAATGTAAATCACTCCTCTTCATAAAATTAAAAATTACAAAATATAGAGGAACATAATCTCTTAAAGCAGATAATGATTGTGCTATGCACACAGTAGGAATAATTGGGCCAATAAGTACTTGAATGAAATAATTGAAAGCAATTAAAATATTGGGATACTTGCCCTTTTAAATTATCTATGGTTTTCAATGATATATTCATTTTTTTTCCTATGGTGAAAAATCTCCATTTGGCTTCAAGGAAAAGTAATTCAATGGTTGTGTGGACTATTATTATTGTGTGTTCATGAAAAGGTTCTAACCATGTTTGGGCCATCAGGTTATTCTTTTATTATTAGAGGGCGAAGGATGTTTTGTCTCTGGTATCATTTTATAATGGTCTTTATATTACAGGATTTAGATAGAGATGTGCTTTAAAAAGTGAAGTTAATTCATTAATCTTGTGCCCTAAAACTGTCTGACCCATCTCTATTTCTTTTCCCACTGATTCCAGCCCAACATACTTAAAACAGAACCCATCCTGTTTTCTACCTTTTGGCTCACAATCTTTTCATAGAGAGAAATTAGGCTTTGTAGTTAGGTAGCTGTGGCTCAAAGCTCTGGCATGTTAAGTGTTACTTTCAGAAACTACTTTAAAGTATAAGTAATTCTGCTTTCTCTTCTCTAACTGGGATACTGATGTGTACCCAGAGGGTCATTGTAAGATTTAGATGATAGTACATATAAATCAACTAATGTTAAAAGCTATCATATAGTATGTGCCCATGGATGGCAATTGTTTTTATCTTATTTTTTAAAAGCAAAAACATTTTTTTAGACTGTCATATAAAGTTTATATAAGCTCAGTATTAAATATACCCTGAGGATTTAACTAAGTTTCCACTACTAAGCCATGTTGGATCTTTTGAAACAGACCAGTACTGTACACAGCCATTTGCCATTTTAAATCTGTGAGGATTGTTTATTCTGGGCTCTGATACTCCATCCAGCTAGTTATTTCCATCTTTAAATCTCTAGCATTTTTTCTTTTAAAAATATTTAATATTCTCTTTGTTCTGTACTCTACACTTAATAGGACTACATATACAAAGTAATGCTTCCTTCCCACAAGCTGCCTTATTCAAGGTGATGCTCAATACTAGGCATTTACTTTTCACATAAAGACTTTGAATTATACATTTTAAATCCAAAGACAAACAAGGACACTTCCTAATTATCTCAAAGTAGGGTAAAAGCGTAGTTTTATTCACGGTACAAATTTTTGTTTTCTCATGCAACAGAGAGAAAGAGTAAAACAAAAGGAGTCCATCATAAAATTAAAAGAAATTGGTTGTAATAATGTTTGGCTTTTAAATCCAGGGAAATAGCAATGAAGAATCACAGTAATCAAATTTGGCCTGAATAGAGCTCTGTGTAATTAGTACATTACCCATAATGATAATGATCTTGTATTTTATTCAATTTTATTTATTTATTTATAAATGACTACCATATTGCACCTGAATACTTTGCAATAATTAAAATAATTCAAAAGTACAAAATGAGTCTTAAATTAAAGACTCACCAATTTCCCAGACTGATAAAATAACTAACTAATTAAAAGC
Organism: Vulpes lagopus; assembly: GCF_018345385.1. Classification (NCBI taxonomy): domain Eukaryota; kingdom Metazoa; phylum Chordata; class Mammalia; order Carnivora; family Canidae; genus Vulpes; species Vulpes lagopus. Next base: position 128,188,624 of record NC_054829.1, on the reverse strand, counting down.
CAAAACTCTTATTTTCAGCCTACAGTGGGTTAGGAATTCTAACACATCAATTCATTTCTAACTTAGAGTGATATTCACACACATAGGAGTTTTACTAATAATTATATTTACAGAGCCAAAATTCTAAGTGGTAGCAAATATTAGCTGTGAAATGTGATTCTAGGAAAAATAATGGTAAAGGTATATCTTCCTGAGGGATTGCTTTTTATAATTCCATTAGTAAAATACATACTCAGGATCTGCTTTATAAATAACAGTGTTCTTTGGTACACAGAGATATTTTTCATCTGGCACATTTTTCCTGTCTTCAGTATACTTAAACTCTTACAAGAAAAATAAGTAACAAAAATTTCTCTACATCTGTGTATCTGTTATACCTTGTCTGTTTTTGTTTTTAAAACTTTTATCTGTTAATTAATTAATTAATTAATTAATTTGAGAGAGAGATAGAGAAAAGAGGCAGGAGGAGCCACAGAGGAGGAGAGAGAAACAAACTCCCTTCTAAGCAGCGAGCCAACATGGGGCTCGATCCTAGGGCCCTGGGATCATGACCTGAGCCAAAGGTAGACGCTTAAGCAACTGAGCTACCCAGGTGCCCCGTTATATCTTTTTTTTTTTTTTTTTTTTTTTTTTTATGGTGGCCATTCTAATAGGTATGAGGATATTTTATTGTGTTTTTCATTTGCATTTCCCTGATGAATAGTGATGTTGGCACATTTTCGTGTACCTGTTGGCCTAATGCATCACTCCTTTTTTTTTTTTTAAGATTTATTTATTTATTTTAGAGAGAATAAGAAAGAGCTGGTAGGGGATGATGGAGCAGAAGGAAGAGAGAATCTCCAGCAGACTCTCTACTGGGCATGAAACCTGACACAGGTCTCTATCTCATGACCCATGAGATTATGATGTGAACTGAAACCAAGAGTCAGACACTTAGCCAACTCAGCCACCCAGGTGCCCCTGTATTCTCCTCTTTGGAGAAATGTCTTTTCAGTTCCTTTTCCCATTTTCAAATAGATTTTTTTTTTTTTTGCTATTGAGTTGTATAAATTCTTTATATATTCTCAATATTAAACCCTAATCAGATACATGGTTTGTAGATATTTTTTCCCATTCTCTAGGTTGTTTTTAACATTTAAAAATATTTTATTTATTTACTCATGAGAGACACACAGAGAGAGGCATAGATATAGGCAGAGGGATAAGCAGACTCCCTGCAGGGAGCCTGATGTGTACCTTGATCTCAGGATCCCAGGATCATGACCCAGGCCAAAGGCAGATGCTCAACCACTGAGCCACCCAGGTACCCCTGTTTTTCACATTGTTGATCTTTTCTTTTGCTTTGAAGAGTTTAGTTTGGTCACACTTAAAAAAAATTAATTTGAGTAGAGTTGGCACACAATGTTACATTAATTTGGGGTTTAGAAAATAGTGATTCAACTTCTCTATATGTTGTGTCATGTTCTCCACAAATGTAGCTAGCATATGTCATCATGCAATGCTATTAAGTGTCATTGACTATATTCCTTATGCTAGACTTTTTATTCCCATGATTTATTAATTTGATAACTGTGTGCTCCTAATTCTCACTCCCCTTCACCCACTTTGCCCATTCCCTGTGTCCCTTCTCTCCAGCAACCAACAGTGTGATCTCTGTAAGTCTGATTCTGCTTTTTGTTTGTTTTTTTCATTTGTTTTGTTCTTTAGATTCCACATATGAGTTAAGTCATATAGTACTTGTCTTTCTCAGTTTGACTTACATTTTACTTAGTGCAATAACTTTTAGGTCCATTTATGTTGTTACAAACAGCAAAAACATCATTCCTTTTTACGGCTACATAATATTTCACTCTCTGTGTGTATGTGTGTAAGTGTGTATGCATGCACACTCATGCACGCACACAAGTGCATCACAACTTATTTATCCAATTATCTATCAATGAGTTGCTTCCATGTCTTGGCTATTGTAAATAATGCTGCAATAAACATAGGAATGCATATATCTTTTTGAATTAGTGTTTTCATTTACTCTCAATAAATCTCCAGTAGTGGAATTATTAAAGCATATGATATTTCTATTTTTAATATTTTGAGGAAATATTATGTCTTTGCTTTAACCCATCTCTTCTGTGCTATTTGTCGTAAATAGATTATATATCTATATGTTATAGGCCCAACAATAAATTACATGCATGTTGTTTTACATGAGTGCTTTTTAAATCAGTTGAGAGAAAAAGGGAGAAGGAATACATAGTTAATTGCATTTTGTTTTATATAATTGCCTTTTAAATCAGTTGAGAGAAAAAAGGAGAAGAAATATGTATTTAATTGTGTTTTATAATTATATAATTACCTTTACTGATGTTGTTTGCATTGTATGGGGATTCAAATTACCGTCTGGAGTCACTTGCTTCCAGTCCTAAGACTTTATGTAGTATTTTTGTATTTGGTGTGCTGGCAACAAATTCATTCAATTTTTATTTATCTTAGACGTTATTTCAGCTTCAGTTTTGAAAGATAACAATGCTATATTTAGATTCTAGGTTGGTAGTTTCTTATTTTGACACTTTATTTTATTTTTAAAAGATTTATTTATTTATTTTAGAGACAGAGTGCGCACAAGTGGGAGGGGTAGAGGGAGAGGGAAAGAGAATCTTAGCAGGCTCCATGCAGACCTTGATTTCACAACCCTGACATCATGACCTGAGTTGAAACCAGGAGTCAGACCCTCAACCAACTGCACCACCCAGGTGCCCCTATTTTGTCACTTTAAATATATTTTCCCACTGCCCTCTGACTTCCATTATTTCCTTTAGTTATCTGAACATATTTAAATGGCTACTTTGAAGTCTTTATGTGTTAACTTTGATATCTGGTCACCATCAAAGGTAATGTCTGTTGTCTGTATTTTTCCCTGAGTATGGGTTATTCTTTTTTGTTTGTTAAATGTCTTAGGGTTTTTCCTTTGACTTCCAAAAATCCCTCGCTAGACATGTTAGATAATATATTATTGCAACTCTTGGCCCTGCTACCTCAAAGGCTTGTTATTCTTATTTGCTTGTTTATTTTTATCTACTTTCTGAATTATTAGTGAGGTTTATCTATCTCACCATTTATCAGGAGTATGAAGCCTCTGATGCTTGCTCCTCAGGTGTTCAGGCAGCCTGGAAGGAAAACTGCTTGGGCAGGTCTTACCTTGACTCATTCTTTTCCTAACCACAACCAGCTGTTAAACTCCACAAATTAGTGACAGATTGCTTTATTGCTCTTAACAATATTTGGGGGCATAGATTGCTCTACAACTAAATCCAATCAATCTCAGATTCCTTCAAAGAAATAGTTCCTTGGATCAGTTCCTGAGATTTTTTTCTCAATACTAGTAGGTCTCCTCCTAGCTCTGTTTCCCTCGCTCTTCTGCAAACTAGCTGGCCTACAGTTTAGCTTATCTCATCAATACCTCTATTATTTTCCATCCTATTGCCTTTCACCACATCTTCCTTGTTTTTTGAAACAATTGTTAGGTTTGAACTGCTCAACATTTTGTTGTAAATAAAATCACTTCCTTTGGGAAAAAATTTTAAGTTTTCTCTTTTATGGCCTGCATCTCTCCCCTGGCAAACTCTCTGAGCCATAGCTCTAAAGCTAGAGGCAGGAATATAATGACATGCTTCTCTCAGAGTGACAAATCCACTTTAAAAATGGAGTGCACATCGGTAAGAGAGTTGAGTTAGATCGTCCCATCTTGGGATTCATGGCCTAGAATCATTACCTAATGAGTCATTTAGAAATTTAACATGGAGAATATTGTTGATTTATGGCAACACAGCAAGTGGCTTGGATGTGGAGCCCAAAGACACCAGAGAGGTCATAATACCAGTGGGAATATAATTCTTCAGCCACACTCAGATCTGTAGTATGTAAAATGATAGTCACTAATTTATTACAGTATTTACTTTAAAAAGTGCTAGTACTAACATTTATCTATCCCTTTTGAATTATATAAGGCTACATTATTGTCATAATACAGATGAGGAAGCTGAGATTGAGAGGCTTCAATTGTTTTGCTTATTTCCTGTAATTAGTAAATGACAGAGCCAGAATTCAAACATAAGCCATCTATTTCTAAATCCTTTATTCTTCTCAATAAAACTTGTCTTAAAAAATAAAAATAAATAAATAAAAACTTGTCTTTTTGGAAAAATGTAAGATGACTCAAATTTCAAGATTTAATAACAGTATCAATTTCACATACCATGTTAAAAGATAAAAACTCTGTTCATGAATTAGAAGGCAGAATTGCCATATTGTATAGACAAACTAAAAGTACAGGAAAAATGAACACTAAATATCTAGTAGTTCAAATGTTTTAAGACCAACGTAAATGCCAAACTCTGAACTTAACAGTACTACCCCGTTTTCAAGAGTTAATCAATATTTGAGGGATGAAATGATGCAAGTGATATCTTTATCTTTCCCACGTTTATGATCAGAGCTAGTACTTCTGTGTCTATTCTCCACCTAGAGTTTCATGCTACATTTTTTTTTTTTGCCTGGTTTAAAAAGCTTGTGTGTGGCAGGGAGGAGGTAAGACAGCAGCATAGTAGGAGGACCCTGGTTTTGCCTCCTTCCTTGAATACAGAGAGATAAATATCAAATAATTCTGAATAAACAACAACAAAAAAAATCAGCATGAAGACTGAGAGAAAAATCTCAACTAAAGGAAGAGAAGAGACAACATCCAGGAATGTAGGAAGTGTGGAGATTGGGTTTGAAGAAGAAATGGGTCATGGGTGCTTCAGAGAAGAGGAAGCCTTGTTACAGAGAGAAATGAGAGAAAGAAAGAGAACCAGACAGACAGAGAGGACTGCACAGGAAAATGGCACAAGGAGAACACATTCTCAAATCCATTAGCTGTGAAAATGAGAGGTACCAATTTTTATGAGTTTTTGCAACTGAAAGAGATCAAGAACTGGACTTTTATAGATCCTCCACCTTGGCTGGAAGGGAGCCCTGAGACCACGGCCCTACACCAGTAAAAAAGTCAGGCAAGCAAACCAGGGAAGACAGTACAATTTGAGGATCAGCTCGGGTGCACATGGAGAGGCTGTTTGCTCTTTCTGGAGCACGTCTGTGAGAGAAATTTTTGTGAGAGGTGGCCTTCATAGAGTTGCTCTACAGGGACAGAAGAGTTGCAGGTCTCCACTTCCCTCTTCTGCCCCAGTATAGGTACAGACATCTGCTGAGGCAGAAAACCCAGACACTGGCTGTTTAGCCTGGTTTGCTCCAAATCCCACACCCCTGCACCCTGCTGCGACTATTCTTCTTGGTCAAACCTGCGTCAATCCCAGCATTGTGAGACATTGCCCCAGAAGATCATCCCAGGCCCTGGCATTAATGTGTCCCTAAAGATAGGAGTTTTAAAAGTCCACAGTCTTGGCTGAGGTAGAGCCCAAAGTGTACCACACTGCCCCTGGTAGACAAGAAACCCAGAGACAGACAGCATGAAAACAGTAATCAGTAAAGGCTGTGGGATTCATGAAGGGAGAATATTCTCTCTTCTGAGAGTGCTTCCCTGAGAGCAGCCAGCACTGTGATCCCACTCCAGGAACAAAAGAACTGGCTCACACCATCCCCAGACCCCCACCCCCCGCCTGCCTCAGCATAAACACAGAACCACTTTTGGTAAACAGTACAGCGTCCATACTGGTTGCCTAACCTGCTTACCCCCTCTTCCTCTGTTGTTGCTGCTTCTCTCCAGCAAGTGTGCCTAAGGACCAGGGCAATGGTCCCTTTCCCCAGAAGACCAGCAGAAGCCTCTGCAAACACCATGTCTACTGACCATAGAGCTCTGCAAGCCTTCAGTTCTAGTGAAAGTAGCACCAGGTCCCATTTAACAAGCAGACCAGAGTATGCTTAGTTAAAACTCACCACACTCTGGCTAATGTCCACACACTGCACAATGCAGGCAAGGAGAGCCTCTGTAGAGGGCTGACCTGAGGGATAAAGCAAGCAAAACACAGCAGCAGGTTGGACACAACACACACCAGAGACATTTCCTAAAGTACCAGGCTCTGGACGCTGTATTATCTCTTCTTCATAAAGCCAGTACTGTCAGGATCAAAAAACATAACAGGATTTTGTAACTCAGAGAAGAAGATGGAAACCTAGAAAAAATGCCAACATGAAGGAATTTATCCCCAAGGAAAGAACAAGAATAGGTTCCGGGCAGAGATCTAAGTGAAACAGATATAAATAATATGCCTAATGAAGAATTTAAGGCAAAGGTCACAAGAATACTGGCTGGAAGATATCAGGGAGCCCCTTACTGCAGAGATACAGGAGTTGAAAAACAAGCAGGCAGAAATGAAAAATGTAATAGCTGAGATTTGAAGCAGATAGGATGTTATTTTTTTTTTTCAGATAGGATGTTATGATCACAGGATGGAAGAAGTAAAGAATAAGTGATATAGAAGACAGAATTATGGAAAATAAGGACACCAATCAAAAGAAAGAAGGAAAAGCTACAGATCATGAGAATAGATTTAGGGAACACAGTGGCTCCATCAAGTGTGATAACATTTGTATGATAGCAATTGAAAAAGAAAGAAGAAAGAAGAAAGAAGAAAGAAGAAAGAAGAAAGAAGAAGGAGAAGGAGAAGAAGAAAGAAGAAGAAGAAGAAGAAGAAGAAGAAGAAGAAGAAGAAGAAGAAGAAGAAGAAGAAGAAGAAGAAAGAAGAAGAAGAAAGAAGAAGCAGGAGGAGGAGGAAGAGGAGGAGGATGAGGAGAAGGAAAAGAGAAAAGGGGGCAGACTATTTCAAGAAATAATACCAGAAAATTTCCCTAATCTGGGGAAGGAAATAGACATCCAGAGGCACGGAGAACTCCCATCAAAATCAAAAAAAGCATGCCAACCCCAAGACATATTGTAGTTAACTTTTCAACATAGAGTGATAAAAAGGAAATCCTAAAAGTAACAAGACAAAAGACATCCTTAGCTTACAAGGGAAGACCAACAATGTTAGCAGTAGATCTCTCCGCAGAAACTTGGCAAGCCAGAAGAGAGTGGCATGATATAATACACGGGCTGAACAGGAAAAACCTGTAGCCAAGAATACTCTATCCAGCAAGGCTCTCATTCAGAATAGAAGGGAGTAATTATTGTTTAGTTCTTGTTTTTCCTAGAAAAACAAGAACTAAAGGTATTCATAACCACTAAACCAGCCCTGCAAGAAATATTAAATGGGACTCTGTGAATAGGAGGGAAAGAGCAAACATTACAAAGAGTAGAAAGGAACAGAGAACATATTCAGAAACAAGACAAACCAAGTAATAAAATGACACTAAATACTTATCTAACAATAATTACTTTGAATGTAAATGACTAAACACACCATTTAAAATATATAGGGTGTAGGGATCCCTGGGTGGCACAGCGGTTTGGCGCCTGCCTTTGGCCCAGGGCGCGATCCTGGAGACCCGGGATCGAATCCCACGTCGGGCTCCCGGTGCATGGAGCCTGCTTCTCCCTCTGCCTGTGTCTCTGCCTCTCTCTCTCTCTCTCTGTGACTATCATAAATAAATTAAAAAAAAATAAAAAAAAACAAAAAACAAAAACAAGACCCATCTGTATGCTGCATAAAAGAGACTCATTTTAGATCTGAAGACACCTGCAGTTAGAAAGTGAGGGGAGAACCATTTATCATGCAAATGGAGGTCAAAAGAAAGCCAGAGTCACAATAGTTATATCAGAGAAATTAGATTTTAAACTAAAAACTAATAAGATATAAGAAAGGTACTGTATCATAATAAAGCGAACCATCCAACAAGAAGATCTAACAACTGTAAATTTGTAAGCTCCCAACTTGGGAGCACCCAGATGTATAAAACACTTAATAGCAAACATAAAGGAACTCATTGATAATAATACAATAACAGCAGGGGACTTAACAGCAATGGACAGATCTTCTAAGCAGAAAATCAATAAGGAAATAATGCTTTGAATGATACATTGAACCAGATGGACTTAACAGATATATTTAGAACTTTTCATCCTAAAGCAGCAGAATATACATTATTTTCAAGTACATATTGGACATTCTTAGGAATGGATCCCATTCTAGGTCCCATAAATCAGTCCTCAACAAGTACAAAGAGGTTGCAGCCATACCATGCGTATTTTCTGACCACAACAATATGAAAGTTGATGTGAAACATAAGAAAAAATTTGGGAAGACCACAACATGCTACTGAAGAATGAATATGTCAGCCAGGAAATAAGAAGAAATAAAAAAAAGTATTTGGTAGCAAAAGTAGATGAGAACATGACAGTCCAGAACCTTTGGGATAGAGAAAAAGTAGTCCTACAAGGGCAGTATATAGCAATATAGGCCTACCTCAAGAAGCAAGGAAAATCTCAAGTACACAACCTAACCTTACACCTAAAGGTACTAGAAAAAGAACAACAAAGGAGGCCCAAAGCAAGCAGAAGAAGGGAAATAATAAAGATTGGAGCAGAAATAAATTATAGAGAAACTAAAACAAAACAAAAATAATAGAACAGATGAATAAATCAGGGTTGTTTGAAAAAAATCAATAAATGTATTAATAATATTAATAAATCAATAATAATTAAAGAAATAATTTTTAAACTCTTATCCAGACTTACCAAAAAGAAAAGAGAGGGCAGCCTGAGTGGCTCAGCAGTTTAGCACCACCTTCAGCCCAGGGCCTGATCCCGGAGATCCAGGATCAAGTCCCACATCGGGCCACCTGAATGGAGCCTGCTTCTCCCTCTGCCTGGGTCTCTGCCTCTCTCTCTCTCTCTCTCTGTGTGTGTGTCTCTCATGAACAAATAAATACAATCTTAAAAAAAAAGAAAAGAGAAAGGCCCCAAATAAATAAAATCACAAATTAGAGAGGAGAAATCACAATCAACACCATAGAAAAATAAATTAGTATAGGAGAATATTATGACAAATTATATGCCAACAAATTAGACAACCTAGAAAAATGGATAAATGCCTAGAAACATAAACCACCAAAACTGAAACAGGAAGAAATAGAAAACTGAACAGATCCATAACCAGCAAAGAAACTGAATCTGTAATTAAAATTCTCCCAACAAACAAAAGTCCAGGGCCAGATGGCTACAGAGGGGGGATTCTGCTACACATTTAAAGAAGAATTAATACCTATTCATCTCAAACTATTCCAAAAAATAGAATCAGGAAGGAAAATGTCCAAATTCACTCTATGAGGTCAGCCTTACTCTGATTCCAAAATCAGACAAAGGCTCCACTAAAAAATATAACTACTGGCCAGTATTCCTGATGAACATGGATGCAAAACTTGTCACTGAATAATAGCAAATTGTATCCAAGAGTGCATTAAGAGAATAATTCACCAATATTGAATGGGATTTATTCCTGGGTTCCAAAGATTGTTTGATATTTGTAAATCAATGTGATATACCACTTTAATAAAAGAAAGGATAAGAACCGTTCAATCCTTTCAAAACACACAGAAAAAAGCATTTAACAAAGCACAACATCCATTCATGATAAAAAGGGCTCTCAACAAAGTAGGGATAGAGGGAACTTATTTCAGCATAATAAAGGCCATAAATGGAAAACCAACAGCTAATATTATCCTCAATAGGAACAGCTGAGTGCTTTTCTCCTAAGGTCAGGATCAAGACAGAGATCTCCACTCTCACCACTGTCATTTAACATTGTTCTGGAAGTCCTAGCCTCAGCACTCAGACAACAACAACAAAATTATAAAAGGCATCTAAGGCAGTAGGAAGGAAGTAAAATTTTCACAATTTGCAGATGATATGATACTCTATATAGAAATCCAAGACTCCATGAAAACATTGCTAGAACTAAGAAATGAATTCAGTAAACTCATAGGATCAATGTAAATCTGTTGCATTTCTATACACAATAATGAAGAGCAGAAAGAGAAATCAAAAAATAATCCCATTTACAATTGCACCAAAAAAAAAAAAATACGTAGGAATAAACCTGACCCCTGACCAAATGACCAAAGACGTAAAAGACCCGTACTCTGAAAGCTATGAAACACTGATGGAAGTAATTGTAGAAAGCTTGTCAAGCCCCTGCATTTATATATCCCCAATTCATTTGCAATTTGAATGAAGTTCTGTATGAAATAAAATTTGCCAACAGGTTCACTGATGTTTGGTGGGCGAAGGGCATTAAGATGAAGTGGGTATATCAAAACAATCTCAGGAGCCACCTGACCACCCCCATTTGAAATTCTGGAATACTCACATATGGAGAATGTAGTTCATTACTTTGACAAAGGGAACATTTGGAACATATCTATTAAAATTAATCTCAAATGCTCTTCCCACTCCATCCTACTCCCTTTCACATACATACTTTTGATAATCCATTGGAATATAAAAAAAAAAAGGTACTTAACTATTGTATCTACACTAAAAATTGTGTTAACCCCATCCCAAACACCAACACACACAGAAGAGCTAATTGAATACAAAATGTGTTTTAGGAGAATTAGTTTCAAGTTTGAGAAAAATAAGCCTTTTTTTGAGAAAGATTTCTGCAAGAATGGTTATGGGATACCAACCAACTGATCCATAATATCAACCCAATTAATTATTTTTAAATCCATACATTAAGAATTTTTGTTTTAACTGATTGATTAATAAATATTGAAGTGGCCTATTCAAGGAACGGTAGCATTACAAATATTGGCCAAATATAAATAAAAACCATTTAAAGTTAGACCTGTATAGGGATAGAAGGATTCACTTTTTCTTGTTTTATGAGCTAGTATTTCCATAATTGGTGATGGGTTTCTAGCACATGACTATCAGAAATGGCATTTCCAAAAACAATTTTGTAGAAGATATTAAGGTAGGAAAACACCACAGTTATGGGAAAAAGCTTGAAAGTAGAATAAAGTAAATCATGGATATAGATTACAGATAAGCGTGTGTCTCTGAGAAAGGGGATACAGCTAATTTGTACTTGTCGGCTTGAAAACATTGACAAAGTCAGTGCCAATTTGCGTGGAGACCAGAAATCATGATTAAGTTCTTTTAATGTTTTCTCCCTATGATTTTGGATTTGCCAATAGAAGATAAAAAATAATTCCAAGAAAAGCTTTCCTTCTTCTCTTCTCCCCTTTTCTCCTCTCCTCATGTTCTTTCCCATACAGTCTCAACTCTGGAGAACAGTTCAGTGGTGTGACTTTGTGGAGGGGTGGCATCATTATAATATAGGATAACTTTTTTATAAGTCACAAAAGGATAATAATTAGCACTTCCTTAGGAAGTCAGAAAACGTTCCACCGAAGAGCATCAAGAGCGATCAAGTCTCCTGAGGGGCCAAATTTAAATCAAGCACTCATAAGACTTCGACACTCTCACACTTCATTGCCTTTCCCATCTTCTATTTATCTATAATATTTCTGAGGTCCTCAGAGAGCAAATGAAGTCCAAGATCATGCTCGTTGTTGGAAATGGGGCCATAACCAGAAACCAAGTCCCCCAAATTTTACTCGACAGCATAAATGTCAACTTATCACAGGGGCAACAGAACTATTGTGTGCACTACTCAATGTAAAAGTTTTCAATTAGAAACAGTTAGTAGGAATAATTAGGTAACATACATTTTTAAACACAAAATGAGGGTGTGGGAAGAAATGATGCTAACCCAAGTTTATTGTATTTTCCATTTAACAAGGTATTTTTCTTGTATGTAGGTGATATTTGTTTATTAGTAGAAGCTGCACTCCTATTGAGCAAGATGTCAGAAAATCATTATTCTAGCAGCTGGAAATTCACTTGAATTGGAATTTGTCCAGAGAAAATAGTATACTAAATAATGACCCAATCTTTTCCACATAAATGTAGGACGATAGGATAGCAAAATGATTATTTCCTATATTATGATTAAGGAATAAATCTGAATCCTATAACTGCAATGAATGAATTAATCATGTTTGGTGGTTTATTTTTTTTCAGATAAAGAATGGTGATGTGTATCACTTTTTTCTTATTAGTAGAAAATGCCATTCCTGCTTTGTAAGTGAAATTTATATTTGAACTAAATCAAGTTAAAGAGGGATTATACAATGATACTTAATTATAAAATATAAAATAAACCCAATACACTTATTTAGGCCAATGTCAAGGTATGGCATATGTTTACTCATTCACAATAGTTATTGATTTAATAGCATATTAACAGTGATAGCCACTCACCATTACCACAGCACTAACAGCCTAAAGTCATCGCAAGCTTTTGATAAACTTGAAAAATACTTCAACATCTTCTTTACAGTGAGTACAGCTCACTAAGTATGTGGATTAAAAATGAACAAAAGTGTATTCTGTTAAATTTAGAGTATGCTATATAGTATTTTATGAGAAGAACAGTGACGCTTAAAGAAGCCAAATAATTTTTTTGAAGCCCAATAATCTTAATTTTATTAGTGTCTTACTATAGTTTTCAATAGAATCAGGTTTGTGTGTATATTGTGTTACACGGCATGATTTCAGTTTTGTAGGAAGTATTTTCTGACCCCACAAAGACCCGTTCCCTTTCACTTTTCCTTTCCTCCTCTAATACACCCCTCTATGTTATTCATTACTTTGGTTTAAACTGGATTTTTTGAGATGTGGCTATTGTATCTACTCTCCTCTTCCTACTTCTTGGTGAGTAATGGTCTTAGTTGATCTCTGACTAGACTTGCTTGAGATCTTCAGTCCCAGACTCACATAGAGGTCATGGGAATTGATTTATAGTGTCTTCTGCAGTAACGGAGCAAACACACTCTTCACTGAATGGTAGGTGGCTTTGGTAAACTACAGATTCAGTGGAGGTGCTGGTTCACATTAATTATTGCCGTGCGCAGGGAGATGGTGATTGTTTTAAGCAGTTTTCCCCCATGTTTCCACAAGAGTCATGTCCTTGTCTAAAAGCAGTTAAAGAAACTGTCTTGTCAAATTCATAAGTCGGTGTCATATCCACATATTATTCCTTCCCTTAATAGTTCCTTCCAAGTCTAGCAGCTTCTCTTATAGACATCCAAAGTTAATAATTACATGTTTCATATAAAGTTTCTATCACATTCATTAATACCCATTTCCAATCTATTACTGGGAATATGAGATGATAAATTACCCTCACTGATTTGAGGTTAAAAATGGCAATATTATTTGCTTTGGACAACAAAACATATATTGGAATGATATGTTTCTCTTCCAAATGGAAGCATCTAATTGCCAGTGGATAACTCTTCACCAGCTTTTCCTTTGTGTCCTTGATGGTGAGGAAACATTTTAATGAGGTTTAATGTCGAATCATCAAATAGAGTACCTTCGAGTCCACAGAGGACTTTGTGCAAAAATAAATCATATGCAGTTTTTAAATCACCAGTATTTTGGGATTGTTTGTTATGACAACATAATTTTGCCTATTCCAACTACCACAGTGCTGGTCAGATTAACTGCAACATCAGACTTTCTTCAAAATATCAGCTCTTAGTTTGGGTCACAATTCACAGGGTCAGAGCTTCACCAATGTAGCTAAGTGGAGATTCATCACAGATCATTACAATGTCAACAATGGTCCACATGTGGTAAGAATAATTTATCTTTCTTAATATGTGGCAGGGATTATATCAGTTATTTAATGCACTATTATTATACCGAAGCTGCTGAAAAAAAAAAAAACACACAACAAGAATCCAATTATTTGAGATGCTGAACTCTCAAAGAATGAAACATAGTGTATTAGTCAGGATTCTCCAGAGAAATAGAAATAGAAGGTAGAAAGATAGATGGAAGAATGGATGAATGGGTATTTCGTGTGTGTGTGGGGGGGGGGCTGTGAACCTACAGCTTTATTGACACCTTTCAGTAAGTTCTTAATACTCATATTTTTGTGGGTTCACTCCTTGTAATGAATTTGAATTGGATAATCAATTTCCACAGAGAAATATATAGCCAAACCAAATTAAGAATATTATATCTTTCACACATGAGTAGGAAGCATTTTGTTTAGTATAATGGAAACTTAATTTTTAAAAATATATGCAGTATTTTTGAAATACAAAGCACTAATAGGGAGCTAACATTCCAGCAAAGAGAGATTGGGGAAAAAAATGAATCTAATCAGAGTCCTTTGTTGATTAGAATACTTTCTTCTTTCACATCTATGCAAACATAGATAGATAATTATTTAAGGAAATGTTTCACACAATTGTGGAAGCTGTTAAGTCCAGAATATGTGGAGCAGCACAGCTAGGTCAAATGAGAGTTGGTGCTCTTAAGGCCTTCAACTAACTAGAAGACACTCATCCACATTATGAAGGGGAATCTGCTTTACTTAAAATCTACTGATTGTAAATATCTATTTATCTATAAAATAACTTCATTGCAATATCTACACTAGACTTGGACCAAACAATGGGCACCATAGCCTAACCAAATTGATACACAAATTTAACCATCATTCGTAGGACCCTTTTCATTTCCTTATCTTTCCTTTCCTTATCCTTATCCATTTCCATGACCTCTTTACTTTAAATCTATACTATATATTATAATCCAATCTCTAGATTGAATCAAAAAGCTATGAATGCTTAAGAGCAACCTCATTATTAATATTTTAATTCATTATTATCATAAAATAGTATATATAGTACACGAAACATATATATGATATAATTAGTTTTTTTGTATTTGCACTCTTAAGAGATATGTGCCTATTATTTTCTTTTCTGGGAATGGCTTTGTCTGCTTTGGGCATCATGGTAATGTTCATTTCTTACAATGAATTGGAAAATATTCTATTCTCTTTTACTTTCTGGATCATTTTGTGTAGACCTGGTAATATTTCATCTTTAAATGCATGTTAAAATTTACCAGTGAAGCCATCTGTCCCTGGAGTTCTCTTCGTTGAAAGTTTTTTAGCTATAAATTCAAGTTCTTTCAGATTTATTGTACTATTTAGGTAGTCTTTTTTTTTTCTTGAGTGTAATTTCATAGTTTGTGGTTTTCAAGGAATTTGTATATTTCATCTAAATTTTTAAATTTATTGACATAAAGGTGTTTATATTTAATTACCTTTTATTATCTAACATCTGTAGTGTAGTGATGTCACCTTTCTCATTCCTAATATTAGTCATTTGAGTCTTCTATTTATTCTCAAAAGTCTTGCTAGGGGTTTAACAATACTCTTTTTCTCAAAGAATTAGATTTTGTTTTCATTGATTTTCACTATTTTTTTTTCAATTGATTTCTTCTTTGGTCTTTAATAGTTTCTTCTAACTACTTTTTGTTCTACTTGCTTTTCTTTTTTTTCTGATTTCTTTCCTTTCCTCTTTTTTTTTAAACTACATATCTAAGGCTATATAATTATGCCAAATATTGCCTTAGTGGCAACCCCCCAATTTATATATATTAGACATTCAGTTCAAGTTTTTGTTTTAATTTTTCCTTGTTCTACAACTTCTTGATCCAAGCTAAAAATGCAGAATAATCAAATCTGCTTTCAAAAGGAGGTTTTTATTTTTTTTTAAGATTGTATTTATTCATTCATGAGAGACACACAGAGAGAGACAGAGACATGGGCAGAGGGAGAAGTAGGCTCCATGGACAGAGCCTGATGTGGGACTCGATCCCTGGAATCTGGGATCACAACCTGAGCTGAAGGCAGACGCTCAAAAGCTGAGCTACCCAGGTGTTCCTAAAAGGAGGTTTTTAAAAGATGAAGTGTGAGATGGAGCTATGGGTTACACCATTTATGAAGCTATTTAAAAGATTTTGTTTTTGATCTGAATCAAATGAAACTATTAGAAGAAAATCTATGTGCTACTAGTCATGAGTTTTATTCTATGGGTGGGTTCTTTAAAAAGAAAAGTTCACTGAGAAAAGTTTCCAGATCATACATTTAAGTGAGAATTCTATAAAAATTATCTTACTTAATATCAATTATTAAATAAGATTTATTGAAATGTTATTAATTGGTGGCAGTAAGATTAAGCCCAGAATTCTTGTTACCTCCATGATTATGACAATACTAAAGCAATCCTGGAAAAGAAAAAAAAAACACAATGTAGCTTAATATTGTAAAGCATCTCTCTCAGCTAAAGAAGGCAGTAGGCAAGATTATAAACTATTTGAAAATTCTGGCATATTTAGGCACTCAAACTCTGTTGAGAGGAGGTATTGAAAAACATAACAGATGACTCCTTAGGTTCCTAGAGCACTTTATGAAACCAGGATTGCAATATTCATTTGACAAGTGTCAGTTCTGCAAAGTCTCAGTAAATTTGATGAGAGAGTGATGTCACAACAAAGACTGAGCCCAATCTGGATTCTTACCTTCTTTCACTTGCTCTATCCTTCAAACTTTAGGGAACTAAGTATATTTGAGTATACTCTCAGCAGTTTGTCAATGACTACTCCAGAATTGTCAGAACTCTCTGCAACATTTTTAAAGATTTTATTTATTTATTTATTTATTTATTTATTTATTTATTTGAGAGAGAAAGAGAAAGTGGGGGTGGGGGGAGCAGAGGGAGAGGGACAAGCAGACTCTACGCTGAGCATGGAGCCTGACTTGGGGCTTGATCTCACAACCTTGAGATCATGATCTGAGCTGAAATGGAGAGGTAGGTGCTTAACAGACTAAGCCACTCCGGTGCTCTGGGGGATCTCTGCAATATTATTCATGGCCAATTTTAATATTTTGCACCAGCAAGTTCATGACCACAGCCTATGGTGCCAACAGTGGCTCCTCAAGGACCATGGCTCATTCATTTGTTTAGAAACAGTGGTTTCAAGCCTCTATATAAATTTTAAGAACATTGTTGATCTGACAACTCAATGTTAATCTTTTAAATTCACCCTGAATTAACATTGTTTAACAAAATAGAGCGGTTTTGGCAGGCTGTTATCATTATATTAGTGGTGCATTTAAGAAACTTCCAAGGAAAATAAATAATTCACTACTTGAAGGCTGATAGCATTGGCTATTCTGGTTACTGCTGCTGTATAAATAATTTTACCTAAAAAATAAGTGCTTAAAGCAGTCATTTATATTGCTAATGATTTTGTGGATCAGGATTTAGAAAGATCTCAGCAGGGGTCTAGTCATTAGCAGACTGGAGAGGAATTGGATATCCAATTTGGCTCACTCCCATGGCAGGAATTTGATAATGGCTACAGACTCCTATGTATGGCACATCCAGTATTTTGGTCTTAGGAGACTCATACTTTTCTTTGTTTTTAAGATTTCTTTCTTTCTTTCTTTTTTTTTTTCTTTTTTTTCTTTTTTTAATTCATGAGAGACACAGAGAGAGAGGCAAAGACACAGGCAGAGGGAGAAGCAGGCTCCTTGCAGGGAGCCCAATGAGGGACTCCATCCCAGGACTCCAGAATCACGCCCTGAGCCAGAAGCAGACACTCAAACAGTAGGGCCACCCAGACAGCCCCCATTATGAGCATATTAAGGCTAAAGTAAGCTAATTTTATCATTCTTGCCCCCAAAATAACAAAAAGTCATTATTCACTAATTAATTCAGGTACAGTGCCCCCAAAACAGCTTATATAGGAGGTAGTAACATCTGAGAAATACCAATCCATGGCCCCATAAAAATTGTATAATAAATCTGGATGCAGGAAAGGAGACAGATATTAGGACAGATTAGGAGATAGCTCTTCTGGGTAAATATATTAATGCACGGAAGGAAAAAAACAAACTAAATACTTGTATCGAAGGCATATAAAAAAACATTTCTCATAAAAGTGGACAATTGAAACCATTTACATCCTTAATAACTAACATACCTAACCAGCTTATGTTTTTCTATTTTCTTTTTATGTTTTTCTATTTATTCATAGCCTCTAAATTTAGAATAATAGAATCTTTGAAGCCTAGTGATGTATCAAACTATTCAACTCACTGAACTCAGTTGCACATCTCAATTGAAATCCGAAAGCTTCCATTGTGGAAGAGGTGATATAGAAAATGTTATAGCCTATTTATGGATTATCTGCTGGGATCTATCTAGTCCTATGAGGGGACATTTCTGAGGTCTGCCTAATGAGGTAAATATATTAAGAATTTAAAACATGAACTATTCCATATCATCCTCCAAGGGATCTTGACTAATTTAAAAAAATATTCTAACATAATGGGAACTCTTTGTCAGAATTAGAAAAGACAGAAGAACAAGTGCTATTTCCTATTAGATGAATAAATGTGTCCTAGGAGAACACAGCTGCATCTCTCTGGATATCCCTCACCAACTCTTTTGGAGAAATCATCAGTGGGATGATGATAATTTTATAGAGAAATGAAATTTTAAAACATAGCAATGCCTGAAAATTCAATCTAGGCTAGGACTCAACCTAAGAATTTAAAAATATATTTTTATATATGGTTAATACATATCTAATTCTCACTATAACCTTATGAGATAGGTACCATTATAACTATTTTACAAATTAGAAAAATAAAGCTCCTGGAGATTAAGTAGCTTTCCCTCATGTACAGTTACTCTGTGGGAATCCAGCACATGGAAGTAAGCAGTCTGTCTACGGAACATCCCAAAACACTTGTCACTAGTAGCCACTGCATCCCACACCCATCTCCATCTCTTAAAAGTTTGTTATATAGACCTAAGCTCCTACTTTTACTTATGCTTTTTAAAGTTAGATATCAAATTTCTCAGTTTCCAATTAACTGAACTATTGTCCTATCAGAACAAAAATATTTACGTTGAGGACATACAGGATATAAAAACTCCTTGCACTAGGTTTTGCATATAGGAATTCTGTTGGGGAAGAGGGGTTTCCAGTAATAATGGAAAATGCACTGCATTACAGAGTTAACATTTCTATAAAACCTCTGCCCTTATGGTATGCAAGGGGCAGGGGAGGGTTGTTCCACACTATTTTATCTCACATTCGTGGTGGGTCATGGTCTGCACACATGCCCTACAGATGCCATTGATATACTAGTTCTCTAGATACCAGGTTCACATATGCAATGGAGGGGCAAAAACATTACCCTTTGAATCTTGGGGGGTATCACTGGTTAAATTCGCCTGGAAGCAAACCTTGACACGTTAGCATTTAGAATGCCTATTAGGGAATGCTCTTTGGATCAACGTCTATGGATAGATACGGACTGATTGGAGAAAGAAGTTGATGTGTGATGTCATGTCAGTGAAGGCTCTGACTGGCCTAACACAGGACTTGGAAGCTGAAATGTCCCTTCAAAGTTATCCAGAATTGAGAAAGGAGATGAAGCCTTCCTAGCCATCACCTTTTAATTCCCTGGAATCCACGGTTATTGAATGTGGACTGTCTCAGGGAGGGAACATGAGATTGGACCAGAAAATTCTCTTCAGTCAAGGCAAAAAAGCCCAAGGCATGCTGATGATTGAATTCTGTTTGCCGATAGCATTTGGATAAATAAGTCTTTCACACCTGAAGGAAGATGTGGGCAGCTTATCCCAGGGTAGCCTAGGAAGGCAATATTTAGGAGAGCAAAGAAGGAATGAAGGCAGCCTTCCGTAAGGGGCACCACGAGACACAGGCTAGTAGAGAACAGGAACTTCCCATCTCAGTCCTTGGGACTAGAGCCAGACTTCCTATAAACGGAATGATAATCTGAAAAGTAGAGGAGCCAAACTGTATGATCCACAGCATAAATGTCCCAACTACAGAATTTTAAGGTAAAATAGTTAAGTAGTATTAGCTCAACTAAAAT
Organism: Vulpes lagopus; assembly: GCF_018345385.1. Classification (NCBI taxonomy): domain Eukaryota; kingdom Metazoa; phylum Chordata; class Mammalia; order Carnivora; family Canidae; genus Vulpes; species Vulpes lagopus. The sequence goes on along the minus strand of NC_054829.1, from coordinate 128,168,843 downwards.
TTGGTGGCTCTGCCAGCAAGGTGGAGAGACACCTGAGCAGTGAAATGTATACTGCTTGAGCGCTGTCAAATTGAACACAAGATTATAGGGTTTTCTTTTTTAAAAAGATTTATTTTCACTTACTCATTTTAGAAAGAGAGATAGAGACAGAGAGAGCATGAGCAGGGGAGAGGGAGCCTGGTGTGGGACCCAGTCCTGGGACCTGGAGGTTATGACGTGAGCCAAAGACAGACCTGACTGGCTATCTGAGCAACCCAGGCAGGCATCCCACAAGTCTATAGTGTTTTCTAATGATTTTTGGTTATTTTAAAGAATTAGGCAAGAAAGGAGCTATAAGATGAGGTTTATCATCCCCTCAAAAATGACCTGTAGCCAAGTGGTCATGAATGAATGAATGAATGAATGAATGAATGAATGAATAAGGTACTCTGTGCTAGGTTTTCCTAGGTTGAGTTTACTGTAAATAAATGTGAAATCCTAATGGCTATCCTTGAAATTTTACCTACTTTTGTCATAAAAATTACTATGGGAACCAACAATTGATGTCATTTGAAGATTATTAAAACAAGCATAGATTCAGGTATTAATTATTTACCAAGAAAAAAAATCATAATGTGACATTTAAAATGACCTTACTGAATTTGACTTGAGTGTAATGTTCAGAAATGTCTCTTTCCATTCAAGATTATGTAAATTCCTTTCAATACAACAGTGCCACAGAAAAAAGATGGGATGTTCATTTATCTTCTGTTTTCACACAATATGTAATTTTATTCAATTATAGACTTTTTGGTTAAATGACTAAAATATAATACCTGAATCAAGCATAAAATATTTGAAAGAGAAATGAATATTTCTTACTTATAATAAAATTACTTTGCTGCTTGTATTCTATATTGATGTAAAGAGAGTTTTCATTCTGTTTTCAGATTAGAACTTATTGGATTTCAGATTTTATATGAATGGGAATAAACTACATTATCAGATGGAAGGTCGCCAGTCTCTTTCCTGGTCTTCAGAAACTTAGCAGTACCAAATTTGGAAAATTTTAACTAAGTCAAACACTCTTTTGATATGTAGTTTTTAAATAATGATAATCTTTCAATTAGTAATTTTAATAGTTCCCAGATAATTTTAGAGTTTAGCTTTCTGTTCTTTGAATGTCTCCTTCTGTCTTAAATATTAAAGAATTTTGTAAATGTAAAAATTCTGTCTAGAACACACCTTAGTGTCTTATTTCTCATACTGCATGAGAGAAATATGGGGGGCTTCTCTACTGACATAAACAATTCTATCTAAATAATTATACCTATATGATGAATTTTAGTACATTTCTCAGTACATTGTATATTTCTTTCAAATGTTATACCAAAAAAATGAAAATAATGTTAAAAAGAAGATTGGATTGGACTGGAGTGTGTTGTGAATTTTATTTATAATCAGTGCATTTATTATAATTAGTGCATCAGGAGGATATCTGGGTGGCTTAGTGGTTGGGCGTCTGCCTTTGGCTCAGGTCGTGATCCTGGGGTCCCAGGATCGAGTCCCACATCAGGGACTCTCTCCGCCTGTGTCTCTCCCTTTCTCTCTGTGGCTCTCATGAATAAATAAATAAAATCTTTAAAAAATAATTATTTCATCGTGGTAATGGAAAATATCAAATCAAAAGTACCTTTATTTTATTTTATTTTTTAGAAGTACATTTATTTTAAAAATTAAAATTAATACAATATCCTGTGACATATTAAGAAACTTAAATATTTAAAGTACCATTCTGAAGGATATGTGGATCTGACAATAACACAATCTAATTGCAAAAATGAAAAGTGGGTGGACACTCTTTCTGTATTTTCCCCTGAACCAAAAACAAAAGACTAAACAAAACAAACAAAACAAAACAAAACAAACAAAACAAAACCAAACAAAACCTCCCTCATTAGTCTAATCTTCCTTTCCCTTGTTTACACAGTTAGATCTAAGAAAAAAGATTTAAAATTGGGCTTTGCCCTGGGTCTTCTAGTTAGGTGCCTTTTTCTGTGTTAGTCCTTTGGAGATGAAAACTAATAGTGGAGTTAAGGCCTCCCCTTTCTACCAGAAAGGGCCTGGTAGAAAGGGGAGGGCCTCCCCCTTTAACCAGAAAATTTCCTCTTATATATTTTTAATAACATGAGATACTGAGGGTAATTTCATTTGAAAAAAAAGGTCTCCTGGGCACCTGGGTGGCTCAGTGGTTGGGTATCTGCCTTTGGCTCAGGTCATGATCCTGGAGTTCTTGGGATGGAGGCCCGCACTGGGTTCCCTGTAGGAAGTCTACTTCTCCCCCTTCCTATGCCTTTGCTTCTCTTTGTGTCTCTCATGAATAAATAAATAAATAAATAAATAAATAAATAAATAAATAAAATAGTAAAAAAAAAAAAAGGTCTCCAATATTGACAGCTATGTGATTTGTTGGCCCATAGAACAACATGTACTGATTCAAAGATGTTTAGAAATGGGGTAAATCTGCAGTGATCTCACTCAGCCATTTCCACTCATGAATGGACACATCAGGTTCAACAGAGAATCTTCATGAAAAGATAAATATCTCAGCCACTTCCTAGACATCATAGCTCAGTAGGTTTCATTTTTTTTTTTTTAATTTTTATTTATTTATGATAGTCACAGAGAGAGAGAGAGAGGCAGAGACACAGGCAGAGGGAGAAGCAGGCTCCATGCACCGGGAGCCCGACGTGGGATTCGATCCCGGGTCTCCAGGATCGCGCCCTGGGCCAAAGGCAGGCGCCAAACCGCTGCGCCACCCAGGGATCCCGCTCAGTAGGTTTCAATTAGGGACTAGAGAATCGTAATTTTTTGAGAGCTTGCATAATGAATTTTGGTCAATCACATTGGAAGTAATCGAGCTAGGCTTGTCCCAGGTTGTAAAGAGGAGAGAACCAAGGGTCAGAAAAGGAGTAAGATCTGGGTGACTGTCTCCTGCCCTCAAGCCAACGTTTCTACTATAGAATTTGAAAGTAATTTTTTCCAAGTTAGATAGATGCTTCAGTATTGCAAGATAGAGATTCTATAAATTAGTTTTATATTAAATATTCTTGATATGCATCTAGGGCAAGAGCACCAACCAATTGTTTAACTCATAGACAAGTGCCTTCGGGGTTCTAATGACATTCCAAGCCTTGGTCATCTTTTTTCTCCTGTTGCTATTTATTGGCTTTGACTTCTATAAGAAAATGTAAAATCTAGAGACAGAAGATAGATGTAGGTTTGTAAAAGATCAAGCCATATAAACTTAAAACAACTGTCATTTATTCCATCTTTTCATAGATTTTCAAATGTATTTACATTGTTTTCCAGAACAACTCTATAAGGTACATAGATGCTAAGGTAGAAAATACAATACCCAAAGGAGTGTGTGTATAAGGTATATGTGTGTGTGTGTGTGTGTGTGTTGACAGATAATAAGTTCTTATAGATATGATCTCATAGGAATATCAGAAATTACCCTTTTGTGATATGACCAATGAGATTTTAAAAAATGATTCTGCATTACCAAGGAATCAGAGGTTTATTCCTTCAACTTAGAGAGAGACTACACCTCAATTATCACAGGATTGAAGATTTCACAGCCCTGCCTAGATGACAGGAATCTGTTTTCAGACACCTTTGTATAGACTTGGGACTTAAACTTCAAATGCCTGGTACCCAAGAAGCTTTCCTTTTTTTTTTTCTCTTACCGGGATTGCTCTCATACATATAGATGAAGGAATTAAAAAGAAAACCAGCCTTCCTCCACAGGAATGAAAAACTCCCTGTATGTCCAACAGACTGTACATGCATTGCCATGCCGCTCAGTGGAATCATGAAATAGCTGGTGACCATATGCCTCTTTTCTTCTTGTTGACTCTTTCACGCCAAGTGCATTCCTTCATCCATTCCCAATGACATGGCTAAGTTCACCCCAAAACTGTTATAAGATGGTTTTCCCCACAAAGGAATCATCCATCCTAGAGAGTGATATTTAATTTCCTCATCTTTTAGCACTAGACCAGAGGGAAAAAAAAAAAAAAAAGACTTGAACTTTCAGAAGAACAAAATGCCACATGGAAATTCTCTTCTCCTGAATTCAGTTCAAATCTCCCACCTGTTCCTATGCAGCAACCTATTTTAAGCACTATAATCAGATTTTCCTTTTTCAGCCCTTGGGAAAATCTGACACTTCTTCACAAGAAAAAAAAAATTCTACCTTTTTATATGAGCAAGCAGCAGCGAAACAGATTTGAGTCAGAATCAGAAGATGGTTCCCTGTCGAAGCTCAGTTATTTCAGAATGGGAGTGGCGATTTGAATGGTGTTGTAGACAAGAGGTGGGGAGAAGTTCAGGGCACTCTGTTTTCCTAACAACTTGGTTGTGATAACGGCAACTTCTTTATTTAATCATTTCCTTCTAACAATACTGAAGAACCATGGCACCTTCCTTGGTTGGTCATTAAAATTTCCCCACAGTTAATAGAAACCTCTCTTTTTTATTTTTTTATTTTATTTATTTATTTATTTATTTATTTATTTATTTATTTATTTATTATTTATCTATCTATTTATTTATTTTACAAACGTCTTTTTTTTTTAATGAATTGAAGCATTGGCCTTAAATTCTGCAGTATCATTATTTAATTTTCATTGTTCATTGCAAAACCTGAAAATAAATACCAGGCCTTGTTATTTAAACAGATCAGACTGTTGAACTTTGGGGCCAGTGGTGAACAAGCAAATGGTAGACCATATATGATTTTTACTCTTGTGGGTCTGCATGAATTAACTTTACGAACTCTGTCTTTAGCCATGTCAGTGTCCATAGGCCTCCCTGGACGCAAGCCAAGCAGTTTTCTTTCAACTATATGAACTACGAACAATTGGGTGCACACATCTAGTCTCTTATTTAAACTATCTCCAGCTTTCTGACTTCATCAAATCTGGAAGCTCTCTAAGATCTACACACCTCTTAGAGGTGTGTAGCCCCTCTTAGAGGATCCTTTGCAGGTGCCCCTAACAGGCCCCATTAGAGAAATAAGAAAAAAAGCTGTCTGGATTCCAGGATGTAAGTTGGCAGAAGTCTTTTCAATTGATCTCATGGAGTGACACGGAGTAAAACCGATTTTCCGCATCTCCCCTGAGATCCTTAGAGAACTTAGGTCCTCCCGTTCCGCTCGTAAAATCAAGAAGCTATGTCACAATTTCTGTTGTGTTGACAGTTAATGGTAACATTAGAACATTTGGTTGCAAGTCATGCTATCTTAACCATTAATTTGATATAACTTTGGTGAAATCACTGAATGTCCCTGACAGTCTGCTTATGCACAAAATGAGATAACTGAATATTATTGACTAAAGGTCCACTTTAGATAATATTATTACTGAAGTCCACTCTAAATTTATTTAATATTACCCATATCTTAACAATCCATCAACTATGTTATAGGTTCAGCCTGTCCACATTTCCTTTCCATAATTCTAACAGTATCTTCATGGTCACCTGCTCTAACTTCCTCCCATTCCAAGCTGTTACTCAAAGTGAGGTCAGATATATTTCTAGAAGGCAATTCTGAACGTGTCATTTTTCCTTTAAAATATTTTTTTTTAATTTCCTGGTATAAATTTCAATCTTCAGGTATTATTAGTCTCAAAATTCTTTATTAGTCACTGCCTGCTTGCACATATAAATGCTGACCTGCTTCACCTTGCTCAGTGATTACATCACATCTTTGTTTCCTGCTTATGGCCTTTGGGGAGGCTCCTGATTATATACGGAATGTTTCTTCCCTTCACCTATCATTTGCCTGTTACACTTCCTTTGAATTTCAGCTCAATGATTATTTCCCTGATTATCTCCAGTTGGGAGCAACAAATTTCTCTATAACCTTCCATCTGACTGAGAGCTTAGTTACTTTGTTATGTATTTATATAGTACTTAAGTGTTCACTTTGGATTCTGCCATTAGTTTTATTTTGCTTCTATTTTATTCCAGCTTTATTGATATAATAGACCTACTATAGACATACTGAATACACTTAAGGTATAATAAGGACTTGACATACATATATTGCGAAACGATTAGCACAGCAAGCGTAGCTAACATCCATCACCTTGTAGAGTTAGCAATTTCTGTTTTCCTTTTGATGAGAACTTTTAGGATTTATTATCTTAGCAACTTTCAAATGTACCACACAGCGGTGTTAACTATAGGCACCATGCTATACATTATATCTTATATAATGCATCTTTTGCATCTTTTGACCACCTTCCCCTAACTCCCCACTTCTCCTTTTTCACCTCCCATCTCTGGCAATGATGAGTCTGATCTCCTTTTCTGTGAATTTGGTTTTTCAATATTTCACAAATAAATGAAACCATGCCATATATTTGTCTTTCTTTGTCTGACATATTTTTTTAATTTTTTTTAAAATTTTTTTATTTATTTATGATAGTCACAGAGAGAGAGAGAGAGGCAGAGACACAGGCAGAGGGAGAAGCAGGCTCCATGCACCCGGAGCCTGATGTGGGATTCGATCCCGGGTCTCCAGGATCGCGCCCTGGGCCAAAGGCAGGCGCCAAACCGCTGCGCCACCCAGGGATCCCCTGTCTGACATATTTTATTTGCACAATACCTTTGAGGTCATCTATACCCCTAAAGATGACAGGATTTCCTTTTTTTATGGCTGTATAGTATATAAACATATATGGTTTTTAATCATGTGTATTACATATATATCACAGGATATGTATATCTATATAATTATATAGGTGTATAGATATCACATTTTCTTTATTTATTCATCTATTTCAGTGCACACTTAGGTTTATGCACGTCTTGGCTATTGTAAATGTCTCTAATACCTAAAACCATAAAACTCCTAGAGGAAAACATAAGGAACAGGGTCTTGACCTGGGTCTTGGCAATAATTTTTTAGATACAACATTTAAAGCACAAGGATCAAAATTTACAAAATCAATAAACTTCATCAAACTAAAAAGCTTCTACATAGCAAAGAATTAATCAACGAGGGGCACCTGGCTGGCTCAGTGGTTAAGTGTCTGCCTTTGGCTCAGGTCGTGATCCCAGGGTCCTGGGATTGAGTCCTTCATTGGACTACCTGCTTCTACCTCTGCCTATGTCTCTGCCTCTCTCTGTGCCACTCATGAATAAATAAATAAAAATCTTAAAAAAAATAACTGACCAAATGAAAAGGCAATCTATGGAGTTGGAGAAAATATGTACAAATCATATATCTGAAATATATTAATATCTTCGATATATAAAGAACTCATTTAACTCAATAATGTAAAACCCCAAATACTCCAACTTAAAAAATGTGCAAAGAACCCAAATATAGTCATTTTTTATTTCTAAGAAAATATTCAAAAGAGCCCACAAAGTCTGTAAACTTAACTTGAAAAAAAAAAGCTTAGTCAATATATTATCAACTTTTTTGTAATTTTTCTGCTACTAACTATAAAAATGTAGTTTTTAAAAAGGTAGAGATTGAATCTAATTTGACTTTAATCTCACTGGCTTAGTATTATTGTCTGACTCATAAAAATATACATATAAATGATTCTTGAATAAACTCTCAGTAGAACTGTCAATGATATTGAGTATTTTTCAACGTGTATAATTTGCATAATAATTGCACTTATTATTATGAATGTCATTTTTTCGTCAGCCACAGGAGTGAGTAATTTATATCTAGAATCCGATCTAATTACTTCAACAATTCTTGAAGATCTGTTTTACCATTATACTAATTTTATAAAAATATATATACACAAGCATAAGGAGAACATTTACATTGCCTGGGTTACACGCATAGTAATTAGTAGATCCCAAATTCTGAACTCAAGAAACAACTTGAAAGTAAGTGTATGCTCTTACACATGATGACCTTTTCTGATTGGTTTATTTAGAAATAATAATAATAAAACAATGAACATTAATAAAATTTGAGATGGGGCACCTGGGTGGCTCAGTGGTTGAGCATCTGCCTTTGGCTCAGGCCCTGATCCCAGGATCCTGGGGTCAAGTCCCACATCAGGCTCCCTGCATGGAGCCTACTTCTCCCTCTGCCTGTGTCTCTGCCTCTCTCTCTGTGTGTCTCTCATGAATAAATAAACCTTTACATAAATTAAAGAAAAATAAATTTTGAGATTGCCCAAAGTAAGCTTGCAAAATATCTTTTCAAGAACTTCTACAGTAAAACTTACACAATTACCTCTGAGATAAAAGAATCAAGGGTGGAAAAATGAGCCTCCCCAAGGGCTCAATGCACATTGTAACACATCTCCCTGATCCAAAATAACTTCAGGATAAGTAGCACAATGTTACTGGTACAACTTAGAGGTCCAAATGTAGTTTACTTTGATTCTCAGCAGTAAGTCCTATAATAGTTCATCCAACATGACAACAAAGCAGACTCCCGTGAAGCAGATGCATTTGAAAGGACTCGGTCATTTGGGAAAGAGGTCAAATCTAGTTATAGCGAAACTCATTTTCCTGTCTTAAAATAATACACGTTATTCTAAAAGCAAATACATCATACAGGAAATTTGGAATTATTTTTACATGTTAATTTTCATCAGTGATCAGCTGTTGCAAATGCAGGATATTTTTTTTTTTCCTCAAACCAATAAACAGCATACTGAAGGATATATTTAGGAGACGACTTCATCAAACATTGAGTTTCAGACCTTGATGAACACATTATGCTTGTTCCTAAGGTTGTTTTTAGAAAAAAAGATTAAGGACATTCTTATTTTTAAGAAAACACAGTAATTACTACTTGTATGATAAGTAGGAGTAGTAGTACTACTTGTCTAGCCTTGTCTTTTCTTTTTTCTTCTCTTTTCTCTTCCCCTCTTTTCTTTCTTTCTTTTTTTTTTTCTTTTCCTGTTAGTGGGTTATATGCCCAATGTGGGGCTTGAACACATGAACCTGTGATCAAGAGTTGCATGCTCTATGAACTGAGCCAGACTGGTGCCCTTAGGTGGCAGTTATTTTTGTTGTTTTTAAAGATTTTTTTTGGAAAATGTTTCCACCATAAAGAAGTATTTATTTGCAATGTTTTTTTTTTAATGGTTTAAGCACTAGTAATTACAGTGATTTTCATTATTTTTACCCAAGATGGAAAGTGGCCAGTATGCATTAAAGTTTTCCATTTACCTTCTTTTGAATAAAAGAAAGTTTTGCTAGCTATCTGATGGGATTTTATGCTACTATAAATTTTTAGCCATTATTTATTATCATTTAGTTAAGAAAATAAGTCCTCTGAAGTCAAATATACATGCCTTTGACTTCACTACTTAACAGCTCATGTGACTTTAGGCAAATTACTTCTGTTCTTATAGCTTCCACCTCATTCTTTTTTTTTTTTTTTTTTTTTTGCCTCCACCTCATTCTTTAAGAAAGAATGAAATTCTTTCTTAAAGAATAAAACACTTAACATTGTAATTGATATTTTTAAAAGATATAATGTCTGAATAGATCTAAGACATAGTTTTTCAAATATTAGCCTATTACCATTAAAGTAGTCTCTTTAAATTTATCCAATTCAATCTTTCAAATTTGCATATAGATTAACTTTAGATCAATGAGTTATATCAGGCAGACATATCACAATAAAACACAAAATGTGATAAGAAGCTTAGGAATCACTACCCTTGGAAAGAATGATTAGGTAGGAATCAAAAGATATTGATTTAAGGATTCATCCTCATATTGTGGTGAAATCATAGAATGCAATTTAGATATTTTGGTTCTCAGTTTCCTCATCTATATAATATTGCTAATAATAATTTTCATGATTACTATAATATATGTTAATGTGAATTGCATAGATGAGTAAATGAGTATATGCATAAATGAGTAAATAAAACACATAACATTTTGTTTCATTTGAATGTAATTAAAGATTCATTTGAATTTAATAGAAGCAATGATAAAAATGGTTAAAACACTTGGTGCCAAAAGTATTGTCATTCCTGTGAGTTACACCCCCTACTTAAGAGCATTTAATTGGCACCTAAAGCCTATGCTTTGATTTCACTTGAGAAAAACTGGATGAATTTCTTTCTAGGCTAGAACCTCATTTTTTTCTTTACCTTCGTTATTGGCATACTTTTCACATTATTATAAAGGTCAGCAGAACCCATAGAGTAAAAAGGAAATTAATGGATTTTGAATCAGGAAAGAAAAAAAAAACACAACAACTGAACTTTACTCAGAATTCTATAGTGGCCCTTTTCAGTACAGTGTTTCAGGGAAGAACTTGCCAGTGAAATTTGCAGAAGAACTTATGTAAATAGGGCAAAGTGCTTTTATGAAGTAGGTTTTAAACATTAGCTTTCTCTTCTCTCCAGTATATTGAGATAATAATTGCTAACATACCCTCTCTCTCTCTCTTTCTCATACATTTTCTTTCATATCATGTGCATAATCCATATAAGGAATACCTAGTTTCTATGTCTAGATATTCATTTATGCATTCATAGACACAAAAGCAAGCATATATCTCATACATATGTAGATATACACATATATATGATGCATATGTAATATATATAAGGAGATATTTCATTTCTATTTTTTGTTTCTTTGGGGGAAAATGGAATTTTTCAATCATGCCACATACAGTGTTCGGTGAAAGTATTCTTAAACCACAATTTGGATTATTTAGACAAGAATATCTATTAACTATGAAATGCTGATTCATGTTGATTTGTCTTTTTCTGACTGTCCAATTTGACTTTCTTTTAATATTCTTAGCTGTATTATACACTACCTGGTCCTTTTTCTGGCACACTTCCTATTTTCATATTCATATTATTTTTAGTCACCCAGTCTATCATAAATATTGATTTCTTTTCACCCTTTTGTTCTGTATCATAATCACATTTCTACAGAGAAAAAATCATGAAAAAAATGCAATTTAAAATGCACATGCACCCCATTATTTTTTTTCTGGGAAGTGAATTTCTAATAGGCATCAAAATGTAAATGTAAAATATGTGTTAAATACAAATATAACATTTATATCCTATAAAATTGTAGAATCATCAATATGTTATTGCTGTGAGCCTCAAAGCTTACATAGGATACTTTTTTTAAAGATTGTATTTATTTATTCATTTATTTATTTTAAAGATTATATTTATTTCTTCATGAGAGACACAGAGAGAGTGGCAGAGATACAGGCAGGGGGAGAAGCACGCCCCACGTGGGGATCCTGATATGGGATTTGATCCAGGATCCCAGGATCACAACCTCAGCCAAAGGCAGATAGATGCTCAGCCACTGAGCCACCCAGATACCCCTTACATACTATACTTTTCACAAGAATCTTATGTTTAAAACTCCAACATGTATTTTGGAAAACAATTATTATCCAGTGTAAATGTATATCATCAAACAAATAAGTAAAATACTGAAACTAATAAGTGGACTTCCGTTAATTTTTTTGCTTTTTTTCTTAGAATTTCTTTTTTTCCTTTAAGATTTTATTTATTTATTTAACTGAGAAGGAGAGAGAGAGAGAGAGAGAGGGAGACCACATAAGTAGGGAGAGGAAGAGAGGGAAGCAGGCTCCTTGCTGAGGACCCCTTTGGAGGACTTGATCCCAGGCTCCTGAGGTCATGACCTGAGCTGAAGGCAGACACTTAACCAACTGAACCACCAGGTGCCCCTCTTAGAATTGCAAATGCGGTCCATTTCTATCAATACACATAAATTTGAATGTTAATTCCATATAAGATTTTAAATTGAGGTACCCTGGTGGCTCAGTTGGTTAAGCATCTTACTTACCCTTGATTTCAGTTCAGGTCATGATCTCAAGGTTGTGAGATTGAGCCCTTTGTCGGGCTCCATGCATGGAGCATGTTTAAAATTTTCTTTCCCTTTCCATTAGCCTCTCTCTCTGTCTCAAAAAAAAAAAAAAAGATTTTAAATTATAATATAATTTAATATCAGTTAGGTAATACTTGGCACCTTAATCTTAAGTAAATTAACACATGTAAATTCACTTACACTGTGTGCAGATCATTATTTCTAAATAGACACAAAATTACATTTAATATTCTAAGGGCATAAAAACTTAATTTGTTTTCTGCTACTTATTTATTTTTCAAAAGTGTAAATATGAATTCCATGGACATAATTAAAAGAAAATGTAAATTTACTTACATGTTTTTTAAAAATTATTTCTATGCTTCGCACTAATTCAAAGTATGTGTTATGATACCAACTTATTTATTCATCCTTAGCACTTAATGGCTAAATTGTCCTTAATGTTGGTCAGTAAGGTGGATGAAAAAGTTTTCTTTAAAAGTATCTTTGGATTATATTCTGAGCTTTAATGTCCTCAGAGACATAAATATACAAGTGTTTTTGGTCTTTGTGTAACAAGTGAGAAAATAGAATACATAGTATTTTTCCTTTAAGTGTTTAAGAATTCCTTCCTCAACAGCTGCTAAATTTGACAGGATATTACCAAAAACTACTATATTACATTGTATAGCAAAGATTTTAACAAGGATAATCTTATATATACTAGGCAATTTAAAAAATATGCCAGAGAAAGATGATCATTTACGAGTACTTATGATTACAAGACCAAAAAAAAAAAAAAAAAATTGAATTCACATCACTCGATTCCCTCTAAGCCTTCAAATTAGCTTTCTATGATACTACTTTGCTACTAACATTTAAATTTTACAGTAACTTTTTTTTTTTTAATCAAACTACAATTCAAAGATGGATTGGTCAGGTTTACATTGCTGCTGTGTTAATCTTTGGATAATCATTAAAATTTCTAATTTACTTATGGTGCTTCAGCTGAATTATATAATTTGGGGGATAAATTGGCATGATGGCTTTCTCATTAGCTGTTGCTAAGTGATGTGATTAGCAAGCCTATTCTCAGTCTTTATGTCAGCATTCATTATCCTATTTTTTCATGACTGATTCCAATTTTATTTACTCCCAAAAGTTAGCATTGCTATAATTTTTCAATGGTCAAAATCTCACAATCAGATATTTAGGCAAACTGAAGATAAAATATCCTTTTAGGTTTGAGGAATAAATGTTAACTATAGGAATTATAATTCATGAAAAGAAATGGGATATTACAATTAGTTAACCTATTTTCACAAATAATACCCTCAGCATATTTTATTTTATTTTATATTCCAATCTGTTTACTTTAACAGCATTACATTTCCATTAAATTGTCAAAATTTAATTTTTGCGTCTTCTTAATTTATAAGATCTAAAATAAACGATATTGATTAATTGGATGTTTATAATTAAGATAAAAAATTATCCAAACTTAATCTATTCATTTATATTTCATAGATTGTTGCACATTAAATAAGGAAACTTCAAAAACAAAATCTATCTCATTAGATGAATTCAATATTTGAATTAGCAGCAGCATTAAGGTAAAAAAATATAGTCCTGATATGTTTTGACAAATATATAAATTCATTATCACCCCTAATCAAACAGAATATAAAGTAAGAATAGTTTAATTCAATTATTAATTTTTTAGTTTCCAAGTATGTTAAACCACAAATAATATTTTTCATTTAATTTGTTTTGATATTGAATTTTCTTTCCACTGCAACGCATATACAATTGTGTACATGGGTTTAATTTTAATGTAAACACAATAAATTAGTTGTTTATTTTATTTTATTGTCATACTACATATGTTAATTTTGAAAAAGGCCATGAAATGCATAGTATATACATTTTTATGATATAAGGTGTCAATAACATTAAAATAATTTGAATAAATTATCTTAGTGAATAAAACTATAAAAGTTAGACAAAATATTAAAATTATTGCTGGAAGAAATCGTTGGGTTGCCAAGAGCTACTTTTTTATTTATTTATTTTTTTAATGCTGGGGTGGGTGTAAATAAAATGAATACCTAAGAAAAAGAAGAAAGATTAGAGAGGTTAGACTAGCCAACATTTGGAACCACTCTTCTACTGCTGACTGCTGAGGAGCAATTTCTGAGAAGCTGGTTAGCTAAGCAGTACTTTTCATGGGACAAATGGGACACATCAAAGAACAGAAGTAAACATAAGCTATCTTGGGAGTGAAACAACATAATCTTGGACCTCTAATTTTATATTCCATTGATCACATCAAATCCCAAGCTCAAAAATCTAATTAGTCATAAATGAAAATAAAATAATGTCATTATTAAACAAGGAAAAACAAACAATAGAGACAAGCCCACAGGATACCCAGGTGATGGATGGAATGAGCCTGAGCAGGCATAGATTGCAAAACACCCAAGCTCACTCTACCTGAGATGAAATACAAGATTAAAATTTTTATACAAAAACTGTAAACCAGGAAAATTAACAAGTGGATATTTTAAAAATTAAATATAGTAAATAAATTAAGATCTTAAAGAACGGCTTAATATCAGATTAAGCATGTTAAGAAGGAATTAGCGATTTGAAATATGAGTCAGAAGAAAACATACAAAATGAAGCAGAGAGACAAAGAGATATAAAACAAAATGTAAGAAAAATGGAGATATAGCTGGAAGACCTGAAGTCCCTAATGTAAATGAAAGAAGAGTGGGGAAGAAGGAATATTTGAATAGATAATCATTAATAACCCAAATGGGAAGCATTTAATAATCAACAAATTCACAAAACTCTTACAACCCCTGAAAACAATGAAAACAGAATGTCATACTGAGGTAATAAGTAAATAAAAATAATAAAATTCAAATCTAAAATAAGATTTCTAAAACATAATCATTATCTCAAAAATTATTACCTCCAAAACAATGAGAATTAAAGTGAAATATCACACTTTAACCAAGAAATGAATGAAATTCATTGCTAATTTACTCTCTCTTCTCAATAAAAATCTCCTTCAAAAATGAAAAAAAAATATTTCCAACAAAAAAGTTATTTTGTATGGCATATGTATCACCAACAAAACTGGACTAAAGGAAACATTAAAGGATCATCTTCAAACAAGAGAAAAATCTAGGTTGCATCTTGAAAATGAAAGAAGAAATGTATAGCAATAAGAAGCATAAATACATGAATAAATTTAAATCCTTTTGAACTACATTAAGATGCCAGATTTTGCATTTAGAATAGACTGTGAATTAAAATTCATTTGAACAATATAAAATCAAGAGGATGGTAAATAGCAATAAAGTTATATTAGATTTTGATAGAGTAAAATTGAATGTTTTAATCTCTAGTTAATCATCTAAGAATAGGACAAGTACATGGGTACCAAGCCAGAAAAATGAAAAATTGAATAATAAAATTATGAAAATGAGCAAAGAGGGAAAGAATAAAAAAAAAAAACATAGTATGGTTGGGGAAAATGGAGACTAGATTTTATGACTATATTTGAAAAAATATATATCAGTTTTATATGAAACTCAAATGGGTTACAGATTACATTAGAATACAAAGATTATTATACTTGATTGAAACTACCAACAAAATTAAATTATTTTAATTTTAAGAAGAAAGGTTATTAAATGTACGTAACAAGTAAATTTGGTTAGGGTAAAGAAGACACTATGTGATATGATTTAATGATGATATTACCTCTCTGTCTTTTTTTTTTTTTTTGTAGTAGTCTTGTTTCCTTTTCTATGACACAGGAACTTTAGGAGAATACAGTCTCTGAAACAAAGGTAATTCTTCACCATCATTCTCTGAAATGAATCTAGTTCTTCACTATCATTCTCTGAAACAAATGTAGTTCTTCACCATCTGATTTATTCAGTCAGTGATGTAAATTAGCAAAATGGAATTCCCAAAATTCAGAGTGCATTCTGAGACAGTCTGACTTAAAGTTTATGTCATTTATGTAAATTCACGTTGTAGTGCCTTTGGCGCATCTTAAAAAGAATATAATCAAAAAGGAACATGTGATTGCAGCTCAAACTGAGATGCAACAAAGGCTTTGAGACTGTGAATTCATGGGCAGCCTTAAATATGAACTCATCTGAAATCACAAAGACAGAAACATCACATTGTTGGCTTGAATATGTGAATAAAGGAATTTATCACATGCTCAACCATGCCATTGTCGGCTCTGGGTTACAGAGTGAATACCAAAAGAGATTTATTCACTTTATGAGGTCAAATGAGGCTCTAAAACAAATGTGTGAGACCAGCTAGTTGGAATTAGAAGGGATAAAATAGGTATAGTAGACTTTCAATCATTCAAACAACTTCTATGGCATAAAGGGATTTTTATGATGAAAAGTGTTAGTGCTTACTAGTAGGCACATCTGTATGGATTATTTTATTGGTTTGTTTGCTCTTATTTTAAGAAATTCATTCATTCATTCGAGCATGGAGGGGAAAGAGAGAAGGAGAGAGAGAGAATCTCAAGCAGGTTCCATGCCCAGCACAGAGCCCCATGCAGGGCTGGATCCCACAACCCTGAGATCATGACCTGAGCTGAAATCAAAAGTCAGACACTTAAATGACTGAACCACCCAGGTGTCCTATTTGGTATTACTGACACAGCCCTTAGAAATTAAGCAAATATGATGGGTGTATATTGAGGTTAATTGATAGAATGTTGCGGATGGGGATGAATAAATATCAGGTGAAGTAGCCTGACAACTTCCCATATGGAGTATTCCACAGCTGGGACTGTTGAATGGTCTGATAGCAAAGGATATGAAGCAGGATGTAAAGGGCATGAGAAAAGCAAAACAGAAAACTGTGTAGTTGCGTGAATCCTAACTTTGATTAGTCCAGTGATGTTGTCTTCTAATGGACCATATTGTAAGTGTTGACCACAAAGAGTCTACTGTGTGCCTAGAAATCATTTTATGAAGACAACATTCACTGTCTAACTTTTGGAATAATTTTGTCATTCTGGAATTATACTTTTGGATGTAATTACATTTGGATTGGCTTTATGCAGTACTGTTATCTGACCCTTGTTTTTACAAATCATTGCTTTTTTGAGGTCAGTGTAACCATAATAATGCAAAAAAGAAAAAAAAAAAGAGACAACCCTAAATAAGTCAACAATGTAAGTGATAGACTACATGGCAAAAGATTAGAATAAGATACTTTAACTGAAAGTGAAAGAAGACCTTGAAATCATATGAAAACTTTTGAGACCAGACTGTTAAAGAAAAAGTAAACCGCTCTTATCTCAACAGAACTACCAGAAAATACATTCCTCACACCGGTTAAAGACAGACCAATTAAGAAAATGCAAAACTATGTGATGTTAGATAAAGAAAATGATACTTCAGATTTACGATAAACACATTTCAAGATAATGGTTTTCAGATTTGAGGTTTCTGAAAAGGGAAGCATTTGTTCCATGGACACAGTAACAAAAACAGTTGCTAACACCAAATTAATCTCAGTAGAGAAGGTCTTGTCCCTGTTGATCCATCCCGTCCTTCACATCTTGTCAATTTATCTGTGAGAAGAGGGATGGTATAAAGATAGGCTCTTATCTCAAAACATATCATGAAAGTGTAGGAGAGAGGCAGAAAGCAGAATGAAAACTCTGGACCCAAATCATCAATCTTATGTATGTGTAGAGTAGCATGGTTGGCCCATCATCACCTCTGGGGGGAGAAAGTTGCAGTTCGCTGTCAAAGAAGCAGCTTAAGGAAGGAAAAATCAGAGTCAAACTAACATCTGGGGGGTGGTGGTGCGGGGAAGTGTTTATTTGTAGACTATCCATTATCTGAGATTTTCTATTTTTTTTTAATGAAAATTAGAAAGATGGCAATTTATACTGATTTTCTTCTTTTACCAATTCATTAATAAGTCTTGAGAAGACGCTGAATTATTAATGCTATGTATACACTTCTGGTTGAAGATATACATAAATACATAATTTGTTGTGATTTTCCCAATTATTTAACACAAATATCTTTATTCCGTTAAAAGTTATTTGGTGTATTGGATTAATAAGAACCAATGTCTTTTTCTTAAAAAAGAATATACACACACACACACATTCCTAGGGAATGTAAAACAATAATAAGTTTGCTTGTTTATTTTATATAAAGGAATAGGGGAAAAGATATTCTCTGTTACTTACCTCAGTATGAAAATTGCCCCTCAAAATCTGGTTAACACTTTCTTAAATTTCTAAGTAAGTCAGCGGCTAGATGTATCGAACCTCTTGGGCATCTTTATGCTGAATAAATGTCCTTTATTGCCATTTATTTAATGTTAATCGGCAAGAGAGAATTGGTTGACAATCTCTGTTACTTCAATTGTGGAGCAAAATACAGGTTTGACTAAGAATGACTTCTTGTTCCAATGCCACACTATATGGTATCGCGTGAGATGGTAGTTTGCTTGCGATCATCATTTTTACGTTATTTCACTTAAAGTGTAATTCATTGGTCTTCTTATGTCTGTATCTCACTGTTTGTGATTCTTAAAATCCATAATTTTTCTGTTACTTTTTTGTGCTCATCCTATATCAGTAGTTGCCTCCATATATATACATGCAGGGGACTAAACATTTAAAGGTGGGAACTGATCTTTGTTGTTTACCGCTTGCTCATAAAGAACTGTGGTAGGTGTTACACATGTCAATATTTTTCCCTAGCTGAGTAGTTGGAGACACAGCATCCATCAGAGAAAAGTGAAGGGAAGCATCCTCACATAGTGCTTCTGATGTTAAGGCTTCACAAGCATCTGTTTGGCTACACGGAAACACAACACACACACACACACACACACACACATTAGTAGAACTCTCAGGACTGTTTATATAATTACATAATTTGTGAACCCAGTGAGAAATGATGGAAGGATAAAAATCAGAATCCTCTTTGAGTTTTCATTTCCTTAATTACTCATGAGACTAAGTCAGTTTTTATGTTTGATTAACCATTTGTGCCTGGTAACTTGTCTACTTATGTCCTTTGCATATTGCCATATTGAGATAGTCCCTTTCCATTTTTAATTTAAGTGGGCTCAAAATATTATTATAAATACTGTTTGTTTTTATATGTATTATGGATATTTTCTACAGTCATTATCTTTCAGCTATGTTCTCTCCTTGTGCAAATTTATATTTTTTTACAAAAGTTATGTGTGTTTTAGTGTAAAAAGTCTAGAAAAGGGCACCTGGGTGGCTCAGTGGTTGAGCGTCTGCCTTCGACTCAGGTTGTGATCCTAGGGTCCTCAGATGGAGTCCCGCATCAGGGTCCTTGCAGGACACCTGCTTCTCCCTCTGCCTGTGTCTCTGCCTCTCTCTGTGTGTCTCTCATGAATAAATAAATAAAATCTTTAAAAAAAAAGTCTAGAAAAATAGCACAAAATTAAAAAAAAAAAAGAAATTGCCAGTTGAATCACCTGGAAAAAAAAATCCCTAAAAATGCCTTAACTTATCTTTAAGAAACAGCAATAATGAAGAATTGTCTTTACCAGTGTACTATATCCAGTCTTTTACCTTTCCATTCTATTTGGTCAAGGCAACAAGTCACATTTTTTTTTAACTCTGTCAAATATTCAGAGTAAATAAGTTTATGTAATTGAACTATCTAGGCCATAGAAAACCACTAGGAAATCATTTGAGCGGTAACACAAATATTTAGCGTGGGATGGAGATTCTAAAAGTGAGAGCTGGAAGTGGATGGCAGTAGGAGAGCTCCCACTACATGGACTTGTACCGCCATGAAGTCAATGACCCTGTAATTCAAACCCACCCTTCTACACTCAACCTAGCCCTGATGATGCTGACCCTGTAACTCTGCAACCAACCCACCTTTCTCCTTGTCAATTGTTCTAGGGCCGACTTTGACAATGGGGGTGTCAGAGGGACACTGCAGGATGGGTGAGTATGAAGTGGCCTCCTACTGGTTCTTCTCTGTTTGCCGTCCTTGTGATGACCACACAGCCATGCTTCTTCACTCCAGAAGAAGTATTCTTTTCAGGAGCAGCAAGAGACCACATTTTTTTCAATTTTCCCAACACTTGAGGAACCAGCTTTGCTTTGAGGAACCCCAGAGATGGGGTCTTGGCCCTGCAAAAGACGTCCCCTCCCCCTTTAGAGACATGGGCTGCAGATGAGCAGTGTCCTTTCCTCAGAGGTCTGAAGCCAAGTTCCATGGGCCCTCCTTTTAAATTTCTAAGTTTTAAATATTTTAACCAAGTCTCTTCTTTCTTCAACCCTAGATACAGGTGGTAGCTCTGTCAGCAGTTTTATTTTATTTTGTTTTGTTTTGTTTATTTTATTTTTTATTTTATTTTATTTTATTTTGCTCTTCTAATCATAACTTTCTCCCAAGTTAGCAGCACATTTGTATAACACATTTTCTTCATTCAAGTAGTTGATGTGACTTTTTTCCTCCTATTTGGCTGATACAGACATGTTCCTGGGACCCCATCTTCATAAGTGTCCCTCCTTCCTCTTCCAATTGTGTGAAGCCAATTGTTCTCCAGCCATTTCTCCCTTGCCACTCTTGTACTTGTTGTCCAGGCTTTATCGTGATTTTCATGTTGACAAGTGACCCTACCAATCTGCAGTCAACTGCTGATTTTTATCTTTTTTTTTTAACCATATTCTTGACAGCAAGTAAAGCTACAGTAAACATGGCACTTTATCACACAGCACTAGCTTTTCCTTTGTCCTTTATCTCACTATCAGCGCTGTTACTGTAATAACTTCCATCACCATTAGAGTCACACCTCTTTACCAAAACACTCAAAATACATTGCAAGAAAAAGGAGCCACAGTGAAGGAAGCAGGATGTAATGTAGAACACATGCATTAAATAATTATTTATTTTATTAAACATTAGGGAATGAATATTAAAATAACTTCAGAAGATGATAGCAAGGTGGTGGGCACCAGAGTCAACCATGAATAAAAAGAGTAGCAAGAGGAGACTGGGGAGAGAGGTTTGCCATTATATAGTGCGGCGTCCCTACTTTGGTTCCACGTGCAGGAAAAGTAGGGCTTTTTAACTAGGAAGCTGACACAATTCTATTTGAAACTTTGAGAGGTATATTGAGCCTTCAAGTAGAGATATTAATTTGGCATTTGGACATATGTTTCTAAGGCATAGGACAGGGGTCAAAATTGATGATAAACGTATAGATAAGTTTCATCAAGCAGTTAGTTAACCATAGTTATACAAAATGATTGTAAATAATGTATGATGTATTTCTGATGCCAGTTTCTAATGCCCTGCCAAAAATAAATGATTCGATTGGTTCCGTTTTGGTGTAGCCTAAACTTGTCTCTCTGTGTCCACACAAGACAGTTTTCTTCCTAGCTGTCCCGTGCTATTTTATATCAGCCTATTTTGGATTTTTGTTTCATTGAGACAGAACCAGCATTTTACTTGCATAAAGAGAAAAATATTATTTCAATGTCTAGAAGTAGAACAATTTTTAATAGTATTACCAAAGAGATACTTCTTTTGATAATATGTAATTTAAGCTTTTATTATTTGACTTCCAGACTTTATTATTTTTATTTTGTAGGATCAGCTTGGCTATATAACTATGTTTCCCTCATGATTCCGGGTTTTCCCCATGCTGAATTACAGAGTAAGATTATGAGCATCTCCAGTGTATAAGAAAGCAACTTCTTGACTGAATCTCAACTGAAAAGCAATTCCCCTTATTGACCAGGAATATGAAATTCATGATATTTTATGTTTTGTTATTTAAATTTCATGTGTGCAGCCATCCTGTACTTTGCTGTGTAATCACTTCACATCGTAAAATGTGGGTTCTATTATCCACAAATCCAGAGCAAATAAGTCTCAGCAGTAGTTAAGCAAATTTACATGTGGTGGTAAACTTGTAGAACTCACTTACCTTTAAGAGTGATCACAGTTTGAACATTCAGATACCCTGAACTACTTCTAGGTATCAAAAGAGGCAATCTAAAAATAATTTGTTGAGAATATGAGAGGATTAATAAGCTATCTGACAAAAAAAATGTGTTTTTTTTTCTTTTAACAGCTTGCTGAAAAGGATCACTAGTTTTCCTTTATCTACTCCTTACCAGTGTAAATTCCTTTTCTTTATAAGTTAAAAATCTTGGACTTCATTATGAAATACACACATGTACACATCCTAACCCCACCTTAAAGCCATACTTTTGTAGATGCTGATTTAATTACGGTCAGACAAAAAGGATTTTCTTCCCAACTTTATTAATCAAGCTTTTTTTAAAGATGGAAATAACAATAAACCTTATTTTTTAAATCTAATTTTCCATGAAAACAAGATAGCTTATATGTAAGATTTGTTGCCTTCATTAAAAAAATTGATTCACAGCTGCAAATATGAGCTTAGTTTCCTAATATTTCTTTGTATTTGTCAAAACAAAATAAGGGAAATCATGAAATATATAATGTGCTGTGCTTGCATTTATTTTAATTGTTATAGTTTATTAAAATAAATATGAGTATAAACACCATTAACTAGAATATCTCATCTTTCATTTTAAAATAAAATAACTATAAATCAAGTAGTTCATTGAGTAGAGCACATTGTGATCTTCATGTAATATCACTTATATGCTACAGGGGAGCAATGAGTATCATTAGTGAAGCACCATTCCTCTGTGTGTATGAAAATATAAATAAAAATACCTTTACAAATTTCCTTGTAAAGGGTGTAGAAGCTCTGATACTTAGACATCTTTGGATGAAATAGAAATAGTACATTTGTATCTGTTTCCTTTTAAAATTTTGCTTTTAAAGATAAAATAAAGTTTTGCTTTTGATTCGAAATTATTTTTGCAATGTATTGGTTTGTTTCTTTCAGATTTCATTTCTTTCAGGTCATTGGAATATTCTATTCAAAGTCATAGGAGGTTTTCAAATCTGCAGGCTATCATAACAGGACAGTTAACCTTTCTTTCCTCTTAAATTATTATTCACTATTATTTAATATCATGTCTCTGTTCTGTTCAGTGTTCCAACAATTCTGGCATTTTGCCATGTTTGTACTACTTTTCCATAAGACAGAATGTTGAGGGTGATGTGCTATTTTTCTAATCTTTATTTATTTAAAAAAAAAAGAAAATTCTCACTTCTAAAATTTTGTTTCAGAATATCTTTTAAATTATTTCGAGGGCCATCTGAGTGGGTCAGTCAGTTAAGCATCTGCCATAGGCTCAGGTCACTATCCCAGGATCTTGGGATTGAGCCTTGTCTTGGGTTCCCTGCTCCTGTGCCCTCTCTCTCTTTCTCTCTGTGTCTCAAATAAATAAATAAATAAATGATCTTTAAGATATTTAAGGGATATATCTAGAATTGAGGAAATTACACACAGTCAAAATTGTAAATCATAGGCTAGTAGTTTTTAGGAACTCATTTACTTCAAAAAATCTCATTAAAATCTTTTCTTACTTTAATGAGACAGATAATAGTTAAGTTTCTTTTAAATATATAATACTGGTTCTAAAAACTGTTCTTAATGAAAAAAAGGTATTAGAATATTATAGTCTGTCCTAAAAAGCTTTTCACAAATGTAAAAATATTTAAATAGGTGTTCTTCAAATTTATTATCATAATCAGAGTATGTTAATAAATAAATAAGACAGTAAATTCTCCTTAACTCTCCAAAAAATTGCCTTTTTTTCCTCTGTAAATAATTACAGACTTTTCTAAACTTTTTGTCATTGATTTGACAAAAATGTCAATTATGTTCTGTGCTTGCAAAAATCAGTTACATCAACAGATGCTGAACGGTGGAGTTCTCAGTAAAGAGGCAAAGGCAAGGATGAACCCTACCATCTGAACTTACCAAGGATGTGATCAAGGGAGTGTATGTGGGAAGCCCACACAATTACAAAGATGTATATATTTCAAAGTTTCTAAAAGCCATAATCTGATATGTTAATTAAAAACATTAGAGAAATATAAAGGCTGGATATACAGAGGAAATCTTTAAGACTCCCACACCACAGCAATAATAAATGTGTCAATAGATTCAAATATAAATTATATACCGTTAATTGAGTTAGAAAAAACACTTAAAGTGTCATGGCCGCAATGGCTTTGTCTCATGCGACATGCTGCTTTTTTGTGGTAGTTTCAGTGAAGATAGAGAACACGCTTATTTCACATAAATCTGTTTGTTAATTCATGAATTATCTGCGTTGTAAATGATCTACAGATATTGAGAGCTCTCCTTCAGGAGCCAGAGGATACCTGATTGTATATATCATAACCTCTTAAAGGTTTAATTAATGGTGACTCAGGTGGGAAGAATTATAAAATTACCGCCCCGCTTCAAGAACCTGGACCGTGTATAATCTCCTACGTTTTGGGGGTGTGAGAGAACCTCTGAATATGATGAGCTATCACTCCTCTGATTAGTTTACACTATGTGGTAAATTGACTTTAAGAAAAAAGGATAGTCTGGATGAGCCTAGTATCTTAATTACTTTTTAAAAACAGAATATTTTCTCCTCCTGGCAACAAAACAGACAAACAAACGAAATCATTATTGTCTTGTGGAAAAAAATATTTTGAAGCTGTTTGGTTACTATCATGTTCTTTAACCATTATAACTTAAATTACCTGTGTGGAGTATCTGTCTTTTTTTTTTTTTTTTTTTTTTTTTTTGGAGTATCTGTCTTTTGCAGTCACAGTATTGTATTTAGCAAGCATTTATGATATTTAATATACATTCCTCAGAGGACCAACAAAAAAAAACCTACCAGGGTAACTCATGATTATATGATCTTTATATCAAGATATTATTAAAGGGATTTGACAAATGTTTATATCGAATGTGAATATTCACATACAATTTAGGCATACACACAGAATAATTTCGAATTTTTTTAAGTTTAAACACTTAGTATCACATGTCATAAAAGATAAAGTCATATTATAAATTATATATGTGTGCATGTAAGTATATATGTATATATATTTTAAATGAAAACATGCATCTTTAATTAACTTTCCCAACTTTTCTGTCTATAATTTCCTATTGAGAATTTATGTTCCTGTCCCTCACTAAATACTGCTAGCTTGACAGCCACCTATTCTGCTGTCTTTCTGTTGATATGATATACAGCAGCATTCAGGAGCTCATACTCTCAAGATTGATGATATTGTTATTCAGGGTTTTTTGCAAGCTTTTAGGTTATACACTAGATGGGAAGGACAAATCTACCCAGTCTATTACCTCAGTACATGTTTTTATAGCTATAGAAGTCATCATGCTCTCCAAGAGGCCATGTTCTTTTATAGAGGCTGATTGGACAAGCTGCAGAGAATTTTCTGATGTTTGGATTTCTGCTTTCAAGCGTTGAGATGGATTTTTAATAGTTTTAATAGTTTCTTTCTTTCTTTCTTCAGTATGTTTAAGATCAATCTAAAGTGCTTTTATTTTATTTTGTGAGAGCTATTCCATTATAGAAAATTCCTTACTTTGAGAAATTCTTAACATTTTCCAATAATGTCTCTTTCTCTCCAATAATACTTGGCTTGATATTGAATTGATAACATTGACTTAAGATTCCTTTTTCAAAAAATTTTATTTTAAGTACAATCTACCCTCCAACATGGGCTCAAACTCACTATCCCAAGATCAAGAATCACATGTTCTACAGACTGAGCTAGCCAGGCACTCTGAGATTCCTTTATTTGTTACAGGTTATCTGTGTTTCCTCTTAATTCAAAAAGATGTTTAACAGTCTAAAATATTAGGTTACTGCATGCAATATTTAACAACTTCCATTTTCCCATTTATTTGGTTTTCTTTTACTTTTTTGTCTATTGCCTCATCCTCTGAATTAGATTTGACCTTTTTCTACTTTTTTTTTTTTTTGCTCAATGTCTTAATACTACAATCTCACTTTATATTTTGATTATCTCAATCATATTTCCCAAATTCTCAAATGCCATTTGTCTGGTTCCTCATATGTCAATTGAATTTTGCTTCAAAACCCTTTTCACTATAAGGCATCAATGCAGAACATGGACCAATTTATTATTATTATTATTATTATTAATTATTATTATTATTAAAATATCAGTGGTTCTTTACAAATTATTTACCCTAATTTATGTAATCCCATTTTATTTTATAATTCTTGAACAAGTCTATTCTCACTAATCAAACCATTTTAGCTACCTCCTAAACCAGTCAAATTTCTTTGTTGTTGTCTTGGTTCATACTGTTGCCAGTCCTTCATCATGAATATTCTCTGTCCTTTTGTGCATTTTACTCATCCAGCCACCCAGGGAGTCAGGAAACAAACACCATGAATAATATTTCATCTCTTTAGGAATTGTTTTGCGTTGATTCCTGTACCAAATGTCTCCTGTCTTACTTTTTATTTCCCGAAATAACTTTTTAAATATCATGTTTACTGTTGAAAACATATGTGGCCTTGGTGGATTATATAGTGATTCCATGTTACCGGTTTTATCCTATGTCTCTACTATCCCCATTTCTCCACTCCGTCAACAAATACGAGCTCGTGAAAATCATCTTTACTTCATGGTGTGTGTGTGTGTGTGTGTGTGTGTGTGTATGTGTGTGTGTGTTTGTGCTTTTGTTACCAGGTAAAAGCAAGGGGCAAATCCATATATTCTGAAATAAATCTTAACCCTATTTTCTCCTAAAGTGTGACTTTTTATTGAGATTACTAATTTTTTTTCAATTGAGTCTTTTCTTAAGTTTTATGAGAAATTTAGACAAAAATCTTGTTGTGTGTCAAATGCCTTTCATTTTATGGTGGAAGAAACTTTGCTACAACTAGATGATGATGGAAAATTTTATTATAGAAAAATTATTTCCAGTTAGCTGATAGTTTTCATGTTAAAACTCATCTGGTTCTTGAAGTAAGATTAATCATTGGTTTTAAAGAAATAATACCTTTCATATGCAAATTTTGTCATATTTAGTCAAAGAATGGAACCAATTTCTTTTAAAACTCTCTAGGATATTCATATATATTTGAAATCCTAAACCATAGAGGGTTATTCACCTAAATCTATGTATGATGACATAGTTAAAATATTTTTGAAAGCCATTTTGATATTGAATCATAGCAATTCTACAAATTTTTTCAATTCCAAATCTTCGTTTAAAAAATGATTGTATTTTACAGAAGCAACCATGGAAATTTGGTGTTGTCAAACAAGGTACATTAGATTCTGAAATTTAGTAATACTATTTTTTGTTTAAAACTCTATCTTAGAGAACCAACAGTGAATTAAAGCTATGACAAAGCTCTTTCATATTTTACTTTGTTAGAGATATAATTCAGTGCAAAAATTCTTTGAGGTAGTATTTTTTTTTAATATTATTTACCTTGAGAATCTGATTAAATATTTTCCTTGAAGATATCAATAATCATTGTTAAGGGAACATTGGTAGTCTGATAGGTAATAGAGATGCACCAAATCTTGATGCCTGTGGTTTCAAACAAAAGTGAAACATCTCAATTTATGGATGTTAAGTTCATTTGTAACTTAAAAATATAAAAATCATATTAATTAGGAAAATCAAAGGTGTGAAGACTGGAATAGCTAACTTGGTCAAAGTGTATAAATAGCTCCACCTCAGGGAAGATAATATAAGATACCCAGTTCCACTAACTTTCAGAATATTAATTGCTCATAAATGTTCATGAATTTATGTGTCACATTAATGGACTTGTTTGAACATGCACAAATTATTCATTATTCCACTGCCAGTAATTATGCTGCAGATTTTTCATTCTATACTTCTGCACATTATGTAAACTAACCAATTTGAGGCCTTGTCATTGATTTAGAATTCTGCATTTAAATATAAGGAAAGTAGTCACTGTAATAATTGTAATTCACCATTACTTTATTTTCAAAGCATCTTGTATTTTCTAATACAAGACGTATTAGAAGATTTGTATGCAATCCGTGATAAGTATGACTAGATTTCAAATTTTTCCTGTGTGCATAAAGATTGTTTAAAATTGTATTATTGCCCATCCAATAGTATTTACATGATTATTATGAATGTATGAAGTACAGATTTTGAAAAAAAAATCATGTTAATTTAAATTTATATGAAAAAAGCAGTTCATTGAACTACTAATTAGGATACTTGTTATTACTCGTTTGTTTCCATATATACCAAAACATCATTTCAAAATTATCCTCTTATTTTAAGTACTCATATGTATTATTAAACCTTTAAATAAAAAAGTTTGAGAAAATATAAAACTAAACATTAGTATTTATGCTTGCTTTTATTGCCAGTCATATGTAATAACTTAATATGAACTAAAACAACAAGAATGATCAGTCCTATTTATGACATTATTTTAATAAGTACACTGTTTATAATGTATTAACTACCTGAAAGGTGTTTTTGGAGAGGAGTGGTACTGTTTATATACATTTTCAAAAACAACCAGTCTTTGGAAATCTGACCTTGAAACACTTTAGTAATCTTCGAACCGAAGAAATAAAAGGCCAATCTGATCACTTTTGTTCAGAAGAACCCTGCTGAATATAATAGTACTATTTTGTGGCATTAAATTATAGCCATATGCTCAGAAAGGTTTCATTCTGCATACCTTGAAGAGTGTGGTCAGCTATCATTACTAAGGGATTGACTTGTTGGTCTCTTAATTTTTTTCTCTCTTTAGCCTCCTGAGGCATAGGTTTCATGCCTGGTAGTTGCTTCCATTGTAAGTAGTATTCAGGTTAAACCAATGTACATCCTCAAGGAAAAGCGTATCTAATGCAGGTCTCTGTATTTTAATTAAAAAACAAACAAACAAACAAACAAAAAAACAATGTCAACAAGCCATAACATTTTATTTCTGAACCAGTTACATGTAGGACAGTTATTTGTTTCTATTAAAATAGTTTGGGTCCATTTCTTATGCTATTTTATTGCCTACCCACCCCCCACCCCTGACACTGACTCAAAATATCTAAAAGAAGAGAAGCTACTTATTAGAGAATTGTGTTTTAAAAATAGGATGCCAGGTGGAATATGTATGTATCATTTAACAATTAGTATTTATTTATTTGGTTTCTTCCAATTACAACAAAAACTCCTTGATGGCAAAGAATTTTCCTTTTGCTATGCACAGTATTTCTAGCACAACGCATGCAAGCAATATTTCTGAATTAAATAATTTACGTATTTCTCAACTAAATAATTAATTTCCCCTTATGTTAACATGCACTTTTGATATATTACATGAGAGTTTGATATAAACCCTTATTTTATCAATCTTAGATTTTGTTTAGCAAGTGCTATGGTCTGAATGTTTGTGTCCCACAAAAATTCATGTTAAAATCCTAATACTTGATGTTATGGTATTAGGAGGTGGGGCCTTTGGGAGGTGCTCAGGTTACAATGGTAGGTAGGGCTCCTATGAATGGGTTTTCCAACCCCTTTCACTATGTGAGGACCAGCAAGAAGGGCCATGTGTGAACCAGAAATAAAGCTTTCACCAGGATGTGACCACGATGTTGCCTTGATCTTGGTCTTCCCAGCATCCAGACCTGTGAGAAATAAATTTTTGTTTTTCTTAAGCCTTCTAGTCGGTGGTAGTTTTTTTATAGCAGCTCAAACAGACTAAGATTGAAAGTATTTTCTGTTTATAAATCTAGATCCCCACTATTGAACATAAAATATTCTTGAATTTCCAGGACTTATTTGTGACTTGAAGATAAACATCTCACAATATTCTTTATAACACATTTTGCTTGCTCTGAATTTAAAATGATAAAGTGAGGATATTGTAAAAATAATAGTCCCTGCATAAAGTCTTGGATTATGACACTAATTTCTATAATTCTTCTTGGGATGTTACACTCCCTTTTTGCTTGCCATTTTTGCTTGGACATAAAAGGAGCAGAAATTGCAATTTTTTTTCCCACTTAAATCATCATTCCAAAATTGCTCAGGAGACTAAGGTAGGGATGCTGTTAGTTATTACTCATTACTATTCCTACATAATTCTGAAATGGGAAAGTTGTCAAGGGTGGATCCGAACTCTCTCTGTATCCACTGTCAACAGAAAAGTGTGATCTCTTACCTCCTCCTCTCTGATCATCTTAGAATACTGGGTCACAGAATACAGCCACCATAATGGAAGGAAACCTAAGGAAACCTGTTGCATCCCTTATGGAGACGGATGGAAGCCCATGATAACTGCCCATTCTGAGCTCTTAGTTAACAGCCACTACCAGTTTACCAGCCTGGTTAGCTACTGATCTTGGAAGTAGTGATCCCAGCCCTAGTAGAACTACATTATCTAACAAGCTAATGCTGCATGAAGCAGAAACATGACAAACTGCCAGGCCTTGCCCAAACCAAAAATTTGTGAATAAAATCAATGCTTATTATTGTTGTAATCCACCATATTTTGGAGTTACACAGCAATAAATTATCAAAACACCTTTATCGCATCACCTCCAAAATCCACCATCATGACTGCTAGATTGTAGAGACATGTTAATCACTAGAGATTAGTGTCAATTCAGGGCCAGTATCTAGTGTCAAATTCCATTTTTTTCTAATGAAATAACCTCCAAAATGGCTACAAGTACTTTGGAGGAAGCTTGGGGATAGAATCCACGTATAGACTAGAGGTTGCACTACAAGAGAGACTTAGCTTTCCTCTTAATTGAGGGGCTCCAAGAATGTAGACATTACATTTGGGGAATGCAAACAGGCTGGCATCTGGAACAAGAAACCGTATCTCTTCTGTAGTGACTGCTATTAAGTATCTGATCATTAAGCCTAGAATTTATCCATCAATATATGCCAAGAAATTTCGTAATAAGTTGCCCATCCATTCGAATATTTTATTTACTGAATGCTTTATTAGATTTGTTGTGGTAGTGATTCCATATTATTCCTAAATGTTAAGGACTATAAACAACATCTGTAATAGTGAATCCCAGTAATCCCATTCAGACAAGAGTACCCATTTCCATGGCAACAGCCTCTGCCACAGTCTCCCTATAAAGGCAGCCAACAAAGAGGCTTCCAATGATGCTCAACTATACATACATCAATACCCCAACGAAGGAAGTGTCTAGCCATACCTCTTAGAGTTACGATCAAGGGACCACTGAGCATTTTGAACATTCTACATGCCCATTTCCTTAAATCTTTCAACTCTCTCCTTTATATTATCTCAAGAAAGTCTTGACAATTCAATTTCATAGACTGCAGCCAGTTATTTAGTCCAAGCTTTATAGCCAAATGGGTGGAACATTAATGCTGCTCCAAGGTGCTCAAGCCAATATATTAACATTAATCCTAGATAAATAAATTAATCTTGCATTAGTTTTTGTGCTGAGTAACAAAGTACCACAAGCTGGGAGGCTTAGAAAACATGCATTTTCTCTCTCAAGTTTTCAAAGTGTCCTCTGCTTCCCAGATTATTACAGGCTATGGCTGGAGGTTCTCTCATTTTCTAAAGGATGACTGCAGCTCCTGGAATGGCCTCTCTACCTTCTCCATAGTTAGGTCCCAACACAGTGGTTTGCTTCTTTAAAGCCAGCAAGGAGAATCTTTTGTGCTCCAGAATGTTAACATAAATTTCCATATAATGCAACCTAATCAAAGATGATCTCCCATTCCCTTTGTCATATTATATTACTCAGACACAAGTCACAGCTTCCCCCCGCCCCGCATTCAAAGGGAGGGGGTTCTATGAGGTTGAATCACTGGGGGTCCCCCTTAGGGTGGTTGCCATATATGCATCAACTAAAGGTTTTCTTTTTTAACTGGAGTGTAAGCCCCATGAAAAGAGAAAAGTATATTGTTGACAAAATTCATGAATTCGAGAAAATACTAAGAATTTTGGATATTGTAATACATGTTTCTGTGTTGTATACCCATTTGAACCTCAAAAATTGTATGCACATTTTCAGAAGCCCAAAGTGTCTAATTTTCTGTGAGAATAATCTTATAGAGCTCTGTTTCTTATTTTTATCAATATATATTTATAATATATAAAACATAAGAACAAAAATGCAAATCTGATTAGCTGAGCAGTTGCTGGTTTTTATCAAATTTTCTCTGGTATGCATTCCAACAGTGTATTTCTCTCTGCTCCTGACATATACTTTATTTCAATCTTAAAACATCACATATTTTAGCAGGAGTTTAAAATAGTTATCTTCCAGTCAGGATGCAGGCGGTGATGGATGCAAGTTGGTTCCCTGGGGACCTTGTTAGAGAAAATCACTCATATGTTCAGTGAGCATTTGAACAAATGGACCTGCTGTTCTACCTAATGCTAGTGTAATTCCTTGATATATGGTCACTGTGTGTGACAATTGATGCTGTCACTTAGTTCGTAAGCATAACATTTCTAAACTCAAGTCCTAAGAGTTGCATATTAATGCTTCTCTAAGGGGTTATCATAAACAAGACGAATGAAAAATTCTAGTCTAGGCACTCAATTAAAAATAAGTGCATGCCCTTAGTTGAGGAAATTAAAACAATATCATATATATATACATATATATAATTGTATTAGGGCATTTTGGAGAGTTCTAGTTGAACATGCTTCCTGGTTGGATTCTATTTTCCAGGCAATAGGTGTTTCATTAGAGGGCTTTGCTGCTGCAGGTAGGGACTGTCGAATCATTGGGGAGCACAATTCTATGTATGGTTTGTGTAAAGCTGCAAAATTAACCTTAATCTGGCCTTGGTGACCTAAAATATAGCATTTAGGTTGATTTTCATAAACAAAATGATAGTGAAAATTCCAGGAGATATCTTTGTGGGCTAAGCCCTGTGATTGCTTAGCTATTTAATACAAAAACTGAAAATAAATACCAACATATATTTATGTACAGTTTCTCTCTCTCTCTCTCTCTATATATATATATATACACACACACACATACATGGTTTCTCTAATGGCATTCTTTAAATGGATTCAAATAACAGTGAATCTGATTCCAAAAAAGGAAGGTTTTCTAAAATGTGTTTCAAAGCTGTTGTATAGCTATTTAATACCATATTCAGTATTCAAATTAGGAATTAGAGAATAATCTAATTTTATCTACATTAATAAAAGAGAATAGCAACTGTAGAAACCAGAAATTTAAATAATCCAAAAACTAGCTGTGTTCGGCATTAAAACTTGATTTATTCACTTAATTTAAATAAGCATTTCTTGAATTCTAGAAATTGAGTACATTACCATAGATTAAAGTCAAAGTCTCATGAAGAACTTGCCCTTGTGTTAATTGATCAGCTTGTTTTCCTTTCCAATAAGCACATTATAGTTTTTGTTCTAATGGGTTTCCCCTCGTTTCAAAAATCTTCTCTCCTAAATGTTGGAGAATTAAATGTATTCATCTAATACATTTCAGTAACCTGTAATATCAATAAATAAGTCTTTGTGTAATGAAATGTGTATGTAAAATATAAAATAATCATGAAACAAATATATAAATATGAATAGTCTCTTATGACAGTATTGAAAACACATTTTAAACCTGATTTTTCTAAATTCCCAATTTAATAGAAAGAAACATGATTATTGAATAATAGCATTAAATCAATACCACTTGAATATTTAATAAATATTTAGTATGTTTGTGAGATTTAATAACTTTATACTACACACAAAGATGTATAAGTTCCTAAGTGGATTGAAGCCTGGTAGGAAGAAGAAAAGAAAAATCTGACATGATATTTATCACTGAAAGTTAAAGAAAGAGAAACATTATGCTCTGTCCTCTTTTAAAAAGACTTGGAACACCACCTTACACAGTTTGATAGACCACTTGAGCTAGAAGCAGAGTAAAGTTGGCAATGTGATCAGTTCAAGGACAGGAGGACAGGAACTAGCACCTCGTGGCTCAGATACATCAATTCCAGTAAAAACTGAATGGAATTTCCCAGTCGTTTTCCAGCCACAGATACAGAATATCACTGAGATTTAAGGATCACTGAACCGGCCATGGAGTTTCTGTGGTGAGATGATCGCACAGCATAGGTTATGAGATGTACAGTCTAGAGCAGGGATCAAATGGAAGATGTGACTGAAATGGAGAGAGGGTTAGTAGTGATTCTATTCACTTCAAGTGAGTACTCCTTTGGGTCATATCCGACTGGAGAGACTACCAGGGCTTTACAGCGCTAAAAAGACTGAACATGAGGTACAGTAGACCTTCAGTACTCAGACTTCAGTAACAGAGTCAGGAAAAAAAGAGTTGCTGCTCAATGACCAAGGGAAATTAGTGAAACTCAACTGGAAGATACTAGGTAATATAAATAAATAAATACGTACAAACATACATCCATACTAGCATCCGCATAAGCATAGATCATCCAAACACACTACAGAAATTCAACTTTTTTACCATTAAATTAATTTTTTATGTTTTATGCATGTCGTCATTCAGCAACTATTCATGCTTTCCAGTAAATAGTAATTACTTAATTGAAAATACACTCCATGTATAATTTATACATATGGATGGAACGTTGAATTCACAGCTTGTATCTAATTGAGTGAAAAAGAATTATGTAGCAGGTTTATATCACTAATAGATATAAAATAATGTTAGACAGCTCTGCTCTAAGAAACCCATTTATATCTTGTCCATAAATGATTGTAAATATGCTAACCGTACAGATACACAAAGTGCCAACTTCTTTCAATTTAAATCATACGCAAACACGTGTAAGAATTCTCCAAATAAATGCATACATATGCATATATGGATATTTAAACCAATTTTTATGAATGCCATGGGATATAACTGGTGATTAATTTATTTATTCCTTAATTTAAATAAGTTATGAAGACATAGTTTATAATTTTGGGACCTAATTCTCTATGCATTTCTTTCATTCTGAACATATTATAATAAGATGTAGTGATGATTTTTGTTCTGGATTCCTGTTTCAGTGATAGAGCAAACATCCTTGGCAGATAGATATAGCATTTCTGTATAGGACAGGGAACCGATTTGTTTGTGTGCTGTATAATAAAGGTAATATCTCTTCAAGGCAAAATTAGGAGTGTGTGACTAAGATATATTATGAAAAATTGATGTTTTCTACACTTGAAGCCCCTCAGCTGGGACATAAAACCACTGCTTATATCTTTGTAGGTCTGTCTATATCACCCCGATGGGAATCACATGGGGAACCAGACTGAAGCTCATGCAGGCTGCAGTGCCATAAATAATAAAGTTCTTGATGTGACCAGGGATTCTCCTATCTTCTGTCCACACCTATGAAATGTGGCGGGCTACCTTGTAAGCATGCAAGCAAGGTACAATCCCAGATCCTTCACGGTTCTTGATAGGCAATTAAAATAGAGAAAAACTGTGAGATAGAGATAATAAATCCAGACAAACTCAATACCTACAATTATAAGATGACCAAACAATTACCCTATAAACAACAAATTCATTGCCAGTAACTTTCTAACTCATCAGATGTTTATTTTATTTAATGCACACATAACAAAGTGAAATTATATTGTTTGTTTATTTGAATACTTGTTTTCACCTGGTTTCCGTACCTTCTTCTCCCATTCTCCTGTGTCCCCAATGAAGTCACAAGGTTTTTCATGTTCAGTAGTAGTCATATCTGCTTGAAACATAAAGTACTTAGTACTTACACTAAATGGATGGCTAAATGCTTGATGAATACAAACAAAGGAAATGACAACAGCATAACATTTTATTTTGAATTAACATTGAATCACATTAACATTTTACAGTATGAGAGAGAGGCACTAAAGTCAGGGAACAAAAGAACAGACCTGGTATAAGAGAACAGTACAAAGAGAAGTTAATATTTAACAGAAAACATTTTCTGACAAAAGAACAGACCTGGTATAAGAAAAAAGTACAAAGAGAAGACAATATTTAACAGAAAACATATTCTGAGAAATTTAAGAGGACATCAAACTCCTTGAAATAAGGGAAGGCTGTTCTGTAATACACCAATAAGTCCGATGAGGATTAGTACATCTGGAAATGAAAGCAAGACATGGATAAATTCACCTATGTGATGGGCTGAAAGTGTGAATGAAAAAATTACAAACTCAATTATTAGGGTGATGACCAAACTAAGAAAATCGAAGAATCCACTGATAAAAATCACAATGAGGAAATACGAAGGAAAAATCACAAACAAATGCCATAAACTGGCAAATGTTTTGGAATTCTCCACAATAGAAATTCTATCCTGAGAAAGTAGAAACATTGGAGGAAAATATAAAAGAAATGATAGAAAGACCTTTTAATAATTGAAAAATAAACATGTCTTTAAAGACACTTAGAGGATGCCAAGCAAGATTAATTAAAATAAATTAATTAGAAATAACAAAACCAGGGGGGCCGGGGTGGCTGAAAGAATTGAGTTTCAGACTCCTGGTTTCAGCTCCGTTTGTGATTTCAGGATCATGGAGTCAGGCTCTGCATGAGACTCCACGCTCAGTGGGGTATGCTTGAGATTCTTTGCCCTTCCCTCTCCCTCCCCTTCTGTTCCTCCTCCTGCTCATGCTCTTTCTTTTAAATAAATAAATAAATAAATAAATAAATAAATAAATAATAAATTCTTGAAAAAGGAAATAACAAAACCAATAAATAACTCATTTGAAGGAAATAACATGGGAGACTCTCTCTACCAGATATTAGTAGTTATTACGGTCAAAACCCAGTGTTTGTCTTATCTAACATATATCATGCACTAAAATAAATATTGTCTTTAGCTTTTGATCCCACTTACTCAGTCCAGTCTTTATAGATACTTTCAATTCTCTTTATGAGTCTAAACTCTTATTTTGAATTTGCTGTTAAGATGAAGGAGGAGAAGGTGTGAAGAGAAGACAAAGAATGTTAACTTTTTTAAGATTGCCGTTGTAACATGAGATGGATAGATAAGGCTCCCTTCAAATTCCATCTAGTTTCTGCAGTACTTATGTGACAGTTTAATAGTCTTGCTTTTAACTTCTGTAGTGTGGTAGTAACTACTCTTTCCCAATCTGTGCTGTTTAATTTGTTTTCTACATTCTTGCAAAAATAGAAGGCATATATCCATTTATAGAGCATATGTACAAAAATGCACACTAGTATATGAAGAAAAAGTAATCCACTTTCTAGGAACACATTTGTATACTGTGCTGAATTTCTGTCCATTATTTTTGAATTTTTACATTATTGAGAGGATAAAACATGTTATATAGATTGACATTTTTATATAAGTGAAATAAGCATTATCCACCTCACTCAAAACAAATTAGAAGCATCATTTTAATTCCTATGTATTTTAATAAAGCATCCTGTAATTTGTTTAATGATTGCTAATTCTTGAAATTTATGCTTTCAATACTAACTATAATGCTCCAATCAGTGCCAATATAATGTTATATCTTTTAAAATGTTATTAAAAATACAAGTAGAATAATTGCTAGATCAGATAAGATGCTGTTAGAGAATTCTGACACATGTAAATTATTTTCAAAGTAACTTTAAAAATTTACAATTCTCCAAATATTTTATAGGCTTCCTTGTTTAAGTGTTTAATGTCTACTATCAAATATCCTTTTATTATAAAAATCATTCAAGTATATAAATAAAAATTCATTTCCCTGTTTTAAATTTTATCCCTCTGGTTATCATTGAACTTGCTGTATTACAAATATGTGTTGGCAGTTTTCATATTATTTTGTATGTTTTTCAGTTTTATTTATTTTATTTATTTTTTATTTTATTTATGATAGTCACACAGAGAGAGAGAGAGAGAGAGAGAGAGAGAGAGGCAGAGGCACAGGCAGAGGGAGAAGCAGGCTCCATGCAGGGATCCTAATGCGGAACTCAATCCCTGGACTCCAGGATCATGCCCTGGGCCAAAGGCAGGCGCTAAACCGCTGAGCCCCCCAGGGATACCCGTTTTTCAGTTTTAGAGTTTGATTTAGGAGTCAGATAGATGTAGGTTTCATGCAGCCACATATTAAATATGTCACCTTAGGTGACTTACTTAATTTTCATAAAACTCATCCAGAAAATGGGGGCATAAGGAAAGGTGGTTTGTAATATTGAAGTTATATAGTCTTTTGAAAAGATTATCTCACACAATGAATATTTATCACACTCTAGAGTGGAATGTGTAGCATTGTTCTGTGATGGCTTCAGGATCCATAGCAGATTGAACAGTATTTGGTTTTAGAGGTTCCAGCGATTGTACCAAGACTCTCCCATTCCAAAGGGCTGTAGCAATGGAAGGCAAAGTGGCAGGAATTGCTGGAAAGCCACCTTTCCTTCAAAACACTCGTGATCAAAACAAGAAAGGAATTGAAAGGGAGGGAAGTCAGCAGGGAAAATGCTTGGACTCATATTCTTGTTCCATGATTATGCCCCACCCACCTCAAGCATAGTTGAGATGACATCTAAGCAAAGCATTTCTGAGGATTGGCAATGCCTGGCTTCTCTTCCACAGTTGGACTCTTGAACAACCAAACCCAACAGCCCACGCTTTTGCTGCGTTACACCAAAGTACGTTGAGAGAGTTATTGAAAGAGTCTGGAAGTTAATGGCTTGTAAGAAAAAAAGAAAAAACTGTCTGTGTCTGATATGATTTCCTAAGGTCAGAGAAACCTCGCTCAGCAGAGAGGTAATAAGGGGTCTTTGTACAGATTGCCAAAGAGACAATTGATTGAAATACATCTCAATTTCCTGCTGTCCATAAGAGGCAGTAAGGACAACCTCAGCGGTGACTGCCATACCTCATAGGAGGTAAGCGGCAGAGGGCAGTCAGGTTGGCTTCAAGGTTACACAAGGTTTCTCTCTTATCAAGAAAAGGCATTTTAGGCCAGAGTATTCTTAGTGATGGAGAAGGTGGAGATAAATCAAGACCTAAGGCATTTCATGGAAATGTTATTCAGCAATAAGAAGGAATGATGCACAGATACATGCTATCACATGGATGAACTTTGAAAATATGGTACGTGATAGAAACAAATCAAAAAAGATCATGCTTGTATAATTCCA
Organism: Vulpes lagopus; assembly: GCF_018345385.1. Classification (NCBI taxonomy): domain Eukaryota; kingdom Metazoa; phylum Chordata; class Mammalia; order Carnivora; family Canidae; genus Vulpes; species Vulpes lagopus. The sequence continues at coordinate 128,129,826 of NC_054829.1, read as the reverse complement.
TTTATATGAAAATTCCAGAACAGGCAAATTATGGAGACAAAACGTGCCTTAGCACGAAAAGGACTGGAGTGGGATATGAGGAGTGACTGTGAATGGAATGGAGTCTCTTTTGGGGGAAAGAAGAAAATGCCCTAGGGGGTTTGAAAAGAAGCTATTACGGAATATTTAGGATAATTATTGATGAAAAATATGCTATTTAGAATGTATTCCACAGTGAATTTCTATTGGCCAATAAGTTTTACATTTAATGTTCTATTTTTTTAAAAGATTTTATTTATTTATTCATGAGAGACACAGAGAGAGAGAGAGAGAGAGAGGCAGAGACATAGGCAGAGGGAGAAGCAGGCTCCATGCAGAGAGCCCAATGCGGAACTCAATCCCTGGACTCCAGGATCATGCCCTGGGCTGAAGGCAGGTGCTAAACCGCTGAGCCCCCCAGGGATACCCCATATTTAATGTTTTAAAACAAGTTTCCAGTCCAGTACACGTGCTAAATAAATGCCCTTGTTAGTGATAGTGTATAGATGTGCATTTATATATTTTTTTCTTTTTTGTCAGTTTTGGTGATTTTTATCCTTTCAGAAAATTTGCCCATGTATGAGTTATCTAATGTGCTGACATAAATCTGTTAATCATTCTTTGTATTTATTTTAATTTATGGTAAGTAGTAGCAATGTTTCCTCTTTCATTACAGATTTTGTGAAAGTTTCCTTAATTAACTATGTATGGGTTTATCAGTGTGGTACTCATAATAATTTTTAAAACTCAGCGATTTTTTTTCTTTGAAGTTCTCTATTTTTCTGTTTTCTGTTTCAATAAATTTTGATATAATCTTTGTTGTTTCATAACTTGTGATTGTTTTTTGTTTAATTTACTCTTATTTTTCTATTAATTGGGAAGCTGAGGTTATTGATTTGGACATTTATTTTTTGTTCTGGATATTTAAAGCTGTAAATTTCCCTTGTAAGCACTGCTATATCCATCACAATAATTTTGAAATGCAATATGACCATTTTTGTTCAATTTAATTTTTTAAATTTATCAAGATTTCTTCTTTGACCTATAGATAATTTAGAAAATTGTCATTTAATTTTTAAACATCCTATGTTTATATGGATTTCTTTCTGTTGTAGGTCTCTAATCATATTGTAATGTGGTCAAGGCCCACACTTTATATGATTTCAATTATAAATTTCTTTAGATTTGTTTTGTGATGCAGCATACAGGATATAATGGACTATATCACATATGCACTTGAAATGGATTTTTATTCCCTACCTGAGATATCCAGGATAATCTTCCCATCTCAAGATACCTAAATTAATCACACTTGCAAGGTCTCTTGCCATTCATAGGTACCAGAGATTAAGATGTGGTCAACTTTGGGGGTCATTATTCTTTTACCAGAAATAACTGGTCCTCCTAACTACTTGTGAAGTTTGTCTCCCCCACAATGTGTAACCACTAATGACTCTACTGAGTTTTCTTTCTCTCCATCTTTCTTTCTTTCTCTCCATCTTTTCTTTCTTTCTTTCTCTCTTTCTTTCTTTTTCTTTCTCTCCATCTTTTCTTTCTTTCTTTCTTTCTTTCTTTCTTTCTTTCTTTCTTCTTTCTTTCTTTCTTTCTTTCTTTCTCTTTCTTTCTTTTCTTTCTTTCTTTCTTTCTTTCTTTCTTTCTTTCTTTCTTTCTTTCTTTTCTTTCTTTTGACTTCTTTGGGTTCACCCTTGTATGTGCATTGCTTAATTGTCAAAGATTAGTCAGAGATTTTGCTCAATCTGTGCTAATGGGTCTGAGCATGTAAAGACTGGAGAACTAGTCAGAGATGAAACCATTTCAGTGTTTAGACATAGAAACCAAATTAAAAATTTAGGTACTAATCCAGGTTAAAATGAAGACTGATAAAGGACTTAAACATAGAGACAATAGGGTTTTATTTTAATTGTAAAAAAAAATTACCGTGGATGATGTGAGAAAGAAAAACCTGCAAAGGCAAGTGTAAACATGGCTGTACCCCCATAAGAAATCATTTTTGTTGTCTGAATAAGAGGCAAGAGTAGCATGAAGTAGAAGCTAGAGGCAGTGGAAATGGAGAAAGTGGACACTTATAAAATACTTAAAATTGAAACAGCAGTAGATCCTGAAGATTTGCTCTACAGGGTAAAGGTAAAAGGCAAGTCAAAGATGATTCCTAATTTGTGACTTACACAATATGATAACCATTCTATCATTCACTGAGAAATAGAAGAGTGGAGAATCATCACAATTTGGAGTAAGGAGGAAAACGGAAATTGGTTTTGTGTGTATTTTGTGTGTGTGTGTGTGTGTGTGTGTTTAAAATAATTTAGGGATTTGGGGCTATAGATCAGAGAAAAAGTTATTCCACTGATATAAATTTGTGAAGATTTTATGTATGAGTGGCAAACAGTTCCAAGAACAGAAGTGAGAATGGTATGGGATTCAGAATGGAGTTAGAGAAGAACTTCAGACTTCAGTAAAGACCTGAATGAGTAGAAAAGCACAGGTTTCAAAAAAGATGAAAAAATACTTAAGACAGGTTAAATAAAAACCCAGAAACCATTATCTGATATAGTTGGCAGAATCATCATTGACTCTGTGGTCTCTGTGATTAAATGGCCAAATGGAAGAAATAATGGATGAATCTACCTTAGTTAGATAGACCATGTTATATACCAAAAGGGAAAGGATTTCTCAGATAGAATAATGACTCTTACTCAATTAACTGTGTTAGTTGGAAGGGGGGTTATCCTAGTCTTGGCCTAATGAGGTATATTCTCTAAAAGGAAGATTCTTCAACAATGGCTTCAAAGAAACAAACAGCCTTGTCATGAATTGTTTGTGGAAGAAGGTGACCTCTAGGAGCTAACGGCCTTAGTCCTACAACCACAAATAAGTAACGCTGCCAACAATCATGAAGCTCATTTATGGCTGAGCTCCAGTCACAGTCCTGACACAGTCTGGCTGGCATCTTGATTGACTGCAGCCTTTTGAGATCCTTAGCAGGGGATCCAGCTAAATTCTGTCCAGACTCCTGACCTACAGAAACTGTGAATAGAAAACCTTATGTTGTTTTAGGCCGCTGTTTTAAATTTGTGGTAGTTATACGGCACAAAGAACAAATACATTGTAGTATCAAAAAGCCAAAAAAGAAACATTTTAAGGAAAGAATGATTAATAGTTTTCCAAATTACTAACAGGACAAAGGTAGGGTTGACCAATAATCCTTGTTTAGGGATGGGGATACCATTCATAAATTTACCTAGAGCTGGTCTGGCGGATTACAGAAGTGCAAGCAGGTTAAAGTGGGTCAAGGAGGAAGTGGAAGGGGAGTTAATATGAAATAAACTTGTACAGAAGTTTCATTCTGGAAAGAAGATGTGATCTATGGAGATAATCAACAAGGAATTTGAGTTGGAGAGAGAGGATTTGTTAGAAGTTGTCAATTTCTTCCTTCCTTCCTTCCTTCCTTCCTTCCTTCCTTCCTTCCTTCCTTCCTTTCTTTTCTTTCTTTCTTTTCTTTCTTTCTTTCTTTCTTTCTTTCTTTCTTTCTTTCTTTCTTTTTCTTTCTTTCTTTTCTTTCTTCTTTCTTTCTCTTTTTCTTTTTCTTTCTATCCTCTTTCCTCATTTCTTTCTTTTCTTTTCTTTTTTTTTTAGGAAAGGAGGGAGGGACAGAGGGAGAGGGAGAAAGAGAGAGAGATAATTTTTTTTTTTTTGAGAGATAATCGTAAGCAGGATCCATGCCCAGTGTGAATCCCAAATGGGGTTCATTCTTGTGACCCTGACACCATGACCTGAGCCCAAATCAAGAACTGATTGCTCAATCAAGTGAGCCACCAGGTGCCTCAATATGTCCTTTTTTAAATACAAGAGATTTGGAACTTTTTAAAGGCTCTAAAGGTTTAACCAAGGAATAACTGAGGAAGAATAAAGTGATTTCCATAATATCTACATTTTCACGCTAAATATTTTCTTATTAGATCTAGTATTGTCAATGATCACCATTTAACCAAAAGCCTCTGAGAATAAACATTTTTAATGGTTTTATTTATTATTAATGAAAGACAGAGATAGAGAGAAAGAGAGAGAGAGACAGAAACAGGCAGAGAGAGAATCCCTGCAGTGAGCCTATGTGGGACTTGATCCCAGGACCCCAGGATCATGACCTGAGCTAAGAGCAGTTGCTCCACCACTGAGCCACCCAGGTGCTCCAAATATAAAATTTAAAAATATATATAAAATAAAGCTTGATTAATTTTTATAGAAAAGTGCATTGTTATATACAGCTTTGCTTTCTACACACATATAAGAACAAGATTTTGGTAAGATGTCTATCATGATGAAATAGCTTAAATTTTTATGTGTAGCTATTTACAGTTGATATTAGAAAAATGTTGCATTGTCCTGTGTCCAAGCTGACCTGAAATATATTTTTTTAGAAATGCAAATATTTTAAAATTTTTTTATTTATTTATGATAGTCACAGAGAGAGAGAGAGAGAGGCAGAGACACAGGCAGAGGGAGAAGCAGGCTCCATGCAGGGAGCCTGACGTGGGATTCAATCCCGGGTCTCCAGGATAGCGCCCTGGGCCAAAGGCAGGCGCCAAACGGCTGCGCCACCCAGGGATCCCCTAGAAATGCAAATATTTTAATCACTATATGATATGCGCACATTTTTTTAATCTCAGCTGTTAGTGACTTTGATAAAGGAAAAGTGGCCTTACCTGAAACAATTACTCACCTTTCAAAATAAAAATGAGAAAAACATAATTCCTAAGAAATTTATCATATTTTCAATAGCAATCATTAGGACATTAGTAACATGACAAGGCAATTACCTATATGTTAAGGCTTTCTGAGATTAGGATACGTTTTTACAGTGAACTCAACAGGCCACAAGTATTTTAACTCCACAGACGTTGATAAATGTATATCAAGCCTTTAAGCATATTTTTCCCTCTGGTAATTATTTCTATAAAAAAATAATCATTTGCATGGCAGAAATTTTTGTAACCTGTAATGAATGGTGATTTGTAATAAATCATAAACTAATGGTAGTCCTGAGGAAAAAAATAACAATATTTGATATTTTAATTATAACAAAGACATGTGGAAATAAAAGGGAATTAAAGAGAAAGACAATTTCTATACTTTTGTGAGATCAAAGAAGTAATAGGGGAAAGAAGGCTAATGATGCTTATAGATATGTTATAATGTTATGCACATTAAGCGTCTAGAGAAACATTCATGAAATCGGTGCTATTTAACACGTAATACCTATACAACCTGTAGAACTGATGTGTGAGCTTACAAGCTACTGAGATAGAATGGACTGTAACTATTGCTTTAATATCTTTTTTTCATAAAAATTTTAGGCTTCACATAATGTCACTAGAAATCTGACATGTTCCTTCTTCTTAATTAATTGTTAGGTGTCATGTATCTTGCTTATTAAGATTGTTAGAGTCAAGCATATCAGCAGAATATGAAAATAGTTATGCTTCACTGATCTGCATGGCAGAAATTTTTGTAACCTGTAATGAATGGTGATTTGTAATAAATCATAAACTAATGGTAGTCCTGAGGAAAAAAATAACAATATTTGATATTTTAATTATAACAAAGACATGTGGAAATAAAAGGGAATTAAAGAGAAAGACAATTTCTATACTTTTGTGAGATCAAAGAAGTAATAGGGGAAAGAAGGCTAATGATGCTTATAGATATGTTATAATGTTATGCACATTAAGCGTCTAGAGAAACATTCATGAAATCGGTGCTATTTAACACGTAATACCTATACAACCTGTAGAACTGATGTGTGAGCTTACAAGCTACTGAGATAGAATGGACTGTAACTATTGCTTTAATATCTTTTTTTCATAAAAATTTTAGGCTTCACATAATGTCACTAGAAATCTGACATGTTCCTTCTTCTTAATTAATTGTTAGGTGTCATGTATCTTGCTTATTAAGATTGTTAGAGTCAAGCATATCAGCAGAATATGAAAATAGTTATGCTTCACTGATCTGCTTCATATTACGTGACCAAACTATGAAAAAAATGCTTAAAATATATTCTTATCATGATATGTGTTGAAATATATAGGAAACACTATGAAATCAGACCCAACAAGGGACACAAACAGTTTGATGTCATTAATATTCAGACAACTGTAAGCAGGGATGTTCTTGGAACTGAGAGAAGATGCTTTACGCCACACAGATGGCATAGCTTACTTTAACATTTGGGGCTTCCAAGACATGTTCCTAAGTTTTTCTTTCTTTTAGTAAAATGAACGCTGAAGGGTACCTCAAGGTCTGTGAGATCGAGAACAAAACTAAATTACATATAAGTATTAAAATTTTCTAACGCACACACTTCAATTGGTTCAGCTGGTTTCTGCAGAGATAGATTTATCTAATCTTTTGTTCTAGTATAAGGGTTAAATCCAATTTACTATGACCACTAGAAATACAGAATGTTTAAGGATCCAAGCAATTGCAACTCATGATTAAAAGCAGGGCTAACATTAGAAACATAAAAAAAATGATTTTTAATATTTCAGAACTTTTTGTAGCACGACTGCAATGATTAGTGATAAAATAAGGCTTCAAATTATTACATGCATGCAATTTAATGAATTAGAGAATTTACTTTTTGTTTATCAGTATAAATACCAGATGTTCCGTAGTGTTTAGTTTATATATTTACTTGCAGTGTTTGAAGTAAAAAAAAAAAAAGTTTCTTCTATTTAACTTACTGTTTTATAGCTTAATGGTGAACGTGTAGATGCTTAGCCACACTCCCAGAGATTGAGGCATAGATCTTACCAGCTGGTGACCTTGAATTATATGCTCAACCTTCCAGCTTCTCAGTTCAAGTGTTAAATTGGAGATAATAGTAGCATATACTTCACAGGGTTGTTGTATTTTAATATATGTGAAGTACTTAAAACTGTACCTGGCAGATACAAGGTGCTTTATAGATATTAGCTCTTAACATTGGGCCCAGTAAAAGCGCTCAGACCCTTTCTTAGGCAATGCAGCTTCTGGAATGCTTTATCCATATCCTGTTCATGAAAATGCTTTTTATCTCCTGGTTATAGATGCACAAGCCAAAAAGTATTTAATTAGCACCAATTATATGCCAGATTTAGCTTTGAACTGTGAATAAGCTTATCAGGTCCATTACTGTTTTGAAGCCCATGAATCATGATTTCCCAATATCTACTGAATAATAATTTTGCAATGCTTTATTTCAAGAGGGATAATTCGATAACACCAAATATGTGTTTTAGTAGTACATATTCACTTAAAAAAACTTTTAAGCATATGTATGCCAGGCAAACCTAACTAAAAAATATAATATATACAATTGTTAAAGAACACATATTGGCCAACATTAGTTGAACTTCTCTGTTTTGCAATTCCATTTTGCTTCAAGTACAGGATTTCAGTGAAGGGGTTCACTTAGCATTCATGTGACTGTAAATTTTGAAGAACTTATGCTCAAAAGTCCAAAAGGCAATATGAAGAGTTGAAAAAGAAAATGCAGTAGATATCTAAATAAAAGTGTGTCAACATTGTGGATTTTTTTCAGCTATTAATAGATTGAAGCAATTTGAGTTCTAAATAGAAATTACACAAGTGTGTGTGTGTGTGTGTGTGTGTGTGTGTGTGTGTAAAATTTGCAGGGAGAGGTTTTCTTTCCTTAGATTCAGCAGTATGGAGCAGCTATCTTTCAATGAAGCCCGATTATCTATAGTGTGGGCATGTACAATTCAATCTAATTTAACAACTTTCCTGAAAATATTATATGAGTTAATGTGGTTTTTGTTTTGCTTTCTTTTACACTATGTTTTCCTGTATATTACATTTACATTCTGCTGTAATTAAGAAAAAATAATTTTAATGCAATATTTGGATGCTTAGGGTAGTTTTGAGAATGTTTTGCTATAACCGTAAATCATCCTTGTGTTGATTTTTTTTTATTTAGGAAAACACATTTTGAAATCTGCAACCATTTGTGATATAATTAAATGTGCTTTAAACTTGTGTACTCTTTTCATTTTTATTTTTTAAATGATTTTATTTATTTTGAGAGAGAGAGAGAGAGAGCACGTGCCTAAGAACAAGGGGGAGGTACAAAAGAAGAGGGAGAAGCAGACTCCCCACTGAGCAGGGAGCCCAATGTGGGGCTTTATTCCAGGACCCCTGGATCATGACCTGAGTCAAAGGTAGACGCTAAACTGACTGAGCCAACCAGGTACCCCAAAACTTGTGTACTCTTTTTAATGACAAAACTCTTCTATGGTAGAAATTTGCTCCTAAGAGGGACACATTTAAATATTAATATATCAAAGAAAAGCTGTGGTTTGGTTTTTCCTGCCCAGCATGCATTTTTATTTCTTCTTGTTAAACCTTCTCAGCTTTCTTTGTGGAAAAAATCCTTTTAACAATGAATATTGAGTGTGACTGATGTGTCACCGGGTGCTCCAGAATTAGGCACAAGATTTAGGCTGGCCAGTTAGAGCACCACACCCACCAGTGAGTATTCATGGCTGAACATGCCACAGATGCCTTGCTAGACAGAGCCATAGCTGAGGCATTTACTAGAAGTATTTGGAAAGAAGGGATTTTCTTCTGGCCTTGCTAAACCAGAGCTCTCAGTCATAATCTGAAGAGGACTTGTTTAAAAAAAAAAAAAAGCCGCTTTAGAAGAAAGCAGGGCTGAGAGTTTGAGTAAAAGAGAAGTGTCTGACATCATCCCTCATCTGGATATATCCATGTCAAAGGTTATAGGGCACCTTTTCAGTGAAGTAACTTTTATAGTTGTAGAAACAGATCAATTTCCCTTGGGTTTTAACCAGTTTGAGTAAGGTTTATAAAACACAAAATGGTATTTATATGTATGGGTTTTTAAAAAGATTTTATTTATTTATTCATGAGAGACACAGAGATAGGCAGAGTCATAGAGGGAGGAGATGTGGGACTTGATGTCCGGACCTGGGATCACGCTCTGAGACAAAGGCAGCCTCTCAACTGCTGAGCCAGCCAGGTGTCCCTACATGTTTGCCTTTATAAACATTCACTTTGTTGTGCAACCAGCACCACCATTCATCCCAATAACTTGTAAACTGAAGCTTTATTCTTATTAAAACTTCTTAATAGTGAAACGGAAATTCCAGAAAGCATTAAATCTCAGATCAGAATGCTCAAGCAATATGTTAAGTACATGGGTAAATCAATATGATATTTATCTTCTTTCTTGATAACAGTCTGTTGCAATTTAAGCAACAAAGCAAATTCAGTACATTATCCATATTTGATATCTTCTTCCTTTATTTTGGAAAGTATCCAAGGTGATTATTCTTATAACAACCACAGAAGAGATTATCTGGGAACACATTGAAATGCCAATTTTATTAATTGCCAAAACACCTAGTCAGAACAACATCTCAAAATTAGTCATCATAATTAAAATAATTAAAATACATTCTAATTAGTCATCATAATTAAAATACATTTTTTTCAAGATACATACAAAATTAGGCTATCATCAATGCTTATATAATAATATTCATGCTTTATTGAACCTTTTTTATTTTATTTTTTATTTTTATTTTTTTAATTTTTTAATTTTTTTTTTAAGCTCTTAAAATTTTTTTTAAGACCTTCATAGAAACTCTTATAAATTCCATATATCAGGGATCCCTGGGTGGCACAGTGGTTTGGCGCCTGCCTTTGGCCCGGGGCGTGATCCTGGAGACCCGGGATCGAATCCCACGTCGGGCTCCCGGTGCATGGAGCCTGCTTCTCCCTCTGCCTATGTCTCTGCTTCTCTCTCTCTCTCACTGTGTGCCTATCATAAATAAATAAAAATTAAAAAAAAAATTCCATATATCACACGTGAAGGTGAAGAAGTTATGCACCTTCATTCTATTGAAATTATTTGGCGACATTGCATTAAATATGTGCATTGATATGGATATGTAAAATAAGATTTTATATTTACCAAATCAAATAGATTTAACATTTTTAAAGAATGATTCATATCTTAAGACTATTTATTACTATAACATTAAACATTCAAAATCTCTGAAAAATTTTGGTATATTTATTGTGAACATATAATTAATATTTTTGTTTACTTTTTCCATCTGGTCTCTATTTTACAACTTGTATATAAGGTTCTGAGTTGGAAGAGTAGAGATTGGGATACACTTTTCTGGTGTAGAAACTGCTAGAGGCAGTTGAGAGGGTGGATCTGGATAAAGAAAATCTGTGTTTACCTCTTCACAGAAATATTAGAAACATCAAATAGCTCTTCTTACTGCAGATAGAAAGCAGAATTCTAGCAAATTATCAGGGATAATCTCTGACTTTAAGACAATTTATTGTAAATATTAATCACATCTACAAAATGTCTTTGTGACAATATCTACATTAGTGTCTGACCAAATAATGAGACCAAACACCATAACCTAACCTCGCTAGCACAAAAAATTCAACCATTATGGTAGCCATGATTAAACAAAGAAAAACAGGCAGGTCTTGAAAAGAATTGTGATTGTAATTTTCAGGACATGGAATTGACTTGCATAAAAGATGTTTTAACTTTCAGAATTAACTCTACAAATACTTAAATACAAAAGAATGATCATTTTATAATATCAATATTTACAGAGGTAAGCATATTCAATAAAATATATTGTTCATAATACACAAAATATTTTTTTAATGTTTCTTAGGCTTTCAACACTGGCTTGCAGTTTTCCTTTCTCTGATCACCGTGTCAGCTTTTGATATCATGATTTGGCTAGCTATAAAAGTGAATTCATGGTATTTTCAGGGTTCTCATTTTCTGGAAGAATTTCTGTAATTTTGAAATTACTTCTTTTATAAGTTTTTGTTAGAATTATTTATTGAATCCATTGGGTATGTAGTTTTGATTACAGAAAGGGTTTTATTTAGATTTCAAATGCTTAAATAGTTGAATGTCCAGACTTTCTATTTAATTTTGTTTCAGTTAAGTTTGCATTTTTCTAGTAATTTTTCTATGAAATTTAAATGATTTTCTGAGTTTGTTTTTTGCAATATTAACTTATTACAATTTTAATTCTGTAGGATCATAATATTCTCTCATTTCTTCCTATCAATTATTATTACATCTTCATTTTTAACTTTTATAATATTATGGAAGAGTTAAAATTTCAGTAGTCTTTGTAGATAACCAGTTTTGTTTTTGATAATTTTGCCTATTTAATTTCATTAAATTATCTTGTTATTTTTACTATCCTTTCTTCTACTTTCTGTGGGCTACTACTTTTGCTAGCTTCTTGAAATGTACCCATAGGTTTTTGAAATTTTTTTCTTCTTTTATAATATATTCATGGCTACAAACTTTTTTCTGAAAATGGCTTCATGGGCAGCCTGGGTGGCTCAGTGGTTTAACACTATTGTCAGCCCAAGGCGATCCTGGAGATCTGGAACTGAATCCCATGTCGGGCTCCCTGCATGGAGCCTGCTTCTCCCTCTGCCTATGTCTCTGCCTCTCTCCCTCTGTGTCTCTCATGAATAAATAAATAAAATCTTTTAAAAAAATGGCTTCATTTGTTTAACATACTTTGTTTTGTCATATTTTCCTTGTCACCCAGTCCAAGACATAATCTAAATTTCAGGATGTTTTCCTCACTGGTTCATGAGATACTATATTATATATTATTTATATTATATGTAAAGCACATATATATTAGCTTGTAAGTATATGGCAATTTTGCAGATTCCTTTCAGTTATGGTTTTCTAGCTTTATTTGTGAGGCAGTTCCTTTTTGCTTTACCTAAAACTGTGTTATTAAAAGCATAAATATTTAACATTTAATATATTCTTAGTGAGTAGATTCTGTTATTATGGTAGGTACCTATTTATCTCTAATAATGTTTTTTTTTTTCTGACTTTATTTATTTATTCATGAGAGACACAGATAGAGAGGCAGAGACACAGGCAGAGGGAGAAGCAGGCTCTATGCAGGGAGCGTGATGCGGGACTCGTTCCCGTGACTCCAGGATCACACCCTGAGCCAAAGGCAGACGTTCAACTACTGAGCCACCCAGGCATCCCAATGTTTGAAGGCTTTCTTTATCAGCTTTTTTTTTTTTTAATAAATTTATTTTTTATTGTTCAATTTGCCAACTCTTTATCAGTTTTTAATATAACTATACTAGTTGTTTTGTTGAACTTGTTATGTTGTTCTGTGTTTACATGATTTATCAATTACCTGTTGCTGCATAACAATTTATTTCAAAAATTAGTTGCTTAAAACAATGGTAATCATTTATTATTTCTCATGGTTCCTGTAAAGGAGCAGCTTAGCTGGATATTTCTGACTTGTGTATCTCCCAAAAATTGTCACTCGAGTTGTTATTTGAGGCTACCATTTGTGAAGGTTTGACTGTGGCTAGAGAATCTGTTTCAAAGGTGATTCTTCAAAATGATTGAAATTCTGTGTACTGACTCCTACTGGGAGGCCTCAGTTCCAGTTCGAGTTTGCCTTTCTACAGGTTGCTTAAGTGTGCTCATGACAGGAAGGCTGCCTTCCTCTAGAGAGAGCAATATGGAAACCATGATTTAGACTATGATACATTGTCATTGTCTCAGAATACTACAGATAACACAGGTCAATTCTATTCAGTATGGTATTATACTACACGATTTTGTGAATACCAGGAGGTAAGAATCACTGGGGGCCATCTCAGAGGTTATCCCCCATACAGGGTACATCTTGTTCCATCATTCTACTTCCAAAATCTCTTTGTCCTTACAATTTAGAGATACTTTTAGTAAATATCATATGATTTTTAATCCAACCATCAAGGTTTAAAAAAATAATTTAGTCAATTTACATTTAATACAATTTCTGATCTACATTAGTCAAATTATATGAGTTACTTTATTTAGGTGACTTATTGGACTTACTTTTTCAATATGTCTTGTCCTATCTACCTTTGGATTGATGTTTTATTACTCCACGTTACTCCTGTATTAGCTTACATTTTTGTGGTGTGTGTGTGTGTTATTAGTTTTTAAATGGTGACGTACAGATTGCATCACGCTTTTTTGGCTAAGCAAATTCTAAAATTACTCTGTTCTTCTGTCCTCTTCTTAGATAATATAGTCTTTAATAGATTTTTTAAATTCCATTTAATACATTTCATAATTACACACAATTATTTTGGTGATTTTAATTCTAACACCTGCATTCTTCATTTTATCCAGTTAACATTCTCTTAAGTTAGTCCACATATTTACCCTCTTCAGGCTCTCCACCCCTCTCTGCTTCTCTTCACTACCATCTGGAGATTATTTTTGCTTTCCAAGGAACACCATGTAATATTTCTTTTCATGTGTGCTTATTGGTAACAAATTCTCTAAAATCTGTTTCCCTAAAATTGACTTTATCTCACTTAAATTGTCATAACATATTTTTTAAGTTTATATTTAAAGCTTGAGATTTTTGCTGCTTTAGATGTTGAATCCAACATTCCACTATCTTCTAACTCCAAAATTTTCCATTTCTATTACTTTACAAAAAGGTGGAAATCTAATTATTGCCAGTATAAAAGTAACTCATTTTTATTCCTGGTTATCCATGAGATTCTCTCAGTGTTTGTATGGTTTCTCAGTCTCAAATGCATAGTTATGGCATTTTTATTACTTTGTAGTGGGACTTCTTTTGAAGTCAGGATCTGAAAAGTCCATTTTCAGATGCTCCTATGGATTTGTCTACTACGTTTTAAACTCTTGATCTGAATCATCGTGCATTTGCCTAATTCCATATGATTGAGTGACTGAAATTATATTGAAGCATGTGCAGAAATAATGAGAAGCATAGGATGTTAGGATTTTTCTCAAGAAATGATATAGATCTGTTTCCTATAATCACCTTTATTTGAATCTCAGAAATTAAGTGGATTCAAAGTTAAACTTGATTTTCTTCAAGGGATGTTCTACTTCCAACAATAACTGATCTTTAAGTGTAGAGCCTCTGGGCCAAGACTAAACTGAGGGGTTTAAGAGAGCTTACCTCCTTTTTTATAGTCTACCTGTTTGGACCCTGTGACTCTCTCAAAATTACTTTTATTTTTATTATCCTAGAAGACATCTCTTGAGAATGTGCAGACTCAAGGAATCAGAGGATCCAAAATGCTAAACTAGGCCATCATCTTTTCATCCTCTGCTGAATCTTTGTCTTATATAATTTTTTCAGTCTTTTATTGGTCTTTTATATCTTCAAATATTTTGTAATATTTTGATTCAAATATTTTAATATTTTTAAAATATATTATCAGCTTTTCTTTTGGACTTGGTGAGTAGTTGTCAGAATTACCTAACCCAGTATTACTCCACCTGATTTTTTAAGGATTTTATTTATTTATTCATGAGAGACACACAGAGAAAGAGAGAGGCAGAGACACAGGTAGAGGGAGAAGCAGGCTCCATGCCAGGAGCCCAATGTGGGACTCGATCCAGGGATTCCAGGATCATGACCTGAGCCAAAGGCAGACGCTCAACCGCTGAGCCACCCAGGCATCCCCACCTGATTTATTTTTTAAGGTTTTATTTATTTATTCATGAGAGACACAAAGAGAGAGGCAGAGGCAGAGGGAAAAACAGGCTCCTCAGAGAGAGCCCAATGTTGGACTCTATCCCAGGACCCTGGGGTTACATACTGAGGTGAAGGCATTTGCTCAACTGCTGAGGCACCCTGGTGTCCCATTCCACTTGATTTTAATAAGGAAATAATTGGATATTGTATATAAATTGTCTCAATGTATTTTCTTTTAAATAAATGTGCTTACTTTTGCCTATTTCATATATACATTAAATATTGTCAAATTAAGTTTGTCCTAATATTTTTAAATAAAACTAGGAATATAAATTAGAAAATTATAGATTCAGAAATTCACAGTTCCTATTTTTTAAAGCAAAATAATTATGATTCACTGTAATTACTTATTTTGGCAACTTTAAAAGGAAACCATAGGGATCCCTGGGTGGCGCAGTGGTTTAGCACCTGCCTTTGGCCCAGGGCACAATCCTGGGGACCCGGGATCGAGTCCCACATCTGGCTCCTGGTGCATGGAGCTTGCTTCTTCCTCTGCCTATGTCTCTGTCTCTGCCTCTCTCTCTCTATCATAAATAAATAAAAATTTAAAAAATAAATAAATAAAAGGAGACCATGAATATCTGAGTATGTTTTACCATCAATTTGCATTACTATATTGAGATGTTATGAAAAATAGTATGGGTCTATCAATTGTCATAGAATTATCCCTTTTTCTAAATTCAATAATCAATCAATATACCTAATTAACAATCAATAAAAATTAACATCTTAGTGGTAGATAAAAACTATTATGTGTATATAAGATTGATTATTTTTTATAGATTTGGCTACAAATTATTAAAGAATCTTAATAAACATACTAGACAAATATTGTGTATATAAATTTATCTACATATTAATATGTATGTTAAGTTATCAAACCATTTCCCAGAACAATGTGTAATTAGTGCTTTATAAAAATCTAAAATTTAAGAATTGTAGGCTTAATTTATAGTATTTAGTAGAGTTTCCACTTTTTTTTGATCATCAGATTTTCTTCAAAAGATTTCAGAGGGATTTATTTCTTTCTTATTTCTCTCCTTTTCTCCATTATCACAGTAAACTAGATATGAAAAAAAAAACCAAGAACAAAAACAAAAACTGAATGACAAAAAAAAAACTTATTATGTTGTAACACCCCACACTGAAACTTTTTTAATCCCTAATTATTCCAATTCAATCTAAATAGAGTGTTTCTGGAAATACAAATGGAAAATGATCTCAAAAAAGGATTTCTTCTTTTAATTTAACTGGTAAGGGACAGAATCAGTGGAGGCTGTTTAATAATTTTAGGTAAATAAAATACAGATGGTGAATTTTGATGCAAAATTAAAAATCTTAGGTAAATATGAGGCTTTATTATTTGATTCGACTTCTTTATTTTCTAAAACATATATTTTTTTAAAAAAAAATGTTATTCTAACTGCTGCACCACTCTGGAAAAGAGTGAGGAGGTTCATCAAAAAATTAAAAATAGAACTACCCAATAATCCAGCAATTGCACTACTAGGTTTTTACCCAAAAGGGTGCAAAAATACAGATTTGAAGGAAAACATGCATCCCTACATTTATATCAGCATTTTCAACAATAGCCAAATTATAAAAGAGCCTAAGCATCCATTAACTGATGAACGGATAAAGAAGAGGTGATGTACACACATGCACATGCACACACACACACACACACACACACACACGATGGAATAATAGCCATAAAACAGGATGAAATCTTGTTATTTGCAATGATGTGGATGGGGCTAGAGTGTATAATACTAAGTGAATTGTCAGTCAGAGAAAGACAGATACTCAATGATTTCATTTATATGTGGAATTAAAGAAACAAAACAAGTGAACAAAGAGGAAAAGAGAAAGAGCAAGCAAGGCAAAGAAACAGAGTCTCTCTCTCTCTCTTTTTTAAAATTTTATTTATTTATTCATGAGAGAGAAAAGAGAAAGGGAGAGAGAAAGAGAGAGAGATGCAGAGACATAGGCTGAGGGAGAAGCAGAGTCCCTGCAGGGAGCCCGATGGGGCACTCGATCCACCCTGAGTCAAAGGTAGATGCTCAACCACTGAGCCACCCAGGTGCCTCCAAAGAAACAGACTCTTAACCATAGAAAACAAACTTAGAATTGCTGAGAGAGATGAGTGGGGAATTGGTTAAGTGGGTGATGATTAGGGAGGGCATTTGTGGTGAACACAAATGTTTGTGTTGTTTGTAATTGATGAATTGCTAAATTTTACACCTGAAAATATTACACTGTATGTTAACTAACTGGAATTTAAATAAAAATTTGAAAAAAAATTAAAAAATGAAAAAATAAAAATATTGTTCTAAGTTATTTGCTTCAGAATCATTCAGAATCACAGTGTGCGTGATCAGTACAGGATGATATTTCTACTATGTGTTCTTGTAAATTATTCCAGCTAGAAATCGCTAGCAAGAAATATCTGATTCAGAATTTCAAAATAGTGAAATCATCACACATTTTAATCTACTATCTTACCTAGTGTATAGATGTATGGATAACAAATGTTTTTTATCTTTCAATCTCTATTTACTCTCTTGTGAATAGGTATTATGGAAACAGATTTTATAAGTATAGAAAATAAGAATGAATTTATGGATCAAGTCTAGGAGTTTGATAGTACTATGTGTGTAATCTTTATGTCAAAGAAGAAAACCAAACTTTTGCATGCAAGCTAGTATAATGATATCTTGGAGCAAAGAGCTATTTTCATAGCATATTACACAATAGACTAGGTGTGAAATTAGTTTTATGGTGAATGGATACCTTGAAGGTTGTTAGCTTTAAGTTATGTACAGCTTTTTGTACACCAACGCATTAATATTTCTACTTATAGATAACAAAATTAATATATTTAAATGATTGAATAACTCTTAAAGTGCACTCACCATTCCCTATGTTCCCAAATACTAATTTCACTTTTATTTGCAATAATAACTCAGAGAGAGTTTTGCTTCAGGTTTAGCTACACATGTATTTTGCATAACTTAAGAAAAAAAGTAAAAATAGGAAAGACAACATTTTCCAAATAAATATTGTGAGAAAAACAAATACACACATATCAAATTATATAGTTTATTTATTCGTTTTATTTACATTTTATTTAATTATTTATTCATGAGAGGCACAGAGAGAGAGGCAGAGACACAGGCAGAAGGAGAAAGTAGGCTCCATGCAGGAAGCCCGAGGTGGGACTCGATCCCGGGTCTCCAGGGTCACGCCCTGGGCCGAAGGTGGCACTACACCACTGGGCCACCAGGGCTGCCCAAATTATACAGTTTGGAAGACTTTGTGACTTAAGTCTAGTTAAGTTTTCAAAGAATCCAGAGATAGGGATAAAATGGTGTGTGATTAAATCTAAATTGGAATGACAAAAATGAATTATGAACATCAGTATAGACTAATTTAGCAGCAAACAACGAAGGGCCATGTGTACTTTTCTTTTTTCTCCAAACTAAGCTATTAGCCTAGTGCATAGAAATGGCAACCAAAAAGGAACAGTAGGTTTTAAAAAAAAATGTGCTTTTCTTATACATGGATCTTTCTGAGGCCAGGGAGCTTTATTTTGCTTGTTTACCTGTTGACAACAGGAGCTATGCAAAAATGTAAGATTTTTATTCCTTTTGCAGTTGCATGCATGTTAAAGAATTAGTAAATTAGGGATGCCTGCGTGGCTAGGTGGTTGAGCGTCTGACTTTGGCTCAGGGTGTGATCCTGGAGTCCCGGGATCGAGTCCCACATCAGGTCCCTGCATGGAGCCTGCTTCTCCCTCTGCCTGTGTCTCTGCTTCTCTGTCTCTGTGTCTCTCATGAATAAATAGATAAAATCTTTAAAAAAAACGAATATTAATAAATTATATTTGAAATTGTCAGTATAAGCAATCCTAATATTTCCTATTTGTGGGTTTTATAAACATTTATTTAGCTCATAGGAATAAGAATATATATAGCATATTATATATAATATGTAATATATGATATATATTAAGATTTATTTAATTGTTTGATTTATTTATTTGAAAGAGAAAGTGCAAGAGCAGGGGGAGGCTCAGAGCAAGAAGGAGAGAATCTCAAGCAGACTCACCACTGAACAGACTGCCCAATGTGAGGCTCAATCTCACAACCTGAGATCACAACCTTGGTAAAAATCATTTGGATGCATAACTAACTGAGCCATTCAGGTGCCCCAAGAACTAGATATTTTTAATGCTATAATTATCCTTACTTTACTGGAAGTGCTGTTATATTCCTAAATTTTATCTTTAAAGCAGTCCACTTCTGTAAGGAAAATATCAAACTCCAATTGGAAAGAAAGGGATCTGTAAAGAGATCACTTAGGCATGAACCATTACAAATATATAAGCCATTCAAAAATAAAACATTACATTAAATTTCATACTCATTTCTGAATGTCATTCAGGTAAATTTTTCTCTGAATAAGTCAAATATATGATCAGGAAATTTTTTTTTTCTGTTAAGCAGCTTTTCCATTACCATGCACAATCTTTACCATCTTTTCAATAATCTCACAGAGAAATTTTAAAAATTTTGGGCAGTCAAAATATCTTTTATCCTATTTGTAGGTTTTAAAAACATTTATTTATTTATAAACCCCAAACAACCAGAGAACTTTTCCAATCCACTCTCAGATATCTCGGTTTTCATTCATTTAAAAACATCACTATACTAGTTCATATCAACTAAAATATACACATAGGAGGACTAACAAGGTTCATTGAATTCTTAATTTATATCAGCCACTGGGATAAGCACATTAGCTGAATTGTACATTTTTTTCATCAAAAATTGGAAATAGATATAAGTATTTAGGAATTTTTATTTCATATATAAATAGCAACTGAAACTCAGTGAGGTTAAGTAACTTGCCAAAAATTACATGACCAGTATGTGGTAGAAAAAGATAGGAAACCTCTCACAGACTGTATTATGCTGATATGAGTATAAAGTAAAAGTCAGAAGTCCAATCAAAAAGGAAGTTGGAAAGGAATAAATAGGAAAGTTTCTAAAAGGGGAAAATAAATTCATTTTATTTCTTTGAATGAAATTTTATTTCTACTTGAAATAATTCAACTTTTTAGATATTGTGCAATAAGAATAAAAATATGTATAATATTCAAAAATATGTAAAAGCATATTTAAATTGTTCATTTAAATAATACATATAAAACTAACTTTAAAACTTCATTTAGTTTGAGTGCAATGCTGTAGGAACTCTCAAAAGCAGAAATTAAATTAATTATTTGTATTTCTCTGAAATGCATTTTTATATACACAATATTCACCAAAATAATGTCAGAATTATCATGAAATGTTGTAAAGCATAATCACAAGAATATTTTATCCCTATTTAAAAAATTGTTTTAGGATGATAGTTGTCTCTTGATTCTAGGACCTGGGCCGAAGGCAGAAACTCAGCCACTGAGCCACCCAGGTGCCCTGAACATGCACACTTTATAATCTACTTTCTTGAGTACCTATCCACAATCAACTACAAAAATAAGTGATCACGTAAAATAAATGAAAACATGTAGTTTGTCCTCATTTTTTTTCTTAAATCTTCATTGTATCAGTTAATTTAATTTACTTGCCAGCCACGGAAACAAGCTTTGTCCAATTGAAGCCAAAGGAAATTCATTGGAAAGATATAGGACATAGCTTAAGAAAACAACATTCTTTGAAAGAGGACCATTCATCTAAGTAGCAAAAGCTTAGCAAATTCCTACTTTGAGGGAAGCCTGGGTGGCTCAGGGGTTGAGCATCTACCTTCAGCTCAAGTTGTGACCCCGGGGTCCTGGGTTCGAGTCCCGCATCAGGCTTCTTGTGAGGATCCTGCTTCTCCCTCTACCTGTGTCTCTGCCTCTCTCTGTGTGTCTCTCATGAATAAATAAATACAATCTTAAAAAAAAATCCTACTTTGTGTGCTTCTCATAGAAATGACACTCTTTAGTTAGGAAGAGAGGGCAGGAATTGATCTTCATTAAAGTTTCTGAAGCACTGAGTATCATTAAGAAAGAAGTGCTTAGCCGAATGAGAATGAAGGTAATATGAAGGAAGAAAATTTAGTGCATGTAATGCCCACATATAAGCTAATCAATACATCTATTCATCTAATGGTAACAATTGTTACTTTTTTAAAAAATAACTTCCCTATCTAAAACTGGCATAGCTGGTCTATTATCAGGCATTTCTCATTCATTATACATTTGGCAAGAAGAAATATATTGCTAAAATGAATAGCAATGAGGAATGTGAAAAGAAAGTGTTTTAATCAAATAACTGGATTTGTACATTTATTTTAAATAAATTTAAATGCATAATGAGATTTCCAATAATATTTAATAATAAATATAGTATCCAGCAATGTAATTTGAGACCCTTAAACTCTGAGATTTAGTATTTTTTTATGATTTGGTGGTACATATTTCATATAGTATGTATGAGCACATATTTAGTATAGATTGATTTTTTGTTTATTTTCTAATATTATCCTAATTCTTTATATATTTTGTTCTCTGATAAAAATGCTTTAGAAATTAAAATTGCATTTATATATATTGCATACATATATATATGCATACATATATATAGCATACAAAATAAATTTTTTGTGTTGATATAATAAGTATTCAATCAATTCACTAATAAAATGTAATAAACTGCATATACTAGTTGATGACTTTATTACAAATTCGGTATAATGGCCAAAGCTAACATCTAGGTTTCACTTGGACTAAATCTTTATAAATATCAAATGAAAATATGAATATAAAAATCAGTTGTCTTTTCTTTGAAATATACTACCGACAATTGCTATGGCATATAAAGTTATAATTACTGTAAATATTTCTGTTCTAGAGAATGGTTGTTGAAAAAATGTTTAATAATGTCACAAATTTCTTTAGAGGTCTGTTGGGTAAGAAAAACTGAATTTACATTGTGTATCATTCCTAGCTGAGGTCTTAGCAGTAACAAAAAAATGTACAAGTTGTATTACATTTCAGGACTATATAAATGATTAATTTTCATTTGGAACTTATTTTCTCTGGGATAAAATATTTTAAATAATATGAAATTCGGTATTTATTTAATCATAAATAACTTCAAGTAACAAGCTCCATATTATTACTTTAGCTTCTATTTTTATAAGATAAATAGTGTGAACAAAACATAAAGCTCTGATGCTGAAACAGTAGAACAACTATAAACTTTCTTTTATTAAGTGAGAATATTTATCTAAAATTAATACAATAATTCTACTTCATTTACCTGGCATCATTGGCAAATAAGCTATTTCACAAACATGAATTATCCAAATGACTGAAATTCTCCCAGTTACTAACTGAAACTTTTGTTATAACTGCTCTGTTAGGAACCTTTCAGTAACTTATGACACACTTTTCTGACTCATTTTATAGTAGAGTGAATATAATTTAGCTTTTTCCTGTTGATCCAATCAATCATTTTAAATGCTATTCAATTATTCATCAAACGTTTATTGAATGCTCACTAATTCAAAATCTGCTGAGAATTGGGACTAAAAGGATGGATCTCAAACATTAATTGCCTACAGATAGCCAGTGGGAAGCTAAAATGGTTTGCTTTCTCTCATAAATGACCCCCTTACAAACAAAACACGGGCTTTCAAATTTTCTTTCTGCTTTCCTTACAGATCTGGAGAGTTGCTCTTGAATCTTAGCATAAACACAAACATTACCTTTTCAAATCTATGTAGCAATGCTTTCTCTCTGAGAACTGAACTCCTATCTTGACACCACATCTAGTCTTCTTTGGCAGCTTCCATGACCACCTTGATTTTGGAAAGATTATTTTATAAATGTTGCCATGGAATGTAAATTTTAAGAATCAGCATGATGGGTAGATCTATTTCCCCTTCTGTTAGATTTCCCATTGACTTTTTTTTTTCTTTATTTGTGAAGTATATCAACTCTTTATGTGGTCTAAAAGTTTTTTGTTGTTTTTGCTTTGTTTTGTTTTGTTTTGTTTTTTTTACAAAATGATCATTAATCGCAAAGTACCTTTACAATATAAAATACTGTGAGAGCCTATCTTAATTAAGAGGGTTGTGTGAAGGGGCTGCCTGGGTGGCTCAGTGGGTTCAAGTCCAACTCTTGATTTCTGCTCAGGTCATGATCTCAGAGACATGAAATCCAGCCCTGCACTGGGCTTGGAGCCCGCTTAAGATTTCCACTTTAACTCTAGAGTAGTAGATACTAAAGAATAAAAGGAAACATTGGAAAATATTCTCCTGGGAAAGGGGTAGCTTGTTGGCAGTGGTAGGCACAAGGAGTGAATAAGTAAAATTTTGAAATATGGAGCTGAACATTTCAGAATAACTTTCAATGCACCTGCGGATTTACAATTCTGAGGGCTCAGACTCCGTCTGCCTATAAAATTGAGAGGTGTATTCTAGTAGAAGGGAAAAAGAAAATTCATGAACATGGAGCCAATGACCATGACAGACTGGAAAAGAACAGTAGGAAATAAGAAAGAACAAGGTGGTAGTAGAATGCTGATTAAAGACTAAGTTTGAAGGTCATATGGTTTGAACACAAGCACAACAGTCTATGTAAGCTTTGTTACCTCTATTTTTAAAAACAGAAAACCCAGTTACTTTATTCCCAATTGAACTTGACCGAAATTTATATCACAGCAGTTTACTGTGTCTTTTAGTAATAGGAGCAGAGGTTAAATTACTCATAACATGAGAAGACTGTATTTTCTGCAAGAATCAATTGCAACCATAATAGGCTCATCAAAATTTGTGGGAAATGTCCATAAAAACAAACCATTTTGAAGTTTAGAGAATAAAGACGTATTTGCAAATTGATCAGAGATAATAACCTTACTGGAAGCCTAAAGAAATGGCTTTTTGTTGAGAAATCAAAGGAGTGGGGGAGTCCTGAGTTCTTCCTAAGAACTGCCTATCTCGAACTTTCAAGACTAAGTCACCAAAGTAATGGAGCTATTTACAGTTTTGTTTTATTTTGCTTTTGTGTGTTTGTTTTGGGTCTAGATCAAGTTTCTCTTTACTAGTGGAAAGCAATCAATTAGGTAGTGCAAGAACTTTTGTTTCATCTTATTATGCCATTATATAATTAACAATAAAACACACAAGGAAATGTGATATATGGCAGAAAATGTATATGTGCATAGAAAAGGGTAAATTTACATTTGTTCCAATGTTCGGTTTCATTTCAAATAATCCTCTCTTTTGAAATCACTTTAGCTTTCTACTAGCAGGGGCTTGTTTATTTATTTATTATATTTTTTCACATGTAAAAAGTTGTACATATTTATTATGTTTGGCTTGATTAATTAGGGGATAAGTATACACCCATGGTAACATTGTCATCATCACAGCCATAAATATATCTATCAACTTCCACAGTTTGATTCTGTCCCCAAGATGATGATGAAAATGATGTGTGGTAAGAATATTTAACATAAAATCTACCCTCTAAGCAAACTTTAAGTATCCAATACTTAACTGGGGTTTTTATTCAGGTCTTCAGTTAATTCATTTCTATTGCAATATTCTTGGCAGAGACCCTCCTCTCGTCAATTTCATTTCCATCAGACTTTCAATTAAAAGGCATAAATGAGGAAATTCTCCATACAATTCCTTCTTGGGGAATAATATCTCATCTGAGACTCTGAACACTGTACTCCATGGTTTGCACGGATTCATTTATTTTACTTATAATTCGTGTAAGTATCATTTGGGGCAGAGATTCCATTTGAATTCAGAAAGATTACATTGAAAATGTATGCCTGGAAATAAAAGCACGGAGTTTAATTAAACTCATGGATTAGGGATGAGGACGACATTATTTAACAAATATGAATGTGTTACTGAATGTCTCTTTGAATTTGGCTCGATCACTTAGCTTGTGTTCCGAGATGTTTTACAGTAATTGGTGATAGGGACTTGGAAGAAGCCATGTTAAATAAAGTAAGCATATAAATGAGAGACAACCCAAAAAGACTTGGAAACCAATAGCCAATAATGTAGTTCAGAGGAAAAGAAAAAAAAATACACCTGTTGAAAATTAAATTATAAAGACTGCTATTTTGTCTTGTGCAGGGAACAGAACATTTCCACTTTGCTCCAAGCTATTTGTATGCAAAGAAGCTGGAGGTTAAGTCTCATTTTACTGTCTTAGAATTTATCCACAGATGAGGTAGCAATAGTTGGAGCATTGCCAGAAATTAAAGAAATATGAAAGGATCCACATATTCAGGAGATATTCAGGTATAGGTTATTACTGGCTCTTCCGCAGTGGGAAGAGAAAATGGAAGATATGGGGAAGTTCCACAATGATAATATATCATCGCACCCAAATATTTTTGTTACTATACAATTTTAATATGTACCTTTCCATGAGGAACCATTTATAAAAAAGATTTTGTGAATATTTGAAAATCTATTTGAACCTAAAATATAAAATAATACTTAAAGGTAAATGCTAAGTATTTTGTGAAAACTCTACTCACAGATAATAAGCATTTTGTAAAAGTACCACACTCTTCTATTAGCCAACATTTTCCCTTTATTTTGGTAAATCACACAAATTATATGTCGGCAGAGACCATCAGGACCCATGGAAGGAATAACCAAGAACTAGCTTTTGAAAACTGGGTGAATTATTTTGTGTGTGTGTCCCAGAGCTGTGAATACTTTGGATTCCCTTATAATCCATATGCTGATATTGTCTACCCCCAGACCAGTTTAGATCATGAGTGCAATACAACCCAAATCTAGCGATATATACACCTAGATATGAGGGTTGACTCTGGGGACCAGAGTCTTAAGTCAGGCCAGGTGGACCTCGACCATGAGTACCTTAAAGATTATTAACTTCAATGAAATGCAGATTCCTGGATGTCACTTCAAGTTTAGGCTAAATATGCTGGTCTCGATGCCATAGAGGATCCAAAACTCAGCTAAGTTACTATTTTTTTTTTAAATCAGTGTCATTTCATCAATTCATTTAGGGTTTTCCATTTATTTATTTATTTATTTATTTATTTATTTATTTATTTATTTATTTTTTCATTTAGGGTTTTCCAATTGGAGTTCAATATTGTAGAGAATATTCTGTTCATAATTTTAGAAAAAAATAGTGGATTTCCTTGCACCCACCTTTATCTACTAAACTGGTATCTTATCATATCATTGGATAGGAAAAATAAAAATCCCTTCAATGATTAAAACATTTATGGTAGGGGCACCTGGATGGCTCAGTCAGTTAAGTGTCTGTCTTCAGCTCAGGTCATGATCCTGGGGTCGTGGGATGGAGTCCCGCATCAGGCTCCTTGTGCAGTAGGGAGTCTGCTTCTACCTCTCCCTCTGCCCCTAACCCCTGCTCCTTCTCTCTCTCGAGTCCCTAAAATCTTAAAAAAAATTACAGCAAATATTTATTGACCTGGACTTATAAAGAATTGGATTGACCATTTCAGCCATTTTTTTATTTTTTTGCCTACCTGATAATTAAGAGAAAATGCTGTCAATACATATCTAGATAGCTAAATTTTATATGTATTCAGATATGTTTTAAGTTATATCATATTCTGTGAATGACTAATACTATGTGATAAATAAGTGAACTAGTAGACAGGAGTCTATTTTTTTGTCAGCAGCTAAATAAGCAAGATGCGTGTTTGCATGTGTGTATGTGTGTGTGTGTGTGCATCTATTAAACATGCATTAATTGCCTAACTCTTCCAAGCTAATCACAGTCTTTTCCTTGAAGGGGTTAGAGTTTAGTAAAGGCACCAGATAAATTAACAGGACATTTTAAGGGAATGAGATAAAAGCTATGATGAGGTGAAATGTAGGAAATGTTAGGTTATGGGCAGGAAAATCTGACTGGAGTCATAATAGCTATGTTAAACACTCAAGGCTAAGTAGACAAATGAAAGCTGGAGAGGGGTTTTTGAATAGCAGCAGCCTTTAAAAAACCTTTGCAAATAACATTTTTAATGAAGACAAACTAATAGCAGCTTTTTAAAAATAAAAGGATAGATAGCATGGTTTTAATATACTAGTTAACCATTGTCCAGAGCTTATTTATTTATTTTTTTACATTTACTGATGGCCGTGGATTTTATTTTTTTTATTTCTACCTTTAACATGCTAAAGTATATAAGTTCTTCATATTGTTTAGGAAAACATTTGCAGGGTTTGCGTTCTGTTTTGTAGCTTTGGTGCATCAGCACCATAACGAGAACTGAATTATTCTGAGTCTCATTTATTTTTCTGTTTCTTTCATTCTGCTGGGTCAAATAAGAATGAAATTTGAGCTTCATTATAGTTTTATTAATGTCACTGTTCAAATATATTATTCATTTGATTTGAGTCAAATTTATCATTGATTGCAGTTGGGTATTTTGTACTTTATCCTCTAATATAAGTACATATTAATACTTTTTGTTTCACACATCTTGATTGCACATAACAAGAGTGATTTTTATGCTTTGCCACTCAAAACAATCCATTTTGGGGAGGAAAAAAGGACCTTATGAATAAGTTGGCTGTAATGCCAGATATAATATTAGACTGTCCTGGTCAATATTTAACCCTCCCTTTATCTAGAATTAATCTTTAAAAAAGGTATGGTTATACTATTGCATAATTGAATGATGGATTTCAAATTCATATTCATCGAGGCAGATTTTATTTTTATTTTGTAAAGAGTACTTTTAAGTCAGAAAAAGAGATTTGTATAGTTATATATAATTAATATGGCCTATTAATCTAAAGATAGTAAAACTAAATGGGGTTTACTTGGCCACCCAGGGACGCCTATTCACCATTTGTTTCATAGCTATTTCATTGTTGAATCTCCTCAGCAATATCTTGGACAATGGGAGAAGTAGAATCGTATATGAGAACCAAAGGTTAGGTCCCACTGCACTCTTCACCCTTCCATTTGACACTTCCTACTTGCAGCAGGAAATTACAGAGGCCAATGGGCCTCTTGCACTTCAGTTCTCAGGCACAGGAGATACTTGGGGTTTGGTAATATTACCCACTTATTGATCCAGGCAATAGTTTAAGTGGATATGTTTGTTTGGTAAAAAGTTATTAGGTTTCCAGTAGTTTTGTCTTTAATGAAGAACAATTATTTAAAAAGGCTATACTCTTAAAAAGCAAATAAGCAAAGCTTTCGAAAGCTTGGGAGAAAGATTCTATTCTAGTGTTGAACAGGGTCAAGAAAGAGTTCATTCAAGTCTCTAAAATGGGGTAGGAGTCATGAGTAAAGATTAGGAGTAGAATATTCCGAGTATCAGCAATAGGGTGAGCAAAAGATGGAGAGTATGGGGGGTGGCGAAAAGTTTGGTATGGCTTCAGCACTTCAGTGTTAGGAACTGGTCGTGAAATACAGGAAAGGGAACCATCTTGAAATGTCAATTTTATTTTTGAAATGCTGTGATTGAAGTCTGAAGGAGCATGCTTGTTGCCATCACCTTCACATGTAGCACTAGCAATGTCTTATGTGCACAGACTTCCAGTGGACCCATAGCATGTGGGAGTTCCAGTAAGTCTCAGCAAATATAAGGGAAACAACTCAAGTCCATGACTAAGTGAGCGGGATACCAACAGCAAAGTAGAGACTGCACATTTAATTCAAACCAGAAATTTCTTTGAACACAGAAATAAATCAGTGGTGTCCTTTGAAACACCCAAGAAATGTTATCATATTAGTTTTAGCTGTGGAAATGGACTTACTAGCTCTATTAGCTAACCAATCGAGTTGAAAGTGAAGTGAAGAAGAGAAATAGGTCTGTTCATACTTTCTTCAGTAGCAGGATGTAGAGCATGTAGGTAGAATATGAATGTGTCCAGGGGTGAAATATAAACAGTTCAGTTAATTTTGTGCAGTGTTTCCACTCTTCCAGTAAGAACAAAATACATATGCATGTACTGCCTATAAAATACGAAGTGTAATTTCAGATACTCTGCGCATGACTTAAATGCTTTTATATTTGCATTTAAAACTGGCATTTTGCCATCACAAAGACAAACAGTAAAATTCATGAAGAAAATTTAAAATTTAAAATTTTCTTATGTAGAGCATTACTTAACAATAATGATAAAAATAAGAAAAATTAAAAAAAACATTCTTTATATATTTCATTACTTTAACAATATGATTTTTCCCTTTTTTAAAAGATTTTATTTATTTATTCATGAGAGACACACACACACACACACACACACACACACAGAGAGAGAGAGAGAGAGAGAGAGGCAGAAACACAGGCAGAGGGAGAAGTAGGCTCCATGCAGGGAGCCTGATGTGGGACTTGATCCCAGGACTCTAGGATCATGCCCTGGGCCAGAGGCAGGAGCTAAACCACTGAGTCACCCAGGGATCCCCCTTTTTCCCCTTTTGAACAAGAGTCTCCACATTTGCTTTTGCACTGGGTCCAGCAAACTATGTAGCCCAGCCTACCTGGACAATAAAACTATCACCATCACCTATTGAAAACTAAGAAGTTCGAGAATATGTAAATTCCTCAGAATGATCATAAGGCACTGGAGTAGGAAGAGATTAACACAACTCACTGAAATTTTATTTCCTTCCTATCCAGGCGTGACTGGATCTCAGGGTAGGTTTCATTTAATGGTGCTGAGAAATATTTGTTCTAATCACCTGTGCTACTATGTATTTTTCCTGAGTAGCCTTTAGGGTCCTTGAATGATAAAATGACATTTCTGTCATGTTGAACTATGCGTCAAGCCATGCCAGTACTCCAGGTGTATGCCCTCAGAACTCCTTACCATTTGGATTGTGCACTAGTTACAGATGGCCTCAATAGTGCTTTCTCTGTGATTGTGAAGAAGTGCACTACCCAGAAATATACACCTTCCTTACATAGATAGAACTTAACCACTGGAGAGGACATTACCACTCTTAATGGCTTTGCCACCGATTGAGATACCTGTAGTTACCATCTACATTGCCTTCAGGGATTTCTATGATATTGAGCTGAAATCACTCTCTTTGTGATGTTGTTTGATCCCTCGTACTTGCTTAGCTGTTATCCTTTTCCTGCCTCACTCCCACTTTCTACTGGTTGCGTCTGGAAAACATCCTACTAAATTCCTTTTACACATACCCTTGTCTCAGAGTCTGCTTAAGAGGAAACTCAACTTAAAGTTCTCAGAAAAATTAATTTATTTGACAAGAATAAAAAGCAACTGATAAATGTTTGTTGAATTCAATTAAGCATGGTGTGTGTAGAGATAAATGAAATTATCTATATGTTTAAATATATGTTTAAATTAGCCACTATAAGTTTTCCATAAATGTCATGGAATCTAAACATTTAAGTGGCTCACTGTGTGTTAGGGTTCATTGTGAGTGTGCTGGCTGAATTAGCAAGATAAATAGGTATCATTTTCAGTTATTCCACATCCTATATGCATAGCTTTAGTTTTTGTTATGAGTATAAATTATACTTTGAATAATTCTAAAGAAAATGTAGGCTCTTATTAATTCAAAGGCTTCATGTATTTAGTCACATTTTATTGTAAATAGAAGAATCTACCATTCATCTTCCATATTTAACCATTTCTTTCTTTTAAAATATTCACACAATATAACATGAATTTGTAGTATCTTTGAGGAGATGACACATGAATTGAGATAAGTAAGTTTATGAATATTTTGTGGCAGAAAATAGTTTGGTCATAAAGAAGGAGCTAAAGTAGAAACAATTAATTGAAATTATTTAAAAAAATAAACAAGTGGGGCTAACAAACTAAGACATTTCTGCACAGTGAAGGAAATCATCAAGAAAATGCAAAGATAACATACTGGATGGGAGAAAATATTTCCAAATCATATATGCAATAAGGGCTAATATCCACATTTTATAAAAAACTCATATAACTCAATAGCAAAAAACAAACAATACAATTTAAAAAAAATGGGAGGAAGACCTGAATAGACATTTTTCTAAAGAAGATATACAGACTGTGAACAGGTACATCAAAGGTGCTCAAAATCACTAGTCATTAAGGAAATGAAAATTAAAACCTCAATGAGCTGTCAATTCACAACTGTTAGAATGACAATTAAGAAAAAGACAAGAGATAAGTGTTGATGAAGATGTGGAGGAAAGGAAGACCTTGTGAATTGCTGGTATGTATCTAAATTGGTACAGCCATTGTGGAAAACAACATGGAGTTTCCTCAAAAATTTAAAACAGAACTGCCATATGATTCAGAAATTCCACATCTGGGTATTTATCCAAAGAACATGAAAACATTATCTTGGAAAGATGTATGTATCCCTATCTCCACTGCAGCATTATAAACAATAGTCAAGATATGGAAACAATATAAATGTCCATTGATGGATGAACGATAAAGAAATTTTGATGTAGATACATGATGAAATATTAAACAGCCATAGAAAAGAATAAAATCTCGCTGTGAGACTGAATGGATGGACTTTGAGAACACTATGCTAAATGAAACAAGTCAGACAGAGAAAGACAGACACCATACGATCCCTCTTATATGTGGAATCTAAAATACATATATGTTGAGAACCAAGATCATTGATCTTGGTGGTTGCCAGAGGCAAAGAATGGGAGTGGGAGAAATGGATGAATTGTTTTTGTTTAGTATAAATATATAAACAAACTAGCAAAATGAAATAATCGATAGTAGAATTACTTGACTCTGGAGATGTATTCAATTATGTATACATTAAATTAAAATTTTAATTTTAATTAAAAAGCCACCAAGAATCTCTACTTTTAAATATGAGTTAAATGTGAATTTCTCCATATTTTCCAAACCTATAAGACACAGAAACATGATGTGGTCACACAAACACTTTCCATAAAACATTTTCAGGAGATCTATCTATCTGTCTATCTATCATCTATCTAATCTCCTTTAGCAACCTTAGGTCATAGATCATTACTCTTTCGATTTTCTGCTTCAACCTTAAAAGTGCAGTCAAGTCCATAAAGCTGGTTTGATTAATAAATTAGGGCCTTGATTTGAGGCCTTGATTGTTTTGTTTAGCTTTTGAAGTAAGTCATCCCAGTGATACGTGGAATGATAATAGCTAACATTTTCACTTACTTAACAAATTTTTATTAAATAGCCAGTATGTTCCAGGAATTGCCCTAATGAACAATTGTTCTGAATAATGAGAAGTAAAAAGAAGAGTTTTCAAAAATAGTATGATTGGTGAGGGGCCATGCAATTCTCCCTAATTCCCGAAGTTTTATCTAATCTATAATAAAAACTAATTAAGTTTTATTCCCTTGACTCTAAGTCTTCCCAGTTTTTAGGAGTGGTTACTTAAAATACTATAAAACCTTTAAAAGATAAAATGTAAAGCATATATCCGTGGATATAATGCACCACTCATTCAGGACAAGAAGGCGCAAAAGGTCACTTGGAGATAACTGGCATTACAAGGGAGGTAATCGGTACCACAGGTAAACTGGTCAATTTGCCATTTGGAGCAGCACTTTCTTTTTCAGGGTTATAAAGTGTGTTTCTGTGTGTGTGTGTGTGTGTGTGTGTGTGTGTGGAGGGCGAGGTAACTTTATTCAACTCTAACAGCACATATTTTATAAATGTCAATTTTGTTGATGTCAGTTCTCTTTATTTGATCATTTATTGATATGCAAATTAGAAGTTAAGAATATCAAGTAATAATCTTAATATCCAATAACACATATTATCTTTTCCACATAGAGCTTAATGTTTTTACCAACCTGTGAAGCATACCTTATAACTCTCTGATAAGCAATATGGTTAGTAAACAAGTAAAATCATATGAAAAGATGACCTTTAAGAACTTTCAGCAGCTTTAATTCAGTGGCAGTACAATTTGTTTAACCTTTTAGAAAGTACTCATTTTTGACACTGACTTTACTTTTCAAAGTTACACCATCAGTATGTTAGAAAATGTAGTTTATATTTATTCATAAGCTTGTCTATAGAGTGCAAATTCTTAGGTTATAGTTTATTCAAAATTCCAGAATAGTTTACGTAGATAACTTTTATTCAAATTTTATTAATACATTTATATTATATGTCTAATTATTACGTGTGTATATATACATGTACATACATGTGTAAATGTGTGAATATATAAAGTATATACTGTCAATCATGTTACTTATATATATTCTTAATGAACATATCTCATATGTAGTATAAAATACATACAGAAAGGAAGCATATGTATATGTAAGTATGTAAATATCTAAAATATATGTGTATAATGTGAATAAGAGAAATTATACATATATAGCTCTCTATATTTTTTTCTTTTTGAAGAACAGATATTGAAAAAATATACTTATCTTCTACCTTAGACTATGAAACCTCAAGGTCAAGGACCATGTCTTATTTTTATGTTCATTTACACAACCTAGTAAAATACCTGCTTAAATTAGGAATTTCATAAATGTTCATAGAATGAATACAATTTGAAACAAGTCACAGCAATTGCCTTATATGTTCTTAAGAGAAAATTGAGGAGAGCAATGATCTGAAGAGCCTTAGATGAAAATGAGAAAGATTTTAAGAATCCACAGTAAAATATATGAGGGCAGTGAACATCAAGTTTAAAAAAATAATGACACATTTGCAGTGCTATCTAGGTATATTTAGAATATATTGTACCTCAAAGAAGTAATTTGCATGTTTAATGTATTATATATGTTTATATATTTATATATACATCTTTATATAAGCCAAATAACGATCTTATATTCAGATATTTAGACAGGATATGATTTACCTACATGAGGGGCAATTTGAGAGTTAAAATATTTTTCAATTTGGATAATATTTTAAATATCAATCAAGATATTACAGGAATTCCTGTGGATGCTTTATCTCTATCTTTTAGTAGTTACTTTGATGAGCTTAGATGATCTTTTTTTGCTTTCACCACATAAGGATTTTATTCCTCATATTTAATATAATTAAAAATATTTCAGAGATAATATAAATGTGACAGGAGATAGCTTCTTGACTTCCCTATAATTTTAATATACATCTTAAATTATTACAATTTTACAATAAGTATCCTAATTAAAATAGTTGCATTTTCCCTGATTTATTATACTCCAGAATTATTGCATGTAGTAAAGATGACTGAACTCTTTGATGCAGAGGGTGACTTTTATTGCTATATCTCTCTCTGCTTGTACTTTAAGCTTATCATTAATTGTATTTGAACACCCTCACTATTTGGAAAAATTGGCTATTGATTTTTTAATGCAGAAAATTGATATTCCATTCATGGGGAGGGGAAAGGGAAAGGTGGGTCTGAAACCTACAAAGTCTAATAAAAATGTCCCATGATTGCTCCTCATTATTTCATGGTGATTAAACTCAGCACTTTAGAACAATGTGTTATTCTCCTTCTTTCTAGCCTATGGAAATATTTAAAAAAATAAGTATCATCAACTTTTAAAATTATTCCAAAATATATGAAACTGTTAATACTATTCCTGCTATTCAAATATCATTATTTGAAATAATCAAATAATTGTTAACAGACTACATCTGTTCTTACATTTGGCATTTCTTAAAATATAAATTTAATAAGAGTAATTTTAAAATAACAAGTTTGGAAATTATTGGAGAATGTCACACTAAAGAAGTAAAATATAAAAAAGTTGTGGATAGTATATACATGCTTTTCTCCTCTCTGCTGGCAGATGAACTGTTTTGGTTTAACCTTTCCTCCACCGTCACCCAATCTTTACCTGGTTTTTGAGATATCAATTGGAATCAGTCAGTTTTGGTCATTACCTGCCTAGACTTTGGATAGTTAAAAAATATCCACTTGGGTTTACATGTGTTCATTCTAAACAATATTGTGTATAAGATTTCTTTTAGCATTTAATAAGCATCTTGTTCGCATTTTTCATTCATTTATCTCAGTGTAACCAACATTTTCCCCAGTGAATTAAGTCATCTCTTAAAGTAATATTGTCCCCATTGCTGCACAATGTACAAGGGCTCAAGGAATCCTGCAGAAGACACTCAAGGTCAAATCTTGCTTCTTCTCATAAAGTGCTGCTATTTCTCTCCTTTCTCCAAAGGAGAGTCTACAAGCATTGAAGAGGCAGGCAGTGATAATGAGTGTGATTATACAATGAGAAGTGAGGAACTTCAGTGGATCAAATTTATGAAAGAGCTCAAATAAATCCATTTCGTGTATCCAAATACCCACACATGTGCACAGCTGGCAAGTTCAGAGTAGACATACATGAGGTTATGTTTTCAGGAAAAATTCTCATCAGGATTTACAATTAGAAAATCAGGGATGGAAAACAGGATATTATTTCAGAATTCTATTTATTTTAAACCACACAATGATGCCTATAAACAAAATTACATCATCTTCATTTTCTGAACATAAAACAGTGCATTAAAAAAGACCGTTTTGTTAATCATGCAAGTTTACTCTCTCAGTGATGATTTGGCCAAAAGGCGCTGAAATAATCATAGAAATAATTCTATAATGATTTTTAAAAAATATTTTACTTATTTATTTTAGGGGTGCAAAGAGAGAGATAAGCAGACTCCGTGCTGAGCACAGAGCTTGACTCAGGGTTCATTTCAGATCCCAAGGTCATGACTTAAGCTGAAATCACAAGTGGGATGCTTAACTGAGTGAGCCACCTAGGCGCCCCTTTATTGCAATTGTTAAATAATGTTAAAATGAAATTATTTATGCTCACATTTTGTCCTCATTCAATACTCATTTATGCAATCATAAACTTGAGTGTTAAACAATTATTGGTTTGGAAGCCTACTTATATATCGAGAAGTATATGTTAAGTGCATAGAGAAAAATAGACGTACTCTCTTTATAAGTCTAATGGAGGTACATACGCACATACACACAGGAAGAGGCATGAATATAAAACAAAACATTCAAAATATACATAAATACACTTTGGTGTGTACATATATATGCATGTAAGTGCAAAACACTTTGGAACTCAAGAAAGGCTGTTTTGAAGATGTGATATTTAAGCTGAGAATCAAAGAATGAGGAAAACCCAGACAGAGATTTGGGATCTGGGGAGAGAGCTAATCTCCTTGTTATCTCAGAGAAACTATAAAATTGTAATACTCACAAGTTTCAAGTGTTGGAAACCATTTCAGGCAACTATACCAATCTTTTTCCAAATGAATGAAGGCATTATTAAAGAAAATCGTGCTCATAAATGCTGTCAGAATAATATTAGAAACCCCAGCTTTATGTCAAGTATAAATCAATCCTTTCAATGCGTACATCTTCCAAAAATCTCCAAGGCAACACAAATCCATCAGAAGTAATAGTGCCAGAGAAAGCCTGGAGGGCAACCATTTTATTTTGTAGTTTTAAAGAAGAAACTGCAAGTGTGTATGAGAAGTCTGACTTACTCAGCACCGACCAAATGAGACCAATAAAAGTTGTGCATCTTCATGCTCTATTTCAGATGACTAAGTTTCTCTGGCTTCAAGCTCTTAGTAGGTTTAGCCAGATGTGTCACTGCTCTCACAGCCAGCTCTCTCTGGCCGACATTTTATTGCTGCTCCAGATGTTCCATTTTTTTGCTGGCTCTGTCCAACATACAGAGGCATCACGTCTCTCAAACTGAATTATTTCATACTGATGACTGTGAGGTGTCTGTTCATCGGAATCTCAGGCAGTTAATTCATTGGCTGAAGCAGTGTCTTCAGTTGTATTCATGAGTAAAAGGCAGCTTGAGGAGATGAGAAGGACAGAAATATACAAATAAATTATAAGAAAGAAATATTAGTTTGTAATCATGAAATGCTACTGCTGGAGAAAATCGAGAGACATTCAGATGGAAGTATTCTTATTGAAACACAGAATGTTTCATGCCAGATTAGCAGAATTGTTAACTAGTAGAGGCCAGATGAAAACAAAATTTCTTAAGCGGTAGTTTTGGGAAATCTGCACCATATCGCAACAATTATCTGACCTAAAGGTTAACAAATTATGGCCTGTGGCCCAAAGCCACTCTTCTGTCTGTGTTTGTAATATAGTTTTATTGGAGCACAATCATACCTATTTATGCCCACTTTTTACCTATTTTCTAAGATGCTTTTCCAACAACAGTTTGAGTAGTTGTGGCAGAGTACATATGGCCTGCAAAGCCTAAAACACTTTACTAATTGTCCTTTACAGAACAAAATGCTGACTACCAATGTAACTCATCATTATTATATAAATAATTGTGTTCAACTTAACTTTTACAAAGACAGTTTTAAATATGTTGTTGTCATAGCAATTATTTTGGGTTTTGGTGATTATCATAAAATCACAAACAGTTACGGTTGGAAAGGGCTACAGAGGACATTTAATTCGACTCCTACTCAATGAAAAATGTCCTTTATTCCAGTTTTGACAGATGCCACTTTAGGCTTTGCTTGAATAACCCTACTGAAGGGAATTAGAGTACTTTCTAGAGTAGTATATTGCATGGATGGACAACACTATTTGTTGGAATAAACTCTCATGTTTTGAATCAGATCTAATATCTATAAACTTTATTGATTATAGTCCAGTCTGCACACCCATCAGAGAAGAAATAGCAGCCTCTACACACCAGTCTTTCAAGTGATTTACTTCTATTATATGGCAAATCACATTAATCTTCCTATTTCCTAGGAAAACATATTCCATTCCTTCTTCCTGTCAGATCAGGGTAACGTGCTGGTAGTGGCCCCTGGATGCTATCTTAATTGGTGAGATTTGTACTTTAAATGTAGCACCCTGAATTGGAAAAATCCCAACCTTGTACAACTAATATCCTTTCAGTAATTTTGGACAAATTACTTAATATCTCTGTATTATGGTGATAAGAACACATCACATGGTCATACTGTAAAGATAAAGTGAGTTAGTGTGCTCCGTGCTAAGTACAATGGCATAAACACAGTAGCAAGTCAGCTAGTTCTTTCTCTAGCCTTTTCCTTCTTTTTGGGAATTGTTTTGCATGTGAAAAAAAAATTAGGGCATTTGCCTTCTTCCAAAGCACTTCATATTTTGCTAGGGAATATTAGTATATAACCAAAATAACTGCAGTGCAACACATGTTGTCTATTATAAGGTTCTAAAAAACGCAGTAAGCATATCTTAAATATATGAAGAATTCCGATGAGGTTTATGGAATGGTTTAGTTTTAATAATCTCTATTATTTTTTAAGTTCCCAAACTAGGTAGCTTAAAAATTCATTTTGTAAAATATTTCAGAAAAAAAAATCAGTTATTGATGTCTTGTTCAATAAATACTGTGTTGCCTCTGGGATCTAATGAAAATTGTATATTATAATCATTTGTTTGATGACAGTGAAAGTGCAGTTTAAGATGTAGAATGGCTTTTTGATGTGGCTTCCAGCAGTTTGTGAAATCATTCTTACAATAATTAAATACCTTTTACAGTGATAATAGCTCTTTCAGATTATAGTTATTCTTTAGACAAGTAGAATTGTTTGCTTGGTATCCAGTATCTTCAAAAGCTAATGAATTTTTCAAACTTATTAAGCATATTCTAAGAGTTATGTTCTACAGTGAAAGAAATGGCCTCAGTGGCAAATCGCTTTCTTATTATTTAACAATTACTATTTCCCCAGTTCTGTTTAGTGCTTTTTTTCTTTTGTATTTTTAACATTTCAAATAATTCAATAATATATTAAGAACTACACTTGCATGTAACTGTTAATCTGTTTACAATCCTATGAAGTTTTTACTAAGTGCTTTTATTTACAGCAATTATGTTGAGGGAGTGGAGGAAAGTGTTAAGGTGGAAAAGAGGAGGATCAGTTAGTAGGTGAAACTTTCCACTTTTATTTTAAAAATGATTATTTTGCATACCTGATAATACCTGACCAAATCATTGAATCTTTTTTATCTTAAGAATTTCTGACCGTTTTTAATGTGGCATAGAAAAGTCCTCAAATCGAATAGTAATGCTAGTTGTGTGTGTGGAAATAGAGATAAATCAATGAAGTTATGTCATAAAACAGAGTATATCCAGTCAAAAAATCAATTATATAATCTTCTGTGTTTTATTGTAAAAATCCTCCTATTACAAGAATTATATCGAGTTATATGTTATTATAAGAGACGGCTCAAACTGAAAAAGATTAGAG
Source organism: Vulpes lagopus (assembly GCF_018345385.1). NCBI lineage: Eukaryota > Metazoa > Chordata > Mammalia > Carnivora > Canidae > Vulpes > Vulpes lagopus. Next base: position 128,090,899 of record NC_054829.1, on the reverse strand, counting down.
GAATTTTAGATTTGATTGATGGTACATCAAGAACATCATAGCAGTAGGGGCTGCTGATGTCTTCCACTCGGCTCAAATGTGTACATTCTGATGAGCATTTATTTAAGATAGAGACATTTTGCTTTTTTCACTTTAACTTTTCATTAAATGCTTCCACTTTTATTTTCCTCCAATTATCATAATAAATTGAAGCATTATTAGGAGAGATCCAATCAGTCAGTTTTCTTTACCCCTAATACATAGCTGTTGGTCCCTAAAGTCTTTTCCAACCTGTCCCTTTTTAAGCTCTTCACATCTTGTGACATTTCACTAGACACATTGGCTTTAGCTGAATTACTTAGTTTCTCTATCATATCCACCATCAGTAGATCAGATGAGTTAATAGAAATGAACAGAGTCTAAATACCAATATATTGTACTCACTGAGAAGTTAATAAATATTGTCTCTCCTTTTTGGAAAAAAATATATATGTTTTATATTTATTCCTGGAGATTTCCTATCCTCCTAAAGTAGCCTTTCTATATTTTGAAATGATACTCAATAGACTTGACAGTCTTCATGTTATGGAAACTGACTAATCAGATTGAATGCCATTTGCCCATCAACCAATCAAACTGGATGCTAGCAGAAATACCTTGCACACCAAATTGGCTTATAAATAAGAGGGCTACTTTATTTCACCTAGGAGGTCCAGGAGTCCTACTTAAGAATCTCGATCTAGGAAAAAGATGAAAGCCACACAGTCCAGCATTACATAACATCCTTTAATTGAAAAAGGTAAGCAAACAGCAGTATGTAATATTTCTGAACCAAAACAAATGTGATAACAAAAAAAAATGCTTAACAAGTGTGGAATGGGCAACACACAATCATAACATATATTGACTATGGTATAAAGTCAGATTCTGAAAACCCCTGTGACAATGATCCTTTAATGGTTGAATTATAATGGGAATGTTTAACAGGTATCAAAAGAGTATTCCAGGCAACTGATATAGTTGATAGGGACCATGGAGACCCAAGAACAATAGCTATTCGTTAGCTGATACATTACTTAAGTATATTAAAAAGTCAGAATGGCTGTACCAGTTGTAGTCCTACCCTCAGCATGTATTACAAAATTTACTTTGAGAGCTACATAATATTAATACCAATTTCCAGATAAAATGTGACTCATAGAGAAGCAGAATGACTTTACCATGGCCTCACAGTAGTGTCAGAGATTTTAAATCCACAATGTCTAGATTACAAAGAGAGAGGAATAATTATTCCTAGTAATTTTCCAGGTTTTAAGAATATATTTAATTTCTCATCCATAGAAAAATTAAATTTTATATGAGCTTAAAAGATTGGGAGTGCATTAACTTTTATATTAATAGTGTTTATCTTTGAATTATAAGGTCAATGGCACATTGTGTTTCTATTATATTCTTTTATACTTTAAAAAATATTCTAGGGATCCCTGGGTGGCGCAGCAGTTTGGCGCCTGCCTTTGGCCCAGGGCGTGATCCTGGAGACCCGGGATCGAATCCCACGTCAGGCTCCCGGTGCATGGAGCCTGCTTCTCCCTCTGCCTGTGTCTCTGCCTCTCTCTCTCTCTCTCTCTCTGACTATCATGAATAAATAAATAAAATCTTTAAAAAAAAATATTCTAAATGGATGCTATGTTTACTCATTATGAATATAAATGTATAGAATTTGGAGTTGCAACAGGGAGACAAAGTGAGAAAAATATTGGTTATATCTCCATTTTTGAGACCAATAACAATATTTATGATTAACAATAAAAGACATCTCTTAGTCCATTTTGACTCACAGTACTGAATGTTTTTCATGCCCCTGTGGTAATTGGTGAAAAAATAATTTGAATAATTAAAATTTGGAAGCATACTGAGGATTTTTTGAAACTACATCACAATGCTTCAAAAGAGATTGCCTTTATTTTTCATGATATGCTAGGTGAAATAAACTGGACAGAGAAGACAAATACTAAATGGCATTGCTTATATATGGAATAAAAATAAATTTTATGAAAACATACCTAAATCTGAATATACACATGTGTGTATATATGTCTATATATCTATATCTCTATATATACATATCTGTACCCATATAGGAAATTTGAGGTCACTGCTTTCTGTTGGAGGTTCTAGTTTCTACCCCAGAATTTTGTCATGGCCATTATGCCAGATATTCTTTGCCTACGTAGGCACTTATTGATTTTCTTGAGCCTGAAATTTTAATGGCAAAATTTTATTCCAGGAAAATACAGGATTTTTTTTTTCTGCATAAATATATTTTTGCTTGTCATCGTAAGATTTGGGCTTACTTGGCAAAGAGAGAGATTACTTGAGAGTTATCTTTTTTTCCTATCTAGACCACCAACAACTGTCATATAGCTTAAGAGGGAGTCAGCCAGAAAAATTTTTCTTTTTGTATTCATCCATCCCCTTTTGGTTTCAATCAGTTCTCTAAGATTCTCCGTCTTGTTTCCAAGATGTCAGTTTCCTTCTAAACACATAAGGCCAGAGACAGGTAATTCTCCAGACTAGATAATGTACTTGTTGCATTAATTTGTTCACTATGTAAGAGAGGTACACCTAGAATTTAAGCTCATAGGAAACATTTTATAAATAAAATTAGACTTGGAAGGCTAAAATTCCAAGATTTAAAATTCTTATGTAAAGAAATATCTATGAATTAATGGATCAAGGTGTTTATTTTACTCAGAAAGAAGAAAAACTGAATAGTTTTTTGTTCTGATATATGGGGCCCAATCAGCTTTATTAAATAGGACCATTTTGCATGAAAAATGTATCACTTACATGTAAAATATATAGAAATATTATTTTGATTTATTAGCTGTATTTATAATTGTCTGTTTTGAAAGACATACAAGCAGGTATTGATCCCATTCCATGGAACTCATACATACCTTTGATGTTTTAATACAGAGAAGTGTGCCAAAGATTATAATTGTCTTAAATAAAACATTAAAAGAAAAAATTAAAATCAATACCACTAAAATATAATACAGTATTGTATTTGCCATTATATATCTGGATCTTATCAACTGAAGTTCACAAAAAATTGTGAGACATGCTACATCTAGTTCACTTTTGAGTATCTGCCGACTCAACAGTATTCCAGCATTGAATCATATGTTGAGAGACCTAAATTTGTGCCACTTCCACATTTAATTTTTCTCTCATTATTGTTAACATACATTTCTTTATTTTTATGAATCAAAGAAATATTAGGTATAAATGTGAAACCATTTGCTCCTTCCTGGAATATAACTCACTCTTTCCTTTCCATTTCCTGCTTTTCTGACCTGATACCCAGCTTATAGTAGACTTTACAATAGACTCCATTTTCAATCTACTAGAATTCAGAGACACATCAAGATCAAATTTTGCAAGCAAGGATTTAGTTGCATGTTTCAATAACTCTTACAGAAGTGATAAGCTATCTGCCACGGTAAACTTCGGGTTCTCCAATCAGATGTGGCACTCAAGGAATAACAGCCTTTTGCTACAGATATGGAAGCCCTCTCAGGATATGGCACATTAACTCCTTCACTTTATTTGGTAGCAAAGTATTTGAAAGTAAGGGAGAGAAGATAAAGTGAAAAAAGATATTACCGAAATACTTACAAGTGCTGTATTTAAGGTAAAATATGTCGAGTTACTTATTTAAGAATTACTCTTCATCAGTAAAAAAGGGAAATCATTGAAGATGATTTTAAAATTTGATGACTGAAAAAACATGAAATAAAAATCTTATAAATGTGAACGTATTATTGAACACCACAGGATTTCAGCTCATTCTGGGTTGATTTATGTTATTTTGTACATCCTTATATAACAGAGGGCATTCTTGTGGGTCTTATAGTGTGGAGAATGAGAAAGGGTGGCAAAATCATGGCAGTAGCATCCCACTTAAATTATAACATATGGCAATGGTATCCCTTAGTTCCAATATTTCCAAATAGACAGTAAATATATGAGCTATTAGGAAGAAGAGACTAGCACTATGGTCTGATGTTAAAAATAGTGCTGAGTTCAATAAACAGGAACGCAAATCCTTAAAACCCATCTTCGGCTTTTCATACTCTCATATCTCAAATTGCACCTTGCATTTTGATTCTTTCTCTTCTTGTTAAAGTGTTTCAAGTAAAACAAAAATCATCATAAATCCATAACACCAAAATCTAAGGCTTGTCAAGGGCTTTTTGTTTTCTTTCAACTCTGTCTTGGAGAAAATAGGTCATATAGTTGCCCAAAGTATGTGGCCGTCTTATAGGGAGAGTTACTAGTTGCAGTATTAGTAGGTTAAAATTTCAAACATCTGTAATATTTCTCATACCCATCTTTTGACTGGACCTAAGTTTGCATTGCTGTAACTTCTAAAAATTTCCTGTCTTGCCATGAGAGAAGCTATCCCCCCTTCAGCATACAATCTATCCTTATTTGTCCACATTTAATGCCAAGACCACCATATAGCCTTGAGATTTTCGCTCATTAATAATTGAGAGTTCTAATATCTTTTTCCCTTATGCAAGGATTTCGAAGTCTATATATCCTATTACATATGCTTTGATTCATTGTCAAATATTTTTAATTCAATTTAAAAATATAAAAAATCTAAAAAGAGAGTAAATGACATTTAATTATTCTCATAATTAGGCTTTTTTATTTTATAAAACTGTAGTTTGGTTATCTTCTACAATGTGCTAAAAAAATCTACTATCTATGAAATGCAGAAGCAATTATAAGGCAAGTAGGCGAGGTAAGCCAGTAGGTGAGTGAATTAAGAAAATCATTTAAGGAAACCAAATTTAAAAGAGTAAAAAGTATTCCCATAAGCTTGGCAACAGTCACATTTTTTTTGCTAACATAATGGAAGCAAAACCATTATTCTCCTCTATAATATTAATATCTGACTCAGAAAAACCAAAAGATTGTTTAGTAGAATATAAACTGAGTGAATTGGTTGGGGGGAAAGGTTCTGTGTGGAGGGAGGTCTGGAAAGATTTACAAACCAAGTGTTTTATGCTGCAAAGCAATATGTGATCCACATGCAAATTCACAAATGCATAAATTATTGCCATTATTTAACCCTTGTTAAAATATTTTCATTAACTAAGAGTAAAGTTGAAATGTACCCATCAAAAATACATTTGTAGTATAAAAGTGCGTCTTCATAATTATAGAGCAATACAGAAATAAATCGCACAATATGCCCTGCATCCCTATAAGCAATGACCTTACTAGGTGTTTATTGGGCAAAAAGAAGATGCATGATTAGAGTATTTCAGGTGAGAACACCTGCTGTACTAAAAGGGACATCACCTGGGGTTCAACCAGGCTGAAAAAATGGGATGATGATGAGTATTATTATTTTATATTTTCCTCACTAAAGATAGGCCCTGTAATGACAGTCTTCGATGAAGAAATGTTTGGCAGCTTGATTTTACAATTTGAAAATTAGCTCATATATATTTTCAAATTAAAATAGAACTTTCTGAATTCTTCCCTTTATGTTAGGTGAAGTGTACTATTATTAAAGCTATGTAAAATACTGTTGTGAAATGTTGAAGTAGGATATTATCCAGTTTTAACAACCAAGAATATTGTTGCTTAAAAATAAAAACAAACCCCATTAACTAGTGAAGCTAATAATTGTGGTGTTTAGAAAATAAGTTGACATAGCAGGAAGGAGTAAAGCTTACTTATCTTATATGAGAATCTTTAAATGTAATGAATGAAGGTAAAAAAAATAAGTAGTTTTCTGCATTCCATCTGTAGGCTATCACATGTTGAATAATTGGGCTTCTTACCCCATTCAAGTTTTGACAGTAATATGATTTGGCAAGCAGACAAAGGATTATTCTTCTTTGCCCAGAGGCTATTGTCTTTAAACACATGTTATTTCCAAAGGCTTCATAGATGTATTCCAGTATAAAATTGTACTAACTCTTTAATTTAAAAACTGATGTCAGATAAACATTAAAATTCTCAATATATGTTCTTCAGTCAAATCAAAAGCTAAGGTCAAAGAAAGTCACAAAGAATTCATACAGAAGTTGAAATAGAACAGATTCTCAGTGCAATCAGTGTCCAATTTTCAGGTTGTGTCTGATCATGATTAGTTTATCAAGCACGAAAGTTCACATCCTGTTTCCTTCAGGGCCATGGTTGTAGATCATTAGATCATTTAGTGTTAAATATATAACCATGATCCTTTAAATGATTAAAATTTTATCTCATGTTTTCAATTTTATGATAAATCCAATGTTACAAGTAAATTCTGGAGTCTGTCTTAAGAATGCCTAAATATCATATACATTTCAAGAAGAGCCTCATTTTATGGTCCCTAAACAGAAAATGAAATATGTCAATATTTTATAATGAACAATCTCTAATAGATTGTTCAGGAGAAATGATGCGAGTCACACATAACAATCCACATACTCTTTCAACTGTTCCAATGCACTATCTCTTGTTAGTCAAGGTCTTGTTCAAGTTTTCGAATCACGAATATCTTAGGAGTCTTACTTATATGTTTCAGAACAACCTGAAAATTCCTTTTCGACTCTTATTGAATGTTTTCAGACAAGGAAAATGTCTTTTACTAAAGCTGAATTGTTACAATGAGGGAGTTTCATCCTCAATGCTGTTTTATGAATCTCCGATTCCATTACCTCTTTTTGTGTGGTGGTTAAAAAAGAGACACCTGTCCATTGGCCGGCGTTTGGTATCTTCACAGGGCAGGGGACAACCATTGTTTTTAATTCAGATAGGTCTGCAGTATCCTTTCTTTGGCTCTGAAATGCATACTGCTGTCCATTTCCCATGTATTTTTATTTTTTTATTACACAATAATAAGGAATGAATAAGTTACCTAGGTTGTTCTAGGAGAGTACTTCCAAAGTGCATATTGTGACTCATTAACCATTGAGAAATCTGCATAACAAGGATTCATACAGTGGAGATCAGATTGATTTTTTAATTAAAATAAAAAGGAATAGTATTTTTAATTAAAATAAGAGTAGATTAGAAAGCAAAATTAAATATTAGAAGGTCTCACACAAAGTAAGTATGGTTTTGTGAATCTGGGTCATGATATAAAATATTAGTCTGGGGGTGACTGGCTGGATCAGTCAGAAGAGCATGAAACTCTTTACCTTGGGATCATGAATTCTAGCCCTATATAGGTATAGAGATCACTTAAATAAGTTAAAAAAAAAACTTAAAAAATAGTATATTCTTAGTGTAGTCTCTAGAAAACCAGAGAAAAAAGTAAAATCACCAATCTAGAACATGTAATGAAGCAATCTAGACTGTGTGCTGAAAATTACTGCTCATCACAAGGAAGAGTGCATACACACACACAGAAACACAAAAAGATATAAAAATACTTTTAAATTCATTATTCAACTAAAGGAATGAAATTGACTATTTATTTATTTATTTAAAATTTTATTTAAATTTAATTGGCCAACATATAGTAGAACACCCAATGCTCATCCTATCACGTGCCCTCCTCAGTAGTGCCTGTCACACAGGCACCCCATCCCCCCACCCTTCTCCCCTTCTGCAGTACTTTGTTTTCCAGATGCAGGAGTCTTTCATGGTTTGTCTTCATCTCTAATTTTTCCCCACTCAAAAATTCTCCCCCCCTTCCCTTAGAGTTCCTTTCACTATTTCTTATATTCCACCTGGAAGTGAGACCATATGGTAATTTTTTTCTCCAACTGATTATCTCCCTCAGCATTAACCCCCCAGTTCCATCTACATCAATGTAAATGGTAGGACTTCATCCTTTCTGATGGCTGAGGAATATTCCGTTGTGTACACATACCACATCTTTATCCATTCATCAGGCCAGGATATCATGGCTGCTTCCACAGTTTGGCTATTTTGGACATTGGTGCTACAAACATTGGGGCACAGGTGTCCTGGCATTTAACTACATCTGCATCTTGGGGTAATGGAATTTAGAGAGTATCTAATGCACTAGATGATGCTAGATACTTCCATGTACATAGTCATCACAGTTCATAATTCAAATGAATTATGTTTCTAGTATTTCACAATGAGGCAGAGAGATTCAGATAGTTTATGCAAGTGACAGACTTCCTGATTTTCAGACACTTAAACCTAGGTCTCCCCTTCCCTCACTACACTAGTCTGATATCCACAACATTTATTTCTCTGTCAATAGCTTGATCTTCTTTTTGGCCCTGAGTTCACCAACGCCATCTCTGATCACTACCTAAGCACTAAATGGCCTCTCGGTTCACTGCATTATAATATCTTGTGTCTTTCAACAGATGCATCTGTTTTAATAAAACAAAGGTTATACTTACCATTTTTTATAAATGAGAAATTAGACATGATTTTCAGTGTTAGTAATTAACAGCATAATTGTTTTTTAAATCCAGCTGAACATCATTAGACAATGAAGTAAAAAATTATTAAGTATTTAAAAACTGCCTGATCCCTAATGGGTTAACAGTAAAAGTTTATCTTCCAATGCAATCTTCTCTATGTGATAAATGCAGGTAAAAAATTAAATGGTTTTCTGACTTTTAGCTATAATCAATCACAGACAAGTAACAGGGCTTATACAGGCCAACAGGTCAAAAAAATAGTGACAGGTAAAATTTTGATAATATAATCTGGAGATTAGGGAAATACATTTTTTGTTTGGCCCAACAGCTATTGTCTTTACATACTTCTCATTTTATAATGACTTATCATGCATATTCCAAATTGGAGTTTTAATTAGTCTTTAAGAGAGAGTAAACATTGAATAAAGTGTGAAACCAAATTCTGAAGACAAATTCACCTTAAACTCAGAATTTCCCCTGTTTTTTTCTTTTTTCTTTTTTTTTTTAAATTTCCCCTGTTCTTACTAATTGAGGAATTGTTCTTTGACCAAATCTTTACATTATCTCGTTTCAACAGGAGGACCCAGATACATGCCTGAGGAGGAACTTGTATCCTCAGGCAAAAGGTGCCTATCTGGATCCAAGAGACATCTCAGGGTGACCTCAAGCTACTGGACATGATAATTGCAAACGTGGCCAATTTTTATCCTGTATAAGCCCCTTAATATTTCCCTAAATCCTTCAAGATAAAGTAAATACATTTTAGAGATAACCAAAACCTCCTTTTTATAACTTCTGTCTACTGTCTACCATTATAAATGACCTATTTTTGCATTACACTGAGCTAATAACTGTTTCCTAATCTCTTATGCTTTTCCTTTTTTCTTTTTTTTAATAATAAATTTATTTTTTATTGGTGTTCAATTTGCCAACATACAGAATAACACCCAGTGCTCATCCCATCAAGTGCCCCCCTCAGTGCCCGTCACCCAGTCACCCCCACCCCCCGCCCACCTCCCCTTCCACCACCCCTAGTTCGTTTCCCAGAGTTAGGAGTCTTCATGTTCTGTCTCCCTTTCTGATATTTCCTACCCATTTCTTCTCCCTTCCCTTCTATTCCCTTCCACTATTATTTATATTCCCCAAATGAATGAGACCATATAATGTTTGTCCTTCTCCAATTGACTTATTTCACTCAGCATCATACCCTCCAGTTCCATCCACGTTGAAGCAAATGGTGGGTATTTGTCATTTCTAATGGCTGAGGAATATTCCATTGTATACATAGACCACATCTTGTTTATCCATTCATCTGTCAATGGACACCGAGGCTCCTTCCACAGTTTGGCTAGTGTGGACATTGCTGCTAGAAACATCGGGGTGCAGGTGTCCTGGCGTTTCATTGCATCTGCATCTTTGGGGTAAATCCCCAACAGTGCAATTGCTGGATCATAGGGCAGGTCTATTTTTAACTCTGAGGAACCTCCACACAGTTTCCCAGAGTGGCTGCACCAGTTCACATTCCCACCAACAGTGCAAGAGGGTTCCCCTTTCTCCAGATCCTCTCCAACATTTGTGGTTTCCTGCCTTGTTAATTTTCCCCATTCTCACTGGTGTGAGGTGGTATCTCATTGTGGTTTTGATTTATACTTCCCTGATGGCAAGTGATGCAGAGCATTTTCTCATGTGCATGTTGGCCATGTCTATGTCTTCCTCTGTGAGATTCTGTTCATACATTTTGCCCATTTCATGATTGGATTGTTTCTGCTATTCAACATAGTACCAGAAGTCCTAGCCTCAGCAATCAGACAACAAAAAGACATTAAAGGTATTCAAATTGCCAAGAAGTCAAACTCTCCCTCTTCACCGATGACATGATACTCTACATAGAAAACCCAAAAGCCTCCACCCCAAGATTGCTAGAACTCATACAGCAATTTGGCAGTGTGGCAGGATACAAAATCAATGCCCAGACTCAGTGGCATTTCTATACACTAACAATGAGACTGAAGAAAGAGAAATTAAGGAGTCAGTCCCATTTACAATTGCACCCAAGAGCATAAGATACCTAGGAATAAACCTAACCAAAGAGGTAAAGGGTCTATACCCTAAAAACTATAGAACACTTCTGAAAGAAATTGAGGAAGACACAGAGATGGAAAAATATTCCATGCTCATGGATTGGCAGAATTAATACTGTGAAAATGTCAATGTTACCCAGGGCAATTTACACGTTTAATGCAATCCCTATCAAAATACCATGGGCTTTCTTCAGAGAGTTAGAACAAATTATTTTATGATTTGTGTGAAATCAGAAAAGACCTCGAATAGCCAGGGGAATTTTAAAAAAGAAAACCATAGCTGGGGGCATCACAACGCCAGATTTCAGGTTGTACTACAAAGCTGTGGTCATCAAGACAGTGTGGTCCTGGCACAAAAACAGACACATAGATCAATGGAACAGAATAGAGAACCCATAAGTGGACCCTCAACTTTATGGTCAACTAATATTCGATAAAGGAGGAAAGACTATCCATTGGAAGAAAGACAGTCTCTTCAATAAATGGTGCTGGGAAAATTGGACATCCACATGCAGAAGAATGAAACTGGACCACTCTCTTTCACCATACACTAAGATAAACTCAAAATGGATGAGAGATCTAGATGTGAGACAAGAGTCCATCAAAATCCTAGAGGAGAACACAGGCAACACCCTTTTTGAACTCGGCCACAGTAACTTCTTGCAAGATACATCAACGAAGGCAAAAGAAGCAAAAGCAAAAATGAATTATTGGGACTTCATCAAGATAAGAAGCTTTTGCCCAGCAAAGGATACAGTCAACAAAACTACAAGACAACCTACAGAATGGGAGAAGATATTTGCAAATGACCTATCAGATAAAGGGCTAGTCCAAGATCTATAAAGAACTTATTAAACTCAACACCAAAGAAACAAACAATCCTCTTATTCTTTTCATCTCCACCACACACTTGCCTTCTCTCAGCTCCTGTTCATGTGTACTTTGAAGGACTTCCTTCTTAACACTGAGATTGACAAAATAGCCATTTTTAGCACCGGAGCCCTTGGTGTTTACCAGTATCACACCATATCCACTTGCCTAAATATCCATTTAAACCAAAAGCTCGTTGAGGACAAGGATTATTTCTTCTCTGCATACATCCCAGACCTAGATCATACTTTTAAAGAACTGGCAAACAAGCCAGACAATTTTTTTGTTTAAAAAATTTTATTTATTTATTCATGAGAGACACACAGAAAGAGGCAGAGACACAGGCAAAGGTAGAAGCAGGCTCCATGCAGGGAGCCCGATGTGGGACTCCATCCTGGGGCTCCAGGATCACATCCTGAGCCAAAAAGGCAGATGCTCAACAGCTCAACCACCCAGGGATCCCAAGCCAGACAATGATGAATATTTTTCTACCACAAAAACTTCTTAAATCCTATATCTCCTGTCCACTCAAATATTTTAATACGGCCAAATATAGTGAAATCAATACTTTTATTTTTTAATATCTTAGATGGAGCACTTAAAAAGGCATGTGTGTGCATCTATATACGTCTATATACAGATATATGCAATCTGAATTAAATTTATCTAGATCCGACTATAATCAAAGTGCAGCTTTAGTTTAAATTATCAGAGTCATCACTATGGATGGGACTATCAGGGTGATTGCTCTGGTTCTACGCTATTAAGGGAAACGGCACCTGTTCTAATTAATTCAGACCAGTATCAGGTAGGAGAAGAAAGGGGTTACACCAGGTGGTGGCAATTAGAAGCTGAGGAGGCAATCATGCTCCACTGGGGCGATCTTCTAACCACAGAAAGACTGAGCTCAGGGCAACACTGCCCAGCTCCTCACTTCTGCATTCAACTCCCCCATCTTCCTCATTCTTTGTTTTTTGCCTGGTGATTTATATTTCTGTGCAATCAGATCCCACATTTATAGAAAGAGGGCAGGTAAACCAGAGCATGCTTTATGTACAAGAGAGATTCTTGCCAATTAAATTGAGTTTTAAAAATCTGTTCAATTTGGTGCCCTAAATGGAGCTCTCCTCTTATTTATTCACCATGGTTCCTGCCTCTTAGAGATTTTTTTTTTTTTTTTTTTTTTTTTTTTTTAGTTCTCTCACCTTGTTTTTGAAAACTGAAATGAGGATACCAGGGAATATCACCATCTTGGGAGCTGAGCAGTTTTTTCAGCTTACTTCTTGCCTATTACTGGTTTGGCACAGGGGTAATTTTAAGTCTCAAATATTCATAGCCTCCTTTTCTCCAGTCTGCGAATATATTGATGATGCAATCCTCACAGAAATCTAGTTAGCCTCTCAATTTTATTAAAATTAGCTCCATGTGCTAATTTTGTGTGTCCTTTTTAGACATAATTCTTGCATTTTCTATATATTTTTATTGCAACCACGCACCCCTCTAAATTTGCCTTAAACATATAAGATTTCATGGAAAAGCCACATAATTTTACCATTTTACCTTTGCATATTTTTCAATTAAAAGATTTGCTGACGATGCCAACCTTAACAGTATATTTAATTTGTTCAGAGTTGCCATATATCGGGCTCCTGGGTTAACAAACTCTGAGGCTCTGATATTTGCATGCAAGAGTTTTGAAGAATACGCTGGGAAACAAGACCATTAGCAGATATTGTAAAATCAGGTTAATGTTCTCCTAATCACACTACCTGCCACCATTGTCACTTCTAGTACTTCATTCATCCATCATCATGATAAAAAGCACCTCTTTGATGATTCGTGCTATTTGGATATGTATGCCATCATTTCCCCTTCCTAATTGCTGTCATCTGCTGAGCTTGTAGTTATTATCCTGAGTGGAAACAAATATTTAGATAATTGGTCTAAAGTCTTTCTGTTCACCTCACAATTTGGCACCAATGTGTGTGATATGTGTATATTGAGGCTTATCCATAAAAAAATATGGCTTCTCATTTGAATTCCTCTTCTCTATTGCCACCTCATTCTTTTGCTTCTATGGTCAAATTCTCAAAACAAACTTCCTAAGCTCAATAAGTTCACTATTTTTTTTCTATACAAGAGGAAATAGAAACCATTGCACAGGACGTTCTCCAATTTTCAACTAACCAGATAATGAGATATGAGTCATACATCCTTTTATGTACTTCTTCCCTTCTGTTAGAAAAAAGTGAGTATTGCTCCCCTAAGTAAAAACAAAATTTGTTCATGTACTATCTTTGCTATGTAATCAAATTTGAACACACACATACACACATCCTTACCTTTTTCACTACATACCTAATTCAGTCTGCTTCTATGTGTCTACTCGTATCATGCCAATTAAACTATTCTTTGGCCAATAACCTCAATATCACTAAAGCCAAGATACATTTACTATTCCTAAACTTATTTTAATGCATGAGTACATTTAAAACTACTTTCCACTTTTATTTTTGGAAATACTATCTGATCTTGAATTGTATGTTACCATATTCTACTGCTTTCCTTCCTCCCTTCTCAATTGACTTTTTACCCCCCACTCACTTCTCTGGCCACTATTCTCTGTTTTTCCATGTGCTCCCTAAAGGAAATATAAAACATGCTGGAACTATATTACTTGCAGATACCAAATTGCTAATATCTTTTTATCTCTAGACTAGACTTGGCCTCTGAGTTTTAGTTGTGTAAATCTGTCTCCTTAATCACACTACTCAAGTATTTCACAATCTTCTCTGTTCCAGCCAATACTGTTCCATAATTTTCTGCATCACTGAATTTTACTAAAATGAATGTCAACATGTTAAGCTACACATTTAGGATGATCTTCACATCTATGTTATTTATCACTTTAAAATTTATAGTCACTGCCCTCTTCACCTTAACTACTTCTTAGTATCTCCATTTTCCAAAAACAAAGCAATCCCGGACAAGGCACAGCACACATCATCTTTGCATGTACTATTTCTTGGCCTGAGATGCTAACTTTTACTTTTCTCTCCAGCCCCATGACTCTTTTAATCTTCTTTATCCAGTACCACTCACCACCATTCACCATTCACTATTGGATTTGTACCATTCACTATTGCCAAGAGTTTTGTTCTAAACTCACCCCAAACTTTCCCAATTATACTCTTGTAAGGTAGCAATATATTTTGTATAGGCATAAAATTGCATATTAGTTATTTGCTTAATGGTCACTCCCAAATTATAGGGCCAGGATTAGGAATCATTCACTAAATTTCACTGAAAACTATATATTATCATCTTTTACATACTTGGAACATACCAGAAATTCAAATACTAGTGAGGTAAATGAATGAATACATTTTCTGAAGCAAAAACAATCATAAAGTAGATGGAAAACAGAAGATCTTGAGTATCACTAGAGTATACAGTTTGAGAAGTTTCGAGATATCACTGGAGTATACACTCCAGAAAATGAAGTCCTCGGAAATGAAGAGCCTCTTAGTCATGTTAGAAAATTTGGGCTTTATCCTGATAGTAATGGAAAATTATATGGGGGATTTAAATGCAGGAGCTTGCTAAAAATAGTGGCTTTCTAGTAAGCTCAATCTAATATATAGGGAAAACAAATTATAAATTATTATAATATATCAGGTAATAGTTGATTATATCTAAAAATGACAGTAGAAATGGGATAGAATATAGGGGCTAGAGTAGAAGAATATTGGGAAAAGAGGATCCTCTATAGACACAATCCTCATTTCACGTAGTAGTAAAGTATTGTAAAAATGACTGTGAAAGCCAAAAATGTACGTAGCAATTCAATAATCACTGGAAGAAATGATAATAGTTCGTGACTTTTAAAAGTTTTTGTCACCATATTTAAAACATCTCTTAGTATTAGTTTTAAAATTATGGGGAGATGGAAAAATAGTAAAGCTAGTATTTAATATTTATATAGTGCTCTATAATTTATAACATTGGAAACATTGGAAGTTAAAGGATATCATTTTTTTTTAATATAAACTTGAGTAGCTTGAACAGCTCCTGCTCTCATCTTACTCTATAATTTACAGTATCTACCAAACATCTTTCCTATTTTTGAAGAATTTTCATTCTCCTTTCTTTTTTTGTTTTTGAGATTTTATTTATTTATTCATGAGATTCACACAGAGAGGGGCATGGAGACATAGGAAGAGGGAGAAACTAGCTTCCTGTGGGGAACCTGATGGGGGACTAGATCCCAGGACCCCAGGATCACAACCTGAGCCAAAGGCAGGTGCTCAACCACTGAGCCACCCAGGTGTCCCATGCTTCTTTCTAAATTTGAGTCCACTTTACCATTGAATCCTTTGTGCATTCAATGTCTTAAAATATCTTTGAATGTTCCTTCAATGCAAAATTTGGAATGGATATTGCTTTCTCTGGGATTATCTTTATTAATTTAGTCAAAAATGCTTTTCTCATTTATGTGTAAGTTCACCTTTACTAAGATCCCAGGGATGCATAATTAGAGCCTCTGACACAACAATTAGAGCCACAACATTCCTGCTGTGAGCTCTATTTTACAGTTTCATTTACATTTAAAAATTGAGTTTAATTTCCAGCAGTATCATTTAAAAAAATTATTTGTTGGACTTTCATCTTTCTTGGCCAGTTCTCTTTTGGTTGCCTATATTTGTAAAATGTCACACAGGTTTATCATTGAGTTTCAAGGAGGCTCAAGCTTTGTTGTCTGTGTGTGAACATAGATGTGCAGTGACCAGTCACCAAGGCGTTGAAAGAAATGATGCAATTAGCACTAATTATAACATGCATGTTAGTTGTTTAGTGATTTATGGAAGAAGAACTTGCAGTGAAGGATGTGCTTTACATACTTTTGACGTTAAAACAAGGTGATACCTGGGATTTGAACTGTGTTGTGGGGAAACTGAGGTTATTTGACTACATCATGCTAAGTAAAATTCGTATATATTAGAATCATCCAAAGCTAGGACTACCAATACCTGTTGAGTGATTAAATTTGAGGGGAAGGTATAATATGAAAATATGACAAATGTATTTGCTTATAGGTGATGACTTTTACTTTCTTATAGGTGGGAAATACAAGATAAAAGGAAGATTTAAATAAAAAGAATAAATGAAGATTTATAGGAAATTCTTATGAATTCAATTTTTTAAAAAGTTAGATTTCTTGTTTCTGTCTGACACTCAAATATAAATGTCCAGGATCAATAGATCAGTAGCTTAAAAGATCAGTCACTGCTGGCAGAAATGGTTATGTTATCAATGTATAGATGAAATATATTAGGGTAAGGAAGACAAAACTCAGAAGGACTTTAAGAAAAAGTGGTCAGAGATTTCAAAGGGAACTATTAGTTGCTTCATAAAATCCAACTAATACGATCTTTGCATTAAAAATGTGGAACGTAGTGTCACATGGTTTGAATGGATAAAGATATATCTGAATTTGGAACATATCCTTTTTGATTTAACAAGGACATTGGTGAAAAAATGTGGTTTGAGGTAGTGAGTGTAGGTAAATATGACTGCTTCACACCAGACCAAATTTCCCCTGAAAAGGCTCTTTCCAAGCTGAAAAGTAGGTGAAAGAAGATAAGAAGTCTATTTGTGATTGCACATTTAAGTTGTGTTGTCCAACAACGTTCAGAAATAATGCTAATATTTTAGCCATAACCTACTTGAAAGTTTTGTCAATTTATCCATTGGTTCAAGTATTAGAAGTGATTGGAAGGATGGTGCAATCAGGAACCCCCATGTCACATTTATTATTTTGGTGCACTAAATTTGTACTGAGGTTGCATTACCTACCAGGAGAAGTGGGTCAGCTCTGTCATTAAGTCTGGCATGCCTGGTGGCCTGAGAGTCTTCGTGAATATAAGGATGAGATGTGCTAGTCAGTGATTCATAACATGCTTTCTAATATTCAAAATTCCCCTGGAGGGCTCTGTACTAGATTATCTACATTGTTTACAGAAGTAGAGTTTTGATGGTTTTTACCTAGTGTAGCTACACAGACTGGCTTTAAGCAATATGACCATTTTGGTTATCCTTACAGAAAGCTCATTTTATTAAGATCATAAAGGGTACATAGCTTCTGCAACTAGTAATATACTATCAGAAGCAAACACAAATTTTCTAAGAGGCAATATCTCACTTTTAGAAGATTCAATTTACTTTAGAACTCAACAAATATGTAATGCTTCCCTACTAGATTTCCAGAGATCTTGGTATACACTGAAGATTTAATGACACGAAAGATAGATATATGGAATATGAAATATTTCTATCATATGAAATATTTAAAGAGTAACTTAATTACTTAATTTATTATAACAGTAACATTACAGGTTTCTTGACTTTCTGCAAATACCATTAAATATTATGTATGTATATGCACATACATCCGTGTTAATTTTGTTTTATGTAGTAAATAGTATATTTTTAAGATTTTACATACTTAATCATTGTTTTAGAGAGAGAGAGAGAGAGAGAGCAGGCATGCGCAAGTGGCAGGGAGGGGCATAGGGAGAAGGAAAGAGAGAGAATCTTTTATTTTTTTCTTTTTAAATATTTTACTTATTTGAGGGAGAGTGATCAGGAGCAGGGAGTAGCAGACCCCCCACTGAGCATGGGTCCTAATGTGGGGCTCAATCTCAGGTCCCCGGGATCATGACCTGAGCTGAAGTCAGGTGCTTAACTTACAGAGCCACTCAGATGCTCCAGTAAATAGTGTATTTTAAATCTTTTCAACCTCCATGTACCTATAATTGCACCATAATGTACTTATAATAAAAACAATCAAAAGTGTAAGCAAAGATATATGTACAATGGCATTTAACACACCTTTATTAAAATAGGAGTGATTTAAGCATAGAATAAAAGTCACCTTGTTAACGATGTCACAGTATACTTACATGATGAAAAAATGAGCAGTTTTTAAAAATAATAACATGCAAAGTTAGTGACAAAGGAAATTTCCATAATAAATAAGACAGTGGATAAGAGCCAACTGAAGGAAGGTAAATAATTTCAGACAATTTAAAATGTATATGTATTTTATTCAAAAAGCCTTAATAATTATATAAAATAATGATAATGTCCTATGTTGGGTTATATTATTGTAATACCTTCTGTAAACATCTGCATTTATAATTTTTATCTACTATACATGTTACTTTTATAAACTGAAATGTAATGTTTTAAAGCAGATAATGGAAAAGAATTTAAAAGTATTTTTATTTTAAAGAGAAAAAAAAAGTGTAGCTTTTAAAATCTATACTAGAGGAGAATGATGTTGAGGTTTAACAAATAAAGTTTTAAAGATTTTATTTATTTACGAGAGAGAGAGAGAGAGAGAGAGAGAGCTGGGAGGAGGGGCAGTGGGAGAGGGAGAAGCAGACTCCTCACCAAACCGAATCCCACAACCCTGAGATCATGACCTGGGCTGAAGGAAGATACTTAGCTGACTCAGCCACCAAGGGATCCCAACAAATAATTCTGCAAGCAATATTTTCAAAAGATAATTCTTTTTTTTTCTATATATTTTTAGATCTTCAGCATTCTTGGAATGTTTAGTTACAGCAGAAATTATAAGATATTTTGGAAAGAATAAAAGGACTAAACTACTATTATAAAAATATTTACAACTTATATTGTAGTTGCTGTAAAATATTGGCCAACTGGCCATATTTTTTAATTATCTCAATTTGATGTGTGGGATGGGACATTTAATGACTTCGCACATGGTTTAGAAGTACAGTATGTAAGGGCACCTGGCTGGCTCAGTCAGTTAGGCATCTGCCTTTTGCTCAGATCGTGATCTCAGGTCCTGTCACGGATCTCCTATTTAGGCTCCCTGCCCAGTGGGGAGTCTGATTTCCTTCACCCTCTTCCTCTGCGCCTCCCCCTACTGGTGCTCTTCTTTGTCCTACTTTCAAATAAATAAGTAAATAAATAAGAAGTACAGTATGTATATATAATGTTTAATTGCTCTACAGACTCACAATTCCCTTTCCCTAAAATGTAATCAACAACTTGATGGAGAAAGTTTTTGCTAATTAAATTATTAGTCATTCTAATTCAAAAACTACTCAAGAAATATTTGTGAAATTTTTAAAATCATAATGGTGAAGTTATTAGCAGTCTATTTACTCCCAGCCTGGTCTTTACACAAGCACGTGAATGGTTGTTGATGTTTTCTTCCACTCTGTGTTCATCTGAAGAGAGAAAATTACTGCTGCCAAGAAAAGAATCTGTTTTCATTGGGTCTCCTTTATTTCCCCTGAGGCTATGAAATACATTACGAATATATAAAACAGTGTTTTTTGCCAAGCTAAGTATGAATGCTGTTGGTTTGATTGCTTACTGTGATGCCTCTAAAAAGGGAGCACTAGACTATCAATAATATTCCACATTATGAGCATCAAGGACAAAGTCAAAATACAAGTTTCTTACATACATCTTTTTTTTATGAGGCTAAAAATTTTGGTTTATGTATCTTATAATCCAAGGGAGGTTTTCTTTGCCAATATTTATATTTTATAGATGTATTTTTACTGTTGTCTCTATTCAATGGTTCTGTAACTCTTTAAACTGGTGATCATTAGGCATACTGCATAGTTTGTGTCTAATGAGAGTGTGTAATATTTAATCCAGGAGACTGTGAGAAAAATAGTATGTTAGGTTTTCCCAAACCACAACACAATTTTAAACAACATGGTAGGAAGGAATAGAATATAATTAAATAATAACTTAAAGAAATGAACAGAGTTTTAATTGCACCATTAAGAATCATTTTGCAGGAAACATTTTAGCTTAATCTGTCCGTCAAATTCTTAAAATAATGGAGATAATAAAGAAATTGAGATTTACATACACTCAGCATGTTACATATAATTTCTTAAAATCTGAAAAACTGTTTCAGGCAAACTTATTATATGCTTTCAATGTATACGTGCAAGTATATGTAAATGTTTATGCATATAAATTTGCCATACAATGCAGATGATCTTTAAATTATATGAATCAATAACAAATATCAGATTTTTTTATTTCATGACATGGGTAGAAATATACCAGGCCTTTCATCAAGTGAACTACAAAATGTGTGATTCAAAATATGTGTAGACTTAATTTATATTTTATTGCTAATATAAAAATCTCATAATATCTTGAAAACTTAATCACTGCGATATATGCACTCACACGTAAGCTCTTTTATGTTAAGGTAATTACAGGAATATATTTTTAAATCTCTTTGTTGTAAATGTAGACTCAAGAAGCTGCAGGGCTAATTGTGGGAAAATAAAATAAAATATACTGTGTACATAAAACTAGTTATGACTTCTAGAGCAGCAATGACTAAAATATGTTTCTCAGCACATAAGTCCCCTGAGATATGCTAAGAAAAATACAGTTGTAATATCAAATGCTTTGGAGACATGTTGCACAGAATATAAGTAAGAATGCAGACCATCATATTAAATATGTTTCAAAGATATTTAGAAGGTATGATCACTGTAGTTTGGTGTCTGTCTCTGCCAGTTCTCAAGTGATTGGTTTATGCAAAACAAAACAAAACAAAAACTTGACTTTGAATAAAGAAGAGTTAGGATAAATGCTGGAGTGGAAATTAGGGGAAGGTTGGAAGGATAGACTAAAATGCATTATTTAGAAGATACATATTCTTGAACATTGCTTTATATCAAATCCAGGAATAAGTAACCACTTCAGAAATCTCAAATGTAGATTAAATACTATCAGAAAGTCACATTATCTTAGCTCCTAATCTAGATTAGTAAAATTTAAAATCATATTACCATATTAAATTTACTCTAAAATTAAAAGGTTAGCCACAAAAATAATGGGTAAGACGGGATGCTCACTATGTCTAGATTTCATCCAATTAATTCCTTAAATATTCAAGATACCAGTAATCATTTTAGCAAATCCTATTTGATTGGAATATACCTTACAATACAATATTGGGTCCCTTACAACATTTTTCTAAATGATGTTTTAAAAAAATCACCTGGTATCACTATTTATATTCAAAATTATTATAAATAAATGTGTAAAATAAGAATAACAAATGGCTTTCATCTTAGCCAAGATTAAAATAACTGACCTGTAGATACAAAGAAGGGAGGAAAAATGTAAAATTTATAGATAAGATATTAGGAAACCAGGTAGTCTTAGAGAAACAAGCAATAGAAAGTGACCAGAGATCTGCAGTGTGCCCAGTAGGACGCCTTGTTGAGGACAATCCTCCCAAGTTGTTCTAGGAATAAAAATGCCTCTTGGGATTTTGTATAAAACACTGCATATTATAAGAAGAACAAATTTTAGCTGGACATTCCTCCAAATTCACAGTTAGAACCAGGATCCATAAAGTTTCATTAGCTCCTATGGCAGGAACACATGCGGCTATATGAAAATTGGGGGAAATAAATTTAAAACTGCCCTTCTTTCAAAGACTATATTTTCTCTGAGTACTTGATAACCCCAGAAGAACAGGGATAACAAATACATGGATTCTAACATGTATGGAGATTGTTTGCTCCTGGGGATGGCTGCACAATAGAAATATTCTGACATGATGCTTAGTAGTTCAGTATTTAAAAAACCAAACAAACAACCTCCCCCCAAAAAAAGCCAAAAACCAAACAAACAAAAAAAAAGCAAGCAGTATGAAAGTAAGACCTTGAGACACATAGAAAAGACAATCAAGGCTTTCTCAGTCTTTACACCCAGCCTCTTTATTCCAGGTTCTGGATCTGTTGTTAGAATTGACTCTTTCTCATCAAACTCCCTGAAGGAAAGGTTAATCTTTTCTTAATTTAGAAAATCTGTCACCTAAAGAGGTACCTCACACATAGAAAACAATAAATGATTGTTTGTCAAATTGGGCAGGATTATAATACATTTAAAAGACACTAGGAATGAGTTCAGAAGGAGTTAAGATACAGGAAAATCTAATGTGGATTGTGAAGCAAAACGTGATCTTAATACCATTATGTTAACTTCATACATAGTTCAAACACCGAAAAACTAAACATAAAAGATGCTCATTTGTCATATATAATGGATTTACCACAAAATAATTTAAATTGTAAAAGATCCTGTATCTGTCTCATCATGGTCTTCAGTTCCATGGGGAAAAAACAATCCTGATGGATAAATGTGTGGACAACCTCTCCCATGCTCCCAAGAAAATCAGGAGAACCTTTTAACCCTACCATATAATACTTAGTAAGTTATTCCTACATGTTTTAATATCTATATTTAAAAGTATTTGACTCTAAACAATAGAGTAGCTTGCACTTTATAAGGATGTATTTTTAATATTCACCAAAAAACAATAAACTACTCACTTCAGATAATAAAATCCTTCTTGTAACTTTCCAAAAATTGAAATATATTCTATTTTCAACTCCTTAGAATATATGTTCTGAAATGAAATTTTGGATTATATAGTAGTTCCACTCTTAATTTTTTGAGGAACTTCCATATTATTTTCCGCAGCAGCTGTACCAATTTACATTCCTACCAAAAGTATAGGAATCACTTTCTCCACATCCTCGCCAACATTTGTTCTCTCTTGTCCTTTTGATGATAGCCATTCTAATGGGCCTGAAATAATTTCTTATTGCATTTCTGTAATGATTAATGATGTGAACATCTTTTTATGTACCTGTTAATCATTTGGATATCTTTGAAAAAATTATTTTAACTCCTCTACTCATTATTAAACTGGATTTTTTTTATTGAGTTGAAGAAGTTCTTCATATATTTGGACATTAACACTTTGTCTGATATATGGTTGGCACCTTAAATTTACACAGCATTAGATGTTAACTACATTTCAATAAAAAAACTAAAGTATAATTTCCATATAAAAAGAACTATAGTCATTAGGCATATAGTTCCATTGGTTGTAACAACTCGAAATGGTGTATAAACTAGGTTTTGATAGAACAAAATATTATTTATAGTTTATTTTTTTATTTTTTTCAAAACAGTCTTGTTTTATTCATGCATAGAACTACTTACTTATAACTCCAGACATGGATTATAGTTTAGTTATAATATTGCATGTTTTTTTTAATTATTTTACTTTAACCAATATGTTTGAGTAGTTACTCACTTGAAAAAGGTAAATGTATTATAATAAATGTGTACTATGTGTTTTGATGTGAGAATTAATTTGAACTCAAATGTTGTAAGATATTTTTAATAAAATTAAATGAGCCAGATGTGAGCAATTATTCAAAAAGGAAAATGCAAACTAAGTTATCTCATTGTAGATTTCCCTCAGTTCCTTCAGAGGTGGAAAGTTAGTACTTTAACATACTTTTCTACTTAAGTTCATTTTATTCAGGCTCTCATTTAAACCTTTTATGTTACTCTGTTCCCAACATTTCTAGATCTTTTCAAGAATACCGGTGTGTGAATACCACAGTCTATAACAAACAAAAATAACTAATGTAAATACTGATATAAATGTTTTATGTATGCACTAAATATACTATTTAAACATTAAATAAATATTAAACAAAAATAAAATGAGTTATTTTTAAATGAAAATATTTTGAGAAAAATTATTGGTTAATTAGCCTAATATTAATCATTTTTTTTCCAATTTCTCTAGTAAGTAATTTTTTAAAAGTACCTTAAAGTTTAATTTTACCATTGACAAACAATGGAAAAATAGCCTGGAAATACTAATGCATCTACATTTTAAGATACATTTAAGATACATTTAAGATACATAAAAAAGTAGCTACAGCCAAGAAACTAGATATAGCTAAGCTTCTATTTTGGTAATGATAGCCTAATCATAATTGCTATTATGAACAGGCACGTAGATTTTGCACTGTTTAGTTTAAGAATATTATAGTTTAATCTTGAAAGTGTAATCATTAGCATAACTCTACCAAAGAACATAGTAAGACTTGGATAAATTGTATTTTAGGGATATCATTCCAATTTCCTTCCTTCAGGAAATTTACTATTCACAGAACATGATTTGGAGCTTCTGTGGTATTTATAAAGCAGTTGGCAGATATCTGAAGTTGCCGACTTCTAACTCTGATTCTAATAAGCAAGGCTTGTGGAAATAAAAATCCACAAACATGTGTCTATCGCTTCCCCACACAAATCTGCTAATTGGGGATTAATTTATTCTAAGAAGGACATTTTAAAATGACTAAATGCAATTGGAGGGGAGACTAAGTCAATCAATCATTCAAATAGTAATGTGAAAGCATTTAATTAAAATTTTTTAAAAAAGCTTAACTGCTAGCAGCAAAAAGTCCTAAGCAGTGATGTCTATTAATCATAGGAGATACAATAAATAATTCCCAGGAACATATCCTTTTACTATTTGTATTAAAAATCTCCAACCAACAAAGACCTTCTCCAAATTGCTTTCCATGCTGGGATTATTAAGGATAGAATAAATTGGATAGAATAAATTGGCTCTGTGCATCGTTTTCAAATTTGGGATATTGAATGTTTCCGTACTGTAAAAACTGGAGACAGAGATCATGGATACAAATTAGGTCTTGTTAATAAAACAACAACAACAACAACAACAAAATTAGGTCTTGCTGATTGAATGCATTTGTGAAATATTTGGAAGTTGGAAGTGAGGCAGAAGCATGGTTTTTTATTTGTTTTTTTGGGGGGTAGAGTTAACAACAGAATGTTATATGAGTTTCCGGTGTACAATATTCTCATTTATATGCCTGTAGTTTATACAATATGCTATGCTCCCCCAAAGTGTGGTTACCATCTGTCATCATTCAACACTATTACTGTATTATTAACTGTATTCTTTAGAGGGTTCTTTTTTGGTTTTGTTTCCTGCTATCAAGAAAGATTCTAGAGTCATTGGGGTTTTTGGCAGCAGTGTTGGTATTTAGTCATTTTTAGATCTATGACCAGTGAGAGAATTCAGGGGACAGAGGCTTCCAGAGCTTGGGATCACACTACTATAATGTGCTCCTGAGATCAGTATTGTGGGGGTTGCTCCCGACTCTAACCTCCCCTATAGGCTTGCTCCCCTGGAAGGCCAGCATTTGCAGTGTTGTGGTGGGAGCAATGGCTGAGACCTAAGCAAGAACCATCCCTTCCATTGGTTTCATACAGACTTGAATTCCTTTTTGTTTCAAACAGGTGGAGGAGTTTTTGTTTCCTGAAAATAAATTTTGATGATTCTGCCACATGCTTTAATTAATAGGAGAAGTTAGACTGTACGTAGACCAGCTTTGTGACAACATTTCTGAATTAAATGTGCAGACAATGTTTTTCAGAGACTTTCCTCAATGCATGAAGATTTTGGTGCTTTCTCTACCCCATTCACTTTGTAGTCCTCCCTTGGCTTGACTCACTGTGGCTTCATCCTTATCTATGCTATCATTGAAATGTCCTCAGATTCACATTATGAAGTGAAGAAATAATAATAAGACTACAGTTTGGTTCATAGATTTAACATTGATTGAAAGAACTAAATCAACATAATCATGGAGGCCAAATTATTATTTTAATTCGATTGATTGCTTTATTTGGTTTTTCACAGGCGTCACTGTCACAGTTGAAACAACCACGGAGTCACAATGTGATTGTTGTAGGGCATATGATTTCAAACATTTAGATGTAGTATGAGAGAAATCATCTTAGCTTATGGATAAGTCACATAAATTGGAATGTCTTAGTTCGACCTACTATTATAAATACCATAAACGGGGTGTCTTCTAGACAATGGAGATTTATTTTCTTAAATCTGGGGGCTGGAAGTCTGAGATCAGAATCCCAGCAGGGTCAGGGTTGTGGTCAGAGGTCTCATCCAGGTTGCAAGCTGCTAACTTTTCATTATATTTTCACATGGTGGAGAGTGGAGACAGACAAGAAGCTCTCTCTTGACTCTCACAAGGGCGCCAATCTCATTTATGAGGACCCCACCCTCAAGAGCTCATCTCATCCTAATTACCTCCCAAATGTCCCACCTCCTAATACCATCATAATGCAGGGTAGAGTTTCACATGGAATTTTGTGGGGACACAGACATTCAGTCCACATCTGATGTGAACTCTCTCAGGGAGATTTCCCCCCCTCCTCTTATTTACTTCTGTATACTTAGAATCCAGAAAGGAAAATATGAGTTGAATAAAAGAATACATAAATGACAATTTGGTGACATTCTTTTAAAGCACTTACTCTCTTGATTTCTAAGGCGGTTGCCAGCCCAAGGATAGAGCAGTCATGGCCAAACAAGAGTAGAGTATTCCAGGCAGTGCTTGAACCTGATGAAATCAGAATATTTGGGATTGGGTCTTAGAAAGCCATGTTAAAAAAAAATAGAGTCTGAATAGTTATCATCATACTGAAATTTATACATATGATCCCTTTGTTGCCATTCTTTTCTCCATTTAAAAAAATAAAATTCCCAAATAATCAAGTTTCTAGCCCTTTCCATAATTTCACTGAAACCTAAATTCATTCGTGGTGCAACTTGCTAGAGTGGGGAGCTGACATTCTTATTTCCTCCACTCTCCCACGTCAGGCTTGGCTTTTGGCTTTTTTCTCCCATGGAAGTTCTAAGATCCAAAGAAAAATATTATTAGTTCCCAACTTCCTAGGCTTAGAGGCACACACGCTCATTTTTTTCACCTGTAGTTAAGTCCTCTTTATTTAAAACAACGTGTTATACTTAACACGTATTCATAAAAGCACTATGACTTCCTTCAGATTTGGTAAAAACACATACTTTAAATGTGTAGTACTTTTAAGGTTTGTGTATCTGCCAAAAGTCTATCAATCTATTTAGGAATATATATTCTGACATAAAGGTAAAGCCTTATTAGTACAGATTTCTATTATTCCCCAAAAGATCCAGCTACATTGTTTATGGTACACATAGTTGGCTCCTAGTCTTATGTTTTCTTCTGTAGTTAAGGATACCAAATAAAGATTGCAAAGAAAAAATGGCACAAAAGATAACCCTAGTATAATCTTTTCTATTATTTTTTAATTTTTTAATATTTTTATTATTTTTATTTTTTAAGCCTACCGTAATCTTGACTCATAATAAAATTTAGCTTCTTCATTTCTCTAAATTACTTTCTATAAAACATTTTATATTTGAACAATAAATAAATGTCTTACTCTGACTCTAAACAATAATTCCAAATGCCAGGATTCAAATTCTCGTCTGCTACTTACTAATTATGTCACATCAAGGTGGTTACCTACTTGTTTTTGTTTTACATTTTTTATTTAAATTCCAGTTGGTTAGCGTATAGCATAATATTAGTTTCAGGCGTACAATATAGTGATTTACCACTTTCATACATCACCCAGTGCTCATCACAGCAAGTGCTCTCCTTAATCTCCATCACCTATTTAACACCCATCTCCCAGCCACTTCCCCTCTGGTAACCATCAGTTTGTTCTCTATAGTTAAGAGTCTGTTTCTTGGTTTCTTCTCATATTCCTTAGGCTGCCTATTAGTTTTGCTGATTGTTTCCTTCATTGTGCAGAAGCCTTTTATCTTGATGAAATCCTAATAGTTTTTTTTTTCAAAATTTTATTTATTTATTCATGAGAGACACAGTGAGAGAGAGAGAGAGAGGCCAGAGACACAGGCAGTGGGAGAAACAGGTCCATGCAGGAAGTCCAATGCAGGACTCCATCCCAGGACTCCAAGATCACGCCCTGGGCTGAAGGCAGACACTAAACTGTTAGGCCACCCAGGGATCCCTGAAATCCCAATAGTTTATTTTTGCTTTCATTTCCCTTGCCTCAGGAGACATATCTAGTAAGAAGTTGTTAAACCCAATGTCAAAGAGGTTACTGCCTGTGTTCTCTAGGATTTTAATGTTCCACATCTCACATTTATTTTATTAGTCCATTTTTAATTTATTTTTATCTATGGTGTAAGAAAGTAGTCCAATTTCATTTTTTGTATGTCACTGTGCAGCTTTCCCAACACCATTTGTTGAAAAGACTGTCTTTTTTCCATTGGATTTTCCTTCCTGCTTTGTTGAAGATTAATTCGCTATATAGTTGTGGGTTCATTTCTGGATTCTGGATTCTGCTCCATTGGTCTATGTGACTGTTTATGTGCCAGATACCATAGTGTCTTGATGATCACATCCTTGTAATACAACTTGAAGTCTGGAACTGTGATGCCTCTAGCTTTGCTTCTCTTTCTCAAGGTCTTGTACTCTTTCAATTTTCTCATGGTATATGGGGGCCAGCGCACTAATGGAATTGTATGGAGGCTGTGAGCTGATAAATAATAGTTGGTTAGGAAAGTGCTTGACACATAGTGTGAGCCCTTTAGAGATTTTTAAAATATATTTTTATTTAATTTGAGGGAGAGAGAGCATAAGCAGGTGGAGAGGCAAAGGGAGAGGGAGAAGCAGGCTCCCCACTGAGCAGGGAGCCTGAAGTGGGGCTGGATCCCAGAATCCTGAGATCATAACCTGAGTCAAAAGCACACTTAACTGCTAAACCAACGAGCCACTCAGGTCCCCCAACTCTTTAGATATTCTTATGTTAAAAGCACACCCACTAATCAGTGTTGTCTACACTAATTAGCTATTGTCTATATTTCTCAGAAGGAAATTTTAGTAATATTCATTTATCATTCTTTACCTCAAAACTTTTGTTGTTCCCTACCTCTTTAAGCATTCAACTGTTTTCATTGTCGAATTAAATTCTCCTTTCTATATATCTAAGATTAAGGGCATGATGTATTTGTCTGGATTAAAACAAATAATTAGGTAATACAATTTATATTTCAAATCAAATGTGACATATTTATAAGAATTTGCAACTCTAATTTGGGGGTTTAGGGTTGGTTCTATATGTGACCATATCTGTTTATTGTATTGTTAAATATTCTCTATACTCATCTCATGTGTGTGCCTGTCTCATGTATCAGTATCTGAGAAATATGGTTCCTAACACAGTTGTGGATTTGTCCACTTTCTTTGTGATTATGCTAATTTCTGCTATAAGTTCTACCTGCCTGTTGAAATGTTCATTTTAGCAGCAATTAAAAAAAAATCTGTATCTCCAGTACATATTTACTTTAAAATGTACTCTAATGTTACTAAAGCTATGCTACGTCACTTTCTCATAATATTTACTAATGTGAATTTTTTAAAACTAATTTCCATTTTTTGTTATGTTTCTGTCTTATAAAAATAGCAAGAGATATGAAAATTAAAATCTGAAAATACTTCTTTTAATTAGTTAGTTAAATCAGTATTTATTGATGATGATTACTGATAATTTAGGCTTGTTGATTTTGGCTTATTTTGCACTTTCTATTTACCATGTTATATTTGTATCTGTTAGGTGTGTGGGGATGAGGAGCTCTCATTTCCTTCATTCCTGATTCCTGTTGTTTTGTTATTTTTTTTTTAATTTGTCAGAGGATATTTCCTGTTTCCTCTAGCTTTGAAATAAAATGTTTAACATATTATTTATCTCCTTTCTAATATTTTAACATGTATATTTGACTAAAATATAGCTTTGAAATAAAATCTTTAGCATATTATTTATCTCCTTTCTAATATTTTAACATTTATATTTGACTAAGAATATCATAAAGTCTACCAACTTCTATTCTACCAACAGTACATGATCGCCAATGCAGTGGAATGCCAATACCCCCTCATCAATGTCTTATTATTTTCATAATACGTTGGTCATTATTTTTAAGACAATACTGTCTTAACTCTGTACTTAGTAGTGTCCCTTAGAAAAAAAAATATTCTTATTCAGTTTTATACAAACATTTCATTCATTCTTCATCTGCACATTCTGTTTTATATCCTGGGTTTTTTTACGTACAAAAAGTTCCTGATATTTTTTACTATTTCGGCAAAAATTGAGAGTGTCAAATTCAATGTTCAATGAGACAATTTAAGACAATTTAACTATAACAACACTTACATTTACATGTGTCTTTTTTTTTTTTTTGGCCTTTTTAAAATTCTCTACAAATACTTAGGTCTAAATTCGTTTCTATTTCTCTGTTTGTATTACCTTGATCAGAATTTCTTTCCTCCCTCAACATAGGAGTGAAAATCTAGGTGTGAATTTCGTATCCTATAGCAAGTCTGGAATCTATCTTCCACGTCACTCATTCTTTGATGTTTAGTCAACCTAATTTTAATTTTGAAGAGTAACTTATCTTCACAATGAAGTTCTGTATGGTCTTTTCTTTCTATTTGATTGAATAGATCTTTAACCAAACTTGAGATTTCAGATTGGTTTTTCTGACTTTTCCTATGGTCTATTTTCATAATAATTTATATCTTCCATTTTATTTTTAATGTCTGTGCCATATCTCTCCATCTTCCTCCATTAAATCAAGATTATGAGTAATGTCATTAATATTTATAAAAAATCTTTTGTTTTAGGGGCATCTTGGTGGCTCAGTTGGTTAGGTATCTGGCTCTTGATTTTGGCTTAGATCATGATCTCAGGGTGGTGAGTGTGGACAATGCTTAATATCCTCTTCCCTCTCCCTTCACCCCTCTCCACCTTTATCTCTCTCCTTTTCCCTGTCTATAAAATATCTTCTGGTTTTTGTAACACTTTATATTAAAATGTTTTCTATTCTATATATTTCTATCCTTTCCTATATTATCTTCTCAGTGTTACTATAATATAAAGATTTAAATGTATGTATACTTGAGATATGTATACCTCTAATGTATACTTCAAATGTTCCTCACACACCTAATATATAGTCTTTTAATATCAAGTTTTACACACTGAATGTCATTACAACTTCTTTGATTGATGAACTTTGAGATATATTTTTCTTCTATTTTGAAGTGATTTAAATTTTTTTTCTATGTCTGTCTTAGTTACATTCTGACCAGCCACTCCACATACTGTGACATGTGTTAATATTTATGGTCAGATATATGTTACTTTTCTTAAATTTCTCCAGAGGACCTGATAAAGATGCTTTATTTGCCATTTTTAAAAGAAGTATATTGTATATCAAATTTGTTAGCTCAGTGGTCTTACTAATGTTCAAAGCTTTCTATGTAATTGTTTTTGTCTTATTTTATTGGAATCTAATTTATCTATCAAAAGCTAAGGGGTATATTAAAATTACTCTTTGGGGATCCCTGGGTGGCACAGTGGTTTGGCGCCTGCCTTTGGCCCAGGGCGCGATCTTGGAGACCCGGGATCGAATCCCACATCTGGGTCCCGGTGCATGGAGCCTGCTTCTCCCTTTGCCTGTGTCTCTGCCTCTCTCTCTCTCTCTCTCTCTCTCTCTCTCTGTGACTATCATAAATAAATTTAAAAAAATTAAAATTACTCTTTATTAAAATATATTTCCTAGTTCTACTTTCTAGGTTAGCATTTTGCTTCATAGTTTAAATTATTAGGTATTTTTGAGTATACTTTGTTAAATGTTCTTGATAAGTTGAAATTTTAATCAATATGTAGTGACTCTTAATTTTATGTAATAACACTTTTTTTAAAAAAATCATTGAAGTATTACACA
Source organism: Vulpes lagopus (assembly GCF_018345385.1). Taxonomy (NCBI): domain Eukaryota; kingdom Metazoa; phylum Chordata; class Mammalia; order Carnivora; family Canidae; genus Vulpes; species Vulpes lagopus. The sequence goes on along the minus strand of NC_054829.1, from coordinate 128,058,953 downwards.
AGGCAGAAAATTGAAAAAAATAAAAAAAGACAGCTAGTAAATGTCACAAAATGAAAACATTCATGTAACCAGTACCCAGACAAAAAAAATAGGATAATACCAGCTTCCTACAATCTTCACATATAACATTAAGCAGTGCTGTTAAGAACTTTGAAGAGTGATATTTTACAATTTAAGCAAGCTAACTTTTTCCATTTTAGCTATTCTTGGGGATATGTAGTATATCACACCTGGTTTCAGTTTGCATCCTCCAAGTGACCAGTGTTATGAACACTTTTTATTCTCTTAATGGCTTTTTGACTTTTTCAGGTTTTTTCATGTATTTCATGTGGAATGCATTTAATATCTTGGTCGATTTAAGGTCCATTGAGATGTTTATAATTGACTGTTTTGATTAGTGGATATGGAATACCCTTCCATTTATTTTTTTTTCCATTTTCATATTAATATTTTGTAATTTTTATGTATAGGTCTTGAACATTCCCATTTATTTTATTTATTATTAGGTACTGATTTTTTTCCACATTGTTTTTTTAAGATTTTATTTATTTATTTATTTATTTATGAGAGACAGAGAGAGAGAGAGAGAGAGGCAGAGACACAGACAGAGGGTGAAGCAGGCTCCATGCAGGGAGCCTGATGTGGGACTCGATCCCAGGTCTCTGGAATCATGCCCTGGGCTGAAGGCAGGTGCTAAACCCAGGCTGCCCCAGGTATTGATTTCTTGATACTATTTTTAAAGATTTTATTTATTTATTCATGAAAGACACACAGAGAGAGAAAGAGAGAGAGAGAGAAAGAGATAGAGAAAGAGGCAGAGACACAGGTAGAGATAGAAGCAGGCTCCATGCAGGAAGCCTGATGTGGGACTTGATCTGGGAACAAGCCCTGAGCTAAAGGCAGATGGCTCAACTGCTGAGCCACTCAGACATCCCCTAAAATTGCTTCTTTATTCAAATAAGCTCTGTATAAATTCATTGGAATTTTTATGTACACAATTACATAATTTACATAAAATGTTATTTTTTCAAAAAATGTTATTTTTTCTACAAAAGTCTTATATTTTAAAATATCTCTTGTACTGTTTAGAACTTCAGTATGATTGAGTGTAAAAGGGAATAGAAAGAATTATATTGGATTCTCAGTGGGGATAATTATTAATTAATAATTGCTACTAAGTATAATGTTCTCTCAAGACTTTTTATAGATAATTTATTAGGTTAAGAGAATATGATTTATCCCTAGTTTGCTAAGAATCATGATCTTGACTAGGTTCTTGAATTTAGAGCAAATGTTCATTTTGCAAGTCTTTTGATGTAGTGAATTACATTGATCGATTTTCCAAAGTTTAATAAACTTGATTTTCTGGAGTGAAACCAATTTTGTATTGATGTTTCATCTTTGTTTAAAATCTTTGGACTTTATTTCTATTGAATATAGGACATATTTTCTTGGTTATTTGAATATCTAGTGTTTTTTAAAAATGCACTTTGAAAACTGTATACAAAACAATGATAAAATCTTCAGACAGTTGTTTTTTCTCTTACAAAAGGGCTAAATTGCTTAAGAAATCACCTAATCCTATCAAGAACTGACCTAAGTTGGTGCTTATTTGACATTTAGTAGACTCGAGCTATCTCTACTTTGTGTCTGATTCTCAAGCAAGATTCTGAAACACTAGGAAGATCTCCCTTTCCCATAAAAATTTTTGACCCTAGCTCTTCCATGTTCTACTAAATTCAAGTTCAAAATCTTAGAAGTATATTAAGAGGAAGCCCAGCAGTTTGCTGAAAGCAGATTCACTGCCCAGCAGGTTTTGTTTCCTATAAACTGTAGAAATCTGGAGGAGAGTTCATTCTGTCCATTGGGAGATTTTGGCCTAGCTTTTTAGCATCCTGAGCTGTAATAGACCGCAAAACCTCCAAGTCCTGAAGCTTATCTTTATACTTAAATGGAACTGCAAATTTTTCAAGATTATTTTTAGTAAACATGTGACATCTTTCATATCATTCAGGATACACAGAATATTTATATTCTTTGTTTGCATAACAAAATATATTTTCAATTTTGTTTTGTTTGTTTATTTGCTTAAATACATCAATACATACTTGGAGGGTCAGTTTGAATTGCATGTCCGATTTCCTAATTTTCTATGTCATTCAAAGAAATGATAAAAAAAGGTATCTCTTTTGTTATTTGTTTTTTTAGATGTTGGTAGATATAAAAAAGTTCATTGTGAAGACAATGAAAATGTTTACTTCAATGTGTGCATATTAGAATTACAGACATTAGCAGTGTTTATTCTTTGCCTATACTTCATCTTTTGAGTACACTTTTAGCATATATGCTCCAGGAAATGTGCTAGCTCTGGAAGAAAAGCAACTCTGTGAAAAGTGATTTTCAAAAAAAAAAAGTTAGAATTATTGTTTACAAACTTCAAAAAAACAAACTACAAAACTTACAAACTACCAAAAAAATGAGAATTATTGTTTACAAACTTCAACAACCTTCTTCCTAGAAATAAAAATTAAAAAAAAGAAAATTAAATAAAAATATATTTATGTTAGAGATGCCTGGATGGCTCAGCAGTTAAGTGCACCTGCCTTCAGCTCAGGGCATGATCCCGGAGTCCTGGGATCAATTCCCACATCGGGTTCCCTGCCTGGAGCCTGCTTCTGCCTCTATCTGTGTCTCTAATGAATAAATAAACAAAATATTAAAAAGAAATCTTATGTTAAAATACTATATTGAAAATCTATATGTTTCTCTTGGTCAAATGTCAGATCCCTTGGCCCAACTTGAACAGAATTTACATTTTGTATTGTAATGTTGTGCTTTTGAAAAAGCATAAGAGTATATATACCTTCAAATTTGCTATTTTGATAAAATTTATATCCACATATTTTTCAAATAATAATTATTTTAAAAGATAACATTAATTGCCTCTCTTGAGTAAGATTCAATTTCCTAATTGATATATCTGTAACTTGTAATCCTAAAACTATGTATAAAATACATAGTTTATAGAAAAAAACGAACTCATCGTCAATTCAATATGGATTCAATATTTGAATTTTGTACTCAAAATCATCATGATAGACTGCTTTTGTTTAAAATTCCATTGTGTTTTCAATGTGTGAACACTGATTTTAATATATCATTAATTCTTTAATTCCACCTTATTCCATATGTTTTGAAAATTGATAAATAATTAAAATTCAAAAAGTAGTAAGATGTTAACTTTTAGCTCTGTAATCATACAGAGCTAAATCATACATTTCTCAACCTCTGAGCCAGCCAGGCATCCCCAGTTTTCTTTTCAAAGACAAATCTATCAATAGTCTGCGCATCTTTTAAAAAAATACACAGGGTAACCTGAGGGGGAAGATATTTAGCAAAAATAATAATAAACCTATAATTTGTAAGATATAATTTGTAAGATATATTTTCCTAGTAATTAGTATCTTATTAATCTACTAATTCATCTACATAACTTATACTTTTATCTCTTCTAGCTAAAGAAGCTATTTAAAAAACTATTTTTGAAATAGTAATGCTCCTACACAATAAACTTTAGTTAAAAAAAGCAATATTCTATAGTATACTTGTGCTTTTTGTTTTAATATCGTATTACTGTGTTTGTCCAGTATCCTTTCAAAATGATTGCAAGGAGTTGATGGTAACTTTCCATATGGATATGTTACTTTTATTTCAAAATCCTCATGGGCTTAAAATGAGATATGAAACAAGAGAATAACATTACGTCTTACAATTAATATAAAGCAGTTATGATGCCCTTCTCCTTCTTTGAAATGTTCTGAAGAATAACATAGTGGCTTGGAAAACCTAAAAATCCTTCAAATTTCTACTGCCTTCAAACAAGGCCTTGTTTTGATGAGCTCCAGGTGTTGTATGGGAATGCTGAATCACTATATCGTACACCTGAAACTTATATTTTACTGCATGTTGCCTAACTAGAATTTAAATAAAAACTAAAAAGCAAATAAAGAAGCAAAACAAAACAACCACTCAAGGCCCAGAAATAAATTCATCAACTTCTCTTAGGTTGTGTGATTAGTTACTTTCTAATGCAATAAAGAATGTTGCTCACTACCTCTTGTTCAAAGAACCTTCACCTCTTTCTTTCCAGTTACCACTTTCTCTTGGCCCTCAGTGACTACTGCATATAGCTTATTGGCTGGTTCCTCTTCATTTCCCTGGTTTCTTAATATTGGAGTTTCCTTCCAAGGATTTATTATTTTTTTTTTAGAGAAAAAGTTCACAACTCTTTTGGTCTTAGGATTCCTTAAACTCTTAAAAACACATATACCAATAAACCATTTTTTAAAATATATCCACCTGTTTCTAGATTCAGTAGCGTATGACTTTGAATATCACCTCTATGTTGATCACTCCAAAATATTTATCTCAACCCTAAAGTTCTTCCTTGAAATGTACCTATTTGATATATACACTGAATGTTTAATAGGTATATAAAATTTACTATATGTCAACCTGAACTCCTTACATCATCCAATACACCTCTGCTCTTCCTGTAGCTTTTACCTTTCCAAGTTGATATAACTGTAAATCAGCTATAAACTATTAAGGTTTTCTTGATTTCCTTCCCCCCCCCCTCAAAATGATAATCCTGCTAGTTGTCCGTTCAAAACATAGCCAGACACTGGCCATGTCCCTAGGATACTATCATCATTATCATATCCAGATTATAATCAGAAAATATTCTTTCAGGTTTGTCCAACATCTCTTTATTTAGCCTACCTGCTTCAAATTTTGAAGCCATAATATCTATTATCATATCAGCAGCCAGAGTAATTTTGTTAAAATGCCGGTAGGATCGTGTCACTTTGCACTTAGTACTTTTCATTAGTTCCTCATCTCAATTAGATTAAAATCCAATCCCTTAAAAAGACTACTGGATTTGTGAATTGACATGCCTCTTATTTCATCTACTGCTTTTACCATTCTTCTCTTGGCCGAGTCACCCTGGCCCCTCAAGGTCCCCAGTGCACACAGCGGGTAACACCTTCTTACTGAAGCCCATGGTTGTGTCTTTTCTTTTTTCAAGAGAACTTCCTCCAGATGACCACAGAGATCACACTTTTTCCTTCTCCGAGTGATTTTTTTCTGAAGTCCCATGTGACATTGTCTTTCCCTTGGCACTATCTCTATACACTGGCACACTGTATACTTATTTATATTATAAACCTATTACCAATTTGCCCCAAGTAGAATAAAACTATATTCATGAATAAATTTTTGTCCTATTTGCTTTCTGTTAAATTCCCAGGCCTAGCATGTATTACCTGTTAAAAGAATAAATGAAAGGTCATTTAATTAGGATGTTTTTCTAGTGTTCCCTAAAAAACCGCTGCATGATTTATTTAGAGGAAATGTCCTCAACTCCTTTGGTCTTCAGATCACTTCAAACTCTTAAAACATATCTACCAAAAACCCATTTATTATATATTCACCTATGTTTCCAGACTCAGTAGCAGGTAATACCAAACACACTATCTGCAAATATGACCATTAGTAAGTAATTTATTAAGAAGAATATGTACAAGGTAATTGCTTATACAACTTTTTTAAAATTTTATAAAACATATTGTGATGTTATCCAATAGTGAGATTTTTTATCTGCTTGACTGGTCAGTCTTAGGTACATGTGTGGCTCTAATTGTTGAAACTTACAGAGTGAATGCAAGAGTCCTGCTTAATATCATGAGAAATTTAAGCAACTCTTTTTCACATGTAAGCTTGTCTCTTTTTTGAAGACTTTGAAGTATGCATAAATCTATGCTTTGATTTCTGGAATTCTAGCAAATTTGCATCACAAATTCAGGAGGAAACTAAAATACCATGCACTTTATTCACAGTATGTAAGATGGAGTAGGTAAAAGTATAATGTCACTCCCTTAACAGATTAGAACAAAAGTTATAGAAACATATAATCTAAAGATTTACTGTCTGAGACACATCGAATGTAATAGTCTTTCCAAATAATGCATGGCTTTCTTAAGGAATGAAACCAAAATCACCTCGGATAATATCAGATCTCTGATGTTTCTTTTAAGTCAAAATAAACTGTCACCTGAGAGGTAGGGGAAGCAAGCACATATATGTCACTGCACCTTTACAGCTGCCAACTTCTACTGTAACCAGTTTTCTATTCCCAGCTTCTCTTGCATCTTTTACTGTTCCATTATTATGTTTTTTTTTTTTTGTATCTTTTCTGTTATTGTGGGTTTTAACAATGCGGTGGATTGTTTTCCCCCCTACTGATGACATTGCATGATTAGTAATATCTATGGTGCCTTTACTTTAAACGCTAAGATGATTATACCTGTAATTTTTTTTGTGTAACAGCTTATATAAAGTATTAGGTTAAAAATGGATAATCGAGGAAATCTGTCACATTTTGCAAAGATGAAAAATAACCCATATAATTATGTTCAAAACGAGAACACATTTGGAGACTGAATGAAGTATGATCAAGTCTCAAGAGAATGCAATGTCGTTACTTATGTCAGATACCTATTCTTAAGACTTTCGTGTTCTTTTAAGCCAGTTCTACACAGTTCTACATTTTAAGTGGTAAAAACGGTATTAATTGTTTTCTTTTACTTTTGGAAGTGATGAGTCACATGTGATTTCTCTACACTTTAACTTCTCACCTTGGGAATACTCAGAAGGGAGCAGAGCCATGGTACTTTGAATGAGTTGATATAAAATAATGGAAGCTGGTGATGAGGAATCACCAGAGACTCTACTGCTTGAAGGCAGAGACATTGCAATAATCTGGTCTTGCTTCAGTTATGGGCAATAAAGTTTACTCTAAAGCCAAATGAAAATATTTTTACTGCCTTTCTTAGGAATCTATGCCAGAGTTCTTTCAGTGAATTTTCCTTTAGAGTCTGCAGAACAGCTGGCCCCAGCAGTGCAGCCCTGACTAGAGCAGCATGATCTCTCAAGACACGTACCCAGGCAAGTATGGCTTGCTGTAAGTGGTCCTTTTATCCACATTTAATTCAGTATAAAAATAAATCTGATAGTAGGCCGATTTTTAGTGCTCCAAAGAAAACATACTGAATTGAACTTGAAGCTGCATCACACCTTGAAATCTTGCTCATAACTAATGCTGCATATACTTTAAACGTTTGCCAATAATTACTATCAAAATAATTTCTGCTCATCAACTCCCACATTTTGTCATTAAATAAGTAGTATTTGATAAGTTAAAATTTTAAAAATATAACAAATTAAGTGATGTAATTAATTATCCTCTCATATACTGTTTTTAAATAAGCAAACCAAAGCCTTCAGTATATTAAACGTGTGTTTACTTATATAACACTACTTGTGATGTTCTGCTTCACGTGATAATAAGATTTTATATATATTAGAAGACTCGCTGTAATATTTATGTACATGAAAATTTCCAAAAGTATCACCTTTTCCTAAAATTGTTGCTAAAAAGGTGATGGGAAAAATAGAAGGGTAATTGAATTTACTGAAGAAGGAAAAAAAGGTGGTAAGATTTTGTTAGTCTTCTTTTTTGCATTCTGGAGTAAATGCATAACCTGTTTATAAAATTTAAAAAATGAGGAAAAGCCTGCAAAACCCTCATATCTTATACCATATATTATCACAACACAAAAATATAATTGGTGTCCAAGCTTTACAAATATAATTACACATGTAAATGATCTATCATACAGCATGGAAATTTTAAAGTTAAAAATAATGCGCCTCCTAAATTGAGGTCAACTTATAACTGGCAACTGACTGTTCACACCCTGATTTCAAATATATGCATGCTCAACTCACAACAATTTCTGTCAAAATTTAAAATTAGAAGCAGTAAATAACACATCATGAATTCATAAAAGGATAATGTTGTTGGAAGGCTAAATCATCCACAAGAAAGATGGTAAAGGCCATATATTTATTATAAGCACATTTACATTTTTTTAATTGGGGGCAATGTCATTTTTAAGATAATACTGTAAAGAACTCTGTGTCATGGATACTTCAGCATGACACATTCATAAAAATGACACAGTTCATTCTTTGCTTCTTTTTCTCTGTTTTACTTTCTATCTCTATGTATCTATTTTTCTAGATCTCTTCTTTGGAAATTAAATGATAAATAAGGTATAGCATTAGGTACGAAAATATGTTAATCTTTTCAAAACGTAACTATCTTTCGAAATAGAAAACTGTCTCTTAGGTGAGTAATTTTCAACTAAACTGAACCAAATACCATCACATATTCATTGGAGGTTGAAATTAACTCAATTTAGTCTTTAAATGATGGAAAACTCTTGAAAAAAAAAAGTTTCAACAAATGCTATCCTTTCTGTCTAAACAAAAGTTGGACCAGAGAATGTTAAACAGGCTGGGAGGACTTTATTCAAGGCTATTGCAATTATGAAGGAAAGCCAGAACCCAGGCTCAGCTCTGCTGATACAAAAGAAAACAAAACAAAAGATAACAAAATGAAATGAAATGCAACGAAACATGGTAAGAATGGATGGGTCACATGGTATTTCTATTTTTAAGTTTTTGAGGAACCCCCATACTATTTCCATAGTGAAGCTGGAGTGAGGAGGAAATAATAGGCTATCAGTGTTTGCCAATTGGTTTTCCCCAAAGAAAAATAAATTTTTCCCAAACCTTCATGACCAAAGATAATTTTACAACCTGGAGCAAGGTGTTAGGCCTCTACCCACCTGCCGAAACGAGGAGCTTGGGGGACTATCTTCCTTGGTAATTACATTTCCAAGAGATGGCTCCCAGGTCCCTTGGAAGATATGCTTGGGTTGTAAAGCTGACTAGAGGCAGGGAGAATTTTTCTGTATCTAGGGAGTGAGAAAGAAATTAGAAGTTCTTGGAAGTAAAATCTCTATGAAAGAGAGGTCAGGGCCTAGATATAGGAAGAAGCTTGCTTAAGGTTTAGTCAAGCTGAGGGTACCATTAGGGCTGTTTTGATCATTTCAAAGTGTTTCAGTGTTGTTGTTGTTTTTTAACAATATCATTTTATTTAATTAAAATAATCTCATACATATTTCATAAAGATGTAGTTAGTTGTTCACAAGGTTATAAAAATATTTTTACTGTGTGAAAGAATAAATGGGGGCATGTTAGCATCTATTGAGAAAATAGAATACACCAAATGATGGGCAGAAGTAGAGAAATAGATTAGGAAATGTTAGGTAGGAAGCAGAAAGAATGAGGAATATATTCTCAGAAATAAAAGGACCCTCTAAATTTTCCAGAGTGCCTACTGGATGATTCATGGGCATGCTATCATTTTAGTGGTTTCAAGTTCTAAACGTAGGACAGAAATACAGTTAACTGAGAGAAAATGTACCACTTGTCATATTCCTGTTGGTCTCATCCAAAGCCACGATATAATGTTTAATATTACACTCAATACTAAGATCCAGAGACAAATCAGTAAATACTGTTTCATAAAACTTTACGGTACTAGTTTATGGAAATTATACCTATAAAATTGTATTGAATTCACTACTCTTTTTGTTTGTTTCCTGCTCAGCTTCCAATCTATAGTATGAATAACTTTTTTTCCAAGTCTTTCAAATTATTGCTTAGTTTGAAATCATTTTAATTTCTACTTGCCACTCTGAAATTATAATGGGTGATCTATGAAAGTTCATTTATTCTGAGAACCAGATAAGTTCATTTGGTTCACTGTTTTAATGCTTAGCTGCATTCAGTCTCCTACTGGAATATTTCAGCATAACTATTAAACATGACAATGCATCTCTTCTATAAATATCATTATTTCAACAGATATCACATTAAATAGAAACTCAATGGAATCTAAAGCACTAAAACTGAGTTTTTTTTAAACTGAGATAAATTTTATTTTATTTTTATTTTTTTAAATAAATTTTAAAAGAAATTAAAAACTTTAATGATTCACAAACTTTTGCTCCTCTGTCTTCTGTGAATTTAAATTCTCCTGCCTTAATTATCTACCTGCTACTTAATTTGGGTTTTATTATTAGTATTATTAAATTGCAATCTAGCAGCATCAACATACTGTTAACATTGCCCTAATGAGCACAAATGAAACACATATGTTTACTGTACTTGGTTTTACACTGAAATTATAAATCCTAGAATAAATCTTTTCTTATTAGTTCAAAAGATTTTGGAAGTAATATAATAAAAGACAAATAATCAAAGATGAATATTGCCGGGGATCCCCGGGTGGCTCAGCAGTTTAGCGCCTGCCTGCAACCCAGGGCCTGATCCTGAATTCCTGGGATCGAGTCCCACATCGGGCTCCTTGCATGGAGCCTGCTTTACCCTCTGCCTGTGTCTCTGCCTCTCTGTGTCTCTTGTGAATAAATAAATAAAACCTTAAAAAAATGAATATTGCCCTAAAGATGATTTTCTTTATGGATAAAATTATTTCCATCATCTTTTGGAAGTAAATTGTTTTTTTTTCTATTAATAAGTTTCTCAATTAATGATTATTTAATGGTTTATTGCACCAATAGATTCATTTCTGTCTGTAACCATTAATATACATTATATGCATGTATAAGCAACTTTTACTAAAAACTATTTCAAGCCATATATAGCATATGAATTGCTTATGATATAAGATGTAATTTTTTTTTTAATAAGGGAAAGGTAACAATAAGTCACAGAGACTATCAATGTATTCAGGCTACTGATGAACACTTCCTAGTCCCAGGAGAAAGTTATCTAAATGATAAGAATTATTTTTTTTAAGTTCCTAGTTTTCTAATCTCAGTAATTCCATAGAATGATTATAACATGATTTCACATTTCTGTGCCAGGCATTAATATAGTAAGGTTTATTCAATGTGTGTCATTTCACTAGTAAAATTGGTAATTACATATTCCCAAAATGTAGTGCTCTCTTTCCAATTAAAATCACTGCCCTAATGCAGGATTTGAAATATTTGTCATATGGTGACTGACATTTCAGAGGTGATTCAAGAATGTATCAGTTTCTTTAGAAATGCTCCATATCTTGTCTGTATCATTGTCAATATACTGGTTGCAACTTTAGCAACATGTCACCATTAGGGGAAACTATGTTAAAGATATATGGGATCCTCTGTGGATCATTTCTTACAATTGCATGTGAATGTACAACGACCAGGAAACAAAAGTTTAGTTAAAAAAAAAAGCAAAACCAAAACAAATTAATGATTAGTGACAATATAATAGCAATCATAGATTTCTTAAAATTTTATGAATTAGATAGGGCTCAGCAAGGGCTGCTTTTCTCTGCTCTAAGTGACGTCAACTGGAACAGCCAAACTAGGGTCAGTAAAACCTGGTAGCAGCCAATCCAGGTGACTCACTCACATCCTGGAAGTTGGTGCTGGCTACACATTATCTAGCAGCTGAGGTTGTCTTCCCCTCCGTGTATATCTATTACTATGGCTGCCCGGGCTCCCTCAGTCATTGGTGACTAGTTTCCTAAAGGAAGGATTTGGAAGCTAAGACTTGAATGGCTTCCTTGGAGATGCTAACATGAAACATCTGTTTCCAGTCATCAAAGCAGCTACTGACACAGCCTAAAAAAATGAATGGAGGAGTGATATAGGAGCTCAGGAATGATTGATTGGGCTGTATTGGAAGACCTTTAGCATCACAGTATACCTTTTTCCATAGCAACTGAGTTTATGTTTTTTTATTTATTTATTCATGAGAGACATGGAAAGAGAGGCAGAGACACAGGCAGAGGGAGAAGCAGGGAGCCAGATGTGGGGCTTGATCCCAGGACCAGGGGATCACGACCTAAGCTGAAGGCAGACACTCAACCACTGAGCCATCCAGGAGCCTCATGAGTTCATTTTTAAAATCCATCCCACCTCCTGTCAGCAGCATGAAAATGAACTGCCAAGAACTGTGAAGGGGTCTGAGATTTCACATTACTTGTAAGCTAACAAATTAGTCTTCCACATTTTATAGATGCTGGAAGAAGATTACTTGCAAGGAACAACCATGAACCAACTTATATTAATAGTGATAACTCAGAGTACCATCATTTTCTGTGCTGGTATGTCTAAGCCCTAACTCCTTTGGGGTGACATGTCTTAGGATAAGATAATGCCTGTACATGCCATGGGATCGAGATTCTGATCTGGTACCCAAAATCGAGGGCTTAGCCCTTTTTGAACTGGAAGCAAGCATCCTACAAATAGCCCAGTCCCTTCACTCCATCGATGCCTCTAGGAAGTAAGCAGCTACATGGAAATCCAGCAGTGGTGGCCTTGACCTACCTAGTTGCCTATGCACTATGCAAACTGCTGACTTTAAGGAGACATATAAGCCATGCCTTCTAGAATACTCAGAAGGAAGTAGAATGCAATTTTCAAAATCCTTTTAAGTAGAAAGAATAGAGACTCCTGGGTGGCTCAGTTGGTTGAGCATCTGAATTGATTTCAGCTCAGGTCATGATCTCAGGGTCCTGAGATCGAGCCCCTGGTGGGACTCCTGGCTCAGCGGGGAGTCTCCTTGAGATTCACTCTCTTCCTTACCTCTGCCCCCTGCCCCCCATGTGCCTGTGTGCTGTCTTGCTCTATCAAATAAATGAATGGATCTTTAAAAAAAGAAATGGAAAGAATGTTTTATTAGAAAAAGTTCAGATGTATATACAAATGAGGAAATTCAAAAGTAGTAGGGTAAAGGTCAGAGCTGGTATAGATATATTATATCAACCCCAGAAGGCTGGAAGTTGATTGAAAATATATTTTATTCAAATAAAAGTTTGAAAACTAAAAAAGTTCCCGAATGAAAGAATGTCCCTCCTTTGTCTTCTTTCTTCTTTCTTTGGATCTCCTTTGTGAGAACAAAATGTCTTTGGCTTCAGCAGAGCTAGAACATAAAACATAGATTCACAGATCCAGGTAAATGCCGTTTGTTTGTTTTTAAACAGGCATCCATGATATTTGTAGAGTGTTATTTTATCTTATTTTGTGACAACATCTTTATACCCATGGATACATTCAAAGGCATGTCTTGGATTCAAAGTTACGTCCCTGAAAAACAAAACAAAACAAAACAAAACAAAACAAAAAGTCATGTCTCTGAATATTGCTGATTAAAAAATGTAGACATAAACAGGAAGAGATGAATCAAAAATTATTTTCTCATATTTAAATAACATTCTCATGCTCCCTTTTAGTATTTCATTACTTAGTTTTAGTTTTTAACAATATACAAGAATTGGTTGCTTTAATTTTTTCTGTGAAACTATAGTTAATCACCATATGTGGAGCTGGGAATATTAGCTCTGACTCTTTAACTGTCAAGCTGTTCAGTTTTGAGCAAGACAATTAACCTGATTTTGTTCAAAAACACATAGTGTTTAAGGTGGTGCTTTGGATCCAAACAGAAAGGGCTTGGCATCTTTGATTCATGCCTTATGCACTGAACTGGCTTTGACAAACAATATAAACTCTCTTAATACCGTTTTCTTACCTTTAAAATATGAAAAATAATACCTACCTAATAGTTTTCTCATAAGGACTTTTCATAATAATGCAGAAATGCTTAGTCAAATAATTAAATACAGTAAGAGCCCAATGAAAAGTAGCTGAGGTATTTCAATTATTATTAATACCTATCTTATAGGGTTTTTTGGAGGGCAAATTAAACATTTTATTCAAAGTCTATTTCCTATTTTCTAAAAAAGGTTAATTTTCCTTCCTTTTATCGTCCCAATCTGTTTATATTTATCAATAAGAATATATTATCCTTTATAATTAGCAGACAAAGAAACAAACAAATTATCAGGGGGTAATTTAGGAAAAAGATTCACTTAAATAAAATGCACGTGATTCGTTTTGAGATTGAATCTGAAATTACTGCATTCATTAGGACCATTTTATTGAGAAACAGAAAATTTAGGTAGTTTTCATACATATACAATATTAATATGTGGAGAATGTGGGGTACAAACCTGGAAAGACTGCTCACAGAGTTTGCAGTATTAAGCCAAAATGTTACAGCTCTCTTGGCTTGCAAGCAACCAAATTGAGGATGAAATTATAATGAAATCTCTGGTAGTCAGAACGTAGTCATTAGCATGTTCATGTCAATCTGGCTTAAAAAAGCTTTGCTAATTTATTTGCATATTTTTGCTTAGTCAGAATTTTGCTGGTTCTTTTCATTATTCTTGCACAAGTTCCTGATGGTGAAAAACAACTTTTAAATTGCTTTAAAATCACACTTTTTATACCTTTCCCAATTACACAAGATAAAATTTATAGCTATTATTGCAGAACATTTCCAGTAAGATATTTAAAGTCACATCATTAATTGTTTTTCAGATTAGTTACAGAAAATGATCCATGTACTATTTATCCAAATGATTAAGTTCAAGACCTTAAGTAAAATTGCCTATTTATGAATACTATTTTTGAGAGTCACTATTTAATAAAATCAGTGAGCATTGCATATTTCACAAATATAGAGCAAGCGTATTCTTCATTCGCTAAGAAAAATTGATATGATCAAGGTTTAGACAGATTCTATTTAGCAGAAAATCCTTGATAGATCACTAGCTTCTTTGGTACTTACAATGATAATTTTACTATTTGATCATTATTGCTAAATTCTTCAAAAAATTAAAACTGATAGTATTTCTAGGATTTTAGAAGAATTCCAGTAAGTCATGGAAGGCTAAGGGCAGCATACTGGCCATAAAACTTGGCAATAGTTATTGCAGAGAACTCAACATTGTTCTCATATTTCCACAAAACATTTGATGGGTCCTTATATACGGTATCAATGGGACTAATTAATTGAGGGTGTAAGAATAATAAGAGGAAAATGCATGATTTTAGATGAATACAGGAGATTGTAAATATATATATATATTTTTTTTCTTTCTGTTTTGTATGGTTTGATATACATTTTTGTTAAAAGTGTTCCATGCCATCAGAAGTCATACAGCAACACAGGCAAAGTGGCATATTACATACCAATAGGTCACACTTTGGCCATTTTGAGGAGGTCTATTTGATGAAAACCAGGAAAGTAAAAGAAGTAGGTAGCAGAGAGGGGGACTCCAGGTTGGGTCAGTTGGTTAAGTGTCTGTTTTGTCTGAGGTCATGATCCCAGGTTCCTGGGATCAAGTCCTATGTTGGTGCTCCCTACTAGGTAGGGAGTCTGCTTCTGCTCCTCCTCCTGCTCTTTCTCTCTCTCAAAATAAATAAATGAATAAATAAATAAATAAATAAATAAATAAACAAACAAACAAACAAATAAATAAATTTATAGAAATAGAATTAAAAATAAAAGTACGTAGCGGAGAAAGGAAGACTGCCTATTTTTTTTTAGCAGAATGGCTTTCCTTGAGAAGGCAGTGAATCGTACCTCTGCAAACCATTTGTATTTGATGTAGTCCTTTGCTTTGATCACAGACCCTTTCATATGAACCCCAAAATATCTTTCACCTACCACTGGTGTGAAATAATGGTAGGAGCCATTGACTGGTCCCCCTAGTGGTACAAGCCAGTGACCAGTTCTCTTCATTACTTCTGCTGTCGGGGGTAAGTAAGTAAGCTCTGTCATGTTTGTGCCAGCCCATTTCTAAATCTCATCTGGTCCTTCCTGGGACTGGCGATATTTATGTACCAGCAGGTAATTTAGACATAATTTCTATCTGTAGCTATCACCAACATGAGGCTCAGACCTACCATTTATCCAAAATCTCCATTGATCATCAAGAAGGTACAAAGATTTATGCTAGGGCCTGGACAGCATGGGAGACATTCATATTTTGTCCTTTAGGAAATGACAATCTAGTAGAAGGAAGAGCAAAAGGGTATTATTAAGCTAAGACAAAATTAAGCATCCTTAGAGGCAAGAAGAGGAAGTGGAATAGCAACATACAGGAGCCGTAGACACAGATGGGGCTTGGCTCTCCCCCTCAGTGTATCATTCAGCCCCTGGCACAAAAATATGGTGTAATAAATGTCCTTGCAAACTAAGTAGCTTGCAACATCCAACATTTTTTTTTTCTCATTCTGCAGGACACCTGGGCATTAGTTGATATAGATCCTGCTCTTCCTGAAATCCCAGAACTGGCTCTAGATTATGCATTTGATTCAGGTCTTCTCCATATCTCTCTTACCTCCCTCGAACAGTGACTCTCTGAGACATATTCTTATTACACAAGAAAGCCACATGCCCCCTGATTTTGGCAAGATGAGTCTTTTACATTTTACTCTTATGGAACCAAATTTTCTTTATAAGAGAGACCGTTTCAGAAGGCTCTAATTCCCAAGTGTCAAGACGAATATTTATTTTAAAGCAGAACCCTCCCTGACCCCTTCCTCTCCCCCTTCTATTACAACCATTATGACAATGGCAGAGAGCTTTCAAAATTTTTGTTAGTGGTATAAAGTTGATAACCTTACAGGGCTATATTTAATTTCTCAGAGCTCCCTTAAATTGGGGAGGTATAAATTGTTCTGGATCTTACTTTCAGACAAGGTAGAGAACGTAAAACCATTCTAGGCAAAATGTTATGAACATTGAGATGTTGCAGTCTGGAGTCTAGTGAGAGGTAAGACATTAAGGCGGAAGAACAGACTAAGAATACTGTGGTGAGCTAGGACATTAGGGAGCTTCAGGCTTGGAAAAGAATTGCATTATGATGGGGAATGGTTAAGTTTTCTTGGGAGTAAGGACTCATGTTAAATTTTAAGTAGTCTCTATTGTCCTGTGCGGAGTTATTAATTTCCCTTCAAATCCTGCAGACCCGCATGTGAAGTGTCCTTCACACAACCACTTTCTATAATTGAGCTTGGAGGCAATGAAAGAATAAAAATTCTGGGCAGCAGAGAGCAAAGTAGTCCTAGAAGAAAATGGGAGTTGCAAGATGCAAGGCAGTTTGAAGAGGTGAAAATTTTAGCAGCTGGAAGAAATGACAGTGAGAGGGAAAATAGTAGGCACATAAGCCTCCCAAAGACTTCTTAGATTCTGAGCTGTCTCCAAACTTCCAGCATTCTTAGTTTCCCTTTGGGAACTTCTTTTGTCCCAACTGGTAGGCCCACAAATGCAGGACCTTTCTTTTCCCATTTAGTAGAAGAGGGAGCTTCTTATACTTTCCTCCTCATCATAAAAACTGCCATTCTCCCCCAGGTTGCCATGGCGATCTTGGATCTTGGTCCGGGATCTTGGATATCTGATGTATTCACCAGGGACAAGGACCATGGCTTATTTGTCACTATGACCCCCAGTGTCTAGCTCCATGGCTCACTGGGAACGCCCTCTCAAAATAAGATAGCTGCTTGGTTTCTATCCTCGTCAGGTTGCCATGCCATTAGGGACTACCACAGGATGGGTCACTTAAACAACAGCCTTCCCCCCACAAACACAATTCTAGAGACTGGAAAGCTCAAGGTGTCAGCAGTTGGTTTCTGGTGAGAGCGATCTTCCTAGCTTGCAGATGACACCTTGTACTGTGACTTCATGTGGCCTTCCCTCTGTGTGTGCGTGTGTGTGTGGAAATAGCTGTGAAAAATCACATATATATTGAATTTATTTTAAATTTTATTATTTTTTCCAGCTCTTCTAATAGTTAATTTGGCATTACCATAAAATATATTGTGACCTTTACTTTGAAAGACAATAGCTAATTACCTGCGTCATTCCAGGACACTCCTAATTACCTTGCCCCATCAGAACATGGACTGTTTCTAATATTTTCATGCCAGAACTGGGGAAATTCATTGTAAATTCCAAAAACAGAGAAAGTGGAGTGTTTATGTGCTTTTCTATTGTTATAGCTTTCAAAGGAATGTTTCTCAATGAGTTGGGACTATACTTGTTTTCATTTATTCTCTCTCTCTGTCTCTCTCTCTCTCTCTCTTACTTTTTTGATATAGAAACTGAGATGTTCCTTTGGAGGCCAGAAATATAATTTCTCAGTAAGACAAACTTGTATTGGGTTTAAGCCAGGAACTTGCTTCCTAACTTACTCCAACCTTAATAAACAAACATTGCCATAGGTTGAGCTATTTTGAAAAAGAAAAATAAAAGTTTATGAAAGTCCGGGAGGAGGTACTTTTTTTTTATTGGACCTATTTTTTTTTTGTTCTTATTTTTGAGGAGGTGGCATTTTTTAAATGTAAGTGAAAGGACTTTCTAAATTGGGGATAAGTCATTACTCTAAATTGGCAAAATCTGGGATGCCTGCGTGGCTCAGTGGTTGAGCGTCTGCCTTCGGCTCATGTCTTGATCCTGGGGTCCTGGGATCCAGTCCAGTATCGGGCTCCCCATGGGGAGCCTGCTTCTCCCTCTGCCTGTGTCTCTGCCTCTTTCTCTGTGTCTCTCATGAATAAATAAATAAAATATCGAAATGAATGAATGAATGAATAAATAAATAAATAAGCAAAATCTTTCAAATGCAAAGCTTTGAGGAGCTATTTTATTTTTCATTATTTTGGATGAGTGATAAGATGTATAATTTTATGCTATTAGTTTAAACAGTATAACCACTATCAAAAAAGTAAATACATTTTATACTCATTGTATTGTGTTCAAATAGCACAAAATTACTGAGTTCACTCTACAGCTCTAAAGCACACAGAAGTTATTCTGGGATTAACTTTTTGGGTGAAATAAATATAGCAGTGAAGCCATAAAGAATACTTTAATGACTACAGGCAGACCATTTGGTTGAAAAAACAAGTGAGTTAACTTGTCAAGTTTTCTTTTTGTTCTTTCCGTTACTGGGTAGCTATCAAAGACTCAGTACATTTCCATCTGTGAACGAGTATAATCTATTGATATATGCACACTCATGAGATAGGAAGAATCACAGATGGGAAAATTGAGACATTACAGATTTAGAAAGGCTTTCCTTGGTTTGGGGTGGCTGTGGCAATTTCTTAAAATAAGACAATAATGAAGCTTGCCACATCAATTGACTCTTTCACAAATAATTTCTCTGTAGCATGCAATGCTGTTTGATAGCATTTTACCCAAAGTAGAACTTTTTTTCAAAATTGGAGTCAATTCTCTCAAAACTTGTCACTGTTTTATCCACTTAAGTTTATGTAATAGTCTAAATCCATTGTTGTCATTTCAAAAATCTTCACGTTATCTTCACCAGGATTAAACTCCATCTCAAGAAACCATTTCTTTGTTCATTCACTTGAAGCAATTCCTTATCTCTTGTTTTATTATGAGACTGCAGCAATGCAGTCCCATCTTCAGACTTCACTTCTAATTCTAGTTCTCTTGCTCTTCCCACCACACCTGTAGTCACTCCCTGCACTGAAGTCTTGAACCCCTCAAATTCAGGTATCAGGGTTGAAATCTTCTTCCAAACTCCCGTCGATGTTGATGTTTTGACCTCGTCCCATGAATCATGAATGTTCTCAATGGCATCTAGAATCCTGAGACTTTTCCAGAAGGTTTCAATTTACTTTGTCCAGATCCATCACAGGAATCACAATCTATGGCAGCTAGAGCCTTATGAAATCTGTTTCTTAAATAATAAAGGTTGAAAATAGAAATTACTTCTTGCCATGGGCTGCAGAATGGATGCTGTATTAATAGACCTGAAAACACCATTAATCTCATTGTACTTCTCCATCAGACTTCCTGGTTACAAGGTGCATTGTCAGCAAACAGTAACATTTTGAAAGGAATCTTTTTTTTTTTCTTTCTTTCTTTCTTTCTTTTTTTTTTCTGAACAGTAGGTTTCAGCAGTGAGCTCAAAATATTCAGTAAACATGTTGTAAAAAAGATGGGCTGTCATCTAGGTTTGATTGTTTCATTTATAGGGCACAGTTAGAGTAGATTCAGCACAATTCTTAAGGGCTCTAAGGTTTTCAGAATGGTGGAAAAAAAATGAGCATTGGCCTCAACTTAGTCACTTGCTATACTGAACTCTAGAGAGCTACCCCGTCCTTTGGAGCTTTGAAGCCAGGCATTGACTCCTCTTTTCTAGCTAAGAAAGTCATAGATACCATCTTCTTCCAATAGAAGTCTGTTTCATCTACGTTGAAAACCTGTTTAGTGTAAGGACCTTTATTAATGATCACAACTCGCTCTTCTGGATAATTTGCTGCAGCTTCTACATCAGCACTTGTTGCTTCACCTTACACTTTGATGTTATGGAAATGGCTTTTCCCCTTAAATCTCATGAAACAACCTTTACTAGGTTCAAACTTTTCTTCTACTGTTTCCTTACCTCTCTCAGTCTTCAAAGACATAAAAAAAAAAAAAAAGGTAAAACAAAACAAAACAAAAAACAAAACAAAACAAACAAACAAAAGCAAAGACATAAAAGTTAGGGCCCTGTTCTAGATTAGGCTTTGTCTTTAGAGTGTGGCTGGTTTGATTCACGTAGACCACTAAAACTTTATATCAGCAATAAGGTCACTTCAGTTTTTAATTATTCTTGTAGTCACTGGACTAGCATTTTTAATTTCCTTCAAAAGCTTCTTTTCTACATTCACAACTTGGCAAACTGGTACAAGAGGCCTAACTTTTGGCTTACCTTGGCTTTTGACATGCTTTCTTCATTAAATGTAATCATTTCTAGCTGTTGATTTAATGTGAGAAATACACAACAATTCCTTTCACTTGAACGCATGGAGGCCATTTGAGGGTTGTCAATTGGCCTAGTTTCAATATTGTGTCTCAGAGAACAGGGAGTCAGGATAAGGGAGAGAGATGGCAAAGGGCCAATCAGAGGAACCGTCAGAACACACACAACATTCACTGATTAAATTTGTCATCTTATATGGGTGGGGTTCATGGTGCCCCCAAACAATTACAATAGTAACATCCAAGATCCCTGATCACAGATCATCATAATAAATATAACAATAATGAAAAATTTGAAATAATATGAATTATCAGAATGTGACACAGAGACCTGAAGTGAACAAATGCTGTTGGAAAAAGGGTGCCAGTAGATTTGTTCAACACTGGGTTGCCACAAAACTTTAATTAAAAAAAAAAAAACAACTATAAATCAACATGTATATTATTCCTTTCATTTCCAGGATGGATTGCACCAATTATATTTTCATGGAAAATGATCAGCTTCATTGCAATTTTCAAATATATTTATAGATAATTAGCAATTCAATTTACTATGAATCGCCTGTGATTCCTAGCCTACATCTTACTTTCTGATTTTACCAATTATTCTTTTTTGCATGTGTATTTGAGAATACTATTATGTCATTTCTATTTTTGTATGTTTTTTTTTCCCCTTTGATCAAATTTTAGTTTACTTTTCAAGAATCCTCAACAGAAAGCTACACGCTAGTTTTAGGATTCAGAATTTGTATATAAGCCATCACCTCTAATTCACATATTCTTTTTTTAGGTTTTTAAAATATATTTTCTGTTTGTTATTTTCTTGATCTTGTCACTATCTGAGAGGGGTGAGTTAAAATATTCTACCATTGTTATGGTAGGGATGAAGCAAATTTTTTTTTTTTTAAAGGCACCATACTTAAAATCAGAATTATAGGGAAAAGTGTCTATCATAGTAATTTAATTTGTGCCAGAAATCTTTGTTCACTAATAAATAACACGCAGACTAGAATGTATTTGTGTGTGCAGATTTAACTTCAATCCTTAGGCATTGCTTTTTGTGACTTGATTCCAGAGAATTATAAAAATATATTCACACTGAGAAAAATATAATTGATTGAAATTTCTTATCCATATTTGATAGTAGATTAAAAATAATTTTACATTATCTTATACATGTTATTTACTTACATCTTACACATGAGTTATTAACTTACATTAGTCATGTGAATAAAATTATGACCCTGATAGAAAATTTATATTTTCAAATGTAATTTAAAATAATTGAAATGTGTTTTCAATTAAACATAATATGATTTTATGGTTCTGAAATGGGCTATCTTTGAAAATAGTGTTATGATAAGGAAATCAGTGTTATAAGAAAAACATGAATGGTCATCTTCCAAATTCTGTACTATTTTAACATCAATTTAAAATATTCAAAACCCTATGATAAAGAGCATGTTAAATTCTACACACATAAAGTTATAGAACAATTTTAAAATAAAGATAAAAGTTTTTAAAGGTATATAAATGTTTCTATGAAAATGAAATTACTGGAACTTCACTTAAAACAAAATCATTACCGACAAAAAAAGTGTCTTTGGTACATAGAATTGTAAAAGCTTTTTGTTGTTTCTTTTTCTGATGTCATTTTCAGAAATATTCCCCTATACTGACTATGACCAGACTAACTTATTTGGGGAGGCTTATGAACTGGAAATTACAGTACATCTTTTCTGAACCAATAAAAGAATCCTGGACAAATTCTTTTCTTCTGTCAAATAAGATATTCAGAGGACACCCAAAGAATAAGAAAACTACTTTTCCCTGAAGGAAGCTGCATTTAACATTGCCTTTTAAAGACTAGATGGGCATTCTTCCCAATAATACAGGTAGATAATAAAATACAAATAGAAAAATCACTTCAGGCTGTAACAAAATATACCAGCACAAAGTTATGTTGTTTTTCTTATACCTTATAAAAAGTCAAAAGCTCACTTGTTTCAATTTTTTTGAAGACAGTAAAAATCAACAAAGTCTGTTGGAGCCTGCTTCTCCCTCTGCCTGTGTCTCTGCCTCTTTCTCTGTGTCTCTCATGAATAAATAAATAAAATATCGAAATGAATGAATGAATGAATAAATAAATAAATAAGCAAAATCTTTCAAATGCAAAGCTTTGAGGAGCTATTTTATTTTTCATTATTTTGGATGAGTGATAAGATGTATAATTTTATGCTATTAGTTTAAACAGTATAACCACTATCAAAAAAGTAAATACATTTTATACTCATTGTATTGTGTTCAAATAGCACAAAATTACTGAGTTCACTCTACAGCTCTAAAGCACACAGAAGTTATTCTGGGATTAACTTTTTGGGTGAAATAAATATAGAAGTGAAGCCATAAAGAATACTTTAATGACTACAGGCAGACCATTTGGTTGAAAAAACAAGTGAGTTAACTTGTCAAGTTTTCTTTTTGTTCTTTCCGTTACTGGGTAGCTATCAAAGACTCAGTACATTTCCATCTGTGAACGAGTATAATCTATTGATATATGCACACTCATGAGATAGGAAGAATCACAGATGGGAAAATTGAGACATTACAGATTTAGAAAGGCTTTCCTTGGTTTGGGGTGGCTGTGGCAATTTCTTAAAATAAGACAATAATGAAGCTTGCCACATCAATTGACTCTTTCACAAATAATTTCTCTGTAGCATGCAATGCTGTTTGATAGCATTTTACCCAAAGTAGAACTTTTTTTCAAAATTGGAGTCAATTCTCTCAAAACTTGTCACTGTTTTATCCACTTAAGTTTATGTAATAGTCTAAATCCATTGTTGTCATTTCAAAAATCTTCACGTTATCTTCACCAGGATTAAACTCCATCTCAAGAAACCATTTCTTTGTTCATTCACTTGAAGCAATTCCTTATCTCTTGTTTTATTATGAGACTGCAGCAATGCAGTCCCATCTTCAGACTTCACTTCTAATTCTAGTTCTCTTGCTCTTCCCACCACACCTGTAGTCACTCCCTGCACTGAAGTCTTGAACCCCTCAAATTCAGGTATCAGGGTTGAAATCTTCTTCCAAACTCCCGTCGATGTTGATGTTTTGACCTCGTCCCATGAATCATGAATGTTCTCAATGGCATCTAGAATCCTGAGACTTTTCCAGAAGGTTTCAATTTACTTTGTCCAGATCCATCACAGGAATCACAATCTATGGCAGCTAGAGCCTTATGAAATCTGTTTCTTAAATAATAAAGGTTGAAAATAGAAATTACTTCTTGCCATGGGCTGCAGAATGGATGCTGTATTAATAGACCTGAAAACACCATTAATCTCATTGTACTTCTCCATCAGACTTCCTGGTTACAAGGTGCATTGTCAGCAAACAGTAACATTTTGAAAGGAATCTTTTTTTTTTTCTTTCTTTCTTTCTTTCTTTTTTTTTTCTGAACAGTAGGTTTCAGCAGTGAGCTCAAAATATTCAGTAAACATGTTGTAAAAAAGATGGGCTGTCATCTAGGTTTGATTGTTTCATTTATAGGGCACAGTTAGAGTAGATTCAGCACAATTCTTAAGGGCTCTAAGGTTTTCAGAATGGTGGAAAAAAAATGAGCATTGGCCTCAACTTAGTCACTTGCTATACTGAACTCTAGAGAGCTACCCCGTCCTTTGGAGCTTTGAAGCCAGGCATTGACTCCTCTTTTCTAGCTAAGAAAGTCATAGATACCATCTTCTTCCAATAGAAGTCTGTTTCATCTACGTTGAAAACCTGTTTAGTGTAAGGACCTTTATTAATGATCACAACTCGCTCTTCTGGATAATTTGCTGCAGCTTCTACATCAGCACTTGTTGCTTCACCTTACACTTTGATGTTATGGAAATGGCTTTTCCCCTTAAATCTCATGAAACAACCTTTACTAGGTTCAAACTTTTCTTCTACTGTTTCCTTACCTCTCTCAGTCTTCAAAGACATAAAAAAAAAAAAAGGTAAAACAAAACAAAACAAAAAACAAAACAAAACAAACAAACAAAAACAAAGACATAAAAGTTAGGGCCCTGTTCTAGATTAGGCTTTGTCTTTAGAGTGTGGCTGGTTTGATTCACGTAGACCACTAAAACTTTATATCAGCAATAAGGTCACTTCAGTTTTTAATTATTCTTGTAGTCACTGGACTAGCATTTTTAATTTCCTTCAAAAGCTTCTTTTCTACATTCACAACTTGGCAAACTGGTACAAGAGGCCTAACTTTTGGCTTACCTTGGCTTTTGACATGCTTTCTTCATTAAATGTAATCATTTCTAGCTGTTGATTTAATGTGAGAAATACACAACAATTCCTTTCACTTGAACGCATGGAGGCCATTTGAGGGTTGTCAATTGGCCTAGTTTCAATATTGTGTCTCAGAGAACAGGGAGTCAGGATAAGGGAGAGAGATGGCAAAGGGCCAATCAGAGGAACCGTCAGAACACACACAACATTCACTGATTAAATTTGTCATCTTATATGGGTGGGGTTCATGGTGCCCCCAAACAATTACAATAGTAACATCCAAGATCCCTGATCACAGATCATCATAATAAATATAACAATAATGAAAAATTTGAAATAATATGAATTATCAGAATGTGACACAGAGACCTGAAGTGAACAAATGCTGTTGGAAAAAGGGTGCCAGTAGATTTGTTCAACACTGGGTTGCCACAAAACTTTAATTAAAAAAAAAAAAACAACTATAAATCAACATGTATATTATTCCTTTCATTTCCAGGATGGATTGCACCAATTATATTTTCATGGAAAATGATCAGCTTCATTGCAATTTTCAAATATATTTATAGATAATTAGCAATTCAATTTACTATGAATCGCCTGTGATTCCTAGCCTACATCTTACTTTCTGATTTTACCAATTATTCTTTTTTGCATGTGTATTTGAGAATACTATTATGTCATTTCTATTTTTGTATGTTTTTTTTTCCCCTTTGATCAAATTTTAGTTTACTTTTCAA
The DNA here is from genome assembly GCF_018345385.1 of Vulpes lagopus. Taxonomy (NCBI): domain Eukaryota; kingdom Metazoa; phylum Chordata; class Mammalia; order Carnivora; family Canidae; genus Vulpes; species Vulpes lagopus. The sequence continues at coordinate 128,033,316 of NC_054829.1, read as the reverse complement.
GAATCCTCAACAGAAAGCTACACGCTAGTTTTAGGATTCAGAATTTGTATATAAGCCATCACCTCTAATTCACATATTCTTTTTTTAGGTTTTTAAAATATATTTTCTGTTTGTTATTTTCTTGATCTTGTCACTATCTGAGAGGGGTGAGTTAAAATATTCTACCATTGTTATGGTAGGGATGAAGCAAATTTTTTTTTTTAAAGGCACCATACTTAAAATCAGAATTATAGGGAAAAGTGTCTATCATAGTAATTTAATTTGTGCCAGAAATCTTTGTTCACTAATAAATAACACGCAGACTAGAATGTATTTGTGTGTGCAGATTTAACTTCAATCCTTAGGCATTGCTTTTTGTGACTTGATTCCAGAGAATTATAAAAATATATTCACACTGAGAAAAATATAATTGATTGAAATTTCTTATCCATATTTGATAGTAGATTAAAAATAATTTTACATTATCTTATACATGTTATTTACTTACATCTTACACATGAGTTATTAACTTACATTAGTCATGTGAATAAAATTATGACCCTGATAGAAAATTTATATTTTCAAATGTAATTTAAAATAATTGAAATGTGTTTTCAATTAAACATAATATGATTTTATGGTTCTGAAATGGGCTATCTTTGAAAATAGTGTTATGATAAGGAAATCAGTGTTATAAGAAAAACATGAATGGTCATCTTCCAAATTCTGTACTATTTTAACATCAATTTAAAATATTCAAAACCCTATGATAAAGAGCATGTTAAATTCTACACACATAAAGTTATAGAACAATTTTAAAATAAAGATAAAAGTTTTTAAAGGTATATAAATGTTTCTATGAAAATGAAATTACTGGAACTTCACTTAAAACAAAATCATTACCGACAAAAAAAGTGTCTTTGGTACATAGAATTGTAAAAGCTTTTTGTTGTTTCTTTTTCTGATGTCATTTTCAGAAATATTCCCCTATACTGACTATGACCAGACTAACTTATTTGGGGAGGCTTATGAACTGGAAATTACAGTACATCTTTTCTGAACCAATAAAAGAATCCTGGACAAATTCTTTTCTTCTGTCAAATAAGATATTCAGAGGACACCCAAAGAATAAGAAAACTACTTTTCCCTGAAGGAAGCTGCATTTAACATTGCCTTTTAAAGACTAGATGGGCATTCTTCCCAATAATACAGGTAGATAATAAAATACAAATAGAAAAATCACTTCAGGCTGTAACAAAATATACCAGCACAAAGTTATGTTGTTTTTCTTATACCTTATAAAAAGTCAAAAGCTCACTTGTTTCAATTTTTTTGAAGACAGTAAAAATCAACAAAGTCTGTTCAAGTTTACCTCCTTCTCTGCATTACCTCCTATAGCTGTCACAGCTGCAGGTTTTTAGACCCTAGATTTGATTAACAGAATTCTGCAATATTTACTTACCAGTTTAGAAATAAAATATAAATCAATTGTTGATTTATAGACTATCAGAAAGTTCCTTTTTAATCTATAATTTTGTTCTGTATTTTAGACAGTTATAAATTCAGTGCAGAGATAATCTGTATATATATATAGTATATATGTATATATATATATATATTATATACATATATATGCAATTCAATGTGTACCTCATATGTATTGTGAAAATCCATGTGTGTGTGCATGATATATATCATAATGTATACTACAGGGGATCCCTGGGTGGCTCAGTGGTTTAGCATCTGCCTTCAGCCCAGGGCATGATTCTGGAGTCCCGGGATCGAGTTCCGCATCAGGGTCCCTACATGGAGCCTGCTTCTCCCTCTGCCTGTGTCTCTGTCTCTCTCTCTCTCTCTGTGTGTCTCTCATGGATAAGTAAATAAAACCTTTAAAAAAATAATGTATACTACATGTGTAATATCTAACAGGACATATAAATATAGGCTCTACTAGGGAATATGAATGTATAAATGAATAAATCCTGCCTTGATAAGTCTCATCCCTTGAAACCTTAGTAAAATTTACAACAGCAACAACAAAATGAAAGAGATATGGATTTTCAGCTGTAAGATAAATAAGTTCTGGGGATCTAATGTACAGCATGTTTATTATAGTTAGTAACACTATATTGTGTACTTGAAATTTTCTTAGGGAGTAGATCTTAACCATTTTTTTTAAAGTTAACTATGTGAGGTGATGGATGTGGTACTTAACTTGATTGTAATAATCATGTCACAATATCTACATATATGAAGCTATCACATTATACACTTTATATACATTACAATTTTATTTGTCATTATACATCAATAAAGCTGGAACAAAAAAAGAGGGAAGTCAACATTGAAAGAGCATGAGCATGCCAGTGGGAGGAATGGCAGAAGGAGAGAAACTACAAGCAGACTCCCCACTAAGCACAAGGCCCAGGGCCTTGAGACCTACAACCCATGAGATCATAACCTAAGCCAAAACGAGGAATTGGAGGCTTAACCGACAGAGCCACCCAGATACCCCAGGTCTGTCATACATTTTGAAAAGGTTCTGCACAGTGAAGGAAACAAAACTAAAAGGCAACTTAAGGAATTAGATCCTAGAAGATATTTGTAAATGACCTATCTGCTAAAGGGTTAATATCTAAAATCTATAAAGAACTTATCAAATTCAACACTCAAGGAACCAATAGTCCAGTTAAGAAATGGGCAGAAGACATGAACAGGCAATTTTCCAAAGAAGACATAAATGGCTAATAGAGAAGAAAAGATGTTCATAATCACTCATCATCAGGGAAATACAAATAAAAATATCATTTGATATCACCTTACAGCTGTCAGAATGGCTAAAATTAACAACACAGGAAACAACAGATGTTAGCAAAATGTGGAGAAGAGAACCCTCTTTCAGTGTTTCTGGGAACACAAACTGGTGCAGCCATTCTGGAGAATATATGGAGGTTCCTCAAAAAGTTAAAAAAAGAACTACCTTATGACCCAGCAATTAGACTAATAGGTATTTACTCAAAGGATACAAAAAGACATATTCAAAGGTATATTTGCACTTCAATGTTTATGGTATCATTATGAACAATAGCCAAATTATGGAAAAAGCCCCAATGTCCATTGACAGATGAATGGATAAAGAATATATATATATATATATATATATATATATATATAATCACTTAGCCATATAAAAATAATGAAATATTAAGCTGTCTTCATGGCTCAGGTGGTTGAGCATCTGATTTGGTCTCAGCTCAGCTCATGATCTGAGGGTCATCAGATGAAGCCTTATTTCAGGTCCTGCACTCAGTGGAAAGTCTGATTCTTGCCTCACCTCTCTTTCTTTCTTTTTTTTTTTTTTTAAGATTCTATTTACTTATTCTTGAGAGACGGAGAAAGAGAGAAAGGCAGAGACACAGGCAGAGGGAGAAGCAGGCTCCATGCAGGGAGCCCGATGTGGGACTCGATCCTGGGACTCCAGGATCACACCCTGGGCCAAAGGCAGGTGCTAAACCACTGAGCCACTGGGGCTGCCCACCTTACGTCTCTTTCTGCCCTTCCCACTGCTTGTTCTCTCTTTCTCTCTAAAATAAATAAATATTTTTTAAAAAAAAAAAGAATGAAATCTTGTCATTTCCAATATCCTGGATGGAGCTAGAGCATTGAACTAAGTGAAATAAGTCAGAGAAAGGCAAATACAATATAATTTCAGTCATATGTGGAACTTAAGGGGAAAAAATAGACATAAGAGGGAAAAGAAAGATGCAAACCATAAAACAAACTGTTAACTATAATAAAGAACAAATTGAGGGTTGCTAGAGTGGAAGTGGGTAGGAGGCTGTGCTAAATGGGTGATGGGCATTAAGGAGGGCAATTGGGATGAGCACTGGGTATCATATATAAGTGATGAATCACTAAATTTTATCTCTGAAACTAATATTACATCATGTGTTAGTTAATAGGAATTTAAATAGAAACCTGAAAAAAAAAGGAACAAAATGACCAGTAGAAAATAGGAAGAAAAAAATAGAGCATAATAATACACATACAATACACAAACACACAAATATAGTGCAGGGAACAGTTAAGAAAGCAACTATATTAAAGGATTTAAAAATGATAGAAAATAAAAAAATAAAAATAATAAAAATAAGCTTAGAAGAAACATTAACCTGTGACTCTAACATGTACTTAGAAAAACATATTAAGCATATGAATTTACTTATTAAAAGAAAAATATACATTTTTACATGGCATGTGAATCTCAATAGAAATTTCAATGAAAACACAAACTAAAATGGTACAAACTTTTGAATATATGTAACAGTTTCTTATAAAACTAAACATGTGGGCCACCTGGGTGGCTCAGTCATTAAACATCTGACTCTTGGTTTTGGCTCAGGTCATTTTTTCAGGGTCATGACATTGAGCCCCATATCAGGCTCCACACTCAGCAGGGAGACTGCTTGAAGATTCCCTCCCTCTCCTGCTCCCCCTGCACATGCTTGCTCATTGTCTCTAAAATAAATAGGTAAATCACTCTAAAACAACAACAAACAAACAAACAAACAAACAAACAAAACACTAAACTAAACATTCAACTATCATATAGCCCAATAGTTATATTCTTGGTAGTTATCCCAAGGAAATAAAAATTTATGTTCGGAAAATACTACACATAGAAAGCATGGCAACCTCATGTGATCTAAGAACAAACTGGTTTTCCAGCATGGATGTCATTACACAAATGAAAGGCCAAAGTGTGGTACATCTAGAACATGGAACACTACAAATGAACAGAAAAGTTAACTATTGATAGACAAAACACTTTGAAAACATCTTCAGCAAATTTTATTAAGTGGAAAAAGCCAGTCCCCCAAGATTATAAACTTTATTTCCATTTAAATGACATTTTGAAGTGGCAAATTTTAGAAATGGAGAACAGATTAATGGCTACCAGGAGTTAAGAATGGGGAGAGGGTCGAGGTGGTGGGAGGGTCAGATGTGCTTATAAGTGAGCAACATGAGGGATCTTTGTGGTGGCAGAACTGTTCACTATCTTGACTAAGGTGTTGGATACATTAACCCACGATAAAATTGTACAGAACTACATATATCCACTTACAGACACAAACACAAATGAGTATGAGTAAAGTAGGAAAATCTGGTTAGATTGGTAGATGGCATCAACATCAATTATCTGGTTTGATATTATACTATAGTTTGCAAAGTTCCAAAGGGGAAAACCGAAAAAGCATATAAAGGATCTCTCTATATTATGGTTTTTTTTTTCCCCTAACTGCTTGTTAATCTACAATTATCTCAATATAATTTTAAGCAGCCCCGGTGGCTCAGTGGTTTAGCGCCACCTTCAGCCCAGGGCCTGACCCTGGAGACCTGAGATTGAGTCCCACATCAGGCTCCCTGCATGGAGCCTGCTTCTCCCTCTGCCTGTGCCTCTGCCTCTCTCTCTTTCTGTGTCTCTCATGAATAAATAAATAAATTCTTAAAAATATATATATATATAATTTTTATTTTAAAACAGAAAACACTCAAATAAGGTTAAAATAACACAAAATACTTACAAACTGAATTAAACTTGGATAAATATGCTAGGCAAGTTGTGGTTGTAGGAGAAAGAGGAGGGAAGGCAGCCAGGGATAATTATAGATAGCCTTATAAATGGTCTTAGGAAAAGTGGAAGAAATGAGGATTATAGTAGCTACATGTTTTTTTTTTTTTTTCATCTTGTTATCTATTAACTATATTCTACTTTTCTTCAGCCACTTTCTGTACTATTATTTTTAATAAGATGAGTTTTGGGTGGTTAATCTTATAATTTATTCTTTAATGTATAGGGTATCAAAAGTAGAACATGAACAGACTGAAATGGAGGAGGAGAAGGAGGGAGAGGAGAGGGAGACAGGAGGAAAGGAAGGGAGGGAGCGAGAGAAGAAAAGAAGAAAGAAAGAAAGAAAGAAAGAAAGAAAGAAAGAAAGAAAGAAAGAAGAAAGAAAGAAAGAAAGAAAGAAAGAAGAAAGAAAGAAAGAAAAGAAAGGAAGAAAAAGAAAGAAAGAAGAAAGAAAGAAAAAGAAAGAAAGAAGAAAGAAAGAAAGAATAAAGAAAAAGAAAGAAAGAAAGAAAGAAAGAGAAAGAAAGGAAGAAGAAAGAAGAAAGAAAGAAAGAAAGAAAGAAAGAAAGAAAGAAAGAAAGAAAGAAAAAAAAAGGAAGGAAGGAAGGAAGGAAGGAAGGAAGGAAGGAAGGGAGGAAGGAAGGAAGGAAGGAAGGAAGGAAGGAAAGAAAGAAGGAAGAAGAGAAGGAAGGAAGAGAAGAAGGAAGGGAGGAAGAAGGAAGGAAGGAAGAAAGAACATTTTTTAAAGATTTTATTCATTTATTCATGAGAGACAGAGAGAGAGAGGCAGACATGCAGGCAGAGGGAGAAGCAGGCTCCCTGCAGGGAGCTGGATGCGGGACTCGATCCCAGACCCCAGGATCACAACCTGAGTCAAAGGCAGACGCTCAACTGCTGAGCCACCCAGGTGTCGCAAGAAAATGACCATCTTAAAGAAAATGAACATCTTTTAGAAATTGAAAAAATGAAGAAACTCTGGCATTCCATTTGTTGGTGTGATGGGTGAGTGTCCCCGTTTTTATAAGAGATATTTTTATAAGAGATATTCCCATTAAGTTAGCTAGAAATACCTTGTCGGCTATCGTGTCTGAAAAGAAAGGAGGTGTAGAAAGGCCATAGAGGTGCAGAGGAGAGGAAAGATGGATGGGCATTAACTTCTGTTCAAGACAGCAGCCTCCTTTCACCTTCTATATGCTCTTCCCTGAGTACCAGGGGCTGACAGCAGGGAATTACATCTCAGGTTCTCAGATTTGCTTCCCTTAATGGGACACATTTCATAAGATGTGGGGAGGGAAAAGACAATCTAAAGCCACTTTTGTTCTAGTACAGTGGGAGTGCCTGGCTTTGCCCAATGGAAAGTGTTAAAATTTGCTAGCATGTTTTTTTTTTTTTTCTTTCCTTCTGAAAAGCATCCATTGAGGGGCTGCAGAAAGTTATGATTGTCGTCATAAATTTTGTCTAACTCCTGCTTCTGGATTTCTTTCTTTTTTTAAAGATTTATGTATTTATTTATTTATTTATTTATTTATTTATTTATTTATTTATTATTTATTTGAGAAAGAGAGACAGAGAGTGAGCACCTGCACAGGGAGAGGAGTAGAGGGAGAGGGAGAGAATCCTAAGCAGACTCCCAGCTGAGCTCAGGCCCCTGAGATCATGACCTGAGCTGAAATCAAGAGTTGGTAGTTCAACCAACTGAGCCATCCAGGCTCCCCCCTGCTTCTGGATCTCTTGGACACTCATCACCGCCTTCCTATCCTCTTTTCCCCCAAGTTGTTCCAAAGATTTTGTAGGGATCCCTGGGTGGCGCAGCGGTTTGGCGCCTGCCTTTGGCCCAGGGCGCGATCCTGGAGACCCGGGATCGAATCCCACGTGGGGCTCCTGGTGCATGGAGCCTGCTCCTCCCTCTGCCTGTGTCTCTGCCTCTCTCTCTCTCTGTATGACTATCATAAATAAAAAATTTAAAAAAATTAAATGAAAATAAAAAAAAAAAACAAAGATTTTGTAAACCTCCCATCCCCCAAATTAAATTCCTTTCCACTTGAGATTGCTCAAGTTGTTTCTGTTGTTCTGAAAAAACTAACTGGCATAGAAATTGTCTAAGAAGTCCTGACATTCTCATGGCACCTATGGACATGGACCACTATACTTCACAGTTGGAAAGAGCAGAGGTGAGAATATTGGATGCTTTGTTAAATACTGCTGTCAATCTGAAATAAAAATTTAGTGCTAAATGTAATGGCAAACACCAAATTCCCATTTAAATGTCATGTTTACAAGAAGCATTTCTAGTTCCTGTAGTTAGTGCATTTATATGAGCATTGTGACTATTAAAAATGTGTTTTCACAAAGCCCCAAAATACAGGTATTTGACATTTTTTTTTCTTTTAGTGGTTTAAGTTTAGCTAATTATAAAAGATCTTCCAGTAATGTAATTTGTAATTAGTAATGTAATTTGAATTTGAAAACTGTCACCATGAAAATAAAGGCATAAAAAAAAATAAAGGCATATCTTTAAATTATCTCTATAATGATGCCTGTATGTTGGACATGTTATCAATTTATCTTAAAAGGCAAATTTTACAACCTCATATAATTTAAGTAATGTTGGCAGCAAAGACGCACTGAATTTATTTTAAACAAACATTCTGTTTTAACATTCTGTACCAAACATTGCTGAGGAAAGAATTTCTTCATTGAAATGAAGCAATTTTTTTTACAATAAATCATGTTTTGAAATAGTCAAAAATATAACTTGCAACATTCTATTCAATTATTTGAAAGGAAAAGTTGAGTCAATTAAGAAACGATTGAAAAGCTTATGTAAATAATGTACTGAAAAGTAAAAGATGTTATTAGTATGTTATTAAATCACATGCTGGTAGATGGACTATTCTTAAATTTTCTTAGGGCAGGGGATATATGCAGCAAATATTTATCATAGAATTTTATTTTTAAATTTTCAAATTACTGAGCAATCCTGGCAGCAGTAGAGGCAATGAGATCTGTTACGAGCAGATGATGGAATCCCAGGCTTTGGAAGAAGATATCCACGCAGAGAGCACTCAGAGACTTAGAGAGTTAAGGAAAGTCATGAGTGTTGGAGACAGGAGAGCTCTAGGTTACTAAAGAAAAGGAAGGATATGTCTGGGTCATTACAGAAATATTTGGGATAAGTGGCATGTGTTGTGGGATTGGAGGTTCAAATATAAACTGGGAAGTTTTATTATATTGTTAATTAATTTCCCTGTTGTGAGCATTTGATGTTTGAGCCTGATGTATACTGACATGACTCATCTAGGTGGATGCATTTTTTTTTATCGAGTCATATGATTTTTCCTCTCAAGTTTCTGCTGTTCTTCCTATCGCATAAACATTTTAATGAATTTATGTAGGGTAAAGAAATGAAAACTTTTAACCAATCAAGACACAAAAAATTAAAATCTAAATCTATTTTCCTTTGATAGATTTATGAACTTTTTTTTCTTTAACTATTGTAATAGCTTCCGGACAATTTGAATGTGTTCACTGTTTCCGAAGGCAAATTTTGCTTTATGGTAACTGGCGTGGATACCTCTCAAATCAAATTGGAGAACTGGAGGTTGTGTCATATACTATAATTCTCTGCAAACACTAGTATCTCCTATTGAAAATGACTTCAAATGCCAATATTTTATTGAACATATATAGATAGCAATGCTTTTTTTTAAAATTTTTATTTAGTATTTTAAATAGGCTCCATGCCCAGTGTGGAGCTCGAACTCACAACCCCAAGATCAAGAGCCTCCTGCTCCACTGACTGACCCAGCCAGGTACCCCAGCAATGATCTTTTTTAAGAGATAACAAAGTAAAAAATAAAATCACAAAAACATAAAACCAAAACATTTACTGACATTTAACAAGTAGGCATCTATATTATATATATATATGTATATATACTTCTAAATATATAATTGTATATATATTTTCAAACCTATTTTGTCATTCATCAGTATATATTCAATAGAAATATGAAAGTACAAAACCATATACATTGATACAATGATGGATTTTCTTTAAATTCCCAAACATATTATTCATTTAAAGTAGTATACATCTTTTTAAAAAAATATATATACATATTTACATATTTGACAGAAAGAGAGAGCACAAGCAGGATGAGCAGCAGAGAGAGAGGGAGAAGTGGCTTCTGCTTAGTAGGGAGCCCAATAAGGGGCTCTACCTCAGGACCGGGGATCGTGACCTGATCCAAAGGCTGAGACCCAACTGACTGAGCCACCCAGGTGCCCCTAAAATAGTTTACTTTTGATATGCTATACTACCTCATTTACAAAGAACAAAGAAGTATTTATCCTCTAACCTACTGCAAATAATGTTAACTATTTTACTCAAATAATTACTTTTACAGCAACCTTATTTTTGAAATAAGAAGATGACAATATCTCCGAAAAGCTGCAATATCTAAGAACTAAATAGGTGGTATTAATTTGTAATGATACTGTTCACACTTTACTCCATCTATACGGAAAATGTATTCACTATTTAGGCATTATTAATAAAAAGTGAGGCATTATTATTAAAATTATCTACTTTCTCATAATTAAGTTGATTAAATTGAGTGTAGAGTTGAGAAATTGCCTATAAGGTATTAAATTAAGAAAGACCGAGTTGAAAGTGTTAGAGTAAACACGGTACCCTAATGAAAGATTTAGAGGTGATAAAACTTCAGGCAGTAAGGCAACATGAAATATTTCAGTGGGAAGGGAATCTGATTCATCTTATATAGTGCTATGGTTCCATCTGCTTTATATAACTGATAAAAGAGGTTAAAAAAAAAAAAAAAAGCCATGCTGTTAAGTCATCTAAGATAGTTTCCAAATTGTGGTCCCTGGGCCAGCAGCAAAAGTATCATGTGACCTGGGTCTTTGTTAATATTACAAACCTCCTGGGGCACCTGGGTGGCTCAGTGGTTGAGCATCTGCCTTTGGCTCAGGGCATGGTCCAAGGATGTGGGATCGAGTTCCACATCGGGCTCCTTGCAGAGAGCCCACTTCTTCCTCTGCCTGTGTCCTTGCCTCTCAATCTCTCTCTCTCTCTCATGAAAAAAAAAAAAAAATTAAATCTTAAAACAAAAAACAAAAAACAAAAACCCCAAATCCTACTAAGTAAGAAACTCTGGAGGGGGTTCAATGAGCTGTCTTTTTAGGTCCTCACGGTGATTCTGATGTTAAGCTAAATTTGGAGAACACTGATTTGGATTAAAGAAGGACCCGGGTGAAATCTTATTCCATCCTTCTTTAGGGTCTTTTGCTTGTGCTAGAGGATGGAGTTGTAGGGGACAAAGAGCCTGCTGGACACATAAGTGTATATACCTATATATCCTATATATCCCACTGCTCGCAGGGGAAGAGCTTACCCAGAACTGTTGATGGTAAATCAACAGAGAGAAAATATTTATGAATCCTTATTTGAGAGTGGTGAAAAATATGTAGTTTCTAGGCTACCCAGTCAAACTTGGTTTTATGTGGAAGGATAGTCTGAGAAAAGATGCTGGAGAGAAGCCTACACCTGACATTTTTGAAAAATAATGGTGGAAAACTAGGATGAAAAGTAGATGCCTTTAGTGAGGAGTCAAAAAACATTCTTCTAAGAGTGAGGAATGGTGTGGGTGACATTTAGGCAGTTTCCCTGCCATATTTCCTTTCACAGCATCACTATTGTAACTCTGCAGCTCTTCACCACTGGACCCTGGCCACTGGTGTTGTTTAAGGGAGGGCAGGTTTGTTCCAGCTGGCAAAGGATAGGCTTAGCAGATGTATTTCTTCACTCACAGTTGGCATGGGCCACTCAAATCGAGACAATTATACTTGACTAAAGCAATTTCTTTGAAAAGGCATGTTTTCTATATTCTCAAAGATTTGATTATACTTTGATGGAGAAATTTTGGTGGACTCTGAGCAAAGAGGTCATAGTATATAGGATGAATTTGTGAGGAAGAAGACTATGAGATGAAGACAAATCCCTACCCTTCAGGGAGGAGGTCAAAACGCTTTTTAAAGGATGAGTATTGAGGGAAGGATCATGCAGAAAAAGAGAAGATTCAGTTAGGCATGGTGGTCTAGTTAATTTGTTTATTCAGGACCTTTTTATTGACAGCGTACTCTGTGGTAGGCACCTTTCTAGTTGCCTGGAATTAACACAAATCTCCTTTCCCCTGGAGTTTGCATACACTCCTTATAAGTCGAATAATCAACAATACTCACAATAAAAATTTAAGTTATATGTCATTTTGGAAGGTGGAAAGACTTATAAAAAGAAAACTTAAAGAGGTTAAATGAGATGGAGAGTAGAGGTCCTGCTGCGGCTTTGACGAAAGAGGCACTAGTGACATTTGAGGATATGATGTTTGTCCCTGCTTCCAATCTTGATTAACCCCTGCTGGTGTGGAGTTTCCCATATTAAGCCCTGTAACTGGGGCTTAATGGGGGAAATTTGCAATATCTTCAAAAAGTTCTGTGTTAGGAGCTCTTGGGTGGCTCAGTCGGTTAAGTGTGGACTCTTGGTTTCAGGGCAGGTCATGATTTCAGAGGGGTGAGATTGAGCCCCACCTCGGGCTCCCTGCTCAGTGAAGAGTAGGCTTCAGATCCTTTCTTCCTCTGCCCCTCCCTCCACAAAATAAAATAAATAAGTAAAATCTTAAAAAAAAAAAAAAAAAGCTCTGTGATAGCAGAACAAGCAAGCAATGTGATATCCAGGTAGCACATTCACAGGTAAGGCTAAGGGAGAAAGCAATTGGATGAGACCAAGGCTAGCCGAACAGCATCCAGCTCAGGAGGAGATAAGCAGCCTGGGGCCCCTGACCCCAGTGGGCTCTGTTTTTTGAGAAACCCCAAATGGGGTTGAACAGGACAGGCCTCACATTGGAGTGAAGAGAGAGCAGATTGTGAAGGCAGCGTCAGCTGGCCTCTGCAGGCAAAGGAGCAGTGTGGCATCCCCAAACCAGGCAGGACACACCAGTGACACAATCAGAGGTTGGGTAGGTGGGACACCTTCCCCTGAGGCTGCGGTAAAGTTTAAGCTCCTTACACCTGAAAGGACACCACAGGAGGAAGAAAGAGAGAGCACTAAAAATCTAAACTTTAGATACTGTTTATTGGTGATGTTCGATGTTTACAGAATCAGAAGGAGAATATTATAAAGAATAATGAGAGATTCTGAATGATCTGAAGCAGACGACAGATGTGAACATAGGAATTTTAGAAGAGGAATGTTTCCATCGAGAGCAACAGAGTTGTTTCCACAGTGTTTTCCTTGTACCTCTCTGTTCTATTTTTCTTCTATGTTGGGTATCTTTTTTTTTAAGATGTTATTTATTTATTCATGAGAGACACAGAGAGAGAGAGAGGTAGAGACACAAACAGAGGCAAGAGCAGGCTCCTCGCAGGGAGCCCGATGCGGGATTCCATCCCTGGACCTTGGGGATCACGCCCTTGAGCAAAAGGCAGATCCTCAGCTGCTGACCCACTCAGACGTTCCAGTGTTGGACTTTCAAAACTAAAATTTTCTATTAAAAATAGTTTTTGCAGGCATCAATTTAACGATTCAAGGAAATATTACATTACTATTTTAATCTATTATGTTTATATTTTTAGATCGTGGTAAAAAAAATTAGAAATGGTTTATATCTATGTATGCAGTTAAGTGTCTATGTCTATACATGTATGTGTACATATAGTTGTATAAATATGACCTATAATATGTATGTGCATATAACACTAGTGAGAGTAAAATAGATATTCTTAGCATTTGGGATCATGATAAAAATGTCAAGGAAGCCTGTATAGTTTTTTTTTTTTTTCTTTCATTTCTCTTGATACTCTGCCTTGAGAGTTTGGTATATTGATAATCTTTTTCACTTCTGTGTAGTAATTCTTTTTTGCAAATTTCACAAATTTTTAGAACAATATTTAGAACGTTTCCAAATACCTTCCAATTTAGTTCTTCTGAGATCTACTTCTTATTTTTCATATATATTTCTAGCAGTTCCCTGGATAATGCAATTCAGCGTACTCTAAGCCTAGAGGGATTGTCTCATTTTCATATTAGATTTGTTTAATCCATCATTGATATATTTATATAAAAGCTCACCCACATGCCTTGCCTTTTTTTATAGCAATTCATCTTACATTTAGAGGATATCAAATATGGAAATTAATTGAGAATATCCTGCAGGCATCATTCTTTCTAGTGAGACAGAGAGAAGAATTTATATCCATACATTATTTCCGTAATAATGACTGAGTTGGTTAAGGAAATATAAATTAAGTATGAAAATTCTGATATTTTCACCTTTGTGGTTTAAATGATGTTCTCTGTGGCAAAATATTTCTTTAGAAGCTGAAGAAACATTTGTTTTGTTTTAATTTCTTGTTTCTTGTTATAAAATGGAGGTTTCAAACCCATTGAAAAGGATTAAATTGCTGGTGAAATTCTCCTAATAAGAGGACTTGCCAAAGCTTAACTTAAATCATGTGCTTTTGTTCTGAACTTTAAACACAAAAGAAGTAACATGCACGTTTACTGAACAGCAGCCAATGACTTTGAAACAAATGACTTAGAGGGGATAATCTAATAGTTAGGCTTCTTCTCGCCAGGCTTCTTTTTTCGTTTTTAGCTTTGTTTTTTTTTTTTTTTAGAGAAAAAGTTTGCACTTAAGTATTGCAGACAAAAGATCAATAACAAAAAAAGGCTGTGTGGTGTGAAGTGTCCTGCTACAAAACATCTATAGGTCTAGGTAAGATGCAAAATATGTCATATTACATACATGTTTTAACTTAAAAAAGAAAAAAAGTTGAGGAAAACCAAAGGAGCCCGTGATAAAGAGGAAACAAAATTCATCAGAGTATTGAATAGGATTTAATTTTGAGTTTGCACAGCTAGAGGGAGATGGTAGATAAAACCTTGGCCTGTTGATAATGAAGAATTAGAAATGAGATCCCTGCATGAAGCCAGGTCTCCAAAAGATGACACATCTTAAGAAGCCTGAGTTAGAAAATAATCTGTTTACCTACCAAGGGAGATGAGGAAATTTTATGCCTCATTTTCAGCATCAGATAGGAAAAAAAAAAAAAAAAAAACTTCCCTGAAAATATGTAAACATTGGCCTATACTCACATATAATTCTGGAAGAAATTTCCTTATCTCTATTAGCCAGGAATTCACAGGCAAATTAATACAAGGAAGGCTCCAAGATTGTAGTCTTCCAGGAAAAAAAAATGTAAAACCAAGCACACATCCTTTCTAAGAAAAATTCCCTCATCTCGATTTCCTTAAGATTCTCACAGAGAATGGTCAGCCAAAGATTAGCACAAAATTTAAAATTATAGAACATACCATGGTAAGTATATTGTTTCTAGATGGAGATATTGAACCAGAAATGAAAAAAAAAAAAAAAAAAGAGATGTTGCTGGATATTTGAATGAGATTTTAGAAAGAGGGGCAGTGCATTACCAGTGTTGATTTCTGGTCTTAGAGAATTATATACCGGTTATGTAGGAAAATATACTCTTTTTTTTTTGGAAATATACACTGTTATTAGGAATCACTGGACTGAGTACCATGTCGGTATATTTGTGGCTTGCTCTCAAATTGTCTGGAGACTGGGGGATGAAGTGAGGGGAATTAGGAAACAAGACCAAAAGGAGCAAACATGGCAAAATGGTGGATCTCAGTGAGAAGTCTAACAGTCCTTTTTACTGTACTTGCCACAATTCTAAAAAAAAATGAAATTCCTTGAAAATAGTTTTTTTTTTTTTTAACAAAACAAAGCTAACATATGATGCTAAATTTCAGAATCATGATTATCTTTAGTGAGATAGTGACTAGAAAGAGCATGAGGAGAGTTTGGGGGTGCTGGTAATGTTTTGTGGCTTGATTTTAGTCTTGGTTATATAAATTTGCTGCTTGCTAAAATGCATCATACTATATACTTATGATTAGTTCACTTTTTCAATACATGTTATAGATTTATAAAGGTAAAAATAATTGTCTTCCAATCTGTCCATACATTTTATTTTTTTACTAGAGGAAAATTGATTTAAGACTGGTGACCATTTTTGTCCTGATTCCTTAATAATTTCAATGCTTTAACCTTAGTCTGCTCTCGATTGTTCTCAATCTTACACCACTCATTGTTTAACATATGTAAAAATACATTAGTTAGCTTCACTGGGGATTATCTGGAGATCTCATTGCACAATTTAGGCATTTTAAAGTTGTAGCAACTAATTAATTGCTCTCAGCATCTTATTTGAATTTTTGGGATTTTTTTTTTTTTTTTGGCTCTGGCACTTAGATTTAATTGATAGATGAAAATTAAGAAAATGGGATAGAATACATATAACCCAATTTGTATTGCCGGGGTTGATTTGATTGACTTTTCTTGGTAGGTGACAATACCTTTTATTCCTCTATATGTTATTTTCATAATCGTAAAGCTGCCAACTTACTCAAAATAGGAGATTTTTTCCTCAGGAAATGTGGCTCTATGTTTAACTATTCCATATCCAACATATATTTTTAATGGGAATCACAGTATTGAAATTCCTCGTACCTAATGCTCAATACAAGACCAACTAGAAAAATCAGATATAAAAAAAAGAAAAATCAGATATAATAATGAATCTTGTGTATTTTGAGACAACTCACCCAGCTGTATACTCATGATTTGAATGTATTTATGTATTGTATTTATAGAGGCAGACTCTGCTAAAGGAAGGGCCTGATGCTCAGCTTTGGGCTAGTGTTGATTCCTAATAAAAACTTGTACTCCGACTACTAGCTTATCATTTGCTTCTCAAGAACCCAACCTAGTACATTTTCAGTATATACGTTAATCTTCCTTAAGGAACATTCAGTAAAATTATCCATTTTTAGATACAAATACCTGATGCATGGTGCAGAATAAAAATATAGTATGAAATTAAATATTGCTAATGGATTATACATGTCATGAAGATCAAAAAATAGGTAATAAGAATTGAAATGATCAAGATTTCATGGAGTCAGAGACTTCAACTAAAGTTTCAAAATTAGGAATCTTATAAAATTAAGAAATAGGGAAAACATTTTAGGCAGAGAAAGTTACATACGGGAAGATGAGAAAATGTGGACAAGTAGAAAAACCTTAAATTAGGCACATAAATGAAAAATGCCATGAAGTATGGGCACAGAAAAGTGAGGATACTGATTATTTAGGAGCTGTCAGGCATCTTAGTGCTTTTAAGTTCTGTGATATATATATATTTTTTCCAAATGTGAGAGATGCAGGTATGAGCCAACGAGCCACTCATCATGAATCTTGAGTCCACAGAACGTTTTCTTTTATATTTTCTTTACATCATAATTTTTATCATCCTTTAATTAGCATTTATTTTGGTCACTTGAAGATTTTTAAAACACAACATTTTTAGCTTTATTTTTTAAGTTTGAAAATATCAACAAGAATCATGTAAATATTTTTAACTTAATAACTCTATCTTTAAAGTATCCTTTCTTTATTATACAACAAAATATTTTCTGCTGAATAATTTGATTTTGTGTGTTTTCATTCATTGTGCCAATGATATAAAATAGAATAAAGTTTGACCAGTATATTGATGCCACTAAAACTTTGATATATATATAATATAAATATATATATTTAAAATATATATAATATATATATAATTATATATATTATATATATATTTATATAGACACACACAATGAGGCAGAGCACATCAATTGTATATATAAACTTCTTGTTCTGTTTTCTCTGATTTGTCAGTAAACTCAAATTTTTTTTCTTCTGCCACTAGTAAAAGTTTTCTTTCCTACGTACTCTGAATGAGCTTGGATTCATGGACTTGGATTCATGGCTTAGGACAGGTGAGCTAATTGGGACCAGTGCAGATTGATTCATCTATTAGTCCATCCTAAAGGAGTGCTACTGTTCATACATGGAATATTATTATAATTATAATAATTATTATTATTATGGCTGGTGAAGTAAAATTTGCTATTATTAATCAGTTTGGTTTTATTTGCAGACTCATCTTCAAAATTACTAATAACAGAGTTCTACTGATTTGAGTAATTTTTCTGATAAAATATATTATTTTGTTTCCTGCAAAAAGTGTAAAATTATATATTTTATATAATTACAATGAAAATGTTCAAATGAGTTCTAATACATGTCAGAAAGACTGAAAAGAAAAGTAGTTTAGGTAATTGTTATAGTGTCATTTGAAGATGTTCCTATGAAATTATTTCCTTCTCCAGTGGAACAAGAATTAAAAATATGTATATTCTTAGAAGTTCCCCCAATGCTTCCTGATAATAAGGTTCTGTCATTATGACAGATAGTTATCATTTTGGTAAATTATTTCTCCCTTCTAGCATGTGTAGATGTTTTCAGTGGATGCACCTGTCTTCTAAGTGTCTTCTAAAGAAAATGAAAATGACACCACTTCAGAGGTCTGTTGGTTGGACTATTTTTTCCAATTATCTGTGTCAGCACAGAAAGAAATAATGTTAATTTTGACCTAAAGATATGGTTCAAGGATCTCTCTTTATGCACTCTCTCTTGCTATTTTCATTGATCTTTTTAAGTGAAGGCCACTTAGTGAAGATTTTCCCCTCTAAATCTGTATCATTTTTTAAAGTTCTTAAATTCTTGTTACATTTTTTTTTTCTGTTAGTGATATTGCAAATACCAGGTAATTGGCATTGTTGCTCTTGTTCTCATTATCACTGTAGATTTTGAAAAACAATCTTGCAGAAGTGCAAGATTCCAAGTTAAACTGTCAATTATATTCTTACTGAACAGAAAGAGCATCTGGTTTTCTATACTCCTAATTACAGCCTTAAACCTGAGATGAATGTTTTAAAGTACATTGCAATTTTACAATCTTGAACACAAATATTAAAATGTAGCTACAATATCAATTTGCAGCTTCTTATTCAAAAAAGCATTTTGTGGGAAGAATTATTTTTATTTTATTTTTTTACTTTTAGGGGATCATTGTTACATAAAAAATGCATAGAAACACTAACTTTACAATAATAACTTTACATATGCTTTAAGACTTCTCAGATATAATAGAAATTACAAAATGTCACTTATTGTACATCTGGAAACATGAAGCCATATGTTGAACCTGGTTATCCTAGTAAATTAAAACATTACAAAGCCAGAGGGCAATTACGAAATATGTATCAAAAATCATAAAAACTAGTGCACTCTCTGATCCAGAAATAAACAAGGGTGTGCATAAAAATACAGACTAAGATATTTCATAGTATCATCTAGAGAAGTAATATTTGGAAACAGTCATAATATCCAATAAGAAATGTTTGCATATGAATTTTAGCATATCTATAGGGTGCAACTGTATACTTCACATTTGATAAATACTACCTCAACTTATTTTATAGAGATACATTTGCTGGTATAAAATAAAATATCAATGTGCTACATTATGATACATTATGTATCAAAAGTTACAAAATAACATTCTAAAAAGGATGTTTCTGTGCATCTTTCTCAGCATTTATTTATTCACAGTCTGTAGGATTGCTTGTGCAATATATTTTCAGAAAGTAGCATTACTATTGATTTTAATCTACCATTTGATTATATCTTTGAACTTATAGTGGTTAAAGTAATGCAATAATGATGATGATAGAAATTATTATTATTATATTAATGGTAGGCACAAACTTCAGAGCTCTTCATTTCTCCGGTGCTCCTCAATCATTTCTGTGAAATGCACACAGACAAAAGACAGTAATTTTATACCAACCTTAGTTAAGCTGTAGAGAAATACCAGCATCAGTCTATGGCAAGGTTAAAATTTGTCTTACCTTTTCATAATTCTGTTCAGATTAATTAGACACTTTAGAGAAAATACTAAACACCAAGTTTGTAAAATACCTCAAAATAAAACATCTTCAAAGCTTATGATGATAACGTTGAGTTTGCTACTATCAACATATTTTTTGAATATTAAGTTTCATGCTTACAGTGTTTCCACCCAACTGCCGAGTGAAACTTTTAAAAGGTTGTTCACATTCTGAGAGTCTAAATTGATAAGAAGCTGTCGGTATAGAAAGGTGATAGAAAATGGCAAAAGAGTATTTCTCAGTTTTTCTAATTGACAGAAGCTGTTTTTTTTTCTTTTTAAAGATTATTTACTTATTTATTTGAAAGAGTGGGAAGTGAGAGAGATCACAGAAGGAGAGGGGGAAGCAGACTCCCCGCTGAGCAGGGAGCCCAATGTGAGGCTCCATCCCAGGACCCTGGGATCATGACCTGAGCCAAAGGCAGATGCTTAACCAACTGAGCCACCTGGGTGCCCACTGACAGAAACTGTTTTTATTTCTATTAATTAGAATTTTGCCTCTTCAACTTCTAAAAATCGTACTTCATGAGTGACTGTTCCACAGTTCTATCAGCCCTTCCTTTTTTTTAATTGAACAATCTAATGATGAAATTAACTATGATAATACAAGTTAAGATTTCAATACAAATAATTTCCACCAAAAATTGGATAATTATGATGATGCCTTCCTTAAGCCTATATAAATATTCTTCTAGTTTTAATAACTCATCTTCAGACATGAAATTATAACACCATCCAAACAATGACATTAGAAGATTGTATTTATTTATCTACTTACTTACTTACTTATTTTGGAACATTTTAAAATCTACTCAAAGTTGATTTTTGCTCTAAACCCACAAAATGTGTCAGAACATGTTCTTATGTTTTTTTTGTTTGTTTGTTTTTTTTGTTTTTTTTTTTTGTTGTTGTTCTTATGTTTTAACACGATGGTTGCCGTTTCAATTTCATTTATCCAGGTACTCAGTTTTCAGTTTATAAATCTTTTTTCTTTGGGGGGGGGATCAAAAATGTTGTTCCAAAATTTTACTAAATTAGATCTATTCTCAAGATATTTTCAAATATTTTGATCATAAACTTGATCAAGGTCTTCTCTGAATAACAATGAACTTCAGCATGAAGTTGCCGAGTAATAGGTCATTTCTGCTCACACATTATATCATGTATGTAAAGAGAGTCACTAAAAAAAATAAAAAAAAATTAAAAAATTAAAAAGTAGCTTCTTTAAGTAATGAGTAAAGTATCAGGGGATGTTAAGTATTAGAAGAAACACTAGGGAGAGTGGATATGGAGAAACAAAGTCTGCATCCCAAGATCACTGGAGAATAACCTCAAATGGTATCTTCAGTTAATCTAAGCCAGCCCTCCACTAGGTAAGCTATCAAAAGGGTAAAGCAAATCAGCTTCCAGGTTCCTCCGTATTTGGCTCTCATTGTCTTTGAAGGCTCATAAAATATAAGTGACTCCACAGATTCTGATTATAGGGGCATCAATGAGATTTCACACCATGGGGTCAGGTTGGGAGTTAAATATCTAAACTTGTGAAGAATTCAAGACATTGCTAAAAACAGTTTTGGAAAACTGCTTGGGGCTCTTTTCCCATATATGTGTAATAGAAAAATAGATAATTGTTCACCTCCCAGAATAAGGTGTGTCCATCCATACTCAGCCAATTGAAATATTCAACCACCTTTGGAAATAATCCAAAACATTTGTCCTTCTTTTTTTTTTTTTTTTTGGATATATAAGTCACAGAAATCTAAGAGTCACCATGTTACATCATCATTTATCTCTGAGAACGGAGAGAACCCTTGGAACTGCATGAGCAAAGTCAATACCCAATTTAATGTCTGTTCAGATGTCCTTGGTTAGAGCAATGCTGATCCCTCTATCCAGCCTTTGAAGTCAAAATTAGGCATTCTATAAACTATTGTTTTATCTTAAGAAGTCACTATGCTGAAAACGAGTATTTTGATTTGAAAATGGAGAGAAATATACAGTTTTTTTTTTCTCAAATTCTTGTTCTCCACTCACTAACTTTGGTGCTTTTAAAATCAGCTGAGGCAGAGTGGACATGGCTACATATAAATTATAAGTGGCTGGTGACAAAATCAACCAATCTCATGGCGGATTTTGCTGGAGAGTCTGGTATAGTTGGCACTGAGTAAATTTCTTGTGACTAACGGTGTCCCCTATGTATATCCAAAAATGTGTTTGTTTAGACCCGCAATCCTTCATACTGGCTTTGGTATCATGGTGGGATTGAGTGAAATTCTTTGGGCCATGGTTGAGGTGATGACTGCATATTTGATTAGCTCTGATAGCCCACTTATTTTTCCTAGGATATAGCTCTTTATTTTGACATTTACATGTGACACATAAAGATTTAGTTGAGTGAAAATTGTTATAGCTCATCCTATAGACATCCTATACACATGTGGCTTCAGTAATATGGTCATAAAAGGGTGACCATAGAATTAAACCATTATTGTTGCCTCATTAGTCTGTAAAGGTAGTTTTTGGTAAATATTAGGCTATGTTGTATATCCAGGAACAATTTAAATATTACCCATTGTTCAGAATATCTAGTCCCACAGACATTAGGAATCTATCATCATTAGAATGGATCACTGTTGAATTCCACCGGGCATGCCTACCTTGAAGGCAGGCTCTTTCCCTAATGAATCACATTATAGGTACCAAGACTTGTAATTGGTTTATGTGGTTAGCAAGATTGTCTCTGTGTTTGATGGGTGAGCAATTGTCTGTTGGTGAGAACGGCTAAGGCCTCAGGGCTAATATTAGCCATTAATTGGAGAGTCCATTGGAGGATGAGAATATTAGGTATGAGAGTCATGACTTTTTTTTTTTTTTTTTTTTTTTTCAGTGAGACAATCTCTCTGTTAGGAACCATTGGTCTAGCTGTCACCACTTAGTAACTCAGGATTACTGGTGGAATCTTTTGCCAACAGTTCCAGTCCTTGTGAGGATTGTAAAAAATACACATTCCATGGAGTCTGAAGGCTCCTATTTGCCATAGGTACCCCCACTCAAATGTGACCATCTGTGTCAATTCTTTTATTAGAGGCTGATGTAAAATACCTCAAGTGAGGGATGTTCTGCCTCCAATATCCCAAGGGGTTAATCAGTAATTAGGCCTCCTTCTTTGTACTTGGTGGATGCACATGCAGCAGATCATTTTTGTTTTTTTAGGTTATAATTCATTTCATTCCCAAGATTATCATCTGGGTGATGGTCCCTTGCACTTTGTTCTCATTCAGGGTACATCAATTTTAGCCAGTTGTGCTAGGATGGCATGCAAGGAAATACAAGCAGTGTTTTCCCTAAAAGACCTTATCAAGAGACGCCTGTGTGGTTCAGTGTTTGAGCGGCTGCCTTTGGCTCAGGGTGTGATCCTGTAGTTAGGGATCGAGTCCCACATCGGGCTTCTTGTGGAGAGCCTGCTTCTCCCTCTGCCTATGTCTCTGCTTCTCTCTGTCTCTCATGAATAATTAAATAAAATCTTAAACAAAAGACCTTATCAAAAAGTCATTGTAAACAATATTTGTGCATCCTTCAAGAGTTGATATTGTACTATGGTTTGTCCATTCATGATCTGTCATCGGCACGCTTTTCCAGGCAGACAAAGGCAAACTCTCTGAGATAAATACCATTACCAATGTCCAAAGGCTGCATGTCAAGTTCTAATAGTGATAGAATTTTCAGTTATTCTCATGATATCAAATAGTGGGAACATAAGTAGTGCCGTTTTTTCCTAAACCCATGTGATCTACAGTAAGTTTCCAGGCATTGATGGCTTCCAATATTTAGTTAGGACCATTAACACTTGAAGAATTTTGGATAATAACTGTGACTGTACTAATTCTCATATGTGAAAATCAAGTATTTTTTTTCTTCTACTTGACTGAGATTTTTTTTTTTAGTTTTACAGCTTCCTAGGTATAGCCCATTCTTGGCCATGCATTTCCCTGATTTTTGAAGAAGTCGAAGACAAAGATTGTGATAACTGCAACCTATCCTTGGAATGTCCAAAATATCCATATCAAATATATGAGATGACAAAGAACAGCAGTCCAGGCACAAGAGCAAATTATCTAAGCTCCAGGATGGAGAGATTTTGACAATATTTTCTTCTACATCCTTTGACATACCCTCATTCATTTTTTAAAGAAATTATTTTTGAGTACCTACTGTACAGTTTTCCAGGCTTATATTCAATTTTCTCTGCCCCAACATTAGAGTCACCTATTCCTCTGAGGAACCATAGTTTCTTTTATTGTAGACTTGTTTTGGTAGCTAAAATGTGGATACTGAGTGTGTCCACTAGACAATGAGGTGCTCAAAGCAGTAAATGAGATGTTACTGTGTAGCATCTGTCAGATGTTTTAATTTTAATAAATGTGGCCAAATGCCCTTCAAAGAAGATGGAACAATTTACACTTTTTTAAACAAGATATGAAAATGACTCTCTCCCAATCATTCCAAGACTGGTATTCAATAAGTATTTTACTAATCTGATTGATGAAAAGCTTTATTTGTATTTTCTTGCTTTATATTCATTTACTTTCTGTATTTTTTTTATTGAAGTATAGTTGACATAGAATATCTTATTGGCTTCAGGTGTACATCATCTGGTATTTCCACACATTACAAAATCATCACAATAAGTCCAGTTATAATCTGTAATCCTACACATTTTTATATTTTTAAAATCATTTGCTTTTATTTTTTCATGGTTTTAGCCCATTTTCTTACTCAGGTTTTATTTATTCCTTATTATTTTTAAGGAACTTTTTTCATACCATAATTGTTTAGTTATTTTCCAATTCTAACATCAAAACATTATTATTTTATTTATCACATTATCTGCTGGACACTTTGTATGTACCATGTTACATTTTGATATTAGGTAATTTTAATTTTGAGATTTATTTATTTATTTGGCAGGGAAGGGCTCAGGGACAGGGAGAAAGAGTCTTAAACAGACTCTGCTCTGGGTGAATAAATAAATTAAATCTTTTAAAAAGATAAAATAATAAAAAATTTAAAAACCTCTCTGAATTTTACATTTGTACATAAAAATTATCTCATTTTGATATTCTGTGTCTGACCATCATAGCATCTTAAGCTTGTATGGATTTCAGAATAATTATTTCTAATTATCTCATTTGTATATATATAAAGCCACCAGGAGTGAATTCCTCAAGGTCACACAGTTCTTTAGAACTTGACCTTTGACCCAGGTCTCCTGGCTCTTTGATGAATATTTTTTTTAACATTTAACCTCCTTTGTAGCAACTAAATAATGCATTGTCATCATTTCATTTTCTATAATTATGTTGTACCCAAACATTTCTAACTTGCCATAAATAAACTAGAGTTGTCAAACAAATTATATAAAATTATAGAAGAGCATAAAAGTGAGTATTAAATACAATCTGCATCTGTTTCAATTGCCTTACATTTGTTCCTATGCCACTCTGGGACCCTACTCTGTCACCCTATTAAAAAAAGATTAAAGGTATAAAGTTTAAGATACTTTAAGAGAAACTAAGTATCTTTATTAAATTAATGATGCTCTAAAGTCCACTAGGTTAGTGATTCTTTAGAACTGGACTGGTTTAAAAAAAAAAAAAAAAAAAAAAAAAAAAAAAAAAAGAACTGGACTGGTTGTAGAGCATGGCCAAGGGAAACCATTAAGTGGTTTATATATAAAATTTATATATATGATGATTTATAGGTAAACCATTAAATCTGCTTTGCCTGTGTTGAAACCTATGTAAGACTATTATTTTTTACGGCTTAAAGCAGTATTAGCCCAGAATTCCAGTTCACCAAAAATGAGACTCAGTATATCAAATGTGATGAGTAAGTATAGCTTAAAAAGTTTGGTATTAATTAATCCTTCACAGAAAAAACTTTCTTCTCATTGCTGAGGAGGTAAATTAAAATGGATAAATAAAAAATAAATTGCTTTCAAGTTATGTTAGTTTGATAGGGCTGCTATAACAAAATCCTACATGAAGTCTGGGTGGCTTAAGCAATCCAAGTTTATTTTCTCATGGTTTCGGAGGCTAAAAATCTGAGGTCAAGGTGTCAGCAGGTTAGATTTCTCCTGAGGGCCCCGTACTGGGCTTGCAGGTGGTCCCCCACTCCCTGTGTCCTCACATGACCTTTGCTCTGTGCTCAGGCGCTCCCCATGTCTCTTTCTCTATGTCCTGATTTCTGCTTCTTGTAAAGACAATTACAATTGGATTATACCCACCCTAAGGGCCTCATTTTAACTTAATTACCCGTTTAAAGTTTCTACCTCTAAATGTAGTCACATTCAAGTTACTGAAGCTTAGGGCTTCAATATATGAATTTGTGGGACACAATTCAGTTCAAAATAACCAGTAAATTGTATCTATATAATATGTATAAGCAAAAATTATATCTTAGATAATAAGATAAAATTTGTAACAGGTTAGCCAATTTTTTCCAGGTTATTTTTAATTTAAGTTACCCTTATATTTATGTTAAGAAAAAAACACAGCAGGTAGGGTGCCTCGGTGGCATGGTCTGTTAGAGGACTCTTGGTTTCTGCTCAGGTCCTGACCTCAGGGTGGTGAGATGGAGCCCACCTCACCCTCCATGCTCAGCAGAGAGTCTGCTTGAGTCTCTCTCTCCTTCTCCCTCTGTCTCTCTCCTCTCTCCATGTGGATGCACATGAGTTCTCTCTCTCTCTCTCTCTTTCTCTCTCTCAAATAAATACATCTTAAAAAAATAAGAACACAGCAGGTACATATGGAAAGTCCAGAAATAAAAGCCTTGTAGCATTGACCCATTTTCTAAAACTTTTAACCTGAAAATCCTGCTGTATCATCAATTACATTCAGCTCAGTGGCAGAAATGTAATGGCTGTGAAGATGATAAAGGCTTTGGAGTCTTCCACCGCTACTTGCAATACAAATTAAACTGTTAAGCAAGAAATCATTTCAACAATACATTTTTTTTCAAGCAAACAAAAGAAGTGATGAATATTTGCCTTACCCTGATATTTTCAGAGACCAAACAAATGACCCAGAAACTGGAAAAAAAAAAAAAAAGAAGTTGCTGGATAACTTTTATCATATTTCTTTTCACACATTTTTCAGTATGGCATTGCAGAGATACATTTGTTCCCGATACATAGTTTGACCTAACCCAGATCATAATGCATAAGGAAGTTAGTATTTCAAAAGCACTTTGTCATTTCAGATAATATGTTGACAAAGAAATATAATTTTTAAAAGATGGCCACTTTTGATATGTTTGCACAGTAATCCTATATTTATAGAATCAATAGGCTGAACATTTTAAAATGAATTCGTACTTGAAGGCCTCATGTTTCTCCCACTTGTGATTATTCATAAACATAGGATTATGGAAACATTTTTGAATTTCAGCTAAAAATATTTGCTGATTTTCTAGGATATATGAAAATATCCTGGTACCATTTAATATTTTAAAATCAATATAACTTCATATTATATAGAAAAATGTATAATTTCCAGCTTTTATTATAGTATTTATTAGCTTATAATTTAAATGTCAGTATCCATATTTTTCTAAATATTTACTGGGTTATTTTTAAATGATACATCATTAAATTTTGTAGAAAATCATAGTGACATTATCGTTATAAAAACTAATTTTTCTAAACATTTTAATGGAGTTTATGAGTGTTTAACAATTCTCATTAAAAATATCATGAAAAGATACTATTGTGTTGTATTAACAAATATGTTTTGGTGAAATTATTTACTTAGTGATACAGTATCCATGATGCTAGTGATTCTTTCAGGGGACACTATTGTGCTCTATATTCTTTTGATTGAGTATTATAAAATATTTTAAGAAAAAAAGTTATAATATATTGCAGAAATTTAGTTTTGTCATTTTGGAAGTATAATTCTATATGCAATTTTACCTTTAAAAATGCTAGATATTAAAGTTTTCTAACTATATTTTAATCTATTATTTTTATTCGCAACTTAAGTGTTTTTTTCCATTTGCTCTTTCCTACAGTTTGTCTTCAAAATGAGATAGCCTTGCTAAACAAACAGAAAACACTGATCTCATAATATTTAAGACCACATTTCTTTTTTTTTTTTTTTTTAAAGATTTTATTTTTTATTTATGAGAGAGAGAGAGAGAGAGAGAGGCAGAGACACAGGCAGAGGGAGAAGCAGGCCCCCTGCAGGGAGCCCGATGTGGGACTCGATCCCGGGTCTCCAGGATCACGCCCCGGGCTGCAGGCGGCGCTAAACCGCTGAGCCACCCGGGCTGCCCTAAGACCACATTTCATACACAAAAAGTGCACCATAGCAGCCTACTCACTACTGGGACTTTACACTGCTACTATCTGAATCTTAACTTTATTTATTTTTTTTTTTTAAATTATTTATTTATGATAGTCATACAGAGAGAGAGAGAGAGGCAGAGACACAGGCAGAGGGAGAAGCAGGCTCCATGCAATGGGAGCCCGACGTGGGATTCGATCCCGGGTCCCCAGGATTGCGCCCTGGGCCAAAGGCAGGCGCCAAAGCGCTGCGTCACCCAGGGATCCCCTGAATCTTAACTTTAATCCAGATTTGTAAGTAATGTTAAACATTTTATCTTCATCGTCCATATTGAGGATATCAATATAGTCAATCATACATAATAAGAGAATATTAAAGTAATATTTGTGAATAGTTAAAATCTTCTTAACAATATATTTTAGAAGAAAAATCATCAGCATATATACTCCAATAAAGGTAAGCATCTGTAAGTAAATGAAAACTCTTTTTTTTTTTTTTCTCCTCTCCTGTGTTGTGCTCATTACCTTTTGCTTCCTTTCTGCCTTGGATTTTATTTTCAGTTATTTCCTCAATTTCAATTTGTTTTTCCTCACAGGCTCTGTTTCCCTCAGAGAAAATATGTTATCTTGGCATATTTCCCCAGTGTGTCTCTGGCAGGTTTTCTTGCTGTCTCATTTGGGGAAGCTGGGCATTCCCCTGGGATCCCACTTCCTCATTACACTTTGCCAACATGTTCTTTGCTCTTTCTTTCTTTCTTTCTTTCTTCTTCCCCCAAGAGAGTTGGGCTTTTAACCTATTTTCCTTTGTTTAACTCTTAACAGCTGTGAACCAAATGTTTATAGCCATGTTAAAATACACAAATCAGAATATCACCTTTGGGACCACAGGGATTTGAGTTCAATACTCCTCAACATTTTGGCATTGTACTTGTCTCCTTGGAGAATTCTCCATCAATTAGAAATGATGAAATATTCCCTCATCCTTCCCACCACATTCTAGTGTTTTCTTGAAAGAACCAACAAATATAGTCTTGCATTTGTGTGTGTGTGTGTGTGTATCTGTACAAAAGTTTTGTGTGTATCCCAAAATAAAAATGAAATATCAGAGGCCATATCATTCATAAAACAGAATAGAGAAGGTGTTCACATCATTAAGCAAGGTTCTATAATATAATATTGTCACGTAAGGACACTAACAAGGTTCATAAGAGAACAAAGAAGTAGTATTTATTAGAATACTGTCTAAACGAGGTTCTTTTAGTTGCAAGCAATGGTTCCATCTTTAGTCATTTTTAAGCAAAATTATATGGTGAGTTCACATCTATGGAAATATAAACACTCTGCTTATAAGTTTGTCAAAACTCAAAGAGCTTCATAGAACCAGAATGTAGAAAGTATAAAAACATGCCCCGTAAAGTCAGATAACTTTGCAAATTTTCAGGTTCTTTTGTCACTTTGTAGAAGATTTATATTCAACAGCGCCGCCCTCCATTGGCCAACCTTGAGTAATATATCTGCCTTTTGCCTCTGAGAAAAAAAAAAAGTATCTTCATGTGGTCCACCAAATTCTATTCATTAAGAATGAAATCATTCCACAAAGGATAATCAAGAAGAGGGATACATACAAGATAGGCCAAGACAGAAATAAAGTGTCCATTACAATAAAGTTATTTGACTGCCTATCATACTTTCTTACATACATAAACTCCCAAAATGTCAAGACTAACATAAGAAAGACATCTTGGGAACAAGCATCACTCCACAAGAGTAGAAAATCTGAAGATGCATTAGCAAATTTCCTATTATGCTTTAAATTTAGCTTCTCTGAATATAAACCTTCATTTTTCTCATGTAATTCATCTTTAATATTTAATGAAATAACTTATGGCATATCTAACCTTCATACATGTGTTGATGGTAGGATGAAAAAGAGAAATTGGTTAATAACTATAGATATGTACCTTACAATTCAGAGGAAAAATAGAGAAGGGCTATATAATCTTTATTTCTGAAAACAGTAACTAGGCCCTAAATTCCAATATGTATTTCATATTTCCTACCACCTGCTATGGTAGTGGTTCCATCCAGTCAGCATATTATCAAAGTCATGGACCGGCCTGATGTCTTTTGCAATGGATAGGCAATTAAGATTCCTGCAGCACAAGGCTGGAGCATTAATGTAGCCCTGAGTAGGATAGTAAAAATTAATTTCTGGCCAACTGGGAAGAAGGAATACTGCTTCTGATGGCAAAAGCATTTCCCACATTAATATCTACACACCGGGAGTCAGAAGATACACTAATTTGGTCCAATACCGCAACCACATTTAGGACAACAGTTGCAATTCATATGACCAATTAGGTTTTCAATAGTTTATGCTCATTATTCAAGATCCATCTGTCTTCTGCACTGGTAAAAAATGTGAGTCGAATGAGCATATGAAGAGATTCACTTCCTCTGCCTCTTGATTGTGGCACAATCTCTGTGATCCCACCAGTAACACAGGGAAAACTTTAATTTACTGCTTTGGTCAGTAGAGAGAGTAATGATGACATCTAACTGACCTTTACTGCCATGATAGTTTTCACTTTGTGGATCAGGGAATTCTGTTGGCTGCTGGATATATTTACTGATTACAAAACTGAGAAATAACCATAGATTGTCTTCAGGGTCCTACTAGGTCCACAGTTAAGATGGACCCAAACCAATTGTTTTGAATGTCTGACTTCTATAAGCCTTTGCTCTGACTGGTGGTCTATAGTGACCTGTGGGATCTGAGTAAGAACCAGCGTCAGGCATCCCCAAATATCCTCATTATTTTCCCTTCCCTAGTACATTACACTCCTGGTAAATATTTTCAGGTCCCATAGAGAAGGCTGAGAAAAAAAAAAAAAAGATTTACATGATAATTTTCTTCAATGTAGCAAGGTACTTCCTCAAAGAGACCAGGCCTCCTGTTCATTCAAGAATGTCTGTGCTGTGAACTACCTTAAATTGCGGAATATCCTGAGAGACTGTGACTCTCCATTGTGGTTAGTCTCTACTTCTGCTCAACAATTTTAGAGCTTATCCACTTATATTAATCAGAAAGGATTCAGTAAGACATCCATCTATTTCAATTCTGGGGACACCATAATCAGCTAGCTAATGTCCATTTCTGTAGGTAGAATTATCATGTTTAGTGCTTGTACCAGCTAATCATTACAGCAATCATAACTACTTATCTTTAATAATTAAGTACTGCTTCCTGGCCCTTGCCACCCTGGGCCCATCATCTGAACTGAATCCAGTAAGTCAGGTCCTTCAATGGCACAATATTGCACTATAATTTCTGACATATGTGCAAGAGCCAATAACAGAGCGTTGAGAATGTTGGGACCTCCTTCCCACCCCACCACACCACTTATAAACATATTTACCAAAGCCTTCATAAAGCATTAGTCTCTAGACTTTTTCTAGGGATATAGTTGGCGCCGGGGATGGGGCGGGGGGGGGGGTGTTGCATGATAAACCTAATATGTGAATGTATCTAATCCTCTGCCTTTTAGTGTGTCCCTATCATTGACTACAGCCTGATGCAATATTGCCTTTCTTTCATTCTAACACAAAACTCTTAGCATCCATTCCCAAATATTTGCTCCACATTTATATTGATGTCATTTGACATTGACATAATCTTGCCAGTTTTTGATGTGTATGATGACTCTTCATGGATCACACTTTTCATCTTTCCTTCTGGGACATGTTGGTATTTGAGTCTGGCAATGGGTCTAGAGGCTGGAGAAATGGGTTCTGAAGATAATCAGATGTCTCCTACCAAACAAGTACTTCAGAGAAGGCAAGTAAAGATTTTTTAGACAAGGAAGACTGCATTCCTTAACGAAGGGAAGACAGGTTGGCTCTCCTGGCAAGGAAAATCGTAAGGAATTTGGGAGCTCAGTGTTTTCCACTTCAGAAGATCCTGCCCATGAGCCTATATCTAGGGTCCTGTTATTTCCTAGTAAATGCCCTATCTTTAAAATGTCCTTATGAAGTTATAAATTCCATTTCTATTGTAATTCAACCATTCACAGGATTAGATTCTGGGTTTGGTTTTCAGAAATAGCATCCCTGTGGCTACAGGAACTAATGATGTGTTAGCAGCACATTACAGAAGCTTTCTGTCTCTTACTCAAGCCTTTAATCTTGAAGTTTGAAGCACGGAACTTATGTTTTTCTTTCTCCAAGTTCTACACCCTAGAAGCAACCAATTAATTATATTCATTATTTTAACTAAAATATTCTATGGCAATAACTATTTGTTTACCCAAAGTCTTACTTGAAATGATCATTTTATAGATATCTACGTATAATTAAATTAGAAATAGTTATGAAAATTGAGAAAGTACCCATCACTACTATAATTTAAGTTGCTGCATAGTTAACCACTTTGCCTCACAGCTAGCATATTGTTTGAACACCATAGCTACGTATGTTCTATCACCATAAAATTATTAAAAATTTAGGGTGAAAAAACAAATGACAGAAGCTGGTGTTTAATTAATCTGTATCTGGAAGACAAACCTCATTGGTAAGGAGGCTATCCTGACACGCTGTTAAAAAAAAAAACAGAATTATGAGACTTCTTTTCTATTTACCATATATTTTCATTTAGATCTTTTGCAAAGTAAGATCTCCAGGTCTGAAAATAAAATGAACTGTTCATAAGTTGTTATTTGATACTCAAGCATGAAGGAATTGCCACTAGAAGCCTAGCTCTATCTAATCTGTGTGCACTGATAGAGTTACACATCCTGAACTCTTTTCGATAATGATCATGGTGATTGGAGGGCTTCCAAAACAAGCAACACACTGAAAGCAATCCCACAGATATTTCTGGGCGACATAATGATCAGGCAATGTATGGACACCTATCTGGTAATGGGTCACTGCTAATTAATCATTCCTTTCTCCTTCAAGAGATGGAAAACTCACTTTTAGTTGCTTCTTCAGAGTAATAAAACTAGTTCAAGGCTGTGATGACTTAGTAGTTATTCTTCATCATGTGGCACACTGTGTGTGTGTGTGTGTGTGTGTGCACTTACAGAGAAGGGCTTGGGGTTTACCTGACATGAAAACAACCCATTCGGGAGATCCCTGGGTGGCTCAGCAGTTTGGTGCCTGCCTTTGGCCCAGGGCATGATCCTGGAGACCCGGGATCGAGTCCCACATCTGGCTTCCTGCGTGGAGCCTGCTTCTCCCTCTGCCTGTGTCTCTGCCTCTCTGCTTCTCTCTCTGTGTCTCTCATGAATAAATAAATAAAATCTTAAAAAAAAAACCCATTCAATAATCTGAAATCAGGCAAGTTATTTTTTAAAAGGTACCAAGTGAAATTCCTAAAGCATTCTGAGTTTAATTGTTTAAATATTTCTATGGTGTATTCATTTGTTCCTCGTGTTACTTCACACTCCATTTGAGGATTACATTGGAAGTTAAGCCTTAGTCCGTTTCTGCAGTTCGATTAATTAAGTTATTAAACTAAGTCATTGCTGCTTCCCCCAGTGTATCACCAGATTTTTGAAGACTGTCCAAATGGCTAGCTGTGTAATAAATCCTGCATTCAAACACATTCCACGTGGATAAT
Organism: Vulpes lagopus; assembly: GCF_018345385.1. Classification (NCBI taxonomy): domain Eukaryota; kingdom Metazoa; phylum Chordata; class Mammalia; order Carnivora; family Canidae; genus Vulpes; species Vulpes lagopus. The sequence continues at coordinate 127,999,794 of NC_054829.1, read as the reverse complement.
TACACTACTTTATTGACTATGTTCTTTCCAGGCTATAGAAAATTTCAGCTTATTCTCACAGCTGGTCATTACATTTCTGCACTTTAAAGGCCATATTACCTTACTGCTATTGAGGGTCCAATTCTAACCTTCTCGGTTAATATAATGTTAACAACAGGACCTATGAGTAACAATCTTTAGTTACTTTTGCAACCTTACAAAAACTGTGAAAATACACATTATTTCAATAGTTCAGCTTTGCCTTCTGTTGACTCACTAATACAGCATTGATTGCAGCGATCACCAATGAGCTACCTGTTGGCTAAAATGAAGTGGGAAGCATGTTCCCTAAATTGTAGCAAGGGAGGAGGGCTGCACAAAATATTAACATACTAGAAAGTGAGCGGTTCCTGTGATCTAACTGTCCTATCTTCAAGCTGTGAATATAGATTGTGTTATTTAACTATATAACCAGTAGGCATCTAACCTTTTGCTGCCATGTTCAAAAATATGCAATACAGTGCACGAAGGTACAGCTGGAGGCATAAATTCATCTGTCTGTCACTTGAATTATGTTTACCTTCAAGCCTCAAAAATCAAATGATCCAGGATGCCACTATTATTGATATTTCCCCTTTTAAATTATTTCTTTGGGTTTTTTTTCTTCCTTTGGTTGAAGATTCATATTTCTAAATACTTTAAAAATAGTCATACTCATAAAAAGTCCTCTGAGAACCTCCTCAATGTGTGCAACATCCAGCACTTGTCAGTTGAAACTAGGACAAAATTGCATTGATTGTTGTTTATTTTAAATTTTTATACAAGCAATTGAATGTTGCAGAATATTTTACATACAAATGAGTCCACTCCTAATAGAAACCAGGAATACTGTCAATCAAGGGGTGGGGTGAGAGGGAAAGCTTTCAAATGTGTTGGTTACCCTCCACTGAATTATGTAATAAGTGAGTGCCGAATGTGAGGGTAAGCAATAAGAGCCTGAATGGAAACCAGTGGTAGGTAACAGAGTCATTTGTGACATTATCAGTGAATGGCAGTCAACATATTGGATAATGTCATGAATAAAAAGTTGACGTGGACTTTCCGTTATTCATTTTCCAAGTCACTCAAACTATTTGCAATCACATTAGAGAGTTATCTCGTTGCATTGTTTAAACCAGTTTTTGACAAAAAAAATATAAGAGCATGCTACTTATTTTTTTTTCAAATCATAAATAAAGGTGAAGGCATATTCTAAAGAAATCTATTTTCTTATATTATTAGCTATATATCATTAAGAAATTAAACATGGATAGATAATAACCAACTATTAAATTGAGTGGTGATGTAAAACAAAGAGAAGATGATGAAATTCACTTTCAAGATAATAATTGATATTAATAGGGGCGTTGAGGTGGCTTAGTCAGTTGAATGACTGACTCTTGATTTTGGCTCAGATCATGATCTCGGAGTCGTGGGAGTGAGCCCAGTGAAGGGCTATGCACTTAGCGGGGTGCCTGCCTGTCCCTTGCCCTTTGCTCCTGCCCCTGCTCTCTCTCTCTCTCTCAAATAAATAAGTAAAATCTTTAAAACATAAAGAATTGCTATTAATATATCATAAATGAATGTCATAAAATTAATCCATTTGTGTATTTGAGCTAAATATGCCATTAATTGAAACTAAAATTATGTAGACTTCCAAAAGGGTTTCATTATTATACACGTCAAAAAGCACTAATAAATGCCATGAGAGGATGTAAGCAATATTGTTGCATTCTTTTAATTTTAACCTAAAAAGGGGCTTCTGTAGGAGCATTTCCATTTAAAGGGTGCTTGAGCAGATCTTGGACAGAGACCTGAGCATAAGGCCTGAGTAATAAAACCTGGCAAGTCCGTTGTCATCATTGTCATGTAAAATGAAATAGAGTTGTCAACTTTAATATATATTTGGGAGAAGTCTGTGGATAAAAGCAGGTTTATGTCCTGTCATCCAGTATAATTACAAGACAGTCTTTTTTATTGGCTATATATTATTCCTTTATTTCCCTCTCCTTTTTTTACTATATGCTAACCTCCAGTTGACAAAGCTCTATTTTTTTTTTAAGGCTGAGTAGAGGTACTTGATAAATATGAAGTCAATTAGTATTTGAGAAATAGTAGGAGATGGAACCTCATCACCCTAAGCCCTGTCACGAAAGCTGTCGGAGTCTACATTGGGTTCTTCATTATGTTACTCTATCATAAAAAGAGTCATCCATTTAATTGTTTAATGTTAGATGTGGCAGTTAAAAATTAAATTAAAATCCTTGAATAAAGTTCTCATTATTGTCAAACAGAGACATGAGTATAAATAATGTCGAAAACATACATTTCACTATTTATGATTGAATTGTAACATTTAACACCATTACCAGTGAATCATGAAATTCAAAAGCATGCTGATAAATAAAATAGTAATAATATTCGTGTTTTGCCTCATGAAATTAATCTAAAGTCTTTACTTGGTAAAATGAGAGATTTGCCAAGGGTATAGAATTGAATAAAACATGATTCCTGTTCTTAAAATGACAGTGTGTGATACAGGAGGTAGATATACTCAAAAAGTTAGAATTATTTGTAATAACCTTTATAAGAATATACAGGGCTATACACTAGATAAGGTCTGATGAACAAGAGAGTGATCAGCTCTGGGGTGGGTATGGGCAGTGATGTTCAGGGGAAATATTATCCAGAGGAGACTTCTTTTTTTTTAAGATTTTATTCATGAGACACACAGAGAGAAAAGCAGAGACACAGGCAGAGGGAGAAGAAGGCTCCATGCAGGGAGCCCGACGTGGGACTCAATCCTGGGACCCCAGGATCAGGCTTTGGGCTGAAGACGGTTGCTAAACCGCCCAGCCACCCTGGGCCTCCCAAGAGGAGACTTTTTTAAGTGGGGTTTTGCAGGATGAGTTTCTAAGCAGTGTGGAGAAGGGAGGTGAAAGCAGTATTTGGTTGTGAAATGCTCTTTCAGAATTTTGACTAATTTGGTAGTTCTCATCATTCCTGAATAGCTATTCATAGTTACTACATATTTTCACTTAATCCTAATGATATAAAAACCTCCTATAAAAAGTTATTTTAAACCAGTAAGTCTAGATAAAATTTATAACAGAGATTTATAACAGCCTTTGAATCGTTTGGCAATAGAATCTGATTCCATTAAACTAAAAATAGCTGAAAATGGTTCTGTTTTCTCTTTAGATATATAAGATCATAAATCGATTAATATGATTTAGAAATAGAGATATTCATAATCATTCAAAACCAGGATGATATTCAAAACTGCAGTCAAATAATTCTGTCCAAAATCTGTGGTAATGACTGCATGTGACCTTAGTTATAAATGCAGATTTGGAAAAGAAGTCCCTGATATCATGGGACTTGGTTATATTAGAAAAATTATAGAGATTATCTATTATAAAAATTAATATAATAAATTTTATAAGTGCTGTCAAGGATAAGTACACGTTATTTGGAAAGTATATAATATAGTGGCCTACATGATCTTAGGGAGGTGCAATGGATGCTCCAGGAAATCTTCAGCCAGGATATAGATCCTTGTAGTATTTGATGGATAGAGTCATAGGACAAAGAGGTAGAGAAATAGAGTCCCATGATGGTATAGTATTTATGTGAAGGCCTTCAGGTAGAAAGAAGCTTGAGGCTATTTTTGAGGATCTAATTAGGCCCGTTCTTTAGAAAAATCATAGGGAATCCAAAAATTCAGCCAAAAATTGTATTTCTCTTGAGGCACCTAAGAGGCTCAGTCTGTTGAGTGTCCTACTTTTATTTTTGGCCCAGGTCATAATCTCAGGGTCATGAGACCCATAATTTCAGGGTCAGGAGCCCCATGTCTCCTGCAGAGTCGGCTTGAGATTTTCTCCCTTTCCCTCTTCCTCTGTCTTTACTCTGCCCCCCTCACTCGCTCTCTCTCAAATAAAAAACAAATAAATCTTGTTAAAAAATGTGTTTCTCTAATGAGACTAAAGAATGCAAGAGTAATCCTAAATTACTCAATATTTTCTTACCAAATGTACCTAAAATTCCCTTCCTAAAAATCAAATACTGTGATCAGATAATGAATTTTGAGTGGAAACCTCTTAAATTTTAGTTCTTCAGAATTAAAGAAACTCATTGTAACATAAATTTTGAGTGACTAATTTATTCTTAATTAACTTATACAATAAGAAATATTATGTAAAACTTGTGTCTAAATATTGAGTAAATTTTGAAACTGGCTGCTCTTTCTTCATTAAATGTTAAGAATATTAACTTTTAAATGGTGGACGGTTATTTTATAGGTTTAATTTATTTATAAAATAGTATTTTTATGTCTTTTCCTTGTCATTTTTATTAATTCAAATGCCATAGAATTGTTGGCTTATAATACAAATAGCTTGAAAAGGCATCAGTGCAAATGATACACTTAGTATCTTGAAAAAAATGTATTTTTAAGATAAGTTGAGTTCTGACTATTCTTTGCTTCTGAATTCTGTTTGTGCATTTGAATTTTGGAAAGTATTCTTTTCTAAAATTATTATCCAGCAGATTAATTTTAGCATTCCCAAACTCTGTTGATTCCTTTAACCATTAACTCTATAAAGTTAACTTACCTCAGAAAGAATATAAGCCTATCTGGACACTTTTAAAACTCTGGAAAACTAAATAATATTAGTATTTTTAACATGAAAAAAAATACATGAGCCTGCCTCAGAGAAAGACAGGATAGAGCATTAATCTAGTCAGAAGGTCATTTAGCTTTTGTAGTACAGTTAATATTATCCAATCTTTGCTTTATGAAAAGAAAGTGTTCCTTGGACAGGTTAGAAATTCATACCTCATTTGAGTGAATCTTATTAGGCTTTTATTTGTTACTTTAAGTTAAATTTCTCACTTGTAAATTAAATGTTACATAGGTCCACAATTTGCCTTTCTAGCTTAGCCCCATGTCATGTAATAATATTTAAAGAGAGAAAATTATGGCATAATGTAAATTGCCTTCCAGTATGATTATGTCCTAGATATTTAAAAGTAAATAGCTTTTACTTTTAGACCTGAAAATTGAAAAGTCAAATGCAGGGTAAATTGCACGAAGCTGCAAAGGACCTCTCATTGTTGATTCTAAAATATGCATGGATAGTATTCTGGAAAAATCTTATGTGGTTTTAAAATAATTTCATCAACCAATGCCGCTTAATTATTGTTTGGTATTGCGGTATGTAGTATTAGATTCAGCATGATAGATGAAACAAAACTGAACTGCCAAAATTCTGCACATAACATAATTATCTAGGATATAAACTTGATTACTATTTTAAAAATAAGACATTCAATATTCAAAAATATTTTGTCTTCATAATCTATATCTGTATAAAGTACCATCTTTCAGACTGTAAAAAACATAGTAATTTCTATGAAATAAAATGAATACTAAATTTGAGTATTCGTTGTAATATGCTATATTCCTAATTTCTGTAGGACATGACTAGTGTTCAGAACCAGTGAAAAAGGCCATGTTTCAAACAAAGAAGGATATTTAACAAAAGATGTTAAATAAAAAATAAATTCATTGGCCAAGGTTTTCCTCTGGTGGTTAGCCCATAAACAACAATAAACCGTCAGCATATTAATCATCGCTGTTTGTGATTGTGATTATTGAATTCACCCAATAAGAGTTATTATATGCTTATACGTGTCAAGAGTGTTTCGTGCATATTTCTTTCTGTGTCCCTTGATGTGCACAAGATTATTTTATAAACTGTTCCCAAATCAAATAAGCATCAGCACCCCTTTCTAGGGAACAAAAATGCGATCTATTTCATCAAATAATCATATGTTCATATTGAAAACATTCTGCTCTATCTAGAACACTTATCTATTTCAAGAATAAGGTTAAGCATGGTAACTACCTATTTCCCCATTTAAAAAACTAAGACTTTATTTTTTGGGACAGTTTTACATTCACAGCGAAATTAAGCAGAAGGTAAAGAGATTTCTGATATTATCTCCTGCCCCAGCACGTGCATAACCTCCCCGACAATCAACATCTCCCACCAGGATGGTACATTTGTTAAAATTGATAAATGTACATTGACTCAACATAATCATAGTTTGCATTAGGGTTCATTCTCTGCATTGTACATTCTGTGAATTTGGACAAAGATAATGAAATATCCCCACCATTATGTTACGATGCATGTTTTTTTCATTGATGTTAGAATCCTCCTTGCCCCCATGCTATTATTCTTTCCCCATCCTCAGCCCTGGAAACCACGGACCTTTTTACCCCTCCCATACTTTTCCCTTTCTCTAGTATCATCTAGTTGGAATCAAGTGAATATAGTCATTTCAGATTGACTTCTTTTATTTGGTAATACGCACTTAAGTTTCCTTCACATCTTTTCATGGCTTGATAGCTCATTTTCTTTTAGTGCTGAATAATATTGCAGTGTCTACATGTACCACAGCTTATTGATCTGTTCACCTACTGAAGAACACCTTGGTTGCTTCCAAGTTTTAGCAATTTATAGTAAAACTTCTATAAATAAATATCCATGAGCTGTTTTTTTTTTTTTTTGGACATAAATTCTGAACTCATTGTGCACCAAAGGAGTGCAATACCTGGATCATATGGTAAGAGTATGCTTAGTTTGGTAAAAAACCTGCCAAACTGTCTTCCACAATAGCAGTGCCATTTTGCATTTTCACCAGCAGGGTATGAAGGTTTCTGTTGCCCCACATTTCACCACCATTTGGTGTGATCAGTGTTTCAGATTATGGCTATTCTAGTAGGTATGTGATAATATGGGATTGTTGCTTCAGTTTGCATTTGCTGGTAATAAATAAGGTGGAACATCTCTTCATATGCTAACTTGCCATCTATATATATTCCTTGATGAAGTATCTGTTCAGGTCCTTAGCCGTTTTTAGTTTTTTTTTTCTGTTGGGTTTTAGAAGTTCTTTGTATATGTCAGATAATGGCCTTCTCTCAGATGTTTCTTTTGTTAGTATTTTCTCCCACTATGTGCATTGCTTTCTTATTCTGTTAATAATAGCTTTCACAGCAGACATTTTTAATTTCCATTTTAATGAAGTTGGTTTTATCAATTGTTTATTTTATGAACCATACTGTTGGTGTTATATCTAAAAGTCACTGCCACACCCAAAGTCATCTAGACTTTCTCCTATGTTATCTTCTAGTTCTGTAGTTTTGTATTTTATATTTAGGTCTGTGATCCATTTTGAGTTAATGTGTGTGAAGGATATAATATCTCTAGATTCTTCTTCTTCTTCTCCTTCTTCTTCTTCTTCTTCTTCTTCTTCTTCTTCTTCTTCTTCTTCTTCTTCTTCTTTTCTTTCTTCTTCTTTTCTTTGTCATCGTCGTCATCCTCGTCATGTCTTCAATTTCATCTTTGTCGTCTTTGTCCTTTTTTTTTGTCTGTGAATATCCAGTGGGTCCAGCACCATTTTTGAAAAGAAGATCTTTTTTGCTTCTTTGTCAAAGATCATTTGACCATATTTTTTTTTAAATTAACTTTTATTGGTGTTCAATTTACCAACATACAGAAAAACACCCAGTGCTCATCCCATCAAGTGTCCACCTCAGTGCCCGTCACCCATTCCCCTCCAACACCCGCCCTCCTCCCCTTCAACCACCCCTAGTTCATTTCCCCGAGTTAGGAGTCTTTATGTTCTGTCTCCCTTCCTGATATTTCCCAACATTTCTTTTCCCTTCCTTTATATTCCCTTTCACTATTATTCATATTCCCCAAATGAATGAGAACATACACTGTTTGTCCTTCTCCGATTGACTTATTTCACTCAGCATAATACCCTCCAGTTCCATCCACGTTGAAGCAAATGGTGGGTATTTGTCGTTTCTAATTGCTGAGTAATATTCCATTGTATACATAGACCACATCTTCTTTATCCATTCATCTTTCGATGGACACCGAGGCTCCTTCCACAGTTTGGCTATTGTGGCCATTGCTGATAGAAACATCGGGGTGCAGGTGTCCCGACGTTTCATTGCTTCTGAATCTTTGGGGTAAATCCCCAACAGTGCAATTGCTGGGTCATAGGGCAGGTCTATTTTTAACTCTTTGAGGAACCTCCACACAGTTTTCCAGAGTGGCTGCACCAGCTCACATTCCCACCAACAGTGTAAGAGGGTTCCCTTTTCTCCGCATCCTCTCCAACATTTGTTGTTTCCTGCCTTGTTAATTTTCCCCATTCTCACTGGTGTGAGGTGGGATCTCATTGTGGTTTTGATTTGTATTTCCCTGATGGCAAGTGATGCAGAGCATTTTCTCATGTGCTTGTTGGCCATGTCCATGTCTTCCTCTGTGAGATTTCTCTTCATGTCTTTTGCCCATTTCATGATTGGATTGTTTGTTTCTTTGGTGTTGAGTTTAATAAGTTCTTTATAGATTTTGGAAACTAGCCCTTTATCTGATATGTCATTTGCAAATATCTTCTCCCATTCTGTAGGTTGTCTTTTAGTTTTGTTGACTGTATCCTTTGCTGTGCAAAAGCTTCTTATCTTGATGAAGTCCCAATAGTTCATTTTTGCTTTTGTTTCTTTTGCCTTTGTGGATCTTGCACAGAAGTTACTTGCAAGATAGTTGCTGTGGCCGAGCTCAAAAAGGGTGTTGCCTGTGTTCTCTTCTATGATTTTGATGGAATCTTGTCTCACATTTAGATCTCTCATCCATTTTGAGTTTATCTTTGTGTATGGTGAAAGAGTGGTCCAGTTTCATTCTTCTGCATGTGGATGTCCAATTTTCCCAGCACCATTTATTGAAGAGACTGTCTTTCTTCCAATGGATAGTCTTTCCTCCTTTATCGAATATTAGATGACCGTACATTTCAGGGTCCACTTCTGGGTTCTCTATTCTGTTCCATTGATCTATGTGTCTGTGTTTGTGCCAGTACCACACTGTCTTGATGACCACAGCTTTGTAGTACAACCTGAAATCTGGCATTGTGATGCCCCCAGCTATGGTTTTCTTTTTTAAAATTCCCCTGGCTATTCGGGGTCTTTTCTGATTCCACACAAATCTTAAAATAATTTGTTCTAACTCTCTGAAGAACGTCCATGGTATTTTGATAGGGATTGCATTAAACGTATAAATTGCCCTGGGTAACATTGACATTTTTACAATATTAATTCTGCCAATCCATGAGCATGGAATATTTTTCCATCTCTTTGTGTCTTCCTCAATTTCTTTCAGAAGTGTTCTATAGTTTTTAGGGTATAGATCTTTTACCTCTTTGGTTAGGTTTATTCCTAGGTATCTTATGCTTTTGGGTGCAATTGTAAATGGGATTGACTCCTTAATTTCTCTTTCTTCAGTCTCATTGTTCATTTGACCATATTAATGAGAATCTGTTTCAAGGCTCTCTGTTCTGTTCTGTTATTCTTTTACCTATAACATACTGTCTTGATTAGTATAACTTTATAGTAAGTCTTGAAGTCTGGTAGAGTCAGTCCTCAAGTTTATCTTCTCCTTCAGCCATTTTAGCTCTGTTAGTTCTGGGTCATTTGCCTCTCCCTAAAAATTTCAAAATCATTTTGTCAATACCAACAAAATTTGCTGAGATTTTGATTGGGATTGCATTTACCAAGATCAAGTGTGGAAAAACTCACAGTTTAACAATGTTGAGGCTTCCAGTGTGTGAACATGAGTTATATCTGCATTTGAACTATTGCTTTTGCTTTTGAACTATTTTAATAAAATTGTGTAGTTTACCTTATGTGGATCTTATACTTAATTTGTTGTATTTATGTATAAATATTTCATTTTGGGGGTGCTAAGTAAATGATATTGTGTTTTTATTTTCAAACTCTTGTTCATCTCTGGTATATAAGAAAGCAGTTGACTTGTGCATATTAACCTTATATCCTGAAGTCTTGCTATAACCACTACTCGTTTCAGGCCCAATTCCTTTTAATTATGGAATTCCAAAAGCATAAAGGTATTTTCTCCCAGATCAAGTAGAAAGCATTTGGCATCTAGAGCTCTCTGAATTTACAACTTCTTTTGAAAATAAAATATAAAGGGAACTGAAAACTAATTCATTAAAATACTGACTTTTAGCCAGATTTGACTTTAGCCAAACCTGGGGGCAGTTCAGCAGTACATTTATTGATGCTTTAATATATTACACTGTGAATCTTATGTAACCAGTAAATCAATTGGAAATCAATGAAACATCATAAATATTAGAATGAAGTGCTGGGCTTAAAAATAAAATTATAAACAATCAAAATATAAACAAGTAAGGAAATTAGACACATTTGGACTCCTAATTGTTCTCACATTTCTTACAGAGAAATACTTTCCTTTATCCGAATTTCAAACGAATGAATTTAAAGTAGAATGAATCAAAGAAGGAGAGATTCATAGAACTTTGGGGAAGGATATGAATTGAGGATTATCATGCTTACCTTTAGTTTCTCCATTGTGCTCTTATTTGGTATTTTGCTGTGATTTTATGTTAATGTGCTGCAGTTTTCAAGATGCTGCTGTCATCATTTTAGCTTTGACATTATAGGTGACAGTCTAGCTTTAAACACAATGTAAAGATAAAGAAAAATAGGAAAATACGACGCTAAAGAGGCTAAGATGGGAGAAAGTTACATTTCCATGTATCTATCAGCCTTCAGTTCAGGGTATGTCATTTTTTGCAATCACATTGTAGAATTAGTACTTAATACTTACTTTACTTTTTATATTAAGTAATTAACACTAAAAAACTATTATTTATACACCACAAGAAAATGTAGCATTATATGTTTTAGTCATAAATTTTTCCAATTAATGGAAAAGACAAGATTTTTTTCAATTGATGAAAGCATTTTTCTTTTCTTGTTTTTAACATTTTTATTTATGTATTCATGAGAGACAGAGAGACAGAGTGACAGGCAGAGGGAGAAGCAGGATCCATGGAGGGAGCCTGACATGGGACTCAATCCTGGATCTCCAGGATCAGGCCCTGGGTTGAAGGTGGCGCTAAACCACTGAGCCACGAGGGCTGCTCACATTTTTGTTTTCTGATATAATTTTCTGTACTTTGTGAAGTTCTAGTTTTATCCCTTATATATGCCAATATGCAATGTCTTTATTTTTTAAGACTTTATTTATTCATAAGAGACATAAAGAGAGAGATACAGGCAGAGCCACAAGCAGAGAGAGAAGCAGGCTCCCTATTAGGAACCTGATGCAGGACTCGATCCCAGGACTCCAAGAATCAGGCCCTGAACTAAAGGCAGATGTTCAACCACTGAGCCACCCAGGCGTCCTTAAATTGCACTCTTCTTAAATTAAGTTTTACTTTTTCTATGTAGTCTGAATACTTAGTTGGTTTCTTTTACCAATATTTATTTTAAATTTATGTCTTACTGTCAAAAATGTGTCTTATTACTGGAATAATTTATACCAGAATCTCTCCTAATAAGAAATGAATCCATTAAGAATAGCCAATCTAGGCTTAAAATTATCATTTCAGATCCTTTAATTTTAACCCATTTACAGAATATACCCGATATTGTAGTTAGAACAAATTCACCTAATGCTAGCCTTGTGCTGCAAATTTCAGAAGTAACAAACTGGAACTAACTTTTCCTTCACTACTTGAAACTTCCAAATGCAAAGTAAGCAGCATGTTAAATTAGTTGTCATGAGCTCCTAAGTAGGGACAATACAAATTAACCTAACACTAATGGAAGAGGGTACTATTATTTTTAAGTGAGAATATAAGAATCAACAAAATTGGCTATATATAAAAAACAAATTTTAATAGAAATTCATTTAGAAATTTAGCATATGACATGGCGCTAAAATTATTATTAAAAGTAAACTATTACATTGAATAAGGTATGTTTTTAAGGCTTTTTAAACCAACAATACATTTTCATCAAAATATTTGTATTCTCTTGTGATTGTGGAATGACCTGTCTTCACTAGCCTTCCTCCACAATGTGAAGGCTAAAGACGAGTTAAAAGTGTTATAACTGAAATACAGGATAGTAAGAAATGTTTGGCTCATTGTGTGTTGCAGTTAAATTTAAAGTCTTTTCTTGGAGAAAAAAGCAGCATATAGACAACTTCAGTCTTGTTTCAATGGTTGATGTTTTGTCTTCTCTTCTAAATATAGTTTCTATCATGAAAGAGACACTAATTGTAACTCTTCTATCTTTTTCTTCCACATCTTATCTCATGATCTGGGGACTTAGAAAAACATGTGTATAAATATGAAAAGACGGGATACCTGGATGGCTCAGCGTTTGGGCATCTGCCTTTGGCCTAGGGCGTGATTCTGGAGTCCCAGGATGGAGTCCTACATCAGGCTCCTCTCAGGTAGGCTGCTTCTCCCTCTGTCTGTGTCTCTGCCAATCTCTCTCTCATGAATAAATAAACAAAATTTTAAAAGAATGTGAAAAGACCTTTCTATTTCAATGTATTTGTTTACACTAAAAACTCATCTGCTTATATTAAAAAAATGTAATACAGTTACTGTAAAAAAGCATAAAGAACTTTGTGCAAAATAGAAACACTAAAAATAAGAATTTATATATTAGTTTTGATACATTAAAATATTTAGAAAGGATCCAAAATGATAAAATGATATCATTTATATTTAAATAAATTTATTTATATTTTATAATTTAATATAATAAAATTAATTAAAAATATGTTGAAATATAAGTTAAAAATTTCATTACTCTGCCACCTAATTGTATTTTATTCAGTTGACTATCTCATTTATTTATTTTATTATAGTAGAAGTTTAAAGATATATAATCAGCAACATTAATTTTCTGCATTAGAAGATGGTAATGCATTTATGTTCATAATCCTTTCTATTTTTGTTTGCAGTCATTCTTCCCTACCTTTGAACAGAATATATAATATTATTCAGTTCTAAAATTTCATTTTATGTAGGGCTATATATCTCCCCATATCATTTAGGTATATATATTTTTGATGTGTATGTATATGTACATGTGTATGAGTGTAAGCATGTGTGTATATATATATATGTGTAAACATATATATGCATATATATACATACATAAGTATTCTAGGCTATAGTATTTTTTCATCTATATTATCTTGAATTGGTATTTGTAGTTTCTAGCACATTAAAACAAACATAAATGGTATTGAAAACTGTTTTTAAAGATATTCATAATTTTGATATCTGCTTAAATTTAAAACCTTTATATGCTAAATTAATTTTATTTTTTAAAGTTTTATATTACAGAATAACAAATCACCACAAACATAACAAAACAGCACATTTGTCTCAGTTTCTGAAGGTAAGGAAACAGGACATGCTTTACCTGGGTCTTATGCTGAAGTCTTACCAGACCTACATCACAGTATTAGCTGGGGTTTTGAGCTCACCTAATGTTTGTGTTCCTCAAGCTCATTTAATTGTTGGCAAAGGTCATTTCCTTGCAGTTGTAGGAGTGAAATATCATTTATTTTCTTTTTTTTCTGACTGTAAAGGGTCACTCTCAGTTCCTGGACCTAACTGTCTGACTCTCTCACAATATGACAACTTACTTCTTTGAACACAGGAGAATCTCCTTCCTGTCTGGTATGATGGAGAGTCTTTGTGATGTAATCATCAGGATGACTATACCATCATTTTTGTCGTAATAGCTAATAATCAAAGGTGCTCCTATTCCATTATATTTGCCTATTGGCTTAATACTCAGAGGAGGAAATTATGCAAGGCATATACACCAGAGGAGAAAAATCTCAGTGCTAACTTATAACTGCCTCTTTATGTGGCTAGAGATGAGTCTTTTTGTAAAGAAAGTGAGGAAAATCGCTGTCTAAATTAATGATATAATCTTTAAATTGCTCCCTGAAAAGAATTTTAAACCCTTTTATAGGTATTTTGCACTACATTTGCCTATGTTATGTATCTTAATCTATTAAGCATCTACATAAGAGAAAATGAGCTGTAGCGTACCTGAAGTTATCCTATTTCTCATGGGTTATACAGTGCAGATAAAATGAATTAAAAAGAATATATGAATACTGTTATTTGTCCTCACTTTTTGTAAAAATGAAAATGCTTTGCAGAATTCCTATGGCAGATTCTGACTGTGTCTTTTTCTATACCCTCTGCAATGGAGTAGATTTAAAATTCTTTTGTGGTATCAAATCCCAGCTGCCTGAAACCACCTGCCTTCACAGAAGAAGAGACCTCAGGTGAATGAGAGGGTAGCTGAAAGGAATGTTTTGTTACAAAAATGCCAATAATTTCAATGTGAAATGATCCAAAGCTATAAACCGAATGATATCATACAGAACATATGAAAATTTCATAAAATATAGCTTAAAAAGTGTTGTTAATATATAAATACCATTATTTTATGCTATTCCAAGGGTAAAGCATCACATATTTCAATTTTTAATTGATTTTATTTAAGGGGATGACAATTATTGTTTTACAATGCCTATAATTCACAAAAACATGTTATAATCAAAATAAATAGAGTTTATTAAGTATAGGTATTATAATTAAATATACGAGAATACATTCAAAACACCAGATCTAGTAACCAGAATGAATACTGCTACCATTTCTAGTAGAATATCTTTTCGTTTATCAGAATTAATGTCCTGATTCAGTAAGAAATAATCAGAGAACATCAAAATTATTTGAGGAAATAATGTTACGACATTTAGGGCAGTTTCAGCAGGTTAGTAAAAGGTAAAAACTGAATGAGAATTTCTAGTTTTTAAGAGCTAAATTAATGTAATAATAAAAACCTACTTGTTCTTTTTGTCAATTTATATCTGTATCACGAAGATAGGTAATGTGTGTGAGAGACAAAAGGAAAGTTTGAGAAAATATAATAGGTTGCATACATATGCTCAAAACTCATTAGTGTTAGAACAATATAGACATAATATTTCCATTAAAGTAGCAAAAGTTTATTTTGAAGTCTCTACATATTTTAATATATCATATCCGTCATAAACAAAATATTGTCTGAGTTTATTACTCTATTCCTCCGACATTGTTGTGTTATACATGATCAAAAAGTATCTCATTAAAGAGTGACAGAGCTTTGCATTAGTTGTACTCAAAGCCTCCTTGGGCATTTTACCAAAGCAAAAGCAAATGACAGTTGGTGTCAACACTAAACAGCTTAGGGCAAACTATTTTCTCAAAACCTATGTAATTTAATTGAAATGCGATATTTCATGAATATTAGAGAACTAGGCTTTATTAAAAATGGCAAAGAAAAGTGAATGCATGACTGTTTAGAGTAACAAGCAATACAAATTTATTCATTCAATACATCACTGAATTATTTAAAACTGAGCTTAAGCAGAAGGTCACGGAATAATTTTGGCAACTAGGCATTTTGCATGATGCATTTCCATAATTCTCCTGCATCTATAAAGTTAATCACAACTTTGGCATGGAGACCTTTTTCTTGTAGTCACAGAGCCAGATAAGGGCTCTGATTCCAAACTGAAGCCAAAGCAAACTATTAACACTTGACATAAAACAACTATGTAGATATGTATGAAGAGAAAGAATGTTAACTATTAACTTTAAGACTTGTACACAAAAATAAAATTGAAATCCTATAACTCTAAATTTTGATCTGACTCCAAAATAAAAGTGATATCTAGAAAATTAAATTCTCAGACACTTGCAAACTTTTTTCTTTTTTTACAAAAGGCTTTAAATAAAACCTGTGAGTTAAATAACTGAAGTAACGATTACGATTCTTCATTTCTGTGGCTGTACTTTTGACTTAAAGCATTTCTTTTTGATTTTTTCTTAGCATCTTCTTATCTAAGTTTATTTTACCAATTTGTTATTTCGGTGTCCCCTTTTTCCATTAGGGCTGTTAGATATTAATCACGGTTATTTTAAATTTTGTTCTGAGATTTCCAACATCTCGATCATATCTGTATCTGGTTCTGATGCTTGCTCTGTCTCTTTTAAATGTTTTGTCTTTTAGTGTGCCTTGTAACTTTTTGTTGAAATCTGGAAATGCCATAGATGATGTACTAAGTGAGAGGAACTGAGGTATATAGGCCTTCACTGTGAGATTTTGTGTATTTCTGGGTAGAGGTATTGGTGTTTACTATTTGCTGTACATGTAGGTGCCAAGGGCTATAATTTCCTCTTATGCCCTTATTCTCGTGTCCTCTGTTATATTTGGGTTTCCCTAGATATGTCTTCTTAAATAAAGTCTGAAATGTGCATTTCTTTTGGGTGCATTCCCATTTACAGGAGTATTACTGATGTGGTATTCATTTGCTGGGAAGGGAAAACATAGTATAATCCTATGATTAGGTCCCAGTCTTTAGTGAGCTTCTGTCCCCGGGCCGTGACCTTTAGAGGTACTTCTCATTCCCATACTGACCACCTTAGGTCAGACAGTTATTGCCTTTCCCCCAGGTTGGTTAGCCCACTTGGTTAGGCTTTGATAAAACAATTTCTCTTAGGACAAGCCTTGTTTAAAAGAATCAAAAAATGTTCTAGGCTTGCTTCAAAATGACCATTTTTCCTCTTCCTATATTAAAAACAAGAATATCATTTCCAAATTTTGGATTTGGGATTTTTTTTTTCTGATTTTCACTGTAAGAACATGGTAAGTCATAAAACCCACCAAGTCTAAGAGAACAAGATTGGATGCCCCCTGGAATTTTTACCTCTCAAACTTGCCCACACTAGACCTCCAAAATTCATCAATTACAGAAAAGGTATTCCCAATCCATAATGGTTTCTGTGATATCCTTCTCTGGTAAATTGTCATTCCCTGTAATTCCCTAGCTGTTTTGCTAATTTTGAAGGTAGTGGTTCACACTGTGACCTCAATTCCCTAATGGATCTAATAAGAACTGGTTTTCAGTTTGTCCAGCTTTTTCCTCATGTGAATGGGAGTGATGACCTTTCAATTCCTTACATGCTGAATTAGAAAATAAATATTTTTAAACTATTTTTTCCCTTCCTCTTAGGTGAGATAGCAATCCTAGAAGGGTTGGGAGTGAGCTAGCTATCCTTCCACCAACTCAGACAAAGCTCTGTTAAATAGATTCCCTAGAAATGTTGCCATTTCTTATGGAGAATGTTCCAGGAGTGTTTCTTTCTTTCTTTTTTTTTTTTTTTCCAGGAGTGTTTCAAAATGATTACTTCTGCCCCTCTCTTCCTGGAAATGTGAGGGGAGTTTCTCAGATATTGAACACGGGAATCTGGGTGGATTCTTGGAGGTAAAATTCATGAAACTGTTGAGGTAACCTTGAGATTGGGACCAGAGTTTCTTATTCTCAAACTAATCCATACACAGACTCCAGAAAGTATTAAATTACCATGTAAGAGTTACACCAGTTTGTGGCTCCAGCCACTTCTGATTCAAGTAAGATCATCTCAGTGTGATTCTCAATATTGTCTTTTAAGATGTAATGAGATTTTGCCCTGTGATTTCCAACCTCTGATGGAACTAAGAAAAATGATAGACTATTATTCTGTTCCATTTTTTTAAAAATTTTTATTTATTTATGATAGTCACACACACACAGAGAGAGAGAGAGAGAGAGAGGCAAAGACATAGGCAGAGGGAGAAGCAGGCTCCATGCACCAGGAGCCCGATGTGGGATTCGATCCCGGGTCTCCAGGATCACACCCTGGGCCAAAGGCAGGCGTTAAACCACTGCGCCACCCAGGGATCCCTATTCTGTTCCATTTTTATTTTGTTATGAGAATAAAAGTAATGATGTCCAAGCCTTTTATATTTTGAAGCAGAAGCCATGTGCAAACATTTATAAGGCATTTATATTTATATTCATGAGCACTTCCCATTCATGTCTTTTAAAAGTGTTTCCCTGGCTTTTCCATATTTTATTATTTATTTTTGAATTCTCTTTCACATCAACTAAATTAGCATAATGAGTTATATGAATAGTTTCAAATTTGGCTTTTAGTTTGAAATGAGTGTGTGTGTATACACACCAGAGTATGTGTGTGTGTGTGTGTGTGTGTGCACATAAACATTCCTAGAGGCTTTATTATTATAGTGAAGCATGTAAGGGATTCTGGCCCTGAATTTTCTTCTTTATCACCCTGGCATCTTTCTTTAGTGGCTCTGTCCACAGAGCATTCACCCTAGGAACAATTGAGAGCTACCAAAATCTTAAATTTATGAAATGAAATTTCTCGATCTTATTTTTCATGATTTCTAGATTGCTGCTACTTTAGGAAGACCTGTAGATATTACCCAACAAGGGGCACCTGGGTGGCTCAGTTGGTTAAGTGTCTGCCTTTGGCTCAGGTTATGATTCCAGGGTCCTGGGATCAAGCCCTACACGTGGTCATTTGTAACCCTTTCTATCACTCACCCCTATTTGCCCCACCAATCCACTGGAAACCATTGACCTGCTTTCTACCAGTATAGATTAGATTGTATTGGCTAGAATTTTATGTATGAAAACTCATACAGTATGGAATGATTTTCTTGTTTCTTTCACTGAGTATGATTAAGATTTTTCTGTTTGCCTATGTATTTATATTTAATCCCTTTTCTGTTTTTTTTTTTCCTGAGGAGCTATTTATTTATTTATTTATTTGCATTTTATTTTAATACTACAATGTGTACTCACCCATTGGTAGACAATTGTGTTGTTTCCAGTTTGGGTTATTACAAATAAAGCTATTTTGAGCATTTGTTTACTGACCTGAGTAAGGACTTTAGCTTTTGTTTTTCTTAGATAAATGGAGAACGGTGAAATGACAGGGTCATGTGGTAGGAGGATATTTACTTATTTAAGAAACTGCCACTGTTTTTCAAAGTGGTTGTTACTTTTCACATAGAGATTTTGAGAGCTCCAGTTACTTCACCTGCTCATCAGCACTTGGTATACCCATTCTTTTTAATTTGGACATTTTAATAGGATTTTAATGCTTTTTAGTGTGAATATTATTTGCATTTCCATAAAGATTAATGATGTTGAAAATATATAGATGTGCTTACTTGCCAACTATAGAAAATTGTATGTATATATCTTTTGCAAACCTTTTATTGTTTTTTTTACTTATTTTTTTTAAGATTTTATTTATTTATTCACTATAGTCACACACAGAGAGAGAGAGGCAGAGACAGGCAGAGGGAGAAGCAGGCTCCATGCACCGGGAGCCCGACGTGGGATTCGATCCCGGGTCTCCAGGATCACGCCCCGGGCCAAAGGCAAGCGCCAAACCGCTGCGCCACCCAGGGATCCCCTGCAAACCTTTTAAATTAGATTATTGTATAATTATTGAGAGCTCTTTACACATGCTGGATACATGTTGTCTTTTTTTTTTATTATTTACCAAATCTTTTTTTTATTTATTTACCAAATCTTTTATCTCTAAATATTTTCACCCACCCATGACTTGATATATCATTCCCACAATATCTGACAAAGAGCAAAAGGTCTTAGCTTTGCTTTGCTTCCTAAAGCAAGAAGGAAAAATAAGGAGTGTTGGGAAAGAAAAATAAAAGTTTAGATAAATTGATCTAAGTAACATTTGAGGCAAGACTTTGAGTTTGGAGGAAATAGTGTGCTTTGCAAGGAACAGCATGTCCAAAAATTCCTAAAACAGAGTAGTGCCTGGTTTATTCAAAGAAGGGAAGAAAGCATGGCCCCAATTAGGGATTATTTTTCTCTGCTTTGGATATTTTACCCCAAACATCTTCTATCTTGTTAATTACTCATTATTCAAATTAGAAAAGGTTGTCTGGCAACCTAACAATTTGTTCATTTATTTGGTAAATATTTATTTTATTTCTATATCAAATATCATTGATTTCCCTTAAAACTACAGAGAAAATTTGTTTAAAATACAGAAAGATTTACCAGACAAAATCAGGTTTCAAAAGAGACATGAGAAACTATTTCAAAATGATAGGACAATTTTGATTATTTGTGAAAGACTAGTGGGGTAGTAGGGCATGGGCCTGAAAAGATATGTTTTTAGGGATTTTATAGGTCAGCTCATTTGTATTCATTGCTGGCTATATATAGTACTATCCTCTACTACATTCTGGGGATGGGGGATGGAAAATAATTTCAAATTTGCTTCACCTCCCCCGTCTTCAGCTCTTAGTATTATATCTGTGAGTACATCGCAGATTATATATAGACTTAAGTATTCAACAAATTATGCCACATTTAATTTCCTAATATAGTCCTCAACTCTTAAAATGATAGTACAGAAATACTGCATGGGTAGTCATATTTTGCAAAAATCTTTTCATCAAATCATGTGTTTATTGCTCCAGAAATAAAGCTCATGGGTCTGTTCTTTTTCTCCTTCCTTCTATCTTACTTTTTTCCTATTTACTTTAATTTTATTATTTTATTTTTTAAGAGAGGATATATATCTGACATGTATTGGGAAAAAAAAAAAAACTTGGATTTATCAAGTGGTTAGCAGATTTTTAAAAAAATTCTATATGAAATAAACACTAAAACTACGCTTTTTTTTTGTTTTTTAAAATGCATAGCTTGGATAAATAAAAGTCTTATTCTTGCTTCAAAAAGTTATCTTTAGTATTAATTTATGTATTGAGGGATAAATATCCAAAGGAGCTAAATTTCTCTCTCATTGAATTCCATAATAAACTTTAAAGCCCATAGAAGGTAGGTCTTACTTATTGACAGATAACTTTTACTGATGAGACAAATTCAAAATAATATTAAAATTGTAAAGGAAAGAAACGTGCATTGTGAAATAACAAGAACAAATAACCTAGTGGCTTTGTGGCTAACATTGTAAACAGGTTGACCTTTATATGTGAGTATATATAGTTCCTTTGAACCTAGCTCAATATGACTGATCCCGAACACTTGCTAAAAATATCCATAAAATTCAGCTTTCAGTCATCTAGAGAGTTAACTCTATTGTATTTTCTTGAATAAATTTGGTGGATTAGTTGAATTCATGAACCATTACATTCTAAAGAGGAAGTTTCGTTTATCATAAAATAAATCCCTAAAACTAGGGTTATATGGTACATTTCTGAATGTCATCCCTATAAGTATATCATGATTTACTCTTATGAATAAATTATGACAACAAAATTCTATCATTTTAAACATTAGTATTATCTGTTCTTTTTAAACATTTACAAGGAGAAAAATTAGAATTGTTACAAATCAAACCTCCTAAATTTTAATTCAAGAAACATTCAACTTAAAAGATAGCTGTACTATAGAATTTGATGATTATTCAAAAAGATTTACTAATAATTTAGTTTCAGCATTTTTACTGGTGTCTCTGTTATGGGATTGTCACACATAACAAGTGTCCAGATAGTTATTGCAGGAAAGGTATTATTAATTATTTGTAAGTTGAAATTACAGCTGTAGTATGTGTGCATGTTTCTGCATATGTATACATATGATACATCCATATATATTGAAAATGTCTTATAATATTTGAGCATTATATGTACATTCTGGAATGCTACTCTTTAAAGTGTTCATTGTAGGCTAAACCTCACTTATCACCTAACAGTATTAGTATGTTACTGAAATTGCTCCTTCTACGCTATGGCTCTCTAGGTATATCCATATGCATTTTGAGGAGACATACTTAGCCAGTCACAATATTTTATTTTATTATTTTTTAAAGATTTTATTTATTTATTTGAGAAAGAGGGAGAGCACAAGCTGGGGGGAGGAGCAGAGAGAGAGAGAGAGATGGAGAAACAGGCTCGCTGGTGAGCAGGGAGCCAAACATGGGTTTGATCCCAGGACCCTGAGATCATGACCTGAGCCAAAAACAGACATTTAACCCAGCGAGCCACTCAGCCAGTCACAATATTTTAAATAGCAATATAAATTAGGATGACATATACGTATTTTTCAGTAAAGACATTGAAAGCTACATGGTGGCTTTTACCGAGCTAAAATCGGCTAAGATAAGAGGGTGAAGGTGGATTCAGAGCATGTCACTCCATGGTATGCCACTTGACATATTGATTATTTTGGGTTAAAAACATGTGAGCAGCAGCAAGAATAAGAAAAGCACTCTGACCCCACTTTTCTTTCCAATAGGAGACAATACCCCTGGGTGAAAGGTGCCCTCATGAACTAGGATCCAGGAAGACATTTTTATTACTAGAGGTACGGGAGTAGAGCTGATGAATCTGTATAAATAAACTTATTCACCTAACTCTTATCTTTCTACTTACTTTCCCAATGTTTATTACCTTTACCCCAAATTCCTCTTTGTTCTATCCTTTCTCTACAAATGTACTGCCCTTTGTTGAAGATGCTATACAAGCTGGGATTCTAAGCAACCAATTTGAGTTGTTTTTGGTTTAAGTTTCTCCTGTGTGATGTGAACTGCATGCATTAATGAACTATTTCCTCTTATTAATCTGTTTTCTGTTAGAGGCGTCTCAGCCAAGAACTCTGACAGTAGAGAAAAAAAAAATATTTTCCTCTCCTACAGTGGGAAACCACAGAGGTAGGCAGAGGACCAGAACTGCATTTTCCTTGGGGTAATTTACAGAATCATATTTGAGCTTTGGTTTTCTTTGATTTTCAAGCTTCTGGGAATAAAAGGAAAAGCTCCAAACCAAGGGAAGTTCAAGTAGGAGACAAACCCCTTACTGCTGAGGTTCTAAAGATTTTTCCCCTCTGTAAATAAACAAATTCCATCTCCAGTCTTAAGTGACTGCAAGAAAAATGTTACTGCACAGCCATGGAATTAAATTAATTATCCATGTGAAGTTATCATCATAAACATGCTCTCGTGTAGATTTGCAACACAAATTCATATTATCTATGTTATGCAAAAAACCAAAAGACAAGTAAATAGCAAGCCACAAATTTAATTAAAATGGTCCTGGACTAATGGTTGCCCAGTTGCCTGACAGATACAAACAGCTATTATTCTGGGGGAAAAATTCATTATCCAAGGCTTGGAATAATTCCCACAGATATTTTTACAATGAAAGTTACACCGAGAGAAAGTCTCTGTATATGTGTGTATATTTCAGTTGTTGATGTCTGTGGAGGAGGGTGGTGTGATGGAAAGGACATGATGTGATATAGCAGGAAGTCAGTATAAATTATCTAACTTGGAAAAATCAGGAAATAGTAAAACAACATTCATAAGAAACACTGAATGAGCTGAATTCAATATTGTGCAACTCAGGAAAACCTTTACATTTTCTTTTTCTGTCTCCTTCTACATACTCCTCAGATTATATTCTCTTTATTGCTTTAGAAAGAACAATTCAGCAGGGCTCGCAATTTTTGTGTAAAATAGCCTCACTCTATTGACAAGAAGGGTCTATGCAAATAACAAACTGTCCACTCCAGTATTATAGTCATATAACTCTATACCCTTGTTCACTTTAACTCTTATCTCCTTTTCCAAGCCACCTGAAACCTGTGAATCTTTACTGGTGTGAAGGGGAGCAGCCATCTGCTTCCAATTGCATGATTCCACATTCTCCGTGTCCCTGAATTCTGAAAATCTACCTTAGAACCCCATTCCAGACTACCGTCATCTCCTACCTGAAACTGTAAGCCACTTTTCTTGTCTCAAGTGAACAATACATCCTCCATGATACAGCCAGGGAAAATTATGATCTAGAGGCCTTTATATTTTCTTGGAGAAATAGGAAGGCATCTTATGAATGAAAGTGAAGGGGAAAGTGGCAGAGCCACTCATGAAAAGAACCAACAAGATTTAAAATGAGCAAAGAAAGGGGCACCTGGATGGCTCAAGTGGGTTAAATGTCACACTCTTGATTTTGGCTCAGGTCATGATCTCAAGGTTGTGAGATCAGACCTGGGTTGGGCTGTGGGCTGTGCAAGGAGCCTGCTTCAAGATTCTAAAAAAAGAAGAAAGAAAAAAAAAAAAGAAAAAGAAAAAAGAAAAATAAAGATTGAAATGAGAAAAAAAAAACTTAAAAAAAATAGGACTAGGTGGAAATAAATGAGTCAACTGAGTTGTCAGCCACACCCATAACCAATACCCATTTAGGACACATCTGTATAGAAAAAAAATTAAATTTATTTAGTTTATGATAGCCAGGTAAAGCACACTTCCTTAGGGGGTGGCAGGGAAGGAACATTTTAATAAGGGGAAGTTGGAAGGGGCTTAAGTAAGGCTCAAAGAAGAGGGAACCCTTTCTGGATTCGAAGCACTGTTAATCTCAGTAATCTTCATTCATGTAGCAAGAAGATTAATGCATGGTGAGGTGTGTCCTTGGTAAAGAATTGGGAATCACTCAAGTACAAAAGTGGATGTACTAGAAGGGGGGGTCTTTTGGTGGGCATGCTTGTGCCCGGCCAATCTTGTATGCGTTGCCACACAAGGCCAAGTCTATCTCCTCTGAGGGGAAAAGAGAAAGAAGGGTTGACTAAAAGCATTAATCACCTAATTGATCTTGGATAATGAATTTGTAGTGTCCCAAATCTGCCTGTTTTAAAATAGAGGCAAGACATTGAAAAACAGTTTATTAATCTGAAATGAAATATTGTCAAGTAACCCATTGAAATGAATGGATCAAAGGGGCTTAAAATATGGCATGATCAGATAGATTGAGGGGCACAGTGACTGAGCATCTGCCTTCTGCTCAGGGTGTGATCCCAGTCCCTGGATTGAGTCCTGCACCAGGCTTTCTGCAGGGAGCCTGCTTCTCCCTCTGCCTGTGTCTTGGCCTCTCTCTGTATTCTCATGAATAAATAAATAAAATTTTAAAAAAATCCAGTAGATTGATATGCTATACAATAGTCACTGAGCTTGAAAGAAGATGAAGACAGGAGGAATCTGATGAGGAGACACATGAGGAATTTGAGATCTTTAAGCACTTAACAATTAGTATGGTAGCAAGAATGAAATTGTGCAGGAAAGGTGACTAGTATTTTAGATATAGGAGCAGTTCTGACTGCTGACTATGTCCACAATGTAGCCATGTTAGGTGGGGAAAGGTAATAGAGGTGGTGGCCAGTCTATTCACATTCCTGGCTTAAAGCCAGGAGAAGGCAGATATAAGCCTGTATCTAATTATTTAATGAATGAATATGAGTAAAGGGAATATCAGCAATAAAAAGGAACAAGGCTATAAAAAAAACCCCACAAATTTAGAAATTATAATATTTAAAAGAGGTCTAAAGAAAAATGGCAGATAATGGTGTCATGTGATTCTGGACAAGATTAAAAGCATTAGTGGGACAACTGGTAAAATTTTAATAAAATCTATATATTAGGGATGTCTAGGTGGCTCAGTGGTTGAGCATCTGCCTTCAGCTCAGGGCGTGATCCTGGAGACCCGGAATCGAGTCCCATATCGGGCTCCCTGCATGGAGCCTACTTCTCCCTCTGTCTGTGTCTCTGCCTCTCTCCTTTTGTCTCTCATGAATAAATTTAAAAAAAAATCTTAAAAAAATCTATATATTATATAAATAGTATTTTATCATTTTGTGACTTTTTGTGACATTTTGTGATTTTGTTGATTTTACGACATTTATCATTAAACTGTGGTTATTCAGGAGAATGCCCTTTTAAGAAATACACACGATTTTTACCACGCAACTATTCAGAGGTAAAGGAGCAACTCATTTATAACTTAATCTCAAACTTGTGTATGTGTACGTGATTTCCGACTACTATTTTGCCACACATATGTATTTGTGTGTATACACACAACATGTTTGATATAATAATAGGTAGCATATAGATGAAACGTGTAAGGGTTGTCTTAAAAAGTAGCGTATAGTTAAATCATTTCCAATAAAGAGCTAAAGAAAATCTGAAGAGACGATGGTATATAGCATGGTGACATGACTCTCAAATTCACAGAACCTTTTATATAAATGGAAGAAGTAATGATTTAGAAAAAGTGTCTTGGCAGCAAGGATGAAAGGGATGCTTGTGTTATCTTCTGACCCTCAATTTTTTAAGATGTGGGAAATGATAGAGGAGAGCTTAAGGTGAAATGCTATATTCAGGAAAATGGGCAAACTAAAATGATGTATTATTATTGTCATACTTAGTATTAATAGTGGAATGAAAACTAGTTTCTCAAAGATGAAGGCCAGCTTGTACATGAATAAATCAATTTTTTCCAATCAGCATTGAAATTAAAGATACATTATGTAGTTATTGTTCCTGTGTGAAACTAAGTGGCTCCTGTTGGGACTGGGCATAGATCCTTGGCCTCATTAGGTAAGTATACCAACCAACGGAGCCAAATGCTCAGACCCTGCAAGCCTCACTATACACACTGGGTGATTAACAATGAGGAACTGGGGAAGGGAAATTGATAGATTAGTAAATTAAGCCCCAGTTTGGAAAACATAACTAAATTTAAGTGAAGTAAGTAACATACACAAGTTTTGACTGAAATAACTAATATTATTTTCCAATTAATTTGATTTTTCATCCAAGTTTTATTAATTCAATTCCATAATGACTGTGACATATTCCATGATGATGAAATAAAATGTATATAAAATAAGTTTTTCCTCCTTTCTTTATGCTGTATTGTCTACTTTTTAAGGACATATAAATTCAATTTTATTTAAAAAGCAGAGAAATAGGGATGCCTGGGTGGCTCAGTGGTTGCGCCTTTGGCTCAGGGCTTGGTACTGGCATCCCAGAATTGAGTCCCCCAGTGAGCTCCCCGCAGGGAGCCTGCTTCTTCCTCTGCCTGTGTCTCTGCCTCTCTCTCTGTATGTCTCTCATGAATAAATAAATAAAATCTTTAAAAAAAATAAAAAGCAGTGAAATAATTTTTGAAAGAGTGCAACCTCATTATTATCCTGCACATGGGGAATGGAGTAATTAGTGGAAAATATTTTAATTGTTTAAACTTATTTTTAAATATATTTATGTGGGATAGATGATTTATTTATGTGGAGTAAAATTGAACACTTGACCACAGATGATGACCTTCTAACATTAAATATATGATTCCTGTGGCATAAAACAAATTATTAATTTTGAACAACTTGTTGCAAAATTCTTTGTCTTTAAGTGATAAACCCAAATGATTTTTATAGTATTCTATACGGTGTCTTGTGGCTTATCCTAAGAACTGAAATTAGTATCAGTGAATGTTAACATATTATTAACTGGTTGCTTAAAGTTATCAAATAACTATTAAAATTGTCTTAGATTTCAAGCATATTGATGTACTTTCAACGACACACCTTATAAAGAATGTATTCTATGATTATGAAGATGTATTAGGATCCCACTGGAGACAGATAACATATGCAAATTAGGATAATTTGAAGGGGTTTTATTTACATAGGAATCAGTTATAAAGTTGTGAGTAAGGTGTGAGAGAACCTCGGATATAGGCAAAGAGTTCAGCGCTAACAGAAATGAAAAAATGAGGGTGAAATGATGGATTTCACAGGAAGAAATGGCTTTGAGGATTGTTATTTTCAGTCAAGAAAGACAGCCAACCTGTGATGAGCCTCCTGGGAGGAAGCCTGAGGATAGTTTTCTTGGTTTAACTCTTTACCATCCTTCAGATTCCCTGCTGGACCTCACCATTGGGGTAGCTCAGCTAGAAGCCAGAGGGCATGGGAGTTCTGTAGACATGACCCATGGATGTCACTGTCCTGAATCGAAGTCAGGATTGGTGAAGTTGGATCAAGTTGTCAGCAGATTTGATGTCTGCCCAGGTTGATGAGGGCTCAATTCCTGGTTAAAAGATACACATCTATTGTCTGTGTCCTCACACGGCAGAGAAGGGAACAAACCCTCTGAAGTCTTTCATCAGGGCACTTACTGATTCACAAAGGCTCTGTTCTCATGCCTCACTTTCAAATAAGATCATAATGGGGAGAGGTTCCAACCTATGAATTTTGAGAAATACAAATATTGTCTATGGCAATAACAAAACAGCAAATGAATCCAAAAAGAGAAAAAGTATAAAGAAATGCAAATTTCAGAGTATGGGGACCTAAGAGAAATCTTTTAAACAAAGTTTCTTATGTTTTCCTAGGTACACACAATGTGTATAGTGTATAAACTACTCTGTCTCACATATAATGTGCCTTCACCTAACTTGTCACACAATACTCTAGAAATAGGATTTCTGAACATGCCTTACAGAGAACTAGAGTCATTACTCCTCTTAGATAAAGTCATTATCACAAGTGTTCCAGTTGGTGATGGTTTTGTTATCCTATGGCGATAGCTATAGATGTTAAGCAATTTGATTTAAGACAGAAATAGTCACCCTCACCTGTAACTAAATTTTTGAATTCACAAATATATGTCAAAACCCAAAAAAGTATTCTCATCACATATTTGCCATGGTTGGTGCTCTATTAGTTACAGATGCCTTGGTTTAGATAACCAAGAAAGAAGTGATATAAAGCATTAAATTTTTATAGCACTTTTGTGTGAGACAACTTTTTGAAATCATTGGCATCATAAGATGATTAATTTATAAATGATATAATGGTTGACATTAAAATTATTCTGATTATACAATGGGTGAGTACTAATTTTATAAAAAATAATACCCACCATTTGCTTCGACGTGGAGCGACCTGGAGGGTATTGTGCTGAGTGAAATAAGTCAACTGGAAAAGGACAAACATTATATGGTCTCATTCATTTGGGGAATATAAAAATTAGTGAAAGGGAATGAAGGGAAAGGAGAGAAAATGAGTGAAAATATCAGTGAGGGAGACAGAACATGAGAGACACTTAACTCTGGGAAATGAACAAAGGGTAGTGGAAGGGGAGGTGGGTGGGGGGATGGGGTAACTGGGTGATGGGCACACTGAGGGGGGCACTTGGCAGGATGAGCACTGGATGTTATGCTTTATGTTGGCAAATTGAACTCCAATAAAAATTAAAAAATAATAAAAATAATAAAAAAATAGCAAAATAAAATAAAATAAAACTAAAAAATAATAATAAGGACTAATTTAGGAAATGTAAAAACAAAACATTAAAACACTTATAAAAGTCAACAAATGGTCTGTTATTATTTAGAGGAAGGAGAAGACACTGATAAAGTTTAGATTTTGTGAATTTTTCTATCAGGTAATAAATTTTCATTATGCTTTGTTATCTTCAACTCTAGTATTGTAGCTCTCCATCCATAGATGTTTTTAAATGTGTTTTATTTGAGCTAGAGAGTTTTGTTATTGTACAACAGTAACTGATACGGCAAAGGAAGGTGTAACTGGAAGTTTTAAAATGAACTGATTCATAATTTAAATACAATTGCTAATTTGATTTATGCTGAATTGAGTTAAACTGTGGCTAAAGTAATATTTAACAATATTCAAAATCATATAAAAGCACAATTATGTAAAAGTTTCAACAAACTACTACTAAATTTTGTAGTATAATTTTTAAACAAATAAACTAAAACTTTCCATTAAATCATTACCCTAAAAACATCAACAAAGTCAGTCTCATCTTCTAGTCAGTTTTATAGTGTTGAATGGATGATTTCAAAGGATTATTTTAAAATGATTGGAGTAGTGTTCTTAATTCTGCTCTTTATTAGTGTTTTACTCAATAATTTTGAGAGGGAGAAATTATTGTGTTCTTAAGAAAGTACATTAATGATTAGATTTAAAAACTATTTAAAAAGTGTCAATGTAAGACAAATATGGAAATAAAAATCAAGCCACAGTCTACAAAGAGAGAAGTCAGGAAGAGACACAGTAAAGAAAGAAGTTACATGCAGTATGAAAAAGTTAGCTAAAAAACTAATAGTGCGGTAGGCACCTGGGTGGTTCAGGTGGTTGAACCTTGAACTTTTGATTTCAGGTCAGGCTATGATCTCAGGGTCCTAAGATTAAGCCCTAAGAGTGTGAGTCTATACACACTAGGGAATCTGCTTGAGATTCTCTCCCTTTTCCTCTGCTCCTCCTGCCACCGCCCCACCCCACTCCCTACTCACTCTTAGGCTCTTTCTCTCTATATAATAAATAATTTTTTTAAAAAAATTAATAGTGCAGATTCTATAACTAATGATTTTTTAAAAACCTCGTATGTAAAGAAGCTAGGTGATTATGTTTTATGGATTATCAATCTAAAATACCCTAAGGGATAGTGGGGGATGCTAGTATGGTAAAAGAAGCATTTATAGAATCTGCGCAAGTTATATTTATTGCTGCATAAACTTTATGTTACTAAACTAAAAATCAATTTCACATAATAGCTATTCCATTAATTATTCTAACTTTGGCCCTCGTTCTAATTCAAAATATTTATTCACAGCATTTGGTTATCCAGGAGAGCAGTACTGCAATTAATTATAGTGTTTAGTTCATATAGAGAATTGGACACACCAGAAACCAAACTCATGTATCTGTTTTTACATAGATTATACTATGGAGAGAACTACTGGTCAAGCACCTTCTAATGTAATCTAACTATGCTCACTCTTGTGCTCTTAATCAAACCACAAGACAAAAAAAGGGCATATATGAAGGATTCCCAGAAATGAGTGTGCAAATGGGTAGCAATTAAAATGGAAAACATTATAGTAACTTTTAGAATAGTGAGAATGTCTTTATTTAGTACTTTAGGGAATCTTTTTCTGTCTACTTTTCAGGTTAGACATTTATAATATCTATTAATTAATATAAATGTCCAGAATTCCAAGAAGAAATAATAAGCAGCTTGTTATCTATGGTAGGAATTTATACCTAGGAAATATTTTTATTATTCTACGCTTTAAATAACCAAGATGACATAAATACATATGAAATATAATTTAAACAATATAATTTCTCGTTGGCTTAGCTCTATCTAGTACCATAAATATGAAGTGTTTTTTAAAGAAAAAAATTATAAAAGAAGTAAATATCTGTGCCTAACAAACTTCTTAGAGTTTACAAATGCAAGTACATACCACTAGAAATGATGTCTGAATGTAAGAATTAGAGCCTTAAAACTTGTTCCATATTTGGAAGTGAGAAAACATTACATATGTATCATGAGTTTATAAAAATCATTAAAATCATCTGCCTGAAACAAATCTTAATAGACTTTATTAATTGGCTTTGGTTGGTTAGTTTGTTGTAATTTCATGAGCTGGTAAATCTCCTTTAGAAATTGGTGATTTGCCTAACTTTTCAGCTCTTTATTCTCTTATTCACATACAGTTTGAGGGGAAGGTTCTTTGATAATGCACCTGTTTACATTGGCTCTGCTAATTGTCTTTATTATTATGGTTATTATTGTTATTTAGTTTTTATGTTTCCGGATTTGTTTTTGTTACCATTATGTAGCTCTCTTAATTTTCTTATTTCTACAATATCTTACTTTTGTTAAATTTTTAATAGGATATGCCTTGTCTAGAGATTTCAAAAACTTAGTGACTTTTTTTTTCCTGTAATGGTAATTGCTGCAGGGTCTTATACCAAAACATAACCAAAATGGAGATTGGAAAATAATATAAATACTTAAAAGGATAGCTTTAAGATCACTTCCTTATGCAATAGTAGCCCCAAATGTAGAAGGTCATAATTATTTCTATGCTTCCCAATACTTCTGGGGTTTGGACTTCATATCCTGTTAGTTTTATAGTAAACACTTTGTTCTCTTCTTTTATCTCATTTTATTTTATCTAACTCTAGCTCATAACAAATAAAATACATAACAAATAAAGAGAACTTCAAAAGAGTTTCAGACTTACTTTAGAGACAGAAAGTCAAAAAAAAAAATCTATAAGAAAGTAAATTAACTTTCCTCAGAATAAACAGATGAATACAGGAGAAAGGAAAAGGGTCACATTATTTAAATGAATCTGAAAAACATAGGGAGTCTGGGGCATGCAAGAAGTTGATGGATAGTAGTTAGTAGCCAATAAAAGCCTGCAACATTCTCTCTCTTTACTTAAAGATGATCATAGGGATGCTCATGAATATCATAAATGTGGGGATATACATATATGTTTCCTGGGCCACCAGGATGGCTCAGTGGTTGAGCCTCTACCTTTAGCTCAGGTCGTGATCCCAGGGTCCCGGGGTTGAGGCCACCATCAGGCTCCTTGCATGGAGCCTGCTTCTCCCTCTGCCTATTTAAAAAATAAAAATTAAAATTAAAACAAAATTAAAAATAAAATTTGATTTAAGGATATCTTTTATAAGAAAGGAAATATTTATTTATTTATTTATTTATTTATTTATTTTTATTTAAAGATGGTATTTATTTATTCATGAGAGACAGAGAGAGAGAGAGAGAGAGAGAGAGAGAGACAGGCAGAGGGAGAAGCAGGCTCCATGCAGGGAGCCCAACATGGGACTTGATCCCAGGACTCCAGGATCAGGCCCTGCCTGGGCTGAAGGCAGGTGCTAAATCACTGAGCCACCCAAGTATCCCCAGAAATCACATTTTAAAGGCTGATTAATCTTCTTTCGAGTAGCTTAGTTTACAAAAAAAAAAAAAAAAATCAGTGACAGATCCAGACTTATTGTATAATCTCCCCTCTAATCCTTGGCTAAGCCCAGAATGAGAAGCTGTAGAGCTCAGTGGAAAACACATTCCAAAGCATGAGGAAGTTGAACAGAGATTTAGCAGCTGCTTAATGGAAGAAAGAGAGAGGTAGCAGTTTAAATATCTTGCACATAGAAAGTCTTGGAAAACACATCAGCCTTTCTCATGAAAGCATGAACGGACTCTGCCTTACAAGTAAAGACTTCATTACAAATCAATGAGTTAAACTGAAGACTAAGAACAAAACTGAAACCGGCCCACACTAAAGCTCTAAACTCAAGACTCTACAAGTTAGAATTGAGGAGCCAAAAGTCTGGCTATCCACTTGGACAGAAATCTCAGTGAAAGATAAAAGAACCAAGAGTCTCAACACTATATCATCCAAAATGTCTAGTAAGCCATAAAAAATGACTAAATGATGAAGTAGGAAATTATGACTCATAGACAATATAAAATGAATAAATGCATGTCTTAAGATAAACCAAAGATAGAAATTAGCAGGCAAGGGTTTTGAAGCAGTTATTATAAATACATCAGACACTCAAAGTAAAAAATCTTCCTAAGTGAAAAAAAGATGTGTTTTTAAAACAATAAAATGGAAGCGTTAAGAAATTAATATTTATTGGATGTGACTAACAGAATACTGAAAATGGCAAAAGAAAAGTTCAATGATCTTGTCGATTAATCAAGAATAAGTATCCAATATGAAGTACAGATAGAAAAACGATGAAAAAGCAAAGAATTTGGATGTCAGTAACCAGTAGATCTAATATATGTGTAATTAGATTCCCAAAAGGATGCGAGAAAATAAGAGAAAAATATTTTTTTTATATAAAAAGTAATGACAAAGATTTCTAAAACGTGAAGGAAAACCCAAAAGTACAGATTTATGTAGCTCAGGAGCCCCTAAAACAGACTAAATGAAAATAAAATCACGTTTAGATATTATAATTAAATTGCTTAAAAGGAGGCATAAAAATTAACATTGAAAGCAGCCAAAGAAAAACTGACACATTATGTACAGAAGGATAATGATACAGCAATTCCACTGTTAAGTGGAATTATCAAGATTCAGAAAAATATAATGCCTGCAAACAATGGACCAACATTTTTTTTAAAGATTTATTTATTTATTCATGAGAGACACAGAGAGAGAGGCAGAGACACAGGCAGAGGGAGAAGCAGGCTGCTCACAGGGAGCCCCATGCAGGACCGGATCCCCCATCCCAGGATCAGGCCCTGAGCCAAAGACAGGCACCCAACAGCTGAGCCACCCAGGCGTCCCACTGGACCAACACCTTGAAGGTAACTATAGGAGAAATAAACAAAAAAACCCCACAAAACTGAAAATGCTAATCCAACCAAACGACTTTAAAAATGAAGGTAAAGGATCTCTGGGGAGCTCAGCAGTTGGGTGTCTGCCTTTGGCTCGGTGCATGACCCCAGGGACCTGGGATGTAGTCCCACATCAAGCCCCCTGCATGGAGCCTGCTTCTCCCTCTGCCTGTGTCTCTGCCTCTCTTTCTGGGTCTCTCATGAATAAATACATAAAATATTTTAAAAATACAAAAATAAAGATAAAAATGAAGGTAAATTTAAAATATTTTCAGAAAATTACAGCTAAAGTAATTAGTCACCACAAACTTACAACAAAAAAGCTGCTACCAGAAATTTTCGACAGACATATGACTCCACGTGGAACTAATCCAAGGACAGAAGAATTATACTAGATAGATAAATATATTGGATAAATGAGAAAGGCTTTTTTGTTATTTCTCAACTTAATATTACAACTGATAACTTAATGCAAAATACAACATTTTATGGTTAGGTTTATAACATGTAGATGTACAATATATGGCGGTAACACAACAATTTTGAGATAAGTGAAATATTGTTACAAGGTGCTTACATTTTGCATAAAGTGTTAACTCTATACTCTGTTAAGGATATGGAAAGTAATTGCAGGAGCAACCAGGAAATAGATACAGAAAGGAATTTAAGTGGAATGCTAAAAAAAAAAAAAAAAAAGAGAGAAGGTAACAGAAACAGAAAAATACATAAATGAATCAATAAATACAGTTAGATAAATGGTAGAAGAACAGTAGATATGAATCCAGCTATATTGTAATTATACCAGATACAAAAGAATTAACATTTCGATAAAGAAAGTACAGATTTTCAGCCCAAATTTCAATAAGAAGAAGAAGAAGAAGAAGAAGAAGAAGAAGAAGAAGAAGCAGCAGCAGCAGCCAGGCACAATTATTTCTTTTCTTATAGGAGATAATACACTTTAAATACAACACAAATGACTTGAAATTAAAATGATGTAAAATACATTCCATGTAAATATTAAATAAAAGAAAGCTAGCGTGCCTATACTAACATCAGATAAAATAAACTCCGAGACAATCCATATTACAAAAGGTAAAGGGAATATTTAATATAAAGTTAAAAAAGAAAACCTTTTGAAGGCTATTTTCAATTGAGCCTTATCAACAATTATCACTCACATATTCAGAGTTTCTATTATTATCCCATGCCCATACCCCATCCCATTCTGTTTCCTGATGTAGGATTTTTATGGATTCAATATTGTAAGGTATCTGATCTTCAAGCTGTCATTACTTAAAACATACATTTGAGCTTGAGCTGTGTAGTTTTTAGCTGCCATTTATTTGTAGGTCAATGTCATAAGAGATAAGAGGTATTATTAATGTTACATGACAGACACTAAAGAATTCTTGTTCTGATCTGCACAAGCTCTTATGGAACAATGAGAAATCAAAGAAAGAACAAGAGGTCATCTGCAGCCGAACCTGGTCAGGAAGATAGAAAATCTTTCATCTTCCTTTTGTTCCCTCAATCCTACTCTCATCATTCAATTAGAATTAGAATCCATTGTGAATAGATTCAACAGATAATAAATGGGCCTATCAAAAATTAGTATTTCAGGGTGATTATTCCCTAAATTTCAGGACAAATATTATATCTGAGCTAAAATATATCAGAAAGCATCTGGGACACTAAAGTTTTAATAAAATTGATTGTCATTGAAGTCCTAGGGCTGGTGTAGATGCAATCTCTTGCCTAATGACAGTCTGTTAAACAAAGTTTGTCCTTTTGCTATGCCTAAAGCTGGACTGTGTAAAGAGCAGAGAAGGATGCCTTCATCTAGCTTAAATCATGTCGGAAACACTCTATCCATGATACTAGTAATATTAAGATATTTACTGAAAAATTATTTAAAACAATAATTGCTCTCTTCACAGGTATATATGTGATTGTGTGTATACATATGTATATGCACATCTGTGCTCACATATACAGAACATGCTACTAATATAGGAATTACGTGATATACATACATACATGCTATGAGTAAATATGATCAATGTAGCCATCTTCTTCATACTTGGTAATATGAACCCATTTGTTAGAATGACTGCAATATTGGGAAAAATAATGTATTCTCCAAAATTCAGAGGAAACCACAGTAACAGATAATGAGTGTTGGCTGTTCAAATACAAACTTAAGTGTTTGCCGGGAGAAGGGGAAATCTTGTCAACATGATTTATAATTACTGTCACATTTCCAAACTGAAAGGTTAAAAAGACTTAGATTGAATTTTCTCGTTTTACCAAAAGAAATGAAACTTGTATGCCTTTAAACATTAGCATTTGTCTAATACCTAAATTAGTTTCTTTTTATTGCTATTTTTGAAAGTAATTTTAAATTTATGACTTACATATGAAAGGTCTGATTTTTAAAACAATATTCCAAGCAATTTAAAATACATCTCCAAAAAAAAAAACTAATAGTAATTAAGTTTTGAATCAGTTTTGAAAATCAAATTTCAAATTCATCTGTAATGAGTGAACAATTTTATCTTTAATGACATGAACTGTTGTCTTGATAGTATGACACATACTTATTAGTTGAAGCTAGATCACTACTTTGAATGGAATGGATGAAAGATTTTAACAGGTTGACTTAAGTCCAAAAATTACCTAATTTAGTGAATTTTTAAAATTTATGTTCAGAGTGACTGATTTTATTCATTCATTAAGCAACATATTATTAAACTGAGTTTTCTTTTGTGCCCAAGGTTCGTTATATTTGAGAACATTAAAGGTGTGGTGGGCACCTATTGCAGGAAGCATGTGCCACATGTTTGTTATCTACTGAAGTTAGTGATAATGATAATAAGAATAAGAAGAAGAAAGATTGAGGTGAAGGCACTCAAGGGCATGCCGGGAAAGAAAGCAGGGGACCCAGACCAGAAACGTCTCAGAGCTGGAGTATGGACCAGCCTCCACTTGCCATAGTGGGAGCTGTAATATGATTTAATGTCCCTATTTTCTCCAATGAGAAGCTTTGAGTGATTTTTTTTTAGAATAGCTCTGCATAATGCACAATGAATATGCTATAGATAGATCCATATCAAAAAAGGGGCATAAGACAAGAAATTGAGTCCTGTCTTGCGATGACTCACCCTGGGATCTCTGGATAAGGCATGTCTTTCATTGTCAGTACCTTTAATATTTTCCAGTGTTGGGAGGATTAGGAGGAATGATGAACATAAGGTAACGGACAGAAGACATTCAAAAGGGCAGCAATTTGTTGTTATTATCATTTTCACTGTACCAAATAGCAAGGAGATGAGACATATCTGATAACAAAACCCAATAAATGGAAATAGATGAGCTCTAACAAGTTAAATGTTAGACCGTTTGCTCTCAATCCTATCAGACTAGCTCCCATGTATACTGGAGCTTATTGTGCCGTGATAACCAGAGAACTATAACTGAAATTCAAAGACAGCTACAAAATAATATAATGCCCTTCCTGTGTGATAAAATGAAATATAAAGTGAATTTAAGTTAAAAATAATACGTGCTTGCATAATCAGATTCTTGCGCATATCTTTGGTAAAAGACATAATAAAGAAGCCTGAGACCCTTATATTATATCGAAAAGCCAGCTGCAACTGATTCAGGCAGTTCAACAAGAGAGGCATTGACATTGGTAATATGAATTTGAGGGACTATTGAACAATTCTTTGTCATTTTTCCAAAAGTATTCTTTACTTGGTTTATACAGTTGTCGTATTATTGGAAATTTATGAATAAAAGAGGCCTCCAGAGCAACATTATGTTTAGGTGAATAAGTTTAATTCTAGGTTGAGAAATTATAAAAAAAAGTTTTTATCTTATAGAAATATATGCATCAGATCATTTAAATATGTAGATGACA
This sequence comes from Vulpes lagopus, assembly GCF_018345385.1. Classification (NCBI taxonomy): domain Eukaryota; kingdom Metazoa; phylum Chordata; class Mammalia; order Carnivora; family Canidae; genus Vulpes; species Vulpes lagopus. Next base: position 127,962,038 of record NC_054829.1, on the reverse strand, counting down.
ATGGTCCATTGGTGGTTGATGCAGGATGCTTAACAGTTCTGGTGCACCTAGATTAAAGGCCACTGGTTCCCCATCCCCAGGTGGGGATGCTCCCACAGATTTTCAAATGCCTCACTGGACAGCATTTTCCTCACTAAGGTAGTCCCATTGGATAATTCGTGCCTTGATAATTCTGAAAAGAAGACTTTCTTTTTGTTGCTCAAGCTTTGTCAAGAAAGATTCTGAAATGAAGCTGGATCTTGAGAAATGTCATTCCATACCCTGGAATCCATGTTTTGTGATGCCTTCCTTCTTTTTCTCTCTTCTTTCATTGCCTTTTTTCCCCCTTCAATATTTTTTCAAAAGATTTATTTATTTATTTATTCATTCATTCATTCGTTCATTCATGAGAGACATAGAAAGAGAGAGGAAGAGACATAGGCAGAGGGAAAAGTAGGCTCTATGCAGGGAGCCTGATGCGGGACTCGATCCTGGATCCTAGGATCACGCCCTGGGCCGAAGGCCAATGCCCAACTGCTGAGCCACCCAGGTGTCCCAACAAATATTATAAATATTTACTAATACAAATGTTATAAATATATTTACTATGTGTAGTACACTATTCAGATGATAAGACCATGAATGAGGAAAAAGCACACTCCCTGTTGTCATAGAGCTTTTTTTTTTTTTTTTTTAAAGCTTGGAAGCTAAAAATGAATAGGAATAATGACAACAGTGTGTGTGTGTGTGTGTGTGTGTGTGTGTGAAATCTAAATCAAAATAGCAGATCTGAGCTCTTGAAGAGGAGAGTAGGATCTGATGTGAATTATGAACTAAAAGTAAGAAAGGATAAAAAAGCAGAATGGACTGAGAGGGGCTGATAAGGCTGGTGGCTAGTTTACATGGGAAAGTTAGGCATGACATCTCTAAGAAAGCATCATTTGAAAAATACAGATGTGAGGTGGTAAGAAGATCTGAGGGAAGAGTTTCTGTGATGAAGGAAAAGTCAAGAGCAAAGTTCCTATGGCCTGCATACAGGGCTTCATAGTAGTTCAGACTTTTGTCTGTCTTCCAAGAGAAGTTGTAGGGGAGTTGTGTACTTTAAAAGGATTGCTCCACGCAAGGCATTGGGTAGGGCGCCCTGAAATGAGAAATTGTGCATTTGAGGCTGATGGTATTTGATGATGGATTGGAGTAGTAGAAAGAGGAAAATCCAAGATTCTCATGCTTGGGAATGAGCACCTGAGTGACTAATGGGGCAACTCGCCATGATACAAAAGACAGGCCAGAGTAAGTGTGGGTGCTGGTGGTGCATGCAAGAGCTGAAACGAGGCATTTGGAGATACTATGTTTCAATATCCTATTAGATATCCAAATGAAAATCAAGAAGGATGTAAGAGTAATTAGAATATATGAATTTTGCGCTCAAGGGAGGGGTCAGTGATTAGAGAAATAAATGTATTTGTCATCGGTCGCTTATCTGGGTCATGTGAACATAAGAAAAAATAAGAGTAGAATTCAGTGAAGTGCATTGAAAGCATAAAATAAATTTATTTTAAGAAAGAGAACCATCAAAGGATTAGAATTTTTTAAAGCAGGCAAAATGAAAAAAAATATATTTTTTTAATTTTTGTTAAACTCTTATTTATCTTTATGTTATTACATAATGCTATTAATTTCCATCATAGAAATGTATATATTCTCATAAATTGTATGCAAAAAGGAGGTAAAAAGCTTTTCTCTGTAATAGGATTATAAGCAAACAATTTTTGTTGTTATTTTTTCTTTCACTTAAAAGGCACAGATGATTTTTTTCAAGTGTAAAATATACTGCTTGTAAAACAGTGCATTATAGAGATGACTCTGCTAGCGGAATGCAAGATAAATTAGCATCATTGTGGGGCACTGTCAGCCCCAGGTTGCAGCCCACCATTAGGAAGGCTATTGCACCACTGAATCTTGCAATGATATGGGGAAAACTCCCTGTTATGCAGAAAGGTTTTCCTGTTGGTTTGTTTGGCAAATTTGAGTAAATTATACCTTGGAGAAAATCACTGCATAGACTTGAAATTTTTTTTTTTAAGATTTTATTTATTTATTCATGAGAGAGGCATGAATGCATGAAGCCCAATGTGGGACTCGATCCTGGGACCCTGGGGTCATACCCTGAGCTGAAGGCAGACGCTCACTGAGCCACCCAAGCATCCCACCGTCTTGGAATTTTGGTGGTAGATCAATATAATACTGGGCCTTGATATTTCTGTGCTTTGTCTTGCTTACTGGCAAACTAAAACCCGGATTCAACACATCAATACACTCATTCCACACAGGCAAATGTGTAATCAAAAATTACTGAAAAAAATCCCCAATATAACCATGGTGATTTTCATCCACCTGATTCAGAGTGACAATGTTTAAAAAAGCCCATAAGGATACGAGGTAGATACACTACTGGTAATTTGTTCAATCAGTTCCCCTGCCCTCCACCCACGGGCCTGTTTCATATCTGCTGCTTTATCCTCAAACCTCCTATATGCTGACATCCACGCACACTCAGATGTAACCCCAGTCCCTCCTTCACTGCCAAAATAGAAGCAATGACCAAAAAACAGACAAACAAAAATTGCACACTCCCATTGCCACAATTTTCTGCTCATCAGTATCTGGAAATGTGGTTTTCTTACATGTGATCATGAGTCATCTATAATTCTGCCTGGATTCAATAATTTCTGTTTTTATTTTAAGATTTCATTTATTTATTCATTAGAGACAGAGAGAGAGAGAGAGAGAGGCAGAGACACAGGCAGAGGGAGAAGCAGGCTCCATGCAGGAGCCTGATGTGGGACTTGATCCCTGGACTCCAGGATCACACCCTGATCCAAAGGCAGATGCTCAACCACTGAGCCACCCAGCTGCCCCAGTAATTTCTGTTTTGTACACTTCCTTGCTCCCCTTTACCCTCTGTACTTGAGAACATAGCCCAGGAATAGTTTTTTGCTCTCCCGTATATCAGCAATTATTTTCCATCTATGTATAGTTCCTATCATCACGAAGACATAATGTTATTATCCCATCTCTAAAAAATTGTTTTGAATCACCACCAGCTGCCACAGATGTTTCTATTTGTTGCAGAACGCTAAGAAATAATTGTCTGTGTTAACCATCTCCACATACTCTTGTTTTTTTTTTCTCTCTTCAGTTAATCAGACCAAGATTTTCCTCCTAGTGTTCTAAATAAAAATCCCTAATGATTTTCACTTTGCCAAATCTCATATCCAATTTCCCTCCCCAAATTAACTGATGTGTTAGCAACTGAAACAGTTTCACCTACTCCCCTTGATGCACTACTTTCCTTGAGTCAGGTTGCTACTCTCTCAATTTATTTTCTTTTCTTTTATAATAAATTTATTTTTTTATTGGTGTTCAATTTGCCAACATACAGAATAACACCCAGTGCTCATCCCATCAAGTGCCCCCTTCAGTGCCCGCCACCCAGTCACCCCCACCCCCCGCCCACCTCCCCTTCCACCACCCCCAGTTCGTTTCCCAGAGTTAGGAGTCTTTATATTCTGTCTCCCTTTCTGATATTGCCTACCCATTTCTTCTCCCTTCCCTTCTATTCCCTTTCACTATTATTTATATTCTCCAAATGAATGAGACCAATAATGTTTGTCCTTCTCCGATTGACTTATTTCACTCAGCATCATACCCTCCAGTTCCATCCACATTGAAGCAGATGGTGGGTATTTGTCATTTCTAATGGCTGAGGAATATTCCATTGTCTCAATTTATTTTCTACTTCACTGGTTGGTCCTTAGTAATCAGCTCCGGTGGTTCAGACTCTTCCCCAACCCTCTTAACTTAGGTGCAACCTAAAGCTCTGTCCATAGTCCACTTACCTGCCTACTGGCTTTGAATACTATTTATCTGCTGCCACCTGCCACGTTCTTATTCCCTCCTTAGATCATTTGTTTTCGTATCTGTAATTGCCTTTGTGACATCCCCGTGTATTATCGTAATCTCAAATTCAGAGCCTCACTACTCATCCAACCACTCAAAAGTATCTCCTTCTGTGGCACTCTTTCCCATCTCAGTAATCATGGGTAGATGTGCTTCTGATTATACGTCTAGTTGCTTGGGCTAAAAATATTTGGGCAACTGATTCACCTCATGTTTTTATTCTCTCACTCTCCACATCCAGGACTTAAAATATAGATAGATAGATGATAGATAGATAGATGATAGGCAGATAGATGATAGATGATAGATAATGATAGATAGATGATAGATGATAGATGGATGGATAGATAGATAGATAGATAGATAGATAGATAGATAGATGATAGATTGATAGATGATAGATGATAGATGATAGATAGATAGATGATAGATGATAGATAGATGATATAGATGATAGATGATAGATGATAGACAGATAGACAGATAGATGATAGATAGATGATAGATAGATAGATAGATTACTAGTTCTCACCTCTTTCATAGCTATTATTAGGGTTTGAACCATCTTATCTCTGGACTCTAATTTCCACACACCACTAGGTTGTCTTTGCTTTTTCCTTTGGACACCGTTACCTCTTTTCTTTCTGTTTGTCTCTTCACACATCATCAACTAGCAAGGTTGATTTCAAATATAGCTCAATCCTGCAAAGACTTCTCATTTTATTCAGAATTAAAGCACAAATACTTACAAGTACCTCCCAAAACCAACGGGAACTGGTTCCTCATTACTTCCCTGACTTCTTCTGCCACCCTCCTATCTCAAGCAATCCTGTTGGCCTCCTTGTTCTTTAGCTACTGCCTCGGGCATACTCCTAGCATCCCACTTCAGCTATAGCTGTTCCTTTTGCTTGCAGATTATCAAATGTCCACCCTCTTTACCTCCTCTAGATTTGTACTGATATACCATTTTCTCAGGGATAATCTTAGAAATGCCCTGATCTAAATGTGAGACAAGATTCCATCAAAATCCTAGAGGAGAACACAGGCAACACCCTTTTTAAACTCGGCCACAGTAACTTCTTGCAAGATTCATCCATGAAGGCAAAAGAAACAAAACCAAAAATGAACTATTGGGACTTCATCAAGATACGAAGCTCTTGCACAGCAAAAGAAACAGTCAACAAAACTAAAAGACAACCTACAGAATGGGGGAAGATATTTGCAAATGACGTATCAGATAAAGGGTTTAGTATCGGAGATCTATAATGAACTTATTAAACTCAGCACCCAAGAAACAGACAATCAAATCATGAAATGGGCAAAAGACATGAACAGAAATCTCACAGAGGAAGACATAGACATAGCCAACAAGCACATGAGAAAATGCTCTGCATTCCTGGCCATCAGGGAAACACAAGTCAAAACCACAATGGGATCCCACCTCACACCAGTGAGAATGGGGAAAATTAACAAGGCAGGAAACCACAAATGTTGGAGAGGATGCGGAGAAAGGGGAACCCTCCTACACTGTTGGTGGGAATGTGACCTGGTGCAGCCACTCTGGAAAACTGTGTGGAGGTTCCTCAAAGAGTTAAAAATAGACCTGCCCTACGACCCAGCAATTGCACTGCTGGGGATTTACCCCAAAGATTCAGATGCAATTAAACGCCGGGACACCTGCACCCCGATGTTTCTAGCAGCAATGTCCACAATAGCCAAACTGTGGAAGGAGCCTCGGTGTCCATCGAAAGATGATGGATAAAGAAGATGTGGTCTATGTATACAATGGAATATTACTCAGCTATTAGAAATGACAAATACCCACCATTTGCTTCGACGTGGATGGAACTGGAGGGTATTATGCTGAGTGAAATAAGTCAATCGGAGAAAGCAAACATTATATAGTCTCATTCATTTGGGGAATATAAAAAATAGTGAAAAGAAATAAAGGGAAAGGAGAAAAAATGAGTGGGAAATATCAGAAAGGGAGACAGAACATGAGAGACTCCTAACTCTGGGAAATGAACAAGGGGTGGTAGAAAGGGAGGTGGGTTGTTGGGGGTGACTGGGTGACAGGCACTGAGGGGGGCACTTGATGGGATGGGCACTGGGTGTTATTCTATATGTTGGCAAATTGGACACCAATAAAAAATAAATTAAAAAAAAAAAGAAATGCCCTGAATAACTCCATTAAGTTTACAACCACTCCTTTTCTCAGAGCTCGTAACATTATTCTATTCTGCTTTTCAATGTTTTAATTTTATTTTTATGAGGTATAATTGGCATACTAGATCCTATTAGTTTCAGATATACAACCCCGTGATTGATATTTTTGTACACTATGAAATTATCTCCACAATAAGTCAAGTTACCATCCGTTAGCACACAAAGCTCTTATAATATTATTGACTATATTCCTTATGCCCTACGTGACATCCATGTGATTTATTTATTTTATAACTGGAAGCAGGTATCTCTTAATCTTCTCCACCCATATTGCCCACTCCCAACCTCTCCTCACTCAGATTACCAATAAGTTGTTTTGTGTATCTATGAGTCTGTTTCTATTTTGTTTATTTGTTTTGGATTACACCTATAAGTAAGTTCATATGGTAGTTTTCTTTCTCTGACTCATTTCACTTAAATACTATCCTCTAGGTCCATCCATGTTGCAAATGACCAGATTTCATTCTTTTATTTAATGAGTGAATATCATATTTTGTTTTTAAACACATTTTTCTATAGCACTTAAGTTGTTCTAACATAGTATAGGCAAGCCTCCTTATTTGGAGTTTCCATATTTAAGATTTCACCTATTCCCAAAATTTATTTGTAACCCCCAAATCGCTACCCAACATGTCATAGTCATTCTTGGACCTGTGCACAGAGGTGGGGAATTTGAGTCACCTGATATGTACATTCCTGGCTGAAGTCAGCAATGCCACATTCTGATTTTTTGTCTCAGGTTTACGCTTTAAATAAGTGAGCACACTTTTTCATATTTTTTGTGTTTCTTGCTGGTGATTTTTTTTCAAATGTCCCTTAAGTATCATGCAGAAGTGCTTTCTAGTGCACTTATGTGTTAGAAGGCTATGAGATGCCTTATAGAGAAAATTTGTACATTAGATAATATTAGTTTTCCAGATATAAGTCATGACGCTGTTGGCCATAAATTTAATGTAAATGAATCTGTGTACACATATTCATAGGCACACACCAAAAACCCTATAAAATATTATATTAATTGTAATTACTGGAAGTGATGAAAAAATAAACAGGTGTTCAAAATAATTTGATGATTGAATGTATCATGTAGTTCAGATTTTGTTTTAGTGGACATATATGGTAACATATGGAGAGATTAGCATGACCTATCATCGATCTGTTTATCTATGAAATTCTCTATCAACCTAACATTGCCTGGCATCTAGTATGTGCTCAATATTTTTCACTGAAAGAAGGGAATACATTTCTTATTCCTCAACCTCACTAGGACTGTAATAAAGGACACTTAACTTCATAAGAATAATGTGTGTTACTTTTTTATATTTAATACATTTACAACATTTTAAATGAATAAATATATAAACAAAATGGAAGTATTACCTTCTCACTTGCCTTTCGAAAACAAGCTTCAACATATCTAATCAAAATGCTTCTATTCTTTTAGAATTAATGAATAATATCCTAAAGTAATCTAGTAACTATCTAAACAGTAGACATGCTACAAAGAAAATATCTACATAATATCTATTTAGAGCACTGAAAAATTAATAAAAATCCCTGTAGGTTGTTGCAATGACAAGGACATTAATCTCTAAGTGGCAATACTGATATTTCTAATATATTTTCTAAATATCTTTCCATGACATTATAAAATTAATATTTTTCAGAAGTCCTTTTTTTTGTTATTAAGCAAAGAGAAAATAAGCTGTTTTAATGGATGAACTGCACTGACTGACAAAGAGCATTCAGGGAAATGCCACAGGGACCTTACCACCGGATCTCAAATATATATCATCAAAGACCATATTCCTAATAAAAATATAATGTAAACCATAAAATTATAATTGATTGCTAGCTAGGAACTATTTTCAATGAAAATAAAATATTCTTTAAATATTCTAGCATGTAAACCAGAATATAATAATTATTTAACTAAGAGCTCAATGGATTTGGTATATAAAATGGTGTTCATTAGTCAACTATAACTTTCATACCACTCTAACAACACAGTGGGTCTCAAATTTAAAGAAGAGTTTTTCACATGCACTTCTTTTGTCTACTATAATCTGTTATTATTTGTCTCATAGAATTCATGGAATGCATACAATAGTATGCTAACATATACTGATGGCCTAAGAAATTAAGTTAAACCATTTTGTTTAGTTTTGCAGAGTTCTTCAATTATATATTAAAAGGCAAAGATATTTCACACTCATAAAAGGAAGCTATGCATATTTCATACATATTTCATAGTGCATGTAAACAGCAAGAGTTTTCTCATTCTTTGCAAATGAGAATATGGAATTTTGCATAAAAATCACATCAAAAATATAATACATTCTGAGATAAATGAGATAAAGTTTTTGACATGTATTAACCATTGGATTAAATAAGAATCTTAGGGTGGCCCAGGTGGCTCAGCAGTTTAGCACCTGCCTTCAGCCCAGGGCATGATCCTGGAGACCCGGGACCGAGTCCCACGTCGGGCTCCCTGCATGGAGCCTGCTTCTCCCTCTGCCTGTGTCTCTGCCTCTCTCCTTCTCTCTCTCTCTCTCTCTCTCTCTCTGTCATGAAAAATAAATACAATCTTAATAAATAAATAAATAAATAAATAAATAAATAAATAAATAAATAAATTTTTCCTTTATTTAAAATTTTTTTTTAATTTTTATTTATTTATGATAGTCACACAGAGAGAGAGAGAGAGGCAGAGACACAGGCAGAGGGAGAAGCAGGCTCCATGCACCAGGAGCCCGACGTGGGATTCGATCCCGGGTCTCCAGGATCGCGCCCTGGGCCAAAGGCAGGCGCCAAACCGCTGCGCCACCCAGGGATCCCAATTTTTCCTTTATTTAGGTACTAAGCAAGACTTATAACTTACCAAATAGTTGGTAGTTATGTCATGACGTCATAGACTGTTGGCAAGGTGAGTATGATGTCTTTATTAAACACTATTATAGACAGTGTGCTTGTCTAATATCACATGTATGAATCATGAAACACAAATTTAATCCCTATTATTTTAATGATTTGTATGACGTTATAAAATGTTTCAATAAAAATCAATAGTACTAATAGTAGAAAAGCTGAAAATTAGTTAATATCTATGACAAACTAGGAAAAATCCCAATGTGGAATATTATGTCCACTGTATCTGGTTCAAGAGAAGCATTATGTATCACTCATAAGAATTATTGTAGTCTTGCTCAACAAAAAGAAAACGTTACTCCTTAGAGCTTGAAAGAAGTATGACATATATTAGAACATTTCTAGAAATTTACATAAATAATTCAGAATAAAACTATTTTGCTAAATAGTAGCCATTAATATGAGAAATGAATATATTTTAAGATAAACTTTCTAGATATCAAATGATTATTGTGAAAAATTGAAATTAAAAATAACTGAATGTTTAAATTTTACTTATAGCCCCATTTTTTTTAATTTCTCATATACCTGATTCGTGAAATAATAAATGTTTAATAAACAAATAAAAGGAGAAATGGGCAGTGAATGAAAATTCCTTGTCCTTCATGACTTTCTGTTTAAGCAATTAAAATGCAGATAAACATTTAAATTAATAGATTAATGTATAGAATGATAAATTGGTAGGTAAATTAGATAGATAAAAATAAATAGAAGGATGGATGAATGAGTGGTTAGATAAACAGATAAGCAGATTGTAGAAAACTATACCTCCCAAGTACATTTAGACAAATTAAGGATTGATTATCCATCATTCGTTTTTCAGAATTAGGTTCACTGTATATAAATGATATATTTATTTATCCATCTGTCAATATTTCCAAAATTATATTTTGCTATTTAATTTATCACCAGTGCTTTGAATTCACCCAAGATGTCATGAGTATGTAGAAGGTCATCTTTCTCTATTCTCCATTTACTTTTATACTAACAAGGATTAGATCAAACTTAGTTCTGGTGTAAGGTTACCTGGACTGATTAAAATTCTTTGCAGCACCTGGGTGTTGTGGTTGGTTAAATGTCCGACTCTTGATTTTGACTCAGGTAATGATCTCAGGATGAGATCAAGCCCAGCATCTGGCTCCTTGCTCAGCAGGGAGGCTGCCTGAGATTATCTCTGGCTCTCCCTCTCTCCTCCCCCACCAGCTCATGCGCTCTCTCTCTCTCTCTCTCTCTCTCTCTCAAAAATAAATTCATAAAATACCCTTTCTTCTTTAAAAATTATTTTCTTGATTTTTATTGTAGACTTACTAATTATAAGTGTTAATTTATTTTGCTATTACCTCATAATTATTTTAACAATGAAACTCCTATTAAATGTATTATTTTGTGAAATACTGGTGTTAAATGTATTATTTTGTGAAATCTTGGTGTTTAAATATTCAGACTTTCCACCCACAATTTTGGTGTTGGTAAATTAAATAGAGCTATAAAAACGTGGTGCATATGCACGTGCACACACCCACACATGTACACCTGGCTCAAGAATCAGAGAAATTGAATGAGGATCTCGGGAAAGTAGAGCAGTTTCTAGGCTGGCCACTGCCTAATTCCAACAAGGTGAAACTGCAGAAAGAATATTTCTCATTATGTGCAGTAGCTGACAATCTGCTGATCTATTCCTCTCTTGGTTGAAAGGAAACACATGGCTCATACACAGACACACACACACACACACACACACACGTGCACTCATTGAAATAGAAGAGAGGATTAAAATATGTAAGTGATGTGAACCTGCAACAGATAAGAGGGTATTTACAGAGATTCAATGGTCTTAGAATTTCATTCTCTTTTCCCCCCCAACCACTTCCCTTAACTTCTTTCATATATTTCTCCCCTCATTCCATATACAAGAACCACACTGTCCTTTTTTCTATTCTTAAATTTCAATGTTAGAGACTGAAAAACAAATTAACTTCATTGGTAGGCTTGTATTTTCTAGTCCTCTTTCTAAATGAATTGCTGTTAAATGCACACCTGTCTTAAACACTTGGCTAAACACACGTGTGTCTATGTGGGTGTGTGTGCATGCATATGTTCAAGTATGATGTAAAGCCCAGGATAATCTGACATCTGCACTGGTTCCTCCAAGTCATATTTTACCATATATGTATTGCATTTTTGCTCCTTGAATTAACTCTCTTCAACTTGGTTTCTGAGTCCTTAGATGCAATTCTGAATATAAGATGAGAGATAAAATATGTTTGAAGAGATAATATGCACGTGTCTATCTGCCTACCTATAATAGAAGTATGCAATAGTTTGATAAATTTAATAAACAATACTTTCTCCTTTCCAAAACTAGATACTGTTAATTAAAATATTTTTTAAAATATATGACTAAATTTGCTCTTTGCCCAGGTTGTCTTAGTGTCGGATAGAGAAAATTCTATTGTTTAATTCAGATACAAAATAGAAGTATCAGGAACCAGATGAGTTATATGATCTTATCCCTTTGCCTATACAATATTCCATTAAAATTGTATTGTTTAAACAATATCTTTACTTCCATCCTCAAGCTATCTTTTCTCACTTTATCATGAAAGAAATAAATATCTAGCTAACAACACAGGGAAGAAAGTTATTAACTGAGAGAATGTAATAGGGCATCTTTCTATATTTCCTACAGAGACATGTACAGTGGAAACAAAATCAATTGTGAGATACTAAAGCATTGTTCTACAACTCCATAATTTCCACAGATTTGTTGTTTATTTGTTTTCAGCAGCAAATTCAGTAATATGTTCTCTGAGCAACAAGAGTGCCAGTGCTATAATTAGACTTGAATAAAGTAAGGTTCTTGGAATAAAAGTTGTCAAAAAATTGATAGAAATCAACTTCAAAAGGGAAGAAAATATGTTTTTTAAAAAGGAATTTAAAAAGGAATTAAAGGAGTAGGGTTTTATTCCAATAAGTCAATATAACCCACTAAGAAGGTAAAGAAAAAAAGAAAACGAAACAACCAAAAATAAGCAGAATATAGCATAGAATCTAAGAATCTGAAAAATAAATTGATTCAGGACTTTTTTTTTACTCTGACAAAATAAGAATTTATATGGAGAAAGTAAGATAAGGAGTAACAACTTCCTAGTAACATGGGTGCAAATTAACTTTGGCTTTCAAATACAGAATTTTTTCCCAAAAAGATGTATAGTTATTATATATTCATTCATGTATGCATGCACACCACTAACATTTGTTGAGTCTTAACTGTATGAGATGTGCTGAGTTACAGATGGGGCTTAACACAAAGAATAAAGCTTATGTCCTAGCCCTGGGCAGGAGTAGTCGGGAGAGTGATAGACACCACTGGTGAACAAACGAAGGAAGAATATTTCATATGTGATAAATAACGGTACGGGGCATAGAGAGGCAAAGAGGGCACAGGGAAAAGAGGGAATAGTTGACCCTGGGATTAGGTGTTGCACAAGATGGAAAATTGATTCCACTCTTAAAAGATTGCGATCTTTTAGGCGATCAAGATGTGGAAGGTTGTAGTTGCACCGTGAAAAGTATGATGTGTTTTTCAGGCAAAAGATAATTATGATAATAGATGAACAAAAGCTTTTCTCATTTGTGATATTGTAAAGTCATACATGTATGTGTATTTTTTTCAAAGATGTTATTTATTCATGAGAGAGACACAGAGAGAGAGGGAGAGAGAGAGAGAGAGGCAGAGACACAGGCAGAGGGAGAAGCAAGATCCATGCAGGGAGCCCAATGTGGGACTTGATCCCAGGACCCCAGGATCATTGCCTGAGCCAAAGGCTCTACTGCTAAGCCCTCCAGATGTCCCTATATATGTATATTATATGAAGTTACATATATAATTTTATATCAGTGTATATACAGATATTTTTAAAGATTTTATATATTTATTTGGGAGAGAGAGTGGGAGAAGAGGGAGGGGAAGAAGGAGAGGGAGAGGGAAAGAGATAATCCCAAGCCCACTCCATGCTGAGTAGGGAGCCTGATACAAGGCTCCATCTCACAACCTTGAGATCATGATCTGAGTTGAAATCAAGTTGGCTAATTAACCAACTCAGCAACCCAGGAGTCCCTACCCTGATATTGATAAGCTGAAATACATTTATATCAGTGTGTATACTGACAGCTATTGCATAAGGGTATTAAAAAAATACTCAGATTGGGCAGCCCCAGGGGCCCAGCAGTTTACCACCGCCTTCAGCCCAGGGCCTGATCCTGGAGACCTGGAATCGAGTCCCATATCGGGCTCCCTGCATGGAGCCTGCTTCTCCCTCTGCCTGTGTCTCTGCCTCTCTCTTTTTCTGTGTCTGTCATGAATAAATAAATAAAATCTTTAAAAAATACTCAGAGATACATGGCAGAGATTTTAGTATTTAGTATTTCAAGCAGGGTCACAAACTTTTTTAAAGGTCTAGATATTTAACCTTTGCATACCAGTCTCTGTTACAGCTACACAACTTTGCCATAAAAGAGCTAAAGAAGCTATATATGACATAGAAATATATGGGATTGGCAGTGTTCCAATAAAAGTTCACAAAAACAGATGGAACCTGAATTTGGCCTACAGTCCATGGTTTGCCAATACCTGATTCAGAATATGGAGAGACCATGAAATGGTTTCAAGCAAGGGAGTGATTTAATCACATTTATGTTAGAAGAAAATCATTCTGATATAAACGTACAAAATGTATGAGCCATGTGGGAATGCAGGCATGTAGACTTAGAAAGCTGAGACAGTAGCTCAGGGCAAAGTAATCACCTGAGCTAAGATAGGACCCCTGGGTGTGGGCAAGATCAGATAAGCAAGGTGTAAGGAGATAAACTTAGAGGTGGTGATGGGTGGAGATTGAGGTAAGGAGAGTGAGAAGTACTGCTAGCTGTCAAGTTTCTGACTTGGATGATTTATTTTTATTTTTTATTTTTTAAGTGTTTATTTTAATTCCAGTTAGTTGACATACAGTGTTATTTTAGTTTGAGGTGTACAATATAGTGATGCAACACTTCCATATATCACCCTATGCTCATACAGACAAGTGCTCTCCTTAATCCCCATCACATTTTTAAACCACACACCCACTGGTAACCATCATTTTGTTCTTGAAAATTAAGTCCTTTTCTTGGTTTGTCTTTTTTTTCTTTCTGTGCAAACCTAGATTTTATTTTTATTTATTTTTTAAAAATTAAAAAAAAATTAATTGGAATTCAATTTGCCAACATATAGCATATCACCCAGTGCTCATCCTGTCAAGCGCCCCCTTGACTTGGATGACTTAAAGAAGTATAGTGCCCTTCACAATGCAAAGGAATAAAGAAGAAAGAATATATTTTTTAAAAAACATTAAATTTATATGAGAGAGAGAGAGAGCAAGAGCTGGGTGAATGCAGGGAATGGCAGGGATAGGGGGAGGGATGATCATGCTCCCACTGAGCAGGAAGCCTGACTCATGGCCCTGGGATCATGACCGGAGCTGAATGCAGACACTGACTGGGCCACCCAGGTGCCCTAAAGAATATTTTGAGAAACAGGTTTAATACCAATACTAATAGAGATGGTGGGGTGAAAACTATTGTATTTTTGAGGAATAGGTTTATAGCTACACTAAAAGATGGCAGGATGAAAATTGTTATACACACACACACACAGACAGGGTTGTTTTGTTTGTTGTTGCTATCTTTATTTATTTATTATTATTTTTACATTTTGATGAGGCTGCCCAGTGGCCCTTGTGACTCTAAAGATAGTTTCTGCCTTGGAAATAGCACCTAAAGTAGTCATTAGCATGCAGGTGGTATTTGGTAGTATTTGAATTAATTTTCAGATAAGCTGAAAAATGTAAGAGTGGAAAGAGAAGGCCAAGGAAAGACCCTGGGCCAAACTAATCTAAGAGGTGGTAAAGGAGTCACAGGAAGCCTGGAGAGGTAGGAAGAGGGGGACTCTGGATGTGTTTCTCCAATATGGAATACACTGTCAATCACAGAGAAGCAATATCTGTTTAATGGAATAATGTTTGATTATAGTGTATAATTATTTATAATACATAGCATCATGACTCACTGATTGGGAAGTCCCTGAAAAAAAAATACTAGATATAAAAGTTCTAAGCAATTAATTTAAATATTTTGGCCTGTTTATCCCACCTCATATTTTTCTAAGTGCTAAACTATTTTTAGAATAGAGCTCAAATGCACCAAAAAGTTTAGACATGTTTATTATAAAAGGTTTTAAGCCATGCATAAAAGAAAACAGCCAAAAGATTATAAGTAACGTGATTACATGATTATATGAACATATATTTCTTTTAACTTGAGCAGCTACCTAATTTTGCACTTTGTATTCTCTGCCATGACTATTGTTTTAAAGATCTCATTTATTTATTCATGAGAGACACACAGAGAGAGGCAGACAAGGAGAGAAGCAGGCTCCATACAGGGAACCCGATATCCAACTTGATCCCGGGACCCCAGGATCACGCCCTGAGCTGGAGGCAGGTACCCAACCGCTGAGCCACCCAGGCATCCCATCTGCCATATGACTATTAAATGCAATCTTCCATATATTTTCTCTGACCAAACTTTGAAATATCCACTTATTTGTGCAGAAAAAGAGACAAGTGTTCAAAATTTTCATAATAGAATTTCAATCATACAGTTTAATACTTTTGTTTTAAGTATGAGCCTATCCTTCTTCCACAGTTAAAGAGAATTCTAGAATACTGACCTCTATCAGATAGCATAACTTTGAATTATCCAACTCTCAATTTTATCTAAATGGCACTTAATCGATGATTGGAAATATATTCTAAAATTATCTCATAATTTTTTACTAACAGCTGTATATCAGCAATTTATCAAATTTAAGCAAATATAATTATGAATTAAGAATGTTTTAACACAAGACACAGATATCTGAATGTTGTTTATGCATTTGTGGTAAAAATGTCTCCAGATGTTCTTAAGTATCTGATAAATAAGCTCCAGTACTAAGTGTTACTTTTAAGTTAGCACCCTGTTCAGTGTTGTTTTCGGAATTTAATAAAATTTCTTAAATTCAATGGGTGCTACAGGTATGTTAGAATATAGAGCACCTGGCAAACATACATTTTAAAAGCATAGTGTGCAGGAATGATAAAAATAAACAATAAAACCTCTGCAAATGAGTAAACATGGTATCTGCATAGGAAAAGACAGTAGAAGAACAAAAGAAACTATGCAAAAATATCAAAAAAACCCTCAAAATGTATGGAAGCAGTTATATAACCAAGTTGATGTTATTTCAGAAATAAATGAATTAGTTATTTAACAACTAGAGAAATTTGAAACAAAACCAGTGGCATATCAGGCATGTAGTTTCATACACCCAGAATACCTATGGGGGTGCCCACAGGAGTGTTCACTGGCACGAACTATGACAGCTGAGTGGAAAACTATCTAACAACTTTTTAAATTAATGTTAAAGGGCCTAACCTCTTTGATTCAGCAATTCAAAACCTCATACCACTTCCAAACAGGTCGAGCACCTCTATATGAAGAAATATATTAACAAATATTTTAATGTAGAATATATAATGTAATCCATTACAGATATTATATATGTATAGACATCTTTATAAATATACTTATATATTTTTTCCAAGGATACATTGTGAGACAAATATAAAAACAGAGCAAATGCTCATTATTAAAGAGAGATTAAAACTTACGGCAAAGTCATACTGGGCAATGTTATTTATTTATTCAAAGCAAAGATAGATTTGGGGCATCTGGGTGCCTCGGTTGGTTAAGCGTCTGAGTCTTGATTTTGGCTTGGGTTGTAATCTCGGGGTGTAAGATCCATCCTGTATCGGGCTCTGTGCTGGTTGTGGAGCCTGCTTGATATTCATTCTCTCCCTCTCCCCTGTCTAAAAACAAAACAAAACAAAGATGGGTTTATTCCAATTGATTTAGTGGGCTTTCCATAATTAATAGAATTATGGTAGTTTTATACCAATTTTTCCATAGTCAACACATTGGTATTAAATCTTTCTATACTTTCATATATGCAAATTAAGGAAATAAGCAAGAACGTATTTTAGGTAACTAACACAGGTTAACTGGTAGTAGGGATTGTGGGAAGGAGGAGCAGAGGCTAATTAGACAAACATAAAAAAAGAAAAAGAGACTGAAAAAAATTAGTACATATGATTGTATGTCATTGATGTATTTATCTATGGAAAATTTGAAAGTTATATGCATGAAAGTATTTGTAAAATAGATTTTAAAGGCCATAAGAATCGTTTCTTTCATGGATAATTGGAATATTCCTTTCTGGTAATAAGCTGCATAATTGATCTCCCGGTTTTCTTACTTTAAGTTTCAGGAAACTCCAACTGAATACTAAATTGTAGTAATTCAATTAGCTTTCATAGTTAACATGTTTTCTTCTTCCTTTATCATTTTACATTATTAGCTTTCTTTTTACGTGTATTTAATAAGTATGCATAGGTGAATAAAATATATATACATTTTTATAGATCCTTTGAAAAATGTATTCCTCAGCATCTATATGATTCATTTTAACCACATCTAATGTTGTAAAAACTGAAGAAAGTTATAATACTGAACAAGATTAAATTAAGCATCTCAAAGATTGAGACTATTGCCAATGTCTGTTACCATGTTTCAAGAGGAACAAATAAGAGATTACTTTTGACTCTGCCAAAGATTGTTAGGGGAGAACACAATAATTTCTAGGAACCATAAAGCATATTAAATAAAGTTGTTATTAAAGACACTGGACTTTGTCACATTTGATTTGAGAAACTTCCATTATTACTTCCCTATCTCTGAAAATTAGATCTCTTGCTAGTCTGTGCAAAGCAATTTTCAAGGAGGACAAGATTGCTACATCATTGATCGACTTCTGTTTAAAGACAGTTATAAAAACCATGGGAAGTGACATTGAGAGAAAAGGTTGGTCCCTCTCTTAGGAATTAATATAATAATAATAATCCAATTTTTATTTTACAAACTGGACTTCACATTTCAGAAACAGAAGTTGACTTACTGACTTCAACACTTCCAGAGATTGGAGGCACCATTCATTCTTTTTTTTTTTTTTTTTCTCTATTACTGTGTGTGCTCTGGCACTATCATTTGCCTTAAGCCAAACATTTTTTTTTCTCAGATTTCGAACAAGACTGAATTTTAAATAGTAAAATATTTTTGACTAATATGCATACTCTTTGAAGAAAAGTTTAATGCATTCTTATAACTGGAATTATGAATATTTAAAGATTTAACTGTAATTTTGGAAGGATGAATGATAATTCTAAAGCATTACCTAGTTACTGTGTAACAATAAATATTTTAATATTTAATATTTAACTGAAGTCTGCTTGTTTTTTGAGCTTGATAAATTTAATTTTGTGGTATTAGCTATTTAATAAAGCTATTGTTTAGGTTGCCTTTAGAAATATTTTACTTCTAGGATTAAATATTGATATTTAAAATATTGATATTTAAAAAATCTTAAAATACATGCATGAAATAATTGAGACTAAAATAAGTTAAGTTCTTTGCCCACAATCACTCAGATACTAGGGAGGAAAGAAATAGTTAACAATCTAGGCTCCCAACTGTCAATTGTTGTCTTTCTTGATGACCAAGATATTTCATGCAGCATTATATATTTGTGCAAATCTGCAGTATTTAGCACTCTCCTGAAAGCTAAATAGTGCTTTGATTCTTAATTTTACCCAAATTTTGTTGTATCGTACTTTGTGTTTTTTCTGAGTTCTTTATTTTGTTTTTACTTCCAAGATTTTATTTCTAATACACCTCTGAAAATCCCAAGTCAAGAAAGTTCCTGTACAGCGTTCTATGAGGGATAAAGGATCTTTTGTTAGGCGGTATGTGATATTGACCTTAGGCTTAGAGCAAGAGGGGATGCAATCTCTTTTCAGCCTGCTGGATTTCCTTCCATATTTACCTGGCTTACTGATTATGTACTCTGAATGGACACCTGGCCAAAAAATTCTAGGCAAGTCAATGTTCTATGCCCCTGACATTGCAATTCACCCTCAAAGTCTTATTTGTTCAGAAATAAAAAAATAAATAAATAAATAATCTCCAGATCATTGGGTCTTAACATATGGACACCATGAAAACGAAAAGGACAAAGGAAAGAAATACTAATATTCTAAAAAATGCTCCTCATAGGATTTAGAAAACAGTCTAAATTGAATAGTAAGTGAATGGTAACAAGCTAAAGGTTTGCTGAATTATATTTTACTTCATGTTGTATCTTTGTTTAATTTGACTTTATTATATTATTTAAGAGATATGTAGATATTTTTTTCAAACCAAGACAATAAAACTCACACTGTTAAACACGTGGACTGATGGACTCATCATTTTGCCTCCCCAAATTATTTCATATTATACCTGTCCCTCATGTCAACACACACACACACACACACACACACACACACACACACACACACTTGATGTGCTCAACAAAAGTGTTAAGAGTCCAGGGCATGAAAGACAAATGAAGAACTCTGTTTCTCGAGCTCTGGTGAGACTTTAAAATCTATTAAACTATATTCACCCTTAAAAATGCTGTCCATTACATATTCTTCAAGATTTGAAAGAGAAGGTGATGGCGTGTATTAAATCGGTTCACTGAGCACTGAGCAATGGCTTAAGGGAAGGTGAGCTTGACCTGAAAGACTGTAATAAAGACATGACCACTTTGTTTTCTGGATCAACACTCCTCTGTGCTATTCCTGTCCTGTGATATGTTGTTTCACAATATAAAGGATTATTAAAAATAGCATTAATATCAAGAGGTTTCCTATGTCCACCCTTGATAGAAGAAACAGAGAATTCGCTTTTGCAGTAGAAAATTACAGTTAGAACCTATGTATATAATGTAATGCAAAATAACTCATGTGTATAGTGGTGCCTGAAAACATCCAGTGTGTGAAATTCACTCGGCGCCTACCATCCTACATATATGCTTAATCTCTATCTGGTGGTTAGCCATTATTTTCAGACTCTAAAGTTATATCAGAGACACTCTCTTCTGCCAAAAGGGAAATCTCACTTGTGCGTAAGATGAATATGACATCTCTGGTTATTACATGGACATTTGTCTGATCATCAATCTGACTTTTTCTGATTTGGGTTTATGAGAAAACATCATATGGTTTTTGCATTTATCTTTAGTTAAGGAATAACTTTGAACTTGTTATGCATATAAAGTCCATATTAGATCAAACCACATTTATTATGCACCTTTCTGTATTTATAAAGTGATTGTGCTTTTTAGATAAACTTCATAATATACTCTCAGGTAGGTGATATATCAAAGACAAGACTACTGTGAAGCTAGTGAGTCTTTAAGGCTGGGCCATAGTATAAAGAGAAACCCTGGGATCAGAGAGACAAAACTAAAGAAACCAAAGGCTATTACCCACAAGAATTTCACATCTGAATACGTAATGGGTATGGCATACTTGGACCTGAGCTGAGCCCAAACTTCCTAAAAAAATATATTTCTTCTAATGATTGAGATATGGCCACAACTTTCCTTAAATATGCAGATATATCATGGTGCACTTTTTCTTTTTTTAAAATTAAATTGATTAATTGATTTGTTTCTTGGGGGGGTCATTTTTACTGGATTGGATTATAGTGAGATACATAGTAAAAGGATTATTGAGGTCTCTAGTTAGGACTTGCGGGTAAGGATGAAATCCAAGAGAGGGAACTGGAAAGAAAATCAAAGTTACATGAATTGGATAAGGAAAACAAAAGAGTAGGAGAAAGGCTATCGTTTGCTGAGCTGATAGATACCCAGGACTCAACAGAGATCCCCTAAACACTAATTTTAATACAGAAAAGTAAATCCAAACATGTAAATCTATGAATCTGAGCCTATCCATATCCATCTTGCTTTTCTTTAAAATAAGATAGTTTCAGAGTTAGATAAGCTAAATTGAAAATATTCTCTGCTGAAGTCCAGAAAGGGGCAGGGACTGTCATCTGAAACAAATGTTATTGAATTGATGGAATTGAATTCATTTGTCTACCACACTAAACCATACAGCAATATGTGAAATGATAATTACTACATCCCTAGTTTTAGAATTTTGATATATTATTTTATGGTACACTCCTTCTGGTGGTTTTTTTTTTTTTCAGCATTCCAAGAAAACATGATATTACTGTTTGATGCCTCCTTGCATTTCCTGAATTTTGTGATTCTAATTAACATTTGTTTTACCAAACTGGTGTTACTCAAAATAACTATAAAAGCTATGGCCATTTTTTTGGCAGCTGCAAATATCAAAAAGAGATTAGATTGATGAATCATTAGTCATCCTCTCACCTGGTCCAGAGCACACATTTTAAACTAAATTTTGCTAGAACAATGGGATTAGAACTTCATAAAAGGCAACCTTTGTATATTAGTATACGAGACACACCGAGAGTGGTAAATGGGTTTCTTAAACCTGAGGTTTCTGAATAAGCCCTCACATGAATATATTTTTCTGTAGTTAAAAAAAAATGTTTTAAAAGTACCTTTTAAAATCACGACTATGTGAAATGATAATTGGATGGCATAGAATCTTCTGTTGCTTTATCTATATGCTGACAGGATATCTGCAATTTATGAGAGAAATCAGCCATGTTATGCCAAATATATATATTTATATTTTAGTTTATATTTAAAATAAATAAATAAATAAATAAAAATAAATATACTATATTTATTTATATATTTATATTTATATTATATATTTATATATTATATATAATATATTTTATATATTTTATATATATTATATATATATAAAACAACATGAAACAAAATATATATATATGTATATATTTTGTTTTTGAACCAAAGGGGAAAAAGATTCTAATTCATGGTCAATTAGAATTAAAGACCATGGGAGTTACTGGAGTTTGGGGTTTTGTTTTATTCTTGTTTTTCTAATGGAGAGGATAGAACTGCAGACATAGAGGTTGGGATCTAGGAGTTACCCACAAAGTAGAAACTAGAGCACAAATCCACCAAGTCCCAACTCAGGACACTGCACTGGCCCTTCCTATGTATTGACTCATTCAGCTTTCCCAACTACCAATGAAGAAGTTGCTACTCATACTCATTTTAGAGATGAGGAAGCTGAGCTGTAAGTAACTTGTCCAGGGTAATGCAGCCAACTATTTATTGTAGCTAAGACTCAAACCAAGGCAGTTTGACTACAAACTCTGATTTTATTGCAGTGCTATGTGTAATCTAAAATTAAAAATTAAAAAATGTCATCAATATCAATAACTGACTCAAAGAACCAAGGACACAGCAGCAATAGCAAAAAGTAAAACCCTCAAATATGAGGCAATGCAATGCTCTACTGAAATAACTGGGGTTATCATGGGGGCATTAATTTTACTGTGAACACACACAGGAGTTGTACATATACACACTGTGAGGCACGCACATACACATATAAATGAAGAAATTAGAGTATCTTAAAGTGCAACTGATATATGCCTTCTCTTTTTAAGATTTTATTTATTTATTCATGAGAGAGGCAGAGATATAGGCAGAGGGAGAAGCTGCTCACAGGGACCCCAATGCGGGACTTGATCCCAGACCCCGAGATCACGCCCTGAGCCAAAGGCAGATGCTCAACTGCTGAGCCACCAAGGTGTCCCTGGTATAGGTCTTCTTAAACAGATGTCTTATTTCTTCAGGCTTCATTAAAATCTAAACGTTTTTAGTACATGAGGAGTTCGACTTAATTATGATATAGCACATTTACATCACAGGAGACTCAACCCTTCTAAAGTAATTTAATTAGAAATTCAAAACAAGTAAATAATCACCTCAAAAATAATGTGAATATCTATAATGTTTGGGCTTAATACTTCAAGCTTAGAGCAACTCTCCCTCCTAATTCCTGGAAAATGAATGAGGAGGTACTGCATTTCATTTATGATTGCTGAATCCATATGCATACATACATATATAAAGAAAGTGCAAGGTGGCAAAAGAGATAATAAGGAAATCAAATCCTCCAGATAACATAATAAGCTAAAATGTAGTCTTCAAGAAAGAGTCTTGGAAGAAAGCATACAATTTCAAACAAAAAGAGCAGATTCCATGTGATGCTTCTATTTCCCTTTTGAAAGTAAGATCACTGATAATGTTGATGCCCCCTTCCCCTCACCATCACCCCATCAAGTTTGAATAGATATCAGAGTTATTAGTAGTTACTAATAACAAACAGTAGTTAATCGCAAAGGTAAGTGCTGTATTTCCAAAAACAAAACCTAGTCTGTCAGAAACGTGGTCTAACGATGAGCTTTTCACCACATGACATTATTTAATAGAAAAACATGTTGAAAATCCAATCTCTATGTAAGTACATAATCTACATAGAATATAAAGGTAACTACAACTAAAAACATTAAAAGGCTTAATTCTCACTGTGGAAAAGATGGGAAGACACTTCCCTTCTCCTTTCCTTAGAGCACTTATTTTAGAAAGCTTGTAAGTTTGAAATGTTGGGAATATCTTTTTAAAAGCTAAATAGCCTCTTGCTAACTTTAACATGCAAGAACATCTTACTCAAGGAGCTGGGAACTATCTCTTCTAAATGTGATCTTCAAGGAAGATGTGCACCCAACCCCTTCTCTTTGTGGGGTGGGTGGGGGCAGGTAAGAGCTTCAGATAGTGGGCTTCTTGCTCCAAGATGCAGACCTATCTTCTGTCATACAGATGTGAGAAGTTCATTTTCCTTCCAATTAAGTCAATTAACGAACACAGATGGCCATGCCAAAGACCAAGTGAATCTAGGATGAACTCCCTGTGACCAAATGGTGCTATCAAGTCCTCCCATTGAGGAGTAGTTATTGTTTGTCATGAGAATGCGTCTGAAATGGGCTGTGTCCCTGTGGCAACATAAAAGAATGGACCTCTGTCTTTGCAAACTCTTTTGAGTTGCCTCTGATGCATATAACATTCTTCTTCAATGCCTACTTAATAATAAAAATTGTTTTCTTTCTCTTCTGCCTTTGTGGAAAGGTTTCCTGGTTTGGAAGGAGATTTTGTTTTTATTTTCCCAACAGGTGCCACCCAATACAAAGGGAAAATTCATTGTTCCATATTTGATTTAGAGACCTTAAGTGTAAATTCAATGGAAAATAGTAGATGTAAAACTATATCTTATTCATGTTTCGTCCTTGATTGTATTCTCAACAAACTAATTTTGCTGAGAAACAGCAACTTTTTACTGCACAAAATTTGGGTCTCTGACACCTTTTAAATAATTAAAATAAAGAAATACTTGTTTTGCACCAAGCCTTTGAATTAATATTTCTTATATGTTTCTTCATTTAAAAATATATGAATTAGAGTTCTAAACCAAAATAACAAAAGCTACCTTTCTCCCTCAACTCATTAGTGATATAACTTGTATTGTTTGATAGTTTACCTGTGATGTTAAAATGCTGTTATATCTTTCCTGGGTCAAGACAGAGAGCACTGAAGCAGAGAAAAGAGAGAAAGGTTTCCACAAGCCAGCTATGCTCTGCTGCTCATTGCATTTGACATGCTTCATGATGAGTGAGGGATACACAAAGTACTATGTACAGCCCTACTGCAGCCAGATATAATTATATCAGTGAATATTTGAAAGTATAGCTATTTCCAAGTGTGGAATCTATGAAACTAGATAATATGATTTTAAAAACCAAGATAATATAATTTTTAAAACCACAGTTTATGTTGCCCTATGCTGTTACCACTGCCGATATTTATCAACTTTCAATGAAAATATAGGGACTTTGAAGAAAATTACGTCTTTGATCCCACCTCAAATAAACATTGCAACACAGCTCTGACATTATTATTTGCTAAAAATACCAGAGCATGTCTCGCTAGATTTGATCTTTCTTCTGTCTTCAGACATATGGAATTGGCAAAATAATTAACAAGTGAATTATGAAACTCGAGTGAGACAATCAATCTATGACCTCTAACCTAGTATGGTGTTGTTAAGTAACCATGAGACTTCTCTGACCTTCAAATCCCACAACTGTGAAATCAGAAAGC
Organism: Vulpes lagopus; assembly: GCF_018345385.1. Classification (NCBI taxonomy): domain Eukaryota; kingdom Metazoa; phylum Chordata; class Mammalia; order Carnivora; family Canidae; genus Vulpes; species Vulpes lagopus. The sequence continues at coordinate 127,936,789 of NC_054829.1, read as the reverse complement.
TACTTTTCTTTCTTCTCCCTCCTGTTTCTTTGCTTATTCATTCATTTTTATTGTTGTTTTCTTGTCCCTGAAAATCAAATGAGATGGTCTCTATAGAAGCAACTTGTAAAATTTCAAGTACTATAGAGATATCATTACTTATATTTACTCTCTTTTCAAGCTGATTATTGATAAATGCTAACACTCATCCGTTGTTTCCTGAGCATCTATTTGAAATTTCTGGTGTTCAGTAGTTCTAGACTCTTTTCAGTACTTCGTTGGCTCCAACGGTTTGGCAGGATACTGAACTATGACAGATAAAGTCAGAATAATCTGCAATTTTAATACTACTGAAAGAACTTGCTTAAAAGTAGGTTGGGTTCTCCTTTTTTGGCTCTATAATCCAAATCCTGGCATTCCTCAGTTCTCTATTCCTTTTATGTATTAAACATCTTCGGATGTATTTTCTGATTAAATCCAGGGGTGTGCTCATATACATTCATTTACACATTGATGAAAAATAGGACATCCTAGACATGAAACAGTGCAATTATAATTAGAGATGGCCTTCTGATCCACTCCAGGAAATTGCTTAAGTCCATGTTATAAATGTAGAGGCATATGGAGATGAAATTCGTAGATGTCATGTAAATCCTCAATAGGCTGGAGTGGAAACAAAGTATTAAGTGCTCAACCAGGTAGGTGGTATTGCTGCCCATGCATGTGGAGTGATGAGAGCCCAGCTCAACAATAAGCTTTAGCAATTGCTTCAGTGAATCCTTAGAAGACGTATCATTTTTTTTTTTAATTTTTATTTATTTATGATAGTCACAGAGAGAAAGAGAGGCAGAGGCATAGGCAGAGAGAGAAGCAGGCTCCATGCAACGGGAGCCTGATGTGGGATTCGATCCTGGGTCTCCAGGATCGCGCCCTGGGCCAAAGGCAGGCGCCAAACCGCTGCGCCACCCAGGGATCCCGAAGACGTATCATTTTTATTTGTACCTTCATTCATTCATCTTTTCCCAAAACGTATTGAGATGGGTAACAATAACAATACTTAAAAAAAAAGTGAAATTGAAATTTAAAAAAAAAAGTATCTGTGGAAGATCTATATGAGAAAAAGAGTCCCAAGGAAAGGAAGACCACCTGCACAGGCCATACATGAGTATCCGATTGTTTATTCAGCTTGGAAGCCGTCCAGAGAAAAGGGTGAAACATGTCACTAGCAGAATTGTCATCATCTGGAAGGAAACATTAGTTCCTTAGGGGAAGTAAGCTATACCTCTCATACTTTTACAAAAGCAAAAAAAGGAAAAAAACAAACAACAACAACAACAAAAAAGAGAAAACAAACTTAAAGCTTTACATGGGGCTCTATCTAAAGAGCCCAGAATGATAGTTTTTTGTTCTTTTTTCCTTTTCATCCAATCTTCATAAAGATAATGACGTTATAGATTTCAAATGGCCAGATAGTATTACTTCTTTAGAGAACCAAAGGGCTTAATATTAAAATAAAGCTCACTAAGCTAAGGTCTGCATGGTCTGGCTTTTAGGGATAGATAAAATATCTAGAGGAGTGGCTAGATTGGCTATGATCCAAACTATTTGACACAGATAAGTTCTCTAATCTAGTCTGTTATTGGAACTGAAGAACAATACAGACTAATGTATTCTCAGATGAGAACCTAGGGCGCTGGCTTTATGAAATGCTGATAGATGGTTAATTCATATGCATTAAAAATCAGACAATGAATAAATATAATCAAGAATTACTCAAGAATTGATGGCTAGTTCAATTTAGACTCATAGGTGGTATAAAGTAGTTGCTGAAGATTGTGTCAAGCTTTATTTAAGTACACATTTCTTTTGTACATGCAAATTTAATCAGGTTAGCATCAAAACTCCAGGCAAGTCATTTCAGTGTATGAGTATTTCTCCTTGATAACTCAGATTTCAAGATGCATGTAGTTATAATTTCTGAACACAGATCACCATATCTCTCCACTGAGCTTGTAATTCTTTTATCACTGAAAGTATAGTACTTATGTAGTTATCAGATAAGAAATATTTAAAATAGTGGTTTTTAAAAAATAATTATATGAATTATAAGTACCAACTAAGAACCGCTTGTATCTAATTTATCAAAGCATTCTACAGGGCCTGCCTATTCCCAAAATAATGAGGAAGATATCTCTGATATATGCAAGACTGGTGTGATCCCAAAATTTAGAAATACGCCACAGTGGCAGAGTCTTTAGTCATAAGAAAGAATGAAATCTTGCCATTTGCAACAACATGGGTGGACCTGGAGGGTATCGGTGCTAAGTTAAATTAGGTCAGATTGAGGATGCTAAATTCACTCTGATTTCACTTGTAGATAGAACTTAAAAAACAAAATAAACCAGAGATAATCATAGATACAGGAAACAAACTGTTGATTGCCAAAGAAGAGGGGTTGGCTTTGGGTGAACTAGGTGAAGGGGATAAAAAGAAACAAACTTTGAGCTGTAAAATGAACAAGTCATGGGGTTGTAGTGTACTCTACAGGGTATAGAGTCACTAATTGTGTAATGACTTTGCGTGCGGCAGATGGTTTTGTCACGGGGATCATATCAGAAGGCGTGAAAATATTGAATCACTATGAAGCCAATAGGATATTGAATGTCAGTTAACTTCAATAAGAAAAGCATTGCTTCCACTTCTTTCTAGATCATATTTCCCTGCCCCCCACCTCTTGTTAGGTGTGGCCATGTAAATGATGCCTCTCCCACATCAAACCCATATGAAAACATCTTCCCCTCATCCTCCATACTCTTTTCCCTCCCCCAGCTGGGAATTGTTGCTGAGAGCAAACTGGGAAGACACATGTGAAAGGTGCAGTGTCTCTAATGTTTTACTATTGAATTATTATTATTAAGAACTAAGCACCTCCCCAACCTGTGTCTGGCATTGCTTTCGATACCCAAATGAGGGATAGAAATCTGTGGTTTGGAAACATTGCACATTTAAGGGGATATTTTTCACTAATGTTAGCTTGTTCAAGTCATTTAATGTCCTGCGCAAGGGAGATCTTACTTCTACAGGAGAGGCATGTCACTTCTTTGTCTTTCTATGTATCTGTGAAAGTTGGTCTTTAAATTTGTGTTCCCATTTGGATTAGTTTAGTTGTAGCTTGTATGCTCCAGCTTCTTTGAACTCATCTCTTATCCCTCTTTTTATTTTATTTTTTTAAAGATTTTTTTAAAATTTATTCATTAGAGAAAGAGAGAGAGAGGCAGAGACACACAGGCAGAAGGAGAAGCAGGCCCCATGCAGGGAGCCCGACGTGGGACTCCATCCCAGGACTCCAGGGTCACATCCTGGGCCAAAGGCAGGCACTAAACAGCTGGGCCACCCAGGGATCCCATCTCTTATACCTCCTTACACTCCAGCCACTCACTTCATTTTCGGTCGTTCCATTACGTCCGTGCTCATTTATGTTTTAGAACTCCTGTCCTTAGCTTTCCCTTTTCACTGTTCTCCTTTCCTTTCCTCTTTGCATGATTGACTTCTCATCTTTCCTGTGTTAGCTCCAAGGTCATCCTCCCTGATAGCTGTTTTGTTGTTCACACGAGCATAGAACACCTGCCACTTGACTTCTCATATCCCATTGCTGTACTCAGCATTATCAGAATTTAGCTTCTTTGTTGATTTTTGTTTGTTTGTTCGGATGTGTGTGAGTGTGTACGTGCATGTGTTTGTCTCATCTCTAAATCTGGCCTCCACTATGAAAAGGCTTTGTCTTTTTTATTTCCCAAGTTATCTTCAGTGCCTCAGATAGATAATTTCTGTTACACAATAGGAGTTTGACAAATATATTCTTAATTTAAAATGAGCACTGCCTGTCAAAAATAGACCAACAGATTAAGCATTGGCTTGTTAAAGCCAGTGGGTGCTCAATAAATATTTCTAGTATAATGGCAGTTTATCTTCAAGTATTACTGAGCAAACTAATTTATTTACCATAAAGCTGCATTATTTGGGAAGATAAGTAAATATTGACATGGTTGAAATTCCATAAAAGTTTTATGGGTACCTATTTAACATTTCATAAAAATTGAAATGAATCTATAGTGCTTTATGTACACCATAACCTCATAGTTAATGAAGACTTTACTGCCTTTGAAGAAAGTAATTAAAAGGTGACTTATTCATTGATTTTCTTACAAGATTCAATGAACTTTTAAACATAGTATTATTGCATTTTGAAATTAATGGAAATATGAAAACCATGTTTAGATTCTTTAAAAATCACACTGATGTCTTTTATTTAAGTCCAATCAAGTACACCTTTAGAAAAATGGAGTTGCATTTAATAGATATTATATACTTTTGCATAAATGGCTTATAGAATAAGTGACAAGGCGGTTGTTGAACATAAAAACAATTTTGATTTGATTAATTTGTAATTAAGCTCTTCACAGTCACTATGACTTGATTTAAGTTATATTATTTATAAGACATACATTTTTAATTGCAAAACATATTTAGAAAATCAATTAATTTTCTTTCAAGTGACGTGTTAAGGATAAAAATATTTTTAAAAGTTCAGGGATCCCTGGGTGGCGCAGTGGTTTGGCGCCTGCCTTTGGCCCAGGGCACGATCCTGGAGACCCGGGATCGAATCCCACGTCGGGCTCCCGGTGCATGGAGCCTGCTTCTCCCTCTGCCTGTGTCTCTGCCTCTGTGTGTGTGTGTGTGTGTGTGTGTGTGTGTGTGTGTGACTATCATAAATAAACTTAAAAAAATATATTAAAAAAAAAAGTTCAAAAATTATGAAAATAATTTCTTTTAAAAAGTAGAAAAGCTCATTCATTGTTTTCATTTGAGATAGGTTTTATCCCCATTTTTTCAATAAACATGAAAAAAGAGCCACTATACTTCAATAGCATGCATATGTGGGAAGCTATAATTTACCAGCTTTCATATTTCTATTTACTTGTATATGTATTTTTTCTTTATTTATACATTTAAAATATATTTTTCTTTATTTATACATTTAAAATAATGTACTACCCATTTATCTCTTCTCAAATTGAAATAATACTGAAAAAAAAAACGATTAAAAGATCTTATTCTTTCCTCAAGGAAATTATAGTTTATTTAATAAGACCAATGAATAGACGATGAATCACAGGACAACATACATGATTAATGAATAATGTGGTATTTATGTGTTACTGAAGATATGAACAATATGGAACAATAGATTCACTTTGGGTAACAGAAAGATTGCAGAGAAATTAGCATGATCCTGTCAATAAAAAACCTGTTAAGTCCTCTTTTTGAGAAAAATGTGCTGGAGATATGTCCCCCTTTTAGAAGGGACAATATTGAATTAAGGAAAACTATCATGAAGTACTCTTTTGGAATTTAGATCATCTTTATTTATTAAGGAAAATTACTTAACTTATTTCTGCAAGCTAAAAAAATTAATTTATCACGTTATAGAAAAACAGTATAACTAATCAGTTTAAGAAACTTTCTGTACGAGATTAAGTTTTATTAAACTTTTTTCTCTATCATAAAGGATACATTTTGCAATTTCTATTCTTGTGTTTACTTTCCATTCAATAGAAATGAATAAGAACTCTTGTTGTTGACTAGTTTTATTACAGAGATTGACTTGTCTAGATTGTAAACATTTATATTTTTATGAATGTCAGAGCTTGTAAAATACATTTTAATAATTGTGGAATGTCATAAACCATGAAAAATGCAGTAAATAGTGACAGTTTATAAATATAAACATTGTTACTCACTTCAAGTATAAATGAACTTGAAATGATTTTTTTTTAGATGTTAGCACCTTAAATAGAATTATTTTCTTACAGACATTATTAAATACCCCAAAGTGATTTATGGTATTTAAAACAGCTGCCCTTTCCTATATCCCATCTACACTGTTAAAAATAAATGGTCTTTGAAAAGTGTCAGAATCCAATTATGGATTTATATTTGTTTAAGTGCTTACTTCTTTTCCAATAGCTTCTTACAAAAAGCTCATAGCATAGATTAAGGGAAAAATAGATATAATACTAAGGACAATCCAATCTTAAGAGCTTTAAAAGGAGTATGTTTAGCATACAGTATTTGTATACCAAGGAGATATCTATTTCTCCCTTTTTTTCCCCTGAATTCATGGTGAAGGGAGTTGACTGCTCCCTATAATCTTGCAAATGGCAACATTTAAAGAATGTAATTAAGAATACAAAAAGAACTCATGCCATTAGTTTAGTCTCTCAATTTCCTTTCTTTTCAGAGCCTAACTCAACTGCCTTAGTAGATACGGATTGTCCCCAGTTCAAATAATGACCAAAATATTTAGCTCTAGCCTCATCTTTTTTTTACAACTAATATTAATTCATGTTTGGATCACCTGACCATGACTGGGTAAAATGATATTAGTAACTTTTCTACTTGTTTTTTTAGCCCCAGTCACCTATGATGAATTTATTTTCATAATTGGGAATTTGATTTGCATTCACTCATTTACATGCCTAAAATGAATAATAACACATAACTACGTTTCAGGGTTGTGCCTTGTACATAGTTTTTACTTCATACGTTGTCAACCTTCCTATTTTGCACTGCTCACTGGTTATACTGCTAATATCATCTTGATTTATAGCAAGAACCATCATCGTACACCCAAAGGTAGCACTCCTATCTAGGTTCCCAAGATCTTGGAAGATGAGAACAGTATAGCTTTCTCAAAAAAGACTGCAGTACTTTTCTAGAAACTAGTAACCTATGGACCCTTTAGTTGATACCATCTGCTTAGCTTAGGATCACATTCATACACTGTGGATCCCAGAATCCCTACTGCAATGTGTTATTAACTTTGAGATATCTTGTTGCTTTATGTTTGACTTCCTATAAAAGATGAGGTGTCTGAAAATTGACTAGAGTCCATGGCAAAGGTTAGACATTATGCTTGTCTGCTGAACTAAATATAAAAAATGAATAAAATAGAGATTATTTAATATGGAACAAAAGCAAAATTTAGACTTAAAACATTTTTTTCCAGAATAAATAGTTACTTTCAAAAGTGTTGGAATCTAATCTATCATTTGTATGGTCTGATTTGTGTGAATTTCACATATCCTCAAAACTAACCTGTCCCTGCTATAAATAACTGGCTAACCTGTCAAATTAGAAGGAATAATATTAGGATTTTGGCTAAAAACACAGAACGGCATAGTGAAAATAAACATGTAATCTTTATTACAAAAATTGTATTTTAGGGGCAACTGGGTTGCTCAGTCAGTTGTGTGCGTTAGGTTCAGGTTATGATCCTGGGATTCTGGGATGGAGCCCCGCATCAGGCTTCCTGCTCAGCAGAGAGTCTGTCTCTCTCTCTCTCTCTCTCTCTCTCTCTCTCCCCCCCACCGCCCCTCTCCACCACTTGTTTTCTCTATTTCTCTCAAATAAATAAATACAATCTTTAAAAAAGGTCTAAACCTAATAAAGACTTTATTTATGTATTCCAATTATTCTTTTAAAATACATATAACATTTTAAAATGGAATCATTAAAAACAAGCAAACGACCCTGTCTTTGAGAGATGCAATCAGTAAATATTAAAATAACTCACTAAGCCAGTGGCTCATAAAAGTAAGAATTGTAATGAGGGCATAAATTATATTCAAGAGCCAAGTAAATTTTTATATGTCACATACAAGACACTGGCTGTTGGAAAACAGATGGAAAATTTACATGTGCTGAAAAAGAATTGATTGTTCTTTTATGAATCTTATAGCTGGATATCTTTTCAATTTATCTTATTTATCTAATAATGTACATTTTGAGTTTTCCTACCACAGCTCTTCACATTTTCCAGGAAAAAATTATATTCTTTTTATGTCCTTTCTAGTCTTTATGCCATTAATTTATTCTCCTTGTTTTATTATGCTAATTAGTAATTCCAGTACAATGATAAAAATAAGCTGTGATTGTGAGGATCTTTGTATCATTCCTTATTTTAAAAGAATTTTCCCAAGATTTCCCAGTTGGTTTTTTTTTTTTTTTTTTTTGAGATTGATGCTATGCCATCAGAGTTTTGTAGATAATCCTTTTCTAAAATAAGATTTATTTATTTATTTTAGAGAGAGAGACAGACAGACAGAAAGCACATGCATGAAGAACAGAGGGAGGAGAGGGGATCTCAAGTTGATTTCAAGCTAAGTGCAGAGCCTGCTGTGGGGCTTGATCTCACAACCCTGAAATCATTATCCAAAATCAAGAGTTAGGGATCCCTGGGTGGCGCAGCGGTTGGCGCTTACCTTTGGCCCAGGGCGCAATCCTGGAGACCCGGGATCGAATCCCACGTCGGGCTCCCGGTGCATGGAGCCTGCTTCTCCCTCTGCCTGTGTCTCTGCCTCTCTCTCTCTCTCTCTCTCTCTCTCTCTCTCTCTCTCTGTGTGACTATCATAAATAAATTAAAAAAAAAATCAAGAGTTAGGCACTAAACCAATTGCACCACCAGGCACCCCTGTAGGTACTCTTCAACATATTACAGAAATTCTTTGCTTTCTGGATTTAAACATTTTGTTTTTATTATTATGAAGATATCAGATGTTGGTGATACTTATTCTGATTCTGTCCTGCATGCTCTTTATTATCCTTACTCTGTTAATATACTGAATGGCATTTATAAATTTGATTTGTGCACCTGCCCTCACTTATTCTTTGATTTTTCAAAGAACAAACATTACATTTAGTCTTTTCCCCCTATAATGCTTGTGTTCTATGTCTTTATTTTCTAATTTTATCTGTATGATCTCCTTTGTTCCTTGTCTTTGTGGGATTATTTTCAGTGTCTGAAAATATATGGCCCAGCATACCAATTGTTTCTTTGATAGTAAACCTTTAGAATAAAGCAAAAATACTTTTTATTTATAGAAATTCTACTTTTATTTCAAATTTGTCATTTTATACCTAATATTTTTTATCAGTTGGTATATTTGATTGCATTCTATACTTGGGTTACACTTGTTTAATTAAATTAATTACATATTTTATTTAAATTATTACTTTTTGGATTTTTTTTACCTCAACAATTAGCTTTTATTAGCAAAGCTATGTATTTATTCCCTTTAAATACAATATATCATATTAGAAATGTACTCCACTCTATCAAGATGTTTTGAATTATGGGTCTCTCTCTTTTTTAAAGAATTTATCTATCATCTATCAACTATCTATCTACCTATCATCTATCTATCTATCTATCTATCTATCTATCTATCATCTATCTAATTCATTTATAGTAAGGGGAGGTGCAGAAGAAGATTCAGAGAAACTCAAGCAGACTCCACACTGAGTGCAGAGCTGACATGGGGCTTGATCTTATGACCCTGAGATCATGACCTGAGCCAGAACCAAGACTCAAGAGTTTAACCAATTGAGCCACCCAGACAAACTTGGATTATGGGTGCCTTATCCAGAGAATTAAAATATTTGATATCTGGGTTTTGATTAAACTGTCATTTAAGTTATTGATAATAATTTAAGAAGTATAACATTGAAGGAGCAGCTGTTACCAATGCTAAAGACATCTATGAAATAACAATGATTCTTTTATTTTATGTTTTATATATGGCCACTCAACTCATTAACATTATATATAACTCATATTTGTCTTCATATATTAACTCAAAAATATTCAAAGTTGATTCCAAAGCACTATTGTTTTAAGAAAAATCAGCATGACTGGTATATGTATCTGGGCATGTGGTAGGGAGAGAGTTAATACATTTCCAGGGTTGTCATTGTAAACTATAGGAACTATTAATCATCCACTTTGTTTTTTACAATCGCATATTAGAAAGTCAGTAACTCACAACTTTTAATTTCATCTAGTCATTTTATAATGTTTAAAAGATAGTATCATTTTTAAAGAAAAATAAACAGTATAATTCTTTATATATCACATTCCTTCTATCATTTAATCTCTGTTCCATTACTTATGTCTGTAACTTTATATTTCTTCAAATATCTGGTGAGTACTGCTTATGAAGGTAAGGTCATATCCCAAGAAAAGATACAGTGAAAAAATACATAGTCCACCTGCCTCTGTGAGTATGAAGTTATGACTTCCACCTATTTGTTTAAATAGTCATTTATGATATTCTTGCAACTAGAATGACAGGATGAATTATCAAAAGGAAAAATATTACTTCAGATCAAAGGAGGAAAAAGACAAGATTCAAGTGAAGGAAAAAAGCTAACTATTTTTAAAGATTTTATTTATTTATTCATGAAAAACACACAGAGAAAGGCAGAGACATAAGCAGAGGGAGAAGCAAGCCCCTGAGGAGAGGCCTGACTCTGGACATTATCCCAGGACCCCGGGATCCAGACCTGAGACAAAGGCAGAGGCTCAACCACGGAGCAACCCAGGTTCCCCAAAAGAACTGTGTATTATATAGGCACAAACAAGTGCTATCTGGTGTGAGTGTGTGTGTGTGTGTGTGTGTGTGTGTGTGTGCGTGCACATAATTTTTGGATAAATTATGAGGATTTGAAATATTTTAAATGCAGACATGGTGAGGGCAATGTACTTTATTCTAAGGAAATAACTGATTTTTTTATATAATGCAATTATTTTCTTAGTAAATCATTTATTAAAATATATCATCTTTCAAAATTAATAAACTGTGCATTTCTTGTTTTAACATAAATGCGAATAGTCATGAGAAATGTTAAAAATGTGTCTATCACTACTGGTAAACTTGAACTTTCTTACTGATTATTTTGATTCTTTAATATTGTTAGCAAATTTCCCCAAGGTTGACTCTGTGATTATGCATTTCAAAATATAACTTTGACTAATTTAAATGGAGCAGAAACACAGTGCACTCACCTACATTAAATTGACATTAAATAGCAATAGTAAGAGCAAGGCCTAATAGTATGTGCCTCTAATCCATTGAAGGGCTTGACCCTAATGGCCAAGAGCATTTCAATTAAGTTTCATTGTTATTCATTACATTTCCTAAATATATGCATCTGATGTGATTGTTTCTGTTCTCTCACAAGACAAGGAAACTTTTTATAAGGGCTAGGGGTAACTTTGGTTTTTATATCATTTAATTCTAATGGGAAATCTCTTTAGAGTTTTTAGAAATAGCAATTCAGCGGTATTATTCCTTCTTTGAATTATTATTGTTTCCTAGTCTTGCATAGAATACTCAATTAATTTAATTGTTCCTTTTACTCTCTATGGTAGCTGTGCGTCTATAATCCAGGAATGTACAATGATTGCTTTTTGTGACAAAAATGGCAGAGACCCAGATGAATAAGGTTATATTCAAATGGTCTCTCATATCTTTAGATCTTTGTGCTAAAGCTTCAGAAGTTTCATTTAACAGAGAAATATATTTATTTCATATATGTCAGAGGTTGTGAGTCTTTTTTAAGATATTTTATTTATTCATGAGAGACACAAAGAGAGAGAGAGACAGAGAGAGAGAAGCAGAGACACAGGCAGAGGGAGAAGCAGGCTCCATGCAGGGAGCCCAATGAAGGACTCGATCCTTGGACTCCAGGATCATGCCCTGAGCCAAAGGTAGATGCTCAACCACTAAGCCACCCAGGTATTCTGGCAAATAATGCTTTTAGATGCTATGGCACAATGTTACACATCAGGAGACAGGCAGGGAACAATATTAGTCCCTTCTGAGGAATCCAAAATAATGATAGTAATTGGGTAGGTTGCTCACTGTTGCTGGTCATAGAACCAAGTTCAAATGACTCTATCTACTAGTGAGTATGAGCAGGGAGTAGATGTTTCATTAAGTAAAATATGATTTATTGTTTAGCAAGCCACAGGTAGTGGAAACTAGAAGAGACACAGGGAAATCTAAAATGTTCATTTATATATAGAGATAAAACAGCAAAACCTCATAGGGTTACGGTTTTATATACTACATGTTTTTTTTCTCAACTTGCTTTTAAATTTTGATGCAATATTTTTAAGACTCATTTATGTTGATATGAATAGTTGTAGTTGCAGATGTATGCAATAAAAACAAGGAAATGCAACAAGATAATCAACACAAAATCAAAATTTTAAACCCCTCTGTGTTGAGGAGGAATACAGTCAATGAAAATTTATAGGGAAGATTTAACTTACTTTTAAGTTTTATTTGTTAATAGTAGAGGTGAGATATTTTTATTATTTATTTATTTATTTTTAAGGATTTTGTTTATTTATGTAAGCCAGAGAGAGAGAAATAGCACAAGTGGGGAGAAGGGTCAAGGGAAAGGGAGAAGCCGATTCCTCACGGAGCTCAATGTGGGACTTGATCCCAGGTCCCTGTGATCATGACCTGAGCCAAAAGGCAGATGCTTAACCAACTGAGCTACCTAGGTGCCATCTATATGTATATCATCTATATCTATATCTATATCTATATCTATCTATATCTGTATCTATCTATATCTGTATCAATATCTATCTATGTCTATCTATATCTATATCTGTAAAACTTCAAAATAAATTTAATTTTCTTCAAAAATTTTGACAATGTGACCAATTGAGTAATACTGGAGGATAGAAATGGAGCAGGAATACCATAGGGTAGAATTTGAGAAGGATCCAGACATCTGGGGGCCTCAGCGGTTGAGCACCTGCCTTCAGCTTACGTCATGTTCCTGGGATCTGGGATCTAGTCTCACATCAGGTTCCTTGTGAGGAGCCTGCTTCTCCCTCTGCCTGTGTCTCTGCATCTCTCAGTCTGTGTCTTTCATGAATAAATAAATAAATAAGTCTTAAAAAAAGAATTTGAGAAGGATCTGATACCATTGAGGGACGTATACCATGAAGACATTACAACTTTGCCTACAGTATTTAATTTTTTCCTTCCATCTTGGTCAGAGCCAAAATCTTTCACAATGAAAGATTTTCACAATGAAACATACTTGAACTGAGAAGTCTCAACATTAATGGATATTGAATAAATTATTAGTAATGTACATATTCCAATAATTTTTACACCAAAACTTCTTTCGCAGCCCTCTCATGATTCTCAAGTGCAGTTGAAAGTGTTGTATGGTGCTTGCAAACATAAAAGGATTTATAGTGTGTGTGTGTATTTAGGGAATGTGTGTATGGGTGTGTAGGAACATACATACTTCTGCATTTGGTTTTGTGTGTGCAAAATTTATATCTCCTTCTGAATTATCTGCCATTACTCTTTTTTAACCCAATTATCTCTACTATATGGTGGCCCAGAATAGAATGCCACTATGCTTTATTGTCCTTGTGAAGACAATAAATTATGAGGTGGTCTTCATATTACATAAAACTATAATTTTGTTTACATTAAGGGCAGTCTATAAAGACAATTCAGTGCAGGGTAGAAAAAGCATATAACCTGAATCAGATCAAAGTTTAAGTTCCTCCTCCATTAACTATGTCAATTTTGGAATCTTATATTAATTTCCCTGGTCTTTATGTTTTGAATCTATAAAAGAAAGACACTGAACTAAATAACCTTGAAGCTCCCTTATGATGTGAATATTTTATCATGAGTTCTTGTCAATAAACTTGATTGAAAAGAAAATGATAAAGCTAGGAGGAGATATAGCCATTATATTAGCGTATGATATTAGGGCAGCATTCTTAATTTTCCCCGTTATCCCTACTTACATAGTTACTTAATTGAAATGCATGTAATTTATATACAAAGGTAGAATTTTGGGTTAAAATCAAATAAAGTATGAACTTCCAAACTTCAACCTCCCAAGTTAATAGTACAAATCCTTTGATTTTAAATGTACTGCTGAGAGGGACACAAATGTTCCTTTTGAAGTTTGAGATACAATATTTAAGTGAATTTTCCATCAGCCAATTTGCAGCTATGTAACCAGAGTTAGGTTAGTCAGATAAAAATTCCACCTTAGATTATGGCTGCTGTTACTAAAACCCACGCTAACTGGAAGAAGCAATAAGAAATTGACTGTTAAAACCTTAAAGAAAAAAGGTCATCAGTCCAGGAACTACATGGTTAAACCTTAGTAAAAATTATCAAAAAATTATTTTCCTTATGCTTATGTGTATGTGTCCACAATTTCCATATGCTTAGTACTTTAAATGCTTCCGAAAAAAAAATACATTTAGTTGAAAACCAGCAAGGAATTTGCCATCTGTTTTCAGAGCAGCAATGTCAAGACAAAGTGCTAATCTGTGGTTCATGTCCAAAACCCGAACAAAAATATACAAGGTGCATATGCTTGCAAATGTGGTTTTAAAATCAGAAGCCAATTAGTGTGTTCAATGTTTCCAAACCTGATCTGGCTTTGGGTTACTTACAAATAAAGAAGCTGCAGAGTGAAAGAATTAAAAATAATTACTTTAAGGTAGAAACATAGCACTTGTTCTTAATAATAATAAGCGAAATCATTAACATCTACAACTTTTAAACATCAGATCTCTATAGCGTTAGCCATGGGTTAGGTTTTTTGATAGTTTTAAAATTTAAAAAAAGACTTTTTATTTATCTCTACTTAAAGTTGTTGAAAGGATTAAATTATATAATGTACTGAGAGTTTCTCAGTGTAAAGTGTAAACTAAATAAAATATAATTATTATTCTAAATTATTAATATTAGTACTTATCTGGTCTAAGATATAGATCATGTCACTTAATAAAAGTAATAAACTAATTGTCAATATTCAGTGAAATTGAAATCTGTCAGGCACACAGCTCAGTACTAAACTTTTTTTTTCAACTCATTTAAATCCAGTAATCACCTTTTAAATATGCATTACTAGCATACCCATTTCAGAGATGAGGAAATTGAGGTTTAGAGATTAAAAGTAAATTGCTCAAGGTCTTGCAGCTAGTAAACACTAAGCCTGGCGGTGAACCGTGAGTCTGGCCAACCCCGGAGTTTGATCTTAAAAGTATTAAATATACTGACATGCAAGTAAAAAATCACTTTAGAAATTCTGTAATTGAAAAGTTCAATGTTGAACCAATTTCAATTATTTTGTTCTTGGGGATTTAGGTGTCTGATATTAATATTTTTACTGTCACTCTATGTTATCTTCACTCTATGACATATAAGAGATTTAACTCCCTTTCTGCTCCCCATTTTCCCAGGTGTTAGGTTTAGAACAGTGTTTAGAACAGGTGCATCCCCTATTAGCATTATTAAGTACATCTGAAAACCCCCAAACTAGTGCTAGATCCAAGTGAGCCCAGAACTCAATCTCTACTTATTCTTTGGTATTTCCAGTCTTTTGCTTATGACTCTTAGCCTTGGCTGCAATAGCCAATTAGAGACATAGCTCTGCACTCCTAGGTTTTTTAGAAAACAGATAAATTACAGTTATCCATTGTTTACAGGATCAAATTGACTTTCAAGTGTGATGGAATGAGAACAGTTATCATAGGAAGATTTTTAGTATAAATATTTTTTATATATGAATACACATGTATACATATATAAACACATACACATAGATATGTATACATTATAAAATTTTTATCACATTTTAGTGTAGTGAATAAAACTAAATCAATAGAAACTGAAAATTCTCTGCAAAAGTGTGTACGTTCTATTACACATCCCTATCTCAAAGTGGTAATAACAAATTTTTAGATTGTTGAAGATCAAAATCAATCATCATTATGCAATTATGCATTATATTTCCCTGGAATTAAAAAAAAAACTTTTTAGCATTTAAACATTTGAAAGAAATAAATTAATGCCATTTTCTTTGACATTATGCTTATATTTTCAATTTATACATGAAAGTTTGAAAACAGAGAAATAAATTATGTGGCTGCCTCACATTAGTGTGAAAACTCCTCTGACACTGTAAAAATAACAACAGCATTAAGTTACTTAAATAATTTGTGGTGTTTGAAGAAAGCTCATTAGCACTTTGTAAATTTTCACATGGCCCGTGTTATAACTTCATTTTCAGAAGAGCTATCATAGCACAAAAACAAATCCCATGTGCAATTAATAACTGAAAGATTCACTGAATGATCCTGAATAGAAGACACTACATAATAGAGAATAAATTTTTAACTTGGTACGTAGGGCTGAAACATTAATAAGAGTTATACCCGTGGAAATTTGCTTTTGTTTTGTTCAATCTGTCTATCCAGTTGGGAAGATTCATTCCATACTTGAGTTTCTGCAATTTAGGAGATAATTCTTTTGGAAGCTAAGTCAGATTATTTGTGACTTTGGATCACTTTTCTTTAAAAGTTCGATGCATTATTTTTCTGCAAATACGGATTGTTGCTATTTTATTCATTGACATAACTACACAAAAGACTATTTCAGGACTCAATATGTGCCATCAATAGTATTCTTATTTAAAATGTAGCAGATAAGTGAACTTATGGGGAAGACAAGGAATTTCTTTTACTTACTTAACTACATTTTTATTCATGTAATCACGGTCTGAGACGAACTTCTGCTGTGGAAATTATGGCCTAAATATAATAGCAAAAGGTGATGGGCACCCATTTCTCAGTTAGACTCTTATGAATTAGCAAAGGAACAACAGAATTTATCGTTATGACAACCACCACTTCTCCACAACTGTTCTCATGGCCATACTTCACAAAAGATGGCTAGAGTCACAGGCATCGACATCATAACCCATTTGGCGGGACAAACTTGGAAATCTACTCCCATGCAGGTAGGCCAGGGGGCCTCAAATGCATAATTCATAGAGAATAGAGCTATCTGGACCGTACTCCCTGCCAGAATTTGCTTTATCTGAAGAATCTAGACAGCTACCCTCTGACCACTTTCACTGTTGAGAATGGCTTGGTGAGAGAAATCTTGGAAGGACATGGCATGTGTCTACGGGGTTTGAGTGTATATATGAAAAAAGACACTGATGGCTTCTAATCCATTTAAGGGGATTTAGATCAAAAAGTGATTTGGAACACAATAAAGTCTCCAGAAGATTACACAGTAGAAGAAATGTCAACTTGACCTCCAATCAAAGATTCTTAAATAGAACTTTAAAAAGTGATGTATCACGCTGTGAATCATAATTACTTATGTACATATATAGATAATTATATGTGTAATACTATATATATAAAAGATAAATATGCCACAAATCAGTAAGAAAAAGAGATGATTCCATAGAAATAAATGAACAAAAATGTTTTAAATATTTTATTTATTTATTCATGAGACACACAGAGAGGCAGAGACACAGGCAGTGGGAGAAGCAGGCTCCATGCAAGGAGCTCGATGTGGGACTTGATCCTGAGATTCTAGGATCACACCCTGAGCCAAAGGCAGACGCTCAACCATGGAGCCACCTGGTGTCCCAAAATGAACACATTTTTAAGGGAATTGTATTAGTAAGAACTGTGCCCCCTTTGACCGAAAGAGACAGTAAAAACTGAAAAAGACATGCTTGGTAATTTAAACTTTATGGAGAGAAAGTAGATTGAGGAAATGACTCCAGTGCAAATATAGGCTATGTGACTAGAACAGGAAGGAGAGCTTAGGGTAAAATCAGGAATTCTGAAACCCAGAAAACAAAGCCAAGAATTGTGGAGAATTAGTCCACGATATGTATATGAGTGATTTCTGAATTGGAACACTTCAATATTTGCCTGGCAGGATTTCAGAAACAGTCAGACACTGTAATTCTTTTGTGCCTCGACTAATCACGCCCCTTTGAAAATAAATGTCTATAATGGAATCCTAGGACTGTTTTATTCGATTATATTTTTTTTTAAAAAAAGTTATATTGTATGTATATAGGGGAGACAGGGAAGTTGTCTCTTTATTTCACAGATCTTAAGTTTGAGAGGAAATCCACTCAAGCAGCACACCTAAAACCTAAGGTGGATGATAAGGTTGCAGAATTTTAATAGGATGAGACTTTTCAGGGCTTGGGGATGGATGAGTATGTTTGGCATATGGAGAATATTTTGCACATAAGTCTTTGGCAGTCGAGAGAGAGCTCAGGGCCGGTTTCTCAGATGGCTCCTAAAGGCTGCCCCTTCCTACTGGGTAGGCCTTTGCTATTTCCCTCTTGCAAAGAATGGAGTTGATTTATGTGGCCAATATACAAAGTGCGATTCCTCATATTTTCATGAAAATCCTGAATGTTTGTATAGCACAAAAGAAGGAGGGCATAGAAAGAGGATTTTTGAAGAGGATTTCTTTAAATAAAGTGGTGCTCTGAAACCTTATCCTTCCCCGCTGGCGAGATTCATCTTCACACAAAAGAGAAGTTTCTTATCGAGCTCACTTGAAGAGCTCAATAAGACGCAATGAGTTTTAGATGACAAAGTGAACTGGTTTCTAATTCATGAATAATAATCAAAATGGTAAGAAATGAACAAATAGTGTAGTTAGGAATACCTGGGTTTTCAGTCAGATAAAAACGCATGAGGCTTTCCTACAGACCGGGTGGAGGCTGTAATATGGACACACACACACACACACACACACACACACACACAATTCCCTGTGTTGTTTTAGGACCTCTCCAACAGAGCCTTCGTAAGTGTGAACAGATCATTACAAAAAGAAGGGGTGTACGCCTGGATTCCTAGGGGCTGGCGAGGCAACAAGTGGGCAGCAAGAATGGAGAGGCACTCGTGTCCCTCAAGGAAATTAGAAGTTAAATACTGCCAGGGATGTGGAATAGTGAGTGAAGCAAGACACTTTTAATGAACAGTCCAAGTCCAGTGAGTACTGATGCTAAATCTCTGCCACCAGTTCATGACAGTATCCACCAGGAGAGACATTTCTTGGCTCAACTTGCTTCCCTTTTTTCCTACATGCCAAGCCAGGAATGGTCAGAATCTTTGATGAACAGAAATAGCAACGCTGTGCCAGAAAAAGAGAAGCCAATCACATAGTCTGCCCTGGCAGTAGGCTCCTTCCCTACAACATGCTCGTTTGGGATGAGGGCAGGAGCATCCATTTTATATCAAATTCTTAATCTTTTAATATTGTAACTGTTTTCCAAAGTAGTTGCTGTTTTTTTGTTTTTGTTTTTGTTTTGTTGTTTTGTTGTTGTTGTTGTTGTTGTTATGTCCTGGCTTAAGAACAGGAAAATTCATAAGGGGCCCCTAAGATTTCATTTACCATCTAGGGAAATCTAATACCCATTGAGCAAATTTAAAAAAAAGATAAAAATGAAACTGTTTTACCATAATGTTCTTACAACTGTGATTCTTTTTTTCAAATTGTCAGCTCAAAGGACAGCTTCTTTCTCTACGTGAGCTAAAACATTGTGCTGTGGCACTCTGAAATCAGATATTTCAAATATCCCAATTTCCTCTATATATGTCCCTGTCCATTTCTTCCCCCCAGTGCTTATCTTCATCATTTGAAAGAACTTCGGTTTCTTCAACCAAAAGATAAAATGATAAAATAAGCAAGATAAAATTCAATTTTCTCTCTTAGGGATGCCAAGTTGGGTAATAAGGCTTTGGGATAGGGGGTGGTGGTGTTTTTATCCACTTCGTTCCATAGCTTTATCCACTCTGAATCTGCACTGAGTGTAGCAATGTGATGTAAACCAGCTCCGCATTATGGGGAATGGATGTAAGATACAATCGCCTGTTTGGGGGGTGGGCATTTTAAAATTGTGATAGGAAGGAACAATTGTCTAGTTCTTACTCTCTGCCAAACATATTTAAGGGCTTTGTATATTTCGGAGGACTTAATCTTTATAGGATTGTCTCTATATAGTGGGTACTGTTAACCATTCTGTGATTAGGAAACTGAGGAACAGGGATCCCTGGGTGGCGCAGCGGTTTGGCGCCTGCCTTTGGCCCAGGGCGCGATCCTGGAGACCGGGATCGAATCCCACATCAGGCTCCCGGTGCATGGAGCCTGCTTCTCCCTCTGCCTATGTCTCTGCCTCTCTCTCTCTCTCTGTGACTATCATAAATAAATAAAAATTAAAAAAAAAATAAATAAAAATTAAAAAAAAAAGATTTTATAAAAAAAAAAAGGAAACTGAGGAACAAAGAGTTATGTAAATGAAAGTTTCCTTGGTACCAAGTGACAGAGGTCAACTAGAACCCAGGCATTATGGCTTTATACCCTGTGTCCTTATCCACTACACTGTACCACTTGTAATTCTAAAATTGTTTTTTTGCAGGTTTAATTTCAGCCAAGCTACATCTTAAAGAGATGAGAAAGGTAGAATTTTATCAGATTCGGGTAATTATAATAATCATAATAATGCACGGATATACATTTGTTTTGTTTTTATTTCTCAAGTTAAGATCTTTGAAAAATATCTGAATTTCCAATTACTTAAAATTAATGTATCTTTAGATGTTTTAAAAAAAGCATGCTTGGTGCGGTTGGTCGAGGGACCGACTCCTAGTTTCAGCTCAGATCATGATCCCAGTGTCATGGAATTGAGCCCCATATGGGGCTCTGCACTCAGCATGGACTCTGCTTGAGATTCTCTCTCCCTCTGCCCTTCCCGTTTGTGCTCTTTCTATTTATAAAATAAATAATTGTTTTGAATGCTTGTATTTCTATACTAATCTACCAGACATTGGTCATGAAGTCCTATGCCTTAGGATCAATTAATCATAAATAATTTTCCTGGAAATTAAGATTGGCAAAGAATTAACATTTTAGAAGAATTCAAAATTGTCTTTTATTGTATCTATATTTTGTTCACTTTTCTTCCTTTATACATACATAATATACATAGCATAGATTGAAGTGAGTATGTTTCTTATGAGTGCATGCAGACTTAGAAGCAACACTTTCAGATTACATTGTGAAAGATTTTGATCCATAAGAAGAAAATATTTCATTAAATCTTAAAAAGTGATGTTAAAAGGTAAAGTAAGTCTTTGTTGTCCTGAGGACATAAAGACTTAAAATTTGGAGATCCCTGGATGGCTCAGCGGTTTGGTGCCTGCCTTCGGCCCAGGACATGGTCCTGGAGGTCCAGGATTGAGTCCCGCAGGGCTCCCTGCATGGAGCCTGCTTCTCCCTCTGCCTGTGTCTCTGCCTCTCCCTCTCTCTCTCTCTCTGTGTCTCTCATGAATAAATAAATAAAATATTTTTAAAAAGACTTAAATGTTTTAGAAAGATAATGTAAATTATATAATAATTGATTTAATATTATTTTGAAAGTTTTATCATGTATTGTGTATAATACAGAAGATAAACAAAGGTATGGATCAGGTCACTGTACTATGAGGTTATCAGAAATGATGATCCTGATATGTCTCTTCCCAAATTTCTATTAAAATATTTACAATAACAATCCTGTCAACAGTGCATAAAGTTCCCTTTCTTTCCACATCCACACCAGCATTTTCTTGTCTTTTTGATGATGTCCCTTCTAATAGGTGTGAAGCAATATCTTCTTATAATTTTACTTTGCAGTTCCTAGTAACTAATAATGTTAAACCTCTTTTCATATACCTGTTAGCTTTTTGTATATTTTCTTTGGAAAAATGTCTGTTTAGTTCCTTTGCTCACTTTTTTAAGTTGGGTTATTTGGGGACCTTTGCTGTCAAATTATGTAAATTATTTATATTTTTATATTAATCCCTTACCAGATATATGATTTGCAAATATATTTTTTTGGGTTCCATAAGTATCTTTTCACCTTGCTAATGGTTTCTTATGCTGGTAAAAGATTTTTACCTTCATACAGCCACTATGAAAAACAATACGGAAAATCCTCAAAAAATTAGAAATACAATTATCATAATATCCAACAAAGCTGCTTCTGAGAATATATCCAAAGGAAATAAAAATACTAACTTGAAAAGATATCTGTACCCCCATGTTCATGTAGTATTATTTCAGTACATGGAAATAACCTAAATGTCCATCAAGGAATGAATGGATAAAGAAGTTGTGAGACACACACACACACACACACACACACACACACACACACACAGGTATATTATTCAGTCACAGAAAATTAGGAATCTCTACCATTTGTGACAAGATGAATAAGACTTGAAGGCATTATGCTAGGTGAAATAAGTCAGACAGAGAAAGACAAATACTATCTTATATAGTTTATATGTGGAATCTAAAAAGAAATAAACAAAAAACAACTCAGAAAAAGATCAAACATGGGTTAACCAGAGGCAGAATGTTGGGGAAGAGAAAATTGGAGGAAGATAGACAAATGTACAAGTTTCCAATTATAAGATAAGTAAGTGCCAGGGATGTAATGTACAACATGATGGCTATAGTTAACAATGCCAGTAATACAATGAATAATAATATATAACATAATAATATGTAATATTATTAAATAATCATTTCATAACAAATTAATCATGGTATATATTATAAGGTATAAATATAAGTCGATAAATATATTCATATATATTTACATAAAGATAATACATAACTCTAAAATATTAATTATATATTGATTATATATTGATAGTGATCATTAATTATAATGTATAATTATGATATGTGACATTTTATAACATACATAGTCAAATATATTAATATATATTAATCAAACCAACATATTATATGCCTTAAACTTATGTGATATATGTGGATTATTTCTCAATAAAGCTGGGAAAATTTTTTTTGTTTTTTTTAACTACAAGTACATCAAGTAGTAAAATAGGTTTGCTTTAATTTTTTTCAAAAATATTGATTATGAAATAAGACAGACAAAAAATATAAAGCATACCAAACATATTTGTACCTCCTACCCAATTTAATAAAAAATGAAATTTGTTTTTAAATTAAAAACAGTATTTATAACCACACCAGACAATTTAAATAAGGAAAATCCAGTATGTAAAGTTCAAAAGCTTCATGGACTCTTACTCAAATTATTGAGTAAGCCATCCAGGGATCTCCAAATTTTAAGTCTTTATGTCCTCAGGACAACAAAGACTTACTTTACCTTTTAACATCACTTTTTAAGATTTAATGAAATATTTTCTTCTTATGGATCAAAATCTTTCACAATGTAATCTGAAAGTGTTGCTTCTAAGTCTGCATGCACTCATAAGAAACATACTCACTTCAATCTATGCTATGTATATTATGTATGTATAAAGGAAGAAAAGTGAACAAAATATAGATACAATAAAAGACAATTTTGAATTCTTCTAAAATGTTAATTCTTTGCCAATCTTAATTTCCAGGAAAATTATTTATGATTAATTGATCCTAAGGCATAGGACTTCATGACCAATGTCTGGTAGATTAGTATAGAAATTATTCTATTCTCAAATTATTACCCTTAGAACAAGTTCAGAACAAAGCCCGACGATAAAAGTGAAACACATTAAATTATCCCATTTTTGCCTCCCTAAGTCTAACTTGCAAGGCTACAATGAACCAAGGACAGGGGCCCCTTTCATTGAGCCAGGCAGAATGAGTCTGCCATTGTTTTCTGGGATATTTGGTCACCCAAGGACAATAATTGTAAGGAAGGTTGACTGCACACACATAGTTTATCTTTAAATCTGGAGAAAATTCTTGTGTAAAATCAAACTCTTTATGTCTTCAACAAGAACAAGTTGCGCTTAGCAGTCAGTTAGCTAATTTGAATGTGCACCCACACTTACATGAAATCAGAGGATGGGGGGCTCCTCAGTGGCTTAGTCAGTTAACTGTCTGCCTTTGGTTCGGGTCGTGATCCACGAGTCCATGGACCCAGTCCGGGGCATTGGGCTCCCTGCTCAGTGAGAAGTCTGCTTCCCCCCTCCTTCTCTCTCATTCTCTCTTGCTCAGTCTATATCTCTCTCAGTCTATTTATTATAAATAAATAAAATCTTAAAAAAAAAAAAAGAAATCAGAGAATGAAAGCCACGTGCAGCTGGAGAGTCAGTGGACTTCAACCAAGAAAATTCTCATTACACCAAAAGTAGAAAAACGATCTTAAATATGTGAAGGTATGCATGAAAGCAGCATGCATTCATCTTCTGTATTACAAGTGTGTGTGAGGTTATAAAATTTCTGTCTCCAACGTGCCTCTCAAGACTTGCTCAATTAAGTTGAATCTCGATTTTTCTCATGATTACTTAATCCTATGTAACATGTTCATAATCCTATTTGTTTGCATAGCCCACTCCTTCTCACCTGCTCTTTTTTCATTCATCAGTTTGCAGATTCAATGGCACCTTTTCCATGAATGTTATAAAGTTGTCCCTCATTCGCCAAGCAGACCCACTCCCACCTTTGGGCTTCTTCAGCATTTTGTTGGTGCTTTTGTTAATGAGAGTAACATATTATAGTGTCACCTGTTAAAACATTACATTATCTATTAGAATATGAAAGCCATGAGGACAGGGGTTTTATCTTCTAATCTTGTACGAGTAGTCCCCCAGACTGCATTTAAGAAGCAGACATATGATACGTGGGTGTTTCTGGGTATGATGAGGCATTGCAAGTCACTACAGTAAGCACTCATTGCAGTATTGTTCTGAGGAAGATGTTTATCATCTTTATCATCATGGAAATGGAGACTCAGAGAGATTGTAACCCATTCATAGTCACAAAACCAGTAATATCACATTCAGCATGTCCATCCAGACCCCATTTTTATTGAAAAACACAGGGCATAGTAGCATAACAACACCATCAACAGTCAATATTGTTGTTATTAACGGTAATTGAATGTTTCACATCTCTCATCCATTGCTTCGTGTATTTTAAAGTTTCATGTTATATAATTCGTGAAACAAGTTATGAAGTAAATTCTACTCCAACCATGAAGGACCTTAGAAACAGAGATTTCAGAAACATGCACACACCATTAAATTCATTAGGTTTGGAAAGTACCTAAGACAAAGATAAACAAAAAATGTCATTTTCAGGTATAGCCTGGTTATTTTATTACTGCTCTCAGGAATAAATATAGCAATCCAAATATATAGGCCTCATTGTTTGCATCATTTAAATAAGATGTCATATTGTTATTTTTATAATGTACTTAAAACATATTAGGGAGTATTCATCAAATTAATGTTGTTCCTAAGACCTGAAAATATAATATTAGAAAATAATTTCACTTTCGATTTCTATATAAATAAATCTAAGTTAACAGGTATGAACTGAGTTGCATTAGAATACAGGTGCTTTTTGGGATCCCTGGGTGGCTGAGTGGTTTAGCACCTGCCTTCGGCCCAGGTTGTGATCCTGGAGACCTGGGATCGAGTCCCGCATCAGGCTCCCTGCATGGAGCCTGCTTCTCCCTCTGCCTGTGTCTCTGCCTCTCTCTCTTTCTCTGTGTCTTTCATGAATGAATGAATAAATAAAATCTTTAAAAATAAAGAATACAGATGCTTTCAAAAAGGAAATAATTTGGGATGTCTGGATGGCTCAGCAGTTGAGCGTCTGCCTTCAGCTCAGGGTATGAGCCCAGGGCCTGGGAATCAAGTCCCACCATTGGGTTCCTGGTGAGGAGAGAGGAGCCTCCTTCTCCCTCTGACTGTGTCTCTGCCTCTCTGTGTGTGTGTGTCTCTCCTAAATAAATAAATAAATAAATAAATAAATAAATAAATAAATAAATAAATTTAAAAGAGCAGATTATTTCTGAAAGCATTATAATTTTTGATGGCTTTTTTGTGCTCAAATATATTTAGATTAATCCAGTAAAAATGGCAGTTTTGCTAAAGTACAGGCTTTCTTATGTGAGTAAACCATTGCCTTTGTGTTGGTCAAATTCTGTAGATCATTTCCTCTGAATCAAAGCGATGTGCTAACAGGAAGGAATTAAGTACTTGGGTTTAAAAGATCATGCATGCTAACAAGCAACTATAGTGTGTTTTGTACAGTTTATCTAAATTTTGCCTTGTAAACATAAGGAAATGGAAATAAAATGTTCTTGCTTCTCTTAGAGCATGAATACATTTTAGCTGGGCCACAGGCACTAAGTCTCTCTGCCCATGTAAATCTATCAGATGCTGCATTCAAAAGCATAATCATTATTTATTAAGACTTAGGCATTAAGAATAGTTCCCCTTAGTTTATTTGACCAATCTGAGTGCCTCCAGACTTAAGAGACATAGAGAATTTAAGTGTTTTAGATTATCCTGCTGCTAGAGTACCTACGCTGAATTCGCTACCAGTCTTGCTCAACAGTCTTTGAAATCTTTTCTTCCCTTTTTCTTAAAACTCTGCAAAACCAGAAGATACTGGCCTGATTTCTAAGTAGTGTGTCAGTGAGAAATTATGTCAAACCTCATTCCTGACATTTTTGCTACTCCAAAAGAATGCTAATATTGGAAATTTAAGGCATTATAAGCATTCTCCAGTGAACCCAATGAGCAGATATTTGTCACTGACCACATTCCATTGGCTCCTTAAGTTATATCAAGAGCCTGCTAATTCCTCTACAAATCAAGGAGCAGAAGATTTTGGAAAAGCTACTGAATGGCAGCTCTGTACTGGACTATAAAGCAGGAACACAATCAATGGGTAGAGGAGAAATTTTTTGAATATACACCACAGGTCTCAGGAATCTTTGCAATTAAAAAGCCAACATGTAATACTACATGAAAAATAAGAACTTGAAGGCATCAGTGATTTTAGGTGTCTCTGATGATTAATTTTAAATCCTAAAAAAAAAATTTAATTGCTTAAAATGTTTTGTTATTTTTATTAATAAATAGTGAGTATGAATGCATCATAACTTAGAGTTATACAAATTGTTTTTATTTGATATTATAATTTTACATGCTTGGGGCTGCTGTGTGGGTCAGTCAATTAAGGGTGTGCCCTTGGCTCAGGTCATGATCCCAGGATTCTAGGATCGAGCCCTGCATCAGGCTTCCCACTGGATGGGAACCCTGCATCTCCTTCTCCCTCTCCCTTCTAATCCCCTTGCTTGTGTACTTGTGCACTCTCTCTCTTTGTCAAATAAACAAGATCTTTACTTTTTATTTTTTTTAAGATTTTATTTATTTATTCATGAGAGACACAGAGAGACAGAGAGGCAGAGACACAGGCAGAGGGAGAAGCAGGTTCCCTGCAAGGAGGCTAGTGCAGAAAAAAAAAAAAAAAAAAAAAAAAAAAAAAAAAAAAAAAAAAAAAAAGGAGGCTAGTGCAGGATTCGATTCCGGATCCCAGGATCACGCCCTGGGCCAAAGGCAGACGCTCCACCACTGAGCCACCCAGGTGTTCCTAAATAAAATCTTTTAAGAAAAAATAATATTACATGCTTATAAATTCAAAAGGAATAGTTTGACTCTTGAAAAAAACTCACATTTTATTAGGGGCATTATCTTCTGTTATTCGTGAATCATACCTTAATCTGTTATGAATATTTAGAAAAAGAAAAGAAAAAGAAAATGATAGCTCAGTGGGAAATAAAATCTCTCCGTTAAGTATATTTCCCAGTAATTGCTTTATTTTCCTCAAATCTGTGTTATATAGAAATATTGTTGAGGGGATGAAATTTCTTTGTCAATAGAGCTTATAACCTAATACATATAAAAGCGTATCTTAAAGTCTGCTATGCCATCATGAGCATTAGGTCTATGCTATTTGATAGGTCCTAGGTGCCATGTCATTTTTATTTGAGTAATAAAATCTTACCTATTAAAAAAATGACACATAACCAAATTAAAAATGCTTGTAAGTGAAGCCATCGATAATCTCTCTCTCTCTCTCTCTCTCTCTCTCTCTTTATTTATTTATTTATTTATTTATTTATTTATTTATTTGATAAGATGCATTCTTTGGTCAGATTCTGTACATTATAGAAATGAAATTTTTGGAAAAAAGGCAAAAATGTAGATCAACTTCTACATAAGCCTTTTGCTAAATACTCTGCATAATTGCATTCACCTGCTTATACATTTGGTTGATAACCTGTGAAAACCTGCTATGTACTAGGCACAGTTCTAAGCATTTGGAATTTATTAGTGAAACAAAACAGATTCCTATTCTTTTGGAACTTACATTTCATTTTTTCATTTTTTTAAAATATTTTATTTATTTATTTGACAGAGGGAGAGAGAGAACAAACACAAGCAAGGGAAGGAGCAGAGGAAGAGGGAGAAACAATATTCCCAGCTGAGCAGGGATTCCAATGTGGGGGACTGGAACCCCACATAGGGCTCAGTTTTGGGACCCTGGGATCATGACCTAAGCTGAAGGCAGATGCTTAATCTAGTGAGCTATCCAGATGCCTCTGGAACTTATATTTTATTTATTTTTTTTAAAAAATTATTTTTAAAATATTTTATTTATTTATTAATGAGAGACAGAGAGAGCGAGGCGGAGACACAGACCTTGGAATCATGACCTTAGCCAAGGGCAGACACTCAACCATTGAGCCACCCAGGCATCCCTGGAACTTATATTTTAGAAAGAAGAGGAGAAAAACATTATTAGACTTCCAGCAGGCAAAAACAGTCCTTTATTGTGTGGCAAAATGTGTACACATAGGCATGTACTGCCATACTTCAAATATCTTTGGTACTGCTTAGATATTGTGACAAATTCTGTAGGCAGGTAAGCCACTCTCTATCCTCATGACTTTGTAATAGCAAAGTGGGACCAAAGAGTAACTTCTAAATGAACTAAAGAACTGCTGAATAAAGCACTATCTGAGAATTATTTGTAAATGTTCCGGCTTGATTTCGTAAAAAGAGTGCCTTTTCTGTCGATTTTTAATAGAGTTTGTTTTTAATATAGTGATTAATGCATCTCAGGTCACTATCCCATTTAGTAAAAGGGGAAAATCAACAATACATTTCTTTTCAGCAGATCAAAAACATTGATCAAACTTTTGAAAGAGCAATATATAGGTGATTGCTACCGAAAAATATATTTATGAAAATTGTCAAAATTTTCTCTTTGGGACTGGTTGACCAATACTCAACCATCGAGCCACCCAGGCGTCCATCCTGTATTAAACCTCTATGCCTTATTTGCATAGGATACTTCTGTGTTATTACTCCACAAATTCTGAACCTTGCCTCCCCATCAGAGATTCTCTGGAGTTAATTTGTGAATATTCAGAGAAAGCCCTTCTGCGATTCTCCTTTATTGACTGGAATAGACCGGAGTGTAGGTACATTGACCAAGCTCTCAGGTGATTGAAATGTGTATCTAGGGCCAAGAACCATGAGATTACTCACACAGTAAGTCAGTCTGCTCATTTTCTTCTGTTCATTTTTCTCTTCATTTTTTTTCCCCTCAGATTTTAGTCATCCTACCAGTTCTCTGTTCTCTTCTGTTCAATTTGATTCCTCCTGGAAGGCTATATTAGGGCTTGTTTTGAGTTTTCTAAGAGTTTTCAAATGTAATTTGACAATCATGTGGTTGATAAAGTGTTCAAACTTGTGATTAAGCAAATGGCTTTGAAGCATGACTATAACTATACAGCAGTTACCTCTAGTGTGTTGACTAGAGGTTTCTTAGGTGTCTTTTAGGTCCTTTTGGGGGGGCGTCAAAAGTCAAAACTATTTTAATCCTACTAGCAAGACAGAAATATCTTGCTTTTTTCATTCTGACTCTCTCATAAATGTAAGTGGAACTTTCTAAAGACTGTATGGCATTTCCTTAAAATTTCAAGATACAGTTTGAATTTCTTTCAAATGTTATGGTATATTTTCAAGGTAAAGCAATATTCTCAAGGTAAAGCAATATTATCATGACTGCTGTCAGAGTCCAAAACTGTACCCTGAGAAAAATGACTGATATATGACATCTTCTCTCTCAACAAGTTTAAATGCAGAACCTGATGTGAGAGATAGCTGTCTTCTATTAATCCAGACATTAAATGTATTTGCAAAAAAGTACAATGATATCTCTCTTCTGGCTAAACATGTTTTATTTGTAAAAAAAAATAATAATTTCCACAAATATTTTGTTATTTATATTAATTCATTTAATAAGTTTATTGTTACTATTATAAGATGGAACAAAGCACCTTCACATGTGGTGGTTACTGCAACTTTATGGGTGGTTCTGATCTTTACTTGGTAATACATAGAAATCATTCTTACCCCAACTCCTACTACTCAAATCCTAAGCAATCGCTTGACCACTTTGCTAAGTACTTTTACAAATTAGTAAAGAAAAAAAAGTTAAAATTACAACTCTTTTTTTATTACTACCCACAATTGATCAACTTATAATGCAAGTATTAACATATTAAAATATATTAAATATATATTTTAAGGAGTCTTATTTACATCTAGAGCACTAACACTCCCTAAGATTATAGTTTTAAACATTAGGTGTAATAAACCGAATGAATCATGATGTTAATGACTTTGCAATAGCAAATATTGGGGGGCTCAGACAGTTAAGCCCCCGATTCTTGATTTCAGTTCAGGTCATGATCTCAAGGTCTTGAGGTCAAGACCCATGTAGGGCTCCAAGGGGAGTCTGTTTGTGATTCTTTCTCTCCCTCTCCCCCTGCCCCTCCTCCCACTGTCTCTCTCTCAAATGATAAATAAATAGTCTTTTGGGGATCCCTGGGTGGCTCAGTGGTTTAGCACCTGCCTTCGGCCCACGGCATGATCCTGGATTCCTGGGATCAAGTCCCACATTGGGCTCCCTGCGTGGGGCCTGCTTCTCTCTCTGCCTGTGTCTCTGCCTCTCTCTCCACGTCTCTCATGAATAAATAAATAAAATATTTAAAAATAGCATTAAAAAATAATAGTGAGAGATGAGGCAGTGTTGCATCTCTTTTTATTTTTTGCTTTTAAGAATTCATAATCAGTCAGTCTCAGGGTCACAGATGTATACAGTCTCCGTGGCAGGCTTCCAGTAGGAAACTCAACTTAATACCAGGTAAAATTTGTAGAAAAATATAAAATTATTTACAATATGTCTGTGTCATAGACACTAATGCAGAATTTAATAATACTAATATTATTAATATAGTGGGCATTGCCTACTTCTTCAACCTCAAATTACAAAAGTCAGAATTAGAACTATGAAATATACAAAACATAGCAGCAAATGATTAATAGAATTTTCAAAGTACTGTGGCTTCAGAATTGGGTAAATAATATATAACTCTGAGAGTGAACTCTTGGGTAAACTCTTGACTTCAGTGATGATGTATCAGTGGAGGTTCATCAGTTGTGACAAATGTACCACTCTGGTGATTGATGCTGATAATGGGTGAGGCTATTCAGGTGTGTGGGTAGCAGATATATTAGAAATACCTGTACCTTCTTCGCAATGTTTCTGTGAACCTAAAACTGGTTTAAAAATAGTATTTAAAAAATTTTTATAATGGAACAATAGCATTGGTAAAAATGAAATCATTTATTTTCTCTCTTCATTGAGATTTCTATTTACGTTCAGTACAAGAATTATTTTAATCAAAATCTCCACAAAGGTTGCTACTATCTCAGGATTATTGCCATAGGTAATTATGTATGTTTAACAAAACCACCCTAAGAAAATGCAGATTTCATAACCCGCTGATATTCTTCATTCATGAATTACTGAAATATGTAAACACAAACCGATACCCCACACAGTAATAGGTAGTGATTTTTGTCTTTGAACAGAATACTCTTTCCACCTTAAAATAAAAATAATGTGATAAATTACCAGAAAGCTCATACATGACATGGAACTTCAATTCCTTTACATTGAAATATGACATTGTTGAATAAACCAAAAAATCTGTCAGTTGCCTTTCTTTGAAATATGGATTGCGTAAGGGAATGAAAGCATTACTAACACTGAATAAAATTTCTGTCCAAAATTCTATGAGGCAGAGAGATGTAATTCCACTCAGTCAATGAATTACGATACAGGAGGGGGCAAGGAATTGATGGGAATCCTGAGATCAATCATCAGGAAGATGCAACTGAACAGAATCTGTTAATAAACAAAATGAACGACTTTGCTTTCCAGTACACTCCCAATCATGTCATTATAGAATTGCATTTTATCTTTGTTCCACAGGACTTGAGAAAGTGGCTTGGTGTTCCCTGCACTCCACCATGATGTGATAAAACTGAGGGTATCACAAAAAAATGTCTTTGAATTTTCATCAGATGAATGTGCAGCAGGCAGGTAGATTCTATTAGCCTCATTTTACTGATAATGAAATCAAGAAACAAGAAGTTTAAATACCTCCGTGTAAGCGACATGGCTGGGAAATGAAGTGCTATGCTAAGGCTCAAGGATCACTGTTTATTCTATGATCTTTAAAATTTCCCTTTAATTATAAATTTTCTGAAGGCAACTGACATTTACAGAAGACTTAATGACAAGCCTCAAAATGTACGAAGTTGCTTGCGTTGGCTAAGCCATGTCTATCGCACAAATGTCTTATGTGTTAATGAGAAGGCTGAAGCAGCTACTAAGTGCTAGGAAGTGCTAAATGTAATGTGCTGGTGGTATTTAATGGGCAGTTGGGGGTGAGGGGCAAGGAATCCTAACAACAAGGTCAAAACATTCTAAAAAGAGCATAAATTCCAAGAAGATAAAACATTGAAAGGATGCCAATAATCTCAATGTAAGAATAATAATACAAAGTTAAGTCAACAAAGTATAGATTCTTAAAAAATTTCATTTTCATTCAGGTTGTGAGTTGTAAACACGTTCGGCTTTAGTTTCTCTTTCCTCTCCATCCTACTTACCTTTCCTTGCTTTTTCCTTCTCTGAGGACTAGCCCTTCTAATGCTAAAATAACTGAGCACACAAAGTGTTATCCCAAATTAGTTGCTTATTCCAAATAGGAATTTCATAATAAAGGAGGTCTTGAGAATAGTAAGCATTATTTAACTCAAAATTTAATTGGTGAATTTATTAAATAGTTTTTTATTCAAGGCATTATGCTAGACACTACAGAAGCGCATAATATGTGGACTTTTCCTGTAACACAGCCTATTAAATATAAGTGTAATTGTTATTTTTCACTTCTAAATATAGTTAACTCTGTGATTACTTCCCCGTGCCATGGTGATTCCTCATTTCTCTTATTTCCTTCCATAAACTTTTATTTTTTATTTATTTATTTTTTTACTTCCATAAACTTTTAGTGATTTCCTTTCATGATGTTCTATCAAGGATGATGTATCAGGGCAGGTGCTGGGAGCCATTTGTCTTGCTGTTCCTCAAGATGAACCTCATATATAAGTTCTCTTTGCTTATTCAGACTGCTACCTACTGACCTGGAGTGGTCAGCCTCTTTCTCTGGCCTCTCCCTGCCCTCTGATATGGGGGCCAATTTCAGGTTACACCTGGGAAGCTCCTGAGGTGCATGCAAACACTAACAATTGGTGAGCCAGCCAAGAGTCCAAATAAATGGGCCTTCAGCAAGGGGCATCTGTGGGGGAGAACCTGAGTTGCTCGTCAACTCCTATGTATAGACGGGTGACCCCTATATTAGATGCTTGTGGACAGCTATGTGAGACAGGGTTGCTCCAAAAGTGCCAGCCCTTCTAATGCACTGGTTGGAGGAGTTGTGTATAGCACCCACAGCAGAGAAGTAAAGCACCTGGTTGCTACCATGGGCTGGCTTCCACTGTGGGCAGCTCTTCTGGAAACCAATACCCCAGTGGAGGCTGATGCTTGCGCTAGGCAGTTAAAAGATGAGCTTATTTGAAGAAGGACAGGTGGATGTCCATTAACCTGCTGGCCTCGGGGCTGACAGAAAAGGTGGGAGAGCAGGACAATAAATTAGAGATTTTACCGTGCTGTTTTGCAAAAGTAGGGGAGCACAAACCATGTCAGAGTAAGGTCTGAGCCCTTGTGGTCCAGCCCAATTGGGACACTGAGACTTGAAATCCCGGGGAGAGCGATAAGAATGAAAAGGAGAATGTCATGGGGATTGACAGTGATGCAGACAAAATGCCCCATAATATCTGATCCCTAATGTGGAGGAAAACAAAAATATAGCCGCAACAACCCCAGCCAGCAGGAGAGCCCCCAGTTCTGGAAATATCCCTAATAAGAAAACACTCCCATCAAGCTTACTAACATGGATGCTAAGTTCCAGCAAACGGCCAGGGAAGCTATCCTGGTACAGCTGTGAGATACAGGAGGTGATGGCACTTCTCTGACTGGGGGGGAGGCAAAGGAAGGAACAACATCACCACACACCATGCCATTCAGTAGTGCCACATGATGCTCAAGGGGTTCAAAGTACTCACTTCCTTCTTTATAGACCAGATCTTTCTGTCCTGCGGGAAGACTTTACTCAGTGAGGAGTTCTTCCAACGGTGGTGGACTCTGGCATTCTATAGAGGAGATATATCAAGTGCTCAGGGATCTTGGAATGACACAGGCCATCTACACTCCTGCCTTTGAAGGCCCCATGAAGCCACATTCACAGCAGGAATGAAAGCTAAGGTACTTTGGTCCACCCTCAACCCCTGGTATGAAACACCAGTATCCACGCTAAACCCAGATGTGAAATAGGATTTTTATGAAATTATGAAATCCATTGCTCATCTGGAGGAAACGGACAAATCCCAGGAGCAGTTAAGAGGTATGGGAAAGTCTAGAGATAAAAGAGAAGCTCGGAAAGTCAAAAGGAAATCTCCACAGGCTGTGAAGGGTCCAGTTAAAATAACCTGGGAGCAAATATGGTATGACCCCAATGCTGCAGAATCCAGCCTGAGGGGGAGATAGATTGATTACCAATACTGCATTGATGGTAGAAAGCCTTAAGACTTGAATAACAGGGACACCTGGGTGGCTCAATGGTTGAGCATCTGCCTTTGGCTCAGGTTGTGATCTCAGGGTCCTGGGATCGAGTCTCACATCAGGCTCCCTACATGGAGCCTGCTTCTCCCTCTGCTTGTGTCTCTGCCTCTCTTTGTGTCTCTCATGAATAAATAAATAAACAAAATCTCAAAAAAACCTGAATAACAATTCAGACCAGCCCCATCTGCCCCTACCGTCCCTGATGCCCCACTCACTCCAGCAGGGCCCTCAGAGATACACTCCTGTTCAGGTGATGCCTCCCATATCCCAGGTATAAGATGCAGTCCATGATAGCCTCCAGGTGAGGGCCACTGAGGGGGACTGGACACCTCATACTGAGCTCACTATACACTGTTCCTCCAGAAATAAACAAGGTGATGGCTCTGGTGGACGATGGAAATGAATGTACTCTAATACATGGTAACCCTCAGAAATTTCCTGGCCCTCTTAGTGCCATCTATAGCTAAAGAACATATTAGGCTCTGATATCCTACAAGGTCAAACTCTGCAAACTTTTTTCCGTGAATGCCACCTCCAGGTTAGGGTACTCAAACCAGTGCTGAGAGGAAATATCAACTGGGAACTGGTAATTCTTCGGAAGGATTACCTCGGACTAACTGGACCCCTTGGGAAGAGTCATAATATGCCTGAGAGGCATAAGGAGATAGGAGAAACTATTCAAGAACTGCACCCAGTAGATATGTATTCCTGCCTACAGTGCTTTCAATATCCAGTATGCCCTGTCGCAAAGGTCATATGGTTCATATGACCAACAAAAAAACAAATAAAGTAGCGTTCCCCCATCTTTCAGGTTATGCCTAACATCGCCACCATCTTAGATACCTTTGAGAAGGTCCTTTGAGAAGGCAATGTCTTTTTCAGCTTATCCCTAGCCATTGAATCACAATGTTAACTTGCCTTCACATGAGAGGAGTGACA
The DNA here is from genome assembly GCF_018345385.1 of Vulpes lagopus. Lineage (NCBI taxonomy): Eukaryota > Metazoa > Chordata > Mammalia > Carnivora > Canidae > Vulpes > Vulpes lagopus. The sequence continues at coordinate 127,901,201 of NC_054829.1, read as the reverse complement.
ATGATTCCTTTAAGTTCTCCCCTAAGATGACCTGCGTAGCCCCACCATATGTCATGGATGATAGCCCAAGACCTGTCCCTGTTTTTCTTCCCACTGCTAATAAAATGGGCCCATTATGTTGATGATATAATGCTAATATATGAAGATTTGCCTCTGCTGCAGGAAATCCTGCAGGCTTGGCTGAAACACCTGAGAAGGAGAGGATGGGCAAAAAACCCAAAGAATTTAAGACCCAGGCACTCCTGGAAAGTTTTGGAAGATCATTTGGAAGGTAAAGCCCATGTTGTCCCAGATGCTAGGATGGATAAGGTGCATGCCTGTCCATCTCCTAAGAATATGAAAGAGATACAAGGATTTGTAGGCATGGGGACTTTGGAGGACTTTTATTCTCATCTGGCATAGTGCCTCGTTCTTTATATCACTTGCTAGTAAAAGGATACATACGAGACTGGGGGTCAGAGCCATAAGCCTTTGAGAAGGCAAAAATTCTAAGAGGGCAGATCAAAATTCTCCATTAAAATGATGTATCCCAAGCAGGGCACCATTTGAGTCAGATGTGTCTGTGACACATCTGTGGGTTGGACCCTATGGCAGAAACGACAGAAGGAAATTCTCAGCTCTGGAAGGGGGCAAAAACCATCCAGTTGGGAACAGGAACAAACCATAGCAGCCAGGAAGCCAAGTTCAGAGTAGTCTGGCTAGTTATTACTGGAGCCCTGGTCATTATTCCTTTGTACTGATAGTTGGGCTGTTCTAAAAGGTATAGACTATGGGAAGTGGAGGGATGAATGACAATAATAAGCCTTTAGAGAGCATCAGGAGGTGTGGAAAGACATATGGGTTCATTTTCAAGAAGTTGATGCAGTCCTCGCTGTTTTTCCCATCTCAGCTCATAAGGCACTGACACCCTTGGCAATGAAGAAGATGATGGCATAGCTCTGGCACGAGCCTTAGCTACTGACCTTTCAGCAGGTACAGCAGTTTGGGTGCATAGAAAGGACGGCCACCACAGTGCCTAAATAGAAGGTTTTATTGCCAAGAATGCCAGATTGCCCCTGAAGTAGAATGACTTGGTTAATGCAACAACCATAGCATTTCCTGGGTATTCTTTTTTTTTTTTTTTTTTTTGTCCTGGGTATTCTAATCAGTGCTAAAGACAGCTGCCAAAGGAGTCTAAGGCCATCCATATTGATTACATTGGCTCCTTCCCTCTGAAAGAAGATTCTAAATATGCCTTGGTTTATATGACACACTGTCTTGACTAACCCCAAACTTTCCCCTTCCACTACACAAAACAGGCTGCCACCATTAGGAGATTAGAAAAGCTGAGTACCATGTATTGATAACTTCATCGACTGGACTTCATCGACTTCATTGACTTCATCATTGGAGGGTCACATTTCAAGAGTCAAGACATGCAAGGCTGAACAATGGAAGGACATGAACAACCAAGGAATGGAGGTTCCATCTCTCCCATAACTGATAAGCAGCAGGATTGGTAGAAAGAAAAAATGGAATATTAAAGTATTGACAGGTGACATCACCTTAGCTGGATAGACAAAGTACTGTCCCAGCTTTTAATATATTTGAATGATCAACCACTGGGTCTGTTGCCCTTCTGCCAGACTGAGGACACTGCCAAAGTACCCAGTACCATAAAGGTATGGGTGTTGTGGGAAGCAGACATCGCCCCGATGCTCGCCATAGATCAACATGCGATGCTGTTGAAACAGCAACTCCCATAATACCTGGGAAAGAAATTGTCTACTGGAATATGCAATGGGACCTCGCCCAGGATGGTTGAGTTACTTCAATGAAGGGCATATGCGATGGGACCTCACCCAGGATGGTTGAGTTACTTCAATGAAGGGCATATGCAATGGGACCTCGCCCAGGATGGTTGAGTTACTTCAATGAAGGGCATATGCGATGGGACCTCACCCAGGATGGTTGAGTTACTTCAATGAAGGGCATATGCAATGGGACCTTGCCCAGGATGGTTGAGTTACTTCAATGAAGGGGAACTACTCATTGTCCACTGGGATCTGTTGATTCTTGCTGCAGGCTGGACTTGTCAAAATGTACTATCCCTGGAATGGAACACTGCCATCCAAAGGGGAGAGAAGATGAGAACCTTCCTCTGGCATATCCTTCTCCCACATGTCTGTCAGTGCTGCCTCCTCTGACCAGCACGCATGGTATACACCACAGGTCAAGTTTCTATAGCTGCCAAGTCCATGGGGGCATGTATCTTTTTTCCACTGGTATGATCACTTGGCTGTTGTCTTTGTGTCCTTAGTTGGCCTGCAGGTTGTTAAAGCACACATAAAAGCCCTTACAAAATTCACTCAGCCAGCCCTGAAGATAGCCAGCAAAGCTGGTCCTTACTGAGCACTCAAATGTCTTTGATCAGAAAGCCTGTCTTCTAAAAGAGAATAGCCTGAGACATCATTATGCTGAAAGGAAGCACCTATGCCATTATCCAAATAGAATATTGTGTGTTCATACCTGATGAGTCTGCTGATGTATGGTATTGATTAAATCATATAAGGGCACAAGTGAATATCATGAATGATCCAACCAACTGATAAGCAGCAGGATTGGTAGAAAGAAAAAATGGAATATTAAACTATTGACAGGTGACATCACCTTAGCTGGATTGACTAAGGTACTGTCCCAGCTTAGAGGACTTGATAAATCAGGAGTGTGGATCATGGACTCCTATGGAGGAGGACATGATAAATCAGGTGTGTGGATCATGGACTCCTATGGAAAAATCGTTACTGATTTTGGAATCATTGCATTAATCTGTGTTTCTGCTTACATATGCCTATATTATAGCTATGATATCTGCCTCCAATGCAGCCAGACAGCTGCCAAAGGACCCACTTCTCTCCTAGTGAAGCCACTCAGGGCCCCTTATGGAAGAAGAGGAGGCATGTGGTATTGTATGAAGGGGTCCTGAGGGGTGGAGTGTTGGGGAGGTCATCAAAAAGATGTGACTGCCATTTGGGCCATGCAATGGTCCTGGGCAATCAAAGGCTCCTCATCTTCTCCCCAGACCTTGGGATGGGGTTTCTGCTTGGCTTTTCCACTTATAGAGGCTGCACACTGACATAACTTTGAGAGAGTGGTATGATGTCGCAAACGCCTGTATGGTGTATGTGACTGAACCTGCCTAGGGCTTTTATATAAACTTTCATTTGGTGAATGGATGTAGCGATTCACTTCTTTTGGGGCTGCCCAAGACAAGCCTCATATGTAAGTTCCCTTTGCTTATTAAAAATGTCACCTACCGGGACACCTGGGTGACTCAGCGGTTGAGCATCTGCCTTTGGCTCAGGAAATGATCCCAGGACAGGGAGCCTGCTTCTCCCTCTGCCTATGCCTCTGCCTCTCTCTGTGTGTCTCTCATGAATAAATAAACAAAATCTTAAAAAAAATTGTCACCTACCAACCTGGAGCAGCCTGCCCATTTTATTGGCCCTTCTCTGCGCTCTGAGCACAGGGACCATATCTGATCATATCTGAGATCATATCTGAGAAGTGCCTGAGAAGCTTGTGAACCAACGAAGAGTTCAAATAAAACTCTTTATAAATAAAGGGACAGGGTCTTTATTTCTAATTACATTTCAAACTTGAGGAAATTTTTTTTTCCGAACTTGTTAAAAGTATGTAGATTATTCTTTGATATGAACTAAAATATTGAAGGAAATTATTTCATATTGGATATGACAACTTAAATAAATAAAATAAGGCATGAATTTTTAACTTAAAATTGATTTTGACATATTGACATATATTTTAATAGAATTTTAAAAGTGTGGAATATCAACTGTATATCAATAAGAAAATAAAAAAAAGTAAAGGCATTATTACATATGAAGGAAAAAGAAGGAATATTTCCTAAAATATCTTTGAAGTAGTATATGGGCATCCAAGTCTTGTTTTTGTTTTGTTAAGATATCAAAATATTTATTGTTTTGTTTTTGATATTTACCTGGGCAAGATTTCTCAGAGGTGTATTGCAAGAGTGTACTTCTTGCTACTGAGGTAAGGAAACTGAAGCACTCCATAAAAATCTACTTTTTGAAAAACAAAATAAAACAAACCAAAAAACACCTTTTTTTTTTGCTCCTTTTCCTACTCATATTGTTGCTAGGACCTGCACCCCGACCTTACACAGGCCTAGTAGTGTGTCCTTCCTGTAAGAGTCAAGGAGTTAACGGTTACTTTAGAGTTTTCCAGCACAATAAATAATATCAAAGCAAGGACTGGGCAAGAATGACCAGACGAAGCCATCGTATGTATATACCAGACCACTGGAACCAGACTCTTGTTGCCGAGTCCCCTTGGATCCAAGGAATAAGTGACTTATGAGGGACACCTGGACATTTGTCCTTGTTCTAACTGGTTTATGGATGTTCGAGAGAATACATACACTAGACCCGAATCCTCAATAAAAACCCCAATCCCAAACAAAAATGAGACTCTTTTTCCTTTTCCTTCTGAGACTCCCAGCAGTTTGGCCTATACCCATACTCTTTTACACCCTCAATAAATTTTTCTCTCACTTCCTGCTGGCTCATGGTTGATTCCTGTCCTTTCATGTAGCCAAGGACCCTCTTGGCAGGTCCTACTAGACCCTTTCTGTGTCCTCAGACCCACTCTTCCTGCATCACTACTAAATCTCCTTTCTGGAGCCATCCCATACTTCCACAAAAATCTACTCTGATACATGATCATGTGATCTAGCAGGTTCAAAGTTGCTGCACAGAACAAACAATGCCATATATATGGAGCTTTTGTCTACTCATAACAGAAAAATCTCAGGAAGACATCCTTAGGATTTTGGAGCAAAGCCCAAAGCATAAGTACTCTATACATTCAAAAAGTAGGGATCCCTGGGTGGCATAGCGGTTTGGCGCCTGCCTTTGGCCCAGGGCGTGATCCTGGAGACCCGGGATCGAATCCCACATCGGGCTCCTGGTGCATGGAGCCTGCTTCTCCCTCTGCCTGTGTCTCTGCCTCTCTCTCTCTCTCTCTCTCCCTCTCTCTCTCTGTGACTATCATAAGTAAGTAAAAATTTTAAAAAAATTTTAAAAATGTTAAAAAAAAGTATTGATGGTGAAGATTTTGTAAAGTGAAGATTGTATGACATGCAGTTTGATCACAGGTTAATTAACAACTCTGCACCTAAACCCAGATATAAAACAAGACACGCAGAACTAGCCACAATCCTATCAGATAAAACATACTCAGAGACAAATCCAGAATAGTCCACCTGATCCCAGAAAGTTACCACTAAAATCCCTTCTTGCCCCTCGGTCCCTGCTTGCCTGGGTTTACAAAATGTATTTTGCAAAAAGCAGGAGATTAAAAACTAAAAAAAAAAAAAAAAAAAAAGCAGGAGATTTCCGTAGTAGCCATGCAGGCCACTGGTGCAGTCCTTTGAGATTTATTCAACAAAATTTTGCTTTTGAAGAGATGGTTGAATTTCATAGCCATATGTAAAAGGGGTATGGAGCCAATAATGCGGAATCCAAAGCCAGTTCAGTTAAGTTCCAGGACTCCGGGGAAGAAAGCTCTTCAGGTTAGGTGGGAGGTAGCTCAGCTGGTACCTGGTTCTCTGAAGACAAAACTGAGGCCAGGGCTTAGACTGTGGCTCTGGAAAACATGATAGGAGATTGGGTCCTGGTGCCAGCATCTGCTTCTCACAACAGACGGCCTGAGTCTAGCACTCACTCAAGGATTAGCTTTGCTCCGGGAACTCCTTGTCCCTCCCTTCCCTTCACTAAATGTGGTCACGTCTAGTGATAGGGATGAAAACTGTCACCTATCAGGTAAAACTGTAACTGAACTAACATGAGTTCACCGCTTGCTGAGTCACAGGTAGAAATGGCATGTACGGAGTTGTTCCCACAAAGTAAACTTTATTTTCTTTTTTTTTTTTTTTTTTTTTGTAAACTTTATTTTCAACAAAGGTCAAGGGGACAACTTCCAAAGCTGTGACTTCCCCGGCAAGTGTGACTTCTTCATTTGTTTGCTTGTTTTGTTTTTAGAGTTACAATGGATACGTAGGTAGATGGGGTGGGGGAGGCTTGTCATTGTCTGTTGAGGCAGCATCTCAGGAAAACATGCCTGTACACAACGTTGTATGTTTGTAAATGAGGCCGGAGCTTCTCCTTGGGTGGAGATTTTAGTATTATCACGAAGTAAAGATAACCACTGGTCACTCTGTGGGTCACTCCATGGTGCATCTGCACAAGTGCGAGTGGGGAATAAAGCTCAGACTGGTCTGGGTGGTCTGGGCCAGCTGGAACTCTTTGTCAGGGCACTTTAAAAAAAAATTGTATTTATTTATTTACAAGAAACACTGAGATAGAGAGAAAGGGAGAGACATAGGCAGAGGGAGAAGCAGGCTCCATGCAGGGAGCCCTAACTGGACTCGATCCCAGGACTCCAGAATCACTCCCTGAGCCAAAGACAGATGCTCAACCACTGAGCCACCCAGGGGACTGGTCAGGGCACTTATTACTTGAAGGGTGGTTTTGGTTTCCATCATGAGATGCTCTGCACATTGGGTCTTTTGCCTGAGTTAGAAGACAGGCTGTAAAGGAAAACCTAAGGAAAACTGTGGGTCAAGGGTCAATGGGTATAAGAGTATGATGAGTTCTTGGGGTATAGCTGGTGACAAAACTGAGGAAAACTTCTACTTATCAAACTGTTATACTTGGCAGGAATCAGAGAGCTTGAGTAATAGAGAAAATGTTAAAGAAAGACACTGAAATTTCGTTTTCTTGAAGACAGGTGGGACTCTATCTAGACCTCACTACACACATTAACTCCTGTCTCGCTTGTCCCAGAGCTCTTCTGGGGCTTAATTAATTTTTCCCACAACTCTCTTCACCAATACATGATACAAAAACGACTCCAGCATTGCCACAAAAATTAGTATGTCTCATTTTCTTTGCTAGAAATACACAATTTAGTGAACTTACCTCTATCAGTTTCTGTCCCATAGATCTGCTTTGTAATTACTGACTACACATTCATTAGCAAAACCATCACTTGCTTCTGGCATCTTATCTCCACTCCCATTACCCCCAATCTCCATTAAAGCATCATTTTTCAAATTGAGTTGCCATCTGTCGAGGAGGAAGACATTTTTCCCTGTCCAAGGTTCTTGGTACCTGGAATAAGAATTATATCCAGATGAGCAAAATTAATAGGAGAAAATAAAATTTAGTTTTGTACTTATGGGGAATCCACACAAACATGGAATTCCAAAGACAGGCAACATGAGGCTTATATGACATGGTCACTAAGAAGAGGGGTGGGGTCTGGGGTTACAAGGGCCATTGCCAGGAAGGTGAGAGATGTTGGGAAAACAGAGCTTTTCCGTATGTAGATAAGTTTTTTAGATAAAAGAAATCTCTATTAATAGCTATTGCTGGTATAGTTTCTCCTTTCCAATGTAAATTTAGGCAGTTGAGAGGGAAGCAAAGAGATTTTCCTCAATTTGCTAGATTTTGGTTGCTTTCAACTCAAAAAATCTTTATATCAAAATGGTCCGTCTTGGGGTGGCCTGCCTTCAACTCCTACACCATCCACAGGAAATCAATTTGGTTTGTCACTATATAGTTTTGAAGTGAGTAGAAAAGAGAATCTAAGAATACAACACACAGTCCGTTTAAGCAGTTTCCATTGTCATTTTTATCAGTGTGTGTCTGTATTCTGGGTTGCGGTATTACATCATTTTCTTGCTGTTAAAATAAGCCAAAAAAATAGTTTAAAAATCACTAATCTTGAATCTAGAAAATCTGCCTGCTTTTCTTATTCTCTAAAACATTTGTGATCAAGTCTCAGTGAAAATCTCTCATCCTATCACCCACTCTAATTTCTACAAAATCCCTCAGTCAGTTACCGTAGTTTTACAAACAAGCTGCAATGCTCTCTATTATTTTTCTCAGTGAGCCCAGGTTTCCAGTGAGGAAAGACACAAGAACATGTCTTGGTTCTTCCTCTTACTTAATTTATAAATTGTTGATGAAGAATTTCCTCTGTTTTTCAAAGAGCTTTAGCTAGATTAAGAATCAAATTGACAAGCGACAAATTAACAGGAGAAAATCATATTTAATTTTGTACATACGGGGAATCCACACAGATCTGAAGTTCCAAGAACAGAGAGGTGACATGATGCTTATGTGAACTAAGGAGAGGGACCCCGTCCAAGGATACAAATGGGAGGAAGAATGTCAGGAGGAAGGTGAAAGGAGACTTTTGGAAAACAAAGATTGCTTTATTATACAGATAAATTTCTCAGGTAAAGAGGAATCTCTGATAATAGCTCTCTTTCGCGTAGACTCAGGGATTTGAGGGGGGAGGCAAAGGACTTATCCTGAATCCGCTGGGGTTTGGTTGTTTTATGGGGTTTGGTTGCTTTATTTATTTTTTATTTATTTATTTATTTATTTATTTATTTATTTATTTATTTATTTATTTTTTTATGTTTTGGTTGTTTTAAACACAAAACTGTCTTTATGTCAATTTGGCTCATCTTGGGATTGCCTGCCCTTTTCCCTTCTGAGTAAAAGTCTCACTTCCTTCTCTGAATCTCATTTCTTTTCCTTAATTATTATTATTATTTTTATTTTAAGAGGAATAAAGTGAGAGGGTCCATGCACCACTCTCAATAAACAACCTTTCCCCAGTATCTGCTTGACACTATTTCCTGTGGTAATTTTCTCAAGAGATTCCAGTAAAAAAACAAAAACAAAACAAAACAAAACAACAAAAAAAAAAAAACAGCACTTGCTTTTGCTTAAAGCAATTGTTCACACTTCATGTGTATCTCTTGGATGTAGATAAGTAAGAGTTATGTATAAAGTATTCCACCGACCCCATCCTAGGCGCCCCAAGCAGAAACTGTGAGAAAAAAGTGTAACAGAAAGGGCTTGGAAGGAACATAAAACATCATTCGTTTTGGAGACATAGTAAAGAAAACAAATGGAAATACAAGATAAGACTGTAGTAAGAAATTTAAGTGTCCCTGACGAACATGGATACAAATACTCTCAGTAGAATACTAGCAAACTGAATCCAACAATACATTAAAAAAATAATTCACCACAATCAAGTGAGATTTATTCCTCTGTCTCCAGGGTGGTTTAATATTTGCAAATCAATCGACATGATATATCACATTAATAAATGAGAGGATAAGAACGATATGATCATTTTAATAGGTACCGAAGACAGATTTGACAAAGTACAGCATGCATTCATGACAAAAATCCTCAACAAAGTACGTTTTCAGGGAAATTACCTCCACAAAATAAAAGTCATATATGAGACACCCACAACTAATATCATCCTCAATGGGAAAAAATACTGAGAGCCTTTCCTCTACTCTCAGGAACAAGACAGGGATGTCCACTCACACCATTAAAATTTAACATAGTACTGGAAGTCCCAGCCACAGTAATCAAATAAAAATAAATAAAAAGCATCCAAATATGCAAGAAGAAGTGAAACTTTCACTCTTTGCAGATGACATGATACTATGTATAGAAAACCATAAGACTTCACCAAAAAGTTCCTAGAGTTGATACACAAATTTAGTAAAGTTTCAGGGTATAAAATCAACAGAAATCTGTTGCAGTTTTATACATCAATGATGAAGCGGCAGAAAGAAAAATCAAGGAATCTGTCCCATTTACAATTGCACCCAAGACAATGTGATACTTAGGAATAAACCTAACTAAAGAGGTGAAAGACCTGTATTTGAACACTGTAAGAAACTTAAAGGGGACACAAAGAAATGGAAAGGCATTCAATGCTTATGAGTTGGAAAAATAGATATTCTTAAAATGTCTATAGTACCCAAAATAATCTACACATTTAATGCATTCCTTATCAAAATTATAACAACTTTATTCGTAGAGCTAGAAAAAAAACAAACTTAAAATTTGTATGGAACAAGAAAAGACCATGAATAGCCAAAGCAGTCTTGAAAAAGAAAAGCAAAGCTGGAGGCATTACAATTCCAGACTTCAAGTTGTATTGCAAAGCTGCAGTGATATAACAGTATGGCATTGGCACAAAAATGGACACACAGATCAATGGAACAGAATAGAAAACCCAGACATGGACCCACAACTTTACAGTCAATTAACTTTTGCCAAAGCAGAGAAGAATATCCAAAGGGAAAAACAGTGCAAATGGTATTGGCAAAACTGGACAGCAACATGCAGAAGAATGATACTGGACCATCTTTTTACACCACACACAAAAATAAGTTCAAAATGGATGAAAGACCTAAATGGGAGACAGACAACGATCAAAATCCTAGAGGAGAACATAGCAGTAACCTCTTTACCATTGGCCACATTGAGTTCTTTCTAATGTGTCTCCTAAGAGAAAGGAGACAAAAGCAAAAATAAACTATTGGGACTTCATCAAAATAAAATCTTCTGCACAGCAAAGGAAACAATAAACAAAACTAAAAGGCAACCTGGTGAATGGGAGAAGATTTTTGCAAATGACACATCTGATAAACGATTAATATCCAAAATATGTCAAGAACTTATAAAACTAAACCCAAAAGGAATAATGCAATTAAAAAGTGATCAGAAGTCATGACTAGATATTTTTCTGAAGAAGACATTCAGATGGCCAACAGACACATGAAAAGATGCTCAACATCACTTATCATCAGGGAAATACAAATCGAAACTACAATGAGATGCCACCTCACACCTGTCAGAATGGCTAAAATCAATAACATAAGAAACAATAGGTGGTGATGAGGATGTGGAGAAAGGGGAACCTTCTTACACTATTGGTGGGAATGCAAACTGGTACAGCCATTCTGGAAAACAATATGGAAGTTTCTGAAAAATTAAAAATAGGACTACCTTACGATCCAGAAATATCACTACTAGGTATTTACCCAAAGAAAACAAAAATGCTCATTCAAAGGGATTCATGCAGCCTGATGCTTACAGCAGCATTAGCTACAAGAGCCAAATTATGGAAACAGCCCAAGTGTCCATCAACTGATGAATAGATAAAGAAGAGGTGTTATACATATATGCAATGGAATATTACTCAGCTACAAAAAGAATGAATTCTTACTATTTGAAAAGATGTGGATTAAACAAAACAAAACAAAACAAAAGATGTGGATGAGGCATCATAGTAGAAAGTATGATGGTAAGTGAAATAAGTCATAGGAAGACAAATACCATATGATTCCACTAATATGTGGAATTTAAGAAACAAAATAATCATAGGGGAAAAAAGAGGGAGGGAAGTGAACCAAGAAATAGATTCTTAACTATGGAGAACAAACTGATGGCTACCAGGGGGCTGGGTGGGGAGGAATGGGTAAAATAGATGATGGGGATTAAGGATGAGCACCAGGTGTCATATGAAGTGTTGAGTCACTCTACTGTATACCTCAAACTAATATTACCCTGTATGTTAACTATCTGGGCTTTAAATAAAAACTGTAAACAATAAACTTATGTGTATTTGGAACAAAAAATGAAATTGAAGTGGGAAAGTGCTGTCTTGACCATAATTGAAGGATGGATGACATTCTTTCAAGAAAATGAGGAATCCAGGGGCACCTGGGTGGCTCAGTCAGTTAAGTGTCAAACTTTTGATTCAGGTCATGATCTTTGGTTCCTGATATCAAGCCCCATGTGGGCTCTGTGCTGAGTGTGGGGCCCACTTAAGGTTTTCTCTGTCTCTCTTCCTCTGTTCCCACCACCTCTGAGCACTCTCCCTCTCTCTCTCTCTCTCTCTCTCTCTCCCTCTCTCTCTCTCTCTCTCTCTCCCCCTCTTGCAAATAAACAAACAAGGAAAATGAGGAATCCATATATGAAATGAGTTACATACAAGTCTCTCTCATCAAAAATCATGTTCTCAGAACATTCTATAGATTTCAATAAGTATAATGCTTAACTTTCACTTGGTAACCCTATGCTTGTTTGAAAAGAAGCAATTTAATGTGACATTTTATATCAGAAGAACACAATTTAAAAAAAGAAACTAAAAGAAATGTGATATTCACCCATTATTATCTCCACTATATATTTTCAGTCTAGATCTTCCCTACTTACTCTAATGGTGCTATTAGTTTAAAATAAACCTCGTCAGGTATAAGTTGTATGTCAATTTCAAATCACGTTTTTTTTTTTTTTTTTTTTTTTTTCTGCTGAGTTAAAAAAAAAGAAAGAAAGAAAAGGGCAAACAGAAACAGTGAAAAGAAGACTATGGAAAAAAAAAAAAGAAAGAAAATCTCTCTGGTATTTTGTCAGCTTGGCATTCAGTAATCCTTAGGGGAAACTTGACTTCTGAATTCAACTTAATAGAAAAGCCCCTATGAACCCTGTCATGGGAATAACTATTACAGAATTTGACACAAGTGTAGACAAGTAGGATCATTGCAGCAGAAAAACCTATAGCAATAAACCACAATTTTCCTTGACATAAGAAATCTAAGTTTGGTGATTATCAATTAGGCAGCTGGAGAAAGCTGATGAGACAGTAAGCTTGAAGCGTACTTCTCCCTAGGGTGGAGGGAATAGAAAACTATTTCGACTCTTGGTGAACAATTTGAATCATATATGAGGGCAATTATTATTAAACTACTCAAATGATTATTTCAGCTTACTGGAATCATTTACATGATTAAAATAGATAATAAGTTGGAAAAACAATATATTAATTTTATTTATTTATTTATTTATTTATTTATTTATTTATTTATTTTAAATATTTTGTTTATTTATTCATGAGAGACACAGAGAGAGAGGCAGAGACACAGGCAGAGGGAGAAGCAGGCTCCCTGCAGGAAGCCCGATGTGGGACTCGATCCCAGGACTCCAGGACCATGCCCTGGGTGGAAGGCGGTGCTAAACTGCTGAGCCACCCAGGCTGCCCTCATTTTAAATATTTAAAAGCGTGACATTATCTGGATAACATATTATGTAACAGTAAATAGTTATGCTTTGCAATAGTTTTAAGCGATATTAAAGGTACAAAAATCCATAAAGAATCTATAAATTAGTTCAAATAATTCTTTTAAATGAATAAATTAGAATATTGAGTATATTGTTTTGTGGTATAAATAGGCAATGAGCAGACTATCAATTGCCCTGATATCAAGGATAGTAGAAAATAACAGCATGCTAAGCCCTATTTTGAGAAAATAAATTGTTTACTTGTAAGAAAAAAAACTACTTAACTTTTTATGCTATAGGCAATCCAAAAACAAATTTCTACAATTAGAGACTTACACTAGTTAAAAACTAAAAGGTCTGAGATTTTACTCTATGTGTAAGCTAATGAATATTTCAGCTCCAGATTCATGGATGTTGGCAGAAGACATGAGACCCTGGAATCAAAGAAAAAAGGTTTTATTACTCACAACAATGGCAGTAGCTACAGAATCAGCAATTTCTTAAATGGCACCAATTTCTTGAGCTCCACTATGCACCGAGTAAAACCAAAATGACAGGTGACACTTGCACATGCAGTGGGCTACAGAACAGGAGAGGGACTCTAAGCCACTCTCTATTCCAAGGCTGTTCACTATAAATATACATTATTGAAAAGACAGAAAAAAAATTGTCCACTTCTGCTCACAGGGTGTGCAAAACTGTAATGACTTATGGAGAACTGTCTAACAAAACTTGAATTTTATTCACTAGTGTATTGTTTGTGTTGAATAAATAATAAAAACTGAAGTTTTGCATTTTAAAGTCCATTTCTAGACATTTACTCTTTCTTTGCTTTGCCTTGTGTTACACCATTGGTCTTAATTTTTTTTTTTTCATTATCACTCTACCCCCTGGGTGCCTTTTAGGACATTTGAATTAACAGAGTATCATCAAATTTTAATATCATAGGTATACACTATATCTGTTTAAGTATTACATAGATATGGATATAGGTAGATGATAGATGATAGATAGATAGATGATAGATAGATTTGTGCTTTCTACATAGAGAAGATTTTTTTACATTTCAAACCAATTTTTGCCTCCTTGTGAGTGATATGACCCTTGAGAATGCATGTGTTACACTAATAAAAATTAATAATGAACACTTCAGGGAATTTCCATTTAATTCTATGTAAATTCTAATCCTCATCCAAAAAATGTAAGTTATTCATAAGGAATTTATATAACATTAATAATGAAGATATATTATTTCATTGACTCCTGACAATAGCTGTTTCAGTTACAGAATATTATTGACATTATGATTGTTTCACAGATGAAAAAACTGAGGTATAGATGAATTCATAGATTTCATTTCCCCACCCCTAGGAAGTAGACAAGTAAGAAATAGGATGTAACCCAAAAGGCTGGGTCAAATCCCATAATTCTTAAATTACATAATTGATCACCCAAATAAAATCTGTATTTGGATGTTTTCATACTTACGCTAAATCTCAAGTTGATATACCTGCAAACAAACATATTTTATTCATATAACAATTATTTTAGGGTACCGAAAAAAAACAAATAAAAGTCTACGAAGAGTAAAAGTGAAAGAGAGCAAAAAGCCAAAAAACAAGCAAAAGTCAAAACTCACTGGCTTTAATTTCAGGTTCTTTTTTTCAACTCATTTAGCATGCCGTGTCATACTGCATACTTCTTATCCCTTAGAGGAGAACCTTTCTGATATAGTTTTCCTTAGCTCCTTTTCTGCTATTGGTACATATTTCTCAAAAGAATTAATTTATCTTTGCAAATTGGAGCATTATATCTTGAATAATATTTACTACATGCATTTTAACCTCAAAATATCAAGAATAAAATTCTGAATAAATAATACTACATACCATGCAAATGACAGATATCTTTTTAAATCTTTGATAGTTTTTAAGCTAAATTGATTTCATAATTTTTAAATAATTTCCAAACATTTAAATATTTTTGTTTTGAAAGATTAACACATAAAAATGAATATACCCAACATGGATGTTTAGAGATTAGCAACAATTTTCTACCCATAATTATCTGAACACTAAAATAAATGGAAATCCATATTATTGAGACATTGTTCTGTGAGGAAAAAAGCCCATGAAAGCTTTTCCTCTCCCCTATCTAAGACGTACACAGAAATTGTTCATACATCTCTAATAATGGCTGTTTACTCCTTTCCTCCAGCTTGATATTTGAATTTTTTAAAAAATTTTTTTAAGAAATAAGAGAAGAAGCATAAAAGAAACAGTTTAAACAAAGAATCAGCATAGGAGAAGATGAAAAAGCCATGGAGAAAAATCTGACAGGAACTACTGTTAAAAAGTGTCTAAGCTGTCAGAGCTGACAGTGTTGAGAGTCCCTACAGAGTACTGCATCCTCAGGAATGTCTAATAAAGGGGATGGCGTTGGGCTTATCAAGATTGTTGTGCTTTCCCCATGGCTATAAGCCTAGTTAATGCACCTTTTTAAAGTGTGCATTAACTTCATTTTATTACATTGTGAAAGCTATTGTATATAAAAAATAAGGTATAGAATGCATATGTATAGGGAGAGAACACAAACGCTCATTTACTCATCACTCAGCTGAAAAAATAGGATATCACCAATATCTTTAAAGTCCTTGGTGTTTACAAGACCCTCATAAAGTAATATATCCGGAGGATAACTATAGAAAAAGAGTCATGGCATTTGCTATATTTAACTCTATCTTTTTCTATTATTTACCTAAAAATCCCAAGGTCACAGGTTTGGAAATGAAGTAAGCTAGCATAAATAAATCTTTAAAATGTATGACAAATCCTTTGATAGATGGAAGGTAATAATTCCATAAACCGTGAGACAGAGACTAAAATGTCATGGAGTTACTCTGTCATTGAACCACACTTTGTATATAAAATATATATCTCAGTTCAGAAAAAAAAAAAAAGAGATACTACTGTCATATCCTACAGGGATAGCTCTCCTGACACCATACTTGGTAAATAATAAAAAAAAAAAAAAAGGCGGGGTGTTGCAGATAATGGGTCATGTCCTTCAAAGTGAAGAATATGGACAACAGCCTAGTGTCAATTGTTGAGGCTGCACCCAAGCAATTTTGGGTTACAGAAACTCTAAACTGGCTGTCCTGTGGAGATAATAGATATTTTTCACTGCAGAGAGTGTTTTAGAGATGCAACTAGAAGGGAATGTACAGAAACAAAGATTGTGCAAGTTTATGCTACTCTGTAAGTAGAGAAAAATTCTTTTTTTGTAAAAAGAAGATATTATACCCAATCCATTAAGTCTAATGAAGAAGTGCATAGTGTTCTAGAGTATAGGTAAGATATACACACACGCCAAAGAAGAGAAGGTGATGTGAAGGTAGATGCAGAGACTGGACCGATGCAGCCAGAAGCCAAGGAATGCCAGTAGAAGTTGGCAGAAACAGGAACACACTCTTCCTTTGAGCCTCCAGATCAAGTGTGGTCCTGCCAACACACTGATTTTGGCCCATTGGTCTTGATTTCTAACTTCAAATCTCCAGTATTATGATGGAACACGCTTCTGCTGTTTCAAAGCCATCCAGTTGGTGGTAATGTGTTAGAGCAGCCACAAGATATGCACACACATTTGGCATGGGGTGTAGATGCGGAAGAATGGCAGACACGTGTGATGCTTCCATCTGAAACATTCAGGATACAGAACGATGCTGACCGAGACAACTGGCTAGAAGTATTTGTTTTCTAATAAAGTATATAGTATTTTATACGATAGAAACCAAGAGTCAAGATCTAGCTAACACATTTGCTAGCTAAACACTCATTATAATAGGCACATGCTGTTGGATATCAGCAAGATTCCAGAGTTAGTGGGTCTATGGGTAAAATTTCAGTTTGAAACCCAATTCTCATGTACATTGTGACAAGACAGATTTTGAGGCTTCATTGCTAAGGAAATACTTCACGGATAGGTATTAAAAAGTCAAGCATTCTTATCATTGCCAATGATACTTCAAAGAGATAAGAGTTAATTCAACCCAGTGAAACTTAGGGCAGAGGAGTACTTTAGCTGGGAAGCAATTAACATTACCGGGAGAAAAGATTGCTTGTCTTTGATTTGTCCCGACGGAATAATGTGAGAATCCAAAACAGACTTGCTAATACCCAGACTTCAGAGGTTAAGCAGGAAAACCACATATCCCAGGAAACAAGTAACTTTAGAATTATTAAACCGAGACACTGGATGAAGCTGATTGGAGAGAGGAAAGGCAGGGAGACTTGGGACAGAATTTCTGCGAGACTCTACAAGACACACTGTACCAACTGGAAGGCCACCTATCAAGAACTTTAAGTTACTGGTTGCTCCTTCTTTCTGATATGAAGCATTTTCTTGGGCAACTATGATGGAAAATATGTCTTGACTTATGATAGGCTAAGCCTATTTGCTCTTCCTGACCATCTGGGCATAAAGGGAAGTTTACCCGCCTATTTGAGTTTAACATATCCTGATATAGAGTCTAATTTACATCCTTAATTTTCAAGACCACCATGGTCATATATATTACATTTACATTTTTTTTCATTTACAGTGAAATTTCTACACATCTTAAAATGACAAACTTATTTCAAAGAGAGTGATGTATATTCACTCCTTTAGGGATTTACTCAACAAGTGTTTAATGGGCGACTACTCAACAAGCAGCTGACTCTCTACCATGGTATGGTCAAGCCTGTTTAAAATTAATAAAATTCATCACACACACACACACGTCAGATGTGGATAAGGAGGAAAAGAAAGTAGGTCAGAGTAATGGTGAGTGGGGGTGAAATGGGGGTGTGTTTGGTGGCAGGCAAGATTACTCCCTTAAAAATGGTGAAAAGGAAGCTTCTTCCTTGGGAGATGACGTTTAAGTCCCATCCCTGAAGGAAAATGCTGCTCTCTGAGGGGATTATTCCAGCCAGGAGTGTACAATTTAAAGGACTCCTTGAGAGAAGGCACTGAGTCTGGAGGGAGAGCAGGGATGGATTATAGGGTGTGCAAGTGGGAAGAGGCAACGGATTAACTCTGTGATGCAGGAGGCCGAGCCTGTGAACATTGTAGGACTTTGGCTTTGATTCTGATAGAGATTCCCTGGTGGAGTAGTCGTCCAAGGAATGGCAAGGTATCACCAAAGAAATTGTTTTCTCCATTAGGTCAGATCTAGAACTATAGCAAAAATGCAAAATGTGCTAACTACATCATCATGAACTACATTTATTCATTCTGGAGAACATTTCTTTAAAACAGTCATTCTTTTTTTCCTCTTATTTTTTTTTTAGCTGTTATTTGTGTTTATTTTTACTTTATAAAATATTTAGTCCGTGATTCACATGCTGACACTTATCATCACTTGAATATAATGCAACCAAGTTATGCTATTCTGGTACTATTATTTCACTCTACACACCATGGGCATTTTCATAGCATTTTATAGTAATTCATTCCTAAAACCGAGGTGAAACTCTCTCAATACATGTCCCTGTCATTAGTTTAATACCTAAACACGAAAACTATTTGAATGTTCTTTGATTTCATAAAATATTCCAAATTTTGTTTATTGAAGATGTGGTTCTTATATAATAAAAAGAAAAAGAAGAAAATATATATTTCCTTATCGATAAATACCCTCATGGCACTCAGCAGTTTTTACTGCTCCGTCATGGCATCAGCTGCTGATATAAGCTGTGTGCTAACTAGGGAACTAGGCACATAGGAATCTCAAACTAGTTTGATTGATCATGTTTTTGTTCAAAGAGAGAGATCATAAGGAATAATCAGGCAGTTGGCGTATTTTGCTTAGAAATTAACCTTGTTTGAAATTCTGACTCATTTTCATAGTTTATAAGATGCATTTGGAGTAAATAAAGTTTTCTATCAAAACAAATCCCCAGGCCAAAATAAAACCCAGTGTTCACTTGTCAGGAAGACATCCATTCCTATGAGAAAAACTGCTGAATTTTCAATGTGCTTGATTGTACTATTTTCAGATCACACACTGACAAGTATTTTGCCCTGAAGATGGTATGGTCAAGCCTGTTTAAAATTCATAGATATTTTTCTCCTTACCAAGATGAATAGCTCAGCATTGAACATTTTATGTAGGTTAAAGCACCCCTCCCCACATTTTAAATGTTCCTGGCACCGTTCTTATCATGCAACCTGAACAACTCTGACAACATTCCTCTACTTACCAGAATCTCATTACTACCAAGGTACACCATTTAATTTAAGACTTGCAGACACTGTTTTTCTCTTGCGCATGAACTTTTACTTTCCCTGTAAATGTGTGGAGTGAGATTCATTGATCTAAAGTTAATCTTTTATACTTTCCTGTAAATATATACAACATTATAAAATATTGATCAGGAATATTGATCTTTAAGTGTTCAAATTGAATTGTTAGAACGTTTAAGCCTTTCATCATATAGATAATGTTATCTTCCAAACTTATTAGTGTAAATTCTTATTTTAAAACTTAACATGGAGGGATGCCTGGGGGGCTCAGTGGTTGAGCATCTGCCTTGGGCTCAGGTCATGATCCCTGGGTCCTGGGATAGAGTCCCGCATTGGGCTTCCTGCTCGGCGGAGAGTCTGCTTCTCCTTCTCCTTCTCCCTCTACCTCTCACCCTGCTCATGCTCTTACTCTCTCTCTGTCTCAAATAAATAAATAATTTAAAAAACGTATAGTAAACATTAAAAAAAATAATAAAAATAAATAAATAAATGAGGCTCTAACACCTCCTAACTCTGTAGGGAGCCTGCTTCTCCCTCTGCCTCAGTCTCTGCCTCTCTCTATGTGTCTCTCATGAATAAATAAGCAAAATCTTAAAAAAAAAAAAAAAACTAACATTGAAAATGCTGTGTAAGAAGTATTTAGCTGGCTTTGCAGGCCCTATGCAAAGCCGACCCTTTCTCATTTGTAGCGAAATAAGGGCCAATCAGTTATGGTATGACAAAACTTGAGACTTTTTAAGATTACTAAAGTTTATGATTAAAGCCTTTTGGATCACAGTGTGGAAATAGGACTTTGTGGGCCACATAGATTTAAATATGTATTAATAAGTATATATATGTGTATATATATATATATATATATATATTAAAAAGATATACAATGGATTACTACAATGAATGTTTTTCTCCATCTGTAAAGAAAAAGTTAAGAATCCCTGGTCAGTATGGTCTAGAGAAAGATATAAAACTCCTATATTTACATGTTTAAATGAATGAGGTATCTAGGGTAAAACTGTGACAATTGTTGTGATCATGTTTCTGCTAAAGTGAGCAGCCTAATAGGCTGTACAGAAAAATGTCCAGATTTTCCAGGTTTTTAAATTCTTTAAGCAAAGCCAAAACTTTTATCTCAAAATTAGATTATTGCATTAGTTTTCTGTTGCTGTATGAGCAATTACCACAAAATGCAGTGCCTTAAACAACATCCTTTTGATAGTTCACAGTTCTGTAGGTCAGAAGTCAGACACTGAAATTTTCTGCCTATGGTTCCATAAGGCTGAAATGAAGGTGTTGATTAGACTGGACTCTTATTTCGAGGTCCTGGGGAAGATTTTGCTACCAAGTGCTTTTAGATTTTTGTTAGAATTCATTTCCTTGTGGCCACAGTATATCGTTCCCGTTTCCTTGCTAGCTGTCAGCTAGGGATTATACTTAAAACCTA
This sequence comes from Vulpes lagopus, assembly GCF_018345385.1. Taxonomy (NCBI): domain Eukaryota; kingdom Metazoa; phylum Chordata; class Mammalia; order Carnivora; family Canidae; genus Vulpes; species Vulpes lagopus. The sequence continues at coordinate 127,880,501 of NC_054829.1, read as the reverse complement.
GAGGTCACCTACATTCCTCATTTATATGTGAGCCCTCTCCATCTGTAAGTGAAAGACATCAGGCCAAATCTTTCACCCTTTGAATCTCTCTGACTTTCATTTCTGTTACCAGCTGGTGAAAATTAGAATGTGGGACATTCCTTTTAGAGGGTTCTTGTGATTAGACTGTGCTCACCCGGAGAATCTCCTTACTGATTAACTAAAAGTTAACCAGCTAAGTCAACTTAATGACATCTGAAAAATTCCTCACATTAGAAAAATGTCTTTTTCCATTTAAGGTAAGTTATACTCATGGTTGTGATACCCATCATATTTTAGTCTTAGAGATTAGGAATGAAATCTTGGTAGAGAGGTACTGGTTTAGAATTCTGCATACCACAATTTCCTAAGACACTTTGTGAGTGAATTATTATTTTTATTTATTTTACTCACTTATTTTTGTAGAATATAGAGGGTCTTAGAGAATAATTTTTATCCTCATCCAATCTATATCTTACTCATTGTAGGGATGCCCTGGAATCTGCTATTAGTCCTCTGGGATCTTCATTGGTCTTGCCCAACATCATTCTCTCTTTAAAATGTTGTCTAGGGATCCCTGGGTGGCGCAGCGGTTTGGCGCCTGCCTTTGGCCCAGGGCGCGATCCTGGAGACCCGGGATCGAATCCCACATCGGGCTCCCGGTGCATGGAGCCTGCTTCTCCCTCTGCCTGTGTCTCTGCCTCTCTCTCTCTCTCTGTGACTATCATAAATAAATAAAAATTAAAAAAAAAATAAATAAAATGTTGTCTATTTGCTTGAATATTTCATTTTTTTAGTTTACAATCTTTAAATCTTCAAATATTAAAGACTACTTATGTTTCCTTTTTAAGATTTTTATTTGTTTATTTTAGAGAGGGAAAGAGAGTGCACGAGTGTACAGGTGGGGGTGCGGGCAGGGAGAGAGAGAGAGAGAGAGAGAGAGAGAGAGAGAGAGGAGACTCCTTGATGAGCAGGGAGCCCCATGTAGGGCTGGATCTCAGGACCCTGAGGTCATGACCTCAGCCAAAGGCACATATTTAATCAATGGAGTCACCCAGGTGCCCCTCAGTTATGTTTCTTAAGTGTAGCATTTCTTCTTATATCAATTATTACACTGTGATATGCTCTACAAAGAACTGGTTGCATGGATCTTTGGAAATTTTGAGAATTACTGTGGCCTGTTCTTTAGTTTTCTGGAGTTCTTTCTAATAAAGAAACTATTATTTTGCTTACATTTTCTGCTCTTTTGGTTCTTTCTTCTTCTGGAGCAACTAGGATTTTTATATTACACTTGCATTTTGATATGATGGGTCACTTCTGTTTTAACACTTAAGTGAAAGTGGATTCCTTTCTTCCCCAACCTCCTACAACCTTCACCATCTTTGGCTTTGTCTATTACTTCACAGGAAAAGAGAGAAAAATAAGATTCCATTGGTTGGAAAAGCCATCAACTTGCTATCGATGAATCTCTCTCTTCCTGCATTCCCCACTTAAAATGAATGACTCTTGTGTGTCAGGTACAGTTCTAGTCCACGGATAATAGAACTGTGGCCTAAAATATAAGCCTCCTTTCACTCTTTCAATTGTTGCTGATCACAACATACAATAAGTTAAAAAAATCTATGGTTAATGTCAGGGTGGATAAGTATATGGAAAAAAATATAATAATGTAGGAAGGGGAAGAGAAAGTAGCATCATGGTGGGATGGAGAAAGTTGTCCTCTTAAAGTTGATGTTCAGGCAAGTACTTGGGAGACGACTTAAAGGTGGTGAGGAAGGGAACAGTCCCTATAATTTCTTAGGGAAGAAGCTGCAGTCAGAAAACAGCAAGCACAAAGCTCTTGAAACCGGAGCATGTCTGATGTATTTGAAGAAAAGTTTGGTCATCCATGTGGCTACGGTGCAGTACAAAGAGAGGGAAGGAGAGTAACAGAAACCTGGGACCTGTATGTCATGGTAAAGACTAGCTTCTAATTCTGAGTGAAATAGGAAGTCATTGGAAGATTTTGATCAAAAGATAATATGATCTGATGTCATTTTTAAGGATCACTCTGAGTGCTTTGTTGAAACTCATTGTAAGAGGCAAGAAGCAGAAGCAGGGGGATCAGTTGGGCACCGCAGCAGTTATGCAGGCAATGGGCTGGTCTGTATTGCTATCCTATTCTTATTTGTCTCGTTTAGTTTTATTTTAAATTTTAATTCCCGTATAGGTAGCATACATTGTTATAGTGGTTTCAGGTGTACAGTACAGTGATCCAACAATTCTATACATTACTCAGGGCTCATCGTGGTAAGTGCACTCTTATTCCTTCTAAAATGTGAACTAAAAAAATAAAAAATAAAAAATAAAAAATAAAAAATAAAAAAAGACCTGAACTATTCCCCCTTTTAAAATCATTAAGAACATGCCTGGTCCCCTCCTTTAAAGTTTGAACCCCTTAAAATGATATATATATAATCATTCAAGATCTGTTCACTTTACTTCTCCAGGGATGATTTTATGATCATTTATACCTTCCCTGATAGTTCCTATTATAGTAAAATAAATGTTTCTGTCCTGTATGCTTTTCTTTCTGTTTACTTATATAAGTTCATGACTGAAGTATATTAGGCATATTATAATGACTTCTTCCGAACAAAAACCATTGGTCTATATTGATATATGTATGTAATTAATATGTATTTATGATTACAGATAGATATTCTAATTCAGTCAATATGTAATTAGTATTTATTTAAGTTGCCTCAATCACCCTTACAGCTCTTCGTATTATAAATAGACATATTTGTTTCAAACTGAATGTTTTAGAGGAAATACTAAATTAAAATTAAGTGCACTTTCACATATGCTGGGTTGAAAGATATGTATAACTGAACACTGATTCTCATACCGTTCACTATAAAGTGAGCAATGTGAATTTGATCCCTTTTATATAACAATTCAGGAAAATAGGTTACTGAGATAACAAATTGCCATCATCATGGTTTGGCTTCATCTATAAGGCCATTCCATGCTGGGATTTGGAAGACAGCTTTAAAATCTGGTATACTTTATAATGCTTTGAAAACCACTGTGGGATTTATTTCTTCGTAGACATTGCTCGCTTCCACGAAGCTTCATGTCATGAAGCAAGCATAGCTGAGCTCACTCCATTACAGAGCCTTGAAATAAATTGTTGTGACCCACATAACTTGCATTCTCTTTCAGAAATGTATATAATTTCTCAAGGGACCTTGAAAAATGCTGCAGAGTGCCAAACAGTATTATATGTCTAGGCGATGAAGCCTATAGATTCATACCGAAAAAAAAAATGATACAGATATCATGGGAAGGGGAAATTGGTCATTTGAGGTCACGTTGGTGTGATGAGAATGCTGAGTTGAGTAGCTATGGGAGTCACATCTAATGGTGTGCCATATGATACTTTGTTTTCATCTAAAATGAAAAGTTTCGTGCCCACCTCAGTGCCCGTCACCAAGTCACCCAATTGAACACCAATAAAAAATAAATTTATAAAAAAATAAAAAATAAAAAATAATAAAAAATAAAATGAAGTTGGCCCTGATTATCTTGGAATTAACAAAACACCATATAGCCGGAGATCCAGGATTAAAACTTTGAAATCAGAAAAAAATGTAAGTGTATTATTTAATTTTGCATATATTGTGAGCAAAAATATTTTTCCTCAAAGCCTATGTGCTAATTTTGAGAGAAATTAATGAATGAAAGTTTAATAATTTGGATCTCGTATTTTAAGTTACAACTTTGTACCAAATTATATATCATCTTTTTTATGACTTAAAACATCTTTTCAAATGTAACATCTAGAAACGAGTCTCTTCCTTCTTGTCCCTATCAGTTATATTGAATTTGGTTGGTTACACATATTTTGCATTTTATGTCATCATAGGCTGGTAGGTCATCCATCCATCCATTCATCCATCCATCCATCCATCCATCCATCCATCCATCCATTTAAATCAGTAGATATATAGTCTACATAGATTGACTATGTGCCAGGTAGCAGGAAGGAGGAAAAAGAGAATGTGAAAAGCATTCTTATTCTGTTTAGCTAAAGATCTTCCAAAGTCTGATCATCAGTTACCATTTTTTTTAGGAGACAGTTCTATAGTGAGAGAGTCTGGGAAATATAGTCTTTACCTTTATAAATATATAAGCAGCTAAATTTCTGAATTTTGTTGCCAATTATGAAAGAAAGGATGGATTTGGGGGAATATCTGGCAATCTCTGTACAGACAAAACAGATTGGCGAAGATAGTGTGCCAAAGAATAATAATTATGGAAAAATACCAAGTGTGGAACTGAGGGGATTTAAATAAAATGGACAGTGATCTAGAATCATTAAACCATTTTAATGACCAATAGCCTCTGTTATTGAGCTTCTCTCCTTAAGAATGTTTATTGAAATGATAACTGAGATCACAGGATATGCCATTGATACCATTTAATACTTCACTCACATTTTTTTCTCTCTTTTTCCCCTTTGTTCTGTGTTTTGGGGAAATCCTTAAATTAGTGCTTTCAGTGAATAACTTTGATTTTCCGCCTGCATATGTTTCATTGTTCAATTCATTGACTTGTGCTCATTTAAAAATGGGCATCATATGGTTAAACTGCCAACTTTTATAGCACCCTGTTTTGTTTATTTTGATGAACATAATACCTTTCATAACCTCTTTATTAATCATATCTAGTTTAGAACTTTAATTTCATTCTATATATTGACCATCTTAGCTAATATAATAAATTAACTAATTCTCAAGGATTAATTTTGTTGATGTCAGTGTTCTCCAACTGCTGATTTTCCTAAAATAATCGCTTGCTATATTTTTAGAAAGGTCAGTTTAACCAAATTAGCAAATTCCAGTCTGAATTCTCAGTAAGAATTCCTGTTTGCATGATAGTCAATGCTGAATCTGATTACAGACACATTGCCTCCAGAGCATGTGCAAGTGCTAAAGTGGCTATAATAGACAAGTCAAGTCTGGAAACACAATCAAAGGATGACACGTTGGGCCCTGTCAAACACCTCTAGTGTCAGCATTAATCTCTGCATTTGTCAGGACTCCCTTGACAGAGAACTCTACCTTAGGCAAGGTCCGCCTCTGGTGTGAGTTTCATGGTGAATGCAGCTACTTCAAGATGGGAGAAAGTCCTTAGTGTTTTTTTATTGCCCTATGATTAATTTCCTAGTAGAAGACCCTCGATTATCCCAGCACTGACTTTCTTACCACGGGACAGAGTTTCTCAACTTCAGCTGTATACATTTTGGGCCAGATAATTCTTTGCTATGAAGGGCTCTTCTGGAAATTGTAGGATATTTGGGAGCATCCTTGGCCTCTACTGTCTAAATGCCAGGAGTGCCCAGCATTCCTACTTCTATGCCAAGTCATTACAACCAAAACTGTCTTTAGACATTGCCAAATGTTTTTAAGAGGAAAAAAGCCCAGTTGAAAATCACTGCTCTAGGGTTATATGGGAGGAGGTTTGCTCATAAAATAAAACATGTTTTGTGGCAAGATATGTTGTCACTCTGAGATGTTAGGCATCTCTCTTCTAATTTTGTGTCATTGTTATTTTGTTTTCAGGAAATTCTAATATGTCTTCCTACTGAGAATCACTGTTCCCAAGTTTTCTGATTACATCCTTTTCCTTGATTAACTACATTCTACCATTTTGTAATCTGGCCACATAGTTAGAATTTTCTTTTTCCTTGAATTCTAGAGAACACACTCTCTTTTTTCTTCTGCCTCATTTGTTCTTTGCTCCTAGTGTTACCCATGTGGTTCCAGCACCCTAGAACCTTTTCTCAATCACCAGTTTGCTTTTGATACTTCTGCTCTGCTGTTATAGCACCTGATGTCCATATACTTGGAGTGTAGGTTAGGGAGTAAAAACAGCCTGGATGGAAAATGTCTGGCTTTCAGCTCTTTAAGCTGCAGTGTGTAAGACTCATTTTTCCTTCTGTAAGGTGGGAGTTAATAACAGACGCCTCATGATGGTAATTTTTTAAATGATACATATAATTTAGTTAATACTGTGAACTCAGATCCTGATACATAGTAAGGACTAAATAAATGTTGAATTGTGTTTTGCATAGTGCATATTATTTTCCATTGAAAAGGAAGATTTGCTCATGTCCTCACTAGATTTTCAGTTTTTTTGAGGGCCAAGATTTTTTTTTTTAGATAGGTTATTCCAAATTGCTAAAATAGTGTCTGGTTCATAAGAAAATGTTGAATAATATATATGCATGCATATATATGTAGGTAGTGTATGTGTAAGTATGTATGCATTAATATAACAGAATTATCTAAGCTTGTATTTAAACATAATAAATATAATTAAAAATGAAAAAATATTTTATATGTCACCAGTATTTTTCTAGGACTGCCCTTGATAAGTCAACTGTTATGTGTGCAATATACCAAATTAAATTAATGAGGGTTCCTTTCTTTGGATTGTTATATTTCTCACATTTGGTAAGAAAGTCCTACTACTTTAACTATCTAACAGAAAAGTATTTAAACACTTAAGAGAAAATTGCTAATTTTGAAATCTTCAAAACATCAATTTAAGAAGGCTTTTAAATGCAAAGCAACAATATGAGAATGATGATATTAGCAATATAGTAAATTTATTTTCCATTTTGTGCAACAATAATTAATTGCAAGAGATTTCCCTAGGGTATGGGGCATTTAACTATGAGTCAGACATGTTGCCTTTTCTTTCTAAGTAGTTCACAGTTTAGAAAAATAAATCATTTATTGAAAAAAAATGACCTCTAATACAGAGTAGATGGACTCGAAGAGAATATCCTTGGGATACAAAGAAAAGAGAGATTTATTTAACCATAGAGAATTGGAGGTCTCAGGTAAACTCAATAGTGTCAATTTTACTCCAGTTTGACAAATGGTAAGAGATTTCCTAGACATAAAAAGCACATCAATTATAGGAAATAACTTGAGTAGAATTATTGAGTTGTGGAAATACAGTTCATAACCATAAAGTAGTTCAGTGTGGATGAGTATAAACTTTGTGAAAAGAAACAGTGGAAAGAGAAGGCCAAAGAATTAGATTATAATTGGTTTATATAGGGGCATTGAATTTAGCATACAGACTGGTTTAACCATTTTTATTTAGGTATTGCTGGGTTAGTGAGAGAACTACGAACAAAGGATCCTGAGATACGAATCATCTGGATTTATACTGCTAAGTGTCATGCAGTGCAAAATCTGCGTTAATTGAAGAAAAAACTGGAGGAGGTGAGGAAGCAAGACATGATGGAGATATGAGTCAAACTTTGTTCTAGAATGAGAGATCAATAAAATAAGTTAAGAGAGACTTAATAGTTTGCATATCACATGCCACTGCTGAAAGACTGCTGGCTATTATAAATGCCTGTAAAGTTAATATTAAGGGGGAAAAAAAAGAAAAATCATTATTAGGAGTAATCCTATAAAAGTAACTTTAAGAAAATAGTTTGATAAATTTTCCTAATCTATTAGAGAAAGGGACAAAGATAGAGATGATTATGGTTAAATGAAAAGGCTCTTTGCAAAACGTCAGAAACTTTTAATTATAACTTGCTGTAGTAGAAGCTGATGGAAAAGTGATATGCTTTAAGAGTCTATCAGTAATGTTTTCCTAATGTTTCTTATTGTTTGTATGTTTATCAGCATTTTCTAGCACTCCGTATTGGTGAATAAATATGAAAATAGCACCATCACCTTATAAAGCTCGGAATAATTTTCACTGATTGTTGTTTTATTTGACACTATGTGATGAAGTTTATATTAACATTAGTAACACTAAACTTTTTTTTTTTTTGCAGACAGATGAGATACCATTATGTACTTAATGATACCTTGAGAGTATATTGATGATTGCATTGCAACATTTAGATGGGAAGATAAGCATTTCTAATCTGCTGTCAGATTAAACCAGTTGGAGAAAAATGCGCTTGAGTGTTCCACTGTTACTTCCTATGTCTTTAACATCAAGCTTGGGAACAGCAGAAGTCAGTGAATTATAGCCTGTTATATTTTAGATGTTTGTAAAGAAATATGTGATTCAATTAAGTTTCCCAAAGCCTATTTCTGTAGGCAAAATACATTATCAGTTGTTGGATGTCTGTTGACACAAATGTGAAGTCATAGTTATGGTTACATACTTATTTGCACACACCAGCTCTTTTATAAACTAGGTTTTATTCTTTAGAGCAGTTTTGAATGCACATCAAAATGGAGCTAAAGATACAGATGTTCCCATATATCCCTGCCCCACACAACCATAGTTTCTCCCATTATCCACACACCACCACCACCACCACCACCACCACCACCACCACCCTTGCTGACTAGAGTGGGAAATTTGGTACAATCGATAAACCTATACTGACACATCATTATCGTTCAGAGACCATAGTTTATATTACAGTCTTGATGTTGTATGTTCTGTAAATTTGGACAAATATATAATGACACATATCTACCATTATAGTAACGCACAGAGTAGTTTCACTGCCCTAGAAACCCTTTGTCCTCCACCTACGCATCCCTCCCTCCCTTCTATCAGCTTTCTTTAAATAGTGTGAAAAGAACATGATAATCTTTCAGACAGAAATGATACAAAAAATGAGAAAGAGAAAGGATAAAATGAAGTAAATGACTGTCACTCTTAATGCAGTGAAGAATTGATGTGATTTTAGCTTAAAAATTATTAATTCACTATATTTTATAGATCAACAGGACTTTATGGTTATTTCATGCTTTTAACAAAAGGAGAGTTCTAAAATCATGACTCATTGCCATCGTTCATATTCTAGACTATGAAGATGTAAAATGCACCCTGAAATAAAGATAATACATCTATAGTGTTGTATGCCTTTGTCTTTTTAATAGTAATGTCAGAATTTCAGGTATTTGTGTTTTGTGAGTGAATGAACAAATCATTTGAAACATCGAAACAGTTAATTCATTTGCAAGTAGTGTTGCCATTCATTTTAGTTGGGAAATGAATATTTATTTTAATGTAGATTAAAATTAATTTTCATTTCTGTTTTAGTCATCCATAAAACCATGTATGAAATACAGTGAAAAAAGAAAACAGAGTAACTCAATGTCATATAATCTGTCTCAAACAGATGCTATTTGTTTAAGTATATTTTTTTAGCATTGCCATTGAAACAGAAGTCTGCCAAGACATAATTTTCCTCAGAACTTAATCATATTTCTTTCAAACACCAAAGTCAAAAATAACTGCTATTTTTTGTATTCATTTTGGCCTCCCTAAATTCCACGAAAGCTTTATTGTAGTTTACCATACAACTATAATAAAGACTTTTAAAAAAATATATACCATATAAAAATCTGAAAAAGAAACATAAACATAAGATTGAAGAACTAGAAAGAAAAAAAGTAAATTTATTTATTTAAAGACTTTATTTATTTATTCATGAAAGACACAGGGAGAGAGAGAAGCAGAGACACAGAGGGAGAAGCAGGCTCCTTGCAGGGAGCCCGGTGTGGGACTCGATCCCAGGTCTCCAGGATCACACCCTGGGCTGAAGGCAGGCACTAAACCCCTGAGCCACCTGGGCTGCCCAGAAAAAGTAAATTTAATTCTGAGTCTCATTCAATGTAAAATTGGAGCAGCAATGATTATTTTCTCCTGAACTTTTAAAACAAACCACGAATCACAATAATTTACATGATTAATGTTGAGTAAAACTAAAGTCATGCCAATTCCCAAGAGAAGGACCTTCAAAGCACATCTCCAATTTAAACAATTTTGTTCCCCCTCTCTATGTCACACAGACACAAGTCACCAAAATCTTGCCTGTGGACTAGTAAAGTATCTTGTTGGTTGGTCTTCTTCCACTTTTTACTATTCTTCTGCGCACACATAGTATATTCCCCACACACGAATGTGATCCTTTAAGAATGAGTGTAGATCACATCATTCTTCCCAGAACATCTCCGGTGGTTATCCAAAGCACTTAGGATGACGTGTGAACTTTTTACTCTGACTTCTATGTTCACTCTTTATGGGGCTATTGAACATTACTATGGCTCATTTCACACTTTTCCCATCTCTTCCATTCCAGTCACGTTGAACCCTTCTACCGTTCTAGAACACTTCACAAAAACTCTTAAATCAAGCACTGGACACGTGTTATTACAGAAACATGAAACACTCTTCATTCTGATATGCGAACATCTTGCTCTCTTACTTCACGTCTGAAAGGTCAGGAATCTTTCTTTACATTATATTAGAAAACAAAACAAAACAAAACAATTTGAGCTGATTCGTGTGCAAATGTCGCCTCAGTAAAGCCTTCTCTGCCCACCCTGGCACACCCTCTCTGACATCCTTGACTTGTATTTCTCCATGGCATTGACTTGTATTGCTCCACGGCCTCTTCCTTCTAATATACTACGTCACTTATTGTTTCAGTTTTTGCCTATCACTCTCTAATAGAATGAAAGTTTCTTATGGGAAACAATTTTTGTCTTCTTTGTTCAATGTGATATCCCAAGTATACAGAGTACAGCACCTTGTAAGTGCTCAATATACAGTTGTTGGCTGAATTAAAAAAAATAGAAATTAATTTTTGTTAAAGATTTTACTTATTTTTTCATGAGGAACACAGAGAGATAGGCAGAGGGAAAAGCAGGCTCCCCGCTGGAAGTCTGATTCAGGATTCGATTACAGGACCCTGGGACCACTACCTGAGCCAAAGGCAGACACTCAACCACTGAGCCACCTGGGTGACCCTGAAATTAATGTTTCTTTTTTTTTAAACAACCTTAGTCTTTCTCTAACCTATCTCTTATCTTATTTAACTTGTCTACATAGTACTTAATGTTATCCATTATTGTTGTATATTCATTGATTTTTATGTATCCTTATTGTAAGTAAGCCCTCTAATTTAAGGAGCTGTTTTGGTCCGATTTAATGAGACCACCAGACACAATGTAGTATTCAACACATATAGAGAAATCAATAAAATTTTCTCCAATAATCCAAGAGTTCGTAACTGATGCAAAACCATAGTTCTTTCTGGCACTTATAACTAAGAGAATTTACATAAAGCGTTTTTTTTTTCATAAAGGGTTTTCATAAAGGGGAATGTAATGTTAGTCAATATCTGCAACAATCCCAAGACCCGGGGATCATGACCTGAGCTGAAGGCAGACGCTCAACCGCTGAGCCACCCAGGTGCCCAAATATTGCTTTCTAATAGAGATGTATATTGGAACATACTACTAGCAGTAAAATACATACCTCTTAAAGAGCTTTCAATATGCATTAGGAATGGGCAAGGTTGTTAAAATGTTTATCACAGTTCAGTCTCCTTACAACTCTACCAGATGGAGGAAATGAGGATTGATGATGTCAGTTAACCTGGCCAAGGACACCTGTCTGGTCACTGGCAGAGCCTGGATTGGTTGACCCTAAACTATTATTCCTAAACACAACAATATGTGCTCTCTACATCCCTGGTAAATCTATTAATCCATCAAATGTTTATTTTTTGTTTTTTTTTTTTTCATCAAATGTTTATTAAGTGCTAACTATGTATCAAGCACTGTTCTAAGTGCTGGTAGTGGAGAAGACACATTTTTAAAAATATTTTATTTATTTATTAATAAGGGACACAGAGAGGCAGAAACATATGCAGAGGGACAAGCAGGCTCCCCATAGGGAGCCTGATGCAGAATTCGATCCCAGGACTCCAGGATCATGACCTGAGGCAAAGGCAGACGGTCAACCACTGAACCACCAGGCATCTCAAGAAAACACAATTTTAAGATCTAGTAGCAAAACCATTAACAGAATAAACAGAAAAGTTGAGGCTTTTGTGGAGCTTAGTGGAAAGAAATACCTAATACAATGAATAAATACATTACATAGCATGGTATGAAAGATGATAGAGGCTCTGAAAGTGAATAAAACTAGATAAGGGAGATTGGTAATGAGAAGGGAGAGATGGAGGGGGATGTGGTTTGGAGAGGAGAAATATTTTTCCAATTTAGAATGGAAAACTAGCAGTGAAGGAATCATTCATATGACTCTTTATCATATTATCTTTTATTCTGATAATAAAATCTAATCTATGAAGCAAAGTAAGAAAAAAAGCATTTTTATTTATTTTTATTGTTGCGACATGCACATCGGTAATATAATTGACCATTATAACTATTTTTAAGTGTATAGTTCAGTAGTGTTAAGTGCATTCACACTGTTCTGGAACCACCACTACTATCAATCTCCAGAACATTTTTCTCATCACAAAATCTCTGTGTCCATTAAACAACAATGTCCAATACTCCCTCTCTCTGGCCTCTGGTAACAATTATTCTACTTTCTGTATCTATGAATTTGGCCGATTGTAAGTATCTCATAAAAATAATCGGATAATATTTGTCCTTTTGTGTCTGGCTTATCTTGCTTAGCACAATATCATCAAGGTTTCTAGGCTCTGTAGCAGGCATCAGAATTTCATTCCGTATTTAAGGTTGAATAATATTCCATTATATGTATATACCCCATGTTGTTTCTCCATCAGTTTCTGGGGATTTGTGTTGTTTCTATCTTTTGGGTTTTGTTCATAAAGCTGCTATGAACGTTGGATGTACAAATGTCTTCATGACCCTGCTTAAATTTTGGGGGGATATATACTCACAGGTGGAATTGTTGGATGTAATGGTAATACTATGGTTTGTTTTTTTTTTTTTGAGGGATCATCTTACTTTTTCCACAGTTGGTACACCATGTTACAGTCCTACCAGTAATGCAAAGGCTTCCAATTTGTCCACATACTCAATGATATTTGTTGTTTTCAGGCTTTTATTTTTTATTGCATTTCACTAACTATTTGTGATTTTGAATATCATTACATGTGCATCAAGCAATATTTACATGTTACATGTGTAATAAGCATAGTGTTTATTGGCCATTTGTGTATCTTCTTTGAAGAAATGTCTATTCGAATTTTTTGCTCATTTTAAACGGGATTTATTGTTGTTTTTGCCAAGTTTTAGTACATGGTGGAATGTAATACTTTATCAGATATATGATTCACAAATATTACTCCTATTCTGTGGGTTGCTTTTTTAGTCTGTTAACAGTGTCCTTTCATGCACAAGAACATTACATTTGATGTGCTAATAAGGAGAAGGTATACAAAAAAGTTCACAAAAACTATAAAATGCCGTAGAGCTCTGTAATGGATGATTTTGTGCATCAACTTTACTGGGTCATGGTGCTCAGATATTTGGTCAGACATTATCCTGGATGTTTCTGTGAGGATGTTTTAGCATGATATTCATAACTAAATCAATAGACCCTTAGTAAGGCCGACGACTGTCCATAGTGTGAGTGAACCTCACCCAACTAGTTGAGGGCCCACCCAGAACAAAAAACTGGCCTCTTTCAAGCAAGAGGAAATTCCTCCAATGAACAGTCTTCAGACCAAACTGCAACATTGGCTCTTCTCTGAGTTCCAGCCTTCCAGCCTACCCTGCAAATTTTGGACTTCTCAGCTTCCATAATTGCAAGAGCCGATTTCTTAAAATAAATATTTCTGTCCCCATATCTACAACTTTTTGGGTCTGTTTCTCTGGAGAAGCCTGACTAATACAAATCTAGACTAGAGGTGAAGTGGACAGCATGACAGCTATTTTAGGGTAAATATTAAATGCAGAGGCAATTTTGGGAGGCTTGACAATGCTAATCTATAGATCAAGAGGTCATAGTGGCAAACTCAAATGAAGATGGAAAAGGACAGCAGGCTGTGTGATGTGGGCTATTGCTGCCATGGGAGACTAATGAGTGTTCTTGTGATAGTAGTGCTCAAATAATGAGTGCAGGGAAAAATCAATTTAATACAGAAAGCAGAATTGTCAAGTAAAATAGTGACTTGCAGGTTTGCTACATCTGGGAACTAAATAAGTTTATTAGATTCACAGCAGATAAATTCTCCCATATAAATAAGAAGGATATTAACAAGATAAACAAAATGATGAGAAGCAAAGAGCAATTTCCAGAAGATCCAGTAGCTGTATAAATAAATTCCAGGTAGAAAGCACAGTGTAGACAAAATAAACTAATTACAAACTAAAAATTTCTTAAAAATGAAAAAAAAAAAATTCTTAAAAATGTAGTGAACTGAAAACTCTCACAAATCTATGAAATTATAGGACAATTAATGGAAAAAAAGTAAATTATCTCCAGCTCACCCTCTATACCACTACTCACACACACACACACATCCAATGGTGAAGTTCGCAGACTTTTTTTTTTTTAAGAGTAAAGGAAACTTCATAAGGCTAAAGTATGCACACGATGACTCTCATATTTCATATTGAGAAAGTCACTTTTGTATTTAAGTTGAAAAGAATATCTAATGACTCCAGAATTCAAATGTGTCTATAATAGTACTTTAAATTTTTGTTATTATTTTTTTTTTAATTTTTTAATTTTTATTTATTTATGATAGTCACAGAGAGAGAGAGAGAGAGGCAGAGACACAGGCGGAGGGAGAAGCAGGTTCCATGCACCGGGAGCCTGATGTGGGATTCGATCCCGGGTCTCCAGGATCGCGCCCTGGGCCAAAGGCAGGCGCCAAACCGCTGCGCCACCCAGGGATCCCCTTTTGTTATTATTTTAATTATTTACTATATCTACATCTGTATCTATGTACCTTCATAGTTTTTTTTTTTTTTAGATTCATTTATTTTAGAAAGAGAGAGAGCACAGAGGGGAGGCCAAAAGGAGAGAGAGTCTTAAGTAGACTCTGTGCTTGGTGCAGAGCCCTTCTAGGGCCTTGATCTCACAACCCACGCATCATGACCTGAGCGGAAACCAAGGGTCTAATGTTCAATCAACTGCACCACCCAATATCCCCTGTGTAGTTTAATAATCATTTAGTTCCAGTTTATTTTGCTTTTCCATTAAATCCTTGAAAAATCATTAATAAATATATATGTGTACTCCTCACCTAAGAATCAATGTAGGCAACATTCATGAACATTGTCAGATGAGCAGATACAAAGGATTTATTTTCTTCTTATGCTTTTCACTATTACCTGTATTTTAACCTATTATTATTAAATATAATTATTTGTTTTTTACCCATTGCTTATTTTTCTATAGTAAGCATTTATCTTTTATACAAAAACAAGACATTATTCTTTGGGAAAAATTTCTTACTGGGTAAAACTAAAGTTTCACTCAAAGGAAATCACATAAAAGACTAATAATCCAGAAAAACGAGACTTAGTACAAAACTTTAGAAGCTACTTTTTAAAGCAACGAAGTAATCATGACAAAAACATGAATTATTATGTGTACAGGAATATAATAATAAATTATTTAAAATATAATAAAATAGCAAAAACAAAATAAGTTCTACAACTGTTTCAAAAAAAAAAAGACTAAAATTTCTCTAAAAGATCACAAACCTAAAAAAAATCACTGTAAGAAGAAACTAGCAGTGGGCTACTCGCTCCTCATCAAAGTAATAAAAGTCTGTGATTGTAATGATTTGAGGGTGAAGTCTTCAATATTTTTAATGTACAAATTAATTCTGTAGTCATATTTTAACAGCGCCAAGTCATAAGAGAAGAAAAGCACTCTTTTCACTTTAAAGTAGCTAATCTTCCAAAACTGTCAGATACTGCAGACAGAAATAGACAAAAAGAGAATTACAGAGCAATGTCCCCCAAAGCCAATATAAATGGAATTAATAGTTCCCATCTGATCCTTTAAAATAGTTCAATATTACTTATTTAATGGCTTATCAGATCAATGGAGAAAAATAGCATAATTATGTCAAGAGCTATGGTTGAGGATTGCCATAACTGCCCTTCTGGAAAGCCACCTACGTATTAGCATTAGTAATGATCTCTATGCAGTTCCTAATAGAGATTTCATCTTGTGGAATTTTCAGGTAAGTGTATATGAAGAGAAGTTTGTGATAAGTGAATAAAATTATTTTCCTACATTGTTAAAATTTGTGAAGTTGTGATTAGTAAAAATATAGAAGTTTAAAGTAAGTCAGGTAAAAAGTAATCAAGGGAAAAAAATAAAGTAATCAAGGGACCATATTGGCTAACAATGATCGGCAGCAATTCACCAACATACTGTTCATGACCACTTAGGTTTGCTCTAAGAAGACTCTGTTTTCTCCATAGCTCTCCTCTCCTTCTGAGCCCTCCTGAGAATCACCTTTATCATTCATTCACTGCAATGCAGGCTTTTTCTAGCCTGTACTTCCAAACTCTCCAGGTCTCCACCTAATTCCCAGTTCCATAGCAGCTTCCAAATTTTTAGATATTTGCTACAGTGCTCCCACTCCACATTGGTACCAATCTTCTTAGCCTCTTTGAGCTGTTCTAACAAAACACCACTAACAGGGTGGCTCATAAATAACAAAAGTTTATGTCTCACAGGCCCAGAGACTGGAAATTCCAAGATCAAGTTTCTGGCATGGTCTCATTCTGCTGAGACCCTTTTTTTCTGATTCATAGTCTACATGCCCTATTTTGCTGTGTCTTCACACGGTGGGAGGTTAGCAAGCTCTTTGGAGCCTCTTTTATAAGGACATTAATTCCATTCATGAAGGCTCTTCCCTTGTGACATAAGCACCTCCCAAAGACTCTACCTTCTGACACCATTACACTGAAAATCAAGATTTCGTCATTTGATGGGTGGCTCGGCGGTTGAGCATCTGCCTTGGGCTGAGGGTGTGATCCTGGGATCCCGGGATTGAGTCTCACATTGGGCTCCTTGCAGGGAACCTGCTTCTCCCTCTGCCTGTGCCTCTGCCTCTCTCTGTGTGTCTCTCATGAATGAATGAATGAATGAATGAATGAATAAATAAATAAGTCTTAAAAAAAAAGATTTTGTCATTTGACTTTGGAGAGGATACAAGCATTCAGACCATAGCATACTGTGTGACTGCATCATTAATTATCTATCCTTTGTACTTGTAATGAAGACACTGGGATTTTTTAAGTGAGGCCCCTGTGAATAATACAGTTATAAACATTCTAGTACATTTCTCTTGTTTCTTAGGAGAATTGATGGTTCACCAGATATACATACGTACAAATTAGTAGATAATGCCAGAGAGTTCGACAAATTACTTATATCAATTTATACCCTTGCTACCTTTTACTAGAGTTATCCTTGCTTCTGTGCTCTTGGTATTTTCAAGCTTTTTATTTGGACATTCTGGTGTATAAAAAGTTGTATCTCATTGTAATTAATTTGTATTTCCCTGATGAACAGTGATTTTGAGCACAATTTTAATACCTTTGTTGATCATTTGAATATCCTCTTTTATGAACCACTTGCATATGTCTTTACTCATTTTTTTCTGTTTATTTCCCATTTATTGATTTATCAGTGGCATTCATAGAGTCGGGGTTATATTTTGGACACAAATTCTATTACATTTATTTGTGTTTATAAATATCTTCTCCAAAATGTAATTTGCATTTTTACACTCGAAATGGTCTTGAAAAAGTAAAAACAGCAGCTTTATTGCACTATCCTTCACATAACCTTTGATTTATATTTTTAAAGTGTATAATGTAACTTTTCATAGTATATTTCCAGAGTTGTGAAACATTACGACTTAATTTCCTAACATTTACATTCCACGACAAGAAACCTCTTATCCACTAATAGTCTTCCTCACCCACCCACCATGGTAGCTCTAGGCAATACTAATCTATTTTCTGTCTCAACAGATTTGCCTTTTCTGGATCATTTTAAATAAAGGAAATGACAAATATGTAGTCTTTTGTGATTGCCTTTTTAATTTTGCATATTTTCTGGGTTGATGTAATTTGCAGCAGCTATCAATAACTCAATCATTTTTTATTAACAAGGAATATTCCATTGTATTCCATTGTCCACAGTTTATCCATTTGTCAATTGGTGAGTACTGGTTGGCTACAAAGAATAATGCATTTATGACTATCCATGTACAAATTACATGGATAATTTGTATGTAAAATTACATACAAATGTATGTTTTCATTTCTCTTGGGATTAACTTTTAATTCTATGTTTAATATTCTGAGGAACTGCCCAACTGTTTTCGAAAGGAGTTGCACAATCTTGCATCTCCACCATAAGTGTACAGGGTTCTAATTTCTCCACACGCTTGCCAACACTGACATTTTGACTATAGCATTCCTAGTAGGTGAGAAGTGGCATCTCACTGTGATTTCAATTTGCATTGGTCTCATGACTAAAGTTAATGAGCAAATGTTTATGTTCAGATTATTGTTGAGGAATGTCACCAAAAAGATATGACTGCCAACTGACCTGTGAGCTGGATCCAGGTAATTGGAGCCACTTTATCATCCCCCCATGTGCTTGGAATGCAGGTTCTGCTTGCCTTTCTTATCCCCAGAGTCTGTTCCAAGGACATGGCCTGGAGACGGTGGCATGGTTTTGAAAATATCTATGTGGTATACATGACCGAGCACAGTTTGAACCTCTTTATAAACTTTTAACATTTGGACGGAGGTGTGCAGAGATCCATCCATCTTTCTGCCACCCAAACCAAAGCTTGTATGTACATTCCCCTTGCTTATTAAAACTGCCACCTACCAGCCTGGGTTAGCCTGCCTCTCTCTTTGCTTTCTCCCTGCCCTCTGAGTTACAGGGGCCAATTTCAGATCACACCAAGAAAGCTCCTAAAAGGGTAGTGAGCCAAATATTGGTGAGCTAGCCAGAAGAAGGCAATGGGCCTTGGGAACAAGGGATTAGCCGGGGGATATCCCAGGTTGGCCATCAGATATGTGGATGTTGGTAGCCAATATATAAGATACTTGTGGACCCCGTGTGAGTACAAAGATATCCTGAAAACAGCAGCCAGTCTAACATGCTTGCTGGAGGAACTATATCATTTAATATGTGAGGCAGGGAAGCAAAGGGTAGCTGCAGTGGCCTGCCCTCTACTTTGGTCAGTTCAACTGGCCACTGATGCCCAGCTGGAGGGTGAAACTTGTGTCAGGAAGTTAGAAGATGAGCTAAGATTGGAAAAGGACATGAGAGTCACTAGGCTGATATGCTTCTGGGCTGGGAGACAAGGTCAGAGACCAGGGTAATAGGTTAGAGACCTCAGTGTGCTATTTTGCAAAGCTAGGATGACATAAGCTGCTGCGGACTAAGACCCAGGAGCTTGTGACTAAGCCTGATTGAGACACTAAGACATGAAATCCCTGGAAGAGTAATGAGAATGAAGAAGAGGAGATTAAGATGATTGACAATGAAGCAGAAACAAAAACAAAAACAACACATGGCCTCCTACCCTGATCCAACAGAAAACAAAAGCATAAGAGCAACCCCAGCCTCCAGTATAGGAAATGTTCATGATGAGAGAATACATTCCCATTGAGCTTACTGACATAGATGGTAAATTTCAGGAAAAGGCCAGGGAAAGTACCCTGGCACAGTGGATGTTGCTATATTTGGGGCGATTGTATTTTTCTAACCAGGCAAGAGGAAAGAAGAAGAAAGAAAAAGAAGAAGAAGAAGAAGAAGAAGAAGAAGAAGAAGAAGAAGAAGAAGAAAGAAGAAGAAGAAAGAGGAGGAAGAGGAGGGGTAGGAGGAGGAAGAGGAGGAGGAGGAGGAAGAGGAGGAGGAGGAGGAGGAAGAGGAGGAGGAGGAAGAGAAGGAGGATGAGGAAAGGAGCAACATCACCACACACTCTGCCCTCTGGCAGAGCCTGCATATCATGGGTTCAAGGTACCTGCTCCCTTATAGATTGAATTATTCCAGCCTCAGGGAGGCTTGACCCAATGAGGAGGATCTCCCTGTGCAGGTAAGAATTGGGAAACCTACAGAACTGCATCAAATTCTCAGAGGGCTGGCATGAGACAGGTGATCTATGCTCTTCTATTTGAAGGCCCTGATTGGGCCACATTCACAGCCGGGATGATATGTTTACCCCCATCACCTTACGTGACACTGATATCCTTTCTGAGCCCAACTGGGAGACAAGATGTTTATAATGTTGGGTAATCCGTTCGTGATTTGGGGAAAACTGATGGATCCTGGGAATGAATATGGGCTGAGGGAATGGTAAGAGATAGAGAAGCCTGGAAAGCCAAGAGGCTATCCCAACCAGCTGTGAGGGGTCCAGTCCAAATAACCTGTAAGCAAATGACCTCATTGCTGGCGGGATCCACCTGAACTGATAGACGGACAACGTAATACTGTTAGTTGGTGTATGGAAAGCTTTAAAAGCTGAAAATAGTTTAGATGTGCCTCTTCTGCCCCCTAGCATTCCTGATGCTTTGCCTACTCCAGCAGAGTCCTCAGGGATTTAGTCCTATTTAGGCTGGATGCCTCTCAAATCCCTGGTATGCAGAGCAAGATTGTCTCCAGGTGAGGACCATTGTAAGTAATCAGTAGCCTAGAAAAGGAATCATCTACTGGATTTTGCAATGGGATATCCCACCCAGATGGGTCAGTTATTTTGCACCCTTGGGTGAAGGGGAATCTGCTCAGTGTCTGCTGGGATCCTTTAGTCCTGCCGCAAGCTGGACATGTGGAAACGCACTATACCTGGAATGGAACACGTACCCTGAAAGAGGAGGGGAAGTGGGCATTATGGTGTGGTGTGTCCCGCCCCCAGTCCATCTCCTCATGCCTGCCAGTGCTAGCTCTCTCAGCCAACTTGTATGTATGAAAAACCAAGTCAGATTCCTAAAGCTGTAGCCGTGTTAACATCTAAGGATCAGGCCACAAGAGTAATTCCTGTAGAGGGGGAAAATCTGCCATATAAGTTTCCACTAAATGTCTGTCTTTTCAGCCTCAGACCTCTGCTGCTCCGTGGTGTCCAATCACAGGACGAAACCTATTGGAAATATCTTTCGACAGTGGGTCCACTCGTATGTTCATCAAAGAAATGAATCCAACACTTCGGTATGTGGGCAGCTGCCCCTCTTTAGCTCCTCAGGATTGCTGGGGTGTGTAGCAACCCCTCAAGGAAGGGATTAGAAGACCCTGAAATAGCATATTAAAGAATAAGCCAGTGCTAGTACTCATAGTTCATCTGATGTTAACGATACTAATTCAGGAAACTGGCCCGTGACACACACTATTAATGACACTGGGCATGGGTATTCTTTTTCTGTCAGGCAAACTATAAAAATAACCCATAAGATTGCTGACCAAAAGGATCCTGGAAATACCACTATCAGAGTCAAGGCGGGGAGGGTTACGCTCAGATTTGGGAGGGGTTTATGTGATTTGCCCAGGGTTATGGACACCCCAATGTCAGGAACAGAAAAATCACTCTGAAGAGAATCAACCCAATTATACTGGAAACACGGAATGGATACCACTGGAACTGTGTGGTCATTCTATCATACCAAGGGATAATGACTAGTTTAGCATTGTTTGGTTGTGACACCCAGGTATTTATTGGGGAGCACCAAATGGAACACCATGGTTGTATGGCATAAATCTTTGGCCATTGCTTCCACCTGAGTGGTTAGGCTGCTGCATCCTGAGCTTCTTCTGGGCACAGCAAAGGATTTTCAACAATGAAACAATGGCTGCCAACCCCCCGGCCCCCTCCAAGCCCAGACGGACACGTTCTGTCTTTTACTGGTATCATTTGGCTTCTGTCTTTGTTCCCTTCATAGGCCTAGAGGATGTTATAGCACACAATAGAAGCCTTTAATAAATTCAGTCAGCAAGCCCTGAATGACGGCCAACAAAACCTGTCCTTATTAAACACTGAAATGATTCTAATGAGAAAAGCTGTCCTCTAAAATAGGATGGCCTTGGGCATTATTACTGCCTCACAAGGAGGCACCTATGCCATTATCCAAATAGAGTGTTATGTGTTTGTACCTGATGAATCTGCTAATACATCACTTTATTAAATCACATGAGGACACAAATGAATGCCCTAAGTGACCCAACCCCCATCCTCCGGGATTTCATAAATTGATGGTTTGCTTCCCAGGGCTCTTGATGGGAAAAGTTGTCACTGATTTGGGGCATTACTATCTTAAGCTGTGTTTTCTCTTGCCTGTACCAGTATTGATGCTATGACATCCACCTCCAATGCAGCTCTCGTGGCACCTCCAAAGGCTGCCAAGAGAGCCCCCTCCATGCTAATGAAACCCTCACTGACCACTCAGGGCCCATGACAGAAGAGGGGAACAAATGAGATTTAAGAGCTGGTCACGAGGGCTACAATGTTGGGTCAGAATGACACGACTGAAACTTACCCCCGACCCCTGAGCTGGACCCAGGCACTTGGAGGTTTCTCACCCCTTTCTTTGTCCTTGGAATATGGGTTCTGCTTGCCTTTCCTGCTCCCAGAGGCTACTCCCAAGACATAGCCTTGAGATGGTGACATGGTGTTGAAAACATCTGCATGGTATACATGACTGAGCACAGTTTGGGCCTCTTCAGAAACTTTTAAAATTTGGAGGATGGTTGCAAAGATCCATTCATCTACTGCCACCAAAATCAAGGCTGGTATACAAGTTCCCCTCCTTATTGAAACTGCCACCTACCAAACTAGAGTAGCCTGCAGGTTTTTCCATCCTCTCTCTGAGGGCCCAGTTTCAGACTGCATGAAGGAAGCTTCCAGAAGGCTGCAAACAAACAATTATGCACACTTTTTAAAGAAATGTCTATTCACATAATTTCCCATCTTTAATTGGGGTATTTAACTCTTTTATTTAGTTGTAAGAATATATATACTAGACACAAGTTCTTTATCAGATAATGTAATTTGCAATATTTTCTTCCATTGTATGAGTTGCCTTTCAACCTTTATGATGGGATCACTTACAACATGGAAGTCTTTAATTTTGATAAAGTCTAATTTATATTTATGTTTCATTATGTCACTTTTGCTTTTGGTATTTTTACAGAAGCCTTTGCCTAAGGTCACAAAGATTTACTTCTATGTTTTATTCTTGGGGTTTTATAACTTTTGTTCTTATATTTAGATCTATAATCACTTTGAACTATGTGCGCGCGCGTGTGTGTGTATGTGTTTGTGTGTGGCGTGTGAAGGTTGTAAGTTTAGGGTCAAAATTAATTCTTTTGCATGTAGATATCCTGTTGTTTCAGAATCATTTGCAAAAAGACTATTTTCCCACACTGAAATGTCTCAGCACCTTATCAAGTTATCAACTGACGATAAAAGTTAGAATTTATTTATGGACTCGCAATTATATTGCATTAATATATGTGTACTTGGGCACCTGTACTGAGTGGCTCACTGGTTGAGTGTCTCTCTTTGGCTCAGGTCATGATCCCGGGGTCCTGGGATCAGTCCCACATGAGGCACCCTGAAGGGAACCTTCTTCTCCCTCTGCCAGTGTCTCTGACTCTCTCTGTGTCTCTCATGAATAAATAAATGAATAAAATCTTAAAATATATGTATGCATATGTATGCTAATTCTACACAACTTTGAATACTACAACTATGTAGTAAGGTGTATATATATGTATATATATAATTTTACATATAATTTTTATATATAATTTTATATATAGTTTATATATAACATATTATATATAACATATTGTGTTTTAGAGCAAAGGAGAGAGTGTGAGCAGTGACCAGAGTCCATGCCAAGTGCAGAGCCTGATGCAGGGCTTAATCCCATGCCCCGAAAACATGACCTTAGCCAAAATCAAGAGTTGACACTCACCCAATTGAGCAACTCAGGCACTTCAAGTGTAGTAAGTTTTGAAATCAGAAGTGTAAGGCTCCAACTTTTTCTTTTTCAAGATTGTTTTTAATATTCTGAGTTACTTGCATTTCCATATTAATTTTAGGGTCAGCTAGATAATTCCTGAAAAAGTGGTAGAATATAGTATTTTTATGGTGGCTTCATTGAATGTGTAGATAATTTGGATGCACTGCCATCTAATAACATTGTCTTCTGAACCATAAACATAGAATGTCTTTCTATTTAGTTAGGTCTTCTTTAATTTCTTCCAATAATGTTTTGTTTTCAGTATTTCAAAAAATCTTCAAAAATTATTTTGTTAAATTTATTCCTAAGTATTGAAATCTTTTTTTTTTTTTTTGGTATTATTGGAAAAAGAACTGTTTACTAACTTTATTTTAGGGTTTTTCATTTATAGATTATATAAATATAATTTCTTTTTGTATATTCATCATGTATCCTGGAAGCTCTTTTATCCTTCCTTAAGGGCAAGATTCTAGATACCCAAATTTGGACATCATATATGGAAGGCATACTTAATTAGTTGCAAATATTAGTAGTATAATTTATTTTTGTGTGTGTCCAATAAGTTAGTTCCTTCTAATTTATCTCTTATGTAATAGGACGTATTGTATATATTCTAGATATGGAAAACGATGTTGAAAAGAGAAGTATGAATGAAGAAACAGAAGAAATGAAGCATGAATTAGCTGACATCCTGAAGGGAGGTCTTACACATCTCAATAATAAATACTAGCTTCTCCTTGTTCATTTTTAGCATCAAGCACTTCATCTAATCAAATGGTTCTGTAGGGTAGATGATATAAAAATAATAACAAATTGCTTTTTAATATATTTAAATCAATAAAAATAAATCAAGGAAGCTGACAAAATACAAAACTCATATTTTAGCTACTTCTCTCCCTTTTAGAGGTCACTTTTCACTAATTTATTTTTTGGAACAAATCAAGACTACTGTTTCTCTCCTGATTTGACCAATGAAAATGGCTCTCCACTGAGTCTCTTCCTGCTCTGCTGAGAGTTACTTATTACATTAGGGTCGATACCATCTTGAACGCTGGAACAAAACCCTCTTTATAGGATATCATATGATGTTACAGTAGAGTAGCAGGTGAAGGCCCATGCTTACAGACACGTTGCAGTATTATTCAGTCTCTTTAGTCTTACAAAATTAGTGCTTGGGTGTATAATACTTTACTACAGTCTCAAATGTTATGAAAATTTTGCAGAGGAAAAACTGTAGTACCTGTTTGTTTGTTTTTTTTCTTAGAAAATATACTATGTCAATATTTTTATACAATCCAAGGAAAAAGTACATAAGAAGTCTAACCTTTTTTGGGATCATTGTTTTCCAATTTAGCTCCATTAACCCCTAGAACCTCCAAACCATATATTCTTTTAGACTCTATCACTATTAATCATGATATTTAACTCTTAGATAAAAATTGAGCTTATCTCAGGATTATCTCCCCATATTTGAGTCTCGATTACTCAGTAAGATTACAGTTGCAGGAAGTTAAAATTAAACAATGCTTCATTGCCTTTGGTACTTTGCTTTCTATGCGATACAGGAGGGTGAAGTTACTCTTGTTCCCTTCGATGTCTACTCCTTTTTGATATAGAGCACAGAGGAAAATGTCAAAAGCAGGCCTATGCACATTGCCTCCATAGATAGAAATTTTGGGGAATTGAATGACTTTGATTAAGCATTCCTGTATACAAAGTAAAGGTATTTAACTAAAAACAATGGCCCTATGTATAAAATGTTTTTGTAAGGTTATACAAGTATCTGGACCATTTATAGAGAACATACCTAAAACTTACAGATTTATAGAGCATGTAGCATGAGAGGCGTCATATCAGCTATGTAACTAAGTGGTGAATAAAATGAGGGTATTCCATTTTAATTTTTTTTTATTTTTATTTTTTTAATTTATTTATGATAGTCACAGAGAGAGAGAGAGAGAGGCAGAGACACAGGCAGAGGGAGAAGCAGGCTCCATGCACCGGGAGCCCGACATGGGATTCGATCCCGGGTCTCCAGGACCGCGCCCTGGGCCAAAGGCAGGAGCCAAACCGCTGCGCCACCCAGGGATCCCTTTTTTTAATTTTTTTTTTTGTTTTGTTTTGTTTTATGATAGTCACAGAGAGAGAGAGAGAGAGAGAGGCAGAGACACAGGCAGAGGGAGAAGCAGGCTCCATGCACTGGGAGCCTGAATTGAGGGTATTCCAAAATCAAAGTGTCTCCATTCTATATTAATGTTCTACTTTTGTAACTCAAAAATTAGTCTGTTTTTTTTTTTTCCACAGAGTTAGAAAAAAAAATTCAGAACTATAAAAGAGAACTTTTTAAGGGAGCTATAACACACTGTTTCGGAGTTTCTTCAGGAGAAACATGCTACATCTGTGCATGATACATACCTGATACCTTTGATTCATTGATAAAGCTTGATGTAAAGTAAGATCTATGATTTTCCTGAGTTAGCTGTGAAATTCAACCCTTTTTTGTTGACATACACTGATTCATTCCCCATTGTTCATGGTTCTTTGAGTTAGTGTTAAATCAGGTATATATTCCTGCATACCCTTCCTTAAGATAAACATACAATTTCAGTGATACCCTAAATCCAGTAGGGCAAAGAGAAAGAAGAGAGTCTTTGTCAAGAAATACAAGAGTTAATACACATACAGAATTATCCACTTACCTGGGAGATCAAAGTACTCAACAATGATAGATATCAAGAGCAATAGTAGTAGTGGTGACGGCAGAAGCAGTGAACAAATATGTTATATTAATAAAGACAAATTCCAAATTTCAATAATTGGCCTAGAGATGGGATGTTTATTGACGTGTGGTACCTCAGATGATATCTGCTGGTGATCTGAACTAATACTTTTTTATTGCACTCACATCATAGCCATGGAATGATTTAAACATAATGGGTATTCTAATTTATTGCTATTTTAATTAGTGTATACATTTTGATTAAATTCAACAGGAAAATTCAATCTGAGCCAATACACTAACAGTGTATTTTAATAGTTGAAAATACAGGACTGCTAGAGAAATAAAGTATCACCTGCTACATATATTCATCATAAGACAATTTTCAAAATCTGTGGATGTATCAGGCACTGTATAGCATGATAAATAACAGCATCCAAAAAAATTCTGAATGTACTATCAAGCAATACTGTTTTTTTCCTTTTTTTATTTTATTTTTTTGCCAGTTTGCTTGTTTTCCTTCATGTAATATAAACCTTTTTATAAGCATTTCAATTGTGCAACATTTACAGAAAAAAAAAATGAATTCAGGTGGCCTGAGAGTTTAGGGGGGAAAAGCCACCATCCACTTGTGTCCAGAGTCCTGACAAGTCCTTTAAATAGATAAACAATAGTGTTTTAAAAAATTAGTAATATCGGGCAGCCCGGGTGGCTCAGCAGTTTAGCACTGCCTTCAGTCCAGGGCCTGATCCTGGAGTCCCGGGATCGAGTCCCACATCGAGCTCCTTGCATGGAGCCTGCTTCTCCCTCTGCCTGTCTCTGCCTCTCTCTCTCTCTCTCTGTGTCTCTCATGAATAAATAAATAAAATCTTTTAAAAAAATTTAGTAATATCAATAGACAAACATCTTTCACACAAGCTGTTTTTTTTTAAACATGTCATTATACCTATGGCATTTAATCCTAAAAGGTACATGTGTAAAGTAGAGATATTTCAAAAGATACTTAGAATTATGTACATAAATATAAAAACAGAATCCCAGTTGTGATCAGAAATAATTACAAAAATTTCTATACCATCCAAGAGGTAGTTTAATATAATTTCAGATTATTTTCTTACTTAAATAAATTATGTTCCATTAACATGGGTAATAGGAATTTCAGATTTTTCCAGTTTGCATTAAATCCAGATATTTACTAAGAATTTCAGGCATTTTTTTTTCACTTAAATTACAACAATTTATATCCAGTGCTTTATTATCTAGTGAGCCATAATTAATCCAGCCACAGATTTGCAGAATATTTCAAATGAAGTATATTTTTAGATAAATGAAACAGAAGCCTTTAAAAGGTATAATGGATGTTTCTGATGAAAATATCTGTCAAAATGAATTACATTTTTCATACTTAATAGCCAGCAAAGTGAGAGATAGACAGAAATTAGAAATTTCAACTATTTTCATTATACTACAATAATTCTACAACTCATAAAATAAAAACTAAAGTATTTTAACCTCTGATAGGAATATCTCTCTCCACTCTGAGTAACCCATGTTGGAGTCAGACTCAGGGTTTACCTTCTCACTGACAGACTAAAATTCCAGTACACTTCCTAGAAAATGGTTATATTTTTAGCACTTTTTGACTTTTTGATTGCTTCTGCATTAGCTTTCCTATGGAAGTCTTCTTTAATTATGACATCTATAGATAACTCATTTAAGCTCTATTACCCCATCTATGAAACAGAGGTGATTGTTCACAATCCGTGTAATTTAACAGAATTAACTAGAACTATTAGCCACTGTAAGTGATTTTGTTTTAGGCAAGGTATGATTCACCTAAGTAATCTACTCTAGAGCTTGGAATACAGATAACTATCAAAGAAGGTCAATTGCTTTTTCCAATTTGTGATGAAACAAGTTATATGTGCTGGTAGTCTATCTAATAGGTCCTGGGAACAACCTTGATCTCAGCCTACACAGTACTGACTAATAATAAGATGATAGGGGAAAAGTTACATTTTAGTGATTGGTATTAACATGACAACTATTGTGATTTTTAGTAGAGAATGAGTGAATCAATGAAAAATAACTATTACAAATTTTATAAAAACATTTTACAGACCTTTGAAAAGTAGGCCTTTCAGAAACACAAAAAAATGAAAAAAGCTGTCTAGGTCTGCTTATATGTTTATTTATATGCTTATATACCTATTAAAATCTGCTTAGAAAGAACATTATTAATAGCAAATAATGCTTGTTACCTGGCTTGTTACTATTATTACTATTATTATTAGCAAATAGTGCTTGTTACTCCTCAAATTGTACTTTATAGTCAATGCTTTAGCCTAAAAACGTAATTACTTTTAGGATTCTCATTTTCTATAAAAGAAAAATGAAACAGAGAGAGGGTAAATGCCTTCCTCAAAATCACATATGTAAAGAAAAACATTACAAATGTAAAGGAGAGTTGAGATAGTCAATATTAAGATCCTTAATTTTTTATGAGAAAATCAAAGCCCAGAGAGGATAAATAATTACCCTCAAGTCACATATGTAATAGCCAGGGTTTGAATCCAAAGTTATTCCTCCGCGAGTCTAGAATTTTAAGCACCACACAGTACTGCTTCTGCATAAAATCTGCCTTATGCATTCCTTATTTCAGCAGTAGCACCATCCTATGCAATATCACCTTTCACTGACTACTCATTGCTCATAATAACACCTTCTGAACTGAAGGGCCTGTCCCAAGGCCCCTCTTTCCTAAATTTCTTCTGATCCATCATAATGGATTCGAGAAAGCGCTGATCAAAGATAGTGAATTTTGTTAGATACTAAATCTTTCAATTATAATGCAGGTTTTCCATTAAGTTGTGTAGTGACTAACATGGGTTATTTCAGGCAATATGGTAGGCTTAAGTCAGATCATCTAAGGTCTCTTTAAAGCACCCCGTGTAAATCTCTAACGAATATCATCAACGGGTTACAGAAATTATATATTCACATATTCTGGGAGGACATGAGGTTATGGGCTACTTTTATGTGATGACAGCTGAAGAACAATAAATCATACTTAATACCATTCTAGGAGAATATAACTCAGGAAACATCAATAGGTACCATGGGGATTGTTTCCTCTAAACAGATAAGTCCAATTTCATTGTAGAAATGTCCTTTTCTTTAAAAAAAAAAAATGTCCTTTTCTGATTATATTATATGCCCATGTGGCCATTTCTGTAACAAACGAAAAGAATGCATAGAGTCTGACACCTAATGAACATTAAGTATTTGTTAGCTACGATGATAATGATGATGATGTATGCATAAAATTTGAATCTACTTTCCAAAGCGTCTGTTAAATATATGCTACATCTATAGAGAGATTTCGGATCATGAAGTTTTGTATTGGGTTTAGTTGTTTTCTTCTCTGCT
Organism: Vulpes lagopus; assembly: GCF_018345385.1. Classification (NCBI taxonomy): domain Eukaryota; kingdom Metazoa; phylum Chordata; class Mammalia; order Carnivora; family Canidae; genus Vulpes; species Vulpes lagopus. The sequence continues at coordinate 127,850,546 of NC_054829.1, read as the reverse complement.
ATAAGTCATAACTTTTTTTTTTGCCATACAACCTTTGCAACAAGGAGGTCCTTACAGCTGAATATCATATGGTGTAAATGTAATGATCCTCTTTAATTCTCATATATTTTCCATCTGCAATAAGTTGAGCAAATGCACTCATATGAAGGGTTGCTAACCAGAAACAAATTTTGAAACTTTCTTCTACTGTGTATATATAAATGCATAAAACTTAATTTTCAACTCTAATATCTTTATTACCTTGGAATCCATATCAAAACTGGAAGATAAAGCAGGAAATATTCTGATAATTCTTGAATCTTGCTCTGTGCCAGATGACTTCCGTGTTTATATTTCTATCATGACATCAGTTTTACATTACATTTATTTCTATTTTTGACATTAAAAACCTGAGACTCCAAGATTAAGTAACTATTGATTTCTAGCACTTGTAATTGCTTATTAAAAATTAGGCTTTAGTCTTAGGCTCTACTAACTGTAACACCTATTGATATATTTTCCCAGGAACTTTCATAGTGTTTTCTATATAGAGGGAGATCCAAAAATCTTTATATATATATATATATATATATATATATATATATATATATTCATGATAGACATAGAGAGAGAGAGGCAGAGACACAGGCAGAGGGAGAAGCAGGCTCCATGCACGGAGCCTGACGTGGGACTTGATCCCGGGACTCCAGGATCATGCCCTAGGCCAAAGGCAGGTGCCAAACCGCTGAGCCACCCAGGGATCCCAAAATCTTTATATATTGAGTGAATGGATGAAAGCCACGTAGTTGAATGAAACACAAACTCAAGTTTATGCTTCTTCTGATAATTAATTACTGAAAGTCAAAACATACATGCATGAGATGAAATCACATTGAAAAATATTCAATGGAAGTGGATACTTCTCACTATTTTGATCAGTGAAATGATAAGCTGATGCTGTTCACTCCACAAATTCCCTATTCCTCTATAAAATTGCAGCTGCCAATTTAAAATGTAGTGCCACTACTTTCATGTAGACATGAGGGGTCGGCATGTCATCACCCTTTTTTTTTGTGGTGTTGCCAATTATATTTCCAGGAAACAAACCCTGTGATTCTGAGATTTTTTTTGTTCTCAAGGTTAATCAGAATGTTCTTTAAGGAAAAATACTGTGCAGGTTGAAGAAAGAAATATTGGATGGGGGGATAAGTTGAATTGTGATAGTCGCAATGGAAAACTCATCTGAAAGGGATGGTGGACCAGTTGTGAGAGTCCTACAAAGTGGTCTTGATTGTGAAAAAAATGCTGTGTTCCTTCTTAACCTACTGTCCACTGTGTGCTGCTTCCAGGGAGGGGTGGATGACTGTGAGGATAATTCCTGCAGAGGGATTTAACAGAGAATGAGATCTATGTGCTGTAATACAGCATACACATGGACTTTTAGTGTCTTGATAAACGATAAAAGGAGTTGATCACACCAGTAAGTCCAGTGAAAATCATGTGAAGTGTTAAGGCAAAGACTTGTCACTATTATTGGGCACTTCTTGTTCAGAAGTGCTGGATACTGTCCAAAAAAAAAAAAAAAAAAAAAAGCCTCATTATCCCACTATGGGAAGTAGAGTTTGGGTAGCTACTTGGGAGCAGGTGATATGTTTGACAATCTCTCAAGATGGTGCTTAGAGATTTGTAGGAAGCATTTCTCAGCTTAACTTCTAGAAGCTGATAAAGAAAACATCCTCACTGGAGTGGAAGTGGAGTGATTTGTGGATGACTCCACACTTAGCTCTAGAACACTGCCATCTTCTTTGTTTTGTCCTTTGCTACAAGCTCCCCAATTCCTATTTCTATAATAAGTAATTCCTAATTCCTTTCTCTGTAGTTTATTTCAGTTAGACCCTTCCTACAATCTGATAATTATTATATTATGGATAATGATATTAATGAATAAAACTTTTAGTACTTAATAAGTGCCTGGAGATTTTCAAAAAGTTTTTTATGGGTTACAGTGTGTTCAATGGGACAAAGCTTAGTTGTTATAACAAAAGATCCAAAATTACAGGAGCACGAAGTCAATGAGTTTTATTTTCTTTCACGTGACAGTTATAGTATGAGTGTTTCTCATCTCAAGAACATTTATGCTTTGCATAGCTTTCTGGGGATCTAGGTTCCTTCTAAACAATTACTCTACCCTACTTGAAAGAACTGTCATCCTTTGCATGATTGAAGTTCCATTGGGATTGTCTCTTGACAGTTGAAAGAGAAGGTGCAGATGGAGGATTTACTCCTGATATCTTCATTACCAGACCAGAAGTGGCACATATCACTTAATTCCATTAGAAAATATCTAGCTACTAGTTCATAACTCATTGCAAAGGAAGCTGGTGCAAAGTGTATAACTAGGTGAAAATGTATGAAATTGAAATAATGAAATGAAATGAAATGAAATGAAATGAAATGAAATGAAATGAAATGAAATGAAATGAAATGAAATGAAATGGAAAACCCTGAATTTGGAGAGAAAACTAGCAGATCCCCTGGCAAGTTCACCAGTAACTTTTGTTTTCATCATCTGCCTTTTTTTTGTCTTCACTTTCTTCAGGCTCAACATAAATACCTTCTAGTCTTTGAGGGAAACCAGAGAAGTATGAGAATAGCTGAAGAGACAGGGACAAAAAAAAAAATAGAACTTCAAAAATATTGTCTTGCTGTGTATGCAAAAACTGATGGAAGAGAGGCTCCTGCCAGTAATCCTCAAACCACTTCTCTGCAACCCAAGCATTTGGAATATATCACATCACGACACCCGTTTTTTGCCCCTTTATTATCTTGTCTTTGGCTTGACAATGCTTATAAAGATGAAATCCTCTTTACTGTGATATGAAATTCAAAACTCATCAAAAGACTTAGCTTGCATAAGTCTTCATTTTAAACAGGGAACAAAATTGTTAAATGTTTTCATTATAGTACGTAGCTTATTTATTTCAGGCCAGGACCAGCATTTTGGTCTACTGACTCATTCTAATATTCATTCTAGTACACCCCACTGCCCTTCAATTCTCTTCCTCTCTTCTTTTTCAACATAATTATCCTTGTCACCCACTTTCTAACTATCTGACATTTTAATTAACTTTTCTAACATCAGAATCTAGAAGCTAATGAGCATTCCATTTTTCCCCTGTAATTCATTTTGCTTTGAGAGTGGTATTTCCCAAAGAATATTCAACTCAACTCTAGCCACATAGAAGTGTGCTGTGTAAAATAGATTCCTGGGAAGTTACTTTGAGAAATGTCATGCATTATGATATGTATAATATACAACAGTGTAATAAGTGCTCTATGAAATAAAATTTTGAAATAGGAAATTCTTTAATTGCTAAATCTTTTTCAAATTTATATTTACAATCTCTTCTTCCTATCTGTTAATACCACTTAACTGTTTCTGTAATTTTGGGAAGAATTGCCTTAGAGTCATGTTCCATTAGTCTTAGGAGATCTCTCAGATGGAAGGAATGATCAATCTGGAAATAGTGTTTCATATATTGAAACTTCTAGATAAGGACTGCTGTCAGAATTTAAGGTGTCAAAAAAAAAAAAAAAAAAGAATTTAAGGTGTCTGTCCAAGACACTGTTTAATTCAATGAACATTGCAAAGAACTCAGAATGATCTATATTATTAGAATTTTGTATCACATATTGTCAGCATGTTCACTGATTATTTTAATATGTTTTGCTATAAAGGGAAATGTAGGAATATATATATTTATATTTTATTTAATGTATGCTACATATATAATCTATATTTTAGCCAAATTACAGGTTGGGAGAGGAAAAAGAGAGTGTGAAAATATAATGAAACATATTTGGATTATATTATCATATAACTAAATTTAAGAATCAAAATAAAAACTTCACAAAGAAGATACTGCACAGAAATACGTGAATCAGAGAAATATAATAACCTTGTATTTGCCTCATAACACTTACATATATCTGTATATCTATAAATTTACATATAGCCCATCCAAGTATTATTTCAAGAATAAAATTGATCCAATATTTAATTTTCAATAACAATTAACATTGAGAACTTGGTTTTGGTAGGCAAAATGGCAGCATACTTTTCTAAGTTTACATCTCTCTCTCTCTCTCTCTCTTTTTTTTTTTTTTTTTTTAGTAATTTCTACACCCAATGTGGGGTTTAAGCTCATGATCCCAAGATCAAGAGTTGAATGTTCTCTTGAATCAACCAGGCATCCTCCCCTCAGGATATGTTTTGAACCTTGAAACATTTGGTTATAAAACTAAAATTCTAATTTAATTCTATTTAGATGTCACTGATATTTATTAAATACTTTATTCAGTTTCCTAAAATGTCTATGGTTTTAAAATACTATGCTAAACAAAATTTTAAGTGCTTTGCTGATACTATAAAATTATTATTATTATTATTAGAAATTTTAAGATCAACTTTACATTTTCATATATAAGCTGTATTTTTTCAGCTTGATTTAAAATTTCAGGTAAATTTCTAAGACGTCCTTTTATTTACTTTTAAATTTTTTAGATGTCCTTTAATAATTTAAAAAAAACAATTAAAAAGTATATATACTTTCAGTTCATTTTCTGCTTTATTTAAATAGTCTTTTTGTTTATAAAATGTTATGCTTGAAAAACAGTATGCAAAAAGGATTTAGTGATTACATTTATTGTAGGGAAGAGGAAAATGAGTAGCTAAAATTATTTGTAAATATCCAGGGTCATTATATTAAAAGTGAAACCAAAAAGTTTAGTATAATTTCTTTATTTCTAAACTTTATTTTAATTCTACATAGAAGATGTTTGTGTAAGGTACTTCTGAGTTTTGTTAGTGAAACAAATTTCCTGATAAGGAGATGAAAACCTATGTTCTTAAATTAGTGTTCTTTTGAAATATTTTAAATCATAAATGTTTGGTTATACTATACCCTTAATAAATAGTGATAATCATCAGAAGAAAATGAAGAAGTGGGATGTGAGGTTAGACATTATGAATTCCAATTCAGTTCTAACAAGGAACATCCAAGCCTGGGCGTTCATTCGTCAACTAATTATTCTCATAGAGTGTGATAGGCTTTCCTCAGCAATCTTCACGATAGCTGCAAAGAGGAGAAAAGTGTTCAGAGGAAATCAAAATATAATTAATTTATATAACAAAATATTAACCAGTCATTTGTATATGAAGTTGGAAAACTCTTCTTTCCCTTATTTCCTCAAATCCAAATCTTAAGAATGTTGTTGGACCCAGAAAAAAAAGTCAGGTTTTAATTTAGCTTTCATTTACGGAAAAGATCATTCTGATACTACGGTCAAAATCTTTCAAAATACCAACCATTTTTAGATCCAAAGCAACGTGATCACAGTTGGCTACCTAGATGGATAGAAGCCTCTCTTGTTTGTTCTAAAAGACATCTCCCAGTCTACTGACTGCGTCTTCATCATTCAATATGGATCAGCATTCTATTAACTGTAATTTGAGTACTTGGAAACTTCCATCTTCTTTTCCTTTTCGTGTTTTTCTTTGTTCAAAGGAAAATAATTTCTGGTCTCCACTAGGTCTTTGTTCCAAGCTGCCACTTAACCACATCTATTTTATTTGTACACCTAAATCTTGAAATATACACATGGGAACTACTAAGTAAAAAAAAAAAAAAGAATCCTATCAAGTATATCACTCCAATAGTTTCTTTTTTTTCTTTCATTGACCTGCAAATATCATCTATTATTATGCTTTCTAAATCTCCTATGCTTTGGAATTACCTAGGTTATTTTTTAAAATCATTTTTGGTTGTACGTTTATTTATTTTCATCTCCTTTAAGAACTACTAGAACAGGATACCTGAGTTTAGGCCCAGTAATATTTTTTTTTAATCTCCACTGATAATTGATAAAAAGTCCAGACAAATAAAATGTACTTGGAAGTAATTTTATTTATTTTAATTAAATATATTTTAACCAGTAGTTCATGGCAATATGTAACTAATTCACAACAATTTTAATATAAATTTTAATAATCATTTTTAACACAAAATTTTAAATCAATAATCACATATTAACAAATCAAATGATATATTTGTTTATAATTTATAGACAAGAGATTTTGTTAATGTATTTTTATATAGATTAAAAATTTTTAATTTTAATCTTATTATTGATTATAGAACTTTTCCCTAACATTTCATTTTAATATGTTTCTAAAATGAAAATGCAATTTCCCTGATTCATACTTATGTTTGAAGATGAACCTGCTTATCACAGTCTTCCACAATTTGATGAGTAGCTCTCTTCCTAACTTCCTTTTCTGTCCTGCCCTTCATCAATTTCGGGACTTCAGGAATAAGTGGCTTCTTTCAGTTTCTTGAATGAAATATTCTCTTTCTCTTTTAGAGTGGTCACCCCTAAATTAACAAGTAATGACAATGAATTAAATCTACCTACCTATTTTATATAATATACCAAAAGACTATATTAACATATATACTTAAGAGATAAACCAACAAAGCAAAAAATATAATAACTCATTTGTAAATATAATTTCTTTTAAGATTTAGTATATTTAAATACACATTGATTGATGCCAATGTTGAAAAGTTTATGGTGATTTTGAAATATATCAGGCTTTGGTTTTCGGTTTTTAAATCTTAAAATTGAGGATATTTTAATGTGATTTTGTTTTCCTCCAGGCATCTTCTGTTGGTTTATCTGCTCATGCTGAATAGTGCATTTGAAATAAGAAATGTTGCCACAGTGTATGCTCAAGATTACAACCACATATGTCTTTATTTTCCCCTAGAGCATCTATCATATAATTAATATCTGAAATAAAGCCCCAAAAAGATTAAATAAAAAAATAAACACTGAGATTTTGCTGTTTGTATTTTAAATTTTTATTTATATATAGATCAAATGAAATTAATATTTCTCAGTTTTCAAATCTAATTAAGTCTGAGAAGCTGTGAAGCTAGTGATTGCTTTCCTCTATATGTTTCTAGATAAAAGTTGTTTTATGGAGTACATTTGCATATATACTATATCTTTTAAGGAATATGTTAAGATTAACTTATTCTAAATCCTGTTCAATGTCTGATACCTTAGGTTTTTTTAAAGAGCAACAAGGCTAATGAAAAAGATTTCATTTATTCAAAATGTCACTTTAGAGTGCATGCAAGATCTAAAAATATGAAAATGGTTTACTAAGAACCTGTAGCTGGAGATGTTTTGAAATTAAAAGATGATCAGAGTAAAGTTTCAGGCACAAACATTAAATTATCTGAGCAGCTTTTGTACACCGTTATTTTTAATTCAAGGGAAAAACCTGACATTGCTGACTCAAAACCCTATCATCTAATCATTTCTTTATTTATAGTAATCTCAGGAGTGAAATGAAATATCAGATACAAAGTTAGGCAAGATTCACCAGATAGTTCTCATGCAAAGCAAGGGAAAATTTTTACAGAGACCATTTTTGACAGAGGCTTAATTATGACCCAAATTTCGCTATTACATTTCAAATTAAAAGTGGGTCTCCATTTCACTCTCCTGATCAAAATAATTTCTTCTCAATGTGTCATCTGAACACTTCTTTACAACCTGAAGGATCTAGGTTATTTTCATCTCCCAATGCCCTTGTCTGTTTCAGCACTTGTTATACTCTCTGTCCTCTTGATTCCTACAGTACATCAGCTCATAGTACATAGTAATTACATTCAGCTTTTAAAACTCTCCCATTGTTTCATGTTCTTAGCCTTGTATCTCCAACTATCAAGGAGGAATTTTAATGACAGGGACTGTGTTTTCATTCCTTCCCTAATCGTAAGGCTACCCAATAAAGCTGAGTAAGTAGTAGACACCTACCATGATGACTGAAACAGTAATTTAAAACGTCTTTTATGGAGATCATCTGAAAAAAAAAAAAAAAAAACTATTGGTTGCAATAAAACTACTACCTTATATGCATAAAAATTCTTGGTAATTTTTCATTCTTTTTTTCTTTTTTTGTAATTGTATGCTATTCATCGGTATCATATAAAACTAAAGAGTTTGCTAAAATCTTAATTTATATACTTCAAATTGGGTAAATATGTCACTGGAACAGATATATATTATCTATGTTATGGCACAATCCCAAGTGACTTCATGTTTTAAAATATCTCAATCAGGATGGATCTGTTAAGAAATGGATAATTAACTTTTCCTTATGTTGGTATTGTTATCACTCTGAATCAATGTGAATTTAGACCAGAGCAAAATAATTTGACATTTAGCTGCATTAATTTGATTCAATATATATCTATTAAGGTCAATAAAATAAGGCATGTATGTAGTTCATAAATCTATCATTTATGAGATTTCTAGGGATTGTGCGACATGGAATTGGAAATCACTGTGAAACCTTCATAGTAATTTTTTGTTTGCTTTGGATTTGTTTGAAGATATGTCATAATTTAACTTAGCTGCCTTTGATAATTACATCTTGGAAATATGTATGTATACCTTCACAGTCTCCATTTAATCTCAAACAAAATATTTGTGCATCTGCACTTTGAGGAGTGAATAGGAAAACAAAAAAGGTTCAAGCTTGCAGAAGTGCAAATGAAGTTAGTTTCTGTTCCTCCAGGGGTTTTGTAAATAATAGTTTTAACCATACATAGTGAACTAGATGCTTCTGAGAATGAGTGTTATTTTTTGGAAATAAGTGCTTGGGAAGCATCCCTTAGGTCACTAGAGTACTATTGAGTGCACATTTATAATAACAACACTAAATGAATACACTGTGCTAAAGAGTGGATGTTTTTTTCTCCAACATTTACCTTTCCATGATATCAGTGATTTATATGTAGACTAATTATGTTCTGCTGCAATTTGAAGGTTTCAAACAGATGTATAACCTTATATTTTGTGTGGTCACAGCCTACTGATCGTGATGCTGTTAGCTACTAGTGGGGACAATTACTAAGGCTTGTTACAACCTGTGAACTCCTGGGATGCCTGGGTAGCTCAGCGGTTGAGCATCTGCCTTAGGCTCAGGGCGTGATCCTGGAGTTCTGGGGTTTAGTCCAGCATTGGGCTTTCTACATGGAGCCTGCTTCTCCCTCTGCCTGTGTCTCTGCCTGTATTTCTCTGTGTCTCTCATGAATAAATAAATAAAATCTTTAAAAAAAAAAAAAACAACCTATGAGTTCCCATAGATATTTCCTCCACTGGAGCCAATGTCTTGGCTCCACCAGCCCTCCCGCCCTGTGGTTCTTATTATGGTTGTATGATGTACTTCAGCAGAACCATCAAGGGACTTTACAAAAATGTTTATAACCCACAATTCCTGGAGGATATTGGAGTACACCTGGGGCCATAAATCCACGTCCCAGGTAAAGAGTGAATGTATATGTGGACCTTGGATTCTTCCTTTATTGTGTTAGAGGATGAAGTATCTAGGGTTTGGAGGCTTCACTCGTTATTGGTGAATTTAAAACATAAGAACAGGAATTAAAGCATTGGGAAGGGAAACACAGGGTCACGCAAGATGTCAGTTAACTGTGTCATTGCGGGGCTTTCTAAAAAGGAGAACTTCATGGGTGGGATGGCCTAGTTCTTGATCTATTTGTATAGCTGTCAATGTGTTTATTTGAGATGGATGACTTTGAAATGAATGCTTCTGCAGTCAAAAGCCTAAGGTCAGGCACTTACATTACAATAAGAAAAGAAGCTAATAGTCAGGCACCTACCACTGTACCCTATCTGCTTTTTGGTGCTTAATTTTTTTTAGCAAAGGAAAACTGTCTTCAATCTTCATAAAGATGCTTTCTAATCTAAATATCTTAGTAACAGATAATATACTGAACATGCATGACTAGGGGTAAATGAGACATCATGGGTTTAAGAGCTTATTAGTAGTGAGAGCAGAGAAGAGAGAGAGCATGAGAGGCCTGAAGGACAGAGGAGAGAAGATCCAAGAAAAGAAGAACTTAGCCTCAAAGGAGTTGAATTCATTGAAGATCTATCAAGCCAATTTAAAAATATTACCTTTGGTAGAGTAAATAATAGAGCTTAGAGAAATAATAAAAATGCCCATCTTTCAGTGAACTGATAAAGTTAATAATTATTTTATTATTATTGTAGTTATGTGTTTTTTGTTTGTTTGTTTGGGATTTGTTTTGTTTTGATTTTTAGTGCTGACTGCATGCCAATATTATGCTTCGTGTTTTAAGTAAATTATGTCATTAAATCCTTATATTTTTCCTGGGTATAAGTCATATTATTATTTCTACTGTACAGATAAACATACTGGCCCTTTGAATTCTCAGAAAACTTATGTTAGATTATTATTTAGTAAATGGCACAGCTTTAATGAAGATCAGGTATAGCTGGTTTCAAAGTTTATGCTCACTAATGTACAATCATGCACTTTTTAGAGTAATTTATATGAAATTTAGAGAGAAAATTTGGGAAAAAATGTATAAAAAGGGACAATTTAGAACCTCTACATAAACCTCACTAACAAAAGTGAGAGAATCTGGTCACTAAATATTTTTCTGAGGAACATGAAATATAATTAGCATATTGATTCTCCAGCAAATCCCAAATCATGTATTGGCTGTTAGACTTTCAGAAGCCAAATATGCATAGTCCTGCACTGAGCTCTGGGGATGAAGCTCTTAGACCCTTGTGTTCTACTATCTCAAGAGACAAGGACTCCTTCCTAAAGAGGAAGTCCAAATCTTTTTAGCAGAGGTCATGCCTTTCTGTATGACGTCACAAAAAATATAGTTTCTCAACTAGAAAAAAATACAAATAGAAATGTTCTGAAGATAAAAAAAAATATGTCATTTATGGTTTTACTATCAGGTTATTGTCAGGTAAAGCCACCTACAATCCTTTGCAAGCAAAGATAAAATGTTACCTAGAAAGTTACAATCCACTCCAAGCTTCCCGAAGGACAGTCTTTTTTTTTTTTTTTTCTGAAGACCAGTCTTAAAGAAATCCTTTAGGCTCCCATTCTAGATCTTAGCTTTCTTCCTGGAAATGGAGTAGTAAGTGCATTGAAATGGGTCAGCATCCAACAAACAAGCTGAGTAGAAAAGTAGAGCTGGGATTTATCCTTTGCCCCTTCCTCTTTCAAGAACCAGTCTTATTTATTTGCTCTTCCTACTCAGGGCTGGTTTCCTCAGAAACAGACTTTGAAACGAATATTTGCATAAGAATGTTTCTTGGCAAGGGATTTGGGGAAATACCCTTTTGCAGGAGTGAAGAAAGGAGAACTGTACAGAAGGAGAGGTTGGAAGTAAGCCAGGATTCCCCTCCATTGAAAATGAAGAGAGGTAGCTGGTGAGCCTTTGAACACCTGAATGGACCAATCATTGGATGACGGCCATGTGGGAGAGGAAGGGAAAGTAACCTTCCTTCCAGAGAAGATAGGCTTAGGGAGAGTCTAAGCTGTGAGCTATCAGCAGGCCACACTCCTGCCCTGGGGAAAGAAGTTCTGAAAGGGGATCTACATGGTCTACCAATTATCTACAACAATGAGGAAATACTAGATGTAAGTGTGTGTGTATGTGACCATGTGGAAAGGTGTTACACAGACATCTAATTATATCTATTAGAGTCCTGTTCATTACTTAAAACAAAACTGCTTTTGTTGTCATATTCAAGTTGATTTAGGCTGAAAAGATGACACACTTACAAGTAAAAGTTATTGCAGTATATGCGGTTACCCAAGAAACCACCAGAAAAAACAAACCTCTGAGTTTATACCAATTTAGCTCAGTATTGCCAAATAATGGGGGTTTGTGGATTATTTGTAATCATAGGTCCCTTGACTGTATCTGCAGTTTTAATTTCCCTAAGGTGAATCTTCCAAATCCTGCTAAAGTTCAGGTTGTGCAGTGTGCTAGCTGCCCTGAGGCAAAAGGTGAAAGAGGTGAACTGAATATTAAAATGTCCACAGTAGTCAGTTTCACTGCTTAGCAGTCTTTCCTAAAAGAAAGGTGGAAAACAACAGTTGCTGAGGCTCAGCAGTTAAACTGAGGAATCAGCCATATTCTGATGTAGAGTAAATTACATCCTGGGACTTGGGTAGATAAACTAATTAATGAACGTCTTAAAGTATCTACATTGTTTTCCTGCCCCAAGGCTTTTCACATCTTCAATTTACCTCCTCAGTAATGTCCCCGAAATCAGTTTTATTCTAAATGCAAAATATTGTACCTAGCATTGGCTCCAGACTAAGGGGAATTGTTTAAATATCTTATCCATCTCACGTACATCTATTCATTGAAGACGGACAAACTTACATCACTCATGAGTTTCTTGTTTTTTTTTTCTTTTTTCAGAAATGACTAGTTTTATCACCTCATATTCAAATTACACAGATCCAAAGTCTTAAACATATCCACAATGCCCTACATAGTTAATTTACATTCCCATTTCCACATACTGGAATAAACTATCCATGAATGTATAGAAAGTGCATGAACCATACTTCTTTAGAGTCACAGACATTGCTTTTTACTGAAGTAAACTCATAATTTCCATGTCAACAGTAATAAGCAGATTATCTTGAACAGAAGAGACATGTAATAACTATGGAAGAAATAACAGTGAATTAAAATTTTCAAGAGAAAATAAAATGGATCATACACTAGATTTACTGTACAAAATGTAATCTTTTCCCACTCAGTGAATTAAGGGAGATATTTAGCTCTACCTACCTGCTATGGAGGAATGACTAAATATTTTATAATTGTAAAATGCTTAAATTTTTGGTTGGACACATGACAAAAAGCATTTTGCCCTCTTTGCATACTCCCATCACTTTAAAACAATGGCAGGTACACAAGTCTCATTGAATCCTGTAACTGGGGATTTGTTAGGCCCCACAATAGCACTCACTGCTACTGTTCTGCATTTAATTCTCTTGAAGGAAGTGTTTGTGACAGCTTAGGGGCTTCCTAGCTGGGAAATCAATTCCAAGAGGTTGGCATTGCAGTGACATGGAAACAACAATAACTTCAGGGAAACATGGCCAGGACAATGGCAGCCTGAGATTGTAAACCATGCAAATGGATGAGCAGGAATGCACAAATACACAGGGGAGGCCAAAAGAAAGAGACATAGGAGGAAAGACCACTGGGGCCAATTGTGGTGGACAGAGAGGATCACCATGAAATGGACACAAAGTCAAAAGATGACATTGTTAGCATATATGTATGTACTTCCAGAAGTTTTTAGTTAAAAAAAATATATTAGCATTCTTTTATAAGTATTTGAGAAATATCTTAGAATTGTAAGTATAAACATATTGAAATGAAAAATACAGTATTGTATGATAAAAGTGGCCTTATATTTAAGTCAGCTAAAATAGAGAACCCAAGTAATTTGACAATAAAATAACATAAAATAATAAACTATTCCATAAAATTATAATTTCATAGTATAAAACATGATATGATCATTCTAATATAATAGCTGACTTTAATAAGGAATAACTCTGTTAATTAAAAAAAAAATCAGTTTACTCCAGGATGGGTTGAAAATTACTTAAAGGGACACCTGGGTGGCTCAGTGGTTGAGCCTCTGCCTTTGGCTCAGGGAATGATCTCGGAGTCCCAGGATCCAGTCCCACATTGGGCTCCTTTCATGCAGCCTGCTTCTCCTCCCTCTGCCTATGTCTCTGCCTCTCTCTGTGTCGCTCATGAATAAATAAATAAAATCTTTAAAAGAAAAGAAAATTACTTTAAAAATTACAGTTTTCCTTTGATAGACACAAATCCTTTGGTGGATTTTTTCCTTAGGGATGAACATCAAATATATGAGCATACCGTATTTTTAGGTATTGGTTGCAATGTCAATATTCATGTATTATATATTTAGATGAAAAGCATTTTAGGTTTTTTATTCGGAGCCAAATGCCCCAAGAAAATTTTAAAATTCTGTGTGCTATACATTTGAAAATATTTAGTTATCTGGTATCATTCAAATAATCACCTAGACATTTTCTGATATTTTGAACAGACACATTTTTCAATGCACACAGTGTCTTAATATGTTAAGATTATTTTGATATCATGAAGAAGCCATAGTTTGAAAGGAAATAAATTATACACACATAGACTTTATAGATTAGGCTTTCCAAACTATTATTTTTCACAGACAAAAATACTCATTTCATAATCTTTTAAACTTTATTTAGAATTTAAATATAGCAACATATAAAATTCTAAATGAGCAAGAGGGGATTTGGAAATATATATAAAATAATTATGCCATTTCAAAAGTTTATCACTGATCTTTTACACTCTTATAGAGAAAAGCAACATTTGTCAAATGTTGGGGTGGGCTACTGACAAAGGCTTCAATCATGCAGAAAGCTGTTTTCAAATCCATTAAAAAAAAAAAAAGCAGGCACCATTTACATGATAAATTACTTCTAGACAAGAATCTTAGCTGACTACCCAACTGCTTGATTCTGTTATCACTGATTTGTCCTTCAGTTTCAACAGAATGAAAATGAAAGACTTACAACTAATTGTGCCAGGAAACAGAGCTAATTTCTTATACTGCCAAAAAAAAAAAAATGCATTGTAAGCTATAAAACTTGAGAGTGAATAATTTCATGTGCAATAACAAAGTATTATTAATGTCTTTATTGTCCTACAAAATGTCTTGATTGCTATTCTTAAGTAAATTTGCTTCTGAAAAGTTCTACAGATTTCCCTAAAGAACAATGAAAAAAAAAAAAAAAAGGGAGGGGACCCAGTTAATAAAGTTTAAAAATTTCTGAAGGAACCTTAAAATTTTCTCAGTTTAATTTGAAAACCAGAAGCCTGATCTGTGTAGGATAAATATGGTTTATTAGCCTAAATTTAACCCTTCAGTTAAAGAAATATAGTTAAACTTTTAACTGAGAATCACTTGCTCTCTACTCCTTGAACTTGATCAATCATTAGTGAAATGAAAATTGAAACCATGATGTGAAACCATTTAAATGCACCAGATTGGAAAAATTAAAAAAAAAAAAATTAAGTAAAAGCAATGATGGGGATATTGTGGGTTATGGAGTTTTTCATCCACTGTTAGTTGGAGTAACCATTTTGGAAGATATTTTGGAGTTGTAGAAACAAACTAAAATGGAATCTTGTCAGTGACAAAATGGATACAGTTGATGCAGGCACATAAAGGAAACTTAATCTCACTTTATAGAAATTTACAGCTCCTCTCAGAAATCAGCAGAGGACACCAGCCAATCCCCAAATGCCAAGTCTGATGACACTGACTCTGTCTGTCTTAGTCCCTTGACTCAGCTTTCCTGATCCAAATAAATAAAAGGACCACTAGGCAAATGTTCAGCTGGAAAAAAATAAAAATTAACATGTTTTCCCTATAAAAATCCCTTTGACTGTGAGCAATCTGGAACTCGTTGCTCCTATAACCTTGATTTCCCCAGCTTGTGAATTGAAACCCTTGCAAATAAACTCCTCTTTCTTCTTCTTCTCTCTTTTTTTTTTTTTTTTGTTTTGTTTTTTCAGTGTGCAGTGTCTAGGTTTTGACATCATTAATAAGTCCAGTTAGATATGACTTAACCATTACTATCCCCTTTGGAAGAGAACCTAAAGAATCTCTTGATAGAGAGAACTTCAAAGATAAAGAGGGACTTTCAAAAATAAGGAGAAGGATTTTCAAAGATAAGACTTTTTTTTTTTTTTTGAGTTGGACTGTGGCTATGGAGTTTTTCTGTTTGAGTTTCCTTTAAATTGGTCAGATAGTTTTCATATGCATTAATGCATGTATAATATACCTAACAACAAGAGGGATTTTATTCTCCTTTTCTTTCCTTTTTTCTTTTATGTTAAGCTAGAAAGCTGGTTTACTAAAATTCCTCCGGTGAGAATAAATGTAATTGGCCACTTGGAATTCTCTCAGCTATAGTAGTGTCCTTGAAAAGGAGAATCAAGCAAGAGAGTGTGCACCTGTATTTAACATTATGAAGGATAACTATTTTTTATTTATAAAATACTGTATCTTTAGATGTTGAGTACATTTGAGTTATTTAGTATTCTAGCAAGCACATGTACATGCAGTAGGTTATATTGCAATGCTAGTGTTATTTGAAATTTTATTAACACACTAAATGAGAAGTCTTCATGGAGAAGTTTACCTATTTGGTATTCCTATATTTTATCTCTCTTATCCCTGCTATGACCGTCTCCCTTCATGATTGTTTGCCTAGAGGTTAAAGTGAAATGGCACAGCCTCTGACATGAATGCTGATATTTTGAATTTTTTCAGTTAGGTTAATGTGTCTAAAGTGGTTTCTTTCTCTAGTTCCATATAAACACCCAGAGCAATTCTGAAAAAGAGAAACAAAACTGGAGGCGTCCCAATTGGGGATTTCAAGCTGTATTACAAAGCTATAGTCTTCAAGATGGTATGGTACTGGCATAAAACCCGACAAGTATATCAATGGAACAGAATAGAGAACCCAGAAATGGACCATCAACACTACGGTCTACCAATCTTTGAAAAAGCAGGAAGGAATATGCAATGAAAAAAAAAAGTTATTTAACAAATGGTTTTGGGAAAACTGAACAGCAACATGCAGAAGAATGAAACTGGACCACTTTCTTTCACCATACATGGAAATAAATTAAAAATGGATGAAAGACCTTCCTGTGGGACAGTAAGCCATCAAAATCCTAGAGGACAGTACAGGTAGTAACATTCTTGACCGTGCCCATAGCGACTTCTTATGAGAAACACCATTTTGATTCATACAAGGGAAATAAAAGCAAAATGAACTATTGGAATATCATCAAATAAAAGAGCTCCTGTACAATGAAGGGAAGAAATCAACAAACCTAAAAGGCATCCTATGGAATGAAGAAAGATACTGGCAAACATATCTGATAAAGGGTTAGTATCCAAAATCTACAAAGAATTTATCAAATAAATAAATAGAAATAGATGATAGATAGATAGATGATAGATAGATGATAGATAGATAGATGATAGATAGATAGATAGATAGATAGATAGATAGATAGATAGATAGATGATAGATAGATAATAGTGTTTTCCTTCTCTATAAGGATATAGACTCAAAGATGTCTCATTCAGTTGTGGTCCTATCTTGAGCTTCCTTAAGATTCATGTATTGCAAGTTACGTGTACAAGCCATATAAGTCTATCTCAGAGGCAAAATAATGGAGAGTGACTTTCCTTCTTCCATATAGATGAGTCACCCCAATTGATTAAATAATCTCCCCTTACACCTGAACAAGTAGTGCTCTAATGTCCTTTCCCACACTGTAGTGACAGCGCATGCTCCTAAAGAACCTGGACTTTTCCAAATCTCCTGATCTCTGATGGCCTTCGGTTGGAGAGAGGGAGGATTCCCCAGAAATACTGTGCTCTTCTAAGATACCTATTTTGCATGAGAGAGATCTTTTTATCCCCACCAGATATCATATATCTGGTAAGCAACATGAATTTCTCAGTATTTATTTTTTGATCATTAATCTGTTACTTTTTTAAAAGATTTTATTTATTTATTCATGAGAGACAGAGAGAGAGAGAGAGACAGAGAGAGAGAGAGAGGCAGAGACACAGGCAGAGGGAGAAGCAGTCTCCATGCAGGGAGCCTGATGTGGGACTTGATCCCAGGTCTCTGGGCTGAAGGAGGCACTAAACCACTGAGCCACTGGGGCTGCCCAATCTGTCACTTTTTTTTCAATAATTACTGGCTTTGTGTGTGTGAATTCCTGTGTGTATTCTTTCCTTTCATCCTTTTTTTCCTTTCTTTTCCTCTTTTTAGTTTAATTTTTTACCTCTTTTTTTTCTGTTGAATTAGATTCACTCCTTTCACACTGTTTTGGGGTAATATATGATTGCTCTATGATAAATATGATTACCATATACTATAAGGAACTGCTTCACTGGATTACGTAGGCTGAGAATTTCAAGATCTGCATTTGGCAAACTGGAATCCCAGGAGATCCAATGATGTAGTTGCAGTGCACATCCAAGTTTGAAAGCAAAAGACAAATGTTTCAGGTAGAAGAAAGTCAGGCAGAGAGAAATAAGTCTTTCTTACACTTCTATTCTTTTCAGATCTTCAACAGATTGGATAAGGTCCACCCACAATGGGGAGAACTATCTGCTCTACATATTCAAATTACTTATTCAGATAGTAATTACTTATTCAAATGCTAATTGTTCAAATGTTAATTCAAATTACTTAGTCAAATGCTATGCTCATCCTGAAACACAGTCCACAGACACACCCAGAAATAATGTTTAATCGAATATCAGGGTAACCCATGACCCCATCAAGCTGACACAATTACCATCACATCTATATTAACATTTGACTCATATAGGCTGAAATACCTTTTCTCGTTCTCTTTTTCAGCTTTTAAATTTAGTTACAAGGCCTTTTACCCAAAAATCATTGAATTTTCTTCTAATAGAATATTTTGATAATTATGATGTCTTGGTTCCTTTGATTAATAATTTCATATATTTTAACTTTGACTTTGCATTAGTTCTTCATATAATATAGTTACATACTAATAAACTAAGAGAGTTATAATTTGGAATTAATCAAACTACTTGCACTTTTTTTCCTCATTCCTCAATCCCTTTATTTTCTTATTTTTCTTCCTATTGGTCTGTTAAGGTGAACATAGATATTGTTCAATTCTTTGAGCAATACCTAAAGCTAACTTGGGATTTAATTAAGTAAATGGGCCATTCAAAAACTGGAAGACTTTTCTCTTCCAAATAAAATTAAAATACACACTTCTATCACATTTGATAGAAGAATCGTGTTGAATGAGTGCTTCCTAACTGGGGATTTATGAAGACCCTGGGGCTCATAATGATTTGAAAATATGCCACAGGCCAATTACTGCACATATTCTCATGGCACTCACCAAGCTACAGTAAACACAGGTTACTGTAATTTCTTTCCAGTAAATGAAGCCCTGATAAACTCTAGTATCATGTCCTTCTCCAATAGCCTTCATCATTATATGCATAAAGTATGAACATTGAAATCAGATTTATTTTGCTGTCTGACATTTTTCATAAATCCTGAATAAAAGCTACAAACTAGACAGATAAACATTCCAATATTTTAATATTTATCTGGGTCTGAAAAACAACAGTTTTGTTACAAAAATATGTGGCAAAAGTTCCTAACACCGCGCCCATTGACATCCAAAGTAAATCAGACATTCTTGTTAGTTTTTCTGGTTAAAATACTAAGTCATTTTTCATTGCTCTTCAGCCCAATTCTTTACCCTGTTAGCTCAGAAGAAGACAACAAAAAAGAAAAGAAAAAGTAGGCTCTGTGCATTCGTTGACTAGAGTGTACATTTCACAGTATTACTGAAAAGGAACTACAGATGAATTAATTTTATGAATTAATTTTCCTGAAGCATGGCTGTTATTATTTGTCTCTTCATGACTTTCCCTATAGTTCCACTCCATTGCCTAATGAATTAAGAAACAATTCATCTCTAGAACTTGGATATTTTTTTTTTTTTTTTTTTTTTTAGAACTTGGATATTAAAGGACCTCCACACACTTCTAATTTTATTTCTCACTAAAGAGCTTTACAAACCTATGATTAAGCAAAAATACCAAAATGCATGATTCTAGTCATTGCTATTTTGTCTTAGATCTTCGTGCTATTATAAATACTGTGGCAGTAAACATTCATATATGAGTCTTTGATCATACAAATGTTTTTCTTTATCTTCTATATATACCTAGAAGTAGAATTACTTGGTGATATGGTAAATCTATGTTTAATATTTTAAGAAACTGTCAAATCATTTTCCAAAGAGATGAGACCATTTTATATACTCATCGACAATGTATAAATATTCTAGTTTCTCCACATACTTGTCCATACTTGTTATTTTCTTTTAAATAGATTTTACTTTTTAGAGCAGTGTTCGGTTCCCGGTGCAGTTGAGGATGTACAGAGATTTCCAATTATACCTTGCCCCTACACATGCTTATAGCTTCTTCCATTGTCAACATTCTGCAGTAAAAGTGGTGCATTTGGTACAATTGGTGAATTTGTGTTGAAAATAATTAATATCTAATGTGTATAATTTCCATTAGAGATCACTCTTAGTTGTGTCATTCTATAGGTTTAGACAAATATATAATGACATAAATCCATCAATATAGTATCATACATAGTAGTTTCATTGCCCTAGAAATCCTCTGTGCTCTGCCTATTTATCCATTCCCACTCCCTCAGCCCCATCCCTGGATTCACTGATGCAGTAAAATATAAACATTTTTATGCATATAACTACAGTTTCTTTCCGTTTCTTTGTGTTAAGTTTTAAACTATATATCTATATATTCTAAACCCAAACAAGGATTGCTATAGCTAATGTTTTATAGAACCCTGTGCATTTAAAGAAGCTAAGAGCAAAAATGAAGGCAATATTTATAGAATTCTGTATATTAACCTACTTGTTTGGTCACTTCTGGGATTATAAATATCTTCTTTTAGATTTAAGCAACAACTTTTCTGCCTCCAAAATAGCTTTATTCTTTTGCCCTGTTAGTATGTGTGTGTGTGTGTGTGTGTGCGTGTGTGTGTGTATATATATGTATATATATATATATACATATATATACACACACACATATAACCTGAGCCAAAGGCAGATGCTTAGCTGTTGAGCTACCTAACTTATGTAGCTTTAAAAGGGCAATTAAACGAATGGAGAAAAATATATAGTTATATTGTATTTCATAATTAAGTACCCAATTACTTTTACCAATTCCCTTTATTTTTTCATGTACATTTGAATCACTTCTGTTCCCACTTTTTTCAACCTAAAATACTTAAAAAATTTATATTATTTATTTTTAGGGATGTTAATGAAAGTTTTTTTTTTTAATTGAATTTCATTTGCTAAGGAAACAATTTATCTTTTAACACCCAGTGCTCATCCCATCAAGTGCCCTCCTCAGTGCCTATCACCCAGTTACCCCATCCCCCTACCTACCTCCGCTTCCTTACCCTTTGTTCATTTTCCAGAGTTAGGAGTCTTTCATGTTTTGTCACCCTCCCTAATTTTTCCCATTCATTTCCCCTCCTTTCCCTTATAATCCCTTCTACTATTTCTTATATTCCCCATATGAGTGGAAGTATATGGTGATTGTCCTTCTCCGATTGACTTACTTCACTCAGCATAATACCCTCCAGTTCCATCCACATTGAAGCAAATAGTGGGTATTTGTCCTTTCTGATGGCTGAGTAATATTCCACTGTATACATAGACCACATCTCCTTTAACCATTCATCTGTTGAAGGACATCAAGGCTCCTTCCACCGTTTGGCTATTGTGGACATTCTTATAAACCATCTCTGATAGAATGAATTCTCTCAGTTTTTGTTACTAGTGACTGCCTTTAATTTACCTTTATTTTTTAAGGATAGTTTCCCCAGATATAAGATTTTTGGTTGACAGTTTTTTTTTTATTGTTCTGTTTTTTGCCCCCCCCCCCCCTTTTCAATCTATTTTTCTACTGGTGGTACTTTGAAAATGTCATCACACTGCCTTCTGGTCTTCATCATTTTTGATGAGGAGTCGGCTTTTATACTTCTTGCAATTTACTTATATGTGATATATAAATATTTACTTGCTACTTTGAAGGTTTTCTTTTTGTCATTATATTTCAGTTGCTTGACTATGTGTGCGTAGGTGTGAATATATTTGTTTTACCCCACTTAGAGTTTGAGAATCTTAGATAAATAGATTAATGTGTTTAAAATTCATCTTATTAAATTTGGAAATATTTTGGCCATTTTTTTCTTAAAATTATTCTTTTCTGTCATTTCTCTTTTTTTTTCTTTCTGGTATTCCCTTTATATGTTTGTTGATGTACTTAATGGTGCTTCATAGATCTCTGAGTAACCATTTTTTTTCTTCTTTATTCTTTCTATTCCTTAGATTGGATACTCTCTACTGATATATCTTCTAATCTTTTCATGCTTTCTTATGCCAATCAAATCTGTTGTTGATCTTTTCTAGTAATTTTTCCTTTTAACTATGGCACTTGTCAACTCTAGAATTTCAGGTGATTAAATTATAAAATTTGAATCCTTTTATTGAGATTCTTTATTTGATTCATCATCATCATCATATTCTCCTTTAATGCTTTAAAAAAAATAAGCCCCTTTAGTTTTTTCGGACACATATAAAGTACTTTGGAGTGTTTGTCTGCTAAATTCATTACTTTGGCCCAACTTCCCAGGATTGTCCCAGGTGGTTAAACAGTTATTGGTCAGAAGTTATGCTTAAACCTTGAACCATAAGACTTTGATGTTTTGAATTAGATCTGTTTGTACCTTAGAATTGCTTCTAATTTGAGGGAAGTTAAAAATCTGCCTTACATTCAGCCAGTTAGAATTACTCCCAAATCCGTGTCTCCTAAATAGAGACAACCTTGCACAGATGCACAGATTTCTGGACCAGAAGGGATGGAGTTTGACTGTAGGATAACCTCCTATGACTCTCTCTATTTCTAGTACTCCTTATTAAATTTCTGACCAGTCTGTCTTTATTTCTCTTGCACGCCTTGCCTCACAATGATATTAGCCCCTTCTGATTGTTTTCCACTATGGTTTCTACAAATCATCTTTAGAAATGGATTATTCCATGATCTACTTTTCATAAAGTCAAACACCTCAGGTAGATCTTTACATAAAAGTTTCCCAACATAGTGCTTCTGGTGAGAATGATCTGAAATTCCTATCTTCAAAGCCACCTAGAAGAGAATCTCTGTGTATGGAGTTACAAGTAGGTACAGGAGGGAGTTGAAAGGGAACTGCCTTTTTTTTTTTTTTTTTTTTGTCCTTCACTTCTTGTCTAAAGTGGATTCACTATGCATACAATCAGAATTATGTCCTGAGGAAGGAAACTGGGAGCACCACCAAGAGCATAACATCCCCAACCAGATACTGGTGGGTAGAAAGGTGTAGCTCCTGGCTTAGTTGTCAGACTCCATTTTTTTTTTTTTTTTAGTACATTTTTGAATAAATTGTTTTCAACTTGTAATCTCTCTAATCAACTTCCAGAGATTTTAAATGCTTATTTTCAATGATTTTGTCCTGTTTTATTACTGCTTTATTCTAGAGGGTGTTTTTCAAGCTCCTTACACAAACATTCAGAAGTCCACCATATATTACTTTTAATAATTAAAGCAAATGTTATTTTAGGAAAATATCCTATAAGCACCAATGTAGAACAAATGGGCTATCTATAAAGCATTTGTTTGAAACTAAACTGTGGAAATCAATGGAGTAAATACAAAAATATATTTACTTTAAAAGTTTTTGAGCAAAGAGTCTTATACTCTTCAATTTATTGTAAAGTTTAAAGAGAACATGCAGATATTTTACAACATTTATGGACTGAGAATATTTTAAATAAAAATAATACTTAAAGACATGCTCTAACAAGAAAAGTACAATAATAAATTCAAGCCTGTCCAGATGCAAATGTTTAAATAAATAAGACATAAAGGTAACATAGATTACTGCTTATCTCAGAGATTTACATAAATTCATCATAAATCCTATTCCAAGTCTTGTGAGTTACCCAATATTTTTCTTTAAAATTTCTTACCCATTTTGCTTGCACAGGTGTTACCATTAAATGCTTGATATCACTCACACATCTTCTCATCTCTCTATGATGAATTCAAATATAAGATAAGTCCATTTCCTTTGATTTTTCTACCAAGCACTATTTACACAGGCTTGCCATGCAGTGTATAATTTTATAAGAAACATGGGGTTGAGGGGTTTACAGTGATATAGGTTACATTTTTCAGCATAGATTATGTCAATTAGAGAAATTAAAACCTAATGAAAATGTTATAGATTTTCATTTTAAAAAATCTGTCCTGAACATGTAATTGCACAACATAAGAGATAAATCTAAAGGTTATATGAAGGGTACTTGGGTGGCTGAGTTGGTTAAGTGTCTGCATCAGTTCAGGTCATGATCCCAAGAGCTTGGAATTGAGTCCCACATCAGGCTCCCTGCTTTGTGAGGAGGTTTTTTGTTTTTTGTTTTGTTTTTCTTTTTCTTTCTCCCCTTGCCTGGCACTCCCCCTGTTTGGGCTCTCTCTCTCTCTCTGTAAAATAAATAAACAAAATCTTTAAAAATAATAATAATAAAATAAAATAAAAAATAAAAGTGATAAGTAAACCCAGAAATATATAACAAAAATGGAAGCAACCAATAAAAACAATATTAAAGAAGCTTAAGGCAATAAACATTAAACAATAGCAATAAACATTAAACAATATAAGGTATTTAAAAATAAAGTTATAATAAAAATGAAGAGATCTGTTATAAAGATTTTGTGTCCATATGGAATATTTAAATATGAAAAGTAAAACTGTTTAGAAAATAGAAACAGAACCATAACCTACATGGGAGACTTTAATATTCAGTTTTGATGTATGTAGTAAGCAGAAAATAAATGTGTTAAGTACATGATTTTGTAATAATTTCTCCCTAAGGCTAGAGAATATCTTAAGGATTTTTTTTATTTCATTCTTAGCCACGTAAGCCAATATAAATCTGAATAAAGCATAAGGTATAAAAACATACCTAGGGTGAGAATATGTCTCACATACATACATTTTAATTATTTTATTTTGTCCACTCATTGTAGATTTAGGATTTACAGAGTGATATACAAATTAAACTTATATGAAATTGTGGAAAGCATTAACTTTTACTTTCTTAATTTTAGGATTTTAGTTTCATTTTCTTTTAATCTATGCCACACAGCAAAAGTCAAGGAGCTACTAACGTTATGCTATGATTACGCCAGTGATTTTGATCTCTTGTGAATAGACTTCTCCAAGGCTAGGAGCTCCCAGCTGTTTACCCATTTGGCTCATATTTAAGAGCGGGTAGGAAATCATGCTTCGACATTGCCAAAATACTTCCCACTGCCAGGTTTCCACAGCCAATGATGCTGAGGAAACCATAAGGTTATGTTTGAAAAATATAATTCAGAATACATTCTTTCTACTTTCTGGTGTGTATGCCGATATTTCATATAAGGAGGAAAACATGAGAGTGAAGGAAATGCAATATTGAAGTTTTTCATATGGAGTTTAATTTTTGAAACCTTTAAAAATGCATAATTTACAGAGGGTTCCCACAGGGATATCATTAGGACCCTAGCAAAGAAGATAAATATAAGCCCTGTTGCTTGGAATTTTAAAAACAGTAAATTTAGAAGGAAAACCTCTCTTAAAAATACACATGAATACTAAGACTGAGTCAAATAATATATAACAAAGACATCACACTTACGGAAAAATGAAGTCTCAGGAACATTGAAATCAATGGACTTTCAAAATAACTTAAGATATCTTAGTTCATAAGGTAGGGTAGCCCTAACATCATATGTATTTAAAAGTCATATACATAATAACATTTATTTAGCTGGAAATATTGTTTTATTTGAATTGTGAAGCATGTTTATTTATACTTTATAGAGGTAAGTGCAATTTTTATATCTTAAATTTGAGATGTGAGGCAACAATCATTTCAAAAGTTGTGAAGAAATTCCTAAGTAAAGAAAAGGGCTCCAGGATCCAGAAACAGTACCGGAGTGGATCAAAACAAAGTTTCTACTTGCTACTTTCAAAGTGGAGAAGTGGCAGTTCCAGAATCTTTCTATGACCATGCCTTAAGTTAAGGAGGACTTGAGAACATCGGGATGAGGAACCGAGGTTAGAACAGGTATCAGGGTCTTACCTATTATTCTCCCCCTTGCTCACTCCCTGCCAGCCAACTGGCTCCCTGTTGTTCTCCAAACATGCCAGGCATACTCCAACCTTATGGCTTTAAGCTGGCTGTGCACACTCTTCTCCCGCACATCTGTTGTCTCGGTTTTACTCCCCCTTCAAATCTTTGCTCATATCTCATTTTCATGTTGACTTCCTTGTAAAATACTTAAACTTGACGACATCCATCCCTTCCACTGTTTTACCCTACTCTCTTTTTTACTGTATATTTGCAATATGCTTTCCTTATTATATATATATGCGTCCTTTCAATAAATAACTTGCACATTATTTCTGCCATTGTGTGCTTGTTTCTATCCCCGGAATATGTGCATCCTGAGGTCAAGTATCTTAGTTTTGATAACTGAGGTATTCCGCATAGAACAATATCTGCCACATAATAGGCACCTGACACATATTTCTTGAGTGAATGACTGATAAGCACATCTTACAGAATGAACTCTAAACAACACAGGAAACCACCAGTAGTCCAATTGTCTAAATAAATGCACAGACATTGCTATAAATGGGCTTTTTGTTTGCTTCTTATTTACTATTTACCCCATAATTAGTGAAAATGATATTCAGAAATCATTTTAATTGCATCTTGATTCTAACCCTAATTCTTTCCTTTATTTCTTTGTTTTCTAATATCGTGTTGCTTTTTGGCATCTCTATATCTCCAAATCTAGTTTTCCTTTATTCATATCACACATATTTAATCAAAACAATTTATATCTTCCACATCTGTAATTCAGCAAAATGTCTTGAAATGTAGATATCTTCTAAAGGATATTTATGGAGAGTTTTGTAGGCTGGTTATGAAAATTTTTTCATTCTGCTCTCATGTGTGTAAGTGCTAAAATAGAGAATATTTGGCAAAATTAAGAAAGAAAAAATAACACTATATACTCACCTCCTCACAAGCATTCTGGAGATGTGGCATAAGAGTTTTATTATCTGTGGCTTTAGCTGGGACAAAAATAATTGCGTTGATCAACAGATGAGCAAATTTTCTTCTTACCAGTGTTATCTTGGATATATTTAACCTCCATTCTGACACTCTATTTCCTAGTTGCCAAATTATCGACACCTACCTTCTCCAAAACCTTTTAGTGTGATATCTGATATTAAACCCTGGTCTATTGCAATCTGCTCTTGAATACTGATATGTGATATGATGACATATTTTAGTTGACATCATTGATGGCTATTATGATACTGAATTCAAGTTTTTGACTTTAATTGGAATGGCTTTGTCTCTGTGACTTGGTCACTTATGTTCACCTAATTCATTGTTTTGTTTTGTTTTCCTCATTTTTAACTGGAAGGAATTAATTTTAATCATCTCTAAAACCTTTTCTATTTACCTAACATTGTTTAATTCCAACATTATTTTATAGGTAGGGATTACACTCTGGCAATTTTTTCTTGCATAAGACCTCATTCAACTGTTATTGGTCACTATAACCCTATAGCTATTTGCTGTTACTCATAGAATGTTGCTCCCTTAACTCATGTACACAGACTCAGTAAGCAATTTCCTTTGGAAAAACAATATGCAGCATGCATAGAAGCAGACAAACAGATAAATTTAGTAATTTAATTCAAATTTTAAAAAAACTTGCCATGATAGGACCTTCAAATAGTTCTACATATACAATTTTCACTCTAACACTTGAACTCAATCAGTATAAGATCTGAAAGGTCTAAATACAGAGAATCAAAGACTTTAAATCACAAGTTGAGGGAAGCATATATCTACATGTGTGCACATATATGATGTGTACACCATATGTACTTATACCTAGTTTCTAATACAAATGTTTTGAATTGTGTTATTTATGTATTATAAATTGTTGTTTATTTTATCATATGCTTATGTAAGAAATAAGACAATGTAATTAATTGCAAACACTTCACTTAATAATGCAACTTAGTTTTTATTAATCTAGGTTTATCAGATTTTGGCACCTGTGCAAACCAGCTTAATAAACTACTGTTTTCAAAATATTTTTATAAAATTGAATCATGTATCTTGTGTGTTAACCTTCATATATTAAAGCATTGTTGATTAAAGGTAAATATTTAAAATGACTGTGAATGGCACATAAAAGTATGTCCATCTGAATGATAATTTATAGAACATAATAATGGAGAAAAATAATGGAGAGAATTTCTATAACAAAATTCTAGTCAAGATATTTTAAAATGTGTTGATCATATTAATCTATGATGGTAAAATATGGACTTTTCAGTTACTTATATGTTTGTTTTATTGACTTTCTTTGATCTGAAACAAGTAACAAATATCTAATGAACTATTTATCACTCTATCTTTAAATTTTGATTAATAGAAAAAATTAGATTAAAAATAGCTTACACATCAAAATCAAGGTATTAAATTATCTATCTATCATCTATCTATCTATCTATCTATCTATCTATCTACATATGTGTGTGTGTGTGTAATATTATTCTCCAAACAATGGAAACAGTAAAAAATATATATATTTTTTGTTATGTGTACATTGTTTGGAGAAAATAGTAGATTAACACTTGCTAATTCTATCTTATTTCTTGTGGGGTCTGGATTCCATCACATAACATGGGATTCTGAAGTTTGGAATATCATTTATCTCAAATCATTCATTATACTCCAGCTTTGGAGACAAAAAATATAAAATAAGTTTTCAATTTTTATATTTTTCAAATTTCTATTAGTATTCAAATGTTTTTAAGAGAAAAATGGAGATATTCAATATAGAAACAACAAAATCAAAATAATGAAACAAAAACGAAACTATAGAGAATTAGAATCAAAACAAAAGGATACACAATTGAGAAGGAAGTGAATGAGTTACAGAAATTGACACAATAGATAAAAAAATTGACTCAAATAATTATAAACATTTACATTTGGGATGAATTATGTTTGTATTTTACATAGTTGTAAAAGTACTAACATTTATTGGTAACTGTCTTGCTGCAAAATCAGTATAAATTACTTCAAGCATTGAATTCCTCCTATAGTTCCAAGATTGCCTGTGTACTTGGAAAACCTGTAGATACCTAAGGTTAAACATTAATACTTAAATGGACTTTCAATTTCAGTTCCAAGATGTAGAGTCTGGAAGTTGACATTAGAAAATGTTGGACAAACTCAAAATCAATGATTTTTCTTGGATCCATCCAAGAATTGAGGTTTCCTGGCTAACTGCCATCACAATATTTGGAGAGATCAAGCATACCCAGAGAGATAGAGCACCAGGATCTGCTTACCTGAAGCCAACACTGCTGTTTCTGATAATTGCCTGTGTTGAAGTTGGCTGATATACCATTCCCAGAATATTAAATGCTACTATACAACCATTGTCAAATCTGAGCATTCATCAACTCACCCTGCCACAAAAGGAGCAGGAGAGACAAATATCAATACAACTACCAGCTACATTTTCTAAATAGTCTTTCAGTCAGCAGAATTTCAGCAATAGTGAAGATCTTTATATTATAGATTAATATCCTACAGCCTGACTTCATCTATCTTTGGTCAGAAAAGGGGGGAAGGATATAAAAAATGTAGTTCCAGGAGCTAGGAACAGGCCTGCTGTTGCCCGGAGCTAACCTGCCATTCGCAACTAGATAATTACAGCTAGTTTTTGTGTTTTATTGAAAATAAAAATTCTCAGAATACAAACACTAGACAAGACCAGTTTTTTTTTTGTTCTTGATAAATGAAGACAAAAAAGAGACCACTCCATAGTCACATCTGAACTCATGAAAATAAATCTCAAAAATGACTGAACATCCACCTATCCTGATATAAATGGTCAGTAATCCTTCAACAATTAAAGGGCCATCTGATTAGTTTCCATTATATAATTACCGACACCTCATTCCTACCATTTTCTAGGTTAGACATTTTTAGATACTCAATCATAGAATTGCAACTATTTCCACATAGCATCCAATCCAGAACAAAGCACTGCTTTCTTGAAATCACCTCTAAATCTGCTAATACCTATTACTGAGGAGTCCTACAATTCTCCATGGTGTTCATTCACTTTCACTGCAGGGAGTTAATAGTCAACTCTCTTTTTTTTTTAACTATATATGTATTCTTGGTGATCTTTACTTAAAGGACACTGAAAGAAAAATTTTACTCTGCTATGAATAATCAGCTATTATTTCATTGATAGGAAGTAATTTATGAATATGAATGCAATTATAATTTCTGCTTCAATTATGTTCTTTCCTTAAACTTAGCTATAAACTTTTATTTTTCTTTAAAAGTTGTGTCCCCCGGGAAGGCCTCACATGTGCTTAAGCCTATTTATATATGGCCCACACCCAGACACCAAACCTAGGGAGGCTGGATGCCTCATTAGGGCAGTTCATGTACCTGCCTTCAGTTTTTCAGGACCTTTAGGCCTTTGTGTACAGGAGCTACCCCAGCAGGCTATTTTCTGGCTCCTCCCACACACACTCCTGATGTGAGCTGGGAAGGTCATTTGAGCTAGATCCCTTTTGGCCCTGGACCAGGAAGATGCACAGGGCCCCCATGGGGGTCAGTTTTCCAAGGTCTCTTGCATTAATGGACACCATGGAACTGCCCTAAATTGCAGGGCTGGCGAGTTCCAGTGAGATTTGCCTGCAGGAAAACAGGTTTCTCTGTTTTGCAATGGGCTGTAGCTTAACATCACAGTGGGCTCCCCAGAAATTCCCACCTATGATCCAGTGTACACTTTGGAACCAGGGACAGATCCCATGGAGCCTTGGATACTGAGTGATAAGGTAAACAAATCTATAAATCTTAAAAAGAGTTTTCATGTTCTGTCCCTATGTTCACCATTACCTTTCTCATTTCATTTTATTTTTTAAGGTTTTTTTTTTATTTATTCATGAGAGACAGATAGAGAGAGAGAGAGAGAGAGAGAGAGAGAGAGAGAGGCAGAGACACAAGCAGAGGGAGAAGCAGGATCCATGCAAGGAGCCTGACACGGGACTTGATCCCGGGACTCCAGGATCACGCCCTGGGCCCAAGGCAGGCGCCAAACTGCTGAGCCACCCAGGGATCCCCATATCTTTCTCATTTTAATATATTTATCTTTCCCCCTATATTCTGGAAAAATTTTATTTATTTATTTATTTTTTATTTTTGGAAAAATTTTAAATATTGGTTCTTTTCTTTGAGTTTTCTTCAAATAACAAGTGTACATTTGATATCCATAATATGAGTTTTGATTAAGCTTGATACATTTAGGTATATTTCAATAGTTCCTTTCCACCTTCTCCTCCAAAACTTGTTTCTTGTCTTTATCTTTTCCTGTTGCTCCCTAATTTTGCTCTCTCCTCCTACAAGCTGCAATTGTTAATCATTTTCTATTTATGATTTGTGTTTCTTTTATTTTTTTTTAAGAATCTCAACAATTGCCTTTTTGTTTTGTTTTGTTTGTGTCTTACAGAAATCACATTAAAGATGTTTGTTTGTTCTTCCTCCTTGTCTTCAGAATGCAATTTTTGCTTCTACTGGTTTATCAATCCTTTTCAATTATTATTTCATACAATTATTTCTTCATTAATATTTGCCCTGATACATATCTGTGAGGAAAGTATGAAGGGTATTTTCCTTAGTGAGTTCATTGGCCAATGTATGCTGGTTGAATTTTCTTTTCATAATTGTAGTTTCATGGTTATGGTTGTAGTGCAGGTTTTAGTGGAATTTTTTAAGTGTTAAGTATGTATCTGATCTAGGACTCTAGGACTGCTATGTATAGTTCTTCCTACCTCAGCTCTTTGTGTAAAGATTCAGAAGCACAAATAAACAAGTGGAACAACACCAGACCAAATAAAAAGCTGCTGACAGCAAAGGAAACCATCAGCAAAACGAAAAGGAAAGGCAACCTACCGAATAAGAGAAAATATTTGCAAATCATCTATCTGATAAGGAACTAATATACAAAATATATAAAGAAGTCATACAGCTCAAGAACAGAAACAACCTAAACAATCTTATTTAAAAATGGCCAGAAATACTAAATAGACTTATTTATTTATTTATTTATTTATTTATTTATTTATTTATTTATTTATGATAGTCACACAGGGAGAGAGAGAGAGGCAGAGACATAGGCAGAGGGAGAAGCAGGCTCCATGCACCGGGAGCCCGACGTGGGATTCGATCCCTGGTCTCCAGGATGGCGCCCTGGGCCAAAGGCAGGCGCCAAACCGCTGAACCACCCAGGGATCCCTAGACATTTTTCTAAAGAAGACATACGATGGCCAATAGGTACATGAAACAATGCTCAACATCGCTAATCATCAGGGAAATGCAAATCAAAACTAGATAGGTGCAAATGAGATATCACATCATGTCTGTTAGAATTGCTATGAAATTGAGAATTGTTAACAAAAGGACTAGAAATGATACAAATCACAAATGGTTGGTGAGGATGTGGAAAAAGGGAGCCCTTTGCATTGTTGGTGGGAATGCAAACTGAGGCAAGCACTGTGGAAAACAGAATGGAGGCTCCTCAAAAAACTGAAAATAGAACAACTGTATGATGAACCAATTCTACTTTTGTGTATTTATCTGAAGAAAATGAAAACAGTAATTCAAAAGGATATATGCACCCCAATGTTAATTGCAACATTATTTACAATAGCCAAGATGTGGAAGCAACTCAGGTGTCCATCAACGGATGATTACATAAAGAAATTGTAATATAGGAGCCCCTGGCTGACACTTTTGGTTGAGAATCCAACTCTTGATTTTGGCTCTGGTCATGATCTCAGGATCCTGAAATTGATCCCTGTGTAGGGCTCTGCCCTCAGTGGGGAGTCTGCTTGAGAATTATTTCTCTCCCTCTGTCTCTCCCCCTGCTCATATGCTCTCTCTCTCTCTCAAATTAATAAATAATTTTTAAAAAAGAAACTGTGCTATATGTACAAAATGGAATACTATTCAGCCATTCAAAAAGATGGAACCTTGCCATTTTCAGCAACATGGATAGGCTTTGAGGTCACCATAAAAGTGAAAGGAGTAAGATGGAAAAAGACACATTCCATATGATCTCTTTTATGTGGGATCTTTAAAAAGAAAAAGAAAAAAAAAGTTCATAGATACAGAGAACAGATCGGTGGTTGCCAGAGGTTGGGGGTGAGAGGAGATATAGGTGAATTGTTTAGGTTTTTTAGGTTAAATAAATTGAATAAAACAAAAGAAGATTCACAATAGATTATGTGAAATTCCCCATACCAGAGACCTCTTGACACAATACTAGTAAATATGCATCTTAATTGAGCCTTATGTTAGGACTATACCTTCAAAAGTGCATGCCCCATCAATAACATCTCTCTCCACTTCTTGCCCTACTGTGTTCCTGGCAGTTTTAACTCTGTGTAAGAGTGTGTGTGTTTGTGTGTGTGTATGCGTGTGTGTGTGTGTGCATACGTGCATGTGTGTTTTACATGCGCCATTTGCACATGTAAAGGCACATGAGAATTGTAGGCATGTCTTCAATCAAGTGGCGTAAAGTCAACTGGCCAAAAAAACAATTCACCAAAACTTCAATTCATTGAGTAGTATTATTCAGTAAATATCCAATTTGTTTAGCAACCTTTCTGCTAAATAAACAAAGCTTTTTGTATTTTCTATATAAAGGATTAGAGCACTTCAATCAATGGAAAAATGTGTTGATTTTCAAAGTATGTAAGCATCAAGATATTTTTTTCCAGGCTTTATATTTGATGCTTCCATTTCACCCAAATTGGCTAAATTTAGGGTGCTTTTATGTCTTTTAAAAGTTGTTACAAAAAAAATAAAATAAAAGTTGTTACAGGATGAATGTTTCCAAAGTCACAGTGAAAAAAGTTGAGTGCAGCGGCAGTTTTGTTAGATGGAATTAGGAACAGGTATTGCAAAGTATATTGGAGTAAATTCAATGAGTAGTTTCATAGTAGGATTTGCCTTTTGGATGCTGTCTTTTGCTACACATCAAAACCTTCTTTCTCCCTTTGTGTCTAGTAATTATGCCCAGAGTCGATAACATTACCTCTTTTTTATTTTATTATTTTATTTTATTTTATTTTATTTTATTTTATTTTATTTTATTTATTTTATATTTTATTTTATTTTATTTTATTTATTTTATTTTATTTATTTATTATTTATTTATTTATTTATTTGCTTATTTGTTTATTTACTTGTTTATCTTTCTTACACTGAAATGGAAGCTCTCTGAAGCAGAGGGCTCTGTTTTGTTCCCTGCTAAATTGCCAGGGCCTAGAAATAGTACATGCTCAATAAGAAAACATAGCGAGGTAGATTGTGTTCCGGATACCTACTCACTCCTCTCGCAGCACGTCCTCTGTAGAAGAATCACATACTTTCTTATTTCTTGTTATTGGGTTGAGTCACATGATTTGCTTTGGTCAATGAAATGTGAGTAGATGATTGGCCCATTTTAAAAGAGGTTTTAACTGCTCTATAGCCCAGTGAACAAGATATAACTATTTGTTGTTGTAATCCAATGAATTTGGGGGTAGTTATACTGCATTAAAACAGCAAAGACTGAGAAATACCATACATTACGCTTACATAATGCTTACTGTAAACCAGACACTGTTCATACTACATTACATATTTATCTTTTATATAGTGAATCGTAATAGCGATAGATCTTCAATCTATCAATGAGATAAGTACTACTATGGGCTCAATTTTACATATGAGAATTCTGAGGCATAGAGTTTAACTCTATATTTTTGTTCAAAAATTTATTTATAGAAACAGACGTATCCAAAGGCAACATTAGACAAAAACAAAGAGAAAAGTTTGGAATGCCAATGACACCAGAGAATCTCACTTGCACTTTACATTTCTTCACGTGGAACTAGCACCATTTTAGTTCAGAAACCACAGATTTAATTATAATTGCTTCTAATATATAAAATATCTCATAAAGATTATTTAACTATCTAGTAACAAAGTTCTTCCAAAAACTTATTTAAAAATCAATTAGAATTTACGGTTTAAAAATTGATCCAATTCTACAGCTATATGCTTAAGTTCATATAAACTACCAGTTGTAGAGCTAAGATTTGAACTAAGCCTCTTAGTTCCAGGATTAGGGTTTTCAGACTCAGCAAATAAATACTACAGGATGCTAGTTAATTTGAATTGCATATAAATTATGGGTAAGTTGGGTTTTTTTCAGTATGTTTGTCTCCCAAATTATAAAGATATCTTGTATTTTATCTGTCATCTTCTTTCAATCACAATGTTGTATTATTTCTTTATAAATATTATAGAATAAATGATGACCAAAAATTATGAGAATGCAATTTATTTTAGGACTGTCTTATGATTTTTATGGCATTTACTTGGTTGTTTCTACATCAGTAAGCTTCACTGTGTCACCAAACTCTAATAAAATTTGTAGGCTGCATTCATTATTTTACATTCTATCTTAGTGCATCTGGGCTGTGTTGGACACAGCCAGCCAGAGGATCAAAGAATATTAGCTTTGAGAAAGAGGCATCCATGGGAGACATCCTGAGTTGGCTCTCATCTTCTCTGTGGGGAAAGGTGGCTCATGTGTTAGATGCTTGTGGACCACTCTGTAAGTATGGGGACACTCTGAAAATGTTAGTTGGTCTAATATTTGAGGAAATGGGCATAGCACACAGTGGAAAGGAAGAGTAATGAAGGCCTGCCACAGTGGGCTGGCCTCTGTGGTGGACAGGAAGTTCAGTTGGATTCTGATGCCCAACTAGAAGTTGAAACTCTAGTCAGAAAGTTGGAAGTGCTGAGGCTAGAGAAGGATGTGCAGTTGTCTACTACTACTCTGTTTGGTTTCCCAGCTGGCTAACCAGGTGGGCCAGCAGGATAATACGTTAGAGATCTAATCATGCAGTTTGTAGATTAAGGTCAAAGCACATGTGACAAAGACTGATGCTAAAAGGTGGAATTCCTGGGCCAGTGATGAGTGAAGAGGAGGATGTCATGGTGATTGATAGGGAAATAGACTAAACACTCTGTGCCATGTGACCCTAAGACAAAGGAAAGCAAAAGCATAGCAACAACAACCCCAGCCAGTGTACCAGCTCCGATTCAGGAAGCATTCATGAAGAGAGAATACACTCCTGCCAAGCTTATTGACATAGCTGCCAAGTTCTAACAAAAGGCTAGGAAAGTATCCCAGCATAATCAGTGTGGGTATGGGTTAAAGGGGTCAATGGCATTTCTTTGACCAGGCAGGAGGTGGGAAAAAATGAGCAACATCACCACACACCCTGCCCTCTGGCAGTGACTGCATAGCTCCTGGAATTTCAAGATACTTACTCCCTTATAGAATGGATTATTCTTGCCTTCAGGAAGGCTTGGTCCAATGAAGAGGTTCTCTCTGGGCATGTTGGACCCTCACCTATTATGGAAGAGGTACAGCACACCCTTAGGGAATTGAGAATGAGATAGGCTATGTATACCCTTGTCTTGAAGACCATGGCCAGCCCATATTCACTGAAAGAATGAAGTTCAGATATTCCAATCCACTCCAGCACTTGGTATGGTATCCTGATATCCATGCAGAGACCAGTTGTGGGACAAGAGATTTATGATATATTACAATGCATTATTGATCTGGGAGAAACTGAGAAATCCTAGAAACAGAAAGGGCTGTAGGGAAGATTTGAGAAAGAGAGAGTTTGGAAAACCAAGAAACTCTCCGAAGAGGCTATACAGGGTCTGGTAAAAGTAACTCAGGGGCAAATGTGATTTGATAAAATTGTTGCCAGGGCCCCACCTGAATAGATAATCCTACAAGCCAACACTATGTTGGTTTGTCTATGGAAAGCCTTAACACCTGAACAATAGTTCAGGCCTGTCCCATCTGCCACTATCATCTCTGATGTCCTGCTTGCTTCTACATAGGCCTTATAGATGCAGCCTTATTTAGGGTGGGCGCCCCCATACCTCAGGTATAGGAAGCCAGCCAAAACTGGAGGCCTCATGTAGAGCTCACTATTCATTGGTCCTACGAGTGTGCTGTACTATACTGGAATTAGCAAATCCAGACAGATTTTTCAGTATATCCTTGGCCATTGAATCACAATATTAACGTGCCTTCATGTGGGAAGGGCAACAATAGACCTTTTAAGTGTTTCCCCAAGGTTACCTGCAAAGACTCACCACATGCAATGGGATCCTAGCCCAAGACTACTCTCTGTTCTTCTCTCCTACATCAGTAAAATGGGCCTCTTACACTGATGATATAATGTTAACACATGAAAGACTTGCCTCTGCTGCAGGATGATGTACAGGCATTGCTGGGACATCCACCAGCGAGGGGATGGGAAGTGAACCCACAAAAAATTCAAGGCTCAGACACTGCTATAATGCTTTTTGGAGTCATCCAGACAAGATGAGTGTTGTCTCAGAAACTATGATTGATAAGATGCATTTTATCCAACCCTTCAGAATATGAAAGAGATACAAGCCTTTGCAGAGATTCGGGAGTTTTGGAGGACTTCTGGACTCCACTTGGCACAATGCCTCTGTACCTTATTCTTTCTGGTAAAGAAAGGGCACATGTGGGGCTGGGGATCAGAGAAGCAAGTTGCCTTTGAAAAGACAAAAACACCAATGAAGCAGATTAAAGCTGCGGGTATTACCCAAGAAGGGCTACTCTTTGAGTCAGATATATCTGTGACTCTAGAAGGCATGGGTTGGGCACTATGGCAGAGGCAACGGAAAGAGAAAGCAACTTTAGGATCATGATCTCGGCTCTGGAGGGGGCCAGAAACCTGATATACCCCCCACAGAACAGCAACTAGCAATGTACTCAGTACTCTTCCAGGTGTAGACTGTCACACAGGAACAGCATATCATTATAAGAACTCCTCTTCCTATCAAGCGGTGGGCTGAGAAATGAGCCTCCTCTGCCATGGCTCTTTGACTAAGTTGCATGCCTATTTGCAACAAGGGAGCACCCCGTCCATGGCCCATTGTCTAGAAATGCAGGCACTACCAGGCCCTGTAGAAAATGTAGATAGTCCAAATTCCCCCACTCCTATCCTTGTAGTGGCCATTACAGCCTGTAAAGAGGGAATGGGAGAAATTCCCACCGATGCCTGTTAGACAGATGGAGCTAGTGGAAGCAATCTGGCCACTTGGATTGTAGTTGCTATTCAACCCAACACTGACACCATTTGGATGGAAACAGGAACAAAACCAGAACAGCCAGTGGCTTGAACTCAGAGCAATTTGGCTGGTAATCTCCTAGGCCCTGGCTGTTAACCCTTTTCACTGGCAGTTGGAGATTGTTCTAAAGGGATTAACCCTATGTCCTGGGCAATGACAAGCTGATGAGTGGATGGTCATGAAATGTGAAAGACATCTGAGAGAGAGTCTGAGGCCGTCCTTTCTGTTTCTTATGTCCTGGCTCATAAGGCACTGACAACCCCTGGTAATCAGGAAGCTGATGGCCTGGCTCAGTTCAAGCCCTAGCAACGGGCCCTTCTGTAGCTATGGCAAATTGAACGCATAGAAAGAGCGGCCACTGCAGTGTTTGGGTGGGGTGGCAAACTGCCAAGAATGCTTGATTGCCCTTGAAATACGGTGACTTGGTTAATGCAATAACAGCATGCTCTGTGTGTTTTATACAATATCCAAGGCATCTGCCAAAGAAGTCTGAGGCCACCCATTGGGGTTTCCAACTGGTAAGGGATTGGCATATTGATTATATTGGGTCTGCCCTCTGAGTGAAGTTTCTAAATATGTCCTGGTTTGTGTGGACACTGCATGTGGTGTAACTCAAGCTTTTCCTTGTTGCTGCACAAACTGGGCTGCCACTATTAGGGTATTAGAGAAACTAAGTGCCATGTATGGATACTCTCACTAAACAGATGGTGATCAAAGGTCACATTTCAAAGTCATGATGTACAAGCCTGGGCAAAATAATATGACAATGAATGGAGGTTCCATCTCTTCGATAACCCATAAGCAACAGGGCTGGCATAAAGGAAAAATGGAATATTAAAGCAGATTAAATTTTTAATAGGAAAAACCTTAAAACCTTAGCCAGGTGGACTAAAGTACTGTCTCAGGATTTAATACATTTGAATGATCAACCTGGAGGGCCTATTGCCCCATCTACCATACTGGGACCCCTTCATACACCCAAGACTGTAAAAGCATGGAGGACTCAGACAACAGCCATTGCCACCATGGTCACCATGGATCCACACACTAACCTGCCGAGAACACCAAAGCCCATCACAACTAGGAAGGGAAATTGCAATAGGATGTCAGCTGGAATGGGTGAGTTACTTCATACTTCTGGGTGAATTATTCCATCTCCACTAGGATCTCATTGTCATGCTGCAAGCTTGACATACTGAAATTCATTACACCTGAAATGGAACACGTAGTATTGAAAAGGGGGAGAAGATGAGAGTCTTGGTCTTGCAGCGCCTCCTCTGGCAAAACAGGAAGGGTACATGCAACTTGGTCAGATTCCTAAAGCTGTAGCCACATTAGTATCTAAGGATCAGGACACAAGTATCATTCTTTTCAATGGGGAAGACCTTCCTACACAAGTTCCTACTAAATTTCGTCTTTTTGACATCAGACTGCTGCTGCTCTTGCGGTGTTCAGACATGGAATGGACACCTAATGGAAATACTTTTCTACAGTGGGTGCACTCAGTTGCCTTCACAAAGAAATCAATCCAACTTCTGAGTGTATGGACAGCTGCCTTTCTCTAGCTGATCAGAATGCCATGGTGGGTATATTGCCAATCCAAGGAAGGGACTAGAAGGCCCTAACACAGTACATTTGGGAAGAAATCTAGAATTAGTGCTCTTAATTAATCTGATATTACCAACATTGATCCAGAGACCTGGTCTGTGACACACTTTTTAAAGTATTTATTTATTAATTTTGAGGGATGAGGGAGAGCAAGGAGGGGGGCAGAGAGAGAGAGGGAGGGAGAGAGAAAATCTCAAGCAGACTCCATGTTCAGTGTGGAGCCCGATGTGGGGCTTGATCTCACAACCCTGAGATCATGAACTGAGCTGAAATCAAGAGTCAGACACTTAACCAGCTGCACCATCCAGGCTTCCCAAGGTGTCACACCCTGTAAATAACACTGGGCATGGATACTCTTTTTCCATCAATCAAACTACATAGGCAATCTGTCAGATTGCTGTCCTAAAAATAGCACAATTGGAGCCATGGGTGGTTATGCTCAGACTTGGGATGGGTTTACGTGGCTTACCCTAGGTTGTGGACATTTGAGCACCTGGGCACCCCTATGTTGGTATATTGTATGGATGGAGATTTCTGTGATTTGTCCTGCATACTGGCCCACCCAGATCCGCAGGTATGCAGGAATGCGTTAGTGAGACTTGTGCTGCGTGAAAGACCTTGGGAGCCTGGATCGTTGACATTAGCTGGCCTTCAGGTCAGAATTGGCCCTTCTGGTCTGGATGCCAAGAGTTGCAAATTTTGCTTTGTATCTCCTTTGGCTCCAGGCTGGGCTGGCATCCTAGGAATGGAATCCAAGAGGGGAGGCAAGCACACCTAGTCCAGGCTCCTTGAAGATGTAAAGACATGATAACACAGAAATGCAGCCCCCTTCAAGCTGCATGTAGGCAAACAAATGTTCAACTTCAGACTCCATCATCTACCCTACAAGTAGGGCTCTTGAGGGGATGGTCAGTTGGAAGTCTCACCTGTGGGGAGAAGGCTCCACCTAGGCCTCTCAGTCAGGACTCCAGCCTGGCTGTCTCCACTGGGCTTCCCCAGCTAACGAGGTTAGCAGTTGTAGGTACCTGATTTGATGTAATTTCATCTTCATCTCCATTATTGCTTACTATCACCTTCATCTATGTTCAGCTTTCCCTTTTCTTTTTTCTATTTCTATTAGATTCTTTTAAATATAGATAAAGTGTTTTTATCCCCTTTGAACTGATAGATGCCATGAATCTTTTGTTTAGAACAGTTGGGAAAAAATTATTGTAAAGAAAAAATTACATTCCAATTATATCAGGAAAATGGGAAGGGTATCGGGGAACTGCATTGTCAATCTAAAAAACAGCAATTAGTTTGGTACTGACTGGTTGCACCATCTAGCTATTTATTGGACATTCCTTAATGGGACCCAGTGGTTGTGTGGCACAGATCTTTGGCTGTTGCTTCCACCTGGGTGACTAGGTTGCTGTACCCTGGATTTTCCCTGGGCACAGAGGAGAATCCACCCGATAGTAACAACAATTGCCAACCTCCTTCTTCTCAAAGTCAAGTGAGCACATCCTGTATCCACTGGCACAATCATTTGACCACCATCTTTGTCCCCTCCATAAATATTATAGCAAGCATAGAAACCCTTAGGTAGTTCACTCAGAAAGACTTAATTCGTAGCCCACAAAGCCTAGGTTTATTGAACACTGAGAAGTCCCCAAAGAGAAGAGCTATCTTCCAATATAGGATGACTATGGATATTTGCAGCCAAGTAAGGAAGCACCTGTGCTTCCAAACAGAATGTTGTGTGTTCATACCTGATGAGTCTACTAATGTGTCATCTTTATTAAATTACATGAAGGCACAAGTGAATACCCTGAGTGATCCAATCCCCAACTAAGCAGACTTAATAAATCAATGGTTTGGCTCATGGGATTCTTTTTTTTTTTTTTTTTTTTTTTATCCATTCATGAGAGACACACAGAGAGAGAGAGAGAGAGAGAGAGAGAGAGAGAGAGAGGCAAAGACACAGGCAGAGGGAGACGCAGGCTCCATGCAGGGAGCCTGACATGGGACTCGATCCCGGGTCTCCAGAATCACATCCTGGGCTGAAGGCAGCACTACACCGCTGGGCCACAGGGGTTGCCCCTGCTCATGGGATTCTTGGTGGAAAAAGTTGTCACTGATTTGGGAAATTATTGTCTTAACTCATGTTTTCTCTTGCATGTACCAGTTTTGTTGCTCTGGCATCTGCCTCCAATATAACCAGACAGCTGATAGCTGACAAATGAATCACCTCACATGGTGGAAAGGATAAGGGACCTCTGCAGGGCCCCTTTTATATGGGCACTAATGTCATTCAGGAGGGTTCCACCCACATGGACTAATCATTTTCCAACGGCCCCACTTCCAAATACCCTCACACTGGGAATCAGCTTTCAACATATAAATGGAGGGGGGAGATTAGGGACAAAGGCATTCAATTTATAGCACATTCCAAATGATATTTTGGCAAATAGCATACCCAACCATTTGGAGCCAAAAATGCTCAAAAAATAAAATGAGATTAAGATAAATTAATGTTGTTCTTGACTTTTTTTTTTCAAATACTGGTAACTCTAAGTGCCACTACAATAGCTTAGATCCAAGTACAACTTTATGCACTGTACTTGTAGAAATAAATCTCACCACATAATTCATAACTTTTTACTCTATTATCATTTGCTATAAACCAGAATAGATATAGTTCCCTTTATTCATTTTTCATCCAAAAATACTTTTTTTAAAAAGTGATTTTTATGGGTAGGGGACTATTCTATATCCTAAAAATATAGCTTTCTGTCCTCAGAAAGTTCTAAAATAATAGTCATCTTACCTACCCTCAGAGATTTGACTTGAAAAAATATGTACATGCACATCTAATTAAAATAAAACTTATCAGAGGCTTAAACAAAGGTAATTTAGAGAACTTTGAAAAATGTGGGCAAGATTAATAGAATAATCTAGAAAAGACTACTAATATGTTGATATGTGAATTATATCTTCAAGAAGTAGTAGATGTTAGGTGACAGAGACACTTAGCTTTCAAACGTATGGAGGAGTAATATGATATGCCATGTTTGAGGAATATAAAGAAGCTTAGTGTGGCTGAAATAAAAGGGGTTCTGTCTGAATTGTGTTTTGGAAAATTATGGAGGATGAGACCAAGAAGCAGTATCTTGTTTGTAAAAGGATAGATAGATGATAGATAGATAGATAGATGATAGATAGATAGATAGATAGATAGATAGATAGATAGATAGATAGTAGATACAAGGATTTAAATAAATTTTTCTGTAAGTCATAGGAAGCAACATAGATCCATAAGCAGGTATATGCCATTCTCATTGAAGTGTTTTGCAAGGAAAATACCAAATCCATCATGGTACCTCATGTTAACCCTTTGAAATGACCCAAACCCCAGAAAAAAAAGGCATACTGGAGTCTCTCTGATTATATCAATTTAGTAGCTTCAAATAAAGTTTAATGATGAGAAAATACTTCTCTGATTCATAACATACTTTAGTACTACAAAGACTAGAATATTCTGTGTCTGCATCTCTAAGAGGAATAATGGTTTTTCATGTGGAACTAAAGCATGACCATACCTGTGGCTGGAATTGAGAATTCCTGGGGTGACACCCTGTCTGAAGTGTATAATCATAGCTATACTCTGCTACTGGGATTCCTTAAGCACTCTTAACCTGGGCATTAGTTTGTTGGTGGCTGTTATGAGGTAGGGATGAAAAATCATCACCCTAAACAAATTTAGATAACCATACTGATTATTTTGAATACATAGGTGCATGGATTTAGCCAAAGAGAGGAATGAATGGTTTTACTTTCTACACACATTTTATACAGACTTTAAAGGAACAGCGGAAAATATGTTTATTTAGAGCAAATATTTTTACATAAAGCAAGTAATAAATGTTTGAGTCAAAAAGTAAATTAGATAAAACATATTTTAATTTTAAAAGTTAATTAGTTTAAAAATATAATAGTCTCTGTATTAATGTGGTATTACAGACATTTCTTATCCACTCTATTCTATGAAGCCAACTGAAAATAAGAATATGATTGCAAAAAGATAAAGCTAGCTTCAATAAAACCAGAAAGCATCTCAGATTCTAAAATTCAAATTAAATAGGATATTTTAAATACAATAAATTGTAACTGCTTACTTTGTTCCAGGTATTCTACCATTTGGGGTTTATCAGAGGGGAAAAAAGCGCTTACAAAGCTTCCATTTTAGTAAGTGGTAAACACACAATGAACAATAAACATTGTGATCAAGTGAATTGTATATTACATACAAAGATGACCAATGATGTAAAACAGAGGGAAAGTGTGTAGAGTACAGCTGGGTGGGGAGTTCCTGGTGGTGTCAAAAAGAAATTGTGCCTGAGTTAAATGGACAAGGGAGATGTTATTTTAGCCTATTGTTCTACATTATATCCCCAGTAGAGGAGAGAGATTGAACTCAACTATGTTGAAACAAATGCTGGTGTCAACTAGTGGAAAACTCCTGGAGGATATTAAGGAGGGGGCGAATGTTGGTCAATGACACTAGGCTGTCCATGTTTCTAATTGCTACTTACTGATGTCAGTCTCCTCCCCTCCCATAGAGACTGGTAGATAGTGGCACTATGTTGATTATTACGTTTCAAAGGGATAGCTCCCAGGTCCTTGAGAAAGATATTTTTGTGCTGTAAAGCTAGCAAGAGGCTGGGAGAAAATTTACATCTTAAAGGAGCAGAGAGATAATTTATAATTGCAGGTTTTCT
The DNA here is from genome assembly GCF_018345385.1 of Vulpes lagopus. NCBI lineage: Eukaryota > Metazoa > Chordata > Mammalia > Carnivora > Canidae > Vulpes > Vulpes lagopus. The sequence continues at coordinate 127,806,115 of NC_054829.1, read as the reverse complement.
AAAGTAAATGCTCCAAGAAAAGGCAAGACAGGGGCCTCTAATTTGGAAGAAACTTGTCTACAGTTTAGTCCAGATGAGGAGAGCTTTAAGGCCATCAGTAGTTTGGAATGGTGAGATGCAGATTGTAATTATTATTAACAGGAGAAACACTGAGAATGGAATGACACATGCTCTTGGAAAAGGTGTCTGAGCAGTTGTAGTAGGGAATTTTGGAATATAACTGTATTATAGATACCTGTGGAGCCCACTTGTTCTCCTCACCCTGAACTTACATTATGGTAAGCAAGTCATAGGTTCAGGGAGGTGTGGCCTCAGATAAGGATGAGAGAGAAGGAACATGTTCACAAACACTACAAAAAGAAAATTAAAATTATAAAAAGATATAGCAAACAATGTTGGTTAAAACATTTACAAGGAGGGACACCTGGGTGGCTCAGCGGTTGAGCATCTTCCTTTGGCTCAGGGCGTGACCTTGGAGTCCCAGATTGAGTCCTGCATTGCGCTCCCTGCATGGATCCTGCTTCTCCCTCTGCCTTTGTCTCTGCCTCATTCTCTCTCTCTCTCTCTCTCTCTCTCTCTCTCTGTGTGTGTGTGTCTCTCATGAATAAATAAATAAAATATTTAAAAAATATATACAAGGAGGACTTTAAAATATGGAATGTATTTCAGACAAAGAAAATTCTTGGAATTCTCAAAAATATATTGTGGTTTTATTAGCTCATAGACAAAGTACAGTAAAAAAAATGACATGGTTATGGGAATGAAAGGTATAGCATACAGCATAGAAAATATAACCAATGCTATTATGGTGGTGCTGTATGGTGATAGATGGTAGCTACACTTGTGGTGAGCACAGCATGACATAGAGATGAAGCGGAATGACTGTTGTATATCTGAAAATAATGTCACATTTGTGTTAAATGTACTCAAAAATACATATACATAAAATTGAAAAGAACTTAAAAAAACGTTAATGAAAGGAAAAGCCATTGAACACATTTTTAACCTCATTCTCTAAGTGAGGAAACTCAGAATTTAGGTTAGGTGGCCAATATCACCCCAAAAGTATGGATTTTATTAATTTAGAACTCTGGAGCCAGTGTTCCAAGTTTACCTATTCCGTTTGACGAAACATCTTGATAAAATTCATCCACTAGCGAATTAAATTCAAATTAGTGAAACCGTGTATAGAAAAAAGTTACCAAAGTAGTCTTAAAACTGATAATCTTAGGAAGATCTGCATATGAGTTTGCCCTTGGCTGGCATATGGAAAATAGGATTTCAGGAGGATACCAACGATTTGCAGATAAGAGTAAGCTTAAACTATGCCTAAAGGGTTTGTGCAGACAATATGGTTCTATAGTGAATACGGTGAACACCTGTTTTCCTTCTGGGAGTCTTGATTTTTGGTACATGCTAAACGGAGAATGCCTATGCGATCAGTTCCCAGTAAAAACCCTGGACATTTCACACACATAATTCTTACCGGAAGAATTAAGCATATTTTTTTTGGTAACTCAACTGGGAGAAGACCCTTGGAAACTCCATCTAATTTTCTCTGCGCTTTGCCCCATCTACCTTGTCCCTGTGCTGATTTGACTTTGTATCATTTCATTCTCATGAATCTTAGGTGTAAGTAAGACTATACGCTAAGTTCTATGCGTTCTAGAGAGTCTTCAAACCTAGAGCTGATTTTGAGGACCCCAGACACGCTGTAGTTTACCTGATAGATTACATAGGTTATAAACCTTGATAGTGTTTTTTGAAAGTACATTATTAAACACAGTGAGTATATAACATTGGTGAAACTACACCATATTTCTTTTGGGAATTCTTTCTCTTTATGACGCATATGAGTTTATCAATTACAATGTCATGTAACGTTATTCCTGTTAAATAAATTGGAAAGTCACACAGGTTAGGAAAATTATAAAACTGTATGAGTGAGAAGTATAAAATTTAGTGATTTTCCAAATTTCTAAATTTTAATCATTTGGGGCTGAGATGATCTTTCACGTGTTACAAAGAAACCTGCCTATAAAGGCAGATAAATAATACACAGTTTTTTATTTTTTTTTTAAATTATGTATTTATTCATGAGGGACACACAGAGAGAAGCAGAGAAACAGGCAGAGGGAGAAGCAGGCTCCCTGCAGGGAGCCGGATGTGGGACTTGATCTCCAGACCTGGGATCATGCCCTGAGCCATGCTCAACCACTGAGCCACCCAGGCATCCCAATAATACACAATTTAAAAAAGATAGATGACAATCAACAATGCAGAAAGAGCAAGAGAAGTGAAAGAAAGATTGAGTATGAACCTTTAGTTAAAATAATAAAATTAACAGGAGCACCTGGGTGATTCAGTTGGTTAAGCATCTGCCTTCAGCTCAAGGCATGATCCCAGTCCTGGGACTGAGCCCTTCATAGGGCTTCCTGCTCAGTGGGAAGCCTGCTTCTCCCTCTACCTCTGCTCCTTCCTCCATCTATACTGTCTGTCTGTCTGTCTGTCTCTCTCTCTCTCAAAAGAAATGAATAAAATATTTTTTAAAAAGTGAATGATGTATGGAACTGAAGCAGAATTGAAATATTGTCCAGAGAACCGTTGGCTTAGATGCTCTCCTTCATTTCTTTATGTCGACTAAAACCTCTTTGCAATTCTGGTTTAAGTTGAGAGATTTCATTTCTAGAGATACTGATCCATAAAAAAGAAAATAAAATAAAAATCCAGAGGTAAAGATCCCAAGAAAATGGAGACACTAGATCTAAGTACCATTTCAAACACCTGTAGGATTTATTCCTTTAGTAAGAGATAATCTACACACTATTTTTCCCTTTCTTTCCACTGGGCTCCCAGAAATGGGCTTCCAGTTCAAACTGGCCAGTTAGAGGAAGATACATTGCCATATAAGTGCTAGTTAAACAGTCACAGCTTCATTTGAAAAACCCTCCAGTTATTGCTTTCTTCTCATGCTTCCAAATAGTTTTTAGGACTTGCAGCTAAACATATTTAAAAAAAAAAAGAATAAAAAGGAGAACTTTAGCAGTAAAGTTGCAGAGATCAAAATGAAAACAAAAATTTTGAATACATAGTAAAACTTTAAAGAAATTATAATTAACAACTTCATATTAAGAGAAGATACCATAGCCATGAATAAAAGCAGTGCCATATAGGGGCACCTGGGTGGTTCATTCTGTTAAGCATCAGACTCAGGTCATGATCTCATGATCTCAGTGTTGTAAGATTGAGCCCCAAGTTGGGATCCACACTGGATGTGGAGCCCGTGTAAGATTCTTGCTCTCCCTCACTGTCTGCCCATCCTCCCCCCTAAAATAACAGTGCCATATAAAAAGGAAAGGGAGATGTTTCATGAAATTATTCTTAAAAATTAATTATGATATTAAGCCCTAAAATTATAATATTCCACTTATGGAATAAACAAGTCATAGGTATGGAAAGCACTATAAGTATAAGTAATATAGTTAATGGTATTTAAATAGTTTTGTGTGGTGACGTATGGTAGCTGTACTGTGGTGAGCACAGCATAGCACGTAGACTTGTCATCTCATTTTGCTGCTCACTCAAAACTAATGTCACCAGTATGTGCCAACTACACTTCAATTTAAAAAATCACCATAATAATTGGAAGCTATTTTCGATAGATAAAATGGAACTGATTAAGCATAAATATATATTATATTCATATATACATATCATATTCATATATAAATATATATGAATCAATTCAGGATGTTCTAAACTGATTTATGGAAGTTTCAGAAAGCGAATTTACTCTTAAAGGTAAAAGTGATCAAAGAATACATCACTAGAAAATTGTGCAGATTGAAGGACTTGATTTCCCAATTAAAAAAAAAAATGTCCATACAATGGGCAATATAATGGATGCACTAGGTCGAACATCAAGTTACATAATTAAGAAATTTCAAAGCAAATACATTTTAGAATACGATCTAAAACTTTATCGAAGGGAAAAACAAAACAGCATGCATGCAGTATACAGAGAATGACAATGACACCAAATGCTAATGGGCACTAGAAAGAGTGAAGCAATTCCTGCCAAAACGAGTGAAACTTATTTCCAATACAAATTCTTCACCCAGCTAGCACATTTTGCAAATGTGAGGGTAAGATGAAGATACTTTCAGCCATGAACTGTCCTCCACCCTCCAGTTCACTGAAAACTATCGAAGGCCGTGTTTTATTGAAAGGAGCAAGAAGAGTTCAAATAATCTAGAGAAAAATGAATTCAGAATATAATGGAGTCAAGAATATTTCTTAGGGGAAAACATTTTTATCTGTACGAATCTGAATATCTGCAGAACTATGTCTGTATACATACTGAAGGCTAATTTAAGCACATTTTTTTAATAAAGGCTTTTTGAGAGATTTAGAGGAGTACAAGTGTTTTTTTCCAAGTAAGAGTGGGTTTAAAAAAACTTCAATTCTTATTTAACATATAAGGAAAAATATGTTGAAAATGGGAAAAATGATGTATATTATTCTATAAATGTATTTATTTATAAAACACTTAAAGAGTAAAAGAACAAACACATTGCTCAAGATAAATATTTCTTTTTGCTTCCATTTAATTTTTGAGTACACTGGAGTCAATGCTGCCCAAGATTCCTAAATATTCAAAACAAAGTTCTAATTTTATTTAATGACCCCACACACTCCTGTAAACTCCCTATACAGTTTCTCTCCAAAATTAGCAAGTGTTATACGAAATAATTGTCCCTAATTTTTCCAACAGGTAAATTAAACTATAATAAAATCAGTTTCCAACAGTAATCCACAATTTTGACAAAAAAAAAAAAAACGAAAGAAAGAGAAAGAAAGAACGAAAGAAAGAAAAGCAATAGGGGGGTGGTAACTTCTATTCCCAAAGTAAACATCACTGCCTTCATGTTTGATTCAGAATTATTTAAATTGTTTAAAAATGGTTGGTTCTACTACCATGCCATACAAGCATATACATGTATAAACAGTTTACACTCATGTAGCTTCCCTATCAGTGTTTGTAAACTGTAATGTAGCATGTTGACTCATAGATGATGGCTTACTAAATTCATGACATGTGTACAAATAATTTTAGCTGGCTGATTGACACTTGACAATGCAAAATGTATGCAGAACTGATGTGCCCTCAGTAACTTCCCATGCGCTTCATCAGCAGAGTGCGGGGAATGAACCAACTTATATGTATGTCCCTGTGATCAGCATACATTTTAATTCCTTTATAAAATATAATATTACTTTCTTAGCTAAAGTTCTCATTGAGCAGAACAGTTGAGCCTGAGAAAGAAGATATATATTCTAGAGGGCAGGACTTTACTATTTTATTATTTTATTTTATCTTTTTAAAGATTTCATTTATTCATTTGAGAGAGAGAGAGAGAGAAGATGAGGATGAGGATGGACATGGGGAGGGGCAGAGGGGAGGAAAAGGGAAGCAGATTCCCCTCTGAGTGGGGAGTCTGATGCAGGATTCCATCCTGGGACCCAGGATCATGACCTGTGCAAAAATCAGACACAACCTCCTGAGCCACCCAAACACCCCGGAACTTTACTATTTTATATGCAGAAAAAATCGTGAGCATTCTTGAACAAGAAAGAAGCATAATTTAAGATAAAATTTCATTTTTCAAAGTGGAATTACTCACAGAGAAATCCGTATTCATTCGTAACCATATGGCTCTACTCTCTTACTCTACAACTCATTGTACATTATTGTCATTATGTTTTTAGTTTCAAAGAATAGTTAAAATTTTAGCTACCTCATTCTTTATTAAATTAAAGGCTATTTTAGCTACATCATTTTTTTTTTATCAAATTAAAGGCTATGTCCCACTTTTATATGGTTTAAGTATCAGGTGATTGAGTTAATATTTTAGGCAATGATCTCCCTAGAACTCATAAAAATACATCACATAGGCCTGCCACACCTATTTAACTAAGATAGTCCGTTATGAAACATTCGAGAAATCATCATTAGACAATACAAATTGGCATTCTTTATTGGTATGTAGTAAAATTCTATAAACCATATACTTAAAGACTGTGTCACATATTTAGTCTTTGAACTGAACAGTAATCTAGTACTCATTTATGACCTATAACTTTTTTCCTTCTCATTCCTTTAGTAAACGATATCATAATGATCTAAAAGAGATGTGTAACTATGTATTTGTTTAATACTTGGATTAATACCTAGTACACAGTAGACATTTTATAATTTCTTATTTAATCAAGTATAATTAAGTTACTGGTTGGAAATTAAGTTACTGGAGAAGGTTTTTTAAAAAAATGTTAAAGATCCTTTTTTTTTTTTTTTTTACCTTTCACAAGTTAATCGTTAGTGCATAATGACAAGAAAAGCATTCGCTATCAGGACTAGGTTAAACTATAGTTGAACCTCATTAATCCTCCAACGTACATATAAATGTGTAACTTTTCAATGGAAAAATGTGGACAACTGTTATTTTAAAGTAAAATTGAACAATGGAAGTAAAAAATTACAGTGTGGCTCTGGAAGATACAAACACTCTCTTATAAAATGACTGCGGCATACCCAAATTTCCAAAAAAAAAAAAAAAATGCTGCACCTTCCTTCAAATAAAGTTATTTTTTATTTACCATTCATACAAAAGGACAGTCGAGGGGACTATATAATATATATATATAATATATATTCACATATACATATTTCATATACATATATATGAAACAGCTGTTTTCTGTATTGTTCATTTTAGCCCATCCTGATGGTGTGAGGTAGAATTTCATTGTGGTTTCATTTGTATTTCCCTGATGATGAGTGATGTTGAGCATTTTGTCGTGGGTCTGTTACCATCTGGATATCTTCTTTCCAAAAGTGTCTATTCATATCTTCTGCCCATTTCTTAACTGATTATTTGTTTTTTAGGTGTTGAATAAGTTCTTTAGAGGTTTTGGATAGTAACTCTATCAGATATGCAATTTGCAAAACTCTTCTCCCATTCTGTAGGCTTTCTTTTAGTTTTGTTGATTGTTTCCTTTGTTGTGCAGAAGTTTTATCTTCCTGAAGTCCCAATAGTTCACTTTTGCTTTTGTTTCCCTTGCCTCTAGAGATGTGCCTAGTGAGGAGTTGCTATGGCCAACATCATAGAGGTTACTGTCTGTGTTCTCCACAAGAAATTTGATGGTTTCCTGTCTCACAGTTAAGTCTTTCACCCATTTTGAATTTATTTATTTATTTATTTATTTACTTATTTATTTATTTATTTATTTATTTATTTATTTATTTATTATTATTATTTTTTATTTATTTGGAGGTGGGCATAGAGGGGCAGAAGGAGAGAGAATCTTAAGCAGACTCCATGCCCAGCATGGAGTTCAGTGAAAGGCTTGATCTCACAACTGTGAGAATATGACTTGAACCAAAATCAAGAACCAAGCACTTAACTGAGTGAGCCACCCAGGTACACCTTCTTTGAATTTATTTTTGCATAGAGTGTAAGAAAGTGGTCCACTTTCATTCTTCTGCATGCTGCTGTCCAGTATGCTCAATACCGTTTGTTGAAGAAACTCTTTTTTCCCAGTAGATATTCTCTCCTGCTTTGTCAGAGATTAGTTGACCATACAGTTGTGGGTCTATTTCTGGGTTTTCTAATCTATTCTGTTGAACCGGTACCATATTGTCTTGATGACACGCATTGTAATGTCAATTGAAGTCCAGAATTGTGATGCTTCCAGTTTGGTTCCTTTTTCAAGATTCTGGTGGCTATTGGGGATCTTTTGGGGTTTTTGTGATTCCACACAAATTTTAGGATTCTTTGTTCTAGCACTGTGTAAAAAGCTGATGATATTTTGATAGAGATTGCATTAAATGTATAGATTTGCTTTGGGTAATATAGACATTTCAGCAACATTTTTTCTTCCAATCCATGCTCATGGAATGGTTTTCCATTTTGCTTTCTTGCTTTCTTGCTTTCAGTGGGCTCCACGTGGAGCCCAATGCAGGGCTTGAACTCAGGACCTGAGCTGAGATCAAGAATTGGATGCTTAACCAACTGAGTAACTAAAGTACTCCTGTTTTTTCATTTCTTTGTGTCATCTTCAGTTTTTTTCATAAGTGTTCTATTTAGGTTTTCAGAGTGCAGACATTTTATTTATTTGGTTAGGTTTATTCCTAGGTATCTTATGGGTTTTGGTACAAATGTAAATGGAATCAATTCCTTGATTTCTCTTTCTGCTGCGTCTTTATTGGTGTATAGAAAAGCAGCAGGTCTCTGTACATTGATTTTGTATCCTGTGACTTTGCTTAATTTTTGTGTCAGTTCTAGGATTTTTTTGGTGCTTTTCGGGTTTTCTACATAGAGAATCATGTTGCCTTAGAAGAGTGTAAGTTTGACTTCTTCCTTGCCAGGTTGGATGCCTTTTATTTGTTTTGGTTGTCTGATTCCTGAGGCTAGGACTTCCAGTATTATGTTAAATAGCAACGGGAAGAGTGGACTTTGCTGTCTTATTCCTAACTGTAGAGTAAAAACTCTCAGTTTTCCCCCATTGAAGATGATATCATCTGTGGGTCTTTCATATTTGGCTTTTATCATGGTGTGGTATGTCCCCTGTATCCCCAATTGTTGAGGGTTTTTATCAAGAATGAATGCTGTATTTTGTCAAATATTTTTTCTACATCTATTGAAAGGATCCTTTCTCATAATAATCCTTTCTCGGGATCCCTGGGTGGCGCAGGTGTTTAGCGCCTGCCTTTGGCCCAGGGCGTGATCCTGGAGACCCGGGATCGAGTCCCACGTCGGGCTCCCGGTGCATGGAGCCTGCTTCTCCCTCTGCCTGTGTCTCTGCCTCTCTCTTTCTCTGTGTGACTATCATAAATAAATAATAAAAAAAATCCTTTCTCTTCTTTCCCTTATTAATGTGGTGTAACAAGTTGATTTTTTTTTTTCCAATATTGAACTACCCTTGCAGCCCAGGAATAAATCCTACTTGATCGTGGTGAATAATTCTTTTTAATGTACTGCTGAATTTGCTAGTATTTTGTTGACAATTTTTGCATCCATGTTCATGGGAATAGTGGCCTGTAATTCTCTTTTTTTAGTGGGATCTTCATCTGGTTTTGGAATCAAGAAAGTTCTGAGCTCATAGGATAGGTTTGGAAGTTTTCCTTCCATTTCTATCTTTTGGAAAAGTTTGAGAAGAATACGTATCAATTCTTTAAATGCCTTGTAGAATTCTCTCAGAAAGCCGTCTGGCCCTGGACTGTGGTCTGCTGGGAGGTTTTTGAATACCTATTCAGTTTCTTTGCTAGTTATGGGTCTGTTCAGGTTTTCTATTTCTTCCTATTTTGGTTTTGGATTATATGATTCTAGGAATTTATCCGTTTTTTTTCCAGATTACCCAATTTGTTTGTATATAATTTTTCCTAATATTTTATTGTAATTGTATTTCTGTGGTGCTGGTGATCTTTCCTCTTTCATTTGTGATTTTACTTATTTGGATCCTTTCTCTCTCTCTTTCTCTTTCTCTCTCTTTTATAAGTCTGGCTAGGTGTTTCTCAATTTTATAAAATCTTTCAAAAAACCGGCTCTTAGTTTCGTTGATCCTTTCTACTGGTTTGTTGTTGTTGTCGTTTCTATATTATTTATTTCTGCTGTAATCTTTATTATTGCCCTTCTTCTGTTTGCTTTGGGCTTTATTTGCTCTTCCCTTTTTATCTCACTAAGTGTAAGGTTTGGTTGTGTATTTGAGATTTGCTTCTTGAAATAGGCTTATATTGCTATATACTTATGATTGCCTTTATTGCATCCCAAAGTTTGGATCTTTTTCTGAAATGGGGGAAAAGGAAGGAACATTGGGATCACTAGACCCAATACAATTATATATATATATATATATATATATATATATATATATATATAATAGAGAGAGAGAGAGGGAGTTTATTTTTGTTCTCTTCTTAAATATAACACAACAACAATGGGAATTTGTGAGTGCTTTAGGATGGCCTACTAAGATAATAAAATAACTCTTCAAATATATGTACCAACTAGAAAGGATCTGATTAGATATCATATATATTAACTGATAAAGAAAACTTGATATCTGAAAATCTGGACTGATCATAATTATTTTTAGTCACTTATACTTTTCTCTATATACATTTCTCAGACATGTATAAACTTGATATTTACCTTGTATGTCAAATAGATAAATGTAACTAACTCTGAGGGAAGTGAAAATATGATATTTGTATTTTTGCAAGACATATATAATGGCTTGAGCAAATTTAACTATTATTTTTTGTGTCTTATTTTGGATATTAGCAAATAACATACAAATACATGTTATGAAGTTTTTTTCTTGCATAATGGGGTTATTTATAACTGTACATCTAACGTATGCTCAAATGTTTTATTTAAAGTCTAAACTTCTCATATTATTAATTGACTATGCTTTGAGACACGTTATTTCTATATTGCTATATTCCCCCAGAGTAAGATCTGTAACTCCTTTCTAGAAGTAAAGGAGTGATCAATCTCTCCTTTATTTTTGTTTGCCAGAAGAATAGGCATATAAAAATTATTTACTGATTTTTTTCCTCTAAGTCTTTAATATGTAATCCTGTGTAGTATTTAATACTCTTGGATGGTGGCATCCACCACCTTCCAATACAAAAAAGTAATAGCACCATGGGTACAGGAAAAAAATGAAGAAAGAATACAAAAACTATCTATTACAGTCCACAGAGGAAAAAAAAAAATAGGGTTAAGTCAAAATATGGTCCATTAAAGGAAAAAAGTTAAGAAGGTGTAATCTTTAGTGTAATGATTAAGTGCAAGGACTCAGGCTAAACTGAATTTATTTTCCTCAATCCAAATCTTACTTTGATGTATGATCACAGCAAGTCACCTCATCTGTATTATTTCTGTTTCTTTAAATGAGAAAAAATGCCAATAATAATTTAGGTACATGCTTAGTAGTGCCATATCAAGCCATATTGGAGTTTGAAGCAAAAGGAAAAATCACTCATATTGATCCTGCCTTTATTCAAAATGTTGATATTTTGTTTATCTTGGATTTTCTTGCATTTAATTTATTTTTGAATATTGCAATGTTACTTAATTACTAGTTATCTTAGTCACCATTTTGCACGGAGTTAAGGGCCTCATGAGTTTGTCCCTAATTCTGGATCTGTCTCCTAAGATTGTCCTAAGATTAAGAGAAGTTAAAATATGTAAATCACGTATGATGAGGACTGATACATACTAAGTTTTAATCGACAGATCAACATTATTATTTAAAATTGTGTGGGGTGCCTGGATGGCTCAGTCAGTTAAGCATCTGCCTTCAGCTCAGGTCATGATCCCAGGGTCCTGGGATCCAGCCCTGCCCCTCTGCTCCTGTTCTCTCACTCATGTTTGCTCATTCTCTCTCTCTCTCTCTCTCAAGTAAATAAAATCGTTTAAATAATTAATTGATTAATAAAATGGTGAAGAGGTTAATAATTTCAAGCATGTGAAATGAGCACATATTTGTAATGCATGAAATTGTAGATAAATGTGGCTTTCATATTGCAATTTTAGAGATTTTGTTCTCGTTTTATAATTATTTAGAGCACTAATCCTGAAGCATTTCTGACTTAATTCTGTAACTGAAAGTCTTAAGCCATACTTAATAGAAATACTTGTTAGAATTTAGGAGGCCATTTAGGAAACAAACTAATGTTTTGCAACAATGGGGCAATTTTTAAAAATACTTATTTTTATAGTTTGTTGAGAGTCTAAAATACACAAAACAATGAGAAATAACAAAAAGATGTTGAAAATCACTAATCTAAATTACAACTGTAAGCAATAGCCTCTATAAAAATGATATATTCCTATACATTGCACGAACATACACTTTTTATGTTAAAAAGTTTTTAAAAAAAGAATCATATTTTATACATTGTCTTATTTTTTCTATGGAATTATTTAAAACAATTTTCATTGATATTAAATATTCTATGAAAACATTTTAAATCATTATATCATATTCCTTTACTAAATGTGCATAATTATTCTCTGTATTTTTATTAAGTTACTTCTGAAATATTGTTATTTTAAATAATTTATCAGTAGATGATGTTGTGTTATTTTCTTAAGGGTCACACCAAGCTATAGAATTACTTTGGTAAAGGATTTGGAATTTGTAAGGTCCTTAATTTATATTGGTTTATTGTGCAGCAGAAAGCATAAATTTAAATTCCACCAAAATCTTATAAATATATTATTTCCTTGAATCTTTGCTGAAATAGCTATTATATATAAAGTTCCAAATTTGTTGGAAAAATTACCTATTGCAATTAGTGTATTTGCATCTTACTTTAAACTTCTTTTGAGTTTCATTAGGCATGCCTATTTCTATTTTGTTTCTTTTTCCCCCTGTGCTCTTTTACATTAAATACTTTCAAAAGTTAAGGCCTACAAAGTGCCTTACTTCAGCAATAAAATATCTATTAAGTACACAAGCAATAATCTGATAGCAAACATCTTTTGAAGCCCCTAAAAATACGTCCTATTAAGGTGGTAAAGAAGGGGAAATGCTCTAAGTGTAGTTGTCAGATTACAAACATATTGATGCTATAACCAAACAGGTAAAAATACTGAGTCTATTATCCAGTATTTCTCAAACTGTGTCCCCAAACCATAAGCCTCAGAATCCACAAAATCAATCTGGAGCTCATGACCCAAATCCAAAATCTAGGGACCAATCCTAGACCTTGTGGTTCAGACACCTACGGTCAAATCTGTGAGCAAGCACACATACATTTTCATTTCTTAAATCTTTCAGAGAATCAGATGCATGCAAAATCCTAAAAACCTTTTTAAAAGTGGCTATGTTTGGGAATCCCTGGGTGGCGCAGCAGTTTGGCGCCTGCCTTTGGCCCAGGGCGCGATCCTGGAGACCCAGGATCGAATCCCACGTCGGGCTCCTGGTGCATGGAGCCTGCTTCTCCCTCTGCCTGTGTCTCTGCCTCTCTCTCTCTCTCTCTCTCTCTTTCTCTCTCTCTCTCTCTGTGACTACCATAAATTTAAAAAAAAATTTAAAAGAAGTGGCTATGTTTGTGTGCTGTCTGACATGGGTCATTACATAAAAAGCGAATAGTAATTGGTAAATGAGACTTTTGTAATAATTTAAATAGATTCAAAATACTAAACCACAATCAAAAGTATAATATGGTTTCCATTGAATATGTTTGTAGACAGAAGTTTTGTCAAAATGCAACTCAAAAAATACACAAAGGGAAACATTGTGATTAAAGGAATATTAATTGTGTAATCAAACACACACAATATGTGTCCATATTAAAACGCATAGGAGATTATTTGGAATCATCTTGGTACAATTGTACTATTTTCCTAGGCAAAATCTTGTGTTTCATTGGAAGTCACAGATTTCTTTTGATATTAAAGGAAATACTAGAAATTTAAAAGAAGAAACAGGAAAAGGCACAGAAAAGTAGGAAAAAAACCTCGTTAGTTTTTTTTTTTTTTTTTTTTGATGAAATCCCATGTGGACATCTATATCAACTCATCCCTTTATGTAGAGCCATTTAAAGAACTATCATGGATGCCTGTAATAACCACAGTTATGGGCCCTAGCTAAGTTTCGTAGTAGCCAGTAAAATGCAAAAGTAAAATGATTATATTCAGGTTAACTTTTTATTATAGAGTCAGTTACTCCAGAAAACTATTAGAAAATCTTGCAGATCATTTTGTGTAAACAGAAGTTTTTATAAGACCATATTTTGATCCTTTGTCTTACAGAAACCATTTGTTACCAGTTTTGGTCTATTACAAACAATAAAAATCAGAATGGCATATTGAAATTATCTAAGACGACTTTTTTTTCTGATAATGTAGAGTGCATTAAAATCAAGAATTAATTAAAATTTGAACACAATCATTTCAGAGTTAATAAATATTTTTACTGAAGTATAGATTATAATTTGAGTCTATCTTTAATTCTTTAAAGGACATTCTACTACTTTAACAGAATTATTTAACAGATTTAACTTTTAGAAGGGTTCTGATGCCTTTTAGGCTCATTTATTATTTTTTTAACCATATTCAGGATCAAAGTTCTAAAAATTATTATTGTTATCCTACTATGCCCAAGTTATAAAATCTCTAATAACACATATGAAGGATTTTTTATTGAAGTTTAATGTCCACATATTTTTTTTCAATTCTAATACTTCTTAGTCAATAACCTAATGCAGAAAATAATGAAAATAATGACAAATATTATACTCTGTATCCCGTGAATAGAAACTAAGATCACTTAAAGTTTGAATTGCTATTTTAACTGTAATATATCCATGTGATTAACAATCGATTTACCTAATTGTTTTTAATCAGTGAAATAAACATTTCAGTGATTTCTTAATTTTTTTCTCATTCTGTTGTCTCTCATATACTAGCATGCCTCTAGAATCTCCTATGAAAAACATAGTCAAGGGCAGATGATTTTTTAAGCACATGCTTGAGTTGACCAAGGGAGGAACTTGCTAGTCCTCTTCAACTGTAACCCTCATGTTTTGCCATAATTCCAATAAAATAAAATAAAATCTTTTTGTAATGGCTATGTTAAGAAGGATGGGGATATCTCAAACTATTATACTAATTTTTTATCTGCAAAAATTCAATAAAAAATCCTTCATATGTGTTAATTATTGGAGATTTTATAATTGGGTGCAGCAGAACAATACAACGATAATTTTTAAAACTCCTAACTCTGGGAAACAAAGCGTTGTGGAAGGGGAGGTAGGTGGGGGGATGGGATAATGGGTGATGGGCACTGAGGAGGGCACGTAATGGGATGAGCACTAGGTGTTATACTTTATGTTGGAAAATTGAATTTAGAGTAAAAAATGTAAAAAAAAAGTAAAAAAAAAAAAAACACTTTGATCTTGAATATGATAGAAAATACTAAACAGACTAAAAGGCATCAGATCCCCTTACTAAAATTTAGTAGAGATACACTCTACTTATGAACTCTGAATTAGCCCCTATGCTGCTGTTATATATCAACAATACTTACTGTATCTATGTCATGAATCTTATTTTATTGTTGTCTTTGTCTTCCTGATATGAAGTTGCAGGTTTTTTTAAGAGTATTTATTTATTTATTTGACAGAGAATGAGCATGAGCAGAGGGAGGGGCAGAGGGAGAAGCAGACTTCCCATTGAGCAGGGAACCCAATATGGGGCTTGATCCCAGGGCTTTAGGATCATGTCCTGAGCTCAAGGCAGACTCTTAACCAACTGAGCCACTCAGGTTCCCCTAAAGTTTGTTCTTGTCTATATTCTCATCTGCACCATAAGGTCTTTTAACTTAATTCTCTCTCATTCCTTTTATCTTCTGTCTCTATCTCTGTTTCTCTTACCCTGCTTCCTCATCATTTAAACACCTAGTATAAGATATGACACCAATCATTTGCTTATTCAATAAATATGTATCACTACTATAAATGCTAAAATGTATCTATAGGAAAATAGGCAATAACCCAGATCTTCATGGAGTTTATATTCTAAAAGAGGAGATGGACAAAGCATTAAGGAAGATATGTTGCATGTACCATGGAGATTTATCTTAAGAAGGGAAGGGGGAAAAAGGAAAAAAAAAAAAAAAAGGAAGGGAAAAGGGAATATTGGAGAGGGTGAGTTTCAGTTCTAAATAGTACTTAGAAAAAATTAATTAATTAATTAATTAATAGTACTTAGGGTAAGTCTCTTTCACAGGATGCTATCATCTATCTATCTATCTATCTATCCATCTATCTATCTATCTATATATTATAAGAGTTGCAGCATCAGTTGCTTCAGAGAGCATCATTCACACTGTAATCTATGTGAATGATGCCTCTGAGAGTGCAGCCCACAGGTTATGCAGCCCCAAGTAGCGCTGTGGTAAAGTAATGAAGGAGTTAAGGAAGAAAGCCATGTATATATCTGGAAATGGGAATTCTAGGTAGAGACACAAATGTCTTATTTAAGAGAGAAGCATGTTTAGATGTTTGTGCATCACCAATGAAGCTCATGTGTCTGAAAGGTATTAAATAACTATTTGGATGCAACATAAATATCATCCACAATCAATTCTGTTGATTCCACATTGATCCAAATTGACATTTCTAACATCCTAGAACATAAAAAAGGAAATTATTCTCAGGGTTTTTTTTCTGTATTACATAACCTAAACTTTGTCACAGTTGGACATCCGCCATCACGAAGATTACCATTTTTGAAACCAGATATAACTAGATAGAATAAACACAGATGACAAGAAATGACTGCACATTGACTGGCATTTATATATTCCTATTCCATTTGGTATTTGAGAACAAATTTTCTGCAGATTAACAATATTCATCTTGTGCTCTGTGCAATGAAGCTCCGTAAACAAATGCTGAATTAGTTTAGGTGTACTAGTAAGAACACACAACTTGCAAAATTTCAATAGCTTTGGATTTCTTTCTAGATACACATTGTGTAGCATCATATTAAAAATATTTCTGAATTCTGTGGAAAGATGCCCATACTCAGAAGAAATCTAAAGCATCTGCGTAGTGATTGAAAAATAAATAGAGCTGTGGTTCCCTTTGAGTTGATGCCGTGCTTCTTCCCATCTGGGACTTCTAGCTCAAACAAAACAAATGGATGTTTTGGAGAGAGGATAAAAGACGTCTCTGAGCTTTTTCAGATACACTGTCTGCTTTAACCCTTTTCAAGTTTCAGGTTTTAGATCTCTTTTCCTCCACCCTGGATATGTTCTAGGGGAATTGTAATTCTTTGTTCCAGTCCCAGAATTTTCTGTTTTTCCAAAAGAGTGCTTTAAATGTCAACAACACAAACTAAGCCACCAATTTTAAAGCAAAAATAACAGCCAGTCCTCTCTAGCCCACACTTTGGGATATTAAATTCTAAGTGTATTGTGAGCAACTCATTTCAACAACCAATTACTGCTTCAAAGACACAACGAAGACTAAGTAAGAAAGCACCATCCACCTCACATTTCTGAAGTATATGTGCTCTGTGTGAGCCAAACCCCATGAAGCGTTGAACCAAACAACCACAGCAGGTTCCTATCCTCTTGGTTATTCAGCATTAATTTCTTAATGCCTGGTTGGGCTTGCTGATGAGTGGCCTCTATCTCTCAGGTATTCTGCAACATTGATTTCCAGCCTTGGAGTGAATTATTTGTTCGTTTTCTCTTTGCATGATTTAACACAGTTGGATTGCTATGAAGAGAGGGGGAGGAAAAGGAAGCTCTTGAATGGATGTGCCCTACTTGAGGCTTCTGTTTAGTAATACTGATGTGAATGTACATGTTTTTTTAAAAGACTGCTAAGATTTCTTCCAGCTACAAAGTTTTAACAGTTTGGATTTAACTCTCGAGTGCTTATAATTAAGAATTTTCATAGCCAATGTCTGCGGTTTACAATTAAGATCACTGGGATAAAATATTTTCAGCAGCTATAAGAGGTCCCTCTAACCAAATAATGAGTTTGTTTGTTTTGTTTTGCTTTTGAAAAAGAAAAAAAAAGCTTACCAGCAGGAATGTTTTATTAATGTATTTTTCCAAAGTACTTCTGAAACCAGTTATCTTACAATTTAGTGCAATCTCTTCGAGCAAAATTGTCTTCTTTTCAATTTCTTTTGTGTTCTTTTTACCTAATTTAACATTGAATAAGCTCTAAATTTTTGGTTACTACATCTGGATAGCATTTTGGCACAACTGTTTTAATATTTGAAAAATTCTTGTCTGATATAAAATTGCTTAGAAATGAAAACAGTACACACACAAAACACAGTGCTTATTTCTGAGTAATACCCAATTTTATTATTAATTTTAATAATCCGGCCATCATAACTTTATCAATATATAAAATTTTGCCATTAAAGAGGTTATTGGTCATATGCTTTAAAATATCATATGTGATTAATATTATATTTAATTAAAAACTACTGTACATAAGATATGTAAACATATAAAATATATATATGTAAAAATTCTTCTTAAAGGATTTATAAAAAAATCTTATTTACTTCTGAAAAAATCTTTATTGAAGCATGTAATAAATTTTTATGTCGATAATAGTAATTTCCTCAATGTCTCTTCAAATATAATTTTATTTTCAAATTTATAAAATAAGTACTTACATGTACTTATATTTCTGAGTGTCAAGAATGGTGTAATAACTAGTTGATATTTCACATTCAGAGAACAGATTTCTCAGATTTAGATATAATAATCAGAACTTCATTAAACAAAAGTGTAAATTATCTTAATAGTTTCATGTATCTCCATGTCAGAATATTCCTAAAAAATATTAATATTGCTTTCTAAAGCCAGTGTCAAAACATTTTTAGATGAATGAAGTTTCAAAATTTCCCTGATATACCTATCCAACAACTCCACATGTTATGAAGAATTATAAATTAAATACCTTTGGGTGCTATGTTGAACATATTAGATTCATTACATAGTCAACTGGTCAACTAATTCTTCTGAATTTCATAAAGTTTAGTGTAACCAAAAGATGGAAGAAAGACTGTCTTCTGGTGAACCCCGTAATCCTAATGCTAGATTTTAAGGCAGGGAAAAATATCCCTGTGACCCAATCAATTATTAAGCTACCAGAAAGGTCAACCAATAAATCATAAGATTAAGATTTCAAAAACCTCCTCAAATTTGAAAGTCTTTGACAATTTTTGCATAACTTTTATATCATTGGAACACACCTTATACAAAAATGTTAAGTGGAGATGAATTTAAAATGGCCCATCGACATATGTAGGCGGTTTTACTTGTTTCCAAAACATGTTGGTAAATATGCTGGTTAATTTGAATAACCACTGAATTTTCTCATAATTATTAAAACATTGACAATCACAACAGCAGCAACATCATCAACAACAAGAAATCACTAAAATTAGAAGCACCTTTGTGCATTTCTATCTGTGAAGGACATGCATGCTCAAGTATGGGAATGAAAGAGGAGGCTCATAAACAAATCCATCATACACAGAATCATAATTATAGATTTATTAAAATGAATTGTTTTTAATGGTCAGTCAATATGCCAAAGAGTATTTCCAATTATCCTGTAAATTGCATCTGTGACTCATCCTCCTCTAATACATCTTTGCCAATCAATTCACACCAATTCTGAATACTGCTTATTTATTTATATCTTCATCAGTGTTCATTGTAATTTTACACTACATATACACATTTTTCTTCCCCGTAATTATTTTTTTATCTACTATGCATACATAGCTATTGCTTTTCTACGAAAAAGTTACAGGATTTAAATTAATTTTTCATAACTCCTGAAATAAAGTTGTATTATGCTTACTTTTGTTTTTAGTTTTAGAGGCATAAGTAGAAGCCACTTATGCATATAACTAAAATCCCATAATATAATTAAAACATTCATTAAAATGGGTAATATTTGAACATTGTTAAGTCAGCATGTGAGGTAACTGAACAATCCAAAGTTCTGAAATTTATCATGCACTGCAAGACCTGGCAATGCTGTTTTGAGAAAGAGAGAAAGGCATTATTTTAGATCCTTTCAAAGTTCCCTTGTAAACCTGAAATTAAAGGAAAACAAAAGAAAATTTCAGTATTAACAAATAAACCAAACCTTCCTGGGGAGAACTTCTGCTTTCAAAAAGGGGAATAAAAAGATAGCTTGTACCAGGAAAAAGCAAACTATACATGCTCTCTATGCTTATAAAGAATGCTAGAGAAAGAAGCCACAGTCTTTTAACTTGCTATTTGCTAAGAGAAGGACATTTATTTTAAGTTTATGCCATTTTTGTATTGCTAACAAAGTTCTTAATATGATAAATAGATGGGTAGAATGTATTAATCTTCTTAAAAATGTTTGGGGTACATACAGAAAGATCCGGAAGTATGTTCGAGATAATGGGAAAGATAAATAGAAAATGTTGGCAAATTGAACACCACTAAAACATAAATTTATTATTTAAAAAAAGAAAATAGAATAAATTAGTAAAGCTGAGAGGAGCTTTCTGCATCTGGATGGAGCACAAGTGAAACAGGCAGAGAAAACAAAGGAAAGAAATTCCAAATCAGGCATACCTTATAGTTGAGGTGACCATGAGACTTTTAAGAACAGGGACATTTATTATTTAATTTTACTTTTTAAAAAGCCAGCTGTTTGTGATAATACAACCTCTGTACTCAGTCCTGCATCCCTAGCAAAGCTTTCCACAGAGAACAAGCACTAGAGGTTCTTTTGGAAGTGCTGAGTCCAGGGTGGTTTCCAGAGAAGCCAAGAAATGACAGAGAGGTAACACATCTAGAAGTGCACTGAAATAAATATGGAATAGTCACTAGAAGTAGGAAATAAAAATAGAAGCCACTCAGAGAAATAGAAACACTCAAAAATATCTTTAAAGATATTAAAAGAAATACTGGTCTTCTTTAAAAAATGTGGTCTCATAGCAATGGAGAGAATTAAGAAAGTGCAATTGTGTAATAACTTAAACCTGCTCTGAATACAAATAAGCATTTTTGGTTTTTATCCTAAATAATTTGAGTAGAGATTCACCAAGAAGACAGTTATAGGCTTTCAAATATAGGAGTATTGGTATTTCCTAGTTATATATTCTTTGAGTTCCAACATTCTGGAATAAGGTTGTAGCATGGGTACAAAAGCAACTTCAATCCTAGAGACTATTCTTAGTTAAGAGAATGGTAACTAGTAACGATTTTAAATATTAAAGAGATGTCTATCAGATTAAATTCTATGACCCCTTCCCCAGACACTGTCCATCACTATCCTCTTAGTAACCTCTTTTATTACCTCACAAGAATACAGAAACTGCTTCCTCTGCCTGCAGGTCATTGACCAAAGCAAACTACAAGGTCATGCCAAGTAACCACGCTAGGGGAAATAGTATTCCTATGGCAGTGCAAAGGTGGTAGAAAGGGATCCTCGTCTATCTTCCAGCAGAATATGGGTGTGAGGGTTTTTACCAGTGTATGGCCAATACATTTTACTTATATATACTTTATGTGTCCCTGAAGGTTGAAATTTCAGGAGGAGTATCGTTAGCTTATATATTCCCAAGACCCATTCTGAGAGGCGAGACATCTCTATCATCTGTCTATCTATCTATCATCTATCTATCATCTATATCATCTATCTATCTATCTATTTATCTATCTATCTATCTATCTATCTACCTATATCTATCATCTATATCATCTATCTATCTATCATCTATCATCTATATCATCTATCTATCATCTATCTATCATCTATATCATCTATCTATCTATGTATCATCTATCTGTCATCTATTTACTTTTAGGGAAGAATTTTTTTGCTTACTTGATGTGACTTCTAATGTTGCCTATGCTAACAATAAATATATGTCTAATATTGTGACAAGTTTTAATGTGAGCATACTAAATACCTTTTTAAATACTGAAAATGACTTTGTTACTTTTTTTTTCCTAGAAAAATAACCCTGTAGTTTTTCTAAGAAAATTTCCACTCATAGGCTAATATCTATGTTCATTTAACTGATAGCAAGTTCAGAAGATTACAAATAAAGCTTTAAGAAATACCTTGTTCAAACAAATATATATCAATTTTATTAATACCACAAAACATGCTATTATTACAATAATAATAATAATATAATTACAATATTATTACAAGAATTTACACATGATCAGGATAATACTCGGTAAATCACAGACCTGGTTTTATTTCTGCTACCCAAAATTAACTTTTTGACTGTATTTAAGGCAATATAACACTCTCAACAGTTAGTTGTCTTCATTTAGCTATTTGTAAAAATAACTATTTTATATTATTGTTGCAAGTAAAGAAAAAACAAAATAACTCCATAAAACATGTAAAGTTTTTAGCACAGTGTGTGACACAGGCAAAAATGATGCTGACAGCTTGTACAGTCATGGTTGTTATAATTATAACTATTAGGGCAGCCCAGGTGGCTCAGCAGTTTAGTACAGCCTTTAGCCCAGGGTGTGATCCTGGAGTCCCAGGATCGAGTCCAGCATCGGGCTCCCCTAATGGAGCCTGCTTCTCCTTCTGCCTGTGTCTCTGCCTTTCTCTCTCTGTGTCTCTCATGAATAAATAAATAAAATTTAAAAAATAATAATTAGAACAATTACCATTACAATTAATTTTTCTTGGATATTCTGTTAAGCCACTTACTAAGTTTGTTTCATTTATTCACCACCATTTCCCCTCAAAAAAAAAAAAAATCCTTAGAGAGGATCTAGTATTAGCCCTATATAATAAATAAATGAAAAGGCAAAAGGGAGTTAATTGGCCAAGTTTACACAGCTAGTTAGTGGTGGAACTGGGTACCCTGATAGCCTCATTAAAGTTTCTCCAGGGCAAGTTGTGTGAATATTTAGCTCAGAAACAACCACTTCCCTACGGTGTGCCCTTGCATATGTCAATAATTAGTGAAGAATTGCTTTTTCATTTAGCTCACAAGTGGAAGTCTTCGCAGCACAGACCTTAAAGCAGCCACTAACAATTAATCAGAGTTTGTATTCAATTGGAAATAGGTTTATCATCTGGCTCTAAAAGGATATAATTCCAGTAATGAACACTAGTGTATAACTACATAGTAGTCTAGTAGCTCTAGTAGCTAATCCCTCCATACTCTGCATTTGGTCTAATTTCAGGTGGGATTTTATAATCAAATTGCATGTGAAGTGATAAAAGAATCAATCTGGCTACAGGTAAGGGCAGCAGGAGCAGCGCTTCCCATATTTTAAATTAATGCATTCTAGTCACTGCTGTTAGGTGGAGCTTAGGTATCTCATCATCACTTTGGGATTAGGAAGTTTTCCTGTAGAAACAGAAAGGTTGAAATAATTTTAAAACAATAGGTTATTTCTGGAATTATTCTGTGCTAGTTAAAAGGACCACAGGAAAAGCTGAGTAAGTCAATAATGCCTATTTCCAGAAAATGAGGCTGCTTTTCCAAACAATTAGAAGACCAAAGGGGAAACCAAAGTAAGTCCATCCAAAAGCATCTACATTCACATGAAAACATGCTCAACCTCACTCATCAGGGAAATACAAATAAAAACTACAATGAGATACCTGTTCACGCCTGTCAGAATGGCTAAAATTATTAACACAAGAAACACTAGGTGTTGGTGAGGATGTGGGGAAAGGAGAACCCTCTTAGACTCTTGGTGAAAATGTAAACTGGTAAAACTCTTCTGGAAAACAGTATGGAGATTCTTCAAAAAGTTAAAAATAGAACTATCCTATGACATAATATTTGCACTGCTAGATATTTAACCAAATTATACAAAAATACAGATTTGAAGGAATACATGTACTCTGACGTTTTCAGCAGCATTATCAATAATAGCCAAGATATGGAAGCAGCCCAAGTGTCCATTGATTGATGATTAAAGAAGATTGTGTGTGTGTGGGGGGGCGTGTAAATCAGTCAGAGAAGGACACATACCACAAATACCACTCATATGTGGAATTCAAGAAAGAAAACAAATCAACATGGGGGGTGGGGGAAGAGAGGAAAACCAAGAAATAGACTCTTAACTATAAAGAAAAAACTGATGGTTACTGGAGGGGAGATGGGCAGGGGATGGGTCAAATAGGTTATGGGGATTAAGGAGGGCACTTGTGATGAGCACCGAGTGTCATATGTAAGTGATGAATCACTAAATTCTATGTCTGAAACTAATATTACCCTGTATGTGAACCAACTGGAACTTAAATAATAATTGGGGAAAAAAGGGAACACTCATAACAACAACAAAAAGGTCTCTAATATTATAAAATCAGAGTGTGGAACTCTAATATAGTAGCAGATGTAGTAGCAGATACAATAGCAAAGATGTCAGGGTTACCATTAAAAACAATAATTTCATCTTTTCTTTTTTTTAACGATATTATTTATTTATTCACGAGACACAGAGAGAGAGAGAGGCAGAGACACAGGCAGAGGGAGAAGCAGGCTCCATCCAGGGAGCACAATGTGGGACTCCATCCCGGGTCTCCAGGGTCACGCCCTGGGCTGAAGGCGGAGCTCAACCGCTGAGCCACCCAGGGATCCCAACATCTCTGTTTTTCTTAACTCCATTCTCTAAAAACAGCACAGTGTACTCATTGTATATGTAATCGCATAAAGTTGGTATTTGGAGTAGAGGAGTGCTCGCTTCGGCAGCACATATACCAAAATCGGAGTATAGGAGTAAGTCTGGAAAGGTTTGGTGCTCAGTAATCCTGTAACATTACAAAGATATATGATCTCCTCTCTTTATTATAGTAATGAAAAAACCCTAATCTTAAAAAAAAATAAGAATACCATTTCAACCTGTTTTCCTAATGATCTCAGGGAAACCAAGGACACTGGCACGGGTCCCCCTCCTATACCTATGAAAGCAGTATAAACAGCTCCCAAAGTGAGAGAAAAGGTATATGATCCTGTGAATTATCAGAATACACAGTAGTAAATACAAGGGTGTAGACAAATGCCTTTGGTGTCCTGCCCTACATACCCTCATCCATCTCTGATTTCAACTCGGCTACTGGAGACAGTGCCCTTTGAATTCAGATCTCTCACCCTTTGCTGGCATCCTGCTTCTAGCATCACTGTGGTCGGGGGTCTTTTCACATCCTCAGGGACTTTACTGATCATGGGGGAGCCCACTTCACCCCTGGACCAATGGGTCTTAGAAATAAGAGGTGATTACAGTCCCCAGGATGAACAATTCTGGGTGGCAAGCCATGAGTGGCCAATGGTCCCAAAGGAAATGAGTCCATGTTATTTGCCACGGCAACTTTGACAACTGCACACTTGCATGCAGTTTTTCTCCTTTTTGCCTCACTGTGCTCATATTTCTGGGGATCATTTACCATAACCTACTTTTGAGTTAGATACCGTTTTTGGAGAATACAAACTAAATCAGAGGATTGTATGTTCACTTGAATGACTAGTGACTATTTATTTATTTATTGCCTAAGAATAAAATGAAAACCTTTATAATTTATTGGCACTTCTTTTGTTTTCCAGGGATTTTTTTTAAAGATTTTATTTATTTATTCATGAGAGACAACCAGAGAAAGGCAGAGACACAGGCAGAGAGAGAAGCAGACTCCATACAGGGAGCCCGACGTGGGACTCGATCCTGGGACCCTGGAGTCATGCCCTGGGCCTAAGGTGTATGCTCAACTGCTGAGCCAGCCAGGTGTCCTTGTTTTCATTTTTATTTCAAATCCGTATACCAGTAAATACATACAAGTCATTTTTCTATTAAATTGCGTTATTTTAATACATGACATGATCAAAATAGAAAATAATGGGATATATTTGTTGGTGACTTCTTCATTTCTCCACCCCTATGCCAGCGCTCATATGCTTCTTGTTCTATTGAAGCATAAATGGCTGGATGCTTGGCCCTTTTCTGAACCTTCTGTAGCCCTAAAACATGGAGGAATTCCATACATCAGTAGGCGTGTCTGTGACTTTCCAAATATATTTTATCCAATATGCAACATTATAACTTTTCAAAGGAAACACACTTCTGATGTGTGGTTTCTGTAGATCTTAGATGGGACTGGTCATCTGTGCTCAATTTGTACTACTGATCATGCACGGAGATGACAAACATGCGCAGAACACATAGTTAGCACATTACACAGCTCGTTGACAAACCATGATCTATGGACCAAATCTGGCCTCTCACCATTTTTGGAAAAAAAAAAAGTTTTATTGGATCACAACCACACTCCTTTGTTTATATATTTTCTGTGGCTGCTTTCACACAGCACAAGCAGAGCTGGGTAGTTGCTACAGAGACTATGTGGTATAAAAAGCTCAAAATACTTAATATCCAGACTTAAAAAAAAAAAGTTGCTGACCCATGTCTATAACTATGAAGTCTTTTTTATTCTTCCTTTTGTTTCTAACTCTTCATTTTTAGGTTACATCACAGGGAGCTGTGGATTTAGATCTTATTCTCCAATTATGAAACATAAAATCATTTATCTTTACTGCTCTCTACCCAGGATGGAAACCTTTGAAACATTTATGAAACAGAGGATATTCCAAGACACAAGTAGGTTGTGGCTATTTAACTCTCCTTCCAAGTTTCACTATCCTTGCTATGGCAACCCTACCAATGCTCTGATGGGATCTCTCAAGGAAGAACTCGTATGTTTAGCTAACACATGATCATATTTGAGTCCGACACGGCCTATAAACCAAGCGTATAAGCCATGCCCATGCTCCCCCCAGACTGCGCCCAGTCAACGTCTGAATTAGCACGGGTACTAGAGTTGGTCCCCACTACCAGACCATCTTTGCTTTGAGGCTCCTCCTAGAATTAGAAGAACGTGTCTTAGAATTTCAACTGCAAACTAAGTCTCTTCCCATCCAACCCTCCTACCCCTCTGCTCTTCTCAGGTACCAGACGTGTGTTGTTTTCTGAAGGCCCTCTCTGCCTAACCCTGTTTCCTTTGCCCTTTATTTACACAAGTCTTTTATCTCAACAAATGCCTGGCATGTCTAAGTCTGACTTGGTATCTATTTTTGGATGACCCAAACTTACATTACGGCTCCGTTCTTTTTTCCATTTACCGTATTTATTATTCCACTCAAAACAAACACATAAAAACAAAAGGATGATTATAAATACTATCAAAATAAAGCATGTCTGGAGAACGATGGTTTCTGAACATCATTTATCAGATCATAGCGTGGAAAATCTGTTGGGAGATGATATCCATTAATCTCTTGTGTTTCCTCACATCTTATATAAGCATATAAGCAGGGACATCATTCTACTTCATTTGTTCGAACTACATTGTCAAGGCTGAAAATAGGGATAGTTTCTCCATGTGGGTTTGATTGCTGTCCAGGATAATAATGATAACCTCTCCCTCTGGGCCAAACACTGGGCAGGTTGTCTCATAGATTCTTTATTTTTTTTATTTTTTAAAAATATTTTATTTATTTATTCATGAGAGACACAGAGAGAGGTGGAGACATAGGCAGAAGGAGAAGCAGGGTCCCTGCAGAGGACTCGATCGTGGGACACCAGGATCACACCCTGGGCTGAAGGAAGATGCCCAACCACTGAGCCACCCAGGCCTCCCTCTCATAGATTCTTTAAAAGATCGGTATTTCCTAACTTTCTATTTCTTAGTTGTGACACAAACCAACTGCATAGACAGCACCCACCTATGTAGCTCCATATTGCTCCATAGGACACAGGGAACAAGAAATGATGCAAACATGCAGCTCTTGCTGTATGCAGTGCAATGGATATTAAAGTCTTTTGTCTCTGACCACAAATCCTCTTCCATAACCATGAACTGTGACAGACTAACATGCTAGCATGCAAACTGTAAAATCTTAAACCTCCTTGGTTCTTAAAAAAAGCCTAATCAAGAAATTTAAAGAAAAGTAAAGACACCTGGATGGCTCAGCGGTTGAGCGTCTGCCTTCGGCTCAGGTCGTGATCCCGGGGTCCTGGGATAGAGTCCCACATCAGGCTCCCTGCATGGAGCATGGATCTCCTCCCTCTTCCTATGTCTCTGCCTCTCTCTGTGTGTCTCTTATGGATAAATAAATAAAATTCTAAGAAAATTACTAAGTATTTTCTTAAACTATTGAAAGTGGAACAGATAGCCATTAAACTTCATTTTTAAAAATACATGCTTGGCTATCTTGCCCTTATGAAAAGGTAAACACTCCCTTCTTGGAAATTATACTTTAAAATTCATAGTCCTATAAAAGCCATTTTTGGTTGCTACTTGAGAACCCAGGAAAGAAAGAAAGAAAAAAAAAAAAAACATTTGCCAGAAAATGTATAAAGACATCACTTAGTTATGTTTTCAAAATATTTTTATCAGGCAGTGTGCCCATCGGTTTAGGTAAATAGATCACTTAAGTATTCTTATTCCTTCAAAATCCATGCCATTACTTTATACAGAACGGATTTGCAGTCTAAATTATGGCTTTATCCTGTACTGAAGAAATGAATGACAGGACAGCACCTCATGCAGGAAATCTCCTTGATTACCCTTCAGCAGCCTCGCTGTCTGTATGTTCAGCTCATGTTCAGCTATGATGATTATTTTATGCTAATAAAGTAATATTATGTAGTTTTTACCGAGACAGGAAAAAGCAAAATGAGCCTGGAGAGGACTCTGCAGCTGTGTGGATTGACTGTATATGGTCCTTGGGGGATGTGATTATCAGACGACTGAATCATCATTAGGATAATTAGTGTACTTGGCAACAGCGTTAGTGGAATTATTGTCATTGCTCACAGCTTGTCAGTGTAGCATTTTTTGATTTGGTAGGATTCATTTTTAGAAATGCAACTGACCATATGAATGAAATCAACAGAGGTAAATACTTCTATTATTTTTATTCAATCAGTTAAAGAGTTAGTCAATAAAAAGTGAATATATTTAAGCATAAAGGGTTACTTCCTGAAATTAAGTGGTTAATTTGCAACTGTCCTGGATGTTGAATTTAGAAAAGTAAACCAAAAAAATATTATTTTTTTATGGACAGAGTATCTGTTTATTTTTTTTTTCAGAGTATCTGTTTAAGTTCTCACTACTAGTTGTTAGTTGATTCTAAAATGATAAATGTTGAGGCCATTCTTATATATCTTTCCTAGGTACTACTCTGATGTTCTGTGGGTCTGTCATTATTGTTTACAAAGGACTCCACTCTCTAGATTTTATATTGGAAAGAATTATACCTTGAAAAAAGTATTAAAAGAATACTCACACATAATTAGCATCCAGTGATGTTGTTTCTGTTGGCTTAATTAAATATGCTGAATTATTGATTAAAGATAACTCATCCCTAGTAATTCTGATGACCCATGGTAATAGAGCACTGATGATTCAGATTTGGTAAAGTCATCTCTTTTGCCATCAACAATGACAACTTTGATCCACATAATCCTCATAATTGTTTTCATTAAACCGAACCTTGAAGCACAAAACACTGTTTATTTCCAGTTCTCTTTCTTTCATGGGATTTATTGGGCAAGTACTTACTATATGGAAACTCAGTTTTTCTCTTCTCTCTGAGTTTATCTATCTTTTCTTAAGAAAAAAAGGATAAAGTGTCTGTACTTAGTGAAACAATTGGAAATATTGCCGGAATTCTTATTTTTTTGTCATGTACATTTGGGTCTTATACTACTCCCTGAGCCCCCTTTTTTCTCTACTCTTTTCATTTCTACTGTCCCCACAAGAACAATAAGCCTTGGCAAAAATCAAAGAGCTGACTTGTGTTCAAGAAACTGGGAATGGGAAGAAGTCCCTTGATATTCGTCTTGGTAATAATATTTTTAATATGATAGCAAAAGAAAAAAACAACAAAAGCAAAAATCAACAAATGAGACTATATAAAAATCAAAAGCATCTGCACAGCAAAATAAACTACCAACAAAATGAAAAGGCAACTACAGAAAGGAGAAAACTTGCAAACCATATTTCTGATAAGGGGTTAATATTCAAAATATATAAAGAACTTAAACAAATCAATAACACCAACAACAAATCTAATTTAAAAATGGGCACAGAAGGGATGCCTGAGTGGCTCAGTTGGTTGAGCATCTGACTCTTGATGTTGCAGCTCATGATCTGGGGGTCATGGGATGGAGCTTTGGGTAGGGCTCCATGCTCAGCGGGTCTCTTGAGATTTTTCTCTCTCCCTCTCCCTCTATCCCTCCCCCTGCTCACTAGCTCTCCCCCTCCCCATAAATAAATATTTTTTAAATGGGCACAGGAAATAAATAGACATTTTTCTAAAGAAGACATCCAAAGCTCAACATGTACATGAAAAGATACTCAACATTACTACTCATCAGCGAAATGTGAAGCAAGCTGCAAAAATATATTACCTCATATCCTTTAGCAGGGCTATCATCAAGAAGACAAGAGACAAGCATTGTTAAGAATGTGGAGCAAAAGGAACCTTTGTGCACTGCTGGTGGGAATGTAAAGTGGTGCAGCCACTCTGGTAAATAGTATGAAGTTTCTTCAAAAAAAGTAAAAATAGAACTACCCTATGATACAGCAATTTTACTTTTGCACGTATACCCAAAGAAAATGAAAGTAGGATATCAAATATATGCATCCTCATGTTATTGCAGCATTATTTATAATGGCCCAAATATAGAAACAATCTAAATGCCCATTAATGCATAAGTAGATAAAGAAGATGTGGTATGTGTCTATATATACTGGAATATTATTCAATTATGAAAAGAAGAGCATTTTGCCTTTTCTGACAATATGGATGGAGCTTGAGAACTTTGTTAAGTGAGATAAAGAGGCACAAATATTGTATTTGTGTTTTTAGATTTAAAATATATTAAAAAAAAAAACAAAAAACAAAACAAAAAACAAAACAAAACAAAAAACAAAGAAAAACAGAAAGAAAATGATGGTTACCAGGAAACAGATGTTGTTTCAGGGAGCAAACTTGCAATGAATGACAAATAAATCCTTGAGACCTAATGCACACTACCATGAATATATTGGATCATGAATTGTGAACATTGTATTATAATCACCAAACTTGCTAAGAGACTGGAACATAATTATTTTAACCACTGAAAAGAAATGTTAATTCGGTAATGTGATAGAGATGTTAATTATCACCACATTGACAATCATATCACAATAGATAGATGAATCAAAATAACATGTGGTACACCTTACGTTTACACATTATATGTCAACTATATTTTTTAAAAAATAACCGAGAAAATCTAAAAATGGCACTCAGGAATATCAGCACCTACTCATCTAAGTTATTATCTTCTTTATGAAAGATTTAAAAAGTCATTTATTGAATTTTCTCCTTTAAATAGAATCTAATTTGTATA
Source organism: Vulpes lagopus (assembly GCF_018345385.1). NCBI lineage: Eukaryota > Metazoa > Chordata > Mammalia > Carnivora > Canidae > Vulpes > Vulpes lagopus. The sequence goes on along the minus strand of NC_054829.1, from coordinate 127,775,122 downwards.
CCTTGAAAAGTAGTTTCAAAGTTTTACCCAACGAGAAAAAAAAAAAATCACACCAAACCAACTTATAAAAAGTTGAATAATAAGATCAAAATTCATTTATAAAACCTTCTTATAAGAAATGGTATTTTTAGGTTTGAGAACAAAATAAAAAGAGAAATAAAGCTTTGGAAAACTATTCAAAGTATAATCCACAGATAATGAACATCACGACTCATAACAATAGGAAAACAGATTTGAAAGTGGGCATAGGACATATGATACAGGTCTCCAGCCAGGGAAAGGGGAACATGCCTGAAGAAAACTGTACTCCTTTAAGTGTCTTCAGACATTATTTTCACCTTCTGCTTTTAACTTCATCTCAGTTCCCCCATTCTTTATAAAATCTGTGCCAGCAGCATTCGTAGTACCCGATTTATTGCATACAGCAAGAGCTTACTAAAGTGAAGGGAAATTAAAGAGCATTTAATAAACAACTAGGTGATTGCAGTTCACTCTCATACAGCCCTAGGTCATTTAATTAATATTAGTTTTGAAAATCCAACTGTAGCTAAAGCAGAGATATGTTCCAGGATGAATTGTTTCAGTAGAAGTGTCAGGATTAAATGGTAAATGACTTAAAAATTATACTGACCAAATCACTGCAGGCTACTAAATATTCTACTCAGAATATCTAGATGTTTCATTTTAAACCATTCATACTTGTTACCATTAAGAGTCTGCTATTCAAGAAAAGTGTTTTTTCATTATAGAGAATTAATCCTCTTGATAAATTCCTGCTCTACTTCAGGTACTTGGGCAACGTAATTTTTATTTCGCTCAATCTTTTCTTTATTGTAACCATTATGTGTAATGGATGGGGCTAGTCTCTTTCCTTTTACTCTAAGTCCAGGTAACCTAGACACAGGCCCCACAAGTGAATGTAGAAGATTCCTTTCCCTATGTTATTTTTTATACTGAATGATAAAGCATGTATAAGAGATCTCAGAAATTCACAACCCAACTCTAAAATAAAAATATACAGAGTTCAAATAACTAATATCTATATAATCTATGAGCTTATCTTAATTTAGATTTCAGTGATAAATTGCTGGGCCAACATTTCATCCTCACAGGGCTAGATAGTTATCCTGGTTATGCATTTGCTTTTCCTGCTTTCAAATCCGTGGCAGTACTTCTTGTCAGGATCTTCTGGAACATTCAACATATGGGTATGGAATCCCTTACAGCACAGCGTCTGACCCATGAACCCACTTTACAGTAAAGAAGGTAAAGGAGGGGGCCCCTGACCTTGGGATCCACTGGTGGAATTATGCTAGAGTCTAGAGTTTGCTGACCTCAAAGAGTGCCGGGACTGCCTTCTACAGGTGCAGCTAAAGCACCCAATCAGAGGCAACATTCTGCATAAAAATACAGCACCATTGTTTAGAATACAGATTCTTTGTTAAATTGGAGACCTCCATATGGTGCTGTGGTCTGAATATGGGCAATACGCAGATTGAAATAAGGACTGGAAGCAAGTGTGGCTTACTTGCCATCATTCACCAAAATCCCCCGGGGGATTTTGTGATTCCTCTTTCCACAACTCTGACTCTACAGAGGGGACTCACTCTTCACAGGGTATAAGCAAGGATCTCTCTGAATTATACCAGGACACTTCAGATATCTTGTGTCCACAGGCCAACAGGCAAAAGAGGCTCGCCCTCACAGGGATTTATCCTCATCAGCAGAAAGAAGGAGGGTCCACATATACAGTGGCATCATGGAGGACTGAATATCAAGTAGAGACCATCCACTTGAGCGTCTGCCAGTACTCCTACACCCCCCTATAACTGACTTGGATATGTGCAGCAACCCCCGAATAAGAGAGGTGTATTTACTAAGGCTTCAAAGCCCTTTCTGGAATGACTGTTTCAGTCATACCATCAGATAAGTCACCCAAGACCTTCCAATATTATAGCTTAAGGTGGGAGATTCTTGAACGCATATGGAGAAAGGAAATGTTAAGTAGTAGCTGTGGCCCTAAGTCAACTCTCGTGACAAGAGCAGTATTTCATCCCATAACCTCTTTTCTCTGAGTGTCCCTTAGGAAGAAAGGCTCGCCTACACGAAGGAAGAGCTATTCCTGAATGTTGAGAGGTAAATTTTTATAGTGCAAAGTGTAGACCCTGGTGGCAGTCGCATGTGGCTCACAGAGGGCACAAGTGATGGAGGGCCCCAGGTGTTGCTCTCAGAAATCTGTCACTACCTTTTTTTTTTTCTGTTATTATTGTGGTTAAAAACACATTAACACGGGCACTGAGGTGGACACTTGACGGGATGAGCACTGGGTGTTTTTCTGTATGTTGGTAAATTGAACACCAATAAAAATTAAGTAAAAATAAATAAATAAATAAAAACACATTAACATGGACTCTACCTTCTCAACACATTTTTTTAAGTGTATAGTATTGTTAACTACATTCTAACTGCAGCATTATTCATCATAGCCAAGAGGTGGAAACAACCTAAATGTCCACTGACAGACGAATGGATAAAAAGAATATGGTACAGACACACACACACACACACACACACACACACACACACACCATGGAATATTATGATCCTTAAAAAGAGAAATCCTGGGATGCCTGGGTGGCTCAGGGCATGATCCCGGGGTCCTGGGATTGAGTCCTGCATGGGGCTCCCTGTGGGGAGCCTGCCTCTTCCTCTGCCTGTCTCTGCCTCTCTATGTCTTTCATGAATAAATACATAAGATATTTTTTTTTTTTAAGAGAGAAATCCTGTTATTTGCTACAGGCTGGATGAACCTTAAGCTATTATGCTAAATGTAATAAACTAGATATAGAAAGACAATGAATGATTCCATCACCACCTTGGCATGGAAGTCATGCTCCTCAAGGGCTGCTCCTGTTCTTGCAAGATGTAGGATTTCTTTAACACCAGATTTTGACTCTAGAGCTTCCCAAGTGCTTTGCCAAGCCTTCTTAAACTGTGTGACACTCTAGGATTCCTCCCAACCATCTCTCCTTTTTTCCTTTGGAATCACACTTGCATCAAAGTCTGGGGCTTTTCCAGTCTTACTTGGCTCCTTCCCTAATTTTTCTCATAGGTATTTCTCGTAATATAAAATCTATGCACGCTAATCTTGTCTTGGCATCTGCTTCTTAGAAAACCTGTAGGTACATGTATGTTAATTAAAAATTCTGTTAAATTAGAGCACTTGGATGGCTTGGTGGGTTAAACTTCTGACTCTTGGTTTCAGCTCAGGTCATTATCTCAGGGTCATGAAATTGAACCCTGTGTTGGGCTCCATGTTCAGCACTGAGTCTGTTTGAGATTTTCTCCCTTTGCCCTTCTCTGCCCTCCTCCTCCAAAAATAAATGAATAAAATATATTTTAAAAAGTATGCTTAATTGTATGTCGTTTCTGGTGAAATGATTATTACTGAAGAATATTATATCAATCAACTGGGAGGAAAGCTCAAATTTAAAGAGTAGGTAACATAGGATTAATTATACTAATAAAATCAATGTTTTCCTTCATGATACTGATTAAAATATGTTATAAATGAGTAAAGCAGGATGCCTGGGTGGCTCAGTGGTTGAGTGTCTGCCTTTGGCTCAGGGAGTGATCCCAGGGTTCCTGAACCAAGTCCCACATCAGGCTTCCTGTGAGAAGTCTGCTTCTCCCTATGTCTCTGCCTCTCTCTGTGCATCTCTCATGAATAAATAAATAGAATCTTTTAAAAAATCAAATAAATGAGTAAAGCCGGATCACGAAAATCTTTAAAATACTACTTACCTTAAAACATGATATATAAATGTGAATTATGTTTGCCACAAATATAAGCTAACTGAAAATGTTATTAAACCCAAATTAAAATATAAAATTATGAGAATTACAATTTTAAATGTGTAAAATTCCTAAGTCAACAAAGGAAATAGAAAAAAATAATTTGGGGGACTGATTCAACTCACTAGTAATAATTTAAGAAATAATGAAAAGATCAAGAGATAATTTGTTAGCCATCAGTTCAGTTTTAATTTCTTTCCTGGCTAGCATGAGGTGAGAACATTCTCATAATATTTATAAGATTATACTTTCTCAAGTATAATTTTCAAGTATTTATCAAGAACTAGAAAGGATTTATATCCTTTAGAACATTTACTTTCTTGAAACTCTTTTAGAAATTAATTTAAAAGTTATATCTGAATTTATATACATAGGTATATAATACTATATATAATTAAAACATTAGTAAAAAAATAACTGTCTCTTAGGAAAAAGGTATTTGTGTTGTTTACAATGAATTGTCAAGTCTAAACTCCATACTGGACTGTGAGGTCCATCAGAGTCTTGTCTATGCTCATTCACAACAGAACTGTAGAACCTGGCACAATCAATGCCTGAAATACCAGAAACAATCAATAAGTAATTATGGAGTAAATTTATAAAATTTTAATGACGAGTTAATGCACATGAATAATATGAATTGAAAAAAATGATGGGAAATAGTATAACCTGTGACTTCTCCATGTTTAAACATATAAATACAAATGTGACATGTAACCACATAGTAACCAAAAGTCATTACTTCAAAGGTAGCAATGTTTATATTCTGATATACCAAAAGAAACAACTTTTGGCAGAAAATGAGGAACAAAGTCACAATTTACCTCAGCATCAATAACTGTCCTTTGGTCAATCACAGAAACACCTTACCCAAACTCCCACCAAAAATAAATAAATAAATAAATAAATAAATAAATAAATAAATAAATAAAATAAAATAAAATAAAATAAAATAAAATAAAATAAAATAAAATAAAATTTAATAATTGAAAAAAATCATCTTGCCCAAAGCCCAAACATAATTGTTCCTAACACTGATGCCTCTTCAACGTGGTCTGAAATCCATTGAACTGATATTCCTCCTATTTGGTCTTCTAGGTTTTCCCTAACAAAAGATCAAAAGATCATGTGGCTTAAAGAGCAGATATTAATTTTTTTCAGTTTCGGAGGCTAAACGTCTAAGATCAAGATGTTGGAAGATTTATTTTCTACTGAGGTCTCTCTCCTTGGCTTGAGTGTGTCCTCACATTGCCTTTTCTCTCTGCAAGCACATCCCTGGTATCTCTCTCTCTTGTAAAGATATCAGTCCTAATAGATTAGTGTCCCACTCACATAACCACATTTGACCTTTGTAAAGGCCTTATCTCCAAATACAGTCACATTGGGAGTTAGGACTTTAATATATGAATTGTGGAGGAAAACAATTCCCTCCCATAACACATTCCAATTTCTATTTTGCATAATTCCACATCTGTTCAAATTTATTAATTCATATATATATAAAGGATACATATAATGTTTAAATATAATGTCAAATATATTATATAATATTTATATAATATATATGGTAATTAATGATGCTTACCTGAAAGTATTTTTAAATTTTTAATTTTTTTCTCTGAAAATATAGTAAATAATTCCAGTTCTAAGACATTGTTGCACTTAAGTAGGAGAGATTTAAACGGGGGAAAGATAAGGACGTGATCATGGTCTAATAGTATTCTCAAATTAGATACATAGAGGTGATAAAGAGATAAGGGAGGGTTTTATTTATTTTATTATTTTATTTTATTTTATTATTTTATTTTATTTATTTTATTTTATTTATTTGTGAGAGAGAGAGAGCATGAACAGAGGGAGGCGCAGAGGGAGGGGCAGAGGGAGCGAGAGAAGCAGACTCCTCGCTGAACAGGGAGCCCTACTCAGTATCCTGACATCAAGACTTGAGTTGAAGGCAGACGCTTAACCAACTGAGCCACCCAGGTGCCCCCAAAGGAGTTTTCTTGCAGCAGAATTTTTGAAAAGGTAAGAAATCATATGAAAGTCATAGTTAACACTAAACAGCAGAAAATTGTTGAATAACTTCATATTTCCTGAATATTTTTCAAAAGTAGTAAACTAATTTTATGTGCAATGCTGCGTTTTAATAGCCAATTGAGATGGTTATTAAGACATCATCATGCTCAGTATCATTACTGCTATATTGAAGGCTGCTGATGACAGCTCCTCCAACAAAGGCTGCCTTTCTACTCAGTTAACAGCACATGCTCCTCTGCTTTTGATAATCTATAAGAGTACTCAAAAGAAGCATTGAATTAATATTTCAAAATAACATATATAGGGATCCCTGGGTGGCGCAGCGGTTTGGCGCCTGCCTTTGGCCCAGGGCGCGATCCTGGAGACCCGGGATCGAATCCCACGTCGGGCTCCCGGTGCATGGAGCCTGCTTCTCCCTCTGCCTGTGTCTCTGCCTCTCTCTCTCTCTCTGTGACTATCATAAATAAATAAAAATTAAAAAAAAAAAAAAACTTAAAATAACATATATACCCCTCCTACTTTATCCCATGTCTTTCCTTACCCAATAAGCTAATGTAGATCAAACTTGAGTGAGAAACAGCACAATCATATGTATCAAAATAAAATGCATATACAAAATATTTCTTTGTGTGATAAAGTAGTTATTATATTGTTTTCAAAATAAGTTAAATATATTAAGTAAACAACCTATAGAATATCCAGTTCAGTAGCGTCATTTTTCCTCTGTATAGGAGAAAACTGAGAACATAGAAACAGACTACTTCAAAACAATGATGAAAACAAAATGAAGGTTTAGATTTCACTAGAGTAAGCCAATTAAAAAAAAAAATAAAGATTTAAGGATTTAAGTCCTCTAACAGGTGAATGGGTAGACAAACTGTGAGTGTACCCATGCCATGGAGTAATGCCAGCAAGAAAAGGGAACAAACTTAATAAATCCAGTAACAGAGGTGCATCTCAAGGAAAGAAAGAAACCAATCTCAAAATGTTGCAAACTGTGTGATCCCACTTATAGTTTTCTAGGAAAAGGAAAAACTGTAGGAACAGAGATCAGTCTGTGACAGAGGTTAGCTTTAGAGGGAGTGTTGACTACAAAGAGGCAAGGCAAATGAGTTTTTTGGGTAGCAGAACTTTCCTATAACTGCATCATAGTGGTCATTAGACAAACCTACATATGTATGTACTAAACTCAGATTTGTACACTAAAATCAGTCTATTTTAAAGCATGGGAATTTAGGGGAGAAAATCAGACGTAATACAAAAGGAAAGATGGAGGGAAAGAGTGAAGAAGAAAGAGGGTTTGGGAGAGGACGAAAGAGAATGAATATTGTTGCATGCTGACTTAGCAAAATTGCAGAAATCTTTCTTCAGTTATTCCTAAGAACATTTCTAAATAAATGGATCCAATTTGTTTCACCTAACAGTATCCAAATCTTAAAATGATTCAGTCTGCCAGAAAAGATAGTGACAAAATCTGTTTTTTTTTCAGTTTTTATTTAAATTCAAGCACTTAGGGGATCCCTGGGTGGCGCAGTGGTTTGGCGCCTGCCTTTGGCCCAGGGCGCGATCCTGGAGACCCGGGATCGAATCCCATGTCGGGCTCCCAGTGCATGGAGCCTCCTTCTCCCTCTGCCTGTGTCTCTGCCTCTCTCTCTCTCTGTGACTATCATAAATAAATAAAAGTTAACAAAAAAATTTAAAAAAAAAATTCAAGCACTTACCATAATGCAATATTAGTTTTCAGTGTAGAATTTAGTGATTCATCATTTACAAACAATACCCAGTGCTCATCAGAACAAATGCCCTCCTTAATGCCCGTCATCCATCTAGCCCATCTCTCCATCCGTCTTCTCTACAGTAGCCATCAGTTCTTTGTAGTTAAGAGTCTGTTTCTTGGTTTCTATTGCTTATATGTGGTGCCACCTAATGAAGTATGCCAGTTGTTAAGTCCAATATAAAAATTAAAAATGTCTTCCATTTTATAAAAACAGTTTGAAATTGAGACCTTGACTTACATTTTAAGCACAATAACAAAAGTATTTTAATAGTTATAATCTTTCAAAAAGATTATTTTCAATAAGTACTTTTATATTAAAAAGCCATGCCTTTATAAAATTCAACTTTTTTATTGATTCTCATAAAATATCATTACAATTTTGATTATATAAAACACTTACTAAGATTGGGGGCTCAGGGGACAGAGAGCCTGAGTGTAAAAACTATCTCTGCCCTCTAAAGTATGGGATGTTGACTTAGAAGGGTAAATTCTTGAAGTTTAGTTCCTTTGTTATAAAATACTAGTCGCAATGATGTGAATTGGATCTGGTTATTGTCAGGTTAAAAATGTTGCTACGTGTAAAATAGCACAGTTCTTGACACATGATACATTTTCAGCTAATATTAACTATTATTATTGTATGTATTATGATTATTCACAAAGAGAGCTATTTTAATGCATATCCTAAAATATGAATAAATTTCCTAAGTTATTAAATTCTCATTATGTCTTCAGTAACTCATACCCCCTACAATGAAGCACATATACTTAAGTAAGCACTTTATGTATGTAACAATTGAGTGTATTTTACTATCTTTATGCATAAATGTATTGAAAGTAATTATTTCAAAATTTAGAGTGCACCATGAACAACCTGTACATAAACTTCATAAATTTTATTTTTATAAAGAATATTTTTATTGTTATTGCTTTGAAAATGTAAGCGTCGGTGTTTCTTTCTGTACCACTAGAGGCCATCATACCCTTTCTTAAACAAATAAGTAAATATGCAAATCGAAACTTAATTTGAGAAGTGTTTATAAGTAATCTAGAAGAATTCATATACAGTATAACAGAATAGAAGCCAGAGAAATTCAGGGTGGATCACTCTACTGTATTTTGCTACTTGACATACTTGATTAGATTGGTAGCTATGAATGAAGCCAACCTAATTTTCCAGTGGAAAGACTAACTTGTTATTGCAAATAATTAAAAGTAAAAATAGCATGAGTATTTCAGAGATAACCAAAGATTTTTGATGTAAATTATTTTTTGTTGCTTTCTTTGTAATGTGTTGAAGGATAAGATGCCAATCGAATGAAAAACCATTAGAATTCTTGGAGTATATTAATTTATAATGTGAGGTGATGATAACCTACAAAGTTATCACATTTATTTCTCTTAGGAACAACTGTGTGAGACATTTTTAAAAGAAACATAATAATATCACACACGTGCAAAGGGAAAAAAAGTATGAAATTACTGAAGTAATTCCAAAAGTTTGCATGTGGCTTTATCATAAAATTTCTTTCTTATTTTTCATTTTATTCAACTTAGGTTTTTATGGTCTACATAATAGGCCCTCAAGCTGTTCTTCTAAGGTTAAAACACAAAATCAAAAGTTCGTTGCCATTGTGTCTTTATCATGAGGTGGTTTTCAAGAGCTAATCTAACAGAGATTCACATAAATAAATTCATGACATATCACTTATTTGTATTATGAAGTTAACTTTCTCCCAAAATACCACTGGTTAAATAACATCACTAAATATAATATCCATTACAACATAATGTATAGAGAGTATGTTTGGAAAACCAGGGATAAGAATTAAATTATAAAATAGCTATTATAATAATTACAACTATATTTTGAAGATGATCTAAAACATTATTGCCAAATCACAAAAAATCATTTGAAATCATGCTATCACTTTTAGCAATTAATGAGCTGATAAAAGAATGAAGAAAACACGTGTAAGCCTATTTATCTGCTTTCTCTGTTCCCCATATTTTTCATGTTCCCCATATTTGTCATCAATGTAATTTTTCATACCATTGTTAAACAAGATGAAAACACAATCAGCAAAGTTGTATATGATAATACGCCATATTGAATATTATGTAATTGCTACTTGCCCTGAACTTTAATTTTAGTTTCAAAAATATTTGTCCTTGTTACATTTTTAAATGTTAATACACAAAATAGATTTGTTGTTTAATAAAATCTAAGATATATGATGATCTTAAAACATTACCTAGTACTATGTGGTGTTCATGAGGGAGGAGAAGACAAGTAGAGGACAAAGCACAAGCCTATACACCCTGCCAAACCACCCCCTCCCACCCAGCCACTGCCAGTTGGGATACCTGTAACTTTCTTCAGGAGCTCTTGGCTGCCCTAAAACTAAAGGAAGGAAAAACAAATAGTTAACTAATAGAGATCCTTGCAAGACTTGAGTATCCATTAGTTTACCAGAGTCTTAGTGATTTACAAGGAAAAAGCATTCTTATCAATACCCTAACTTCCAGAGACCCATAACTCAATTTCCTGGAGCTCTAACATCACCCTCCCTTCCATGGGTGATGTGGGAAACTGAGGCAAAAGGGAACGTAAACAAAATTAAATTTCCTTATGACCTGCAGCCCATTGACGAGGGCCTGAGATAGGCAGAGTATAACATTCTTCCAGGAAGCTCCAAGATGTCTAAATATTGCTGCCTTACGAGAAGGAAAAACAACCTTAAATTACAAAGTCAGTTCTCCAGTATCCTGAGGTGTCTTTTTTTTTTTTTTTGTATATGAAAGTCTTTTTGGACACCTCCCTTTTTCTTTACAACCCCCAATTCCCAAGTATATAATCATTTGCTCCTCATAACTCAGGGCAGCAGCTCTTTGTGCCCCTGAGTCCTGTCTCTGTGTTTTAATAAAACCACCATTTTGCACCAAAGGCATCTCAAGAATCCTTTCTTGGCTGTTGGCTCTGGACCTCACCAACATTCAAAAACTACACCAGCATGATAGAAAAGAAATGTCTTTCTTACTTAGCACCTTTGATTTAGCATGTAGTTTCCTAATAGGTCCATATATTCAGATTATTTTCAAATGTCCACCAGGGCACCTTTGTAATTCTATATTTTAATTAGGATGGTTCTGAAAAGGATATAATCCTTGAAGATTTATCAATGATCAATAAATGATATGTACATTGTAAGGTCAAGGGAATTTTAATTCTTGGAAAATGAGTTACTCCATTCTACATGTCAATGTTATCTCCTCCATTTATTTCGTATATTGTGATCTTTAGTTTTTGTTTTTGTTTTTGTTTTTTTGCTAAGTTTTAGTTTGCTGGATCGATGTAATGAACATTTACTTGGGAAACTAATAACTTACACCATCAACATCCAAATCCAACCAGATCAGCAAGAGAAACAAGAAATGATATAGTAAGAATTGAAGAGGACAGAGACAGGAAAATACACACGCATTTAGCATTTTATCAACAAGAGTATTAACTGAAATTGTCTTGAAAGCATTTTATCAACAAATATATTAACTTAAAGTTTTATTTTAACCATAATTAAAACAATATTTAAACCAAAAAAAGAGAAAAAAGAAAGCTGATGCATGAATGTTCTAAGTAAGAATTCCAATGAACATGTAGAAACGAACTCAATCAAGTCAGCAAATATTCATTGCTTGCTACATTTAAGTCAATGATATTTCAATGAGATTGGTTCATAAGATTATTTGGTTTTCAATTATTATATGCATTATGAATGGTATCTTCTTGTCCTTTCACTTGTCCCTTCATTTTATTTTATTTTATTTTAAAGATTTTATTTATTCACGAGAGAGAGAGAGAGAGAGAGAGACAGGCAGAGGGAGAAGCAGGCTCCATGAAGGGAGCCTGACATGGGACTCGATCCCAGGACCCCAGGATCACACCCTGGGCCGAAGGCAGGTGCTTAAACCACTGAGCCACCCAGGCTGCCCCCGTCCTTTCATTTTAATGGGAAATAAGTGTGAACAAACATTTTCCTCTGCTAACTCTATATGTTTACATAAATAATTTTGATGCTCTAGATGATCTAGATAATCAAGTGCATATGGAACTGTTTTTCTGTGTGTTGGGTTGCCAATGACCTATTAATAGTTTCTGGAATCCTCTGTCCTTTCCAGCCAAACCTTTTTTGTTCTTTTCAGAGAACCGGAAAAGTTGTTGATTTTTGATCCAACTTTTTACAAGGTTTCAGGTGATTTTTATCTTTAATATTAGGAAATAAGTCTAATTGTCATCAGATGGCCCTTCTAAAATATGGTACAGAAAATAGTAGCATCGATAAAGGTAATTAATGATGTTCTGTAACAAATGCACTGATTTCAGCAACATCTTCAGCCATGCATTTAACTTTGTGTAGACATTCCTACATGCTGCTCTGAGTTGGACAGTCCAGGCATAAAGAATAGATAATATTTCTCATGATATTTCAGTGTTTTCTAATCTAGTCAGGTATGATTCCAGATGGAAAAAGGAATGACCTAGTCACCATCTGCTGCCAGAGCCTTGTCATTCACTATCTCAGGGGTGGAGTGGTCTATGCTCTTTTATGGATTTGTCTACATGACAGCAAACTAACACTTTGAAATTAATTAACATGAACATATGGAAGTGGGTGTTAGTTTCATAACATACAAACTGGTTCAATTTTACAAAATGTTTCATCCAAATATTTCTTCCTGTGCAGATAAAATAGGCTCCTAGAATCATTTGGAAACTTGTGATTCAGACTCACTAATTATGATAGAAGATAATACATCTACATGGAAATATTTTCTAGTTTAGAATTTAAATAAGAAATTCTAAGATGATAGGAAAGTGTTCACCTTAAATTACCCAGATTTACTTTCAAAGATTAACTTGTAATTTTTATACATGTTTATTTGTCAAATAATCTAGTTTAAATTTTGCTTTTGTGTATTTTCAAAGAGGCAAAGCTGTTAAAGTGAGTTGAGTAAAATATTTCAAGTTACTGAAATAAATGTAGGATATTTTTACATTTTCTAATAAGTGATTGGATTATATTTTCCATTTTGCCTGAGTATTTACTGGAGACATTGATAAATATGGAAAAGAGCACATTAATTAAAGTTATAGAACCATCACAGAATATCATTTAATTGGATGCCAATTGTGCCTGTACTATAGTTGGACCCAGCTACCTACTTTTTTTTTTTTTTTTTTTAGTTTATCTCTGGTAACCTATCAATACTCTACCTCTGCATAAATCTAAGATATATCCACCCATAATAATCCATGTTCTGTTTAAGGCAAATTTCATGACAAGAACTGTGCTAACATTATATTATTTTCAGAGAGATAACAGATATTTGCAACTAAAATATAATATTTCAAAGGGGATATATACTGAGAAAGAAGAAAGTAGTTTTTTTAAATAATTTATTTACTCTCTTCAAATATCTTTGTTTATTGCTTCAAGTATAACCCCTTAATGTGTTTTCATCTAGATAGACAAGTTTTTTTTAAGTGCTTATCTCATAACAGAAATAACATTTTAACTTTATCAATAGGAGGGAAAAAAGTGTCTTTCTTATTAAATTCTAAAATAGCTTCTTTTAGTCAAGCTTAAAAAACCCAACTTTTTGACACCTGATTATTTTATATCTACAGAATCTATATAAAGAACAATACTATAAATAAATCTATGAAAGGTTAAAAATGACTTGTGCAATATGTAATAAATGACCAATTTTAGGGACACCTGGGTGGCTCAGTGGTTGAGCATCTGCCTTTGGCTTAGGTCCTGATCCCAGGGTCTTTGGATGAGTCCCACATCAGGTTCCCCACAGGGAGGCTGACTCTCCTTCTGCCTGTGTCTCTACCTCTCCCTCTCTTTCTGTGTCTCTCATGAATAAATGAATAAAATCTTTTAAAAATGACCAATTTTAGAACAAAGTTGCACTTACATTCTTTTGGGTCAAAAGTGCATTCCCCCTTACAAATTGAAATCATAATATATTTTTATCATCGTCCTGTCTGAAAGAACTTATGTTTAAAAATAAAATTGTGCTTATTTCATATTTCTATCACTTTTTTCAGTAAGCCTTATGATTCCCAAATAATTTTATTAGTGCATGTTAGATTAATAGAATCCTCAGCACTTACAGACACATTTTAAAATTTTCCAAGTTCTCTCAGAAAAAAAAATGTCAGTTATAACATTTATTCTCATCTTTTCCTACTACAGCCACTGGAGCTGTTTTTGTGCAAAAGTTGTGTCTCTTATGTGAAGGGAAGAGTTCCCAAAGATAGTGATTTTGAATATTGTGTTTGTTCAGGGACCCAAACACATGGAGTCTATTTCAGCGATTACCATGATTCCTGATCTCTTCATCCCCACATAAAATTGGATGGCCATGGGAGCAATGACAAAATACTCTCACACAAAAGACATTTTTACAAGAAATAGGTACCGTTTCTTTGCCAGAACGGTCCAAAATAGGATTATTTTCCAATTGCTTAACCTTAGTTGTTTTGTAGGAAATGCATAATGATAATGGAATTTTACATACGTACTACATTTATTTCTCATTTCATATGAAATGAATGTAACTATTGCTACTCAGTCTGCAGAAATGACAGCAAATTGCTAGTCATTATACACATCCACAGAGAAATTTAGGAAGACAAATTCATTATCCATGTAATGAGTGACACAAGGAGCCTTTGACATAGGTCTGACACCATAATTATTTCTTGTGAGAAAGAATATATATAGTTTTATATATGTGACAATATCGAAATTCAGGTTCCACTGTTAAGAACAAGTATCATTGAGTACATTTTCCAAGGAGAGAATAAAAAGAGTGACAGCGGAGCACTTATTACAGCTAGCAGCCCCTTGAAATTCCAAAGCTGCAATCAGATGGACTGCAGGGCACCTAACCCTGGGGCACCTATTTGTTCTAGACTGAGCATGTCTGCAGAGACTTACAGAATTTGTAACTTTAGTCTGCAGTCAAACAGCACGTACATCACTCTACGTTTGAGATGTATACATATCTTCCATCCCATTGTCTTCCCTTCTTTTAAAGTTTTAATTTATTAAGTGTTTTTGTGTTCCCTGAGGTAGATGTATATACAAATATGGGCGTATATGTGCCATACTTCTGCTGTGTATTTTTAAAATAATTTTGTTTCAAGAAACTTTATCATTTAATACAGTCCGAGATTTCTAGAAAAAGAGAAAGATAGCCGAGTTTCCATCTACCCCACACTGTTTCCCCTACTATTAATGTCTTAAAGTATCCTACCTTTGTTATAATTCCTGAACCAATATTGATACATTATTGTTGGCTAAAGCCCATGCTTTATTCAGATTTCCTTAATTTTTGCCTAATATCTTTGTTCTGTCCCAAGATCCTGCCCAGGATATCACATTACGTTTAAACATTGTGTTTCTTTATGCTAATGATTCTTGGCTATGACAGCTTTTCAGATTTCCCCTGTTTTTGGTATGTATAGTGTTGAGAAAAACTGGTCAGATATTTTGTAGAATAACTCTGTATTAAAACTTTTCTGATTTTTTTCCCATTTAGACGTAGGTCATGGGTCTTTAAGAAGAAGAACACAACATAAATTCCTATTTCTAGCACATGATATCAAGGGTAAATACTATCAGCATGATTTTCACCACAGATGTTGACTTTCATCACCTGGCTGAAGTAGCATTTGACAGATTTCTCTACTAGGAAGTTACTGTGGAGTAAATTCACTCAACATGTTCCACTGGAAAGTTAACTTTTCTTTTATCCATAGTGTACTTTTTAGAAGGAAGTTACTATGTGTAGCCCACACTTATGGAATGGAAATTATGCTCCAACTCCTTGAAGGTGGGGTTTCTAATTAATTACTTCGAACACTTCTGTATGGGAGCTTTGTCTTTTCTCTTTGATACATTTATTCATTCAGCCATTTGCTTACATCAGTATGAATTCATGGATATTCATTTCATCTTTGGGTTGTAAACAATACAAATCTATTTACTTGGTTGCTCAAATTGTTCTAACTGTTGCTGCTGGGACCTCTATTCAGTTGACTGCTTCATGACCCTTTAATATAATCCCATCAGTGTAGAATAATTATTAGTGCATAGTGATAGAAAGAAATTTTTGAATACATAAGTGAGAGAGAAGAGACAAAAATCTTAGAGGAATTCCAAATAATTTATATAGATAGTCTGCCTTCAAGGAGATGGAACATAATTCTTTCATCCCTAAGTGTGGGTTTTGCCTGGTGACTTCCTTCCAAACAGTTACTATGGAGAAGGGTAAATAATGACTTGTAGCCATTTGAAATAACAGGTGTTGGTAAGGACGCAGAGAAAAGGGAACCCTTGGGACACCTGGGTGGCTCAGTGGTTGAGCATCTGCCTTCATGCCCAGGGCATGATCCTGGAGTCCCAAGATGGAGTACCACATCCAGCTCCCTGTGTGGAGCCTGCTTCTCCCTCTGCCTGTGTTTCTGCCTCTCTCTGTGTGTCTCATGAATAAATAAATAAAATATTTTTTAAAAGGGGGGAACCCTCTTGTACTGTTGTGGGAATAGAGACTGATGCAGCCACTCTGGAAAACAGCATGGAAGTTTCTCATAAAGTTAAAAATAGACTTACCCTATGACCCACCAATTGCACTACTAGGTATTTACCCAAAGAATACAAAAATACAGATTCAAAGGGGTCCGTGCACCCTGACATTTATAGTAGCATTACCAAAAATAACCAAACTATGGAAATAGCTCCAATGTCCATCAACTGAATGGATAAAGAATATATATATATATATATATATTTATATAAATACACACACACATATGTATATGTATACACACATAGATACACATGTATATACATATGTATAACGTATATATACACAGTAGAATATTACTCAGCCATCAAAAAGAATAAAACGTTAGCATTTGCAATGATGTGGTTGGAGCTAGAGTGTATTATATTAAAGGAAATAAGTTAGAGTAAGACATATACCATACAGTTTCATTCATATGTGGAATTTAGAGAAACAAAACAGATGAACATATAGGAGGGAAAAAAGGAGAGAAATAAACATAAGAGAATTTAATGATAGAAAACAAATTGCAGGTTGATGGTGGTGGATGGGGGATGGGCTCTATGGGTGATAGGTGTTAAGGAGGGCACTTGTTATGATGATTACTGGGTATAGTATGTAAGTGATGAATCACTGAATTCTACTCCTGAAATCAATATTACACTCTGTTAACTAGCTAGACTTTAAATAAAAACGTTTAAATAAGAAATAATGATTTCTTAAAAAAAAAACAGCAACAATTCAAGAAATATATGAAATTGGTACCTACATTATGATCAAGTTGAGTTTTCTTGGAGATTTAAAGTTGTTTCAGCACTCATAAAACAGTGATTACAATTCACCAATGAGCAGACTAAACAATGAGATCTATATGATCTACTGAAGTGATACAGAAAAATAAAATTAAAATGTTCAAATATCATTCTTGATTTAAAAAATGTCAGAACAGAACATGAGAGACTCCTAACTCTGGGAAACGAACTAGGGGTGGTGGAAGGGGAGGTGGGCGGGGGGTGGGGGTGCCTGGGTGACAGGCACTTGATGGGATGAGCACTAGGTGTTATTCTACATGTTGGCAAATTGAACACCAATAAACAATAAATTTATAAATAAAAAATGTCAGCAATTTATGAACCAAAGTCTCCATCAATATGATAAAGACCATCAACAAAACAAAAAAAATTACAACTTATACTGCTATTGATGGTGAACAGCTGAGTGCTTTTTCTATGATTAGGAACAGGCAAGTATACCTGCTTTCCTCATTGCTATTCTATGTTGGTAATTTCAAAGAATCTACAAAAAAGTTACCAGAACTCATATGTGAGCTTAGCAATATCACAAGATCGAGGTCAATATTTTAAAAATTCAGTTAATACTTAAAATTGGAAATTAAGATGAAAAATAGTACCATAAAAGAACTCTCGTGTTTCTCCTCTACCATTTGTATCACTTCCCTTCTGTAACCAGAAGTAGGGGACTTTTCCCACACGGACTAATTCTCTGACATCAGCTAAATGTCGTGGAATTCAATTCGGTTCTGACATTATCTAACTGCAGGTAGCATCAGATCCCAGGAGACTGCCCCACTTTAGGTGCCGGTCATAAGTCTCACGTTGTCACATGTACTTCTGACCAGCTAGCCAAATCTGGGTTCCTGAAACCCTATTTTTGAGTTCAGTAACTTGCTAGAATGGCACAGAGAACTCATAGGGACATTTACTTATCTGCTTGTCTTATGATAAAAGATATGATAAAAGAACCTGAAGTATATCCAGATGAAGATATGTATAGAGCAAGTTCCAGAAAGGTCCTGAGTAGAGGTGCTACTGTCTCTGTAAGTTGGGGTCTAGATATATTCACCAAACCAGAAATTCAGAGATTTTTATGGAGCTTCTTCATGTAGGTATGGTCAGTTATGAACTCAAGCTTCGGTCCCTCTTTTCTCTGTTCCAAATTTCTAATCGTGGCTCTGTCTGGTGGCCAGTCCCCATCCTGAAGCCATCCATGAGCTCAACAAAAGTTGCCCCATTAGAACAAATGATGCTCCTGTTACCGAGGAAGTTCCAAGGCATTTCGGAGCTCCGTGTCATGATTCAAGGTCAAAAATCAAACATTAGAGTAAAGGATGTTCCCAGCATTGTTATTGCTTAGAAAATTACAAATATTTTAGGAGTTCTGGCCAGGACCCAGAGATGAAGACAAAAATATATATTTCTTACTATATCATAATATCACACATATACAATAGCATCCAGAAACGTTAATCACTTAGGTATAAATCTCGCAAAATAAGGTAATAATATATGAAAAGAAAAAAAAATATGGATTGTGTTAAAACAAATCCAACATGATCTAAAAAGTGGACAGATATAAGTAGTACACACATTTGTTAAGATGCTAATTCTTCCCAAATAGATCTATAGATTCAAGGCAATTCCAATAAATACCCAGGATTTTTTATTTATTTATTTATTTTTTTAATTTTTTTTTTGTTTTGGATTTTTTTTAAATAGACAAGATACTTATAAAATTATACAGAGATTCAAAAGAACTAAATGCATCAACAATTTTGAAAAATGACAGTCAGAGGATTCTAACTGTCAGATTTCCAGGCTTCCTATAAAATTTCTGTGACCAAGACAATGTGGCAGAGAGGAAAAGATAGTCATATAGGTGATGAAGTAGACTAAAGAGTCCAAAAATAGAACCCACACATAAATGGTGATACTTGATAAAGTCACAAGGTAATTCAATGCAGAAAAGATAGTCTTTTCAACAAATGATGAATTAATTAATTATTGCACATTAATATTCAAAATGCCCTAATCCATACCTCCAAATTGATTATAGACATACATGTAAAATGTAAAACTTACATGTTCTGAAATAAAACATCTGTGAAAACTTTTGTGGTGTTAGATTACAATTTCTTAGTTATGATACCAAAGGCATGATACCTAAAAGAAAAAAATGGAAAGGCAAAACTATGGATAGAATAAAAATATCAATGGTCCAGAAGTTTGGTCTGGGAAGGATGAATGAGCAGAGCACAGAAAAATTTTAGGGCAGTGAAAATACTCTGTGTGGTATTATAACAATGAATATGTGTTATTATACACTTGTCTAAACCCTCAGGATGTACATCATGAGTGATCCCCAAGGTAAACTAGGTAAACTAGGGGCTCTGGCTCATTTTAATGTGTATCAGTGTTGATTCATGTGTCGTGAAAAAAAGTGTCATTCTGGTAAGTGACGTGAAAAGGGGGAGGCTGTGCATGCATGAGGGCAGGAAATATATGGGAAAACTCTGTATCTACCACTCAATTTTATTTTAAACTTAAAACTACTTGAAAAAAACAGTCTATGGTAAAACAAACACAACTCCAGCAAAGTACATATTACTGATGAAAGTATCTGTCTTTGTTATATAGTGCTAAAACTTGCAGTTTTAGAGACATTTAGCTCACACACATAATAATTGGAAACGCTGCTGTTACTTATGTTGTTTTACTAATGTCTGGATATTCAATGTCTGACCTAACAGTAAGAATAGGTGAAGCACTAACAATAATAATAGGTGAATAAGCACTAAGTAATAATAATAATAATAATTAATAATTAATAATTAATAATAATAAAATATAGGTGAAGCTCTTTTCAATTTGGGATAAACTAGTAGTATATAAGTCTGAAAAGTTAATAAAATTTATTTTTATGAGTATCTAACTGAATCACAAGCATTTATTAATTTAAACATTTTTAAAAATTCATCTTTGAGGACGACTGGGTGACTCAGTGAGTAAAGCATCTGCCTTGGGCTCAGGTCATGATCCCGGGATCCTGGGATAGACCCCATGTCAGGCTCCCTGCTCAGCAGAAAGTCTGCTTCTCCTTCTGTCCTTCCCACTCCCTTGCTCAAGCTGTCTCTCTTGCTCTTCCTCTCAAATAAATAAAATCATTAAAAAAAAAAAAAAGCGTTCTTGAAAATGTAATTAGAATAGCATAGAAGATTTTTAATTTTTCTAGATTTTAAAAAAATTAAATAGATGTAAATAAATGTAAATAGAAATTATAGGAAGAGAAAATTTTATTATTTATATTTATAAATTTTACCTAGTAATATAATATCCTCTCTACATTGCCAACATAAGATTATAATAGATGTGTATATATTATATGTAATCTCTACCTATATTATGTAATTTTATTCCTAAAGCCAACCTTACCCTTTTGGCAACAAATTCATGTCAAGAAACACTTTCTAATTTATAAACAGTTCATTAGGGCAGCCCCAGTGGTGCAGCAGTTTAGTGCCTGCCTTCAGCCCAGGGCGTGATCTTGGAGACCTGGGATCGAGTCCCATGTTGGGCTCCCTGCATGGAGCCTGCTTCTCCCTCTACCTGTGTCTTTGCCTCTCCCTCTCTCTGTGTCTTTCATGAATAAATAAAATCTTAAAAAAAAAAAGTTCATTAATATATTTGTTGCCTTCCAATATCATGACTCCAATGGTCAATTGAATTGCTTACCTGAAAGTTATTTTGATAAATTTATTTCCTAAAAAAATGATATTATAATGATTAGAGCGCTTTCCAATATAAAACTATTGCTCTGATTTATGTGATAAATTAGATTTTAAAAGGCTACTACTGATATTGACAAAATTTTAAAAAAGTAATCTACTAAAAACCTTTGCTCTCCTGAAATTGTTCTAATATCTTAAAAAAAAAAAGGACTAAAATATTTTAGTCAAGAGTATATTTTTGAGATTAGACTGTTATAATTTTATCATTTTTGTTCTTTTGACTGATCTCTTAAGTTTAAATTCTCCTTTAAAAATCACGATGACAAAAGCAGAAATGAATTTCAAAGAACCCCAATGTCATTTTTAGCTAAAATAATAATTTACTCGAATTTAACAAAGTTGTTTAAATGTTCAAAATATTATTAGGCATATCAGTTAAAGAATTCAAATCAATCTTGAAAGTGCTAAGCTTATGAGATTTGCAAAATTAACGTTGTAATTACTGTGTGTCACACAACACAGTGCTGATAGGCATTTTCCAACTGAATGAAGCTCAATTTAAGCAATGAAGACTATGCGCAGCAGAATATCAGTTGGTAATTTTGGCATCACCAAACCTTACTTGTAAGCATATCAGAAAATAAATACTAAATTTTTGCATAAAATCCGTAAAATCCATTGTTATTTGATTTTTCTATTCCACTGAAATATCTACAGTAATCATATAACAAAATAATTATACCTCAATAGGACTATGCTTTAACTATTGTTTATTTAATTCTGTAATAAACTTGAAGCAAACAAAATATTATAAATTTAAATTATATACTTTATTTTGTGATTTTTAATACATTTAAAATGGTCATTGAAAAATTCATTTTTCTATATTACTGTGCAATGCTACTTATCTGCAAAATGTCATAATTAAAAAGCTATTTTCCTTTTTATAATTCTGATTTCTAATCTCATAACCCTGCATAGTTAAATGGGACATCTAATGGTACAACATGAAAATAATACAAATTTTAAAATTTAGTCTTGCAGTGAAGTTCAAATTGGGTTACTGGTATGAAATAAGGTGATTCAACATTATTCTAAATAATCTTGATTTATTTTACCTTGTTTTATTTTAAATGTTTTGAAATAAACTGTAAAGAAAGAGTTCTCCTTCACATAGTCTCATTATCCATTTCTTCCCTAATCATCTAGTTGGACTTTATATTTTAATAATGGTTATTAACATAGATAACATCTTTAAGTAACCTTAATTAAAGTTTTTTATATGAGTGCTGTAGATGTTTTATGTGAGCTTCAAAAATATAGTCAGATATCACGAGGATTCAAATATTGATAGACAGTCATGATGAGAACACCCATAAATAATGTCATCAGTCTATCCTATCCACATCAGAAAAATGCAAGTCGAACTTTCTTTCACTAAAAGCTCAGGACATTTCTGGAATAGATTAATATTTCTGTGATTCAAAAAGACTTCAAATATCCTGAATAAAGCTTAAATTATTTAGCTCTTTTCCATTACTCTTTGGAATTTATAAGCCTAAACTTTCATAATTGGTATAATAATGATTAGAGTTGCGTGGTTCATAATTGGGAAGGCATAAGGTGAAAGTAGGGATGTACTGTGATTTTTCACGAGCTAAAAAATGTCTCATTTCTTAGGTAACAGTGACTGCTGAAATACAATGTTCTCAACACTAGACTCTACAACGTCAAAGACAAGTATACAGAGAAAAATTGTATTTAAAAGGGGAGAGAAAGATCATGACCATTATTTGTTATATGTTTGTGATCATACACGTGACTTCCCTGCATGTTCTCCTTACCTCTTCTAAATGAAACTGATCTTGAAATATGCATTCCACTAGGCAATAATTACCTTTAGGGATATTTTCTTTAGCAAACACTGTTATGCAACCAATAGTATGAAATATAAAATTAATTTTAAAACATTCTTCTGTTTTCTGAATTCCTTCTACATTTCTGAATAAGCTCTAACGGATGCAAAGTTGCAAAAAAATGTTCTTCAAAATAGATTTGTGCAAAAACCGAAACTGATTTATCTACTTAAAGGATTTTTTTTTTTTATTAGTTAAGGATTAAAATGTGTTGCTCTGGGTGACTCCCTTCAGGACTACTAATAGGACCCAGAGTCAGAAAGACTTCTACAAAGTCAGAAACATGGTTTAAGGAGTAGGACTTACTGAGATAGGGGAAAAAATCACAAATGCAGAATCAGCAAGACAGAGTCACATAGTTTCTCAGTCTATACATCATTCAGCGGACTGGTGTGCCAGGGCGAGAGTCACAGTAGTAGTTGGCTGTTGTTTGATCCCAGTAAAGAAATCCCACATTGCTCTGTGAGCCTCCTTAGAATGTGAAAAATAAATGGCCCACACAGCTGCTTGGTGCCACCCAGGCTGGAGTGCCTGCCATTTTCAGGAATTGCATGAAATCCAGCTATACTGCATCAGGAATTGGAGCCTGTGGTGCCTGTAGAAGGTCCCAGCCCTGTCCATCCTAGTGCTACTGCCGAAGGTAGTGAACTACAGCTGAAAAAATGTCATGTTGTCCAGACCATCCAGAGTCACTTTTAGTCAATTCTGTTCTCGGGATAATAGTTTTCCTTATCTGACTGAGTAATCCAATGACTATATAGTAAATTGGCACCTCCAGAGCCATTTCCTATGACTGCTTTGGTTAAAAGATTATGGTTCAAACCTGAAAAAGAAAGAAAAAAAGTAGATGGTTCATAGTAGTATCATCCTACTTTTATACACACTACCACTCCCGCGTCAGTCAGCATTTAATCTGGTTCCCACGGTGGTGCCATTGGTGCTACAAACCTTTCTTAGATGACATATCCTCCTGTTTTAGCATATAGCTTCAGCTTTTACTCTGCTTTTTGACTTCCCCAGGACAAGAGACCCATTGGCTCTCCATGCACTAACTGGTCCATGCAGGAAACTGAGGCAGGCTGAAGAGAACAAATGATTCTCCTTGTGCCTGGTCATATTAATTATGCCATGGCTGCCTGGAACTAATCTTCTCAAAAGTCTCCTACCTAAGACCCAAGTCAGGGGTGGTGTAAGGACTTTTCATCCTTTCTAGAATCTCTTCTCTTCTGAGAAATAGCCAAGCATTGTATCTTTTGCCTTTCTTGTCTTTTCCCTCATGCCTTTCGTAGTCTCATAAGCCTCGAGCACTTTTCTTCAAAATGTTTTCATGAAACTCTAATATTTTGTGTGTACTACAAAAAGAAAAACAAAGTTAGGAAGGAAAGCTCAAAGTTGACTTATTTTTCCATGACTTATTTTTCCATGTATTTTCAAGTCAAATACATATTTGTTAGCCTACCAAAAGAACTAAAAAAAAAATCCAGTCTTGTATAAGCATTTTAAATTGAAAATAAATGAAGACCTAAGAGTTCAAATTCCTCAGAGAAGTAAGAGATAGTATAGAAATTACATCTTTTGGACTACAGGCCCAATACTGTAACCTGTCTCTTAAAAAAATTCTAAGTTCCTGTTGACTATGTACATTCCCAGGGTAGTGAACTTTTGGAAAATATTTTTACGTGAACTTTCAGCTAAACACATTCACTACATGGGTAAGTAAATGTTTAAAAATGCTTAAAGAATTCTATGCAATGTCCCTGCACAGCATTATCCGGTCTATGTTTTAGAAAACAGAAAAACAAACAAACAATGTCACACTAAGTAACCAAGACAATGGAAAAATGGAAGATCCATGGACACCAAAGGAACCCATTTTATTCTGTCGAGAAATCAAAACTCCAGAGCATTCTCTGGCATGGGAGGCTTTAATGTGTTCACCATGTTAGGGAAATAAATAATAAAAAAATATGTTCCTACGCATAAAATCAAAGACAGATAAGACTCAGCATTGAGTGCAAAATACTAAAATACTAAAAAGAACATGCTGTTGCTAATACATGTTTTTTTACCCTATCTTTAGGGTCCCATGAAGCATTCATATACCCACATTTGAGAAATGATGTATCACACATTTTAAGAACTCTGATAAATAAAGGAAAAGTAAGATGCATAAATATAAAATCAGCAATAAAGCACACATTGCACATTTTCACCACTTGAGAAGACTTTCTGGTTTCACTGTTCAACATATTCATAATTCTCTTATTACTACTAAGATCCATTTAAATCCATAATTGTCTCATTTGAGCTCAGCATGGTTACCGTTTAAAAGCTTTTTTTTTAAAGGTGTCCATACTGCTCTAGTGCATAATAAGCTGTTTGCAATCTTGTGATAACATGATGAGACCTTCACTTGAGCCTGAAATGATTGCATCTTAGCACAGTATGAATGCTGTATTGATGCTTTGTTTTTCATGCTTTGAAAAGAAGAAACAATAAATTAAGATAGCAATTGAAGTCTGATATATTATTTCAGATTTCAAACCACGGGTGTTCTATGTGCCTTAAATACCAAGTGTTCACTGAAAGTTTATATCATGTGGCTGAAGAATGATGTCATTAGAACATGGCTTTCGTTGAGAAATTATAGTTATTTATGATGGTATAAAACCAAATAAACAATTTTGGTTTTACTTATTTGGTTTTATCTTAAGTAACTTACTGGTAATTCACTTAATTGTGTTTGAAATGTTAACTGTAGTTCCAGAGTATTTTAAATTCACCATTTTTGTAGAATTTAAAACAGAACATAATTAAAATATATAGCCAACTATAAATAAAATAAAGCAACTGTTTTGTGTTCACATATATATATATATATATAACTATTGATACATATTGTTATACGTTATGAACCTATATTTTAAGTTATTTTAGTTTTTCAGTAGAATATTATTTTTAAGTTATTAAATCCCTTAAAATCTATTTCACTTTTATCAGTGACAGAAAATTTTATTTTCTGTACAATTACTCTTTGGAGGATGAAACATGAGTAATGCAAAAATATGTATTTCTTCACTGCTTGGATGAGATTAACCTCTAATTCTGTGGTTGGCTTGTTACTTGAATACATATTTTTTAGAACAGGAATCTCTAAAGTAACTGAATAACACTGCTTTGGTTCAGGATCGTGTAAAGAGTCATATAAAGAAAAATCTAGAGTTCATTATTTAATACAATTATTTTATATCACTTAATTGTAAATAAATATCTATTTAGGAAACTTTCTTGATTCGGTGGATGACTAAGGAGATAAAAATCATCTGAGAAGACTTATTCAAACCAAAAGGCTGCTTCGGGAAAGCTTTATTTGTAATTCTCACATAAGAACATAATATAAAAAGGGACTTTCAAAATATAAACTTTATGCTGTATACATGCAAAAGTTTTAGCTTATCAAAGTGAAACTACTTGATCTTCTGTTTTAAAATACACTATTCAACATATTCAGTAAGTTTGGCATCAACTGTATACTGCCTAAAAATGTATTTATTTTTCTCCTTTAATTTCATTATATTTACATTTTAATAACTCATAATTCACTTCTCTTTCCTACTCTTTATTTTATTCAGGAGTTAGTACCTATAAGTAAATTCTGTTTATGAGACATGTAAAGTTATAAGGGAATCTGATTATATTAGAAAATACTAATAGTTCTAAATTACAAATAATGAAGATTTAAAAAAAATTAGAAATAGTATGGGGATACATTTTGAAAGCAATTTATATCCAGAACTTCTGATGACTTAGGATGTGTAAAGTGGAAGGAATATTTTTATGTATTTTAACAGAAAAAAAATGTAGATAAATAGTGGTGAGCCATTCCAAATTTTTCTTTTTTTTTCAAAATGTTGCTATTAATAAATGCAACATTGTAGGACTGTTGAAAATTATTGAACAGGACCAGGTACATTTTCACTCAATGTATAAATAAAAGTTTATATTCATTTAAATTTTCTTTGCAATTTCAAAAATGTTTGCACAGGTCTTCATTCCCAATAGAGATCATTTTGATTAAGTAATTGTTTGACATTAATACTAGAAGTATACAAATTTTACCTTTTCAAATATGTAACTTGTGCTGTAACTTAAAAGCAATAGAAGGATAAGGTGTTCAGTAAACATTCTGTCTTTCAAAATAGATTGGTAGCAAAAAAGAAAGATTTTACTATGTAATGGATGATTATATTTTATCAGGAGGCTTTTCAATCATGCTTTCATTAAAATCTATTGAGAATATAAAACAACTATAAACACCATTATTTCTGAAAACAGCACTAACCCTCAAACTAATAATATGTTATAAGCATGAAGAGCCTATTTGCAGATATCACTTGAAGTTTTTAAAAGAAAGTGAAAGTAAATACAAAATCAAAATTTCAGCTACCCGTAAAATTTTTTGTTCCACCACCTTGTATTTAGACCTACTGTTATTTTTATATGAGAGCAGCTCTTATAATTTATGATTAATATTTAAAGTGAAATATGAGTCACTAAATTCTTTGACTCATAAAAAGCTAAGGCCTTTTTTAAATAAATTTTGAGAATGATTTATATTTTTAAAAGATATATTTGCAACAGTTTGGATAGTGATATTTTCCAAGTGACATCACAAATAAAATAAGATCATTTTAACTACATGCCTCATTATGCAGTTTAATTTTAATTTTAATCCATGGTTAGTGTGAATTTCTTTAATGTGCTGCATACAGGATTAGACCTTATACCACGCACCAGATGTAAAATAGCATTTTCCCTCAATAAATCATAGTTTATATGCACATTTTATTTCCTGATTAATGGAGTACCAAAGTCACTTTGCATAATTTCTGCATAATATCTACAATTGTATTATTAAAATTTAGCTTAATTTAATTCCATTTTATGGTTAAAAAAGTACAATTCGGTATACCAATGGGAATCAATAAAACTACAGATATTCCTTAAGGAAATTTTTAGAAGGAATGGAACTACATAAAGTCATACGAAAACATAACATTATTATATTTAAATTGAGAAGTAAATCCCTTCTTTGTTGATATTAGAGTGTATAAATACATTGATAAACCACTTTTTTCCCATTAAAAAGGGGAATGCCTCCTCCTTTTAGGCTTTAACTGTTGCTCTCGAAACTGTGCTTTACTTTTTGATATCTCACAGTTCCCAAAATAGCATCTAGTTACTCAATATCCATGCTTGGAACAGGTGATAATTTTCTTCTTAAAATATGTCAAATGAAGAATATTAACTTTGAATTAGAATAAACCTTTGTAAGCAACTATTTCCAGCCTTAGAGCTTTATTTTGTATAAATTTTAAGAATAACAACTTCATAAAATATATTTTAAATAAAAATCACTGAATCCATTTTTATGAGCATGCAATATATCAGTGATAAATTATTAACTATAATGTGTGTCATAATATCAATTTTTGGGAAAAAACATTGTCTAAATATGCTTTCTTTCATTAAGTATATTTGCATTTTTAAAAGTTAAATAATTGTCAACTTAAAATTATTTAAATATATGAGAAAGCTATTAAAAAGTTTCTGCTGCCTGATAGATAAGAAATAATAAAATTAAAGTGAGCCAACAGCTCAAAATTGATTTCTTTCAGATTTTAACATTCCCTGTGTTTGAGAATATTGAAACTAAATAACAACCCAAGTTATTTTGTCACTGTTATTGGTTTATTTCAAAAGGAAAAAAATCAAGTAATGTTCTGAGTCCCATATTACTTGATCTCTGTTTAACATTCGGCACTGTTGACCATTTTCTCCAGCTCGAAATTCTTAATTCCTTTGAGCTCCTACTGTTATTACATAACATCATATATAATGTTATTTCCTACCCTGATCCCTAACTCCTCCTTTTCGGTGTTTTGTGCCTCTTCTCAAACCTTAAATGGTATCTTTTAACATTCTAGTTTCCCATTCCTTGTAGTTTACTGCTCCTGCCTGACACTCTTTAGTTTCTATACCAAGCCTGATATCTCACAACTCAAATGAACGTAGCAGAGTCTTGCCTGATAATGAACAACTTCTTAAAATGTATATGGAACATGTACACAATATCTTAAGTTAACTCAATATAATTCTCCTCAAACCTTTGCCTTATTTTATATTATCTGCCTCGATTAAGAAAACAGCACTGGATGGGTTACTGAAGACACTCACTACAAAAATTAATTATAAAATCACTTTTTAAATACTTGCATTCAGTCGTATACTCGTCTTGTTTCCACTCTCTTAACATTTTTCACATCTGCCCTCTTCATCTTTAGGACTACTGCTTTTTACTTATCTTGACTTCTGCTTTTAATAAAACAAAAACATACTAATACAACTTTGGGATAAAAATGCTTGCTACACTGAGTAAAAATGTATTGATCCTATGGCCCAGGCAGTGTTCCAATTGCTTTATAAGAAAGTGTCCGTGAGTTGGGTTTTATTACCCTCTTTCACAGATGAGGAAACTGTGAGGCTAAGAGATTAGGTAACCTGCTTGTGGTCACTCACATAACATAATGGCAGAGCTGAGATGAGAAATGAGTCCGGGGTTCTAGTCCTGAACTTTTGAAACTTCCTCTAGATTATCTGTCATTTTATTTATTTTATTTTATTTTATTTTATTTTATTTTATTTTATTTTATTTTTTTATTTTATTTATTTTATTTTATTTTTTTGTTTTTTAAGATTTACTTATTATTTATTTGAGAGAGAGGGTGTGCACAGGCAGGAGGCAGGTCACAGAGAAAGGGAGAGAGGGAATCTCAAGCAGACTCTCACTGAGCCTGGAGCCAGATGTGAGATTTGATGTCCTGAGATCATGACCTGGATCCAAACCAAGAGTCGATGCATAACCACCTGAGCCACCAAAGCACCCCTAATTATCAGTCATTTTAAAATCCCAATTGTTTAATTTAAAAAACTTCCATAATTCAGTGGCTCCCTCTAGCTCATACACAATCTGATAATATTCTCACTTGAGGCGTTCATCTCAGGCGTGTCACCCCCATATATGTAACATTTTTACTGTCACCATATATTTATATTTGTTATATTTTCTTCTGGAATATTATACACTCGTTCTTCATTCCTATATGTTCTTGAACCATTCTCTATTTAGAATCCTGTCTAATGATTTCCTAGTCTGTGAATTCATCTTGAACTAGAGCATGTTTTATCAAGTTTTTATTTTGCTCTCACTTATATCATCACTCTTATAGCAGTGGATTTCTGTCATTTACATACCTTTGATTGTTTCTTGGCCTTTTGGCTAAGATCAAGTGTACGTACCTTTATGATTCATCTATAATATGGGGCAGGAAATGTGATTTTCTATTTTTTGCTCTAGTATACTATAACCATTTAATATATTTGCTAAATGAGTTCCAGTCTTCTAAATTATAATTTATTTTCCAGCAATAGAACTGGCACCACTGTAAAATGAGATTACTTATAGTTACTGTATATCTTATATTTTAATCACAATATAATCTTAAATTGAGAGAACAAAGATCTCTAGGTAAAAGAATTGGAAGCAGCAAGTTGAGGGGACCTACCCATCATACAATGAATATAAGGAATCTCTCGTCTGACATATTATTTGCTGTGTGTATGCATGGCCTATTTATATTACTTTATTATTGTCATTTTGGGTGATATGACTTTGTTTTTAACCTGTAAAATAACAATGACATGCTCTTGCTATGTGATTAAAACAATGGTCTTCCCATCCTTCAGTAAATTACCAGGACTTCATCACTTCAGCCAACAAAGTTTAGATATAGTTTCTTAAAAAGTGTACATTTTCATATACAATACCATTTGACACAATTGGCAGTTTTATATAGTAAATATCTCAGTTTCATAAAATCCTAAACTAAGAGTCAGGGTCCCAAAACGGAACTGATGAGCTCATTGTCATTAAATGAATCAATATAGAAATGCAAAAATTTAATATTAAATAGAAACTAATTTTTTCCACTTAAGTTTTAACAGAATCATTATGACATTAGTGCTTTTGTCCTCTATCATGTCAGATAGTTATATAATAGGCATTAACCAGCTAGAAACTAGTTTGTATTTTACCATAAATAAATATTAAAATAAACAATTGAAAAAATATTTCAAGATAGACAATTGATCAAAGGGATCGTTTGGATATTGTGCTAAACTGCTTTTACAGTTCAGCTTTATTGCAGGTCTGAAAGACTAAGGCAATCGTCCTCACTGTTTCATTAATTTTGTAACTTACTTAAATAAAGTAAGTATTATAATACTTACTTTAAAAAATGGGTTTTTGGGGATCCCTGGGTGGCTCAGTGGTTTAGTGCCTGCCTCTGGCCCAGGGCGTGATCCTGGAGTCCCGGGATCAAGTCCCACTTCAGGCTCCCTGCATAGAGCCTGCTTCTCCCTCTGCCTGTGTCTCTACCTCTCTCTCTGTGTCTCTCATGAATAAATAAATAAATAAAATCTTTTAAAAAAGGGGGGGGTTTGCTTTCTTAATGTTTTGGTTATTAAATGATTCACAACAAACATTTTGAATTAAAATTGCAAACTCTTTACTATGTTTCATAATTTTACGGCTCAGGAAATTGACCAGAGCTCAGTTGGACAATTATGTTTCTGGTAGCAAAAGCTGAATTCACTCTGGTATTCAGCTGGGTTCTGGTCGGGTCTGGAGGGTCAAAGACAAATAGCTGGATAGTTAAGCTGAGCTGGAACCCTCTCTTGCTCAGTGTGATCTCTCAGCCTCTCCATGTATTCTCTCCAGGATCCTATAAAAGCCTTTCAGGGATTTGAGTGAATATTCCAAGAGGCCCAGGTCACAACTGTAGGATTCTAGTCACCAACGGTCAGAAGCCCTAGAACATTTTACCAACCTTATTCAGTTGGTCAGGTCAAGTCCTTAGTGAAGACCTGATTCAAAAGAAAGGAGGGGATAGACCCTACGTCTTGATGGAGAAATGAAGTCCATGTTTAAGAAGAGAAGAAAACCGATGGCAAACTTCTTGGGAAGATGTTACCATAGGCAGCTACTCATAGTAATAAATCTATAAGAACCACAACCCAAACACTCCAAGATTCCACTAACACTTTCCTATTGTATTATTTTTTTGTTAAACATATGCATATTTTACCCATTTTAATATACTTATATACATATTATATTATTTCCTTTAATAGAAAATTTCTCACAGAGAAAGTTATTCTCATTTTCTTCTAAAGAATGTACTTAAAATTTTAAGTTAATTTCTACTTGCTTCTAAACCACAGTCATTATAATCTGATATATTTCCATTCTCCATCTCTTTGGGACACAGATGGCTCAAGTTTCAGGGACAAATTTTTTGATTTTTTCATAAATATATGTGAGAAAATTTGGAATTAAGTCTGGAACAGCAAAAATAACTGTTATTTTTTTTTCCTTCCTATCATGTACTAAGTCCAAAACTATTTTTGGCCACTGAGAATATTTTGAGGATGGATTTAACATCAGTGGAGTAGCTTCCTAAAACTCCTCTTTCTTAGGTTTTTCAAAATATGTTCTTTTCCAAAGTGTTAGATTCCATTTGCTCCTAAGCTTTGGTCCTATGTTTTCCAATATTTTCACCTACAGGTCCTAGAATTTTCTTTGGTTGGTATCATTCCAGGCAAACATCACTTTACAGTTAACATGATTTAACAGGTGATACAAAATACTGACTGGTTAATTTCAATATATTTCATCATCAATAAATTACATGTATGGAACAATGGCATACCATAAACAATTAACTTTAGAGTACACTGACATTGCACCCTGGAGTAATTCAGAAATCCACCATATACTAATTTTGGACATTTTACTTCAAGCACTAGGATCTTTAATTGTGTTGGAATAATGCTACCTTCCACATGATTATCTTAATGAAAATACTTAATACAATAAATGTCCATTATATCAATGCATGCCCTGAATAAATCCAACTTAACCAATATACTATTTCTTCTTAAAATTTAACCTAGTCTGAATTCAAAATGCAAAATTTTGGGGAGGCTTGGGTGGCTCAGTGGTTGGGCATCTGTCTTTGGCTCAGGGCATGATCCTGGGGTCCTGGGATCGAGTCCCACATTGGGCTCCTTGCATGGAGCCTGCTTCTCCTTTGCCTGTGTCTCTGCCTCTCTCTCTCTGTGTCTCTCATGAATGAATAAACAAAATCTTTAAAAATGCAAATTTTTGGTTAGGATTTTCACATCCCTGCTTCTGAGTGAAAATATCCTTGTCTGATTTGGTAGTAAGTTTATATAAGCCTCACATAAAAGGATGGGAGCTGTTCTCTTCAACTGCCTATATAATATTGAAATTTTTCACATATATGTAGTATAAGTTGATGGAATCCCTTCTTTGCCCAAGGTTTTATCTGTAGGTTTTTATCTATTTTTTAATGATTATTTGAATTTTTAGGCTTCTTATATTGCAGTTTCCATCTCATTGAGACATTTTAAAGGAAATTATGCAAGTATTTAATTTAATATTTAAAATTGTTCAAAATTACTTAATTAAAATATTTCAAAGGATTATATTTTTACTGTGAAACTATTCATATACACATGAAAGGAAATAAAAATAATCATCATTTAAAGATTAATAATAGGGCAGCACAGGTGGCTCAGTGGTTTAGCGCCACGTTCAGCCTGATCCCATGGTCCAGGGATAGAGTCCCACGTCAAGCCCCCTGCATGGAGCTGCTTCTCTGTCTGCCTGTGTCTCTGCCTCTGTCTCTCTGTATCTTTCATGAATAAATAAATAAAATATTTAAAAAAATATTAATAGTAAACAGAGTCTCATCATTCAATTAAAAAAAAAAGAGCATTGCCAAAATCTCTGAAGCTTCTTTTCTACCCTACCTTATTCTCATCTTCTTCTCCCTTCAAAAGTACAGTTACATAAATTCAGAGATATATATCACACCTCATTTTATTTTACAATATTAATTCATATGTAGGTAACCATATAAATAAAAAATTATTTAGGTTTTCCCATTGATATAAATGGGATTACAGTGTGTGTGATGCTGATGATATCATATGACATTATTTTTGAGAAGATTAAAAAAAAAGAAATTATTTTTGATTATGTGATAGGAAGATTGACACTCTGAAGATGTCCACAGGCTAATCTCTGGAACTCGAAAATACAATATGCTACCGGGAAAATGGGACTTTGCAGATGTAATTAAGTCTGGGATCTTAAAATAGAGAGATTACCGGATTATTTGGGTGAGCCCAGTGGAATTCTAATAGCCCTTAAAAACTGAGAATTTTCTCTGATGAGAGTCAGAAAGATGTGAAAGTAGAATTCAGAGATTATAAGCAAGAGAAGGAATCTGTGCACTGTTGCTGGTTTGAAAATGTAAGGGGCTATGTGAAAAGCATAAAAAGGGAAAAAAATTCTATCAATGAGTCCGGAGGAGCCTGAGGGGCTCAGACAGCTGAATGACTGACTCTTGATTTTGGCTCAGGTCATGATCTCAAGGTTGTGAGACTGAGCTTCATGTCAGGGTTTACATTCTCTCTCTCTCTCTCTCTCTCTCTCTCTCTCTCTCTCTCTCTCCTTCTCCCCCCCCCCCAATAAAACAAACAAATAAACAAACAACTAAGAAAAACCAACCAGTCATCCTGGAAACTGATTCTGAGCTTCAGATGAGAATTACAGCCCTAGCATCATCCTAATTTAAGCCCAGTGAAACTATGTGTACCCAGTTGAGCCTCCTTGGCTTCTGACCTAGAGAAATTATGAGATAAAAAATGGGTGTTAATTTAAGCCAAAAAGTTGTGATGATTGTTAATGGTATAATAGAAAATTAATGCGGATTGATTAATGGTGATTTGTATTTCTGTGTGTAATTAATTTTAGCAAATGATACTTCATTTTTGGACAATTCTAATTATTTATCCATCCCACTGTTAGTGGACATGTGCACTCCTTCCATTTACTTGCCATTAGAAATATTGCATATATAAGTATTCGCACATTTATCACTTATATATGAAATGTTGCTCTAGGATATAGAGAAGGAAGGAGCTAGTGGATTGTAGATTTTTGCCTTTATTTTACTTCATATAATTCCTATTGTTTTCTTTTTTTTAAGTGATGTAAGATTTTACACTCCTGTCTCTATACCAGTAAGCTTGCTTATTGCTTTGCATCTTCTCTACAACGGAAAGCATCTTAACTTCAGTTATTTTGTGACTCTGATGTCTACGTAATGATGTTTTGTTATGATTTGCTTGACTACTGGTCAAGCTAAGAGATTTCCTAGGAAATGCTTCCTTTTTTTCCTGTTTTCTTTTTGATATTTATTTATTCATGAGACACAGAGAGAGAGAGAGAGGCAGAGACAAGGGACAGAGAGGAGCCGGCTCCCTGTGGGAACCTGATGCTGGACTGGATCCAGATTCCAGGATTACGCCCTGAGCCAAAGGCAGAAGCTCAACCACAGAGCCACCTAGACGTCCCTGGGAAATGCTTCCATACACAATTTCTACCCTCCTCTTTTTTTAAAAAACTAATAATTAATAATAATAATTTAAAAAATATTTCTCAATGATTTGTATGTGTTCCTGAATATTTTGAATTACAAAACTTTTTTTTAGCTATTACTATTTTCTCCTAGTTTCTGGTTTGTCTTTTGCTCTCTTTATGAGATATTTAATAAACAAAAAAACATATTTATTTTAACATAATAAAATGTATTTATGTCTTTCCTTGTAGTTACCACATGCCTTGCTGCAGAGGGATTATCTGTATCTTAAAGTCATATACTCTTTAATATGTTTTTTCAAAAGATTTAAAATTTGCTTCATAGCTAATACATTGATGTATTTAGATATGAACAATTTTGTGAAGCCAAGATCAATTTTCATTGCTTTTTAAATATATTTATTTATTTATGAGACACAGAGAAGAGAGAGAGAGGCAGAGACACAGGCAGAGGGAGAAGCAGGCCCCATGCAGGGAGCCTGATGTGGGACTCGATCCCGGGACTCCAGGATCACACCCTGGGCTGAAGGCAGATGCCCAACCCCTGAGCCACCCTTTTATTTTATAAATAAAAGTCTCAATAATATATCTACAATTTTCAACTATTTCCATTAGAGTTGGCATTGTAAAATATCAAGTTTCCATAGCTGTGTGTCTTATTCATATCAATTACTCCTGTTCGTCTATCACTGCAACAATACACTTTTATTTATATTTTATTTATATTTGTATTGATATCTGGTACCGCAAGTCCTTATACTTTAGTTCTTCAAGCGTATTTTAATTATTCTTATAACTTCACTCATCCACACACATTTCAAAATGTGTTGTTAATCTCAAGGAAAATTTCTACTGGCATTTATCCACCTTATTTTGATTGCTATCAATTGTTTCAGTAAATATGGTGTATTTGCAATATCGAGTCTTCCTTTCCGTAATCGCAGTATGTCCTTTCTAAATAAAATTACTATTTACATTTTAATGCAATCATGTTCCAAGTACTATATTCTCATTGCACATTTTCAAAAAATTTACCATGGTCGCACATTATCTTTATTGTCCTTTTCAGTGGTCTTAAAGAACTTACCAGGTGTTTAAAGATTTATTTTCTCCCCATTTTCCTTGTGCATCTCAGAACTTCCTCCTTAGATCACTTTCTATGTATTTGAAGTATACCCTAGAAGTTAACTTAGTGAGATGCTGTTATCGGAGCATCCTCTGCCGTTTGACCTATTTTTGAATGATAATTTACCGGAAATAAAGTCCCTTTCACACATCATTTTGAAGATACTTGTCTTGTGTGTTTGAATGCTGCTGCTCAGCTGGCTGGTGTCAGGAAAAGTGATGCTTCTTTGTAATCATCTGTCCTTTCTATCCGGCTCCTTTTAAAATGCTTTCTCTTTTGTGTTCAGAAATTTTTCTAGGTTGTATAAAGTTATGCCTTTCTCGGGGCTATCCTGGTAAAATAACTCTCCAGAGGGAACCCCTGACTCGTAGTCATGCTTCCTGATTTCCACTGTGTAAACATTTCCCCTGTGGCCAATTCAAGTTACCAATATCTCAAACAATGGCTTGCAAATTGCTGAATATTTAACAAATGACCCTTAAGGGACAATATAAACTGGCTTCAGCAAACCATCGCTTTTCTTTAGCTTCCCGTATGAGGCCGTTTACTTACTGAACCTGAGACTTCAGGAATTAGATCAATTTTGGAAAATCCTTAATATTTCTTTGCATCTTTATCTCCGTACCATCCTGGAACTTTAATTAGAGACCTTTCCATTCGCTCCTCCAAATTTCCCATTCTCCTCCCTTTTGTGAATCTTCTCTCTATGCTGCATGTTGAATAATACATTTAGAAATGTCTTTCTCTTAAGTAAATCTATTTTTAACTACAATCTGCTGAATTGCCTCTCCGTTTACTATTATTATTTATTTTATTTTTAATTTAAAGCTTCAATTGGCCTTATATATATTTTTTACAAATACACCTCCCCTTTTTTGTATTCTTGTAATTTATATTTGTTTATATTTTCCAACGTTTTGTATTAATATATTTTTAAGTCTACCTGTTTTATGTATTATCTGATAGTTCTGGTATCTGTACATCTTCATGTTTTATTCTGTTGTTTGGTAGTCTATCAGCCTGTACTTGTGAAGCTTGTTTCTTTTTTGATGGAGGTTTCATGTTTGCCCAATCTTGTGGGAATCTTGAAGAATATGGGATGCCAGTGTGTTTTTCCACAGAAAATTTGTATTTGTTTTTATCATACCCTCTACAGCAAATCATCTCTTGTTTCTTTGGTCTTTGGCTTCCTATATACATCAAGAAAATTCAAATATACCCACGTGAGGGCAGGCAGGGACCCACAAATTCTTAAGGGAAGTTATTGACCTTCACAAGTTTTAGGCCTACGATACACAAGTTATCTTGCAGAGTTCTTTTGTCAATATATTTTTCTCTTATTCATTTTTTCATTTAGATTGTAGTCTCCCAGTATTGCTTTTGTTGTTGTTGTTGTTGTTAACATTCACTATTACAACACTCCAACTGATGATAACTAACCATTTCATCCAATAAGCCATTAAAAAATCCAAGGTTCCATTTCCTGACAGCAGGAGAAATCTGCAGGATAAACTTTGTGTTTGGCTTAAGTGTTTTGTTCGAATTATTTTTAGCCCTTTCTTCATTTTTCTCTTGGTTTATTATTCTTGCTTTATTATGAACACAGAAATATAAAACTGTACGTTACATCATGTTCAGCATTTCTAAGTATTTATAATAGGAGAGTCTTCAGAATATTGAATCTGATATGTTGCCAAGAGTAGAAGTAATAATATGTTTTTAAATGCAAATAAATGACTGCTAGAGTGAATTAGAAAATTACTCAAATAATAACCGTCACTGAGCGATGTGTAGGACAGTGCGCATTCTTTATTAAAAAAGGTAGAAATATGGGATCCCTGGATGGCTCAGTGGTTTAGCACCTGCCTTCGGCCCAGGATGTGGTCCTGGAGTCCCAGGATCAAGTCCCACGTCAGGCTCCCTGCATGAAGCCTGCTTCTCTCTCTGCCTATGTCTCTGCCTCTCTCTGTCTCTGTGTCTCTCATGAATAAATAAATAAAACCTTAAAAAAATGTAGAAATAGTTCACTGCTGCTGATCCTTCCTTTTCCATTATCTATTTATTAGGGTACATTTACAAATTTGGTAGATCTCTTGCATTTAGGTTACAATTGTTTATTTAGTAAAAAAAAAAAAAATCCAAATTATTTTGCATGTCAAGATTGTGTTTTGGATGGCTTCATAAGAGGCCAATGTTTAGTACTGACAATATATAAAGATACAAAGAAGTTTAAGGTAGGACAACATATAAGTGCATCCATTTTTAATTCAGGGACGGAAGGTCAAATTTATAAAACAGTTTGCATTCATGTATATGTACCATCTTGATAAAATGTATTTTTTAAAAACATGGTGTATTGCTCTAAAATTTCCTCTACTTCAAGAGGTGGAATTTGTTATTTTCAGTTATGGGAAATCTTATATTTTAGTTTTTCTACTCTTTTGGTTGACTCCAAAAAACAACACTTGGTAGAATAAAGATAATAGCATTTTATATTTAAATGAATTTTATTTTATGAAACTAACAGCATTTATTGGCATTAGACTAGAGAGCAGAGTTTGACATAAAAATCTAATTTTGTATTTGTTATTAACCTGATATATATCTTGATATCAACATTCAGAAAGGTAATCTAGTGAGAATAAAGCAGTTTTTGTAGTCTGTTTTTTAATGATCTTTTATTTCCTCACCAGATACACAGAGGTTAGACAGTATATTACTGTGGAAATGAACTGAATTTATACTGAGCTATTTATTAATGCCTCTTAAAGATAATCTAATGCTATTTGAAAGTGGAGTAAAAAAAAGACAAATTAAGTTCTAGGTCCTCAAATTATTGCCATAGATTGTATGACATTTTCAAAATCAAGACACTCATGCAAAAACTAAGTACCTTGTTATATTCACTTTTGCTAATGGTTAAATGTTTATATGTTTTAAATCCAGATTGCAAATATGCATAAAGCATTTCTCTAGCCAGAACACAGAACACAGAAGTACCATATTGCTGAATTAAAATCATAGATCAGACAACTATAGAAATAATACACTTCAAAATTCTATTGTGAAAATTCCAATGGATTATATTGTATTTTTACTTCTTGGAGTAAAGCACAATGGTCAGATGAGGCCCTCATAATGAAGATTTATAAAACAACAACAACAACAACGAAAAAAAAAAACCTCAATAAATCTTACCCTATTGCCATTTGAATTCCTGATAAAGTTAGAACTTTTTGAAAAGGGACTTTATTTTTGCCAGTTTTATAATCCTTTGGATTTTCTTCTTAAAAACTCTTTTCTAAATTCCATACTAAAATCTATATATTGTAGATATTTATGTTGTCTTTATTAAAGACTTCTCTCCTTCACATTTTTAATGTATTTTGGAGTCACAGTGATTTTAACGGAACTATGGGTATATGACCCTAATCTGGGTCCAGAATATAGCTACATCTTACTTGACTTCATTCCTTAATAAATGGAATTTTACTCCCAATTTTTAAAATTGTTTTCCTATTTAGCTGAAATTTACATTGCATACAATTAACTATTTAAGTTTACAATTTAGTGTATAATGCACAACTTAGTGGCATTTAGTGTTTTTGTGACATTGTGCAACTACTGTCTCTCTAGCTTCAAAACTTTTCACCACCTCACAAAAACACTATACCTATGAGGCAGTCGTTCTTCATCCCTCTCCCCATATCCTGACAATCACTAATCTACTTTATGTCTCTATAGATTTGTCTATTCTGCATATTTCATATAAAATAACCATAAATTCATGGACTTTTTGTATCTGCCTTCTTTCACTTAGCGTAGTGTTTATGAGGCTCACCATCAGTTTATGAGGATTCCTATTTTTCCACATCCTTATCAACATTGTTATATTTGTATTACTATCATTAGTTTTTCTTGTTAGTCTGAAGTCTTATTGTGGTTTTGGTTTGCAATTCTATAACAGTCATCTTTTTTATGTACTTGTCCATATGCACATTTCCTTTGGAGGGTTCTCAAAGTCCTTTGTTCTTCTTTAAAAAAATATTGTATTTGTCTTTTTGGTTGAATTGTGTTCTTTATATATTCTGGGTACTAAACCTTTATCAGATTTTTTTACTGCAAATACATATTTTTTTTTCCTATTCTGTAGGTTATATTTTTACTTTCTTGATAATATCTACTGTAGACTAAATATTGCCCCCTTCCCCCGCAAAAAAAAATTGCGTTGAAACCTAATCTCCAATGAGATGGTATTTGGAGACAGGACCTTTGGGAGAGGATCAGGTAACGACACTAGAATCTCATAATGGGATTAGCATATTTATAAAAGAGCTCAGAGAGTTTCCCTAGCCCCTTCTACCATATGAGGACACAGCAAGAAGATAGCCCTGTATGAAACAAGAAGACTCTCATCAAACATTTAGTTTGTTGGCACCTTGACCTTTGACTTCTCGGCCTCTAGAATTGTGAAAAATAAGTCTATGTTGTTAAAAAGCCATTGTATTTTTTTATAGCAGCCAAGTGGATTAAGATACTATCCTGTAGTGCCCAAGTCTTTAATGTTATGACATCTAATGTGTGTATTTTTTGTTGTTGCATAGGCTTTTAGTGTTCAGTCTAAGAATCCATTGTCAAATTTGAGGCCATGAAATTTTTTTCTTATTATTTTTCTAGATATAAGTTTAGCTCCTATATTAGAGTTGTTGATCTATTTTGAGTGAATCTGTGTATAGAGAATGAGGTAGTGAGTTCAACTTGATTTTATTTGCATGTGCTGATCTTATTGTCAAGCACCATTTGTTACAGAGATTATTATTTTCCCTTATTGAGTGATCCTGGCACATTTTTCTAAATCAAATGGCCATAAATATTTAGGTTTATTTTTAAAACTTTAATTCTATACTATTGGTATCTATCTCTATTCTAATGCTAGTACCACACTGTTCTGTTTACGGTAGCTTTGTAGTAAGCTTTGACATCAAGAGTGTGAGCTTTAACTTTACTTTTTTCCTATTGTCAGAACCCCTTGCAATTCTAAATGTGAAGATCAGCTTTTCTATTTTGTTAAAAAAAAAAAACATTCAAATTTTGATATAATTGCACTGGATGTGCAGATCACCTTCGGGAGTATTACAACCTTAACAATATTAAGTTTTGCAATCCATGAACGTGACATAACTTTCCATCTAAGTATTCTTTAATTTTCTGGGTCTTGGTATACAAGTCTTTCACCTTCTTGGTTAAGTTTATTACTAGGTATTTTATTATTTGGGATATGATTATAACTAAAATTGTTTTCTTAATTTCTTTTAAAGATAGTCCATTGCTTGTGTATAAAAGCACAACTGATCATGAGTTGATGTTTACAAAATTATGTCATTTGTAAATAGAAATAATTTTATTTATTTTTTTCCAATTTGGATGACTTTTCTTTTTCTTGCTTGACTGTTCTAGCTAGGATTTCCAACACAATGTTGAAAAGTAGTGGTAAAAATAGGTATTCTTGACTTGTTCTTGATTACAAGGGAAGTTTTTAAGTTTTCACCATTGTTAGATGTAGGTTTGGCAAAAATGTCTTTTATCATATTAAGGAAGTTCCCTGTATTTCTAGTTTTCTGCGTGTCTTTATCATGAAAAGGCATTGAATTTTATCAAATGTTTATTTTTTCCTGCATCTAATCATGTATTTTTATTCCCTTATCTTATTTATGTGGTTTATTACATTTATTTTCTTAAAAAAATAGTTATTTATTTTAGAGAGAAAGAGAGAGTACAAGCAGGGGGAGGGGCAGAAGGAAAGGCAGAGAAAGAATCCATGCTCAGTGAGGACAGAACCCAATGCAAGGGCTTATTCCCAAGACCCTGGGTTCATAATCCAAGCCAAAATCAAGAGTTGGACACTTAACCAACTGAGCCACCCAGGCATCCCTTGATTATTTTCTTTTATTAATAGTCACCATTCTACTTCTGAAATAAACTTCACTTGATTGAGATGTAAAATGGATTGTTAAATTTGGCTTGCTGGGCATTCATTGGTAATATTTGCAATTACATATATATTCTTAAAGGATATTAGTCTGTAGTTTTATTTTCCTGTGTTATCTTTTGTAGGCTTTGTTATCAAAGCCATGTAAGACTCATAGAATATGTCAGGAAGACGTATTACATAAGATACATAATAATTCATATTACATAAGAATATGTAAGGAATATTCTTATTTTTTCTTTCTTTCTTCTTTCTTTCTTTCTTTCTTTCTTTCTTTCTTTCTTTCTTTCTTCTTCTTTTTCCTTTCTTTAAATAACTTACGTGGTATTGGTTTAATTCTTCTTAAATGTCTGTCAGAATTCACCAGTGAAGCCAACTAGTTGGATGATGTTTGACTACTGATTTAATTTCTTATTATAGGCCTGTTGAGATGATCTGCTTCTTCTTGATTCAGTTTTAATGATTTTTGTGTTTCTAAGAATTTTTCATTTCTTCTATATATCTAATTTGTCAGCATATAATTACTCGAAATATTCTCTGTTACCCCCCTTTTTCTATATGGTCAATATTTTTGCACCAACTTTTATTGCTGATTTTAGTTGTTTGCTTCTTCATTCTTTGTTTTTCTGTGATTTTAAGTAAGTGGCAGAGACTACCCTGAGGGAAGCCCAGACATTACACTTTACTAGTAAAAGAATTTAATGCTTAATATGCTCTCTTAAACATGCTCAAAGAGCTAGAGTTAATTATAGACAAAGAGCTAAAGGAAACCAGGAAAATTATAGGGAATATCAAAAAAGAGAGAGAAAGTATAATGAGAAAACCAAATGGATATTATTGAGCTGAAAGCTGCAATAGCAGACAGGAAAAAAAATCACTAGATAAGAGCAATGGCAGATTTGAACAAGCACAAGAAAAAATAGCAAAATTAATGATAGGGCAGTTGAGATCACTCACTCAGAAGAGCAGATAAAGGAAAAACTGAGGAAAAATAGAATGCAGGAAACCTAATGGGTATCATGAGGCACACCAATAAACAGCAATATATACCTTCCTCTTATTTACAATTCATTAATTATCTACTATAACTCTATATTCATACATAAAGAATAATTGCTGCATGAGAGTTTATAACTCTGTTCTCTGTCCTTTCACTCTTACTTGTTTATTTTTCCTTCAAAGAAATACATACAGTCAATATAGGCATTATAGGGAATAGAACATTTAAAAAATTCATAATCTCCTGATAAGAAGGTTTATGGTACAATACTTCTATTGTACAAGTACTCCTAAATATTCACAATCAAATAAAAAAATTATTAAATATTTAATAATTTACTTAAAAATTCACTGAATAAGTTTCTGAAAGGTTCTAATATCATTAACATACATGACAAGGCCTATATATGTAATTAATTTTTATTAATAAATTTTAATTTTAAGAAGCACACATTTGACATTTAACATATCAGCTACCGTGCTATTTATATCAATTAACACACTTATCAAATGTCAATTAGCAGTTTAAAAATTAATTACTATGAAATTGATTTGTCATAGACTACTATTTAAATGTTAATGTGTCAAAATTCTTTGCAATTATAAGGCAAGTATGAAATTTAGTCAAACGAACATTTATTTATTTTATGTGTGAAATAACCAGTAGTAACATAATTGCCTGAATATATATGAATCAGCAGCACAAGTTGTTTTAAAAGATATTATACAAAATAATATTTTATGTCAGTTCTACAGAATCAACTTCTTTTAAATTGTTCATTATATTATATATTTTTACTATGCCAATTATTCTAATGATCAGAACAACAGCAAAAAAATAAGATGGAGCCAGAAGGTAAGTTTATGTAGAAATGAGTTAATAAGAAACAGGACCAACTTTGGATTTAACTTGTAATATTTTTCTATGTTTTATTTACGGCCTAGAAAACAGCTTTTCTTTTTTTCTTTTTTTTTTTTTTTTTTAATTTATGATAGTCACACAAAGAGAGAGAGAGAGAGGCAGAGACACAGGCAGAGGGAGAAGCAGGCTCCTTGCACCAGGAGCCCAACGTGGGATTCGATCCCGGGTCTCCAGGATCGCGCCCTGGGCCAAAGGCAGGCGCCAAACCGCTGCGCCACCCAGGGATCCCGAAAACAGCTTTTCTGAATTGAAGTAGGCATTGCATTGAAACTCCTTCCACTACAAGTGATAAGAACCCCAATTCAAACCAGCTTAGGTGATGGGACGCCTTAATTATCAACCCAACTGAGCTAAACTGGCTCAGCAGTTCAGTGCCTGCCTTTGGCCCAAGGAGTGATCCTGGAGTCCCAGGACCGAGTCCCACATTGAGCTCCCTGCATGGAGCCTGCTTCTCCCTCTGCCTGGGTCTCTCCCTCTGTGTGTGTGTGTGTGTGTGTGTGTGTGATGAATAAAT
Source organism: Vulpes lagopus (assembly GCF_018345385.1). Lineage (NCBI taxonomy): Eukaryota > Metazoa > Chordata > Mammalia > Carnivora > Canidae > Vulpes > Vulpes lagopus. The sequence goes on along the minus strand of NC_054829.1, from coordinate 127,730,227 downwards.
GAATAAAACCTTTAAAAAAACTAGCTTAGATGGGAAAAAGCATATGTGTTGCCTTATGTAAAATATAATGGTGCCTGTGCTCACACACCACCACAGCATCAGGAGATTAGGAGTCTCTCTCCCTGTCTCCTCTAGGTCTGGCTTTCCTCTAGTTTTTTGTCACTCCTAGGCAGGCTTTCAACTTCATAGCTGTTTTCTGATTCAGGCTCATATTTTCCTGAGAGTTAAAAACTGCATTTCCTTTTCATCCAATTGATTAAAATTCTCCAGAATGACTTTCATTAATGTGGATTAGGTCAGATGTCCATCTCTGAACAAATAATTATGTTCAATGAATAAAATATTCTTACTTATATGAGAGCTAAGTCATATGTCCACTTTGCCCCCCAAACCCTGAAAATCCTGGTATTAAAAACCATGCTAATGAAGAAAAAGTGAAAAAGAATAAGGCGAAAAAAACATACAAAAAAGAATCCCCGACTGATCGTAAAGTGGAATTACTAATTTACCTCTGCATTACGTCTTATGTTTCATGCATTACTTAGTCTAGATCTCACATTGTAAATACCAAAGACAAATGATAAGTTGGTTCAAAAATATTCTCAAAAATCTTGAGAAATTGGGAAGCAAAAACCACAGATGTCTGCTTCAAGATGAGATCTCACCTAGCCATTTTTAAAACCATAATCTGAGAAAAAGAAAACTCAATTCTAAAATGAAACAATAGAGAAATACCTGGTGGACTAATAAAACATAGTTGTAGGCTGAAAACTACATGACTCACCAGTTGAGATTATGTCATAAAAGTTCTAGAAAAAAGAATACAAATACACACTTTAGGGTTTTTTTATGGTAGAGAAATAATTTTACAGACACTAGGCTAATGCAAGGAAATAAAGTGGGCTAAAGAGTACCTATTTATAGGAGCATAGTTTCATAAAATGTGATATAGGTGGTAGGTAGCATATTACTCATAAGTAAAACTGAATATAGTAGACATATTGACCTAATATATATAATCCTCAAATGATTTTTGAGTTTAAAGTAAGGTGCAGAAGACATACAATGTGATACAATTTTCACTCAAAAGCATAAGGATACTATGAATTTGTACAGTTAGATAACTGGTTTTCCAGTTTTTTTAGAAGGACAAGTACATATGATTTGCATTATTAAACACTAAAAATCAGTCAATTAATTCAATTAATACTTAACTTTATTAAGTACTTGGTTTTTAATATGCAACATTAATTTAAAGCTCATAAGTGGAACACAAGAAGAACGTGTAGAAAAGGAGGAGAGGGTGAAATGTAGAACCTTAGGGAAATTCAGAAAGCTGGAAGAGAATACAGAGTGGGGAACAGAAGTATCTGGGAGGTAGTGGAACAAGGGCAATCAAATGTCTATGGATGAAAACAGTAAGAGTCCAAAGGTGGTCAACAGTGATATATATTTTAAGGAATGAAATCTGTGAATGCTGAAGATCCAGGAGAACAAGGCAAAAAGCTGGAATAACAATGCAAGTCAGATTTACTGGAATTTTAAATAGGAGGTGGGACGTGAGATAGTAGAGTCAGTAAAAGCACTCTGTTTTGTTTTTGTTTTTTTGTTTTTTGTAAGGTTGATTGGATTGTCCAAGTACAGTACTTTTTTTTTATGCTGCTCATTGGACTTTGGCTTATATAAATTTAATGCTCACAACAACATTACAAGGTTGGTACCATTATCTCAGATCTGAGAAAGCAAAGGTAGTGAGGTTAAGTAACTTCTCTCAGGTAACAGAGCTAGTTGGTGCTGGCGCTGGGTGCAAACTACACACTACAGCGTCATTGTTTTTACCACTAAGGTATACCGAAAGATGTGAAATCCTAATTGAGATAAGGAGAAACTGAGTCATGTTGCAGTTGGAAAGATGTAAATCCTAATTACAGATTGAAATGGATTTTGTCTCTATTTGTTTTTCTGAGGGGGAATTTAGTTTTGATCATGGTAGATTAAAGGAATGATTCAAACAAATAAGACAAAGATTCAGAAGAACGTTTGAGCAAAATCCAGGTTGGTGGCTAGGAGATGGGATCCTGAGTCTAGGTTAGGCAGTTAGCTTTGTAGAAGAGAAAGAATGAATCTGAAAAGGGGATAGGAGATCCCCACTGTCCTGAGCTCTGAGAAGAGAAACTAAAGATGTTCACAGGAGGTGGCTGCTATCTTCTCCACAAAATGGAGAGTGATTTTGTCTGCAGAGAGTGACGGTGACAAGGTGAGGAGAATGGTTCATGTTTAAAATTTGAAAAATATCTGTGAGAGCCAATTAGAGATTATTGTCATTTGTTGAGAATAAAAGCTCTGGATTGAATAACATGAATATGTAATGGAATCAATCAGGCTGGTTTTGTTATTTTTGCAAGCATTCATTCCCATTACGGCAGTGTTAATCTTATAAGAATATTCAGTGAAAAATCAAAAATACACATGTATTAAACAAGGAGGATATCATTTTCAGTAATTTGTAGGTTTTATGCAAATGATATTATTTTCATCTTATATGGTATCTCCTCATTTACTCCATTATTCAGTGTCTACATTCTCCCATATTATTATTTAAACTAAATACATCTTAGTTTCTTAATGTTCAGTAACATATTTTAACAAGATGGAATTAAAAATTAACCTTGCAGAGTAAAGCAGTTAGAGTTTTAGCTTCATAATAATATGTTTGGATATAGTAAGGAAATAGATTTACATTTTAATATATATGTCGTAGAAATATTAAAAGAAAAAGGATACTTAATTGTGGGTTTTCCCTTAGAAATACCTTTCTGAAATAATTTTACATATATAGAAAGTTAGAAAAATGACTTTCTTATTACTGTTACTTTTAAGGGAAAGCTTCCAGAAAATCTTAACTGATGTATGTTAGCCTAAACCAAAGTTAATTAAGAAATTCAAAATATTGATGCGAGAGTTCAAAGTAATGGTATTTATCATTAATTGACATTTATTATGACTTTAAAATGTGTATCAGAAAACAAAACTTTAGGATATCAGATTATAAATTATATTTAGGATAGCCTTCACTTCGTCTCATAAATTTCCTGTTAGGCATCACATAGAGATTTTTGAAAATGCCCAACAGTATAAAATATTGATGAATTAGTTGAGTATCAAAAATATAAAAAGAGAAAGCTTAATAATAAACAAGTATTTAAGCAATGTATATGAAGAAAATACTAATTATGTAAATATTTATACATTTCAACCAGAAAATAATATGTAAGATCCTGCTTGTATGATATGTTTGCTAATGCAGATCTGTATGCCTCCATGGTAGACAATATATACAAATATTTAGCATCAAATTAAGTTAAATTTCTTAGCAGGCAATATTTATTTTATATATATATTATGTGTAATATTATTTGTATGTATATGTAATGTGTTATTTATTAAAATATGGGTATTATATGTAATACAGCATATAAAATATAAAATAAATATTTATATACGTACACAAACATGCATCCTATTTCCTGACTGCCTTCACACCACAACTAGATTAACTTTAAGAAGCAAGAAAGCCAAGTTATGACTCTTTTCCTAGACCTGCCTCTGCAACCATGTTCTGCAGATAGTGCATGTACTTGATGTTTTATTTATTTGGTTATTTATTCTCTCAGCACTCACTGCCATGTTAAAGTAAGATGCTGAGTGTGCTGGAAATGCAATACGGGTAATAATAGAGAAGTTTCTACCGAAAAGCATGGAGTCTATGATAAAACAATGTTAGGTAGCAATTAGGAAATGACAGGCATTGGGACACCTGGGTAGCTCAGTCCATTAGGCCATTGACTCTTGATTTCAGCTCAGATGGTGATCTTAGTATTGCATGAGATCGAGCCTCACATAGGGCAGAGGAAAAAGAAAGAAGAAAGAAGAAAGAAAGAAAAGAAAGAAGAAGAAAGAAAGAAAGAAAGAAAGAAAGAAAGAAAGAAAGAAAGAAAGAAAGAAGAAAGAAAGAAAGAAAAAGAGAAAATGGCAGGCATTATGGTAGGTGCTTTGCTTATAGTAATTCAGGCATCAACACGACAGGCCTGAGAGCTGGGTGCTACTATCTCTGTCATTTCACAGTTGAAGTAAACTAAGTTCAGTACCTAGGTCCCTCTCAGAGCCAGGAAGTAGTAGAGTAGTAGAGAGTAGTAGTAGAGAGTAGTCCTGTCTCAACTGGGCTGAGACAGGACAAATCCTCATATTCCCACACAAAACACACTTTTCATGTTTTCTTACACGGCTTCCTTCTACCTGGAGTGATCTCTTTCCTTTTATCCTCAGCACTATCATTCTCACCCTTCATATCACAGGCTCAATTAATAGTAAAATAAAATATTTTGGTTTCTCCCAGTGATACACCTACAAGTAATTGTAAAATGACTGATCTAGCTCTAGGCAGCGTCTCAGGCTCCCTTGGAAGACTGATTGCGTTTCCGTTTTGTTCCAAAGGTCCCTAATTATTTGTGACAAAGCACAAATGCCTTCAAATGTCTTCAAACTTCTTCAAACATGCTTTCCTATCAGCACAATAAGTTTTGAGGACACCCACCTAAAATGTGTATGCTTATTATAAACCAAATTCATCTAAGAATGTTGTAAACACAAATGATCATTTTCAAAGACAGATAAAGCTGAAATTCTTTTAAAAATATTTGAATATTGGGCAGCCCGAGTGGCTCAGCAGTTTAGCGTTGCCTTCAGCCCAGGGCCTGATCCTGGAGACCTGGAATCAGGTCCCACATCGGGCTCCCTGCATGGAGCCTGCTTCTCCCTCTGCCTGTGTCTCTACCTCTCTCTCTCTCTCTCTCTCTCTCTCTCTCTGTATCTCTCATGGATAAATAAATAAAATATTTTTAAAAATAAAAAAAAAACATTTGAATATTGGGATGCCTGGGTGGCTCAGTGGTTGAGCATCTGCCGTTGGCTCAGGGCATCATCCTGGGGTCCTGGAATCAAGTCCAGCATCAGGCTCCCTGTAAGGAGCCTGCTTCTCCCTCTTCCTGTGTCTCTGCCTCTCTCTCTTTCATGAATAAATAAATAAAATCTTTTAAAAAATTGAGTATATTACTGATTATGAAGTTTGTTGTTATAATAAACTAATTTTCCTCGATACAAAAGATATTTGAGATGAGGTTCCATTACAAAAAATCTGTATAAATCTTCATATTTCATAGTGTCTTTGATTCTTTGGGTTTCAAATCCCAGTAGATCAGTGCTTTTACCTTGTAGAGAGATTCGTGTTTTTATCTTGAACTCATACTTGAGTGTAAAAATGCCAGCTCTACCAATGGTCTCGTTCCCTTTGCTTTATATGATTGTCATCTTCAAATCAAAGTTTATTTACAAGAATCTTTAAAATCACCTTCATATTTGATAGGATTTGCTTTAATGTAGTTTAAAATAGATAGTGTAATACATATCAATATGGGAGTTGCAACTGTCAATAAATCTATTTGAAGAACTCCTATTCTTCTCCCAAGTCACCTTGCGTACTGTTCCTGAAACATGATTGCCTGAAATGCAAGTCTTGTGGGGGTATCAGTGCCAATTGGTGAAAAGTTTAATTAATTTATTTTTCATATGGACATGACTGGAAACATAAAGCGTGTTTCTATTGCATCTTGATGACTTGTCTTGCATGCCCTGTGGTGTGCACACTGCTCTGAGTTCCACAATGCTGGGAGCACACACGGCGTCTATAGAGATCATACACTGGACATATTTCTACATGTTCCGGGCAGCATTATCATTTTGCCAATGAAGGAAATGAGACGCTGTCAGGTTAACTGATCTAGTCTGGACTAAGAATAAAACCGCTTACTGGGTTCATGCTCCATACCTTGGTGACTGTGGGATATGTTCTGACAATAACTTTAATGGGACTGTCCCAATACTTAGAATCTGACTTTGTTAACTTGTCTATTACACTATTTATTTTTAGAGTTCCTGACCCTGACACACAGGGAGATCAATGTGGAAACCCAAATGCTTAGGTGGAGGGTAGAGTAGTGAAATAGTTCTCCACTACTGTATCTCTGGAAATATTGCACTGTCTTTTGTAAAGGCCATTTTTAGTACTTTTCTTTTGCACCTGTGGTTGAAAGAGAATAATGGTTTTTAATATTCTTTTTATGTGTTGTCACAAAAAAAACCCCACTAAAATGTTTGTAAGTTGGAGTAAATCCTTTGAGGATTTGTATGGTATGAACTATGGCATAACTCTTTCCATTTAGGGCAATGCAAATTAGTCTTGAGGAGACACAATAATAAAAGTCTATGATATCAGAAATTCAATACCAAGAACTATTCATTTTTGAAACTAAAGTTAAAGTTATTTATATCATATAATCAAAGTATAACGACATGTAACATTTCTATTTGCAATAAATTTATTTTGACTTATTTACTTAATTAAGGTGTGTGTGTGTGTGTGTGTGTGTGTGTGTGTGTGTGGTGTAATTTGTATACATATCCATATAAATTATATATATATGTAAATAGATCAAATTAAATATATATTCAAAATCATACACACACTATATTTAAATATATAATGTGTAATAAAGTACTAAAATACTTTAAAAATGTTTACTAAAAGCTTTTACAAAAGTGTAAAATGTGTATATATATGAGAAATTCATATTTCTTATTACTAACTATTCTATTTCAATTACTGAATGTCAGGACTGTATCCTATTAATACCTCTAACAATAGAACAGTCTTTATATCCTTCATCTGGACTAGAACCTACTTGTCTGAAGTGAGCTAGATAGCTTCTCATGGATTTCACACAATGAATACAATCCAAAGATGAGTAGAAGAAAATAGGTAAGATTATAGACAGGATACAGATGAGAAAGTTGGATTTTTTCCTTTTTTCTTTTTTCTTTTCTTTTCTTTTCTTTTTTTTTTTTTTTAGACCTGAAAGGAAGGCTGCTGCCTTTTTTATGGAGACAAAAGATTCAGGGGTGGGTTAGTCTTTAAAATAATAGACAGGGAAGAAAGCCTTTTTCTGAAGTCCACTGTGGTAATTAGTGAAGCCTCTTCCAGGGACCCCTCTCTCCACTGCAGCTTCTCCCTCTATTGCTTTTCTGTGCAGTGGTTATATATCCTTTCAGCTTCCTTAATTGAATCATTTCATTTTTCTTTATGTATTAAACATCCATGGTGAGAACAGATTCCCCTCTAACAAGCTATTGTGGCTTAAGTTTATGAATGACATTTTTCAATAAATATTTACTAAAAGTCTATATATGTCAGGGATAGAGTGTAAATATATTATATTATTTTTATTTATCTTCTTCAAGAGGGGAAATTGCACTGAATCTATTGTTACAACTGAGATGAGCCACATGATTGTTTTATGTGGAAGACTGTGCCTTCACACCTATGATTTTACCTTTGCAATATTCTTTAATGGAAATTTTGACTTATGTAGTAAGTAAGTTTTTACTTACAACTCTGAGAATTTTAGCTGCTGTGTCTAAACTCTGTCTATGGTTTGCAAATACTCCTCCAAAGCATTATTAGAAAAAGAAAGAGCTACAGCCATAAAAAAAAGAGTGAAATTGCCTTTTGCAATGGCATGGGTGAAGTGAGAGAGTATTATCCTAAGCAAAATAAGTCAGAGAAAGGCAAATATCATGAATTCACTCATATGTGAAATCTAAGAAAATAAATGAACATGGGGGAAAAAAGAGGAAAACCAAGACACAGACTTTTAATTTAACTATAGAGAACAAATTGATGGTTACCAGAAGGAAGGTGGGGGGGAGGAAAATAGGTGATGAGTTTTAAGGAGAGCACATACTGTGATATGATTGAATCATAAATCTAAGGAAACATAAAAAAGGGTGAAAAAGAGGAAATGGAGAACTTACCCATGTACTCTTCAAACAGATGCCATAAAGGAAGCCTCCATTGGCCTAAAAGGGTTGACAGCTCCTACATGAGAACTGTGTCTCTGAGGCCATGGTTTCTGGGGAAGGCTTAATCACAGGGATTATCTGTATTAATTGCAACCTCAGACAAGATTCAAAAATTTGGCTTAAGGGAGAAACAAATAGCATTAAGAGTCCAACAAATAAGACAAATTTACTAGAATCTCAATGTAACTGAAAAGAAGCCCTAAATATTTTTAATGAAAAATAAATTATAAATCTGATTGCAGATTGAAGAAACCATTCTGCTGATTCTTTGGTGAAGTTGTAGTAAATTGGGATGCTTGAGTGACTTAGCGGTTGAGCATCCACCTTTGGCTCAGGGCCTGATCCCGGGATCAGGGACTGGGTCCCACCTCCGGCTCCTTGCACTGAGCCTGCTTCTCTCTCTGGCTATCTTTCTGCCTCTCTCATGAATAAATAAATAGAGCTTAAAAAAAAAGCTGTTATAAATTAAAAAATCATTTACAAAGGACTACTATACCTTTATGAAAAAATTATCTCATTCCTTTGACAATTCTTTTGAAGGTTGTATTTTAGTCAAAAAGGACCTCATACTACTTGGATTCATAGCTCTAATTCATCAGTTACTCTAGACACATATCTAGAAAAAGAATGGAGTATCTAAAATGCTTATTTTTAGTCATTCTTAATTGTTAAATCTCAGTGAAATTTTTCTTACAAAGATTTTATCACCAGTACACTTAATGAGATCAATAGTTCTTATATTCAATGTATGTTTCACACATAATTTTAAAGTGTTGCTCTGTAGCCTGAACTTTCTGTAGATTTAAAATTCGTTTACTCAACAAAGACTTACTTTGTTGAGTTCTGGACCAAGTACTGGGAATTTCTATGTTGAACACACTAGATGTGTTGCTTGCCATAAAGGAACTTAGTAACCACTGGGGGGAATTGCTTCTAACTCTGAAGTAAAAAGGCAATTACAATACGGGACACTACAGTGGCTCATATTTCCCGAGAAGCCCATTTGGTGGTTAGTAATGACATCTAGGAGGAAGTAGTCTCTAAAATAAGATCAATCTAAGATGAGGAGGGTTAGCTCATAGGTTAGGAGGAGATGAGGAGAATATTCCTAGCAGAATAGTCAGAGCAAAAGTTTACAGCAAAGGCAAGGAAAACAAAGGAACTCAAAGTTTGCCTGGATGAAAGCAGAAAGAATGGGTGGTCTGTGCAGGAGAGAAGCAGGAGTCACTGCGAGTGTAAGGAGCAAAGAAGGTGCAGTCATGGATAATGCATAGTCATCCTATTTGAGCAGCTGGGTGCTTCAGATGGGTGCCATTACTTGAGATTTATAATTTAGAAGGAAAATAATTTAAAGAAATGTCAACTTAAGTTTTTGCATATTTTGCGATGAAGGATTTTGTGATCATACGTATTGAGGTGGCTTCTAGGTGCTTAGGTATTTCTTCCTGGCAGAAAATTGAACTGGGACTTAAATGTGGGACTTATCAACAAACAGATGGTAATTAAGTAATGGATATAGGTCTATTTCTACATGGGTTCTATAAAGAATGATAGAAAATAAGATTTAGGATATAACACATAGAATACCAATACTTATATTTGATTTTGTGTATAATCTGTTTGAAAATTAATTGTGAAAATAATAAAATATATTGTTGAACTTCAAGCATGAATTTAAACTTATTTGTTATTTTGTGTCACTACTGATAGGCTCATATCTCACAATTTAATAAGATAACTTTACCTAGTTACACTAAAAATACAGTATGTATATAGTAAACATATTGTGAATTATACATAAACTCTACTTGATAACATACATTTTCAAATTAAAAATGTTTAATATTAAGAACAAATTATTTTAGTTTAGCTAGATATTACTATATTTGATAAAAATAAATAATTAGATTATATAAGTTTAGGCTGCAGACTTTTCTTGTAAAATGTCAGGGTAATTTCCTTAGCCTGAATCATTCATGTAATTTCTTCATCTCTTCAATTTACCTTTGTAGAAATAGCTTTAGTTTCTCTGTGTGCTAGAGATCTGAGGATTAAGTCAAAGCCTTTTTCCAGTTTCAAATCTCTAGATACAAATATAGTTTCATTGTGCCTATTAGTTTAGTGAAACAGTTTGATTGTTATAACTATATCAAATATATTATTGTGAAAAAAGTGCACCCTACTGGTATAAAGTTATGGAATAATATTAAACCATCAAATCTGCAAAGCCTTTGTGTCCAGCATATTAAAAGTATGTTTCATCTATACTCTGGAGTATATTTTTTTTGGAAATGAAAAATTTTATGTCACACTAAAATTAGATACATTCAATTGTAAAGATTCAAAACCTAATAAATACCAAATGATATATGGGAATCAAAAATAATCTTCCTATCCAAAATAAGGAAGACCAAATAAGCATCAAATACTAATTCAAGTTTTTTAAAAATAGCATAGATAATAATATAAATGTTCAGTCTTAGGAATCTAAAATAATATACTTGCTCATGCTTTCTTCTATCAAGAAGAAAATAGAAAAATATATATAGATTCTTTTTTTTAATTTTTTATTTATTTATGATAGTCACAGAGAGAGAGAGAGAGAGAGGCAGAGACACAGGCGGAGGGAGAAGCGGGCTCCATGCACCGGGAGCCTGATGTGGGATTCGATCCCGGGTCTCCAGGATCGCGCCCTGGGCCAAAGGCAGGCGCCAAACCGCTGCGCCACCCAGGGATCCCTATATAGATTCTTAATATATAATATATTTAGTTTAGGAACATTAAATTTATATTGCTCCAAAAAATACCCAGGTCTTTATAACAACTTGAGGATATTAGTAAAATTGCATGGTATAGCACACATTTTAATTTTGTATATAAATATATGGAAAAAATAGATCAGTGCCATTTCCTTACATGTGAATTTTAAAATCTCATGCAATTGGTGAATAATTGAATAAAAATAATATTCATGATTTTCTGTCCATACACTGTACTATATTTTGAATTCTAGAATTCAACATTCAAATATTATTTTTAAGAAAATTATGTATCTGAGTACTCAGATACATTTTTTTCCTTAGATAAAAGAATTCTCTTGAGCATTTTATTGGTAAAATAAATACATGGAAGTTCTAAAATATATTTTAACTCTATGTCATAGTGGCACAAGATGCATGCAATTAATCAAACTATCATATTTGATTAATTAAATATAAAGAGTCGTTAATTAAAAATTGTCTATCTAGATTCTTACAAGAAATGTTTTTCTTATATTCGTATGTTGTAAAGTAAGCAAGTGTATTTTCTCATTTCTACTATGCATTTTATTGATCAAATAATAATAAAAGTACATAAATTCGGTTTTAGTATAGTTTTCCTCAAAGTTATAAAAATTTATCACTAGATTTAGTAATAAACTTCAAAGTGCTGGAAGTATAGAGAGATATCATACACAAACTCTAAAAGAGTCTAAAACTCTAACTTTTATTTTACTGTTTATTCACAGTTGTCACAGATATATGGTTAGTGGTTCTGGTGGTGTCTATATAAGTGTCATGAAGAAATAGCTAAAATAGGTTATTTCTTTATCTTTTCAAAAATATTCAGTCTGAACCTACTATCTGTATGAAACAGTGCTAAGTAATACTTGAGATATAATAAAGATAAAACATATGCAGGGAAATAGGTGACCTTAACAATGTATATATTTCATATATGTATATGTGTCAAATGTACTAAATGTTTTAAAGCAAAGTCATTTATTTGTCATAAGGAAATGCATAAGAATGAAATTCTGAGAATTTCAGAACTTTTTAAATTGAAAACATATTCTGTACATCTGCTCATGAGACACTATTCCCTTGTATAATAAAATATATATTATTTATGGATAAGTGGTCAGACCAAATTATTACATTTTCATTAGTCCACATTCATAACTTCCTAAACAATAGAAATTATGTTTATTGATTGCACTTGCAATATTTTCCTTTTCTCAGACCTCACAATTAGCACAACTTGATGTAAAACACAACGTGGAAGAAAAGTAATTTCACATGAAGTATGCTACATGGCAAAAATCTCATAAATTAATTGTGTTTTAGTCTTCTTGTTCCTAAGACTTTTTCCACAAAAGGATGGAAGCTCAGTTTCATTTCCCTCTTTCAAAAAAGAGCACCCAAAGCTTTATGGTCTTGCTTTAATATTCTGTGACTTTGTTTTATGAGCAAATGTAAGCATTGTATTAAAAAGTGAAAGCATTTACTAATGACTTAAAATTCTAGACTGTATATTAAATGTTCTACATGAGCATTTCATTTAATTTCCCAAAGAGTCCAATATCATTTACCTTTCCTATGCAAAATTGAGAAAATCAGAATTAGAAATGTTGTGAGATTCAATCAGAAAGTTAAACTGTTTCCTTCTCATCATCTTCATCATTTTATTCATCTTCATCATTGTGAGGAAAAAGATTTATATATATATATGTGCATATGTATATACTTTCTTAATGTCATAAAATATAATTTTAAAACCATAATATATGTTCATTATAATAAATTACAATGGCTAAGTCTGATATTATGTAAATAGCTTGGGGTTTTTTTTGACATCTTTGTTAGAAAAGACATGATAAAGTGCTATGAAAGATAAAATTCCATTGTTAAAGAACTATCTTGAAAAATAAAGCATTTAGACAGAGTCTGAAAGACAACAACACAAGAGAGCAGGGATGTATGTAAATTCACCTCTAAATCTGATAACTAGCAACTGCAAGAACTAAGGAAAATCAGCGATGTGAAGACAGCTTGGTTCCAGCGTTTTCAGTAATGTTCATCCTAATTCAATAAAATGGAGCTAGCAGTTGAAGATGAAGTATCAAGCTATATAAACTGGGAGACAACAGGGGCACTGGGTTGCTCAGTCAGCCGAGCTTCAGACTCCTGATTTAGGCTCAGGTCATGATCTCAGGGTCATGAGACCAAGACCCAGGTAGGGCTCCAAGCTCAGCACAGAGTCTGCTTAAGATTGTTTCTCTCTCTCTCTCCCCCACTCCCCCTTCTGTTACTTTAATGCCTTAATTAATTAATTAATTAATTAATTATTTAAATTGGTGGAGAACAATACTAGATAATTGGAAAGTCACAACTAGGAAGTTCATAGCAGACTGTACAACGTTCCATCAAACAAGGAAGCATTTTAGGGAGCTTCCTTCCAGAGAGGACAGCCAAAACCAAACAAAGCCCATTTCAACATAGGGTGATAATAAGGTTTCTATAGTAGAAATTTAGTAATGGGGCTAAGTTCTAAGACAACAATGAACACAGTACTAAAGACACAACAGAACTAAGTTCATTTCCTTTTGAGGAGCCTTCTTTGAGGCTTCCTATGATTTTTGCTCACATCTTCTTTACCAGGATTGATCATTGCTAGCTGCAAAGAAGTTAAAATGTGTGTTTTTAATTGGACAAATTACTGTCTCAAAGGATATTCAATTTTTGTTATAAAAAACAAAGAGCACTAGCAGGGTCTACTACATTGAGATGTGAAGGGTCTTTGTAATTCAGAAGCTGAATGAGAAAAGGGAGAATTAAAAAAAAAAAAAAGAAATGGCATTCATGAGACAAGCCCTAGGACTGTGGCAGACACACTATCTGAAAGTTAATGAAGCTGAAATTTTAGGTTTCTCACTTGCACAGTATCTTCCAAGGCCTTTGGAGGGGGCTTAGCAGCGTGTTCTTGTGATCATACGTTTTTATATAATTTGCCAAATTAAGATATTTAAGTGAGTTTTGGCTAAGAACATTGTATCTCTCTATCATAATTTTCCCTCTATTACACTCTTTTTGTGCAGTGTGGCATTTTTAGTATTCAGCTAAGGATAATTTGAATCAAAACATGCCATAGTAAAAATATTTTGGAACTCCTCAGAAAGTAGTAGGAAATTATAAACTCCTGATTTGGTCATTATGAGAGAGAACCTATTTAGTCACTTACAATATTACTTATAAAACTGAGAGAATATTAATATTTAAAACTGAATACAAAAGTGATAAAGACAAGCAATGGTATCAATAGATATTTCAAAACCAAGTAAATCAGTTATATAAACCAAGTTAGATCAAAAGTAGTAACTTATTAAGTGAAAGAGACACATTTTTAAAAGATACTAACAAGAAAGCTGTTGGATTATTTGATAATCCAACTGTAAAGAGGAATAAATAGACACATTGAAAAAACAGTTTTAAATTTCTTCCTGATGCTACATAAAATCCCAGCATTGATAGAGCATACATGAAACTCTAAAACAGTGCCTAAGAGCACTGAAAACAAACTACTAATTAATTCAAACTTTAAGATCTGACAATGCATAGGAAACTTGAAACACCTGAAATCTTATACCGGACGTGTGATAGGAGCTTATTTTTTTCCTACAGCATTCCTAAATATTTGACAGCGATTTGACAACATTCCTAGACATTTACCAATTATTACTCAGAAAGACAAAAATGAGTTATGAAGCTAATTTGATAAAAATCAAATTTAAAAAATATCAAATTTTGAATAAAAGGATATTGTTTTATTTTTTTTATATAGAAACTATCAGCAAACATTCATCTTATCAGGAGATTATCAAAAAGTATGCACCCAAAAACAAATGCAGAAGATAAGAAAAGAGTACTTCCGAAATGTTTCAGGTATGAATGTTAGTTCTCTTAATTCCTTCATAGCAATGGACAGTGTACATAATCTTTCTGAGTCTCAGTTTGAATAAGACAGGATTTGTTTTCATCAGAATTCAATTGTCTTAAATGCCACATCTGGGTTGTTTTTTGACTGTCACATAAAATAATATGTATAAAATACAGAGCCCGGTGGCTCTGGAGGAGCAGTGGTGCTCTAAGTGATAGTACATACACATATTAAGAGGCAGACACACAATCCTACGTCCAATGCCACTTTTCATTTCATCTATTGTTAAACAGTGCCTCCACCTGTGAGTCTTTTTGAGGGTGATAGCTGTGGAGTTCAAAACCGTGCTCACAGTTTAGTGATTGGAGGTATGTAGGCCCATCCTGATTCCCTCCTTTCAGAATGTTCATTTGTGGGGAGCAGTTCAGGAAGATGCCCATTGATTCCTGTGCTACTCGACGTGTAAGTCAAGACTGAATTGTTATAAAGAGTTGATAGGAAAAAAAAAAAAAAGTTGATAGGCCCCTAAGTTGATAGGCACAATAGTTCATTGCTAACAACTGAGGAGAAATAGTTAATTGCCTGCACAAGACCCAATGCAATGAGGTGATAGACTTTTATTTTTCTTCATGATATAGATGGAGAATATTTCTATGTGAAAAAAAAAAAACCCTTGGCTTTCCAACTTTTTTTTTTTTTTTGGCGATATGCAGATTGAGGATAATTATTAGATTACTTGCTGAATGTTTGAACTCTGGGAGATAAGGAGAAGTCAGGAGACCTTTTCCTATGAAAAGATTCCAAAGCTTAGGACTGCCTATGGACAGCGGCAATTTCCACTTGCCCACTGATGTGTGTGTGTGTGTGTGTGCGTGCACATGCATGCATACACCTATTCAGATGTGGATGGAAAAAACCTTGGATTTTAACTGATTTTATAGATTCTGAGTAAAAGACTTTGCTGCACAGAGCCCAGCTGAATGGTTAGTAGCAGCAAAAGAGAACCAGTTAAAGCCAGAAGGACTTTAGAAACTCACAGCATGTTCTGGAAATGGAGGACTTTCCAGGTACCTAAAATGGCATTAAATTAGCAAAATAGCTATCACAGATAATTGGTGTTTAGGGACCTTGCATCGTAGAAGATGAGATTACAGATTCTGAGGCTAGACTGCTTAGCAAATCTGGCTCCATTAGTCATGTGCTGTGTGAACTTCAGCAAGTTGCTTTAAATTTGTTTTACTATTCTCACTTTAAAATGAAACCACTAAATAGTAGCTACCTTATGAGGATGTTGTGAGGATTCAGTGATTTAATATTTGAAATAAAAAAAATAGTTTAGAACCGTTACTTTTTACACAGTAAACTTTCTGTAAGCACAATTATTATCTCCACAGCAAACTTTGTGGTCTGACAATAGGGAATAAAGTAAAAATAAATACCTCAGAAGAGCACAGACGGATAACCTTTGGTATAAGATGTTTCGTTCCCACTCCCATCCCTGGAAATAAAGATGCAACCCCCCAGTGAAAGAGGAGGTAAGTTGTCCCACACCAAACTAGGTAAAATTTCTGCAATTTACATGCAATGGGGGCTTGAAAAAATTTAATTCAATATACAAATGCAATCTATTTCATCAACCCTTCAGTTTGTGGACTAAGTTAGTACCCACTGAAAGACTTGTGAGAATTACAGGATACATATGAACTGCACATCAGGGAGACCTAACTTAGTTTCAGACACCAGAGAATGCTTCACAAAGGAAATTATTATAAGCTCAGTCCTAGAGGATAACTAAAAATTCTCTAGGCAACAAGAAATATATATATGCATAAAATATGTACTATATATATATAGAGAGAGAGAGAGACAAAAAACACCTATAAATTCTTGTCTAGATGACAGCAAAAGAATTATAAATCCTAAGGGCTGAACAAAATACAGAATGCCTTGAGCCTAAGGTATTTTCAGGGAAAATCCTATCATTTCTACTTTCAATATTTATTTAGATAAATCAACTTATTTCCATTTTCACTGCCAGCAAACTGGTTTCTGACCCAGTTTTCTAGAATAGCCATAACGGATCCCCACACCTGAAGAACTACTCTAATCCAACCCTGTTCCCAAATTACAGCCAGCAAGGACTTTCCGAAATAGATATCTAATATTTTTCTTTTTAAAAACCCTCAACAGCTCCCAGTGTATTTAGGATGAATTTCAGAAATTCTGATATGACATAAGTAGTCCTTGAAATGCTGATTTCTAACTCCCCAGCTTCCTTGTCTATCTAGCTCCAGCTACAATAGAATGTTCCCCCATTAAAACTTATTCTCAATGAAGGCAAGGACTGTAGCATGAATCTTGGGATTCATGCTCATGCACTATATCACTAATGACCAGCAAATTGCTCGTATAATGACGTAATGGGCATGTTTTTCTCTATATGAGCAAGTAGTTCATGTCCTTTTACTGTTGGAATGTACCTATCATTAAAACCCTAGGAACAGACCGTCTGTCGTATTTTAAAGACATTGCTAGATATTTTATCTAAATAAATGTAAATAAAAACATTCCCTTAATTTGTCATATGCAAAATAAAAATATAATAAACCTAACTACTGGGACACCTGGGTGGTTCAGCTGTTGAGGGTCTGCCTTCAGCTCAGGGCGTGATCCTGGGATCCGGAATTGAGTCCCACATCGGGATCCCCGTGTGGAGCCTGCTTCTCCCTCTGCCTGTCTCTCTCTCTCTCTCTCTCTCTCTCTCTCTGGGTCTCATTATTCATTTATTTAGGAATAAATAAATAAATCTTTAAAAATAAAAAAATAAACCTAAATACTTATCCTTGCTGTGAATGGCAGGATGAAGAGGAAAAGGACTTAACTACCCATGTGCAGTAGTTTTTACACTTGATCTACGTTAAGTTGGAGTGACAATAGAGTTTATTGTAACTTATTTTCCATTATTTCTCAAGAAGTGTTTGTAAGTAATTATTTGCATAATATTTGATTTCTAATATCAGTAAGATATTTATCAATCTGAAAAAAATCATGATTTTTACTATAGATGACAATAATGTAAAATATTTATTTATTTAGCTATTTAGCATTAAATAGTATGTGTCATAAACTTGTAGTATATTAAAAGGTTACAAAACAAATAGAGACCCATTCTCTACAGTCGTATTTGATATGTTGTGATCATTTTAAAAAATATTGAAAACAGATGCACTCTTCTTTAACTGCAACTTTTTAACGTACTGGTTATGTACTAAAGATGACTTCTTTGATCTCATAATTCTGAACAATAAAATGTAGGATTTAGGTATTTTATCCAGATTATTTATAAAGTACATATGAAAATTTAAGACCATCTTTAGCGAAAAGAATGATAGAAATGTGATAGCTAAGGGACATCAATACAGGGAAAAATGAAACTATGTATTAAAATATTTTTGTCTGATTATTTTCCCCTTCTTGTGATTTTATACTCTACCCAGGCTTTGCAGTTTAATCCCTTTGGGATTCTGTACAAACAGAAAGCTTAAATTGCCTGAAGAAAGAATTTCTTCAAATGGTGAGTAACAGTCACAGGTCTAATAAGAGACGGTTTCCCCTAGACTTCCCAGTGACTTGGACATACGTTGAATAATTCAGGAACCTGGGAAGGAAAGAGACCTTAGGATCGCAAGAAGACCAGGGACTTAGATGTAGCAAGGGATCCAAGGTAAATGGGATTATGTTAGAGTTGCCATATTTAGTAAATAAAATACAGGACACCCAATTAGGTTTGAATTCCAAATAAACAATGTAATAGGATGTCCCAGGCCATATTGGCATATTGTTTACTAAATCATTTATTTGTTGTTTAGTAAAATCCAAATGTACCTGCATGCCTTATATTTTATCGTGGAATCTAATCATGTTTCACCTTTCGGATCCTGGGCTACGGAGAGATCTTTCAACAAAGATTTACATATTGTAAGTTTGCTAATAACAATAATGAAAACTTAGAGAATACTTTCAGCCCTCTATGCATTTTTAAAAATTCATATATACATTATATCCTTTAATCCTCACAAGAATCCTGTCAATAAATATTATTATTATTCCCTACTCCGTAAGTGAAAAATATATGGAGAAGAAAAGCAAAGAAACTCGCCAAAGATCATGGTGCAACCAGTACTGTAAGATGTCAAAGTACATTTGAATAAGGAGAGATTCAGGAAATAGCCGAGCAATCTGGATACAGGATTGGAAGAATGGCCAATGTAGACTACTGAGTGATGACAGTAGGGACCTTACCAAAGGCTGAGAGATTTCAGTGACTCTGATATCAACACATAGCTGGAGAACTTATCTACACATGCTCAAAATTCTCTATCATGGACTTCTTATACAGTATTGGAGAATGTAATTCCTGAAGTCATCATCCCAACATTTGCAGAAATTATATCATATGTTAGGGAACGGCATTGAAAAGATGTGACTATTGGGTTGACATGTGAGATGAATGGAGACACGGCAAGGTTCTTCAACCCCTCCCCTGTCCTGGGACCATGGGTTCTGCTTGCCTTTCCTGTCTCAGATGCAGCTCCAAAGACATAGCCTTGAGATAGTAATGTGGCGTTGATAGTTTATGCGACTAAACTCAGTTAAATTCTTTATATAAACTTTTAAGTTTTGGAAGGGTGGGTGCAAGGACCCGTTTGTCTTACTGCTACCCAAAACATGTTCCCTTCGCCTATTAAAAATGGTACCTACCGGGTCACATGCATCTTGATATTTATAGCAACATTATCTATAATAGCCAAATTGTGGAAACAGCCTAAGTATCCATTGACTGATGAATGGATAAAGAAGAGGTGGTAAATATGTACAATGGAATATTACTCAGCCATCAAAGAGAATGGAATCTTGCCATTTGCAACTTCATGGATGGAGCTAGAGCATATTATGCTAAGTGAAATAAGCCAGAGGAGACAAATACCAATACGGTTTCACTCATACACGGAAGTTAATATGTAAAAGATATAAACATATGGGAAGGGAAAAGAAAAGAGAGAGGAAACAAACCAAAAGAGAGAGAAAGGGGGAGATTGAGGGGGTTGATGGGGCATGGGCTAAATGGATGATCAGTATGAGGGAGGGCACTTGTAGTGATGAGCACTGGGTGTTGTATGTAAGTGATGAATCACTAAATTCTACTGAAACCAGTATTAAGCTGTCTGTTAACCAACTAGGATTTTTTTTTTTAATTGGAAAAATAAATACATAAAGTAAGAATAAGACACACCACCACCCTCAAGGAATATGCAGACCAAATGTCTATAATATGAATAAAGCCCAGAAACTTAGTGTTGGTGGTCAACAAGTTCAAGGTACAATTTAAACACCCTTTGAGAAAGAGGCATAAAAAATGCAAGCCACACAATAGGCAGATTTTAATATTTAATTGGAAATAATGGGGTTCTAGACATGGAATACTCATAGTATTTATTTATTTATTTGTTTGTTTGTTTGTTTGTTTGTTTATGGAATACCAATAATTTTTAAAGAATGATTTGGGATTTATCTCAAAGGAAAGTATCATGCTAGCACAAATTGTGCACACCAAAATAGCATCCTTTACTTAAAGAAATGATCATTGAATGAAAATAGAATATGAAAAATTATATAAGAACAATCTGAGACACAAGACTATGAAAAGAGGGGCACCTAGGTGGTTCAGGGATTGAGCATCTGCCTTTGATAAGGTCTTGATCCCAGGGTCCTGGGTTCAAGCTCTGCATCAGGCTCCTCACAGGGAGCCTGCTTCTCCCTCTTCCTATATCTCTGCCTCTCTGTGTGTGTTTCTTATGAATGAATAAATTAAATCTTTAAAGAAGGACTATAAAAAGATAATATTATGTGTATAAAATATAAAAAACAATAACTGGCAGCTATTCAAAAATAAAATTTGAAGATGAGTATTAATGCATAAATTGTAAGGCAATCTCAATGTTGCTCCCATGATTCAGGTTATAGAATAATTTAAAATGGGCTAAATGGGTGATGGGGATTAAGGAGGCACTTGTGATGAATACCGGTTATTATATGTAAATGATAATTCACTAAATTCTACTCCTGACACCAATATTACACTGTATGTTAACCAACAAGAATTTAAGTAAAAATTGGGAAAAATAAAAAAATAAAAAGAAAGAAAGAAAAAAAGATGACATAGAGACCTTTAATATACTTGAAAAAAAATGCCTTCTTTAGGAAAACAAGATAGATGCAATAACCTGAACACTGATTAAGTAAAAAAAATATTATATTGGTGGATACATTTTATTAGCTGAATATCGTAAAATATGGTGAAGTACCAAAAATAGTATCTTTGCCTTGAATGTCTTATAAGTAAACTTAAATACAAATTATGAAGGAGAAGCACTTTAAAATTAAGTTATTAATGGTGTTTTCAGATTTATATACTACCTCACTTATTTCTTACTCTTTTCTTTCTGATGTTTTTATTCTGGTCAGAAGTTATTCAGAGGTCAATTTCAATTGAGATTACTACTAAGCAAATTCCTTAAAGGACTAATAAGTTAATTTTATTTTGATATCTAACATTCTTATTATAAAATTACCGAGAGTATTCATAACTACTAAACTTAAGTTATTGCTTGAATTCATTATACATTTTGAAAAATCCTTTCAAGTTGTGCCAAGTAGTCTATATTATGAAGCAGCCATATGGTCTTTCTTTGGATTTTTTTTTCTTCAAATAATATTAAAATATACAAAGTTTTTAATATGAGTTTTACTTTCAATATATTAGAGATCAAATCCATTTTCTTTTATCTAACCTTCAAAATTACCTAATGCACACAATTCATTTTGTTATGACTTGTTTCTATTTATTCAAAAAATAATATGAGGAGTAAAGTGAATCTAACCATTGTTTTTTTAAAATATTTTGTTTATTTATTCATGACAGGCAGAGAGAAAGAGAGGCAGAGACACAGGCTGAGGGAGAAGCAGACTCCATGCAGGGAGCCCAATGCGGAATGTGATCCCAGGACTCCGGGATCACACTCTGAGCCAAAGGCAGATGCTCAACTACTGAGCCACCCAGGCATCCCCTAACCACTGTTTTTAATAATTACAAAAATCTAAGCAAACGCTCTTTTTTCAAACTATGCCCTTTAAAATACAAAAATGCATCACCATTTTTTCTACCCATATGATGTTTAGGCTGTGATTATTTTACATGAGAACTGTCTATATTACCTCATATTCAGTTTAAGCCTTTATCACCAAATAGAAATCAAAAGATAGTTGAGAGAGAGGAAGCATATGGCTATAAATTCACACATACATACATACATACATACGTAGAAGAACCTTGTTAGTTTTAATCCTTTTAGGCTAATAAAAATTTAAAATATTAAAACCTGTGTGATTTATTGATTGATTGATTGATTGATTTTTAAGATTTTATTTATTTATTCATGAAAGACACAGAGAGAGAGAGGCAGAGGCATACGCAGAAAGACAAATACACTCCCTGAGGAGAGCCCAGTGTGGGACTTGATCCCAGGACCCTAGGATCACAACTGAGCCAAAGGCAGATGCTCAACCGCTGAGCCACCCAGGTGTCCCTAAAACCTGTGGGTTTTAAATATATATATACAATAGGAATTGACCAAGAAGATTTTCTTTTTTAAGAAAAGAGGTTTAAATGTGGAGAATTAAAGAAATGAGTAGCTGCAATGTAACAACAGAGATGGTTATATAGTAGATTCATGATATCAAGATTTATCCTTCAGATTCATATTCAATTTAAAGCATTTTAATGCAGTTGATATGGTTTTAAAAATATGGTGCAGATACGTAGAAATGTAACTTGGATTTTAATGAAGCCTCTGAATTAGAATATCCTTTGCCAAATACCACCAATTTTTGTTACTATAACTTTTCACTAAAATATTAATAAAGGTAGTTGAAATATGTCAACCGAGAAAAGTCTTTAAAACTAAAAGTCTTGATACAAATATGACCAGGACCCAAGAGGAATATTTTGGATTATTCAGTTATAGTCTAAAATAAATGGACAAAAGGATTCATATGTAGTTTGCTTATGGTTTGATGATTTTTTTTTCCAGAACTACAATGAAATGTTAATTCTCTCACTCTCAGCTTCATGGAATCAAAAATGTCATATTTCTA
The DNA here is from genome assembly GCF_018345385.1 of Vulpes lagopus. Lineage (NCBI taxonomy): Eukaryota > Metazoa > Chordata > Mammalia > Carnivora > Canidae > Vulpes > Vulpes lagopus. The sequence continues at coordinate 127,707,343 of NC_054829.1, read as the reverse complement.
ATCTGTGGACACAGTTTCATATTAGACTGAATTACTGTAAATTTTACATCACACTTTTCCCATACCCAGTCAATATTACTATTTTTATATCTATTCAGAATTCACATAAAGAGTAATTTAAAGTGTGGAGAAATCATCTTTTTAAATGAAATTATATAAATAAAGTTTTGAGACAAACAGTGCTGAACCCACAGAGCAATGTATTCTATAGTTATTATAAGTGCTTGACCAATACAGAGGCTGAAGGAAAAAATTGGAGCATGAGTTTAAAGAATGAGTTTAATGAATTTTTGTCACATATGGAAAATTATCTAGAAATTATTCTCTACAACTTTTTTTTCAGCTGTAAATGAGAAAAACACATTTAAATAGTAGTAAAATCTAAGCATGAAAAATACCTGGAAAATTGAAAGCACAAAAATACATTTAACATACATATATTTAGAATCCAGGCCAAGTAACATAATATCACCCCAGAGATGTCCCCAGTATATTGTTTCCATCACTTCAGTTTCCTGGAGTATCTTAGTCTTTACTCTTAATATATTTAGAATCATCTTATCTCTCTCCACAAATATCCTGATTTTGTTTGAAATTTTATTGATCTACAGATCAATTTGAGAAATACCAATATAATGATGATATTAGTTTTCATAGAAATTACTTTCTATTTATTTATATTTACTTAAGACTTTTTTAATGACTTGTAATAAGGTAGGGGATATATGTATATAAGATATAGGTCTTATATCTCTTTCTAAGTATTCTATTTGTTGCTGAATACACTGTGCATGTGTATACATATGTATCATTAAATTAATATGCACTAAAATAGAATTTTAGTAATTCATACTGCCAAATTATCAGTGTTATAGGACATAAGAATTATAACCTATATACTTGCAATTCCAATTAAAGATGACAGTGATATCTAACAAAAAAACAAATGTACATACCCTTTAGTGACTATAAATCTGGAGTTCATTCAATTTATTGTAATTTTCTTTTTGCATATAAAATGATAATTCACTGAGAGGAATTCAGTGACAGAAATGGGGTGAGAAGAAAACTTTTTATTGTATTTTTCTGTACTTTCCAATTTTTGATCATGTGACTATCCTCCCTATTCAAAACATATGATATATTTTTCATTAATCTTTTATTTAAAATTATAAAGAGGGACGCCTGGATGGCTCAGTGGTTTAGTGTCTACTTTTGGGTCAGATCGTGATCTCGGGGTCCTGGGATTTAGTCCTACATCAGACTCCCTGCAGAGAGCCTGCTTCTGCCTCTGCCTCTCTCTGTGTTCTCAGGAATCAATAAATAAAGTATTTTTAAAAAGAAAGAAAATTATAAAGAAAAAATGAAGATGAGAAGATGATGAGTTGAAATTTTTAAAAAGAACATAATTATATAACACATTTAGGTCAAGAAAAGATAAATAATTACAGAAGAACTGAACTCTTACTAGAGCAACATGGAACAGAATTGTTAGTGTAAAATATTGGAGCAGGGATACAAAAGGCACAGTGTTGTATTGCTTCAAAAATCTGAAAAATAAAGGCAAAGAAGTGAAGATGAAACGGAACAACAACGGTTGAGGGTATAAGCTAGAAATGTAAATTACAGTTTGTGAATGTTCACAGTTATGATAAATTACTATATAGAATTGTTCCTATTATGGTGAAGTTGGCAATGAGGATACAAAGCTGAAAACGAAACCCCTTTATTTATCCTTTATCTATTAGAAAGTCACCAATGAGTCACTAAGAATCACATAAAAAGAACTTTGTCAGTGTAGCTATCACAATCTGTCTTCCATTTACTCCCCATGCCATTGCCTTAATCTCTATGTGTATAGGACACTGCAATATGAGGCAGTTAAAGGGTGTATTTGGAACTGTGTCATTGGCCTAGTTCGGGACATTTTGGTTTCTATGTAGGAAGCTTACTTTCCAGATACAACTTCCAGTCAAGTGAGGCTGACTATTCTGCAAAAGAATCACTTAAAGAGATGAAAGCTGACTGGAAGAATGAAAGGCTGACAATTTATTACACAATTGGAAGTCTACTTACCAATGACATTGACTAGCTGTTCTATATCTATCTAAAAGGTTGTAAAGACAATTGAAGACAGATGGAAAAATAAAGAGAAAGATTAGCATTAGAATAATCTGCTTTTTTTTTTTTTTCCACAGCAGAGATGTATCATTTCCTCTTGGATCTAAAGATACTGCAGAAGAGAGCCTAACTGAATGTTCCACGGTTACCCAATTCAAGAGGACAGTTTGCTTGGTAAAAGGAAGAATAGGCAGTGGAATTAGACCTGGGTTTTCTTTTCCAGAAACTTATAATTAAATCACTCTCTTACATCACATGACAGAGGTAGAATTTAAATGCCTACTGCTCAGAGGACATTAATTGGAAATCAGGGTTTTCTAGAGATGCAAGAATAACAATCAAGGACATAAGAAAAACCATGAAATGGAAATGAAATAGAATTTGCTTTTATGCTTAAGATCTTACGAAAGAAAGAAAGGAAGTATTCATGAAGCAGCCCTTACATACCTCCATCACACACTCAAAGAAATTGGACTACCAGAATGATTGAAAGAGTAGAGATAATACTCTTTTGTAATTCCAAGATCCCAGGATTATATGGATACCTGGGGTTTGGGAGGAGGAGAAGAAAGTGATTAATTTTGTTTTTTTTTTTTAATTTTTTTTATTTATTTATGATAGTCACACAGAGAGAGAGAGAGAAAGAGAGAGGCAGAGACACAGGCAGAGAGAGAAGCAGGCTCCATGCACCAGGAGCCCAACGTGGGATTCGATCCCGGGTCTCCAGGATCGCGCCCTGGGCCAAAGGCAAGTGCTAAACTGCTGCGCCACCCAGGGCTCCCAGAAAGTGATTAATTTTGAATAGCACATAAATTTAGCATTTTAACATGAATGGATATTTTGCCACCAAATGTAATCAAGAAGTATGCCATCTGCCAAAAATTGCTCTAGGGGTCAGCAGTTAACATTCTGGAGAGCATGCTTACAAGCAGTCATTGGAGAAATATAAAACTGCTTCAAGTTTATTCAGGTTAAATAAATAAATTAGTTACTCAAGGAAGTAGTAGGAACAATTGGAGCAGAAATGGCAATACAACTATGCCCGAAGAGAATAATTCAGACCTGAAAAAAATAAATCACAAGTTCACATTCTTGAAGGGTCAGGGATCTCTTAAAAACCAGTGTGTTGTACATGTGCTTTTGGGTTGTGAAAGCCTACAGATATGGACATGAAAGCACATAAGGGAAACTTTAGGGGAGATATAAGAATATTTAAAGAATGTAGATAAAACACAGGAAATATCTGAGGAACTTGGCCTGGAAGGGCTATAGCCATTTTGTTTTCCATAAGGAAAGAAAGTCTGAGAATGAGGCTAAAAATAAGAAAATAAAAGAAAAGAAAGCAAAGGGTCTGACAAACAAACAAAACAAAACAAAGTAAAACAAAACAAAACAAAACAAATTCCTAAAGCCAATGGTATTTCAAAAATATTCCTAAAGAAGAGAAGTTGAAAAAGGAACAAACAAAACAAAAACAACAAACAGAAAACATTTTAAAAGCCAGTGGTATACTGGTCTGGCAGGACAAAACCACACGCACAAAGAAACAAAGCACAACTACTCTGATTTGTGGCTTTTGCCATTGTCCGAAATCTAAATATTATCTTTATTGCTAATTTCAAGATACCTTGATGTTCCTTAATATAGAGCTGGAAAGAGATACTAATAAATGGCTCTTGGTATCTAATAGGAACTCGTTCCAAGCCATCATTACCTGAAACTCACCTTGCTTCTAGAGTTTTTCAACTGAATGGAAGAGTATATTCCCATATTCCCAGTATAATTTAAAAATGATGGCCATATGATATATCATTCAAAAATGGGAAAGTTTTACGAATGAAAGTATTGCTACTATTCATTTTGTCTAGACACAGGCTTAAATTTGGACTTTCCTGGCAAACTACATGTGCTCACTCTGCAGGAACCATTTTGTATTATGTGCTATGATACAAATTATGTAAAAATATTACCACTAATATTTAGATTTAAGTAATCTGAATGTGACTATATATCTCCTGGTACATCTACATTTACAATGCAGCGACGATAGGAGCCAAGGACTTAAGTATGAAGCTTTTATTTCACAGTTATATAAAAAGGTCTTATGTATCACTATTCTCATCCAATAAAACATTTGCCAAAGCAAAGGCCATTAACTGGTAGCCCTGTAGGTCACTTGTCAAATATAAACATATTCTGTATGGTCAACAGCGTGTTAATAAGTTAAATATTAAACATATTTATTCCTGAATCTTGATTCAACACTTGTACTATGGGAATTTCAGAAGATTTAATACTACTGTTTGTTATGTTTACTGATTTTCTCTACTGTAGATTTGTTATCTTGTATGTTTTATAATTTCAGATTATGAGCTAATCTTATCTGTGGGAAATCAGACTCTCCAGAGCCAGTTCGCTTTGCTACTGTCTGCATTCCAGCCTCTCACTGACCTAGGACACATACTGTGGTAGTTTTATGACTGGAAAGTTGCTGACTCTATGGGTTATATAAATGTGAATCACAATTTCTAGGTTTATAGTTAGAATTTCTAAGGACTCATTGCAAGATCAGACTAGCATACCCCTGTAGCATAAATATATACACTTCTTTTCTAGTTTTATGTCTCTAGAGAGTAACTTAATTGAAGCCTCAGTTATTCATTAAAAATATCTTGATATTGGGCAACCCGGGTGGCTCAGTGATTTAGCGCTGCCTTCAGCCCAGGGCTTGATCCTGAAGTCCCACATGTGGGATTGAGTCCCACATCGGGCTCCCTGCATGGAGCCTGCTTCTCCCTCTGCCTGTGTCTCTGCCTCTCTCTCTGCATCTCTCTGTGTCTCTCATGAATAAATAAATAAATAAAATCATTTAAAAAAACCTTGATATTTAGTAACTTAGGGCATTCAGGATATATATATATATTTTTAAAAAACCCAAACCAGGAACTGAAACTGATATTTAAACTAATATCAAAAAAATAAATAAATAAATAAATAAATAACTAATATCAGTTAGCTCTCATCTTTGTAAAACCTAAAAGTGGAGAGAGAAAACTAGAGGATCCTGGGTGGCTCAGTGGTTTAACAGCTGCCTTCAGCTCAGGGTGTGATCCTGGAGCCTTGGAACAAATCCCCCATCAGGCTCTCTGCAGAGAGCCTGCTTCTTCCTCTGCCTGTGTCTCTGCCTCTCTCTCTGTGTGTCCCTTATAAATTAATAAATGAAATATTTTTTTAAAAAGTGAGAAAACTAAAGAGATCTCACATCCATTATTGAATCAATTTATGTAATCAGGTGACCATCATGCATAAGAAATTAAACATAGAGGTTATTATGATTAGCCTCAATCAATCTAGACATTCTTTTATAATTGAGAGAAACCTACAAATGGGTATGAGGGTATATAACACAATATCTACTTTATGCAGTCTGAGGAATTTGTTTTTTGTTGTTTTATTTTTATTTATTTTTCTTGTTGTTTTATAATACAGAAATAAACACATAACGAGAAAGCAAATGTGAACATGTTATCTACCAAAAGGAGAAAATGAAAAGGTTCTTAATGCCATGGCCAAAATCAGAAGAGGAAAATATATTATGTACTTTGTTCTCAAATCATTCTACAAAGCAATATACCAAATAATATACTCAGACAGGGACCCCCTGGGTGGCTCAGTGGTTTAGGCCTGCCTTCAGCCCAGGATGGGCTCCTGGAGACCTGGGATCGAGTCCCACATTGGGATCCTTGCGTGGAGCCTTCTTCTCCTTCTGCCTGTATCTCTGTTTCTCTCTCTCTCTGTGTCTCTCATGAATAAATAAATAAAATCTTTTTTTTTGAATAAATAAATAAAATCTTTAGAAAATATATACTCAGGGGATCCCTGGGTGGCGCAGCGGTTTGGCGCCTGCCTTTGGCCCAGGGCGCGATCCTGGAGACCCGGGATCGAATCCCACGTTGGGCTCCCGGTGCATGGAGCCTGCTTCTCCCTCTGCCTGTGTCTCTGCCTCTCTCTCTCTGTCCCTGTGACTATCATAAAAAAAAAAAAAAAAAACTTAAAAAATATATACTCAGACATATAATGATTTATGTATGAATGCATGGAGAGTTATAATATATCCAAACACTCAGAAAGAAGAGCAGCTAAGTATTCATTCTTGGGAAAATATCTCAAATGCAAACTACAGAACAGTGATTGATTAATTTTGTTTTTTACATTTTTATTTATTTATTCATGAGACATAGAGAGTGAGAAAGATAGAGTCAGAAACATAGGTCTGGGGAGAAGCAGACTCCACACAGGGAGCCCAATGTAGGACTCTATAACTGGACTCCAAGATCACGCCCTGAGCCGAAGGCAGATGCTCAACCGCTGAGCCACCCAGGCATCCCCAGTGATTGACTATAATGATATGCTAAGGTACAGAATAATCACAACATCAGGGAATGCATGCAGGTTACTGCAAACATCTATTAAAAAGACATACAAGTTGCAACAACAATAAAGTGGCCTAAAAAAATAAGCAATGCTTCTGATGAAGCTGACCCTAGAAAAACATCATGGTAAACTCCGTGGTGGCTCTTATGGTCAACTCAGAAAAAACACAAGCCACTTTGGCTCATATATCCTTTTTATTTTTAATTTAAAAAATGTTTATATGAGAGAAAGAGTGCAAGCATGAGTGGGAGAGGGGCAGCGGGAGAGGGAAAGTGAAAATTTCAAGCAGACACCTAACTGAACATGGAGCCAGGACACAGGGCTTGATCTCACCACCCTTAGATCATGATCTGAACCAAAATCAAGGGTTGGATGCTTAACCTACTGAGCCACTAGGCACCCTTGGCTCATATTTCATTATTCTCTCCCGGAGAAGAACAACAAATAATTGAATAATCATAAATATCACATCAACCAAATCCTTATGTAATAAATGTAATATAAGGAATATTTTGACTTTTATATAATTACTATCCCATGGAAAAATAAGACTGTTGTGGTAGGCAGCATTTTAAGATAGCCCTAAAATTCCTGCCCCCTGTATGAGTTCCATATTATTCCCAATCTTGCATATATGAATAGCTTTTATAAGTATGATGGAATATGGGTCCTGTAATTCTGGTATTTCCCATACAAAAATTTTTTTTCAGATGTATTTAAGGTCTCTAATTGGTTCAAAAGGAGAATTCTTGGATAGACTTGACCTAATCAAGTGACTCCTTAAGAGATACCGAAGAGATTTGAAAAGGGAGAAATTATGCTGTTGACCTTGAAGTAGCAAACTGTTATGCTATGCAGAGGGCCACTAATCAAGGATGGGGGCAGACTGTGGAAGCTGATAATAGCTCTTGGTTGATAGCCAGAAAGAGAGTGGAGATCTCAATCCTACAGCCACGAGAAACTTAATACTGACAACAACCAGTGAACTTGGAAGAGGATTCTGAGCCTCAGATGAGATTGCAGCCTGGCTAACACCTTGACTGTGTCCTTGTGAAGCCCTGAGCAGAGAACCCAGCTAATACATATAGATCCAATCTCATGATCCACAGAAACTATGATAAAATAAATGGGGTTTGCTTTAAGTCCCTAAGTTTGTCACATTTGTTACACAGAAATAAATTACTAATATAATTACTTTAAAGACCTACATAATGTTAATAATTCTAGCAGTAGTAACAACCATATTTCTTATGACAACAATTATGTCTATTTATGTTCAGAGAAAATAAGACAAAGCACAAAAGGAAGACAGGATACTGTTACTGAACTTCTATCAGTTTATGCAAAATACAATATTTGATTAACAACAAGAAATAATATGTACTGACTTATTTTCCTTAGTAAAATAAAGAATACCTATGAGTTGAAGGAATAATAAATAACCTATGACTTTATTTTACTAACACCTTCAGTAGATTTATTCACATTTTATTTTATTCTTGTTTTTAATTAAGGTTGTGATTTTTTAGAATTCATTTTGCACTTGTTAAATAATACTTGAACTCCTTTATTTTCTTTACAGTGTTAGCATGAAATAAAAAAATGGGCAGACTAAAATTAACTACACAGCTCTTTATTTATAATGTATTTTCATTTATATGTAATAGCAATAGTAAATACCAATAGTTTTATTACATATACACAAGGGAATTTCAGCTTCAAATTAATAAAGAAATAGCTGAAATGAGCATCCTCACCCTGACAAGAGAGAAAAAAACTGTAAAATTATAACTTCCTTACTCCATCAATGCATTGAGGTCATGTGTCAATCAGTCAGTCAGCCTGAAATCTAAGAAAACACAAGTACTTGGAATGAGAGACAGAAAATAAGACAAAGCACAAGAGGAAGGCAGGCTGCTATATAAGTAGTTAATTGAAATGCTGCTAAATTCTTTGGACAAATTTCTAAGGGCTGGATGTATGTTAAAATGAAAGTTTATAATCCCAGGGAGCCATAGACATAAGAGAGTCTATATCTACTTCTAGGCTTATTTTCACAGTCTTCAAGAGAAAATCCAAGGGTGGGACAAGAACCAGGAAACTACTTTCATTTATGAATTATATACAAATAAACACGATGCAGTCCTGAAGGAGGGCATAGCACCTGCTATAGGAAACGCACAAAGCTCTATCTCATCTTTTTCCTCCATGAAACTGAAGACTTAAGTAGTGTAAAAGATGGTACATTGCCACACACACAGAGCAGGGAAAATATCATCATGCAGAGAAAAGAAAGCATCCCTTTAAATTCAGGAGGGAACAGGAAATGTTACTGGGTCTAGATGTATAGAGATTTATCATTATTGGGAAAAGGATAGAATCACTGAAAGTCCCTTATCCCTGAGACCTAACGGTTGCTTAAGATTGAGGGCACAAAGGATGACAACAAGCATCCATTCCCGTCACTCTTTACAAAGATAACAAGCACAAGTAAAGAGCAAGAAAGTAACATTGGGGAAGGGATAAGAGTGTGGACAGAGACTATTTCTAAGGAAGAGACATATAGGAAAGTGTAATTTAATGGGGGGGGGGGAGGGCAGATACTGAGAAAAACCCATTGGCAAACCAGTCTTCACCTTGAGCAGGAAATAGTGATCACTTAGAAGTGGTGAAGACAATACACACACAAGAAAGCTGAAACACAATTGGACCCCACATACTAAAAGCTTAGCAGAAGAAGAGCCATCACAGCTTCCAGGGAAACATTATTTGCCTTTGTCTGAAATGCCCCACACAAAATGTCTGCCTCTCAAACAAAAATTGAAAAACAAGAATATGTGCACATTCAAAAGACACAAACACTGTCAAGGGACAAAACATCCACAGAGCAATCCAGATGTTGGAAATATCAGAGACAAAATTTAAAATTATGAAACATGTGACACGTAAAAGATGCTGAATAAAGTGATGGTGTTTGGGATCCCTGGGTGGCGCAGCGGTTTGGCGCCTGCCTTTGGCCCAGGGCGCGATCCTGGAGACCCGGGATCGAATCCCACATCGGGCTCCCGGCGCATGGAGCCTGCTTCTCCCTCTGCCTGTGTCTCTGCCTCTCTCTCTTTCTCTCTGTATGACTATCATAAATAAATAAAATTAAAAAAAAAAAAAATAAAGTGATGGTGTTTTTCAAGGAGAGAGATGTAACTTTATTAAACCAACTGAGCCACCCAGTCACATATGGGTGTGAGAGATGGAACATATAAGAACATCAATTTGGAATGTTGAAAGAAATGTAGGAACAGAGAAGAAAACTTTGATGTATTATTTAACAGACTTGAAGCAGCTAAGGAAAGAATTTATGCATTTAAAGACAAAGACAGTATTCTAACAAAAAAATACTGAGAAATAAAAAAATTAAACAAACACAAAAAATAGAGCACTGAAGAGTTGTGGGACAAATTCTAATGCTCTAGCAAACTTGTTTTGGAATCCCAGGACAGAAGATGTTCTTAAAAGAAGAGACAGAAAAAAATATTGAAAAGTTAATTGCTGAGAATTTTACAAGGGAAAGAAAGAAAAGAATGAGGAAGGAAGGAAGGAAAGAAGGAAGGAAGGAAGGAAGGAAGGAAGGAAGGAAGGAAGGAAGGAAGGAAGGAAGAAAAAATGCAAAAGGTAAAAATGCAAATTCAAAAAGGTAAGAAAACACCAAGCTGAATACCAATAGAAAACATACAAACACATATGTCTACACATATTATATAAAAAGTACTTATTATCTGGATTAAAAAAAATCTTGAAAGAGGCCCATGAATTTTTATAATCAACTTATAATATATTAATAATAATAATAATAATAAATAATATGAATTATAATTTTGAAAATTATAACCAAAGTAAAAGAGATGTTCATAAATAACTTCTTACCTAAACCAACTTAGTTTCTTACAAATACAATGGGTCAAAAGAGAGGGATTTCTAACCCTTTTTTCTTAAATTATATCACCTGGATATGATTTCTTTTTTTTTTTAAGATTTTATTTATTTATTTATTCATGAGACACACAGAGAGAGGCAGAGACACAGGCAGAGGGAGAAGCAGGCTCCACGCAGGGAGCCCGACGTGGGACTCGATCCCAGGACTCCAGGATCAGGCCCTGGGCAGAAGGTGGCACTAAACTGCTGAGCCACCAGGGCTGCCCTCCATATGATTTCAATGGCTGGTTGAAACTGAATAGCCTCCTCCATACACAATAAATCTGCATACTCAATCTCTGACATGTTTTCTTACAATTAATAAATATTTTTTATTGTGTACTCTGACATATACATGAATCAATTCCACATATTATCACACTAATTCCTGTAAAACAGCAGATGATATTGGTAGCATAATTTCTACTATAGAAATTAAAGACTATAGTTCAGAACAGTACAACAGGTACACAGCATCAACTCATAAGCGACTAACAAGGGATTTAATTTGTGATTTTTACCTCTAAATTAATCATTCTGCTCCCATTCTGCTCATCTAAACCTCTATGATTTTTTTTAAAGTATTGCTTTTTATTTATACGTGTTGTTTTGGGTAAATGCATTATTGTATGCGATCTCAACAAAATTTCATTAGTAAGTCCCTTTAGCAGACTGAACATTATTTCCCACTAAAACTCCTTTACGTCTGTGCAATTAACAACTATAAAAGTGAGCTACAAAAATAATCTCTACAAACATAAGCCTTCGTACATTCATATTCTTTCGGGTCACTTCTTATTTGGATGGTTTGGAAGTAGCTGTCCACGGTCTTGAAGGGGCATTTTAGGTGTGTATCAGGCAACATGAGCTCTAGGGCATAGGAGAGACCTGCAGAAATATAAAAGGGGCCTTAGGAATAGCTTAACTTGTTTTCAGTTTGGTCCTATTCCTTGGTTAAAATATTGTGGTTCACATAGTCTATCTACAATAACCATTCTAGAATCATCTCCCCAAATAGCATCAAGAAGCAGTCTGGTGTCCCTTCTATTATGCCACAGATACTTTACATTAAAAAAGCTCCACTATTGAGGTTCTTTTTATTATAAGAGAAACTGTATTTTGCAATTTTAATTACAATATTTAGATATTTACCCCAAATAATAAAACATTAAGTATAATTTAAAATGAAATAAAGAAAAAGGAATATATTTAGGAACAATATAAATTGTCAAATGATCCATGTCAGATTTCATAATGCAGTGTGAAAATATTTTCCATTTTTAAACATAATTTTCCATTCATTATCTTTGCTATTACAATGTGACATTAGTCTATTTTTAAAAGTGGGTGGGTTACAAAGCATCTTATTACTTTTTTGTTTGTTTGTTTGTTTTTTTTCTGTTTTTTGTTTTTTTGGTTTTTTTTAGAAAGGAAGAGGTGGAGTGGGGAAGCAGGAGAGGGGGACAACCTTGATCAGGCTCCATGCCCAGCACAGAGCTGGATAAAGGGCTTAATCTCGTAACCTTGAGACCATGACCTGAGCCAAAATTAAGTCAGACACTTAACCACCTGCACCACCCAGATGCCTCAAAACATAAATTTTTCTAAGAGCGCCAAATATTGTCAGCACTCTATATAAAAGAAGTAATTTATCATTTTAACGAGTGGAAAATAATCCTTTGTCCAAATAATTTATTAAAATGGCATATATTTGATAAAATTTTATAGATACGATTAGAAATATTTTCAAACACTTATTTAATGGTCATTCTGTGTGGGTTAACAGTGTTAACTTTTTTTTTTTCGGTGTTAATGTTTTTATAGATACTACAATCTTTATGAGAATCCGAAACACAGGAATTATACCCGCTTTAAAGATGAAGAAACATAAGAATACATGAGACCTGTAAACTTTTCCCAGTCATCCAGGATGTAAAAGATTATGTATGACTCCAAAACCTTTAAAAATGTTTATATATTTGAAAGATATCTGGGGGCATAGAAATTAACACAATAAATATAAAGTAATAAAATGTAAATGGATGTATTTTATGCATAATAGATCTGTATATATGTATAGTTAGGACAGCAATAGCGTATGTTGTAGATTCAAAAACATATTTTCTTTTATTCCTGATTCATTGCATGCTAAATATATCTTAATGTGAAGGCCTTGTGGATGATTTTCCTTATGCTTTTGCATGCCCTGAGAGCATTTTGTAGAGACTCTGCAATAAGCATATAGTACTATATGTAAGCATTAAAATAAGCTTGCTTAAAGTGAGATCACATGCACGTGATTCAATTGTTTTTATAATTCATTATAATTGTCAGTATTGGATTATTATTAACTTCAGAATCACTTGTTTAGCCTTTGAATTGAAAAAAAAAATCCCTTAAGCATAACGCTGCTCTGCATTCAATTAGGGGAAATCTGGCTAGAAAATCATGAGACCATATGGGACCAAGTAGCCGAATTTCAGTGAATTATTTTCATTAACTTCAGACTGCAACTATGACATTGACTATGCTATGAAATTTCATTGTAAACATGCATAGAAGAGACCTTAGTTCCTGAAAACTCAAAAACACTACTGGAAGGCATACTCAAAGCTCCAGACTTAGCTATAATGACTTAGTAATATCAAATCAATGAAAGAGACAAAAACCTAATTTAGCTAAATTACAAATTTTGTTATAAAATATTTTCATAATCTTGTTCGTAAAGAAGTATTCAGATTTTGAAGGGATACTACAATTTATATTTATTATTATTATTATTATTATTATTATTTAGGTGAATTGCAATGAAATGCAAAATACTTTCAAAATATTATTCTGCATCAGTTTTTGCTCAATGTAGGTATAAGCTCAACTACAGTAACATGAAAAAAGTTGCTGGTAAATAACTTTTGCCTTATTTTCAGTAGATACCTTATTCCAAAGTGTCCATCATCACTTCCTTAGGGATCTGTCTTCGCCTTACTTCTTGTCTCAAACATAGTAGAAGCAGCCAACTAAAGATCAAGCTATTATGCCACATTATCTATAATTTCAGTCTTATATGTAGAAACAAAGGCAAAGGGACCCAAAGGAGTTAGAATTTATCAATTGAATGAAAGTCTTCTACTTAAGATTCCCAAGAGGTACCCAGACTCCTGTTTTTCCCAAAGATTGCTTGTTTTTCTCTTCTGTTGATTTCTGAGTTAAATGCAGCATCCTTTTTCTTACCAGGTTAGTCAGAGTTAGTTTCTATTGCTTGCAAACATATGATCTGAACTAATTCTTATTCCAACACACACACACACACACACACACACACACACACACACACACACACTTTGTACAGGACTTTTTTTTTTCTGGGATATCTAAAAAGTGAAATTATTAACAAGTACTAGTTAAAAATCACAATATATGATTTAGACTTAGAACAATCATGTTGCCATGTGATCTGGTCGAAATTTGAGTTGGACATTTAGTAGAAAGTCCCTCAGAATGTAGGCCACAACAAACTGTCCAGGAGAAAAGATTGTGCTACAGACTGATATCTAAACTCAATTAAAATATATCTATTGCTATGTTGTTATTTTATACCAGTTACTATTTCTATAAAGTTTTTAGTTTTGAAAATTGCCAATTAGGGGATCCCTGGGTGGCGCAGCGTTTTAGGGCCTGCCTTTGGCCCAGGGCGCGATCCTGGAGACCCGGGATCGAATCCCACGTTGGGCTCCCAGTGCATGGAGCCTGCTTCTCCCTCTGCCTATGTCTCTGCCTCTCTCTCTCTCTTTCTGTGTGACTATCATAAATAAATAAAAATTAAAAAAAAAAAGAAAAATGCCAATTACAAGTTTAAAATTCTTAATGCAATAAAATCTAGACAGAATGTTTTAGAACAGATCTTCCAAAATATTGATATTTCAGCAATGCAGAGGCTCTCCCTGGCTCTTATTTCTACTTTGACTACTGGCCTTGAAAAACTACTTGTCTTGCCCACTGGGATACTGACTATTTAAATGTACATCCTTTACTATAATATGTACGTGGTTAATTACATTTTTATTCTTCCAAAAGTGAAAATGTCCTTAATTCTTATAAAATAGTCAATATTTTACTAGTCTTTTGTAATTTTCACCTCATTTAGATATCATCTACGATAATAAAGCCTCTTTCATGAAAATGATGCCATTTCCCTTATACAGTTTAGAATTTTGGCTTAAAAAATTATTCTCCTGGATTATTTACCTGATACAAATGGAAGATTCAATCAGCCTAGGTTTCAAATAAGACCAAAACTATATTAAGTTCATGATTTATGTAAGTGTGATTTTTTGAAGAGTATAAAGATAAAATTCAGTATTAAAAATGAATTAATAAAATAAAACAAAATTCGGTATTTTTAAAAGATGACAAAAAGCTATTTGCATTTTCCCTTTTGGTAAATGATTGACAAATGATGCTAACATATAATTTTGTCAGCAATGTTGTACAGACACTGGAAGGAATAAATGTATCTCAAGCTTATTAAATGACATTTAATTCTCTAGGCATATAATGAAATACAATGACATTGCTAAATTATAATCTCTTTTATTTCCTATTAAAAGGCCTTCCATGTATGCACAAAAATACTTGGCTTTCTGGATATTTGTTAATTTTATGTGTTTTTTTTCTGAAAAGTGTTTTTTCATAAAACATCTGAGTTAAAATGATAAAAAGTGTTATGCATAAATGCTGATCATAAGAATTAAGTATTCACATTTTAAACTTTTAGAATAGTAATTATAACAACATGAAAACATTTTGTCAAGATAATTTTTAAAATTAAGGAACAATCAAGTACCAAAATAAATAGTCCTTTCGAGGAATATCATGTCAAGAAAGCATATTTTAGAGCTAGTTTGTATCTTTTTTATTTTTTTAAAATTAGCTATTAATTATTTGTGTATTTTGGGAGGGAGAGGGTGACTGCACAGCATATGGAAGAAAATTCATGGTCTTATAAGAAAATAAATATTAATACATTTAATGAGGCAAATATACGCATCCTATGCCTTATAGCAGTATAGGATTATGTATCATTGAACATACAATTTAACAGAAATTGTCTCAGATACATAAAAATAAGTTAATCATTGATTCATGACACATCATCATCATTGGTTTATGCATAGCCAGTTTTCATCTTTCTATATCTTTCTAGTTAATTTAATCATTCATTTGTAATAATAAAATGAATACTCCTGAACCCCAGATTTAACCAAGGCCTGCAACAATACTAGTTTCTTATATTCATCTGTGTATTCCTCCTTCCCCCCACTTACACAAAATTTAACTTCTGTCCTGATCTATCTACTAATCATTTCCTTGATTTATATGTAATATCTGAGTGTATCTATCTGATTTAACCATATAATATTTAGCCTTACTAGCTATTGGACATTATTAAAATAATTTTATATTATACACAATCATGTGATATTTGCTTTTTTATATTCAATATTATGTTACAAAGATCCATCCCTATTTGTATGGTTGTGTGTTTTAAATTTTATTGTGACAAGAATACTTAACACGAGATCTATTCTCCTAGTAAACTTTTAAGTACATACATTATTGTTGACTAAAGGTACAAAGTTGTACAGCAAATCTCTGGAGCCTATTTAACTTGCTTAAACTATCCATATATTTTACATGAGATGTCAGTTTATGTATATTTCATTTATATACCTAGAACATTTGTGAATACACTACCATGCACTTGTTCATTCTGATGCCAATAACACTTCATTCAGTTTCCACATTTTTTTTTTCACAAAAAGTCTTGTTAAAAGTGTATTCATGCATACAATGCACACATGTGTTTATGTCTTTGGTTATCTATCTAGAAATAGAAATTTCTGAATCACAGAACATAAAATATTTCAGTGTTACAATGGCAATGACAGTGTTTTCCAAAATGGTTGTAAAAGAGATGTCATCGATCCATATTCTCTCCAATATTGAGTATTTTCAGATCACTTAATATCTACAGATTGAATGGGTATAAAAATGTTTTATAGTAGTTGACTCATTCAATTTCCATTTCCCTGATTATGAAAATATGAAGGTAGATTACCTACTTCATAGTGCTTTCGTTGGCTTCCTCTTCTGTGCAATGGCAGTTTATGTTTTTGCCTATTACTAAGTAGGTGAATAGTTTCTCAATTTGATGTGATGACATACTTCATAAATAAAACACATAAGCATTAACTATGAAAAAAATAGGTAAACCTAAGTCCATAAATAATAAGAAATTCTACTTACCAAAAGATATTTAAATAAATAAAAAGTAAGTGTAAAAGGATAAGCTACAATGTGGAAGAAAATATTTTCCACACACATAATTGACAAAGCTTCTATAACATAATATTAGAAGGACTCTTTGGTCTATATCTCAAAGGGGTGGAAAAATTCAGCCTAAATGCCTGGAAGAAAAACTAAAGTGGTAGGACATATTGGAATATTTCACTATGGGTTGGATTCATGGTATATTTAAGATAAAATACTCAAAACCTTGATATTATACATAGAAAGTAAAAACAAAGAAAAATGGTTGATGCCTTGATGGAATTCACAGATGATGCTGATAAAAGGAAGACAAAGTGGTTTCAGAAGGAAGATAATGAGTTCAGTTTTAAACACACTGACTTTTCTATAGACTATAGGACATTCAGGAGAAGATACTGGATCATTATGAACAAAATTGAAGTTATTTTTGATATGCCAACGGGTGTATAGATATAACTAAATTTGTTGTAGTTGTAGAGATGACCTGACAACTACAGTGAATATTTATTGTATGAGCAGAGAACTAAGGAAATGATCAAACAGAAGAAAGAACTCTGAGAAACACAAACATTTCTTAGCAAATTTTAATAGTACTCATGAGTACATTAGGAGGAAAAGCAGGACAGTTGTAGTGTCAGAAAAGCCAAAGGTGAGTATTAATTTAGTCAATAATCATCAGTACTACAAGTATGAACAACTGGGTGTTTTAACTAGGTCAGCTCCAGGTAGGAAGAGGTCTGTATCCTTGGTCAAATCATCTGCAATTTCAGTGGATTAAGGATAAGATTGGAGGTAAGGATTACATAATAATGTCCCCTTTTAAGTCTTTAAAAAAAGTAAATGTGGGGCAGCCTGGGTGGCTTAGCAATTTAGTGCTGCTTTCGGCCCAGGGTGTAATCCTGGAGACCCAGAATCGAGTCCTACATCGAGCTCCCTGCATGGAGCCTGCTTCTTCCTCTGCCTGTGTCTCTGCCTCTCTCTCTCTCTCTCTCTCTCTCTCTCTCTCTCTATATATATATATATATATATATATATATATATATACATACACACATATATATCATAAGTAAATAAATAAATATTAAAAAAATAAAAAAGTAAATGTGAATAATATATTGTTTTTTATCAGAGAAATAAAAAATATGTAATTTTTCTACTTTCAGCTTTCAATTTTTGCTGAATTTGTTTTATATATAAAGATTATATACATATAATTATAAAATACATTTTATATATAAAATTATATATTTGTTTTATGTATAAAATTTGTTTTATATACCTTTATAAAGGTATTTTAATTTGTGAAGGTATTTTAAGATAGGTAAGCACATTGATGGTGATTTCAAAACCACATAATTTAATTTTAATAATACATCATATGCATAAATATATAATGCAGTATAAATATCTTAGGTGAATCATTTTCTGTACTTATGTAGAACTCTTTATGTATTTAGGTAACAAACAGAAATAGCAGACTATCTATTATTTAACAAATTGTGGAATGCTAGCATTTTGAGATTCTGATTTAAATTCATGGAAGTAAATAGTAGCTATTTATAGTCTCAAATAAAAGAAGTAATAACTTCATAGGTTTAGCTGAATACTACTTGGATTATTTTGCAACCCTATTGTATTACTTGGAATGACTATAGAATAATGATAATGGAATTTATTTATTCACTTAACAAATATTTACTAAGCACACACTGATGTTCTAGGCACTATTCTAGTTCCCAGGATAAAATTGCAAACAACAGTGAAAAAAGTTCTTCATGGAATTGATAATTGGATATAAGATATAAGATATAAGATATAAGATAGATATAAGATATAAGATAAGAAAGAGGTATACACATACACACACATTCACACTCACGTCCACACGCATACATGCGCACATAGACTTACACATACACATGCAGTGATATATAAAAATAAAACCAGATGAAGGGATACTGGATGATGTGAGTTTGTAGTATTACAGAGATTATCTTTGGAAATGGCGTTTGTGGAAAACAACTAGGGAGGAAGCCAGCACAAATCTTGGAGAATATTTGAAGGAGTGGCAACAGTATTTCAAAAGTCCTAAGACTTCTGAGTGAAAAGATCAAAAGGCTGATAAAAGTCCTAAGACAAAAACAAGCTTTACATGTGGAAGAAATGCCAAAAACATTAGGGTGTTTAAAGTACACCAAGAAAAGCAGCACCCACGGAAGACTACATCTTGGTAGGTGGAGATATTGTAGTTTTATAGGTCATGAGAAGAATTTACATGAAATAGGAAGTCGTGGAAAATTTATGAAGGGAGTTGGGGCACCTGGGTGGCTCAGTCAGTTAAGCATCTGCCTTTGGCTCAGGTCATGATCCTGGAGTCCTAGGATCGAGCCCCCACATGGAGCCCTTCATCCAGCCCTGCCTCAGGCTCCCTGCTCAGCAGGAAAATCTGCTTCTCCCTCTCCCTCTGCCGCTGTCCCCCTCCTCCCTGCTTGTGTGTGACCCCCTGCAAATAACTAAATAAAACCTTAAAAAATAAGGATTTTGTAAAGGGACCAATAATATTTTTATTTGGAAATTCTATGTAGAAAATATAGGATGAGGGATGAAATTAGAAAGTGTGATTATTTGGGAAGATTGTGCAAACTTCCTGTCAAGGGTGATTATGGCTTAACTCAGTGTGGCTGGGGCTGTTGTGGCAGTGACATCATATGTGGTAGGGTCTGGGAAATATTTTGGAGTTAGAATTAATAGGATTTTCTGGTAGGCTAGATGTGGATGTTATGAATGACTCCTAGATGTTTGACATGGTCAGTCGGGTAAGGATGATGCCATTTACAATTATGGTAGGTAGTTTGAAGAAAAAACGTTTTTTAATGAAAGAAAGTCAATCTGTTTTAGAAATGCTAAATTTTAGATATTATATTCATAAACATGTTCTGTGTTATATTTCAGTGATTAATTTATCCCCAAATTTTAATAGTTTATCACACAATGGTGATATATATATATATATATATATATATATATATATATATATCCCAATATATAGGGCCTTGTCCACACAGACTAAGCAGATACCACCTTTTATACCCATAGCATCTTGACAAGGCCTACTTGTTCTTTAAAGCAGGAGAAATGAGTACATGGGGACTCTACTCTCATTCTTCTGTTGTTAGGCCTAAAAGTCACATGCATATATTTCTTCACTTAGACTACTGGCCAGAAGTACTCACAAGGGCTTACCAAAATGCAAGAGCTCTAGAAACTGTAGTCTTCCATGGGCTCATGAGAAGGATACTGGGAATTTACTAGTAACTTCTTCTACAGATACCTATTAAATATCCAAAATAGTAGGCAGGTTAGTTGGGTATGAAAATCACATATATTAATGTACAAATACGTTTAAAAATACGATATCCAATGATGACCCAGGTAGTGAATGTAGATAGAGAAAAGGAGTAAGGACTCGTTTCTGGGTTCTCTCTCTCTCTCTCTCTCTCTCTATCTCTCTCCTTTAAAGCTGAGTAAAGAGAAATTGCAAAAGAAGTAGAAAACAATTTGGTGAACAGCTGGTGAAGCAGAAAGAAAACTAGAAGTCTATGGTACCCCAGAAACCAAGTGAATAAGGAGTCTCAAAGAGAAGAAAATAGTTAATAACTGCTACCTAGATATAAAATGAAGGCCAAACCAAAATTGAATATTTGAGGGATCCCTGGGTGGCGCAGCAGTTTGGCGCCTGCCTTTGGCCCATGGCGCGATCCTGGAGACCCAGGATCGAATCCCACGTTGGGCTCCCGGTGCATGGAGCCTGCTTCTCCCTCTGCCTGTGTCTCTGCCTCTCTCTCTCTCTCTCTCTCTCTGTGTGACTATCATAAATAAATAAAAATTTTTAAAAAATTTAAAAAAATTGAATATTTGATATGTCAATATGGAAGTCATTAAGACAAGTAGGGCCTCAACTGAAAGATGTGGACTTCTGGCCTTAAATGACGTCAAGGGGAGTGCGGATGAAGGAATGACAATTTATAGCTTCTGGAGAATGTTGGTAAAAATCTTGGGAATGTCTCTTCCCAGGAATGTGAGGCCTGGGGAATCATCAGGCTGGTAAAGCCTGAGTCGGCTGGACAGGTATCCTGAGGCTTTGTTTGGCCTTGATATGGGAACAGGGCTACAAACTTAAGGCCAAACCCCTGTACCCTTCCAAGCTTGAGGAGAATTTCCCACATTGAAAATCCAATAGTTTCCACCTCCTATGGTCAAGCTTATCCTCTTACCTCGCCTTTTCTGGGACAATCTTGCATATTCTCTTCTCAATTGCACATTTATACTGGCTTCATAATGTAATTACATAGAACAAAATTTAATTCTATTACTCAATGTTCATTTCTTCCAAGTCGCTATGTTGGATGTCACCTTTTTGTCTGCTTTGTGTCTCCTTTGTCTACGCAGTAATCAGTTTATATCACTTTTTAATAAATATTTCTTGAACACTTTGATGTTTTAACCTAATCATTTAGGCAAGAGAGAATACCTAATTTATGAAAATAATAAAATGGGCTACATGGTTGCCAATGGGATTAAAATATGTGATGTGAAAAGTCACTGGCAAGATAGAAGTAACATTAAGCGTCAAATAAATACAGACTAAAGAAAATAGTGAAGTTAGGCTGGAAGTGGCAGCTTTATGCTCCTTTGGAATAACACAAGTTCTATAAAATACTTTGAATTGTCTTTAGAGATGTTTTCATGGTTCATTTTCTTCCCCAAGGTGTAAGATTTATGCAGTTATTTTTGTAATAAAACAAATTTTATAATTGAATGTATTTTAATGAAGCTTCAGTTGCATTTTAGAAAATAATAGAGAACAGCCCCCAGAAATGCTAATAATGCTTAGTTGTGTTCTTCCCAGGGGCTCAGAAGATTTCTATCTTGTTTTAATAACTAGTTAGTTCTTTACTCTAGCATCATATAAATTAGATTTAAATGGATATTGTGCATATTTTTCATTTATAGCATTTGAGACTTGTAGGTATTCTTTTGAACTCACTTATAAAGTTTTTTTTAAAGTCTTTGTTTAAATTCCAGTTAATTAGCGTACAGTGTAATATTAGTTTCTGGTGCACAATTTAGTGATTCGACACTTCCTTTCAACAGCCAGTGCTCATCACAAGTATACACTTTTTAATCCCTATCACCTATTTCGCCCACCCCCTACCCACTTCCCCTCTGGTTTTGTTTCATAAATGTTTTATTTCTTAAATTCTACATATAAGTGGAATCGTATGATGTTTCTCTGACTTACTTCACTTAGCATAATACACTCTAGCTCTTTCCATGTCATTGCAAATGGCAAGATTTCATTTTATGACCAAATGATGTTCCATTATGTGTGTTTACATAAATCTGTATATATACCAACCCTTCTTTATCCGTCAGTTAAAGGATAATAGTTGGACTGTTTCCATAATTTGGCTATTGTGGATAATGCTGCTATAAACATTGAGATATATGTATACTTCTGAATTAGTATTTTTGTATACTTTGGGTGAATATCTAGTAATATAATTGCTGACCCATAGAGTATTCCTATTTTTAAGTTTTAAGAAACCTCCATATTATTTTCCAGAGTGGCTGCGCCAGTTTGCATTCCCACCAACAGTGCAATAAAGTTCCCCTTCCTCCACACCCTTGCCAATACCTGTTATTTCTTGTGTTGTTGATTTTATCCATTCTGACAGGTGTGAGGTGATATCTCATTATAGTTTTGATTTGCATTTCCTTGATGATCAATGATGTAGAGCATCTTCTGTCTGTTGGCCATCTGTATGTCTTCTTTGGAAAAATGTCTATTTACGTTTTCTTCCCATTTTAAATTTTATCATTTGTATTTTGGGTACTGAATTTTATAAGTTGTTTACATATTTTGGATACTAACTTCTTTATCAGGTATTTCCTTGGCAAATACCTTCTCTTATTCTATAGGTTGCAGCAGAAAGAGAAGTTAAGAAATTGATCCCAGTTACAATTGCACAAAAACAATAAAATACCTAAGAATAAGTCTAACCAAAGAGGTGAAAGACTTGTACTCTGCAAACTATAAAATACTGATGAAAGAAACTGAGGGTAACACAAAGAAAGGGAAAAATATCCCATGCTCATGGATTAGAAGAACAAATATTGTTAAAATGTCTGTACTACCCAAAACAACCTACACATTTAAAGCAATCCCTAACAAAATAAAATGCCTCCAGCATTTTTCACAGAGCTAGAAAAAAACAATCCTAAAATTTGTATGGAACCACAAAAGACTCTGAATAGACAAAGCAATTTTCAGAAAGAAAAGCAAACCTACAAGCATCACAATTCCAGACTTCAAGCTGTATCACAGAGCCGTAGTCATCAAGACAGTACAGCACTGGCATAAAAACAGACCCAACGTATAATCATGTCACTGTAGATATATACGATAAATACTTCATTATTCCATTACTTGATAATTCCATTATTAACAAAGAAATTCCAACAGATGTCCCTACAGGACACTTTAGAAAATTTTGGTCTACAATTTGTAAGAAATAGCAAAAAGTATGAAGTAAGAAGAGGCAGAAAATTATGAGAAAGGAAGGATAATATATAAAGGATTGTTTGTCCTACTGGTTATTATAGCATGAAAATGAATCATAAGGAAATCTGATATCTTGTGTACTAGGTTAAATTCCAACTTCTTTGAAATTTTAGGGGCCAGCCCTTATGGATTATCTGTTTGAATGCAGGTCAGATTTGGGATGATATAATAACCTTAAGATAATCAGTGGCACTCTTAGGTTAAAAGAATAGAAAAATGCTGTTTTTTGAGCAGAGGTTAGATGATTTGAGGGTTGGACTTACTTTACCAGCAAATAAGTTGAGATGTGAGTTTACACTTTTAACTTTATTATTTAGCAATTTTTATTTGCATCCTACATAAGAATATTCCATAGAAGAATTGCATGCCAAATATTCATATGCCCAGCCTTTAATTTAAGAATTCATACATCTGTGTCTACTTCGTAATTTGGAATTTTTATTATCCACCTTTTGCCTTGTCAGAAGAAATATACAATATTTAATTTTTATCATTTCAACACATTTCTTTATATTTTTACCATATAACCAATCCTAGGGAATGAATTACTCTTTTATGTTTTGGAAGTTTGCATAGTTATGTTCTCTGAATTACTGGAAATTCAGTTTTTTCACCCTAAAAATGGATTGAGCTATCTCCATGTTGGTACCTGTGGCTTTGTCTCATTCATATTTTGCTCTTGTATTCCATTATATCCATTCCTCTGCTGCACACCTGTGAGAATTTCCCTGGTGTACATTCTTAGGAGTAAAATTTTAGTGGTAATGAAATAAACTAAGTTTTTGAATTCAACACATTTTGTTCAAGACCTTTCAAAGACTGTTGTACTACATTATATTTCTATCAGCAATTCATGAACTTTCCGATTACTCTACCAGTGGTGCCACATGAAATCTTTCCAGATTTTTAGAGTTGCCCATATCTTGGGTGTGACATTTTATCTCCATATTTCTAGTTTCTGTTTTCCTGATATGATATTATGATTTATTTCACATATCTATTGACTATTTAGTTTTTTTCTGTATATACCTTTGTCAGAATTTGTTATGTTTTCCTATCATATTTAATCTATTAATTCATTGAGATGCTTTATATATTATCAAATAAAGCATATATATGCATGTATAATCATTACTATCAGCAGCAATATTTTGTAATTTATTTAAACATAGCTTTCCCATTAATTCTTATATTGTGTCTTTTGATATCCTAGGTTTAGAATTTAATGTAGCCAAGGTTTAGACAGTCTTTATTATCAATGCTTAATAAAAAATTGCTCCCTTGAAATTTATTTGTATTTTTTATATTATGCTTTTTATATTAAAGCATATATCCAATAGAAAGTGATTTGTGTGTGGTGTGAGGAAAGGATTTATTTTATATATTCACCTGGATAATTAAACATTTCTAATTTGCTGTCTGGTTATCCCTTAGCCATTATGCAATCCTATTCCATTTGTATATTAAATCACTCTTTAGAGATTTAATGAGTTTATGAGTTTTCTGTCCTATTGATTTATTTGTCTATTGGTACAATAATACCACATGCCCTTTAACAATGAAACTCTTAAGATATCTTTTTCTTTTATCGCATGTGTATCACATTCTTTGTTTTCTTCACATTTATCTCTTTGCCAATTGCTCTTACAAATACTTAAATCAATTTTTCAAATTGTATGTAAATTATTATTGTTATTTGCATTAGAAATGCCACTTTTATAAATAAGTCTACAATTTGGGTTGAAAATAAATGTTTACAATATTGAGTAGTATTCTTACACTTGAACATACCATTGTTCTAAGCATATTTAGGTTTGTGTTAATGTCTTTTAATAAATCTACATTTCTTTAAATGCAGTTCACCATTTATTAGATTAAATATTTGATATCATGTTTTGGGGGAAGATCTTGTAAATAATGTCCTTTTAGAAAATACATTCTATAGTTTTGTTGTAGGAAATGCAAGTGGTATCATATACTGATATTTTATCCAACAAGTTCACTAAGTCCTCACCTTAAATGTAGTAATTGGCATATATATTCCTTTTTTTACTTTTCTATACTGATAAACATATTATTTGTGACAAGAGACATTGTTCTTTCTTTACTTCTAATCCTTACATTTTATTTTTTTCTGTTTTACTATACACTGTGGAAAGGATTGGGTGATAGTAGACTATATATATGGTTTATTACTTTGAAATAAATGGCAATAATATTTGAACATTACATGTATTTTTCCTATTTTTTTTTCAATCTTTTTAATGGCGTAATGTCTTTGTACTATCTTGAGTAGTCATTTTTATTTTATTCTATTAATTCTATAAATTACATTTATGCCTGTGATAAGATTGGTGGCTAATTTACTTTTTAAAAATACCCTTTTCTAATTTTTTATAAGAAGGTATATTACACTCATAAGTATTATTTCAGAGCAGGATTTTCCAGGTCTTTCCTCTTGTTAAATTACATAGAAGAGTGTGAAGCCATAAATCAGTGAATATGATGGCCAAACAGATTATAAGTTTGTAGTGGAGAATTTTTTCCCAGTATAGATCCAATTCTGAAAACTACAGCTGGTTTATTCATTCCATTTTCTGGCAAATAGATTTTTTTTCTAGCAAATCCTCTCTTGATGCTCTTTCCTCAAGGGATTCTGCAAGGGTCTCTGTTCCACCCCACCCCCCATTCTATGTGCTGATACAAATGTTCCTGTTCCTTTGTTGCTTTAATACTTAAGGCTTATTGGCCATCTGTATGTCTTCTTTGGTGAAATTTCTGTTCATGTCTTTTGCTCACTTCATGATTGGATTGTTTGCTTCTTTGCTATTAAGTTTAATAAGTTCTTTAGAGATCTTGGATACTAGCCCTTGATCTGACAAGTCATCGGCAAATATCTTCTCCCATTCTGTAGGTTGTCTTTTACTTTTGTTGACTGTTTCTTTTGCTGTGAAGAAATTTTTATCTTGATAAAGTCCCAGTAGTTCACTTTTGCTTTTGTTTCCTTTGCCTGCATAGATGTATCTTGCAAGAAGTTGCTGTGGCCAAGTTCAAAAAGGGTGTTGCCTGTGTTCTCCTCTAGGATTTTGATGGATTCTTATCTCACATTTAGATCTTTCAACCATTTTGAGTTTATCTTTGTGTATGGTGCAAGAGAATGGTCCAGTTTCATTCTTCTGCACGTGACTCTCCAATTTTCCCAGCACCATTTATTGAAGAGACTATCCTTTTTCCAGTGGAGAGTCTTTTCTGCTTTGTCAAATATTAGTTGACCATAGAGCTGAGGGCACATTTCTGGGTTCTCTATTCTGCTCCATTGATCTACTGTCTGTGTTTGTGCCAGTACCACACTGTCTTGATGATGACAGCTTTGTAGGGAAAATGCTCCACGTCACTTGCCTTCGGGGAAATACAAATCAAAACCACAATGAGATACCACCTCACACCAGTGAGAATGGTGAAAATTAACAAGAGAGGAAAAAACAAATATTGGAGAGGATGTGGAGAAAGGGGAACCCCCTTGCACTGTTGGTGGGAATGAGAACTGGTACAGCCACTCTGGAAAATTGTGTGGAGGTTCCTCAAAGAGTTAAAAATAGAGCTGCCCTATGACCCAGCAATTGCACTACCTGGAATTTACCCCAAAGATACAGATGCAGTGAAAGACCGAGACACCTGCATCCCAATGTTTGTAACAGCAATGTCCACAATAGCCACAGTGTAGAAGGAGCCTCGGTGCCCATCGACAGATGAATGGATAAAGAAGACGTGGTCTATGTACAGTGGAATATTCCTCAACCATCAAAAACGAGAAAATCCACCATTTGTTTCGACGTGGATGGAACTGGAGGGTATTATGCTGAGTGAAGTAAGTCAATCAGAGAAGGATAAACATTTTATGGTCTCGTTCATTTGGGGAATATAAAAAAATAGTGAAAGGGAATAAAGGGGAAAGGAGAAAAAATGAGTGGGAAATATCAGAAAGGGAGACAGAACATAAAGACTCCTAACTCTGGGAAACAAACTAGGGGTGATGGAAGGGGAGGAGGGCAGGGGGTGGGGGTGAATGGGTGACGGGCACTGAGGGGGGCACTTGACAGGATGAGCACTGGGTGTTATACTACATGTTGGGAAATCAAACTCCAATAAAAAATATCCAAAAATAAATACTTAAGGGGTTGGGTCTTGCAAATGTGGCTACTACCTGGAGGCTCCTTTCTTGCTCATCCACTCAAGTTTTTATATCTTGGTCTTTTTTGAACCTTGGGAATTTTATTTATAACCATTAAATTGAAATAATATTTGTTATATTCATGCGGCAATTTTAGGTGTTTTGTTGTGGAAGATTTTCTCAGATACTTAATTTTTGCCATTGTTTAAAACAGAAATGTCATAGAGTTTTATTTTTTATTTTTATTTTTTAAATATTGTATTTATTTATTCATGAGAGACACAGAGAGAGAGAGAGAGAAAGAGAGGCAGAGACACAAGCAGAGGGAGAAGCAGGCTCCATGCAGGGAGCCCGACGTGAGACTCGATCCCAGGACTCCAGGATCATGCCCTGGGCTGAAGGTGGCGCTAAACCACTGAGCCACCCGGGGCTGCCCCAAAACATGCTATATGATTTTAAAGAATCATAAATTAAATTGTAAAGGTCATCTTAAAAAGTGTTAAAATTAAATTAAGCAAAAAAATTTTATAGATATTTGAGAAACATCCATCATTAAAAAAAATGAAGTAGTAGAGCATACTTGTTATCCATTTTGCATGACCTAATTATTAAGAATTGTTTTTAAGACTATTTTTAATATGTATTAAGCTTCCCAAAATAAAATACTTCTTAATTTCAAGAGAAATAGTATTTAAATAATACTTGATTATAGCCACAGCATTAAATAGAACTTGATTATAACCACAGCTATAAAGCACAAAATTAAAAGAAAAGAAAATTGAGAAGGTGTTATTAAAGCCAGTGTCAAAATTAATTCTAGAAATGTGTATCTGCAATTTAGCTAGCAGAATAAAACAGGAAGTTAATGACTTTTTTTTTTTTTTTTTTTTTTGCCAGAGTACCCGTTACTTACTAATTTAAAACATTTTTGGTTAGCTCCTTATAGAACATGCCTAACTCACTTCTTGAGATACATCAATGAGTAAGAAAGATATGCTCCCTCATAGGGCTTGCTCATGTTATAATGAATGAAGCTGCAAATAAGCTACTAAAAATATAATGAAACTCATGTGCCGGGAAGAAAATGAAGCAGAGTAAGCAACAGTGAGTGATAGGACAGGGACACTTAAAAATGATTGCCAAGGGATCCCTGGGTGTCGCAGTGGTTTGGCACTTGCCTTTGGCCCAGGGCGCGATCCTGGAGACCCGGAATCGAATCCCACATCAGGCTCCCGGTGCATGGAGCCTGCTTCTCCCTCTGCCTGTGTCTCTGCCTCTCTCTCTGTCTCTCTGTGACTATCATAAATAAATAAAAATAAAAAAAAATTAAAAATGATTGCCAAGAAAAACTTCTTTGGGGGATTTTATTTTAACAGAGACAGCCACAAGGGGATATGAGGAGAAAGCCATTATAAAATCTGGGACAGGGGCCCCTGGGTGGCTCGGTTGGTGAAGCATCTGCCTTTGGCTGGAGTCATGATCTCAGGATAGCTCCAATGTGAGTTCCCGGCTCATTGGAGAGTCTCCCTCTCCCTCTCCCTCTCCCTTGCTCATGATAGCTCTCTCTCTTTCCCTCTCAAATAAGTATATAAAATCTTTTTTAAAAATAAAATAAAATCCAAGAGAGAAACATATAAGAATATATAACTACCAGAATATAATGAGAGCAGAGTTAACCTGATTATGTTCCAAAGTCATTGATAATTGAGTGTGGCTGGCAGGTGAGAGCATAGGAGAAAGTGGTAAATGCTGAGAGAGGAGAGAAAACAGGGTCAGATCATACATGGGCTCTTGGGTGGGCTATCCACATAATTCAGAGCTGAACGTGGACTATTTTGAGCAAGAGGAATAAACAAACCATGCTTGTTTTAGGTATATCAGGTCAAACTATTGCACTGGCTACAGACCAAGATATGGAGTTTCTATTTTCCAAATGTTTCCTGTCGAAGGTTGTGAGCTGATATAATATCTAAAAGATCACTCTGGTACTGTTCCATCCATTTATTTTATATTCTGAAAGGGACTATATAGAAAAAGGCCTAAAATAGCAGGAGAGGAAACATTCACAGTAATCTGTAGCAGGCCATCAATTCTGAGCCCACAAGGGCATCCAAGAGGGAGAATGATGGATTTCTGGTTATGAGGGTCACTGCTGATAACGTGGATTTGGAAGTGTTAAGAATCTTCAGTAGTAACCTCTACTATCTTTAGCAGTAAGTTACTTTAGTAATGAAAGAAATATTTGTGTGTGTATATGTTTTTTTCAATTATAGATAATGCTTACAATACTAAGATATTTTAGCTAGCTACGTGATCAAGATTTACAAATTTATCTGTTTAATACTTTCTCTGCAGATTAAAAGCTATTGTATTAATGCTAATTCTGAACTTCATTAGGTATCACATAATTTTCATAATTCATCCTACTAATTCACAAGATTAAGGCTATGTGATAGAGTGGAAATAGCATAAACTCTTGAGTTAAAAATAATCATCGCTTAAACTGTGTGTTTGGCACTCATAGCTGTGTATTTTCACATACT
Organism: Vulpes lagopus; assembly: GCF_018345385.1. Taxonomy (NCBI): domain Eukaryota; kingdom Metazoa; phylum Chordata; class Mammalia; order Carnivora; family Canidae; genus Vulpes; species Vulpes lagopus. The sequence continues at coordinate 127,677,150 of NC_054829.1, read as the reverse complement.
TTCTAAACTTTCTGAGCATCAGTTTATTGTTTTGGATCTAGAGCTGTATCAATTGCAGACTAGGTAAGAAAATCCAAAGAACTAAAAAACATTAAGAACACAATATAGAAACTGTCTCTTCCTAAACTTCCAAGAAAATGGTAACTATTTCTTTCTTTATCATCATCCTCATCATCGCCGCTGCTACTATCCAAGAATATCTGGACCATGATGTTTCTGTCAGAACCAATTTTTGAAAAATGGATATTTTATTCATCCATGTTAATTAATACAATTCTTGTAGAACTATTTACTAAATCAGCTTCTGGAAGACTCCTAAAAATAGGAGTTTAAAATTAGCAGTTTTCAGTTCCAAATCAGAGCTATTTATGTGGACGATAATTCTAAACAAAAATTGTCCATAAGATTTTTTCAAAGGAAACTGTGCGATTGGAATTGTCTTGCCCGTTTGATTGTTAAATTACTAACTAGTGGGTGAAATGAGAGAGAAGGCACAAGAAAGCAAATAATATTATCAACAGTGGTGAACAATTTTGTGGTTGTTACTATTGTAAAAATGGAAAGTAGACTATTTAAAAAAGTGTTTTTATATTCCCTATTGTATTACATCTTCATAAAATTCAGTAAATTTATATTACTCATAATTTACTATGAGAAATATAATAATAATTTTTAAACCGTTTTATGAAACAAAATATCAGGAATCAGAATTATTAGTTGATTTGTCCAGGAGTATATGGCAAATTAGTGATATAAATTAAACACCAGTGTATGTGATATAATCACACTTAAGCTCTCAATGTTCTTAAGTCACAAATAAGAGCCATCCACCAAGTACAATTTGGTTTCTTAATAAAATTTTGTGATTGAAAAAATGCTTTAAGAACTTTATATACATATATATCTATATATTTTATTTTACAGTCTGCCATAACTTTACTTATAGTCTACCTTTAAATAATAATATTTTTCTTCTCAGATTTTCCCCGATATCTGTAATACCTCAGACCTTATCAAGAATAGTCCTGATATAAAGTTTGTAATGAATGCTGGGTAATGGAAAACCTAGTGAAGTAGTTTTCCTGTGAAATTATTTTTGATCTTAAGATATTGAATGTCTTGATTTTTCAGTTTTATATGCAAGCTAGAAAGTGATGTGTTAATACTTTCATATATATATATATATATGGTTCAATAATAATTTTATTTGTAAATTTCCACCAACTCCTACCAATCATTATTCTGGATATCGCAGGTGAATAATATAACAACATTGTCATATGTTAATTTGTATGAAATGTGGAAAAAGAAGAGATGTATAGATTGTATGCAAAAGACACCTTAAAGTTCACTTACAGTATGTGCTCTATAAATATTCAGGCAAAATAGATGTGTGTGTGTGTGTGTGTGTGTGTGTGTGTAAAACAAGTTTGGTATTACCTGTAGATAATAATTTACATAGTTTAAATTAGATTACATGAGGTACATAGATTGCCAGCTACTAAAATACACATAGTAGTAATTTACATTAATTTACAAAAATCAATAATTATATTTTGACTACTATATACCTACCTTTAATTTAATTATTAAAAATAGTAAACTGATCAATACTCTGAGAATCACTTATCTTTTGTGGGATAGATACATGTATTCTTAAATTCCCTTTTCCCATGTTTGTCAATGAGTCCAGAGGAATTGAATTATATTTCAGAAAATCCTTAAATATCTGAGTGTTCAAATCTCCTTCACACATTTACATTTTTTAGTACTTTTATTATGATTATATTTATAAAGTAAATAATTATTCCAAAAGAAAAATACATAATCACATCATGAAAACTTAAATTTGTGTATTCATTGTTTTTATATCTTTCAAATACTTAAAAAAGAATAAAATTTAAATAGACATTTTATAAAAATACATATTCAATGACATTTTTACCAAAATGAAATTTACTCTGGATAAAATAAAATATTACACATTCTTACACTAGGAAATGTGAAATTGGAATTCATGTGGAAATAATGTACTTCCAGAGCATGACTCAAAGACCAGATAGCACAGACTTTCATATGGTTCTGAATAATTTTTTATTTATTTATTTTTGGTAAGTGTAACTATCTTTTACCATACATATATTGAATTTATTTCTCAAATTGAAGGTGAAAAGTGGTTTATAATAATAATATCTCTCAGCCTTAAAACCATCTTAAAATAATTTGCAACATCACTTCTCCATCTCTCATAGTGATATCATTTTGTCTCCAGGATTAAGAGTTAACTTTAACTTTTGCATTTCAATTCTGTAGTATCTTTAAAAAGGTAAAGGAAGAAGTATATATTGTAAATGTAAAAAAAATTACCTTTTACAATTTTGTACTAAAAAATAATGTGAATGGTTTTGGCAAATCTTCCTCTGAGTAAAACACAAAATATTCTTTTAAGGTGCAAACTATCATGACCAAGGGGCTAACTTGCTAAAATACAAAGTGTGGCACAACTCACTTGTATTTATATAATTAATTCACTGGCAAATTATATGACCTAGTTTCATGCATGCAATTAGCAATTCAACTAAATCTCTTACTCTGAATTACTAGAAATATGTTGATGCCCATGAGAACCAGCGGGGTATTATCTATTTTAAGTATGCCTTAATAGCAGGTTATGATCAGCTTTAGGACATCTTCATTTATTTAGTAATTTATCAAGTTTTGAGAACAGTAAAGCTGTATCTAATGTAGTGAATAAATCACACCTCATTTCTATTTTGTAGTAAATAATAAACAAGGGATAAAAATGATTCTTCGCCCTATGCTAAACTCCAAAATGCAACTTAATTTCAGGAGAAAACAGAAAAAAAAAAACACCTTTTCTTTCCATAAATGAGAAATAATCACTGCATTTTAAATTAATTTTTATGTTGAAGGCATACCTGGTTTTCCACTCATAACAGCGGGGGTTAAGGCATAGGGTCATATCAGTAATTTGACTCATATATTAAGCTAAAGTTTACATTCAATTGCACACATAAGAAGAACAATGAGACTTAAAGTTTTGGTCTTAAGTATTAAATAACTTGAAAATGTTCAGATACCTTAACTAGTCACAATCTTTAAACAAAGGAATGAGTACTAGATTTGAATAACATAAAACATCTTTCCAAACCCTGTTATTTTTCCCTAATTCTATTTTAATAGCTTTTTCAAAAAATGCTAATATAGTTTTCAGCATTTTTATAAACTAAATCCATTCCTTCTTTTTGTAGTAAAACCAATTGTCAAAAATACCACTTTTTAGTGTTGTGTTTGAAATTCTTAAGACTTTATGTCCAGTATTTCACTCTAAAACTTGAGAACAGATATTTTTACAGAAGATGATGTTAAAGAAATTTTATAAATATTTATATCATTTGTTATTACTCACAAATTTACCTAAAGTACTTTTTAAAAGTTCTACCTAGTTACTGTTTAATATTTATTCTTCATGAGATCATTAATATATGTTTCTTCTGCAGCATTAAATACTATATATCTGAGTATCAGTTAAAATTACTTATTTAGGAAATATATTGCTACCTCATAAAACTAAGTGATAGTTAATAATAGTTTATTTTTACTTATTAAGTCTAGTAAATTAGACACATGTTAATTCCCTCAGTTGTGAATCACTTCTCCTTCAATCATTTATAATAATGTTAATACTTTATACCTAGAGGACAATTTTCCATTTTTCAAAGGCGACTGCGATTATCACAAGTAACATTATTAGGTTGATTAAGCTCCACCCAGAAACATGCATTCTATTCTCAGCCTCTTGGCGTTTTAAGAAATAAAACAGATTTAGACACAATAAATTTGAACTCTCTCCTTAATTACTCCCTCAATTTTTTTATTATCTCCTATAGTGAGTGTCAAGTCCCTAAACTCTCCTACCTACCCCCATCCCAAGACTAATTTTCTGTATGTGTGTGATCATGGAGCAGGAGTGGTCTATCATCCAAAGCATAAGGGACCAGATCCCCCCACAACCCCACTCCCACTGCTTAAGGACCTGATGTGTTATTGTGCTCAGCCCATCTGCTGTTTCTCAGAATCACCCTCTCCCACATACTCACACATATGTTAGGACTCAGTGAAGAAAGGGATGGATGATATAAACTGTGAGAAAATGTTTCTGTGCCTGGCCTATGATATGGTACTTGCTGCCCAGATTTTGGAGCATTTTTAAAGCTCATACCTGCAAACTATTATCCATCTGAGACTCTGTGATACTCACCAAGTGAATTATGTGTTTGCCTAAGGTAGCCAGAATTACTGGATGTTGTATTTTACTAGCTTATCAATAAGTACTTTTTTGACTTGTGGTTTTTTTTTTCATATTTCATATTTTATGTCCAGACATAACTTTTCTTTCATGCTGTATTTTTTTAATTTTTTTTTTTACTCTTTGGAGCTTTGCACTTCAGGAAAAAAAACAAAAAAACAAAAACAAAAACAAAACAAAAAACCTCCTGATTCTGAATATAGTTGCAGAAACATATATTCAGTTGTAATATTTGTTTGTTTCTGTTTTTTGATCTGCTCATAAGTAGGTGTAAGGGCTTATTTTCTTGCTCTGTCCTCACTAGACTTATACAGTTACACAGGTATAACCTGTTCCAAATTAAATCAGAGTGATTATCACACGTCACTTACTGACATTTCTTTGTGTCCTACATGGTTTAGTCTGTGTATCCTAAATGCTCTAGTCCTTAAGTCCATCCATTTTTCACTCTTGTGCTTTAGTACAATGACGGTTGAGCCACAGGGAAAATGCACTCCATGACCAGGAAGAAAAAAAAATGTGACTTGACAATTTAAAATATTACATTGCTATGTCACTCCAAAATCTCTAGGTCCATGTTTGATCTAAATATCCAAAAAGAGAGAAGGCGAGAATTCAGAGCAGTCATTAGAAGTGTTACCCATTTCTTCCAAAAGAGCAAAATTCACTAATTGTCTTCCACATTTCTATAGGTTAAAAATTGGACATCAAGTCAAGTATAATGAACGGGCTATTTGATGAGCATTACGTTGCTTCATGATGTATTCACTTGGTTAGGTTATTGTTCCAAAGTACTCAAACCCTAATGTAGGTGCTCCTGTAGGGGATTTTGCAGATTTATTCAAGTCTCTAATCAGTTCACCTTAAATAGGGATGTTATCTTTGGTGGGTCTGACTTAATTGATTAGAAGGTCTTAAATACTGTGCTGAGGCTTTTTGGGGGAAAGAAAATCCCACTGTGTACTACAGCCCTGGCTTATTTCTGTGGGGTTGCATTCTGTTCCTGATCATCCCTTCCTGAGAATCTGCCCTATAGACTTCTGACCTGCTCAGCCACCAGCCCTACAACTGTATAAACCACTTCCCTGTAATACACCCCTATACAGATATATAGTTTTATAGATAAATACATAATTAAATATATCAATCTATTTATCTAATGTGTACGTATAATGCAATTTTACTGGCTCTGCTTCTCTGTTGAACCCTGACTGATATAGACTAGAAGCTTCTCTCTGACATCTGCATTACCACTTCATTTGAAAGTGTTCTAGTGAATCAGGATTCCTGTAATAGTCAAAACAGAAGTTTCAAGGACTATCTCATGTGCCATATACCCTCATTCATTTATTAATCCATTAATGAGTGTCCTCAGATCACCCATATCTTCTAGTAATTCAATATGCTACCAAGAACTCAGCTTTCAATTGGCTTTGTGGGAAAAGGAAAAAATGTTTGTATTTTAAATACCTAGTGCCCTATTTTTCCAACTATCGCAAAATTCTTCAGTAAAATGATTAGTATAGGTGCCAACTTTTAGCAACAACAACAAAAAAAAAATCCCTGGAAGGATGTAGCATATATAGAATGTTTTATTTGTTTGAGAGCAGAGAATAATGTGTCAAGGAATTTCAAAATCATATGACATCTAACCTCAACAATAGTGGCTGGATGCTTACTTATTCTGAGGTTCACAGTAATGATTAAAAGATTTCTATGTCAACTACATTTTTTTGGGGTCAGCTACATTTTAATAATAAATTTCAAAAAGTTTTTAAAATTTCTACAGGTAGTTTTTGGTCATCTTCAAAATGAAAAAAAAATGACAAATAAATGTTCTGAGAAAACAGTTGCTATTGAATTCTTTTCTTAGATGGATTTTTAAAAATGATATCTGAGAAGCAATATGATTATTCATATTGAACCAAATCTCTGAGGTCCTTACTAAAATGCAAAGCTCTGTGATAAATACTGTGAAGATATCAAAATATATTTGTAATACAAGGTATAATATAAAGAGATTATTTTCTCTGAGGGTGATTTTTCTATTTAAATACAGTTGTTATTACTGATATATATATATAAGTCATCTCATTAATATGTACTTTCATGAATATGTTAACTACTGAAATCTCTATTACTTTCTATATCAAATATTGAATTAAGGTCTATACACAATAGATTTAATAAAATCTCTACAGAACTTAAATCATGATCCACTAATTTATACAAATTATACACTGCCCATATAACCTTTCTAATCAGGAATATAATAAATTAAATCAAAGTCAATATATTTGGCAAAGTCTACTTTATAAACTGAATAAAAATCATGTTATCTATAGCATATGAATATAAAATTAAATCACACAGAAAAATGTATAAACCTGTGAATTGAATAAAGTGATCACAATAAAAAGCTACTTATGTTCAGAGCTTCTAACAATATCATTAAAAAGGATAAAATGTAATACAAAGCAAACTTTCAAAATAATTACAAAGTTACATATGATACAGCACCCAGGTGATTATGGGATGCCATAATGAATCTAAATGTTTAAGTTTTCCACAAGACAGTAGCTTTCAAACACCCCCACTAAAAGCAGGCTTGACAGAATATTTTTTTAAGATTTTATTTATTCATGAGAGACACACAGAGAGAGGCAGAGACACAGGCAGAGGGAGAAGCAGGGTCCCTGCAGGGAGCCTGACTCAGGACTCGATCCCAGGACCCTGGGATCACACCCTTCATAGAACTAAATGCCCTCATCAAACCTATGTTGTAATTATGACAACAAAGGAGTAGATGAAAGTTACCTATCTGATTTGAAGAAGCCTAAAATGGCCCAACCAAGTCTAAATGTTACTACCCACGTCACTCCCAGCTAAATTTCACAGCATTTTTTAAAATGACAAATACAGAAAGACACCCCCTAAAGGCACAAAATTAACCAGAAGGAGGAAAGGGTAGTGCACCCATTTTAAAAAATTGAACAGAGTACTTCACATTAGCTTGAGTTAGGAATTTGCTGATTTTGAAAGTAAAGAGAAGGTGTTAGTCAGGTAGTTAATGTCTCAAGGGAGATGAACAGATAGAGTGAGTTAGATCAAGCTCCAGAATAAGTTTTAAAACATTGTACAAAAGATAAAAATAAAAATAAATACAAAAAACAAAACATTGTACAACTTGAAATATACTGATGGGGAGAAAAAAATGGAAACAAACTGGGTAAGAGAAACTTTGCATATTTTACATATTTCACCAGTCTACAGATGTCTAAGTTCCATGGTAGGCTCAGATCTTGCTCTGACATATATCATTGGAGAGTAAATGTCAGGGGAAAGGCAAGAGTGAATTTTGCATGCATATAAGAGTCCAACTGCTGAACAGTTTCCCAAATATAATAGACAAATGATAAATGTTTCATTTTATTTATTACTTATAAATACTAATCTTTCTTCCTGGAGCAATATTAATTTAATTTATGAAAAATTTTTGTTTAAACCATCTACTTTTTCTGGTAAAGGTTAAACAGTTTCTTGTCAAATAAAAACATGTTATTTCTTAAAAGGGCAAGTATGTTAATATAACTTGGATTTACTTGCACATACGTCTTAAGTCTTACTGGATGATTGGATGAGATGACCTTTATGTCCATCAAACCCTGAGATTTTATGATTTATGATTAAATAACTTTTATTTATTCTTATACAATAGGAAATGTTATATATCACCAACAATTCTAATTAAATAGCTCTTCTCTAATCGTAGAGATTTCAATGCCAAGGACACATTTGCAAAGAAGTATAACCAGGTCTAAAAGGCTTTATTTTGATCATGTTAATGAGTGGTATGGTTGGAACTTTAGGTACCAGGGTCAGAAGTTTGCAAACTAATTGGAAGAATAGGTGAGAAACTCAAGGAAAGTTTGTTGATATGGATAAAGAAAGAATTCACCACTATTTATCATTTATTAGTTCTTTAACCTAGAACAAGTCTTCTTATAGCAAAGGAGTCTCTAAGGATTCAAGAAAATATCCTGTATGTAACCACCTCCCCAATCGTAACGCTTTGTTCACGTTTAAATATCTTTATTTTTAAACATTATCATAATTTTATATTTATAATTGATGTTCTAGGATATGTAACAGATTGATTTTCTATATCAACTGCTGCACCTCTGTAGCCTGTTCTTACAAGGAAAAATGATTTTTTTCTATAAAAAATGTGGTACAGAACAAGAGAAAAACCTTACAATATTCTTGACCATATACAGGTACACAAAATTATTTATCTTCTAGCTTTGTACCTTTTGCCTCTGTAGTCTGTTAACTGTTAACTTAACTGTAGTCTGTTAACTGTTAACTGTAAGTCAAACAAGTTAATCCTAAATCTGTATAAATACGTTCCAGTGAAAGAAAATCTGGAGAGTGCAACTACACACTTAGTGATTGATTGATAAAAGTTAATGGAGAAATGGAGTCAAGGATCATTTGAATCATGGCAGCTAACGTTTGAGTCCTTCAACCAGACTTCATGTCTTCGTTTTCACCCCCTCATCATTCTAGCGCCCTGTCCTTCTCTCTTATCTTTGTCTTGGTGTAGATCAATTAAAAGTACAGAACTATTTCTCATGTAACAGGAGTAAGTGGCTAGAATCAAGTTTTACACTTAATATTTAGTACCAGCATTTTGTGACAGAGACCATGTTCATATTGTTACTGGTCATATTTCTAGAAGCTCACACAGTTTCAGGTCATGAGGCATATGTTCAGTAAATAGTTAATGAATGAATCAATGAATGAATGATGAGTGAGGAATTGATGAATGAATGAATTGATGAGTGAGACTGCATTGATCTGGGTTGCAAATGATAATGTGTCATTGTTGATCAACTCAAATATCTTTCAGCTCAAAAGCATAGATAGAAATATCATTTGGGTAGGAATTAACAACTTAAGGGTAGGAATTAATGACTTAAACTCAAAGTTTTGAATAGAGACCCATCATTACCCATCTGAAACTTTTGCATCTTATACAGGCACATCGATAACTCTCTATATATGCAGGTTTCTGATTGCCACATGTTCTTCAAAATAATGTTACATTGGTTTTTTTGCTTGCCAGTGGAATATTTAATAAACATTATTTACTGAAAAAAATATATATAGTAGCTTTCCTTTTGAACTCTACTCTTTTTGTGAACTGTGGCCCTTTTCAAATTATATTGCATTACTAGAACCTCTAAGAAAAACAAAATGAAGTTTAAAAGCCAGGGCTTAAAATAAACAGGAAAAGGTTCTACAGTGGGTACAAGAAATTATCAAAATTTAACTAATACAACACGATGTCGTTTAATGCATTACTGACTAGATAGGATACATAATATGTTGATTATTTTAGGCAAAGTCCATAACATTTAAAGCTTATTGCTAAAGAGATCACTTAGACAGAATATGATAGCTGCTTGGCAATCAGTTATCTTACTTAGTGAATTTCAAAAACGTATTTCCACACATTAATATGGATGTATTAATTATGTTATGTAGCACATATAGACATGTGTAAATTATAAAATAAAAATAGTGGATTTATGTAGACCCTCTTAATCACAAAACATACATGCATGAGATGTTAGTGTTGCATAAAATGCCTTTTGGGAATGCTGCACTGGATGGGGAAGATAGTCATTCTTACAAAAAAGTCTTTTATTTTCTGAATCCTTAATGTTAGCAGTAGACAGTAGACAGAGAGAAACCACAGTCATGAAACTATTATACTAATTATTTTCCCTAAGTGTATTGTCTTGTGCTTAATAGATTTAAAAGCCGAATGATAATTCTATCTATGCTTTTGAGCTGAAAGATATTTGAGTTGATCATCAATGACAGATTTTTCATTTGCAACCCAGATCAATGCAGTCTGAAGTTCTGATCATTTCATGTTCTTCATCTGCCAATCACCCTCTCCATAATTTCATCTCCCCAACAATTCAGAGATGGCTTCTTTGCTTTATAATTTCTCCCTTACATTCATCATTATCTAACACTACATATTTGTTTGATCTCCCCTCTAAATTGTCAGCTCCATGAGAGATTTTTGTCTGTTTCCTCACTGCTTTGTCTCAGGTCCTAGAAGATTGCCAGATATCACTGGGGATCAATTAAAATCTGTTGAATGAATGAGAAGAATACTAGTTTCTAGGAAATCACTTCATTGAATAGATTTTTACATCCAGAGATGTACTTATTTGTCCCTACACATTGTATGATAAATGATTCCTCGTGATACATGACAAAAAGGAAAAAATACCAAAGCAATTCAGGCCTTTCATCTACCACCTTGAACACTATATACAGGCTGTGGACAAAGAGAGAAAAATTTGCTTCTATTCCCAGTCAATTTAGACAAACTCTAAATGCCTTCACAGATAATAAGTTGCTCAAGTAAAATTCATTACATTTCGTTATTTTCTGAGTAGTAGCGTGAAATGCTTAAAGCTAGATTTGGCTTAATTCTAACAAATTAGTTTTACTTTAATAACCCAGAAAATTAAGCAAACGTATTTTTCTTCAGGTTTAAATTTAAGCTGAATTTATATATGTAGGGCAACTATTAACTCTATATAATAAGTAGTGGTTATTTAGACATTTTGGAAGATAAAGATTTGTATTTTCACAGCCATCCCAGTTCAAAATCATTATAAAATACAGAGATTTTGATGATCAATCTCAATTAGCACTCACTATTTTAAATTGTAAGTTTTTATTTCATTCGCACAATAGGCCTAGTGGAAAGTGTATACATTTCTCCTTAAATGTTTATTAAAATGCATAATGTTGCTTCCATTATTGTTTCTTTAAGAACGTTAATCTGTTCAGTTTCTAATCTTTTTGTACGTGCTTATAGTGACACATAAAGCAAAACAACGATAACCTTAAGCAGTTCTAAAGAAAAACTTAAGCAAGGCAAAAACCAATTCTGACAAGACTTGTAGCTCAAGTTTTCTTCATTTATACTTTTGTCTATTTATCAAATATTTATTGAGTTCCATTATGTATCAAACACTGGTCTAGACACTAGGAATTCAGCAAATAGAATTTATAATCTCCTGAGAGGACCAATACAATAAACAAGCAAATACTTGCATGAAATTTTGCTTATAATAAGTGCTGTGAGATAAATAGTGGGAAATGATATTGATTGTGCTTCAATATTAAGCAGGTTTAATGGATGAGGAAGAGAAGACTGTTGGGAATTTATTTAGACATCCTGGGAGAATATTACAGGTACAGGGAACAGCATATTCAAAATCTTGCCTTGGGAATAGCCTGTGCAAAAGAAGAATGAATCTCGCTCTTTTCAATGACAGAGGAACAGCATGGCTGGGGAGTGTTATCCAATTAGGAGATGTCAGAGGTGAGGTGACCGAGGCCAGCAGGTACAAGATCTTGTAAAGCATGATGGGCACTGTCTAAATAAGATAACCAATTGCAACAAATAACTTCTTGTCCCTAATCTTACTTTAACTACTCCCATAATCAATGAATTACATTGATATATTTGTGTGCATTAATACACTGACTTTTAATTGCTTGTTGCTAACTTAATATAAATAAATGTATGTATATAAGCATCATAGATGTGTGTTTGTGATTTCATCAAAATCACTTCAAATGGCTCCCAAAATAACAAGGCTTACTAAGAAATAGTTCTTACCTCAAAATAAGAATGTTCCTCTCACATTGTAAATTAATGCAACGCTGGCTGTGGTTTTAGATATTGCACTGTGGAGCTCCTAGGTGGCTATGTCCCAGGGGATCGTAAATGCCATTCCATGCAAACTTGTCTATGCAAAAGAACAATGATTCAGAATGGATAGGAGTCATTTACACAAAAGAGCTGAATTTGTGAACACCCCCCCACACACACACTTCCCAACCCTATCATCCTCTTGGAGTTGGCTTTGAAAGTAGGGAGAGGATACATGTGTCCTTCAGAGTTTAGAGTTAGATTTAGAGGGGGAAAAAAGACCAGAGCTTGTTTCTTTTCAAATAGAAATATCAGAAGATGAAAGATTCACTGGAATAGCCAGCACACGCAGGCCAGATGACAACGATAGGCACTCAGAGAAGCAGAAGAGGCCCCCCTCCATTTCCTGAGACTCTTTGAAGGACTGTGAGAGTCAATGATGGGCAGAAATGGTGCAGTGTCCCCAGCAGGGAAGGGGTCAGTTGTGTGCTGGTGTGCTTCAGGTAAGAGGCAACGGGAGACACAGCTGCCACTTTGGAGTCCTGAGCAATAAAGAACCAGCTGCGTGGTAGTACTGCTGGAGAACACCAAATATGTCACACACACGCTGTGCACACACTGCGGTGTAGAGACCACCCGACTGGCTCTAAATCAGGCTGAAGCCACAGGCTGGCACTGCCCTATTTGTCTTTATGAGTCCCAAATCATGTAATCAGACTCTTCTTTTTGGTGCCTATTCCCAGACAGAGAGTCACACCCTTTGAAGAGCAAGACAGGTGACAGTTTTGAGAGGGAGCTAAATACACTTGAATGAAAGCCTTGATATTGAATTATCGAGGCAATTGAAACACTTGACAGCAACTGGAATTGTAATACCAGGTTAAGCTTTGTAGTCACTGGCCTGGGCTGAGATGATCCATTTGTTATTCCCCAGAAGCAGTACAAGGAGTTTATTTGAAAAGTAAAAAAGGGAAGGGTGGAGAAATGAGAAGGGACTATTATGAAGGCAGCTGCCAGTGTGGACTACTGGAGTCTGGTCTCCCTGGGGATGCCCCCGGAGACAACAAGGAACACACATGTCAGAATTATCTCACCTGATGTGTAAGACAACTGGAGTCTTTATACACCAGCTCCCATTGTTTCTGTCTGAGTGTGTGTATGTCAGTGGGTGGAGGCTGGGGGATATTAAATCTACAACATGCACAGGGCTTAACGTGGGATCTAGGGGCATGACAGCCCGGAGGCAACGCACTGCAGCTGGCATTTGGAGGTCAAGCTGGTGTCCAGTGAATAAGGCTGTAGACAGAGTCTGCTAACATGTCACACCAGACCTTGCCTATGAGAAGGTGACTGTGTCTGGAAAATGCAGGTTGGTTCAATGTCAAGAAAATGACATATGTGACCAAGAAAATAAAATGATTTCAAAGTTTGCACATATTTGAATGGTAACTGCCTAATCAAACGTGTGCGTATTGTTACACTAATTAGATTTTACCTGCAAATGGAGAATGTGGAAAGTATTGTTTATTATGAACCAAACATGTGCCAGACATGTTCCTGGGCAAATTATTTTATTTATTTTCACCCTGACCCTTAAAACCTTACCATAATTACTTAAAAGAAAAAAAAATTGAGGTAGGTACGGGAAAGCCAACCTTCAGTTTACATGTATCTAGTACATGATAATGCTGGGATTTAATATGGGAGTCCCCATAGGTATAATGCTATGCCTGGCACATAGTTAAGATATAAATGTGCAATACAATTAGCAACATGAATGAGTGAAAAATAAGAAAAAATACAGTTCAACATATGGATATTTTAATTAAAATACTTTCAAGAAAGACAATAACTTAGAAATGTTCTAATTTATGTGTAGTAACATTAAATTTGCCCAAACCATAGTGATTTGAGATGTTACATCATGACCATATTTGTATACATTTATGCTGACTAGGATACCCTGTTCTTAAGCAACTCTTCTCATTTGGGAGATTTTCCATTTTAATATCTGCATGCTATTAATATCTCATCATATCTCTCTTTCCAACACCAAAACACCTCATCTCTCTGAACACATGCCCCATAGGCTAGCCTCACCTCCAGCCGTAACGAGCAGCAAAGCTCCATGTTTTGGGATATCACTTTGTCATGCACCAAACATGAAAATCTTACATAAAGGAAACCCCATTGTCTGGATGTTAGGAGTAGATCTTTTACTTCCAGCTCATGCTCCTCCTGACTTGGCTGCCTCTTTTCTTTTTCCTATTCTTGTAATTTTCCTTGATTATTTAGGATTAGGATATCTGCGCCTTGAATAATGACTATGCCTCTTGCTGTGTTGATTTTCTTCGTAAGTCTTCCTTAATATACTTTTAACCCTTTTCCTAGTGTTAGAGCATGAGAGAGCAAATATCCTCCTATATCTGGTGGAATTTACCATCAGAAACTGACCAAGCCTTGTGCTAAAGCAAAATTTCAAGTAATTAAATGATAACAAGAATATTACTATACTTAATATTTTTCGAATATATACTGGTGCATTACGTGCTAATACACAAGTTAGCTATTATCTTATTAAAAATTCACAATTTTGGTGTTATCTGTATGAAATATCAATGGCATGTCATAACTCTATTTCCTTTACATGGACTTAACATACAACATAGTAGAGAAATAGTGAAAAAATGTTTTGAAGAGCATAACTGAGTTTTAGAATACAAATATTATAATCCTAGACTTTTTGGAAAAATAACAACATCCATAACTCTATAATCGTAATATAGAGACACCGGTTTCAAAAATAAAGAAGAAACTGGAATAAGAGAAATGCCATCTGCTAACCATCTGTCATGTTTCAGGTGATTAACATAAGCACAACTGTCATCTCAATCAGTTGTGACAACAATTTCATTATATAGGTGCATTATACCCTTATCACAGAGAGAAATCTGAATATCTGAAAGGTTAAACAAAGACAGAAGGTATATAAAGTTTTCTCTGTAACTTTGTAAAGGAGAAGAAATTGACAAATATCTTCAAAAATTGTATTTAATTTTCAATGATACTTACTAACACTAGATGTCAATCTGGCTTTTCCAAATATGAGTAACAGAAATTTGAGGATGACAATTAGAAGATCAAAAGTGAGACATGCAGCTACTGAATCGATAAAGGTGGAAACCAAGAAACAAGAAAATCCATTCTAACTTAAAAGAAGGAAAGGACAAATTAAAGAATTAAAAAGGGAGGAATGCATGTATGACGAGATAGAGAAGACCACAAGATTTTGCCAAATAGAAAAATATAAAATATCATAGTAGGAATAAAAAAAATAAATTCCTTAGTAATCAAAAGGCATGGGTTAAAACAAACTAAAAGTGCTGTTTATAAGTGCCACGACTTAAAGTAAAAATGATAAAATGGTAAGTTGTAAAATATTTATGAAATAAACAATTGTTTAGAATGCAAGGGAAATTATAAATTTAAAAAAATAGAGTGGTATTTTTAAGATGCTCCAAATATATTTAGAGATTTAAAAAGACTAGGAATATAAATTAGGTGAATAATTTAAAATATATGTAATGTGTTCACAATTAATAAGCCCAACCATATACATTATATAGCACTCAGCAAACTGCATATATTTTTAATCACTTAAGAAATCCAATAATTACAAAAATAAAAATAAAAAATTGAATAATTTTAACTAATGTCAAAAGATTTAAAAATAAAATCTAAATTATAGTCTGTTAATACCGAAAATTAAGAATTAAAGAAAAAATATTGTAAAATACCTACATAATGCTTAACATCTTTGAGCCTTTCTCTAAGTACTACGTAAGATTCCATAATTCATTACATTTCAGTCCAAAAATTAGGTGTAATATATTCAGTGAAGCAGTGAAAACAACCCAAATATTGGTTTTATAGGAGAGTTGGGAAAATTACATCACATTGAAGATATAGATATGAAGTCTAATCTATAGAATATGATTTTACAGTTAAAAATCAATGGCTATACAGAAACAGATTTAGCAAGTTCTCCGAAGCGAATACTAAAAGATATCACAGATAAAAATGTGTAGCCCCTTTCATGTAAACCTTGACATCTTTCTTCCTTTTCTTTCTTCCCTTCCCTCTTTCCCTTTTTCTCTTCTTTCTTTCTTTCTTCTTTCTTTCTTTCTTTCTTTCTTTCTTTCTTTCTTTCTTTCCTTTCTTTCTTTCTTTCTTTCTTTCTTTCTTTCTTTCTTCTCTTTCTTTCTTTCTTTCTCTTTCTCTCCTTTCATCTATAACACATTGACACAGGACTGCAAAAATGTACAGCTACCAAAGTTCATAGTAATTACTGCTGGGGAAAAGAGGAGGAAGTGGAAGAGAAATCACTGGAAAGGGGACTTTCACATTTCTCTTGATATATTCCTAGATTATTTGACCATATTAGAACAGAAATAATTTGTTACTCAGTAATTAAAAATGCAAAAATCACACACCACTTAGACAACTCCTTGATATAGATTGTTAGCAGTGCTATTACTAAGTGGTATTCATCCACACTTATATTTGGCTATCATATAATTAATTATAGCAAAAACTTGACTTTTTGTGGGGGAGGAAGTATATCTATTTTTATGCTTTTCTCACTTTTACTGATCCTTTATTCTGTTCTGGTTTAAAGCTCAAAGAAAACCACACAGTACTGCTCATTACTTCTGTAAAGATACTTAAATATAAAGCATCATATAAAAAAAAATTAAAAATTAAAAATTAAAAATAAAGCATCATATGAGCAAGGTGGGCTATGATTTGAACTTCCAGGATGATTAGCAGGATCAGAATTGTGGTTTCTAAGCTATGTGATTGAAGACTGGACTCTAGAGTAGATAGGACTGCAAAGAGACGTGGTCTTTAATTTGGGGTGGTGGGAGAAGAAAAACTTACTGGGATATAAAGTTGATCCTCAAACAAGAACATTCTGGCAGCTGAAAGCTGATAGACATAACACAAGTTTTGTTCTTCCAACACTATGGGATGTCAGACAATAGTCTGAGTATTGTCTCTACGTGTTAGAGACACTGTAAAAAATATTCATAGACCGTGAGGCATAAAGAGGTAAAAATTATGGCACTGGCTAGATGGGCCAGACCCCTTATCACCCAGGGAATTTACCTGCGTAACAGCTGATGACCCAATCCCTGCTTTATGGATTATTTAATATAAACATCATTTTTACTGCTTCTAAATCCTCCACTGGGTGTCCTTGCAACACAGACATCTGTACTAACTGTGGCCTCACTGAGGAAACAATTTTATGCCTTTTAACTTTTGTTTTCTAATGCCAGACTAGGAAGTACACATTTTAAAGATTCGAATTTCAAGAATTCACCTAAATTAACAACATGGTGGCAAATAATTTCCCTTGACTGTCTACAAGAGTTTGTAAAAACTTCTTAGAAGTCTATTTGCCTATATTTTTTTGTTTTCAGTGTTATAGGTTAAAGTTCCTTCACTGTAAAAAACTAAATTCCACATTTTCACTCTTATACATGTATACTTGTAAAAGATATGTGAATCACCTGCAGAATCTTAACAAATTGTAAAAGAGATCATCTATGTTCCCTTTCAATCAAATATTCTTAAGCCTAATTTCATGGCAAATATCTATCCAAAATAAAACATAATAGATTATCAAATATAATTAAGATTTAAAATATGGCAATGACTATTGAATTTTTTAAACCTGAAGTATTTTCTGCCCAATGGACTTAGTTCTTATTGAGGACAGTCATAAATAACTTTAAAATATTCCAATGTGATAAAAAGGAGCTGTAGATTAGGTCATTGAGGAATTATAGTTCCCTTGCTTAATGATTGTAGAAAATTGCCTGGCAATCGAACAAAGAGAAAAGGGTGATGTGGTGAATGCCGGCTAATTAAACCAATAATTGCTTCTTCTTGTGTACCCAGATAATGTGCCCCTGATAATTTTAAATGAAGTCTTGAAGCAGTCTTCTTGAATGAAATGCTGTGCTGGTTAAAGCTCTACTATATACAATTCTTCTTGTGCTTAGACAGTGGCCTACTTCTCAGAGTTCCTTGCATGGCTTGATTTAAAAAAAATAAAAAATCAATGGCATGGAAGATTCTTACATTACAAATGTTTATGTCACATTATATATTTGGATGATACTTTTATTCCTTATAACATATTCATATCATGCAATATGTATAAATTTGGGGATTAACTGCTCTAACAGTAGAGATTCCACATTGATGTAATTTTCTGGGAAGAATCTTGGTATTAAAATGTGTTGCTCTCTGAAATTCCTCTGTATTAACTGCAGCATATTTTATATACTTGACCTGATGTTATTACAAATCAGCAGCAAGATATTAGTCTTTCCATTTCATAAATATCTTTAATTTAACTTATTTATCCTACAAGATCATTAATATTGTTTTGAACCTGTGTGATTCATGGTTTAGATATAGTACACTAGTGTCCTTGGGAAATCAATACAAAATTTCAGAAATTTTATTATATAATATCTATATGTTTTTGATAATGTTTCTAATGATCTTATTCATTTATGTACCTTGATTTCCTACAATAAACCGATTTCCCATTTGTAACACTAACCATAATATGAATATTATATTTTGTTTTTAATTTAGGAGAGAGATAAAGAATGGCAGAAGGTTCCATCATTTATGAGATACTATATTCTGCAATTCTCAGCTTTTCCAAATTTCAGTATGGACTGCAAGCCTGTATTATATTCTGCTTGATTAACATATCATGATTTTGATAAGTTAATAGTTCTTTTTCAGGCACCTTCCAAGAGTAAACTCTAAAACTCATATTTGACATTTGTATTCAGCAAGTTTTACTTTTTTGTCAGCTTTCATAAAGATCGTTTTTACATGAGGTTAACGTGAGATGTTCTAAACATGCAATTATTTGCATATATTATTCCCTTAATCAAATATTTTATCCAAAATCAATATATCCCTAGGCCTTAGAAGTTTTTCAAACTACAAAGTGCTCCATATTCAAGAATGTAATTCTGCTTACCATCATATTTTTTTTCAGAATATATCATACATTTTGATAATGAGCAATTTTTTTAGATAATGAATATGTTTAATTGTCATGTGTTCCATCACCAATAAATGCCTATATACATGGTATCATTCAAATCCTGAATATTTTTAAACTACCTATATTTTTCTTCTCTAAATAAACAATTCTGAAAATCCACATATATTTATTGTTTATTTGTAAGTAAATTATACATTTTTTTAATTTTATTCAGAAAGTTTATTTGGAATCCTAGGATTACCATTGTCTTACACACACAGTCAGACATTTTCTGAGGTTCTGCTATAAACATCATTATTGATGCTTTTAACACAAAAATATTTTCTATCACAATAACCTGGCCTGTAACCCAGTAACATACCCAAAATGTCCCCTCAGTCCCAGTGCTATCTACGGTGACTTTAAATCTTCCTTTGCCAATTGTTTGTTAAGTTTTTGAATTTATGGGAACAACTATTATAATTCAAAAGATACGCTGTACTTATATGAAACAAAAAAATACAGAAGCAGGCACATACATAGACATTTCCCTCTGACTGCATACTAATAGAAATCGAAATTATACATAAAACACAAACGTTTTCTCATGTTTTGTGTGTTTCTCTTTACATTTTTCTTATCAGACTGATGTATAAAAGAACTTATAGTACTCAATAGATGATACAAAGCTAAAGCATTTCCATGCAGTAAGTTATTTATGTTATTCTTATTTTCATGTAGACATTGCATGAAAGTATGGGGGTTTTTATTTAATTGCAAACTTTCCCTCTTTATGAATGAAGCTTTTAATCATTATGCTTCAATTATGTTTATATGAGACCAATATATCTAAGCACGTTTTTGGAAATATTATGAAATACTTATTTTAAAAACATTTGGTGAAGCATTTTATAAGGGAGGGTGCATACTTACGAAGAAACAAGTAAGTTTCCTATAAGCTTATTAGCTCCTTAAGAATCATGGATTATGGGGATCCCTGGGTGGCTCAGTGGTTTAGCACCTGCCTTTAGCCCAGGGCGTGATCCTGGAGACCTGGGATTGAGTCCCACATTGGGCTCCCTGCATGGATCCTGCTTCTCCCTCTGCCTGCATCTCTGTTTCTCTCTCTCTCTCTCTCTCTCTCTCTCTGTGTCTCCCATGAATAAATAATAAAACCTTTAAAAAAAAGAATCATGGATTGTTAGAGCTGGAAAATAATTTAATATCTTCTAGCCTATTTTTTTTTAAATTTTTAAGTGGAAAGTATTCTTTAAAGATATTTATTTATTTATTTATTTATTTATTTATTTATTTGTTTGTTTATGTAATTATTTGGATTGAGAGAGAACAGGAGCAGGGAGGAGGGCCAGAGGGGGAGAGAGAGAGAGACTCTCCAGCAGACTCTGTCCTGACCATGGAGCCCAAGGCAGGGCTCAATACCATGAACCTGAGATCATGACCTGAGCCTAAATCAATAGCTGGCCAATTAACCAAAGGAGCCACCCAGACACCCCTAGTTTAATCCTTATATTTCATAGATGAGTAAGATTGTAACTTTGTAAAGTTATCTGTTTAACTATAACATAGATATGACCTTAATTTTCCTAGTTTAATTATATAAAGTTTCATAATTTCGTATTCCTCCATAAATTTTCTCATTTTGTGATAGCATTTCACTGGTCTAATCTCCTTATAGGTTACACCTGGTTGCTGTATAAAACTGAAGACAGAAGATTTAAAATATTCATTTCTTAGCAGAATTTTCAATTCAGTCATAGAAAGTAAGCCTTACACAGATATTCCAACGCCCTCAAGGAAATTCTTGCAACCTATCTTTAACAGAATAATTATCCTGAAAAATCACACAAAATGTGTTAACAAATAGGTTATCATAAAAAAGTTCAAGTTTTTAAAATGTGCAATGCAATTGCAGCCTTTGAAACTGACATACACACATTTATAAGTTATGAAATAGAACTTCAGAGAGAAATACACTCAATATGCTTGAGTTTGCAGAAATTCAGTGAAAGACAATTTGGCCATAAAGAACTTATTTCTATTTCTATTTATTCTCTGTCTTCATAAAAATATCTGATATAAAACCATCTGTTTAAACTTGTAAAAATAGTCTGCCAATGCATGTAATTCTAAGCATCATAAATTACTTGAATACTAAAAGTCTGATGTGCTGTGTTGATATAGATGATTTCTTGATGATAAATATATAGAAAGACAAAGCATACCTATTGTGAGTGAGTAATTGTGTATCACTAGAGTTTCATACACAAATCATCCTGCCATCTAATTTCATTTCTAATTTATACAATAATCATTTTGGATTATATCAGTGTGTTTAAAATTACCAAAGTCACGATAAGTATTGCTCCATTAACAACACAAAGTCTCAGTATAATGAAATATTAGGTTAATGTCAGGGGAAATAAAAAGAACACTATACCTGAGTAAATAATTTTTGCCTAATACATTATTAGGTTAAAGATTTTTCACATCAACAAAACAACACACACTAGATTAATGGTATAATGACAAATGACTCAAGGATCATAACTTACTAAAAAAAGGGAAATTCCAATATATGTAAGAAGTAGCAAAAGTGAAATATGATGTAAAAATCAAAGAGCCCAGCAAAACTTTTGAAATATGAAGTGAATATATATCAAATATATGTTCACCTATGTGGATGTCTGAGAACTGATTGTCTTAACCATAAAACATGATTAACAACAGAGATATGAGTAATTATGGCTTCTGAGAAGCCATTTCCTAGATCGTTCACTGTTACTCTATTGAGAGGCCGAGTAGCTTGGGGGAGTCCCATGTGGATACTGGGTTGAATCCTGGCTCTTTCAACTTCTTGTTGTGTACACTTGACTCATCACCCAGTCTTTCCATTCTTCATTTGTTAAATGGAGCTTCAGCACTGCCATCCTCATGACTTGGGTTAATTAAACGAGATAATTTAAAACATTATAATTAAGCTACTGTTAGTTAATGCCCAGAAAAATTTATTTATATATATCATATATATACATATATATAAGTATTTATATATAATATATTATATATATAATATAAGTACTCCCTTACTCAGAATATATTATATATATTATATATAATATATATTATTGAAGTTCAGCATATAGTATAACATATAGTATATATGTCTTATATATATATATATATATATATAATATAGTATAACACCCAGTGCTCACCCATCAAGTGCCCCTCCTCAGTGCCCATCAACCAGTCACACATCCCCCCACCCGCCTCCCCTTCCACTATCCTTTGCTCATTTCCAAGAGTTAGGAGTCGCTCATGTTTTATCATCCCCTCTAATTTTTCCCACTCATTTTTCCTCCTTTCCCTTATAATCTCTTTCACTATTTCTTATATTCCCCATATAAGTCAAACCATATGATGATTGTCCTTCTCCAATTGACTTACTTCACTCAGCATAATACCCTCCATTTCCCACCACGTCTAAGCAAATGGTGGGTATCTGCCCTTTCTAATGGCTGTGTAATATTCCATTGTATATACAATGCCCAGAAACATTTTAAAAACTGTTTTTTTCCTAGTGACATAGCATCAGATAGAGCACTCTTTCTTGGCTTTTCATGCACCTCTTTCCTGCCTCTCCAGTATTACAACATATAATCTTCCCCTACTGAGGAAGTTGTATATATTCATAAAATTTTCAAATGTAGTAAAGCCAAAAAGTGGACAGTATATATGTTCTCCGTGTAAGATGAGAAGTATAAATTCCTAATTTTCAGCAATACAAATAGCACTGGATGTTATATGCAACTGATGAATCACTATATTCTACCTCTGGAACTGATAAAAAATGCTAAAAGAATAAATTAGTTAATTAAAGGGAAGAAAGTTATAAAGTGAAAATGAGCAATCAACAGAATAGTAGCAAAGCAAAACAAAAAAGGCTTCAGAATTATGTAAAACTTAATTCTACAAATATTAAGCAAAAATTCTACAAATACTGAATGATCTATAGTTTTTATCCTTATAAAATTCTACAAATACTGAATGATCTAAATATAGTACTTATCCTTATAAAATAAATCTTACACTACATGTCATAATGATAAAAAGTTGTGCTCAAGATAAAATGGAAGCCATAAAAAACAGAAACTTGGATTAAAATCACATGAGTCTAATGTTCTCCTTACTAAAACTCCCTTTGAAATAGTAGAAATTATAAAGGAATAATCAATATTAGATCGGGGCTGGGGGGAATAGAATGACTATGTATCAGGAGACTCGGGTGTATTGGGATCGCTATAAGATTAATAAGGCAAGAAACAAGAATGGAATAACAAATACTGTGGCTTAAAATCCTTATGGAGATTATAAACCACTCAACAAAAATCTAACAGAAACTCCAAATTCAGAGAAAATGAACATAAACAAAATGAGAAGTCCTTCATGAAATCCTTCTAGATAACTGGTGGTTAAACTTAGGGAGTTCTTGTGTTGATTTATTACCTGTATCAGTCCTGGCTCTAACATTTTCAAGTATTACCAAGTTGGGTACAGTAATGTAAGGAACCTTGGGAAATTGTTCTCATGGTTAGAGGACCAGACTCTAAACTAGCAGGGACACATGCCTCTGTTTCAATCTGACAACAGTTGGCATCTCAGGAAGCCACCAAATCAGGAAGCTCACCTATAAAGAGCTGCCTTGACTCCATAAAATACGTACAAGAAAGTTGTTACTCATATGCAAACTCTCACCCTACACTCAATTTGTTCGGGGCACAAGCCTCTTGAAAATTCCATTGGAAACATAAACTGCTATGGAAGTAGGGAAAAGCAGTTTTTAGCTTTTTAGCAAGGCAATTGGAAAGTCATTCTTTGAGGAGATTGGGGTGAAAGTAAGGGAGGTAGAACACAGAATCAATTAGAAAAATATTTCCTTAAACATCATTTGGATCATGATGCTTTGGTCTTTTAGTCTATTTTCATTTTATCCTATTCAAATATTAATATTTCACATGTAATGATTGATACAGTTTAAATTATTTTTTATTTTCAATACCGTTAAGCGTAAGACAGTTTGGTCTTATCACAACATTTTATGAACTATATTGTTATTCTATTGTTAAAAAAGAAAATATCTGTATTAGAAAATAACGATGTCATGGACTCCCTTACTCAGAATACTATAAAACAGTATAAATTTTCTGCGAGGGCAGCATAAATGAGAGATGCCACTCTTTAAGTCAAATAAGGAGTCTCAGAACATCTTATGATACCAAAATTATTTTTGTGCCATAATTCTAAAAAAGCTAATAAGACCAACAAAATTTGACCTCAGTGTAAAGATTTTGTGAAAACATACAAATTTTTCCATGAAACATGTTTCTTAAACATTTTCATTTTCCCATTTCTCTTTCATTCTCTCATTATTTTATTTGCTTCAATCATACATTATATCTTTTAAATATTTTCTCCATTCGCTCTTTTCACATTTATGTCATCTTAGTTCAGGCCAACATTATCTCCAAATACACCAGAGAATGCTCAGATAAGATATTAGTATTTCTACTTCTATGCCAGATTTTTTTTTTATCAACAACTACATGCTATGTAGATAAAAAATAAATATCTTTAAATTAATTCATTTAAAATATTGTATGTTTCCTCCCTAAACCTGCTCTATCAAGATTCCATATCTGACTCATTTTCCATTTTTTAAAAATAATTTAAGTGTTTTTTCAGGTGGATAGATATGCACATATAAATGTTTTAATGGTGAATTTGTCTTTAGTTGTCTTTCAAACTTAGCTAATTTTTAGGCTTGGTTTATAATTTTTTATTCCTTCAGATCTGAAGCTAATATTCCATTACATTTCAGAATACACTGTTGCAAATGAGATGTCTGAAATCACTGAGATATTTTTCCTATGAAGGTAGGCTGATTTTTTGTGTGTTGTTTTACTTTTCTTTCCCTTCTGAAAGCATTAAGGATATTTAGAAATGTCATCTGGTTGGGACTGGATATGGGTCTGATTTCAATCACACAACTTGCATCTCATGTGGGTTTAGCCCTGGTAGGTATTCTGATGTGGATTCCATAATGAAAGAACGACTGTGATAATGTTCCTTGGGTCATCCTTCTCTCAGTATTTGTCTATTGACTGCAGGCTTGAAATGTCTTAGTTAGCCTTTTATATCAGTGGAATAAATATTATTTTATAACATAAAACAGGGATGCCTGGGTGGCTTAGTGGTTAAGTGTCTGCCTTTGGCTCAGGGTGTGATCCCCAGGTCCCAGATTCAAGTCCCAGGCTTGATCCCTGCATGGAGCCTGCTTCTCCCTCTGCCTGTGTCTCTGCCTCTCTCTTTCTTTCTGTGTCTGTCGTAAATAAATAAACAAATAAATAAATAAACAAACAAAATAAAGTGAAATTAAATAAAAATAAAACAAAAAATATACATGTGCTCATATAAATTATTGTAACATTTGTTACATTCCATATCATTACCTGAAAAGCATGAGAATACAAATCATTTCAAAATGTTTTACAGAAACCTGTGTTAGTATAATTAAACGGTCAAACATTTATGGTGTAATCTGTAATATATTAACATACTTCTTTTATCTCTAAGATTGAAGTTATACAAACTTATTAAAAGGCCACAAATTCCATCTCATAATCTAAGAGAAGTAAGATAGGAAAAAAAAATCACAAAACGGTGAAGCATAGAGCAGTGGTTTCCTAAGTGATGCAAAATTTCCTGTGGAAAAAAAAACAAGAATGAACATTAGATCCATTAAAATCTGATCAATAATTTGTTCTTAGTAATGTGTTGCTAAGATCTATTTATTCCCGACCACTTATTCATGCTTTTTCCCCCACAATAAAGTGTAATAGTTGGGGAGTATGAGTATCTCTAGGTCCTATATCAGTGAGATTTTTTTTTTCAATAACCACATTTCATTGTAGTAAAATAGATTGTACTTAGATTCACCAAGGTCAGATAGTTTTGGGCTTGACCCAAAATTCCACTATTTAAAGCTTAACTCCTTAATCTACTTAATTTGGGTTTGACATATTTAGAAGGGGGAGGGAAGAAAATGATACCTTTCCGGTGAGTGGCAATGCTAAAATAAAATGCCTTCTATTAAAAAATAATAAAAATAATAAATGCTTGGCATTTAGTGTTTCTCAATAAATGTTAGTCCCCTCAGTCCCCTTTGACCTGTTTCCTCTCTACACTGCCTGGCCAGTCAAAGGGGAAATTTGTCTTCTCTGTAGCACCTTTTTAATCTTTTTAAAATTTATTACATTATTTATTTTTTTGGAAAATATATTATTTTTTTATTTGAAAGAGAAATAGTGATCACGCATGCATTTGCCCACATGCCCACGGGTGGGGAGAGTGGCAGGGGGAGAGGGAGAGGCAGACTTCTCACTGAGCCAGGAGCTCACAAGGGGCTTGATCCCAGGACCCTGAGATCATGACCTGAGCCAAAGGCAGATGCTTAACCAACTGAGCCACCGAGGTACCCCTCATGTTTTTTATTTACAAAATTTTGCCTACTTTTATGAAAAGCCATATGTGCTATGAGAGTTTATTAAATACGGTTAGAAATGTATGTGTCTAGTAGCTGATACTATGAGTGAGTGTAATTGCAGAAAGCTTCCTGGAGATGATGAACTCTGAAATGTAGTGGGTATGTGAAGATGCTGTTTGTTTGGCAATAAAATGGGGAGAGCTATTAGGATGTGTACTAATAAAATGTTTGTATATCCTCAGTGTCTCACTTTTTAGTTTTTCAAGGAAGCTATGAAATAAAAATGCTAAACTGGCAAACCACAGCATTAGTAACCTAATACATAATAGCAGCCTAAAGATTTAGATGATAGCATTTCTTTGTCTCCATACAAACCACACTATTAACCGAAAAGAAAAAAAAATTAGCTTCTCCTAGATTAAACTCTTATACCTAAAAACTATTATAAATTGCTCTTCATATATGATTATAAATTATTCCTTGATATGATACTTCCACCTTTTAGGGCAAATAAACGTTTTATTTAATTTTGTGTATTTTAAATGTATATGCATAATGTATGAGGAAGGCCATGAAATTTATTCAAAAAATGGTGGAATATATGACAAAAATAAATGTTCATATTCACCTACTGTGTAGGATGGTGATCTTACATGTAGCCTCTTTCGGAAGCATTGTCACTGTCTCAATCTTAATATGAGGGAATGGACATCTCTGAAAGTCGAAGTGACTTCCTCAAAGCCACACACTTGATAATGATGTATGTTTATAAATATCATACATTTAATATGTCCGAAGTAGAAATGTTAATACTCTTCCCTGAAAAACCTACCTCTCTCTTAGTTTTTCCCATTTGATTACCCTTTATCCACTAGACAGACCTCACATTGCATCTACTTTTGACTTTTCCCACTACCTCAGTAAGTCGGCTTTAAATACAATCAAGTCTTACCATAACCATACTCTCAACATTATAGTCCAAGACACAGTCATAATTTATATTCGGGTTATTTACATTACTTCTTGCCTAGTCTTCTTGTTTTCTACCACCTGTAGTGGGGAAAACGGTACCCATTCTCTCAATATATGCTCACCTGAAAACTTATAATGCAACCTTATTTGGAAATTAGGTCTTTTCATTTATACTTTTAAAATTTTGAGATTAATTTCTTTAAAAAGAAATTTAAGAGATTAATTTCTTTAAAATTTTGAGATTAATTTCTTTTAAAATTTGAGATTAAATTCTTCCTATATTTAGAAATCCAGTGATGGGTGCTCTTATGAAAAGAGAAGAGGACACAGAGAAACACAAAGGCGAAATAAAGATGGAGGCAGAGCTTGGAGTGAGGAGTTGACAAGCCAAAAATCTTCAAAGACTGCCAGTCATCCCAGAAGCTAAAAGAGCAGCATGGGGACAGTTTCTTTGTCAGAGCTTCCAGAAGTAGTGAACCTGCTGACACCCTGACTTTGGACCTCTAGCCTCCTGAACTGTGAAAGAATACATTTTAGTTGATCTTAAGCCACTCAGACTGTGGTAGCTTTTTACGCATCCCTAGAGACTCTCATACACTCTTCTACCCCTCTACTCTCATTTCTTCACAAAATACCCAAAATACTAAAAAACAAAAACAAAACAAACAAACAAAAAAACTAAAACTCTACAATCAACAACTACAACAAAAGAACAGATCAAATCATTTCCTTCCTCAAGTCCTTCTAAAGCAAACCATCACATTTAGAACGAATACATAGTAACAAGAAAGGGTAATAAAATGTATAATTTGATCTTATGAAATTCAAAGTTTGGAATTCTTATGGAAAAAGAGGGAATCATATAAAAGTTATTATATGGCTCAAGGGGGACAACTGTCATACATCTAGGTCTATTCAGACTAGGATTGAGGGAAAAAACATTGCTGGCTCTTGAGAAAGCTTGAAAAGATGATGTGAAAAACACACAAACTTCTGGAGCTCCCATATTCATTCCTACATATGGTGCAGTAAAAGCCTAAGGAGAAGAGGTTTTTGGATTATACTAAGCTTAAATGTGTATCTCAGAAGGTATGGGGACTTGAAAGCTACAATCTGATCCAGGGCTATCCACTTTTCTTTCTACCTCCAACTGTGCACCAGAATGTGACTCAAGGGGAAAAAAAATGAAACAAGAACAGTGGTGCAAATAGTTCACTTTAATTATAAGATCACTAATCTCATATAGTTGCCTAATACTCCTGGATAATCATTACTCTAGCCCACTTTTTCTCATCTCCTGGGTGACTATTTAGTACCTTCCAGCCTCCAAATTCTTTCCACCACCCTCATCCTCAACTGATAGGTTTTGAATTTCATTCAAATTATACAAGCAATTAGAAGAGTTTGTATACAAGCTCCCATTAATCTACCCAAATATCAAAGGGCATCCATGGCCATATACTCTGCTCTTTTCCAATGGCATCGGATGACTCTACTTTTAGCCAAATCTAAAACCTCTATTTATACTAGAGTCCAATAAAGTATATACACTGTTAAACCAGATACTACAGTGAAAATGACTATACTTTAGTCATCTGGGGGGTTTCTAAGACGTAGAACAGAAATGCATTCTTTAGAACTATTCATCTGAGGGATAAAGGAAATCAATATTTTATATGTAAATGTTTAAGGTCTTTGGCTGAGGCTGCTGCTGGAATGTCTAGCTCATCTTATAGACGGCCTTCCATGGCTCTAGAAAAGAAGTTTTTGGACATAGAAATACACACTGGGACAGATGGGAGTTGTTCAATGGAAGCCTTCAATGGAGCGCTGGACAAAGTCTGCGACAAACTGAACCCTTTCTTCTACCTTCTGTTCAGGGAACCACTCCCACAATCGCCCCCCTTTATCTCCATTAACAGTTTTCCTTTTAATCAGATCTTCTTATTGATATTTAAATAGGGTTTTAGTTCCTTTTTCTGAGAGAAGAATCTCTCTTGACTTCCTTTGCCACTCAGTATCACCCATTTATTTACTTCTCTTCATAAAAAAAATAAAAAATAAAAAATAAATTAAAAAAGTCTTTAAAGAGTACTCTGTCCTTGTGGTTTTACGTATTGTTCACCCAAGTTCTTTTCTAATATGTGTTAAAGTCAGCACTGATTTCCACAGAGCTAAACCCATTGTGCAGCTCTCATCTTACTTCACCCTCCAGTATTTATTACAACTGTTCACTCTCTCCTGCTTGAAACACTTCCTTTATTTGAATTTCGGGATGCCACACTCCGCTGGTTTAACTCTGTCTAAACTTTATTCTGTCTTTTGAAGGTTTTCCCTGCATCCCATTTACAATACTTAAGGATTGAAGTCCTTTAATTCTCAGACTCTGAACCTTTTCTATCTTCTATCCATACTCACCTGCTACTCCACCTTAAGGATTAAGTACCATCTATACAAATGACCCCAAAATTGTGCCCTCCTGGTTTAAAGAACTTCCATTTTGATGTTTCTTACGCATCTCAAACTTAATGTGTTAAAAGTCTATCTCCTGAACTCCACACTACCTTCTCCCATACACACAAATTTACTCCTCCTACTCCAACTGAATAAATGGCCACCCCATCTTTCCAGTTGCTCAGAAATTTAAAGCAATTGTTAGCTCAACTCTTTCCCTCAGATCCCATATCTTGCCAGGCAATTAATCTTGTCATTTTTAATAACAAAATATACCCAGCAAACTCCACTTCTATTTATCAACAGGGCTTTCACTTATTTCCAATTCACTATCTCCTCTCCTCTGTCTTAAAAAATCCTCCAAACCTGTTTCCTTTCTATTTTTGTGCCGCTCATATTTATACTACGTAGGAATTATGTTTTTCTTTTTTTTTTTTTCTTTTCTGCAGCATGTTTATCATCTCTACTCAAATCTTCCAATGGCTTTCCAACCCATTTAAAGAAAGAAAGTAGCCTTGGGAGATTGTCTATAAGGCTCTAGAAAGTCTCACTCCTATATTGTCTCTCATCTACTACCCCACTTCCCATTTTCCACAGGGCTCCAGCTACTCTGTTCTTTGTCTTCCTACAGCTGGCAGGCTTTTGTCTCAGAGTCTTTGTACCTGCTCTTTTCTCTGCCTGCAATGTTCTAGCAGATATCTTCATGACTTTTTCTTCACTTCTTTTAGATCTTTGCTCAAGTTTTATATTTTTAGTGAAGTCTTCCCTGATGGCTCTATTAAAATGTTTGCTTCCCACTACTCCCTCATCAAGGCTTTCTATTTATTTTACTTGACTTTACTTCTCTTTGTAGCATTTATTCACCATCTGATATGCTCTGTTTTACTTTTATTTATTATTGTTTTCCCTTTCTCCACTGCAGAAGGTAAGATTTATTAAGAGCACAGTGTTTGTTTGTTTTATTGAGCTCACAAAGCATGACACATAGTAGGCATCCCATAAATGTTGGCTGAATGAATAATAAAATAAATGATTAAAGTTAGTAGACACTATTAATGATGGCTAAATCTGTACAGTAAATGTCTCTAGATATTACAGCACTCTTTTAAATAATCTAGGTGCAATGTTGTGAATCTGGGAGCACAATTAATAAAGGTTAGATGTAAAACATGTTATTTACGTGGACGATTTCACTGCAGATTTCCTGTGCCACCCTCATGTCCCACTGCCCATACATTTAATAAGCACATTTAATAACAATAAATTTGCTTCTGATACTTCCCAGCTTTACTTTGGTTTCTTTTATAGAGGAAAATTGGAGAAGGCATTGAAATATATTTTTTTAAATTATCCAAAACAAATTTTTTATTTTAGATGCATTATTTCAAGTCTTTCTAGAAATAAATACATCGGGATTAAATATGCACAAAATATATTAAGAAAAAAATATCTGTGAGAGAAAATAGGGAGGGAACCTGGGAGAACCATGAGGCCAGACTTGAAGTTGCTCACCAAGTAAAGGAGAGAAGGAAGAAGGGAAGGAGAGAAGGAGGGAAGGAGAAAGGGCGGGAGACTGGGTCAAAGTCTCTTAGGCTACCATCAGTTTTAAGGTAATTTTAGCAAGGCCATCCGGGAGTCCATAAGACCAAGTCATCTGTCAGAGTAGTCCTGGTGCTTCCAGGAACAGGCTTGCCTTAGTATCCCTGCTGGCTGAGGCATGGCAGGGAGCAGACCATCTGAAGCATGATCTCAGCCTGCAAGGCAAACATGGATTTCAAAGAGCTGCAGATGGTACAGCATGGTACAGCCAATCTGGAAAACAAGATGGAGGCTCCACAAAAAGTTAAAAATAGAACAACCTTACTAATCCAGGAATCACACTAATGGGTATTTATCGAAGGAATACAAAAGCACTAATTCAAAGGGATGCATGACCTCCTAGGTTTATAGCAGCATTATTTACAATAGCCTCATTGTAGAAGTAGCCCGAGTGCCCACCAACTGATGAATGGATAAAAGGTGGTACATATATACAATGGAACAATAGGCAACTGTAAAAACGAATGAAATCTCGCCATTTACAACATGGATGGAACTAAAGAGTATTACGCTTAGTGAAATAAGTCAATCATAGAAAGACAAATATCGTATGATTTCACTCATATGTAGAGTTTAAGAAACAAACAAACAAACAGAATTGGCAAAAGAGTAGGAAAAGGAGACAAACCAAGAAATAGACTCTTAACTATAGAGAATAAACTGATGATTACCAGAGGGGAGGGCGGTGGTTAAATAGGCGATGAGGATTAAGGAGTGTACTTGTGATGAGCACCTGGTGGTGTGTGCGTGTTGAATAACTATATTGTACTAACATAACACTGTATTTTTTATAACAGCGTATATTAACTATACTGGGGTTTAAAATTAAATTTAAAAAAGTAAAACAAAAACAAACAAGCTAACAAACAAAAACAAAGAGCAGCATAAGGGGCCTTTGATCAATTAACTGCCTTCAGAGACGAAAGAAGCATGTTTATCATAGTCCTCACATTGGCTAACATCACTTAGATTAGTTAATATCGTACAGTCTTATAGAAATCCTCATCTACGTTGACAACCTATGTACAAGCAAATTGATATGCAATAAATAGCATTAAAATAGTCAAATAAATATATTTATACTTTGTGAATGTTTCACTGCCTCTCTGTAGCATTTTATTTTTGTTTCTTAGACTGTAACCATATGCAGGTCTAGTAATAGAGAAACCCGGGACTATTTTGAGGGACTCTTTGAAATTCTTTGGGTATTTCTATCCATAAGAAAACAATGTAAACTGCCCCAAGATGTGTCAACATGATGGAAAACTGTGGAAGCAGACATAACTGTACATTGGGGCATCTCCTTCATTAAAATACACATCTATACATATATAGATGTGAGTATATGTATATATATTTATGAAACTATATAATACAAAGGAATTTTTAAATGATTTTAAGTCCAGGGCTTTGCTTATCCTGCTTTAAGATTGTAAATAATGCAAAATATTATTCTCTCATTTAATGGGGCTCAGTTTTCAAAAATAAGGAGGGTATAATCTTAATTCTATGATTCACAAGCATACTTTCTCATTGATTTTATTGTGTTGATTTGGGGATTTTATTAAGTTTGATGTGTAGTAGCGTCAATTAACATTTATGAATTCTGCCTTTTAAAAATATAAACTTACAGAAAAGGAGAAATGACTACTTCAAGTGGGGAAGGAAAAACTTGGTAGCTTGCTAATAACATTTTTTTTTTTTTTTTTGTACTGAAGCACTGACCTGAATTTACATCCTTTATCTAGTAGCTAAAATTTGCTCTGCTGGTAGGAACAGCCATTATGTACCATAGCAATGTTATTCACCCATGCAGAATGTTAGAGACCTTGAATCAGACTGCTCCACAGTAGCTATATTTAACTAGCTTCTCAAGAACAAGCTATACTATTTCTTACAAGAATACCTGATTTTTGCCTATAGGATAAACTAAAATAATAGGAAGCAGGTTTTTTTGCAATACAGTAGTCCCTCACTTATGAGAGGAAAAGAGAATGAGAGGGAAAAAAATATCTATGTATTTTATTTCCACGCATCCATCCATTTCATTTATTCCATTTAAGTATTTACAATGACAATCCGTCCTTTACTTTTGTAGTATGAAGACTTATTATAGCCTGTATAAATTAGTGATTTACATCACAAAATGATTGTCTCAAAGGGCAGCATACAATCTGGAAAAATATTTTGAGCAAAAAGTTACAGGCCTCTCTAAGTGCAGAATGTAAATAAATCGATCATCTTTTAAGTCTCATAGATGCCAATTTGCATCTATTAAAACACATTTCTAAGACTTGATGTTCATTTACATTAAGATTTCACATACTATTCTCATCTTCTTTCTCTCTGTGGTTACTTACACAATGGTCCTCCCACAGACACAAACAGGAAATCTCTGAGGAAATTTTCCTTAAGAGATTCGGTCACTCATCCATGACAGTCGTCTTTTTCCAGCAACAAGATGAGTTTTAGTGGAGGATGGCAGTGCTTTCCAAAGCGTGAGCTATGGACACGTAACTTCCCGTGCCATTATCTCCAGGGGATCTTTCTTTAAAGACTTCTTGGGGTCAAGTCACACACACGAAAAAAAGGAATCATGAGGCCATAAAGGAATCTTTACTTTAAGCCAGTGACACACGTGAATCTTTTGCCCGAAACAGACTGATACCCACTGGCATGAGATATGAAATCAATCCTGAGAGCAGTTGATTGGGCTTTTCAAAATAGTCATTTATTTAGTGTCATGGAACCAATGGTGTTAAAATGTTGTTAGGATAATTTGTGTGTTTTTATCATTATACATTAAAGGCTGTTTTAATCGGAAGAGCCCTAGTTAAATCACTCCTTTCTTGCACATATTATAACCAAAAAACCTTCAGAAATACCATTTTAAATATAGATTTTTTTTAAGACAAATTCTTTGCAGGCTTGTTGACATTTATGGAGGGAAGTGATTTAATTGGTAAATTAATCAGTATTTTTGCAGTTTAGAGAAAGAGTAGACCTTCTATTTTTTTTGGGGGGGGTCACTACTATTTTTATTATTTCGCCTACGCGTCCCAGATATACTGTGTAGAACACAGCTCCACTGTCGTTGCAGAACATCTGCAGGCCTCACAAAACATCATACTAAAGAGGGTGATTTAATACAAAAGGAAAGGTGGGATGCAGCCATTCTCTATGTTTATCTATAAGGTGTCGTGTGCCAGAACACACCAGATCATTGTAGGCCCAACAGGTCATGAGCTTTGTCCTTATAGATCTTCGTAGTACTCCATCAGTGGGGCCATCTGCCACAGTGATTCAGCCATTTAATGGCCTTGGCAATTGACCTGATGCCTTTCCTTGCCATCTCTGCAGTGCTGCAAGGAACACCTTATGTGTCCCCACAGACTGTTTTAGTTGCTAGATCTGCCATCACCTGGAACCCCAATTTAGGTGGAAGACCTCTGATGCCTCCTGACCCAAGTAGCTGGCTGGCTCTGTCTTTTTTGTAGAGATCCACACAGGAAATCTTGGATGAGTTGCTCCAAAGGTTCAATTACTCCATCTCCCCCTGACAAGCACAGGTGCATCCGGGCATCAACTACATCCATTGCCAATCTGGGCTGAGAGCAAGTTCACATTCATGGTGAAAGTCAGGACCCACAGATGATCAGGGCAAGCCAAGAACCCAGACTAGAAACAATTGGCTCCCCTGGGGCCTGCCAAAGAAGGTGCTCTCCCCTGATCCTTCCTCCCTAGGTCAGGAACAGACCAAGCTGCATCAGCTTAGGGGAAATGCCATGCAGCCCATGCTTTGGTCTCTTCTCAGGCCCAATCTATGGGATCTTGAGCAGCATTTGAGGTTCTAACCGTCTGTGTCCTATCTGCAGTGGGGATGTTTACAGATGACTCCATGGCTTACTGGTGAGACCTTCTATTGAATGAATGATATGTAAAATATCAGACCCCATATTTTGCTCAGATAATCACCAAGAAATTTTTTCTCCATGTCATCCATAAGAATCACACCATTTAATAATCTAATCATTTTGCTTTATGTGAAATATCCCTAAAATTATATTTTAATAATTCCCCAGATTTGACTAGCTATAGACAAATATTTTAACATACTGTTGTTAAATTACATAGTAATAAACATCATCTCTTTCATTCTCTTTTTAGTTAGGTTTACTTTTTCTATATGGTAAAAATATCCCTGTAACAGTTGTTTATGTAAATGAGTATTTAGGGATTTCAGCAAATCAGAACACACCCTATAAGGAAACATCAAATGCAGTGTCTGGATCAGCTGATTGCATTTCTCCATGGTTCTTTGCAAAACACATAGCACTGCCCATATGTCTGTTTTCAAGGTTCTCACTGCTTCTGTGGGTCCCACTGTCACCTTCACTTCTATTTAACATTAAATATGTTAAATATATATATAACCTAACCATTGTGTGCAGACATGTAAATAACTAAAAGCATTTCCAAACACACTTAGTTTATTTTCCTTTATATTCTCAGACTAACACCTAGCAAATGCTGAGCAGGAAGTCATGTGCAAATACAAATTTAAATTCGTCATATTCAGTTGTTTGGTTGCTCAAACAAAAAGAGAATATGACTTTAAATTCTTTTCCTATTTTGGGTTTCAGATGTACTTTGCAAAGCCTGAGAAGTTAAATGAAATACTACATATCGTAAATATGAGTAGCAACATCTATGACTCATATACTTTATAAAAATATAGAGGTGCCTGGGGCTCAGTTGGTTGAGTAGATGTCTGTGTCTTTATTTCGCCTTAGGTCATGATATCAGGGTCATGAGATTGAGCCTTCTCCTCAGGCTCCTCACTCAAAGGAGAGGCTGCTGAAGATCCTCTTTCTCCCTTTCCCTCTGCTCCCTGCCCTAAATAAATAAATAAATAAATAAATATATATATATATAAATAATATTTAAAGACTATATTATGTAGATGAACTAACATTCTTTGAGAATTTATAATGTGCCAGGTACTGAGCTGTTCATGTATGTATTATATACATATATATGTCATCGATTTAATTTCATTAAACAAAAAATGGAAATACACAAATATTTATATTTCTACAAAAAAAATAACTTCTCTGAGAGCATCAGTTCATTAATGCACTAATCCATGCAGTATTTGGTCTCTATTAAACACATTTATTTATTTTTTTTAAAGATTTTATTTATTTGTTTATGAGAGACACAGAAAAAGAGGCAGAGGCACAGGCAGAAGGAGAAGTAGGCTCCATGCAGGTCGCCGAACATGGGACTCGATCCCGGGTCTTCAGGGTCACACCCTGGGCCAAAGGCAAGCATTAAACCACTAAGCCACCCAGGGATCCCCTAAACACATTAAAATTACTTATATAACAAAATATCAGTAAGGATGAAAATAAAAGTATTTATACACATATATTATCATCTATTAAAATTTCATATAGATGCAAATGCACATAAACTATGGCTAGTGGTTTTATTAATGATCCAAGAGGTAACAAGAAAGAAGGATAATTCTTAGAGGTGATACATTCCATGGAATCAAAATATAAGTAATTCAGATATGCCCCTCAAATAAATGAATTTGGACTTTTTAAACTGGAAATAAATGTGTCCAATAATAAATCTTGTTTTCTGCTTAACTCAAATCATGGGAGTTGATATCATAGTACAAAACATGATCAAGTTGCTGAATAGTCTGATTCATTTTTCAATTTTGAACAATATTTTTCTAACATATAAACATATTTATAATTTCAGTAAAGAGAAACAGGGTAAATATAACACATATTCAAAGGCATGTGTAGTCATCTGACATTGATTGCTTATATTAATTTTTTAGTATCTAGGATTCTACTTTGTAAACCCAGAAAATAAATTAGCTTTAATATTAGTGTAAGAGTTATTTTGATAATTTTAATAAATCACATTAGAGATATATGAGCCTGAATAAAACAATGATGTCAGCGTAAGTATAGTTGGATGTTTGGGCAGGGAAATAGGGTAAGCAATGGTTTTAATGTAATACAATTTAAACATAACATTATTTCACTCATTTATTCAAAAATATTTATTGAATGCCTGCTACATGCTACTCACTTTTCTAGATGCTGAGGAGAGAACAGTGAACAAAATAGATCAAATATCTATTTTATTATTTCATGGAACATATATTCTAGTTAGGGGTAGCAGTGGAGATAATTTTTTTAATTAGCCAGTAAATATAGAATATGTTAGGTGATAGTGTTTTAATGAAAAATAAAGCAGAAGAATGTAATAATAAACAGCAACTAGTTCATACTAGCCCACTAAAATTGACTATTGATAATAATGTTTTCAGAAATTGTACAAGCTATTTTAAATTTCAACCATTGTAGCCTGAAATAAGCTATATTGAGAATATTTTAGATTATAGAAATTGCAATTAGCAAAAGCAAAAAAACAAAAAACAAAAAAACAAAACAAAACTTCCGCCAGAAGCTGTTAAATATTTACCACTGGAACAGGAAGTGCTGGGTGAGGTTGGATATTAAGTGAGGGAGCCATGCACATAATCTTAAATAAAAATCCTAAAGAAAAACATTCTCCTATTTCTCAATCTGTCACATAATGACTTTAGTTTCAATACTGATGTGTGTGTGTACGTGTCTGTGTGCAGTGAGAGGAAATAGAATAGTTGTTAAAACAGAATTCTAAAGGGAATTTTTCTAAAGTTTTTTTTTCCTAGAGTTTTAATTCAAATTCCTTGCTATATTATCTCTAAATTTCTGTAGTCCTTTTTTAAATTTTATTTAAATTCCGGTTAATTAACATACAGCGTAATATTAGTTTTGGTGTAAAATATAGTGATTCACCCTTCTGTATATACCTGGGGCTCAGCTCTGCAAGTATAGTCCTTAATCTCCATCACCTATTTCACCCATCTTTCCCACCCTCCCCCTTTAGTAACCATCAGTTTGTTCTCTGTAGTTAAGAGTCTGCTTCCTGGCTTATCTCTCTCTCTTTTTTTTTCCATTTTTTTTTTCATTTCTTGTTTGTTTTTAAATTCCACATATGAGTGAAATCATATGGTATTTGTCTTTCTCTGACATACTTCACTTACTGTAATATTCTCTAGTTCCATCCATGCCCTTGCAAATGGCAAGATTTCATACTTTTTATGACTGAGTAATATTCCATTGTATGTTTGTACGACCTCTTCTTTATCCAATTTTCAGCTGTTGTATGTGGGGTATGTCCATAATTTGGCTTCCATAATTTGTCGAGAAGACTGCTACAAACACAAGGGTATATCTACCCCCTTTGAGTTAGCATTTTTGTATTCATTGGGTAAGCATGAAGTCGTGGAATTGCTAGATTTTAAGGTAGTCTATTTTTAAATTTTGAGGAAACTCCATACCATTTTCCAGAGTGGCTACAGCAGTTTACGTTTCCACCAACAATGTAAAAGGGTTCTTTGTCCACATCCTCACCAACACCCATATTTCTTGTGTTGTTGATTTTAGCCATTCTGACAGGTGTGAGGTGACATCTCATTGTAGCTTTGATTTGTATGTCCCTGATGAGTGATGTTGAGCATCTTTTCATATGTCTATTGGTCATCTGGATGTCTTCTTTGAAAAAATGTTTATGCAGGTCCTCTGCTCATTTCTTAACTGAAGTATTTGGGGTTTTTTGGTGTTGGGTTTCATAAGTTATTAATAGATTTTGAATACTAACCCTTTATCAGCTATGTCATTTACAAATATCTTCTCACATTCTGTAGTTTGCCTATTAGTTTTGTTAATTGTTTTTTTCACTGTGCAGAAACTTTGATTTTGAAGAAGTCCCAATAGTTTATTTTACTTTTGCTTCCTTTTAGGGATATTAATATAACCTACTGCAAAACTTGTAATAATTCAGTGAAACAAGAAAGGTATATGATTGACACTTTTTCCACATGAATTGTTTAAAAAAGATTAATATTATCATTATTATTAATGCTATCACTGTTCTAATTGTTTCATTGTTATTAATGCTATTGCTCCTCTAATTGTTACTCTTATTAAAAGCAAGAAACACTTGTACATTCGAACATTGCTAAGAGAGTTGATCTTAAAATTCCTATCACAATTAAAAAGTTGTAACTATGTGAGGTAATGAATAGTAACTAGACTTACTCTGGTTAGGATGCCTGAGTGGGTCAGTGGTTGAGCGCCTGCCTTCAGCCCAGGTCGTGATCCTGAAGTCCAGGGATCGAGTCCCACATCGGGCTCCCTGCATGGAGCCTGCTTCTCCCTCTCCCTGTGTCTCTGCCTCCCTCTCTCTCTGTGTCTCTCATGAATAAATAAATAAAATCTTAAAAATAAATAAAAATAAATAAAATTACTCTGGTAATTATTTTACTGTCTATATAGTAAATGATCTGAAATCATTATGTTGTATACCTTCAACTAATACAATGTTATACATCAAGTATATCTCACAAAAATGGGAAAATAACAAGAAGACAGACGTTCAAGGATATAGATTCACTTTTCCTTTGTTGCCAACATCTACAAAATTCAAAATTTATTTGGCCATTATTTTCTGGAATAAAGATAATGATATTATGAATATTTCATTGTAATCATTAATAATTTGATAATTATTTGGTGTAACTATGTAAAGCACTTTACTTCTATGTAAAGCACTTTACTTCTATTATCTTATTATATTATTACAACAACCCAGATGATAAGTATTACTGTGATCCTCATTTTATAGATAAGGAAATTGATCTCAAAAATGTCAGTATCCAGAGTGATTATAAATCTTGTGCTCATAGTCTGCATGGAATGCTGACTCAAAAATCAGTTGCAACAGTATTTATATTATTTCCTGAAAAAAATAGAAACATTAATTTTTGGAGTTAGTAGAGAATAAAATGAAACTAGGAACATGTTATTTAATATTTTTCACCTACTAAAATGTCTAAAATTTGTGGGTGTAAAATATTTAGTATATTTAGAATTTTAGACAGTATTATATTAACGAGTTTTTGTCAAAGGATAAGAAACTTATTACACTATATAAACGTTTTAAATGTATTCAAGATCTGACCCAAATTCAGAAATATTTTCTTTCAAGTCAAAAGAGATTTTAAGGGCAATATTAAATTGATCGGGCTGGTTCCCAAAGCATTGCTTTCCTTAATATTCTTTTCACTTCAGAAGGATTGACAGTATTGTGAATCAATATCTCAATGAATGCAGTCTTGACATGCTCAAAATATTATTTTAAAAATGTTTGTGCTTTTTTTCTCTAGATTTTAAAACCCCTGCAAACAGAACATACAGCATTAATCATTATGTAGATGACCTAATTAAAATGTTTAGTTCACAGAACATCCTACT
Source organism: Vulpes lagopus (assembly GCF_018345385.1). Taxonomy (NCBI): domain Eukaryota; kingdom Metazoa; phylum Chordata; class Mammalia; order Carnivora; family Canidae; genus Vulpes; species Vulpes lagopus. The sequence continues at coordinate 127,636,008 of NC_054829.1, read as the reverse complement.
CGATAGGTAGTCTTTTAAGACCTCAAGATGTATTTAACATGAAACATTTAAAAAAATACTTAGAAATTCAGGAAACATTAAAATATGGTTTATAATTTGTATACATAGTATGCCTTGTATTATTTAGGTTTAGACATAGACACATATAGAAAAGTCATGCAGCTTTACTCTTCACCGTAGTTTTGAAAGCTATTTTTCATATTAAATTATTCATAAAATCCCAGGGCTAATTTATACATAAAAGAAAAAATGTAACTCTTGCTCATAAATCTTTATCTATGAACAAATATTTAAATATTTATAATCATTATGTTATGGGAAGTTTCTATCATATGATGCATTAATTTGCAATCATATGGAGAAGTCCTTTAGTAGTATATAAATCATGGGATATTTAGTTTTGAAAAACTGTCTTGGGAGTGATCACATTCACAACACTATGGATGAAATTGAGGGATTCTCAAAACCACTCTGGGTTTCCAAATGGCTGAATGAACAGTTATTTTATTGTGAGGTAGCCCCACTCTATCTCCCTGTCCTTGTAAAGATACCTCATTTCACACTACTTGTATAGATATACAAATTTTACCCTTAAAACCCAAAATTCAGTATTGGTTTATATCACTCATGTCTATGAAATCCTCCATAACACTAGGATCCACAAAAAATTACAATTCTTTCTTTCTAAATTAAATGAAATTCCCTAGCCTCTACTATGTGAATAGTTGAAAATTTTAATCATACATGTGTAGGGTTGTTTAACCTTTCCATTGCAATTAAATGGGAATATTAGACAATCAAGGTAATCTGGATAACAACATCTTACTTTTAAGCCAGTGTGATTGTTTCAATATATTTAATGCCTCAGCAATTTCATAGCTTATTTGCTGTAAGACGTTGGGAAAATTGTTTTACCTCTCTGTGTCTCAATTCCATATTTTTTTCAAAACCGTATTTTTATAGCAAATCAATAATAGTAATTAAATAATATTATAAAAGCTAAAGATTTAATACATGCAAATAATTTAGGAAAACCTTTTTGTACAAAGTATGCCTGAATATAATTTTGCTATTACTCTTCAAAGCTAGGCCAACTTCCTGGAGACATCTACTGCCTCGTCGCCAGGTTTGCTCCCAAGCTCACTAGTTTGTAATGCTAGGCAAGTTTCCACACAGTTTCCCTTTAACATTTCTTCTACAGCTTGAATGAAAAATACTAGTGAGGTTTAGTTTCCTGCTTCTCAAAAGTCTTCCCCCTTCCCTCAAAGCTTTGCATTTTTCTAACCTTTCTATGGTTTCTCAATTATTCACTCTGTTATATAGTGTTTGCATTATTATTTATCAAGAATTTAAGTGATTAATAAAGCTATTTAAACTCCCTGTGAGAATGCAATCTATAAACAATTTTCAAAAATACAGTGGATCTTCTTAAGATGATAGCTATTAATTACAAAAGAAGCACTGAGGAGGTATTGTGAGTAAACTCTTATAAATGTATTGTCAATATATATCCATATATTTATTTATAATGACTATATTAAATATTGTATACAGGTGCTTTTTGTCAATAGAAGTGATGCTTTAGAGGGATATAATTGTTTTAAATATAAAAATGTAAAACAGTCTCTCCTAATTTTCTTAGTTTTTGAAAAACATCATTTAAAAATATTTATTTATTTTAGATCAGGAGAGGGAGAGCACAAATGGGAGGGGCAGGCAGAGGGAGAGAGAATCTTAAGCAGACTCCATACTAAGTGCAGAGCCAGATGCCATGACCCTGAGGTCAGGACCTGAGCCAAAACCAAGAGACAGATGCTTAATCAACTGTGCCACCCAGGCTCCCCTTGAGAAACATCATTCTTAGAGCTCTTTAAAATATAAGACTCGGTGTTTTATCATGAGTAAACAGTTTCACTTTCTTGAGAGATAGAGCATTCAAGAATATGCTTTTACCATTATCTTATCTTGTGTTTCTTCTCTGCTCATAAACCACACAATGGTTGTGACTTTGACCTTCTGCTTCTGGGATGCCTCCTACCTTTAATCTCCCCTTTCCTCGGTTTCTCATTCTGTCTTGCTATGTTCTCCCACGACAACTTATATAATTGCTGTGGTGGGAATTGTTCCAAGTTCTTCTGCAGGCCAGGTGGATTTCAGCATAGCTGCACAGCGACGATCCAACGGATATTGGCATGGATGTCACACAGGATGAGACCCTTTCTGACTACAGATACCACTATGTCTTTATTATCTCTTCCATTTCAGCCATGTTCCTTCCTCCTCATGAATCCCATTAGTAACTCTCTGTCTCTTAAAACTAGGCTTCTCAGGTGTTGGTCAGAAGCTAAAGAAACCCTCTTCTGATCATCTGCTCACTAAGGCTTGATGGAGACATGATTATAGTTCTGGATGCTCAAAGATCACTTCAGTCTCCTTAACTGTTAATGGACTTTTTTATTAGTTCCCTTAAGAGGCAAGCACATTCCCTAATGTATATAATTAACTTTCCTTGAGAAAAACAACCAACCACACACCTCAAAATAACCAGAGGTTAATTATACGTGGGGAATAAAATGTTCATTCCTCCCATCATCTTGGCTTCAACATTGTCATTTGCAAAACAACAAACCTCACATAATCATGTGGAGGAACAGTTATGGGACAATTTTCCTAAACTCAGCCCCATTCCAAGAGCCTCCATTAGGGGTAAATGGTCTCTCCTTTTATCCTGGAACTATGGTTCAAATTTAATTCAGCTCTCTTTATTCCATCTTCTACCTTGTTAATAGGGGGAACAAATAAAGGAGGAATTTTATTCAAACTACAAAATCAAAAGCATGATTAAGAACACATTCATTTTTATACTGCTTATATAGACACTATTTTATCTACAAAATCTCAAAGAGCTTCTCAAAAATTATGTTTGGTGGACTTTTTAGAGATTATTATTCCAATTATACAGAAAAAAAGAAAAACTAAGATTTGGTATGGTTGAGATTTCTTGCCAAAATGTACCTTAAAAATCAAAGAACTCTGTGTCAACTACATAAAATAAAACATAAATAACCAACCCTTGGTTTTTATAAGTTGCAAAGAGAATGAAAGTGAAATGATCTGTTTATCTATCATCTATCTATTATCTATTTATTTATGTGTAGAATGAAAATAAAGTACATACATCAGCCTCACAGGTAGTAAAATATGTTAAGCCATGAACCAGGAGTAAAATATTTCCCTTATATGTACGTCAAGGCATGTGAGGATGTTTTCAGGATAGGGACTACCTTCATTGTAGCGAGTGGGAAGAAGTTAAGTTAAAAACACATACATTTATAGGTGATTTATTTTTATATTCGAAGAATCCAGGCCATTTTTCCTACCCAAAAAATCAAGATCTTAAACTATTTTCTTCTCTTTTTCCTAATCTTCCAATTTGTTTTTCCCTGCTTATTTCTTCTAGGTGTTTGTTTTTGTTTTGTTTTGTTTTGTTTAACTCACTCCAGTTATTATCTGACTCACTTTGATCTCTGGTAAGTTACCTTTGAAGTTGATACATAGCTATATCTTCAACATGCCATAGGTTTTTTTCTGAGATCGAAGATAATCAATTGGTCTTAATAAATGACTTTCAAACACTTCTTTTTTAAATTGTAGTTCTATCTATAGTAAGAAAAAACACGTTTTTATCTCTATACTTACACAAATACACCTGACCAAACATAAAAATCTGTATGTACACATATACATATGAATGCATATGCATGCATATTTGCACACATGCATATAAAAACTGGAATAAGAAGTGATGGATCTGTATTTATTCTTATTATATTCATAGACTATATCTTCTATAATTTTTAGCCAAAAAGACTCCAATTTAGTCTAAAGTAATCTTTTTAAAATCTAGTACATTATTTTATATTTTTTTTTCATTTTTAAAATCTTTGGTTAACAACTAATCCAGAGATTCCATAATCTACTATTTGTTACAACCCATTTTGAAAGACACTCTTTCTGGTCAAATCTGGTAGGGAAAAAGAGAATAGTAATTTCTGCTTAAATATCAAATATTCAACAAAACTCAGAGTCAGTAATTTCAATTTTTTTTAGGAGGCTAGTATATAAAGGAGGGAATATTATAAAGCAATAAATACCATGAAAAATTGATGTATACATTTTTAATTCCTATCACACCAATTGAGTGAAGATAAAAATATGCAATGTTTTTATCCATAAAACAATTAAAAACTTTACATAAAATGTCATTTTATGAAAATTTAATCATGAGACATTGTTAAGAGGTGAAGAAAAACATTTTAAATAACATTTCTCTTACTTTAAGGTGTTCAAAAGCAGCTCTATTGGCCACCAAATCAGGGTCTGTAGAAAAGTAGCATCTCATTCCAGGACAAGACCTATTACATTTTTTTCTCAGATGCAAATTCCTTCCTCAATACATATTCAAGACACTCTTGAACAATATATTATGGTGACATGACAGTAAGGGAATGATTCTCAATTCATTGCTGCTTATAGATCATTAGGAAATTAACACCTAATTTAAAAAACTATTTGACAATAAAAATGAGATGACTTACAAATGAACTGCAGAGAAATGAGACTTTTTTTTTTTTTTTTTTTTTTTTTAGAAATGAGACTTTAGAAAGAATAGTGTATCAAGAAACATTTCATTCCCTGTAGCCCTGTAGCTAAGATATGGAAACAACTTAAGTGTCTGTTGACAGATAAATGAATGAAAAATATGCTAAATGCAGCATAATTATAAACAATGTAATAATATTCAATTTTGAAAAACAAGGAAATCCTGACATTGGCAACAACATAGGTGAACCCAGAGGACATTATGTTAAGTAAAATAAGATAGGCAGAAATTTTATTTTCTAAAATTATATTTTTAGGGAGATGAGGCCTAAATAGAGTGATCTAGTTGCTTTTAGTCTATCTCAGGTTGTATTTTTTTGTTTGTTTTTTTCTGACTATGGAGGGAGTGTGATGTGTAGGCTTATTTAGGGCAGATTGTCAGTTTTGTTTCAACATCATCCTGACTTACCTTAATTAGAGGAGAGAAACTTCATTCATGTCCTTTTTTTGTACAATGTGTCCAAGTTAATGGAGGTTGTGGGAATGGTTACTGATCAGGACTTCTAAGCAGAAGCTTGAGGTAAGTGGACATCCCAAGACTGACCAGCTGCTGCTTCAATGAATTGAAAATTCACTCTGAAGATTTCCACCAGAACCTTGATGACCTGCACTTCAGCTAGAGGCATCATGGGAGTATTTGTCTCTTAGATGAAGATACTGTTAACAAAAATAAATGGATCTTGGTGTGTGAGTGAAGGCACAAGGAGGAAGAAAAGCACATCAGAAACATAAAATATTTTTTGGATATAACTTTGCCATATCCATCTTATTTTCTTCATAGTACTTCACGAATTAAATTGTCTTATTACATTATTTGCATATTGTTTTATTAATTTATGTATTTATTAGGGATGCAATATGAAATACATGTTAAACTTTTTGATGTTAGAAACTACTTTGTTTAGTATCTTTGGAACATAGAAAATATGAAAGGGAACATTTATGTGTAGCCACTATCCCACCTTTTTTTTTTCCTGTGGAGACACATAAGATAGATAAAAAGCACATAACTGAACAAATAGATAGCATTCATGGAAGTAAAAAAAAGAAGGAAAAAAAAAAACAACTTTAGGTTTTTGGCTCTCTGGAAAGTGTGGAAGGAAAGGAGAAGGGATGGAGATGTTTTTATTAATTGTTTAATGCTTTATTTTTTTTTAAAGATTTTATTTATTTATTCATGAGAGACACACACACAGAGAGAGAGAGAGACAGAGACACATGCAGAGGGAGAAGCAGGCTCCACGCAGGGAGCCCAATGTGGGACTCGATCCCAGGTCTCCAGGATCACGCTCCGGGCCAAAGGCAGGCGCTAAACCGCTGAGCCACCCAGGGATATCTTTAATATTTTATTTTTATTTGAAAAAAAGTAAAATCAAAATCACAAGACCATCATCATAGTTAAATCTGGGTGCTGATACTAGCATAGTATATGTCATATTATTTTTTAGGGCTACATGATATATTTAAAAATTTAAGAAAACAACTTAAACATTTTTACAAGCAGGAATGCATAGTTTACTCAGATCAGTAAAGAAAGTCTAGATGTAAATCTAGACTTTGAAAGACAATCTTTCACCCATTGGAAAATAAATCTACTGGAACAACAACAACAAAGTGCACTTTTAAAAATGAGATGCAAATTCAAATAATTTAACTTTGAAATATAGATTTCCTGATAGTAAACCCACTTAAAAATATAAAGTTGAACAAAAATCAAAATGACTGCCCTAATGCTTCAGGGAAGCTTAATCTTATTTATTTTTTAAAGAGTCTGTGTATTTATTTGAGTGAAAGAATGAGAGAAAGAGCACAGAAGCAGGGACAGGGGTACAGGGAGAAGCAGACACCTCACTGAGGAGGGAGCCCCACTCGGGGCTTAATCCCTGAACCCTGGATCACAACCTGAGCCAAAGGGAGATACTTAACCAACTGAGCCTTCCCAGAACCTGGAAGCTCCATTTTAAAGTAAATTTTCTCCTCTCTTTCACAAACCTCCTCTCCTCCCTTCTTAGCCCTTGGTTTCAGGAACCCAGTACCACCCTAAAGACATGACAAAAGAGGTTGCCAGGAGGTACACAATTCTGGTCAAAACCATCTAGATCCTGTATTTTCCTCAATTTACTTTTGTTGTTGGAAGAAAGACTTGCAAATATTGTCATCTGTTTGATTAAGCAAGATCAATGTAAAATCAACTACAAATGACAGAGGAGTTACTATATTGATAAATATGTTTCATGAGTAATTGATGAAAATTCTTAAGTATATCTGGCTGAGGTTATCTTTCCGTTCTAGTCAAGCCAAAATCTCTTCTGTTATTCAAGTTTTGTTGATCCTCTTCTATGTTTCCTACATTTCTTGCTCACATCAAATGCCTTAAACAAAGAAAAATATTATCTGGAAACGGTATTTTAAGCTATTGCTGGCTGAAAAATTCTGTTTCTGCATATATAATTCCTCAAAGAGCACATTAAATAGAATGTTTATATCAATGCTATTTTAAGCATATTTAATTTTTCTCTAACATGCTCTTAAAAATACATACCTCCTTCCTCGGGTATATGACTATTGTCAAGTGGGTGTCCTTGTTTTTGCCTGACTTCATACATACCCTGCAAGTCCATGGCTCTGATCTCTACTAAAGCTATTGGTTCTTCCGAGTGCTGAGCTTGTTTTGTTAGTAGTGGATGCTTCTATTGTGTCAGTGGAGGTCTGGGTTCTTAGATTCCCCATGAAATGTTTACAGGGGGATCCATGCTTGAATAAAGACAATCAGAAGGAAAGTGTAAGCACAAGCATTTATTTAGGACAGTACTTTCTCAAGATGGGAGATCAAGCAGGCCCAGAGGTGGCAACTGTACAAGTCAGAGGAATCACTTCACTTCTTTTTACATTTCTATAATGAGTCATATCTGGGATGGTTGGGGGGGTGGGGGTGTCTCTAACTGAGGTTGTTTCCAATCAGCTAAGGGAATTGTCTGACCCATTTAGAGAGGGAGGTTTGGAACCTAGAAGGCTTTTGTTGGATCTGTCGTGCTGACTTTCCCCCTGGGGGTCTGGAGGTGTAAACACATTTATATGCATTCTTAGGTCAGGGGTTACTCTGGGGCAGTGGTTGAAGAGGAGAGCCACCTGTTCCACTCCTGTGACTTTTGGTCTGTTAGCTCAAAAAGCTTGACAATCACAAAAGCAGGAACTTTAGCCCTCAGGTTTCTAATGTATAACCTAGTTATCGCCCCCAGTTCTCGTCTAACTAACTGCCTACTCTATCCATTTTGTTCTTCTAAGATGTGAAGTAAAATTTTCACATTGCAATTCCAATTTAAATCAGATTTCCTTCTTCCTCTGTCCCTATTTAAGAATGTACAGAAAGAAAGTTACCATGATATTTTCTGAGTACCCTCTTCTCAATATTCCCTCAACACCTCTTTTTGGTTCAGGGCCATATCATGTGCCATGTTATATATGTTACACTTTAAAAATCCATTTTGTTTTATTTTATTCACTTATGTGATGCTTCTCAGTCACAATTGTTCTACAAATAGTAAATCTTAACCTCGATATCTATCCATGCTAAATACTGTAAAATGAATGTCTTGAGAAGTCTGTCTAAATCAATATAATTTACTATAAGATTATCTAAAAGCTGTAAATAAAATTCATATTAATATTTATGGTCATCAAGTACTTGGTAAAATTTATTAAAAGTCATGATAAAAATAACTCATAAAAGAAAGTGCTCTACCACTCAACAGATTTGTATTTACAGATTTATAGAGTAGTGAAATAAGATGGGCAGATAGTCAATTTAAATATATTTTATTACATTGTCTACTTCTAGCAGATTTGTTACTAGACAATACATTTATATTTATTGATAGTACTAAAAATTAAATGCGTAAGTAGGATGTGAAGGTATTTTTAACAAGTTTTGATGGCTTACATATTATTTGAAATTTTTAAATTGCACTACTTTATGATTACTGAGCTCAAACTTTGACAACAGCATTATAAATACACAGCAAAGTCTTTAAAATCATGCTAAAAATTAATAAGTTTACTGTTTATTTATATTTATTTGAATGCAGTAATTAAAGAAGATTATGGTGTTTCTTAAAACCATTGATAAATCTTATTCTTGCATGTGAACTCTCACTGTTGAATTCCATTAGATTCTTATACAATTATTTTATAACTTTTTAATTTTTTTTTCAGCTTTCTTAATTTACAACAATAATTTTAAAGTATTTATCCAATACTACTAAGACCTTTTAATTGTGCTGTCTTTTGCCATATATAAAAAACCCAGAGCTAGTATCATCCTCAATGGTGAAAAATTGAGAGCTTTTCCTCTGTGGTCAGGAACAAGACAGGGAAGTCCACTGTTAGCACTGTTATTCAAAATGGTACTGGAAATCTTAGCCACAGCAATCAGACAACAAGAAAGAAATAAAAAGCATCCAAATCAGTAAGAAAGAAATAAAAACTTTCACTACTTACAGATGACCTGATATTCTATAAAGGAAACCCAAAAGATTCCACCAAAAACTTGCTAGAATTGATACACAAATTCTGTAAAGTTGCAGGATATAAAATCAACATACAGAAGTCTGCTGCATTTCTATATATCAACAATGAAGCAGAAGAAAGAGGAAATCAAGGAATTCATTGCATTCACAATTATACCAAAACCATAAGATACCCAGGAATAAACCTAACAAAATGTAAAAAATACACTGTACTCTGAAAACTATAAAATACTGATGAAAGAAATAAAAAAAAAATGACAAAGAATTGGAAAAACATTCTATGCCCATGGACTGAAAGAACAAATATTTTTAAAATGTCTATATTACCGAAAGCAATTGGGTAGTATTTAACGCATTCCCTATCAAAATACCAACAGCATTTTTCACAGAGGTAGAACAAACAATCCTAAAATTCGAATGGAACCACAAAAGACCCCAAATATTCAAAGTAATCTTGAAAAAGGAAGGCGAAGCTGGAAGTATAAGAATTCTGGACTTCAATTTATATTACAAGGCTATAGTGATCAAAGCAGTATGGTTTGGCACAAAAATAGACACACAGATCAATAGAACAGAATTGAAAACTAAGAAATGGACCCACAACTATATGGTCAACTAATCTTCAACAAAGCAGGAAAGAATATCCAATGTGGAAAAAAAAGGCAATCTCTTCAAGAAATGGTGTGAGGACAACTGGACAGTAACATGCAGACTAATGAAATTGGACCACTTTCCTACACTATACACAAAAATAAATTCAAAATAGATGAATGACCTAAACATGGGACAGGAAACCATTAAAGTCTTAGGGGAGAACACAGGCAGTGACCTCTATGACATTGGCCATAACAACTTCTTACTAGATATGTCTCCTGAGGCAAAGGAAACAAAAGCAAAAATAAACTACTGGGACTTCACCAAAATAAAAATCTGCATGGCAAAGGAAACAATCAACAAAACTAAAAGACAATCTAGGAAATGGGAGAAGACATTTGCAAATGATGTATCTGATAAAAGGTTAGCATTCAAAATATATAAAGAATTTATCAAACCCAACACCCAAACACCAAATAATCCAGTTTAGAAATGGACAGAAGACATGAGTAGACATATTTCCAAAGAAGACATGCACATGGCCGGCAGACCCATGAAAAGATGCTCAACATCACTGATCATCAGGGAAATACAAATCAAAACTACAATGAGATGCCACCTCACACCTGTCAGAATGGCTAAAGTGAACAACACAAGAACAACATATGTTGGCAAGGATGTGGGGAAAGGGGAACCTTCTGGGCCTGATGGTGGGAATGCAAATTGGTGCAGCCACTGTGGAAGACAGCATGGAGTTTCCTCAATATTTAAAAATAGAACTACCCTACGGTCCAGCAATTGCACCACTACTTATTTACCCAAATAATTCAATAATATAAATTGGAAGGCCTACATGCACTCTTATATTTATTTCTTTATTTACTTTTTAGAAAGATTTTATTTATTTATTCATGAGAGACACGGACAGAGTGAGAGAGAGGCAGAAACTCAGGCAGAGGGAGAAGCAGGCATCCCGCACTCATATTTATAGCAACATTATCTACAATAGCCACTTTATTGAAAGAGCTCAAATATCCATCATCTGATGAATGGATAAAGAAGAGATTATACATACGTATATACATAATGAAGTATTAGCCATAAAAAAAGAATTTACTCCTGCCATTTTTAATGACATAGATGGAGCTAGAGAGTATAATGCTAAATAAAGTAAGTCAAAGACAAATACCATATGATTTCACTTATATGTGGAATTTAAAAAACAAAACAGTCATTAAAGGAGAAAAGAGAGAGGAAAAGCAAGAAACAGACTCTTAACTGTAGAGAACAAACTGATGGTTACAAGAAGGGAGGTGGGTCAGAGAATGGGTTAAATAGGTAGTGAAGAGGGACACCTGGGTGGTTCAGCAGTTGAGCATCTGCCTTCGGCTCAGGGCGTGATCCCAGGGTCCTGGGATCAAGTCCCACATCAGGCTCCCTGCATGGAGCCTGCTTCTCCCGCTGCCTATGTCTCTCCCTGCCTCTCTCTGTGTCTCTCATGGATAAATAAATAAAATCTTTAAAAAAAAAAATAGGTAGTGGAGATTGGGAGGCACTTGTGATGAGCACCAGTTGCTGTATGGAAGTGGTGAATCACTAAATTGTACACCTGCAACTAATATTACACTGTTTGCTAGCTAACTGGAATTTAAATAAAAACTTTAAAAATATAAAGTAAACAATAATTGTGCTGTCTTTATCAGATAATCTATATAAGTAAATTAAATTATTACCCCTACTCTATAAAATAGGTATTATTTTAATTTTACATTTATAAAATATGATGTTTAGAAAGATATTAACTTGGCCAACATCATACTGATCCTAAATTATCATTGGCAGAATTTATTTATTTATTTATTTATTTTTTCATTTGCAGAATTTAAAATGAGTTCTGTTTGTCTCTAAAACATTGAACTGTTTCCTGTTCTGAATTGCACGTTAGTAAATTTTTTTCCTCTAAAGCATTGCTTTCTTTATTTAAAATAGAGAAATATTATATTCATAATAATATTCAATAATTACATGATTTTTAGGAGTCTTAAGAAATTATTCCTAAATAATTTAATTCAAGCAGCAACCTATATGTAGTAGAATAAAGAGCTCAAAAGAGCATCCATCATCCAATAATAGTTTCTGGAAAAAATGTATTTTTGGGACATATCTCTGGGGGTTTTGACTCTCCAACAAACTGATAAGAGAAAAGATTTCAGGAACTTTTCAAGCCAAGGGAAGGAAAAAAAAAAGCAAATGTGTTAAACATTCCAGCATATTGTAGTTGAAATACAGGTGAAGTGTGACTAAGTAAGGTCTTCGCCTTTTTTTACCCCTTTCTCTCTCACACCAGGGGATTTGGGTGCAGGAAATGTCTCAGAGCAGGTCAGTGCTCTCCTCCTCCAAGCCAACTAGACAGGCAACAAAGGAGGGAAATTTACTGAATGTGTTTCCTTAAGAAAATATAAACTATAAAGAGATATGAAGGACTAAAGTTAACCTAGAAAAATCAATAAAATGCCTTGAAAAAAATAAGTTCTCCATGTATTGTATTTTCTAAATATTATATACAGTTTGAGCCTCAATTTTCATGGTATTAAAAGTAATGAAGCATATCAATTAGGTGGCTTTGAAAAAATATGGAATAAAGATGATTAGTGCACCTTGGTAATCATATTAATTATAATTCTATACACCATAATTTATTATGGAGAATTTCAAGCAAATTCTTAAAAAGAAAATGTAGGCAAATCCCTTCTCCAGAACTTGGGATAAGATCACAAAATGGTAGAGCTGAATTTTAAGTTTACTCTAGTTTTGAGTTTGTGAGAAAAATCTTCATAACACTTTATGGAATAAGATAATGTTGGAATAGTATAGTGGGTTATAGAATAAGAGAAATCAGAAGAAAAGAAAACAGACTCTAGTTCATTTTGCATCCCAACCCGGAATGTAAAACTAACTCATTTATGTGCGATTGATGGTGAAATATATCCACTAGCCCTGGAATTACAGCTGAGATCCAAGTCAAAGGACAAGAACACTTCATAAAACTTTGAAGGAGATGTCAAGCAACTTCCAAAAAATAGAGCCAGAATCTACTCCTTACCATCCCCCTTACCTACGCTCATAAAAACTGGAAGAAAGGCCCTCCACCTTTCTCCACCACACTGTGAACTGCCCATCCTGTCATCCTCTCAGGCCCCAAAACAACAACAACAACAACAAATTTGTGCTGAGTGTCTTAAAGAGAACAGAGAATTTATGACATTGACATTGACATTAGGATAATCTACTATGATGAGGAGGATGATGAAGATGATGTTGAACAGCTTTATCATGGAACTGCCCAATTACCACCAAGGACTAGGGGAAGAACTGCCCCTACTGAAAACATTTTGAGGGAATAGTAAAGAACAAAGTTAGTTCTCGCCTGCACATCGTATCTCCTTTTATACTCTAGTGACATCTGTCTCCTATAGGTAAGCCTCGACATCCAGAAGGTCAAACAGCATCACAGAGGGAAAATGACAACACAGGAGACGAGTAAGCACACCTCTCTCAGCAGGCGATGACTGGGCATGTATGTAAGAGGGTCTGTGTATTTCCTTTAATCCAACTTTCTGTCCCACACCAGGGGATCTGGGTAGAGCTGGTGTCTCAGAGCCAGGAAAGTCCCCTGCCTCCTTTCCAGAGATGGCTCTGCTGTGGAAATAGGACTAAGCACATCCTGAAATGGTTTTGAGATTAGAATTTTAAACTGGATTGGACTGACTTCTGGTAAACAACATAAACAGAAAATAATGGAAATTAAATATTATGAGGACCACTTCTTGATGCAAATAAGGGGTTCAAATAGGTAAGGAAAGGGATGGTTTATGGAAAATGGCATTTTCATGATCTCACTAAGTTAAAACTACTCAATAAACTGTCAATAAACTGATTATATATGTATTTTGCACTTAAGAATTCTTGAATGGGTTTTTCTGTGTCTCTATGGCTTCAAACTCTCCTTGACTATAGTGTGTGTCTGTACTCAAAACAAAAATGAACACTAAAAGTAAGTCTCATATCTGGAGATAAATCATCCTCATGTTTTACACTTACACATTTCCTTTGACTTAACTGATGTGTTGCTTTAGCTGTTTGAATAGAACGTTGAATTTCTGAAAATGGAAAAAAAAAAACTACAGAAAATTTATGTCACTTCACATACCATAAGAAAGTTCACTTGAACTTTGTGGTTTTTACAGTTAAAATTTTAAGTGGATATTTTTCTTATACTTTGTCAAATTTATGTTTGAAGCCATGTTTTGTTAAGATTATTTTCTAGTTGTGAATTATTTTGTCCGATACAACTTGCCTCAAATTATTTGCAATTGATTATATTAAATTGCTGAACCATCTAGATATGTCATGTTTGATTGTAGCTAGACAATGTCTTGTTGAAAAATATTATTTTTTGTAAGTATTAAATACTGTTTTCCCAAGAACAGTCAGTGCCATTTATATGATATATATGAAATAATATAAGCCAGAGTTTCAGGCTTTAAGTTATCCTAGACATTTTACTACTCTCAAGACATCTCATTTTTGATTCACTGTTTTCATTAAGTTCTCTTTTGAACAATAGTGTTTAACTTTAATGCCATTTATTTTTACTTCTGCTTACTCTGAAGGGATTCGATCCTTGTTGATACTTTGCATATTGTCATCTGACAGATTTCTTTTTTTAAACTTTACAGAGCATGGCTTTTTTTTTTCCCATTCAGTTCTATCATGACAAAAAGTAAACATAAATATATTTTATCACCCAGAAAAGCTTACAAAAATATTGTAGGAAAACAAAAGCTGTGTGGCACACAGAAATGTCAACATACAATTTCATTGTACATGAAGTTATTAGGATGAAATTCTCATTACACACACAAAAATTATTTGTTTATTCATGAGTAAGAGTGGAGAACTAGAATAGTAGAAAGTTTCAAGAGCTCTCTTCAAGGATAAATTGAAATCATTTTTTGCTTAGAACATTTTGATTCTCTGCATGATATTTAAACAAGTACATTTCGTATATATCAAAAGAAATGAGCCATGTTAAAATGCATCATTAGGAGGACATATGTTTCCATTTATAGTAACAATACTGTTGAAGCAAAAAAGTATGATGTTGTATAAGTAAGAGCACCCTCGTAAGTGCCTGTGCATGTTCATATTTTGTAAAATCTTAATATAACTTAAATATGTAATTGATGAGGGGTGCCTGGATGGCTTAGTTAAGTGACAGACCCTGGTTTGGGCCCAGGTCATGGTCTCGGGGGCCTGGGATCAATCCCTGTGTCAGGATCTGTACTCAATGGGGAATGTGCTTAAGGATTTTCTCCCTCTGTCCTTCCTCTCTCCCTCTCTGTCAAAGACATAAGTAAATCTTTATATATATATATATATATGATATTTATTTATTTATTTACATTTATTTATTTATTTATTTATTTATTTATTTATTTATTTATTTATTATAGGGATCCCTGGGTGGCGCAGCGGTTTGGCGCCTGCCTTTGGCCCAGGGCGCGATCCTGGAGACCGGGATCGAATCCCATGTCGGGCTCCCGGTGCATGGAGCCTGCTTCTCCCTCTGCCTGTGTCTCTGCCTCTCTCTCTCTCTCTGTGTGACTATCATAAATAAATAAAAAAAAAATATTTATTTATTATATTTATAATTGATGAGATGATAGATTGATTAAGATGACAAAGTAAATTCTATTCAAAACCAGGACGGCACTCTCAGGTCCTAAATATTTGCTTTACGTATTATTTCTTAAATCCCATCTGTGATTAATTTGGAGGTAAAGAAACAAAAGAAAGAGTACTCAATTTCAACATACATCAGCAAATTCTCATCGTTACAGTCATTTCACAGTGCCTAAAGGAAATACTCACTTTCACTGACCCCAAAGAGTCATTACTCATTCTTTCTTGCTGGCAGAATTGTGATTTGCCTGGGGAAGGGGGAGGGGTGGGGTGATCAATATGCTCAAAAGCGAGAAATGTCCCAAGATTTTAGCCACTCCAAATCGTCTTTGCACCTCTTCGGTCGATGCTAGCATTTGGAAATTATGAGGAATTATGTTGAGGGAATCTGGAAGGATTTTGCTTTCTCAATAAAAGAAATTGGTACTTCTCTCCACTTTTTTTACTTCTTTAATGTAGACAGGTTCTAGGAATCATAGAATTAACAGGCAGAAAGAGTGCAAAAAGGGAAAGTCAGTAAACTAACCTGTTCCTAATGAGTCCAAGTCTTTAGTGGCTTCATTGAATTTCAATTAAAACAGAAAGAACAAACCTGATCATTGTTGCCATGAAATCTGGGGGCAATTACAATGGAATAACTAGAAAGAAAGGAAAAGCACACAGGGAAAACATGTGAAACCAGAGTAATGCTGCCAAGAGCCAAGAAACAACCACCAGAAGCTAGGAGGGAGGGCTGGAAAAGATCCTGCCCCAAGTGCCTCCGAGGGAGCACAGCTGATGCTTTGATTTATTATTTTTTTATTTATTTTTTTTTTATTTCTGGCCTCCCAAACTGTGAGACAATACATTTCTATTGTTCTTAGCCATCCGGTTTTTGGTATTTTGTTACCGCAACCCTAGAAAACTCATAGAATATTTACGTATTAAATGTGCAAAGATTTTTATTTAATGGATAAGTTTTAAAACAAATCATACTAGTAAAAATCGTTTTGTCGAGCACATCATTCCATATGAAATGAGGGTAATATAATAAACTTTCTAAAATAGAGATCACATTAATCTTCAGTCTTCTGAAAGTCTATAATGGAAAATCAGCATTTGCTCATTAGTTTCCCATAGACTTAGGTAGCAATGTAATATCTTTGAATTTCAGTCCATTCACAGTGTACCCTTCAGATGAGTTTACTTTGATGTCTTTATAATGGAATCATCTAATCTATTCTCAATTCATGCTTTCTTTTTCATTCAGCATAACAATATCATATGATTTATCTTTTGAATAAGGTGATGCTTTTCTCAAACTGTATATGACTCACAGATTGCTTTCTTTAGCAGAGGGAAATGTGAGCTCATTTCCTGCCAAACAAAGTAACTGCATAAAAAGGGAAGAAATATATTAAGATGGTGGAAGTTTTACTTTTTTAAAGAAAAAAAAATGTGGCATTAAAGGCATTTTTGTTTTGAAGGTTGGAAAGGCAAAGGTCTAATGTTCATCTGTTCAAGGATGACAGGATGACATTTAAACATTTAAATAATGGACACATCTGATTCTGCACAACCTCAGCTAGAATAAATTCTAGGATAGTTTAGCAACAAATCATGTGATTATATATAAATCAAAATTTTGTAGATAGAATATTTTGTTTTGTGAAAAATTCTATTACATCATATTTATATAGTAAGCATATTTAATTATCAGGCGTGCTTTGCAAATATATTATTAAATTTTAGCAAATGAAAAGGCAAACAATCAGGTCAGATATTTTCCAAAATTGGGATAACCAAAGCTACAGTGATATTTATAACCGTTTAAGGATTTTATTAATCGGATATACACTATTTCCAACAGAAGGAAAAAAATGACTGAACCTTCAAAGGCTTTTACTTCTTGTAAATGTTTTATGTACAGTACAGTTGTTTTTCAGGTGAATTCCATGGAATATAGCACAGCATAAGCAAAACTCTGGTTAATAAAGTAAGAAATACTATGTGCCATATCTTCCACTGAAAATTCGCAAAGTTGTCAAAAGCAAGGAAATATCATACAGTGAAAACTTACATAATCTCATTACCACTAAGCCCTGTTTCCCAAAGGATGGGAATGTAAAATATAAAACTTCAAGGGCTGAACTCTTAAAGAAGTCTTTTTTATTGAGTAATGGACAGAAGATCATCCCCATAGAATGGATTTATAGAGAAAAAATTAAAATTGTACTTGCCATTTAATGAGAAAATGATAAAAATCACCATAATACACTCTAGGCAAGAGAATAGCAATATTTTCCCATAAATGGACAAATAGCAAATATTTTAAACTATATAGGCAGCTACTCAATTGTCACAACCACCCAACTTTGCCAAATATGTAAATGAATAAGTGCAGGTCTGTTCCAATACAACTTTATTTGTGGACAGAGACATTTGGCTTTTGCATAATTTTCACATGACTAAATATTACTCTGATTTTTTAAGCATTAAAAAATTAAAAATATTTTTAGTTCACAGATAGTACAAAAAGAGATAACATGCCATATTTATCCTATAGGCTGTGATTTGCTAACCCTTGTTCTGGAATATTAACCCTATGGACTTAGTATCCCATTTATTTGTATCTTTTAGAAAGAAATGTAGCATTCTTGTATTCAGGCTTAGATAGTTTGGGCAAAAAGTTCAAGCCCATTTAAGAAAAACAAAGAACAAGGGAAAAGGAAGAGAACGTGGCATGATAATCTATATTCAAATCTTTCCTTTGTAACGCCATGCTAGTAAAATAAAGCTGTATAGTTGAATGGATTATTTGCGTGTCTGCCCACGCCTTGCTAGGTATATATTTAAACAAGTTCTGTTCTTTTATATCCTTAGTATATATGAACTCTAATGACTTTATGAAAAAAAATACTATATCATGGGGAAAAAGAGAAAAGGAAACTTAATTTGTGGCTTTATAATAATTACATTTAAGGTTATGTAGAAGAACGACTTATTACATATTAGGAAAATCAGTATGGAAAATACTTTAATTAAACTATGCATATTTTGTATTTTTCTGGGACTTGACAGTTTAACTCAACTTTCTATGTTTAGAGTAACCCATTCTGACAATTCTTGTTGCAGTGTGTTCATTTTCATTCCTCTGTGGTATTCCAATCTTTTAACATAGTTATCCCTCCTTTGTTAATGTGTACACGTCAATGGGTTCTTACTTCTTCTTACTGAATATTTCTATGAACATTTTGTATGTGGAATCCAGTGTTATTTGTACAAACACTGCTCAAACATAGACATGTATCCCTAGCAATGGGACTACAGGAAATGTATAAAGATCCTTGTCTCTCTCTCTCTCCCCCCCCCCCCCTCTCTCTCTCTCTCTCTCTCTCTATATATATATATATATATATATATATATATATATACATGTATATATATAATATATAAATAATATATATATAGAACACTATATATATATATTATATATATATATATATATATATATATATATATGATGATTTGTGGCATTTTAATTTCCAGGCACAGCTGTCCATATAGATCTTGCAAGCTTAACTCGTCTCAACAATATTGCAATAAGATTTGCAGTCTTTAATCCTTTCTGCACAAGTAGCAAAGGAAAATAAAATTTCAATGAGGACATAGTGTTCAGCAATAGCAGTGACCCTCTCTAGGTCTGGTACGATGGGATCAGAAAAGAGTCCCTTAGCTTTAGCAACATATTTTGGTGATGTTTTTAAAAATCTTTTGACGAGAGCTGAATCTAGATTGCAGGGATTGAAAAGGGAATGAAAAGGGAAAGAGAACATGTAGATGACAATTTGAAGAAGTCTGGCTATGAGAAAGGGGAAGAGAGTGAGAAGGTAGACTTGTAGAATAAAGGGTGGGCCTGTCTCTTCACTGAGTTATGATTTACATGCAGTGTTTTGCTTATGTAAGTGCCTGAGTAATCAATGCCTGGATCAATATATCGAATATTGCCAGCACCACAGAAAACTTTTACTGTGCCCTTGCAGTATATACCACCACCAAGGGTACCAATTCCCTTGACCTTTATCACAATACTTATTTTTGGCTTTTATTTTTTGAAATTTCATATAAGTGGAATCATAAAAATGCATATATTTAGTTTGTTTCACTCTTCAATTTGTTTGAATAATTTGTCTATGCCCCAAGCTTAGGAACTGTACACTTATTTTATTAATAGATTATACTTTATTTTGAGAATACTTCAATATACAAAAAAATTAAAGAGATAATGCAGATTTCCCACATTACTCACCCCCCATTTACCCCACACACAGTTTTCCCTATTGTTAACACCTTTAATTAGTATTGGATACTTACTGCAATTAATGAACCAGGAGCAATGCATTATTATTAATTAAAGTCCATAGTTTATTCATAACTCCATAGTTTTGGCTTAATGTCCTTTTCCTGTTCCAGGATCCCATCCGAGATACTACATTATGTTTTCTTAGACTCCTCTTGGCTGTGACAGTTTCTCAAAATTCCCTTGCTCTGGATAATCTTGATAGTTTTGAGGAATGTCAGAGATATTTTAAGATTCCCCTCTATTGCAATTTTTTAAATCATTACACTGGGGTTATATTTTCTTGAGAGGAAGACCACCAAGGTAAAGTGTCATTTTCGTCTCATCATATTAAGGGTACATACTATCAACAAGATGTCACTATAGGTGTTAACTTTGATCACCTGGCTGGCATACTGTTTGCAGGTTTCTTCCTTGTAAGGTTGCTCTTTTCTCCTTTTGATAATATTCTCTTTGGGAGACAGTCATCATGCACCATTTAAGAAATGGACAGTTATGCTCCTTCCCCTTTAGAGTGGCTTTTTTACATCACTGTTTTGGGATTCTTCTAAAAGGGATGTTTTTCTCTCCCACTCCATTTAACAATCCATTCAATTATTTATTTATGTAAGTATGGACTGACATAATATTTTATATTTTTGGTTATAATCCAAAATTACATTATTTTATTACTCTCAGCTTTGGCCATAAGGAGTTCTTTTATTTGGCTCCTATGTCCTTTGACATACTTCCATCATTGTGTTTTTTTTTTTTTTTTTTTATTTGTTTGTTGAAGACTTTCTTCCGTACCTGTGTAAAAAATGCTCCAGATGCTCCAGTTTCATCTTGTGTATTTCTTTTCCTAGTCTACAATCAGCCATTTCTCTCAGGACCCCTATTCTTTCTATTGGACAATGGTATTAGAAATCAACTTTAGGGCAGTGGGTACTTATTGCTACTAGTTGTCATTTCTTTTAGGTTTTCTTAGCTGATAGAGCAAGAAGATATATGTGTGTACACTAACCCGTATACCCATCAGTATCTATATTAAGTTAAGGAGTTCCTAATGAATGACTCCAACTCTAGTCAATTACCATATGACTAGCAAATAGGTTCCTTCCCTTGCTTATCTAAAATTCTCACTCAACAGTGAGAAACCTGATCCCTACCATCTGACACCCATTTTCTTGGAGTTTAACTCCAGCAAACATGTACAGCAGTATCAGAATCGTTAACTCACATGGCCATGTAACAACTTTATTCACTAATGCACTTACTTGTGTGCAGTTCCTTTTTCCTTTAATCTTATTGATTTTATTGAATTCCAAAGTTACTAGGTCAGCACATGTCTCCTTGGCCCTTCAGTGAGGTAGTTTCATATATTTGTAGTACAGTTATAAGCTCTTGTCAGATATTGCATACATACCAGGGATCCTCTAACTTCTAAATGATTTTTTTTTTTAATTTCACATTTAAAGGTCACTCCTAATGTTATCAAGTTCTATTGTTTTGTTTTGTTTTGTTTTGTTTTGTTTGTTTTTTGTTTTTTTTTTTAGAATGAATCCTTCCATGTATCCAACATGGTAGTAAGATACAGAACATTTACACCACCTTAAAATCCAAAATGTTTTGCATTTTCATTTCTTCCTCCTCCTCCCCTTCCTCTGACTCCCCTTGCTTCCATTGTTTGGTTGATTTTTTTTTTTTTTATTATTCTATAGTTTTGCCTTTTCTCAAATATCAGATAATTGGAGTCATGCTGCATGTACACTTTTTGTACTGGCTTCTTTTACTTGACATACGCATTTAAGCTTTATCCCTATTTTCATTGCTGAATGATATTCTGTTGTATAAATATACTACAATTTGTTTAAACATTTATCTATTGGAGGACATTTTGGTTGCTTCCAGTTTGGGACAATTATGAAAAAAATTGCTGCAAGTATCCATTTTAGTTCTGTTGTGTGGATTTAAATTTTCAACTCAACTGGGTGAATACCCAGGAGTGTGATTGTTGAATCATATAATGATACTATGATACTATGCTTACCTTTGTAAGAAACTGTCAAACTGTCTTCTAAAATGGTTGCACAATTTCACATTCCTAGCAGCAATGAATAAAAGTTCCTGTTATTCTACATCCTCTCCAGCATTTGGATTATCAGGTTTTTAAAAAGTTTTATTTATTTTATTTTAGCCATTCCAATAGGTATATAAGTGGTATCATTGTTTTATTTTACAATTTCTTAATCACAAAGAATGAACATATTTCATATTCTTATTTGACATCTATGTTTTCTTTGTTGAGTGTCTTTTCAGAAATTTTGCTGTTTTTAATTTGGTTGTACGTTTTAATATTGCAGAGTTTAAAGAGTTTTTTTGTATATTTTAGATGCATATCAATTTTGGTTACAAGTTCTCTATCAGATATATATTTTACAGATATTGCCTCCCAGATTGTGTCTTTTTATTATCTAACAATACCCTTGGCAGAGGCAAGGATTTGTAATTTAAGCAAGCTTAACATCTTTCTTTTTTGTCTTTCATAGATTGTTCTTCGGGTGTTATACAAAAAGCCCATTGTCAAACCCAAGGCAGATTTTGTCATATGCTACCTAAGCATATTTTTCCCATATTATCTTTTGGACATTTTGTAGTTCTACATTTTACATTTAGGTCTATGATCCACTGTGAGTTTATTTTTGGGAAAATTGAGAAGTCTGTATCTACTCTCTTTTTCTCTTTTTATTCTTTCTTTTTTTTTCTTTATTTTCCCTTCTTTCTTCTTTCCTTTTTATTTTTATATTGCGTATCCAACCATTCCAGCACTCTTTGTCAAAAAGACTATTAATCCCTATTGAATTGCCTTTGTTCCTCTGTCAAACATCAGTTGACTTTATGTATTTGGATCTATTTCAAGCTGCTTACTCTTTTCTACTGATCAATGTATTTACTTTTTCATCAAAAACCATGCTTTCCTGATCACATAGTTTTATAGTAGATTGGTTTCAAAACCAAGGAATATCAGAGCTCCAACTTTGTTCTTTTTCAGTATGTGTTAGCTTCTTTTTGAGATATAAATTTCAGAATCACTTTATGAGTCCACAAAATAATTTGCTGACATATTGATTAATGTGCATTGAATCTATAAATTAATTTGAAAAGAATTGACATCTTAAAAATATTGAGTGTTCTAATATTTGAACATGGAACATCTCTATATTTATTAAGAGATATTGTATATTTTTTTCACTGTCATGCCTTATTTAATTATATAAAAGTATAATATAATATATTCTACTGATAATGGGCATTTGAATCTTTCTATTGTTTAATGTTCTTTAAATATATTTGTTTTGGTGGACATAAGCATTTGTTTATGTTGATTATGTGCCCAGAAGATGATTTGCTTTATAATTTGATTATTTGTATATATTTAAAGTGTACTTACTTTACATATATTTATGTAATATTTTAAGCACATATTATATATATTTACTTTATAATATTTAGAATGTATTTTATACTTATATGTATATGTTTATATATTTTTACTTTTAGTTCATTCTGCTAAACATTCGTAAAGTGATTTTTTTCAATGTATGCTCTCATCAAAATATATAATTTTTACAGTGGCTCCTTTTCCTCTTTAACATTTTTATGGTCTGTTTTTTTTTTTTTTCACTTTAGCCATTCTGATGGGTCTTTATTATTTTCCTGTACTTGAATTTACATTTCTCTTGACAAACGGCATATTTTTTTCTAATTTTAAATTGGTTTACCTTTGTTCTTTTCTTATTGAAAAAGTTTAAAACAAGTATGGATACAAATTGTTATATTGAATGCACTTCTTGAGTTTGTATTAAGGGACAAAGAGCATAGCTGTTTCATTTTTTTTTTTAAGATTTTATTTATTTATTCATGAGAAACAGAGAGAGAGAGGGGGGCAGAGACACAGGCAGAGGGAGAAGCAGGCTCCATGCAGGGAGCCCGACGCGGGACTCGATTCCGGGTCCCCAGGATCAGGCCCTGGGCTGAAGGTGGCGCTAAACCGCTGAGCCACCCAGGCTGCCCAAGCATAGCTATTTTAAAGGGAAATATTACAGGCTTATTTTTTTAAAATGGTAATAGATCTGTGAGAATAGTTTTAGATGGCATTTAAATATAGAAATGAAGCTCAGAGTGATAACAATAGAAATGTACCTTAGGTAATCATCCACTTACAGGTGAAATCATAACTCTCTTTTTAAATTTTTTAAAAACTCTATCTAGCTCCTGCCTTAAATCTCTAAGGATCAACAAGTAAAACTTCCCAAACACTTTCATGTAATTTTTATCTTAAATTCTGTTTAACATAGACTACAAGTTTAAAAATCACAAAAACTGAGTTCATATTTTCTCAAAATCATTTTGATAATTTTCTTATTATGAATCATAATAACATTCTATTTTTAGATTTTTTTCACAAAGTAATATTCTTTCAATAAAGGCTTATATGTAACTGGCATATTCATTTGAGTCAAAAGGGAATTATATCAGCTTGTGCTTAGCTTAGGTAATTATTTCATTTACTTTATAATTATTATTTTTGAGGAGGAAATATTCATCATCCAAGAAAAAGTTAAAGTCCATGAAATTCAATTATCATTTGAGGTTCAGACATGCTGCAGCTAGTAGATTGAAGCTGCTTTCTATTTCTAAGTGTATATGTGCGTGTGTGTGTGTGTGTGTGTGTTTAACTTTGAATTTCATAGACGACAAATACTAGCTTAGTACATGGGTTTAATTCTTTGTCTTGTGCTCCAAAAGATAGTAAATTCATTTTATCAAGAAATGACTATAGAGAATGCCAAAGTTTCAAAAGTATAAATAACAAATTCAATAAATATGAAACATATAAAATAAAACTACAGCAGTATTTTTGAAAACGTATGTTTTCTCTAGGTACAGCACCAAATTAAATGCCAAGAAGGCAGACCCTGTTTGAAGAGAGAGAATTTTAAGGATGGGAATACAGTGAGAAAACACAACAAAACAAAAAAACTATGAAATCACTTTTCCATTGTGTATAAGGGTTCTCAAACGCCCTGGAATAAGTTTTATTGAACAGGACAGTAATGTTTTGATTCTTGCCATTATCAATATGCATATCATTAGGTGGGGACTCTGCTTTCCAAGATCTCCAATGACTTCAGCATTCTTTTTATCTATAAAGGTGGCTGAATCAGGCATACACATTGCCTTTCTAATTCTTACAAACAATTGGCACAAATGTCCTATAGTCACACATAGAAAGTTTTCTTTTCCAGTACTCCATAACTTATACCTCCTTTACAGTCTATCTGAGGCTATTTTTAAAAAGAAGAAAAGTCTTGGGGCAGAAAAAAATATACATATTTTCTAAAATTAAGATATTGGTGATAGTCTTCACTATTCCATCATCAATCTGCCGTTCATAAAAAAATGTTTCTTCTTATTTTCTGTTAGTTCTATGTCTCTCTTTCCTTTTAATTTCTTATATTCAAAATGAACCATTTTCATGGTTTCTCACTAACTTCCTACCCATATCTCCTCTCTCTAGTCTACTTATTTTTATTTGCTTTGTCAAGCCTCTGAACAAGTTGAAATTTTGCTACAGTTTTCTTCTCTTTTCCCTGGATTTTAGTGGCCTATATGGTGCTTCCATAACACTAGCAGAAACCTTTGAAATGTTGAAAGCATTGGCAAGTTTTGTTCTTTACATAACCTGAGTATAATGAATAATTTTATTTAAAATCAACAGAAAAAAAAGTAAGAATTAATAACTTATAATTTATCAGTTGACTCTATTAACTGATGTGTTTGATATAATAGTGGCCAGCAATATATTTCATTACCCATGCTTACTGCTGAACTTCTTACCACTCATTAAATATTATATGTGCAATGCCTATAACTTAGCACTATTCCTCTCACTCATCATTAACATCAGTCTCAGTCTATGAAAGTGAAAGGAATGATCTATTACAATCATCCCCTCCTCTTGCACAACAACAGTTCCCCTTGAAAGCTAACCCCGACTTTGTTCTGCAGAAAGAGCAAGTGGATTACATACAAGACTCTACCACCTGCTCAACCACAGCGGTTTAGAAGAGAGAGAGGAGATTTAAATCAGGTAATTCCCTCTCACAAAAATATTAAGATGGAAATAACAACAAAAATTGGTTTGACTGCTGTAGGTTCTACACTGACAAACGTCATGCAGACCTAGGGTCTAAAGCCACCATTTTGGAGGATACTTGATTGAAACCTAAATAGGCAGGTACATTTGCCAGGACAGAAGTTATGCAGAGAGGCATAAGGGAACAAGCTTGTAGGGAGAGTGAGAAAAAGTGAGAAAATTTGCTTTCTCATTTTCCCTTTCTTAGTCTAAATTTTTTATGAGACCTACTTGTAATTCTTCCCCTTATTTAGGATGGAAATTTCTTAATTACTATAAATTCCCCAGCAAGAGGAATATCCACCAAAACAAAATTCTCTGACATGAATAATCGCAATGCTTAATGAGCATAAAATTTTAAATGAACACTAACAATTTGGAAAAAATATATATTTAATATAAATGATACTTCTTACAGTTCACTTTTTAACTCCAGTCCTTAAATACACCCCTCTTCCCAAAAATGTATATACTTTTCTTAAATCAGTTATGAGATATTCCATAATCTCTGTCTCTTTCAGAGATAATATAATAACTAAAACAGACACAAAGTAGGGTCACCTGTTGGGAAAATCCCCGTTGCTATCAATCATCTCTTTTCCTATCTTTCTGGCTATATCCCCTCCTGCTCACTTAATTGTGCCTGGATAACAAACCACAACAACAGTCAAAACAATTTCCAGGAAAATGCTGTTCTCATGAGTATTGGAACCCTAAGCAAGTGGCATGGAAAGAGGAATGATCGTAAAACATGAGTTTTGCTCAAAATCAAAGGCTGATGTCTAAGCTAAAACCTCATTTTTCCCTTATTGTCTAAAAACCTTGCTAAATTACAGGTCAATTTAAAATCATTTTCATATTTTGAATTTCCTTATGAGTTCTAGATATAGATGTATCATAAAAAATACTAGGGTTTTGGGGGCACGTTGGTGACTTAATCCAATTAGGAAATTCTTTGGCTCAGGTTATGATCCAGGGGTCCTGGGATGGGGCCCTGTGTCAGGCTCTCTGCTCAGTGGGGAGTCTGTTTCTCTCCCTCTTCCCCCTCCCCCGCTGGTGCTCCCTTTCTCACTTCTAGCTCTATCTCTCTCAAATAAATAAAGAAAATCTTTAAAAAATATATAAAGATTTTTACTTCGTTCCCAATTTTGACGATACACATATTTATGAAGGTAGATATTTTAATGATGAAGGAAAGGAGTTAAATAAAATGATTTAATATTAAAAGAGGCATCTCTTAGAAAAAATAAACATAAACCATTAAGACAGTTTATGAAAAAGAAAAGTACACAACTTTGGTAGACACCAGACAAGATAATTCTTGCTTTTCATATACTTTCAGTTATGTTTAACAACTAGTGGAATGCTGTCGCTATCTACAAGGAGAAATCCTAGGTAAATGTGGGTTCCTCATATTTCTTTAAACAGACAAGCAAAATCAAGAAAACACGATCTCATTCTATTCTTATGAACTAAAGAAAGTTAAGAGAACTGTTCAGAAGTTAAGGAACTTGAGAAATAAGCAGTAATAAATAGACTTAATGTACTTGGGTCAGAAACAAAAATATCCTTCTCATTTACATCTCCACCAAAAAAGTTGAATGACTAGATTATTCTAGTAGTTTCGAAGGAGACCTCGATTAGTCCTTTTTTTATGGTACTACATGCTGTCCTACAAAATGCAATAGCACTGAAGAGCAACAATGAATGATAAAGACACCCTCCAGGTGAACAGCAATGGCTTTCCCCCCTAGTATATTGCCCTGTTGTCAAAGTATGATTTATCTTTTTCCATCAGGCTGCTTTTATATGGGGCCTCTTTTTGAGGAAGAAGGATTCCCTGCTCTACTGATGTCAGTTCAGGCCTGGGCATGACAAATGATTTACATAATGAAAAGTAAAGAGAAGAGAAGTGTGCACCTGTACGTATGAGTCAATACCCAGTTCTCCCCTAGTCTCCTTCTTACTGTGTCCTTGCTCACTTACAAGCTGCTCCTTTAGCCCCAGGCGTAGCCTGAAGACAATGTGAGGCAGAGTTGATGCTCAACCAGGATGGCCACTCAGTATAGGGGGAAAAAAAAAAAATATATATATATATATATATATATATATATATATATATATATATATATATATAAAATATATACTACATATATAATAAAATTAAAAATGTATTTATATATATTTTATCAGTGAACCAGTAAGACTTTAAATTTAAACTGCAACATAGCCTAAAGTAAGTAGACTGATAACCTACCCCCAAATAATTAGCTTTATCTTGATAGTGATTGATTTATGAATGCACATGGGATCCCATTTAGGAGTTCTGCTGAAAGCTGGAGAAAGGTTTCTTTGCTCTAATTAGGAGACACTGAAGGGAAAAACAAAACAAAAGCCTCTATCCTGCTGGTGTTCTCATTGCAATGACTAAAGCGGCTCTAGGTATCTCACAATAATCATGGAGAAAGGCAAAAACCCAGAGGATCATGTAAAACCAGAAGCAGAGCCCTAATTTTCTGGGCCTGAGGTTTCTTTGAACTCTAGACATATTTTAAGGAAAATAATCAATCTCTCTCTTTTTTTAAAGATTTTATTTATTTATTCATGAGAAACAGAGAGAGAGATAGAGACACAGGCAGAGGGAGAAGCAGGCTCCATGCAGGGAGCCCGACGTGGGACTTGATCCCGGGTCTCCAGGATCACGCCCTGGGCTGAAGGCAGCGCTAAGCCGCTGAGCCACCCAGGCTATCCAATCTCTTTGTTTTTAAAGCCAAGTTGACTCAAGTCTGACATTTCCTTCTTAGAGTGCAGTATGAGGATTATCTGTATTCTAACTATAGTAGTAGGTATTTTTATATATGTGCAACGGAATACATCTTTAAAATGTCACTTTTAGGCCTATTGTTATATGTTATAATTTTTAAATAGAACCCTATTTTCACAAAATACCATTTACCTTAGTTTCTACGGTTGAGAGTCTCTTGTTTTCATCGTCGTTGGGTGCATAAAATCTAGTAACCATGAGAAAACCACTTTCAGAAAAGCTTAGCAGCACTGCCAGATAATTTATTTCTGAAAATAGTGTGCAAAGTCACCATGACTTTCTTTCTTTCTTTATGTTTGTTCTTTTTTTGAGGTAAACACTTTAAAGATGTTCTTATTTCATAATCAGAGCATTAAGGATTTTGTTGGTGGAACTCTTTGCGAGGATTTTCAATTCTGCAGCAGTTTATATAGTTTGGCAATGAGTCGTGCAACCCTACAACTTTGAGAACGTACAACATTGCACTTGGCAGATAGATGTTATACTTCACCAAAACGTCATGAGCTGAAAATGCAAATTATCATAAGAGTTTTCTGACTTCAAATTAATTTAATAAGCTGAATATTTGAAGACAAGATAAAATGTAGAGCCTAGTTTGTTAAAAACTGTATTTATCTAAATTACAGCTTTCTACATACCCTTGAATTTGTTATTTGTGCAACACATGGTACTAGTGAAGTTTCTGTTTGCATTTTACATGCACGTTAACACTCATTCTCTATGATGGGAGTGAAATATGAGTCGTTTGGGTATCCTTGAAGACCCTGGGAAAGTGTGAAAGGACATTTGCTTCAGTTTATTTGGAAATGGAATGCAAAGACAGTAGCCCTCAGAAAAGTTTCCTTAGAGGTAGACTTCGGCAGGCTAGGGAACCACCAGAGAAAGAAATGTGCCATTCATTAATGAAAAATCACAGCTTACATCTATCTTAGCCCATAACCAAGAAGCTTCAATGCCAGCTTCAAGGGTGTGTGAAGGATCCTATTTTCAGAAAGGCTTGACTTGGCTTACTGCCTCACTTATTGCCATCTTGGTATTCATAATGCTTCTTGTACATGGGACTCTGCATTTTTCAGTTGGACTGGGCCCCTAAAATTTTGTAACTAGTCATGCCTGGTTTCAATATGCCCAAGTTTTAAACTGTAATGATTGAGCAATATATAGTCAAAGGTTATAATTTAAGTGCTAGAGGATGAGAAAGGATTAGCACATTCAACATTGCCCATTAAGTAAGATGAAAGTAAATATTTGTATTATGATCTATGAAGTAAACTTCTTATAATATTTTTTATTTGAATACAGTTGACACACACAGTCACATTAGCTTCAGATGTACAACATAGTCATCCACCTTCTTTGTGTGTTATGCTACACTCAACACAAGTGTAGCTACCATCTGTCACCATACAGTGCTTTTACAATATCATTGCCTATATTCTCTATTTTGTGCCTTTTGTTCCCATGACTTCTTCATTCCATAACTGAAAATAGGCTGATAACAAAGCATATGGGCTACGTTAATAAATACCATTCTGGTCAAAAGGAGTGATACAGTTATAATGTGTATCCTGATTTTTTTCCCTGATATTTACAGAAATGAGTTTATTTTTTAATATAGATATTCTCTGTTCTCAAGTAAGGATTTTTAGTAAACATTTTATTAACTAATCATCAAATAAATTTTATATTAATTGTGTAGGATTGCCGTAACAAAATACCACGGATTGCTTTAAGCAACAAAAATATATGTTTTCATATGTTGGAGGCTAGAAGTCTAAGGTCAAGGTGTCAGCAGGTTTGGTTTCTCCTGAGGCTTTTCTCTTTGCTTGCTTAAGGCTGCTTTCTTGCTATGACCTGTATGATCTCTCCTCTGTGTCCAAGAGCTGCTGGTCTTTTCCGAATTTCCTCTTCTTGTAAGTACAACCAGTCAGATTAAATTAGAGTCTACTCTAATGGCCTTTTAACTTAATCACCTCCATAAAGGCCTTATCTCCAAATATATCCAAATTGTATGGTTGGGGGGATTAGGGCTTTACCATACGATTTATTTTGGGGGGAACACACCTCACTCATAACAACTTCTATGTAGCAGAAACTTTTTATGCCTTACAAATGGAAAGAATATAATAGTGGAAATAGGCCTACAAAAAGCCAAAAATTTTCTGTGAGGTAGGGCATACAATAGAGGAAATAATTATTTTTCTTGGTAGATCTAAATAAGATAGTTTCTGAAGACAGATATTTACAAATACATCAAATAGGAAAAGTATCCCATGTGGAAAAATTTATAGGAGAAAAGGCAGAGTGAGAAAGTGTTTGCATTTTTATATGAGTGGCAGTACTTTTTGATTAAAAAATATACTGCAGAAATACAAATATGGTTAGAAGAAAAGCAGGTAAGGAATAAAATATAGGTCAAAGTCATAGTTTATTCAAAATTTACCTTGAAATAGATTACATGCTGCAGAAATAAGAACAAGCCTATATATTCCAATGCTCCTCAATTCAGAGTAAATTGACACCATTGAGTTGTGTACAACTGCACAAATAATTTAGCAAGAATAAGCCTTAGTTTGCTTTCCTGAACAACAGAACTGTGACAGACATGCCAATCCTTTCCAATTCCATCATCCTATTCTTTTTCAGAAACAAGATCTTCAATTTTTAGTTTAAAAAATTGCTGCCCAAGTAAAACACTACTTTCTCTAGGTTCTCTTGCAGCTATGTTTGGTCAGTGCTTCCGGGTTGCCTGCTTCAGTGTAAGTGACAGTGCTTTGTGCACTCTCCTGGAAGAACCCTTAAAAGAGGGCCTGTGTGCCTCACTTCTGTTCCCAGCCATAAAGTCCAAGGCTGCCTGGTACTCCAGTGGTCACCTTGGAACATGGGAATAAAGTTATATCTTAGGGATTGTAGATTAGAGAATTGGAAGCAGTCAGGGTTCTATAGAATTTGTGGAGTAAAGCAAATGCACCACACTTGACTACCTGTTGACCTCTTCTAGTCTACCTGTAGACATAATATTTTACCTACATTCAAGGTCTATCATTTTGCAACTTCTGTCACTTCAATAGTATTGGATCCTCTTTGGGTTCACAGTGTTGTTACAATGGTATGTTAACAATGAAAATATGGCTAGAGCACAACAAGTTCTTTTACTTCCTTATAAGTAAGGAAGGCCATCAAATTGTGAATCTTTAAGGTGAGACACCAGCATGAGAGTAAATCAGTTAAGGAAAGATAGCTTTCAGAATTGTCAAAAATATATCCAAGTGGGAACAAAGGAGTCAAAGAGATACTAAGAATATCACAGAGTCTAGGATATGAAAATACAAAACAATATATTCTTAGATGGATTAGTCCACAAATGATATAAAAATAAGTAGGAAACTAAATTGTTAAGCAAGCAAAGATTAAATGCAGTGTCCGAGTGGACAAGGAACAGTAAACACTTAGAAGACACGGGCAAAAACTTCAACTTCTTAGGCAACAGGGACAAGAATCAAGTCAAGGGAACATGAGCATTGAGGCACCTGGGTGGTTCAGTGGGCTAAGGTCCAACTCTTGATTTTGGCTCAGGTCATGAACTCTGGGTTGTGGGATCCAGCCCCAAATTGGGCTCCAGGCTGGGCATGGAGCCCATTTGGGATTCTCTCTCCTTTTCCCTCTGCCTCTCTGCAAGCCCCTCCCCAGCCCCCTACTCTCCTCAGAAGCATTTGAAACTTAAATTTTGTAACTGGATTTAGGTAAATTGGTATATTTGTTGTATTTCAAGAGTGGTAAATGTTTTTCTATTACTCAAGTAAACATGCATTTGAAATATTTATAAGCATGATTTTCTAGACAGATGATAGTTCCTTTGGTCATCCAATATTCTGAAAGCAGCCCAGTTATCCTACTTACACTCTAATTTATTTAATATCTGACACAAATAATACTCCATATTTGATTAGAAACTCAAGATGAAACTTTTAAGATATATTTTTAGATGACTGTGTAATTTATTGCCAATAAATAACCCTTAGCTTGCCCTAAAAATTGAAATATTCCAAAAGCACCTCACAAAATCAGTGACAGATTCCAGAAAGTCGGTGAAATTGCTTTGTAAACTGTAAAATACTGAAGTAGATTCAAATATCTTTCTTACTATTATAGCTCTGAAATGCAGTTTCTCACATCGTAAACAGTAGCTAATTTCATTTGTTGTGTATTTGTGATTTTCAAATTTTTCAAAGCCTATTAAAGTGATATGGAATATTATGAGGTGTTACACAAATGGTAGGGATATTTTTAAATATAAACTATGATTTACTGTATTAAAAATATTTTTTCTTTAATACATTACACTAACCAAGCTTAAAAAGGGAGAATGCCAGTTAATTGAACTATTCAACAGTAACAATTTACAAGATTTGGAGTACAATACAAATATTGATACAATAATACTACTAACCTTTTATTAAAGGGAGAGATTTTATCAACTAAGGAAAATAAAAGGGATTTTTCTATCATCTTCTCAAGGAAGCACCAATTAATTTTTCTGTATTTACTGAAAGAAAATGGAATATTCAAGGAACTATTTGCAGATAAGTAGAGAAATTACCCTCTGCTTATATTTAAAAGTAAAAAGAAACATTTCACCCAAAGGTCCCCACACTCGAGATTCCTACAGAAAGAGGAAGTGGAAAAAAAAAAAATCAAGACATAATGGCATCAACACATTTTTCTTAAATCTAAGATTCTGCACTATATATATATATATATATATATATTAAAATAATTGTCAGAAGTAATGAAGGACACAAATATTTGGCCAGTTGAACTTCAACAAAATTAAGAAATTCTGTACTTCAAAAAACACAAGGAAGTAAAACAACAGTCCATAGACTTAGAGAAAATATTTCCAAATAATATATCTGATAAGGGACTTGTATCTAGATTCTAAAAAGCACCTTTACACTAAAACAGTAAAACACAAATAACTCAATTTTTTAATTTAGTGAATAATCTGAATAGATATTTCTCCAAAGAAGATACACAAATGACTAATAAGCACATGAAAAGCCACTTTATCAGTATCATTAGGGAAATGCAAGTCAAAGCCACAATGAGGAAACATTTCACATCCATTAAAATGGCTATAATCAAACAGACAGAAAATAGTAAGTGTTGGAGAAGATATGGAGAAATTGGAACCCTCATAAACTGCTAGTGGGAATATGAAGTAGATAAAGTCAAAATTATAGATATTCAGAGAAAATTAAATAGGATAATTTGTCATAGTGAAAGCATGAATAAGAATATTCCATTTTAAATGACTTTTATTGGGAATAATAAGGCAGCTGGTTCGAAATGCAGAAAACTTGGTTTCAATTTAGATAGTAGAAATGATATATGAGGACTATTCAAACTTAAGGTCAGCCTCCTCCCTAAAAAGTACAGAATCAAAAAGAAACATATTTAAGGCCTATGTAAGTAAGAAAGAAAGCTAGAATTCAGTTCAGATTACTCCTATCTGGAGATGATGAATGATTCAAAAGGATTTAATTGGGTAGTTATTAATAGAATTTTTGGTTTACTGTAGCAAGCTTTTGATAACAGGGATTTGCATATTTAATGAGGTTCTGTTAGGTAATCTTTAGAGATATAGTAGCAAAGATAATAGCAGAACACTCCTGTTCCAGTTTATTAAGTGGATGTTTCTAAGTTGAACTTTCCAGGCTTCAGTTTCAATAAGTGCTCATTTGCAAGGAAATATTGTCCTAAAACTGTCTCTTCATTACCCTGATAAGAATGTTGGTAGATTCATAGCTTCACAAACTACCCAGCTTCTCTGCCTCATTCTTGATATACATCAGTGGCTCAAAGCTAAAAATGGAATAATAATTAATGAGTCATCTTGACAGCTACAAATGCTCCATAGTGATTTATACTGGTGTTTGTTTACAACAAATTCTTTCCAGAATTGGAAACCCTTACTTAGTTGTTTTGATTGTCAAGTTTCATGAAAAAAACACTGCTTAAAAAACATTAAATTTCTTTGTACAGAATATTTACGTCATCAGATACCTCATTACATAATTGAAAATATCTGGGATTTATATTACCTATAACTTGATTAAGAAGCAAAGCTCAAGAAACTGTTTTCTAAGAAAATACAACTATTTTTTCAGTTTATTAATATGTTGTAGGTACTATAAAAAATGGAGCATTTGATGGTGGTATAAGTATTGTACCATAATTAAAACTGAAGTACTTTGGACCTGAGTATTATACAATACCTAACAAAGATGCCTTTATTCACACTTCCCAGATGCCAATTGAAATAAACAATGGAATATACACATAAGAGAAATCTAATTAGTACAAGTGTTTGATTAATTAGAAACCTCTGTTTGACAAAAATACATCCTGCATGAAATTAATCAACAAAAAGAATTGAGTGGCTCAACAAAACTAAATCATGAAAAGGCAGAGCTGAATAAAAGTCAGGTTCAATTGGTTAAGAGGATATGAATAGTTGCAAGATTTCTTCTTCATTTCTTATCACGTTGTTCTATATATTTTATTATTTTTTTCTCTCCCGGTACATGGATAGTCCAGTCCTCTTTCATGCATGTAACCATGGCAATTGGTAGCTCTAGATTTTTATCAAGCCAGCTTAGAGACACAAAGTAAAGGAGATTTCTTTCTTGAGGCATTAAGATATAAAATTCTGGCAATAGACCCTGATTAGCTTTGTAAGAGTCATACTACTCAGCCTGTGTCAATCACTGCGGGTTACAGTATTTGGTCCAGGCCAGATTACATGGAATTCATCTGAAAATGCAAGGGACTCAGAATAGCTACATCAATTTAGAAAAAGAAAGCAAAATTAGAGTACTTACATTCCCCAATTTCATAACTTACTACAAAGCCACAGCAATGAAGACAGTATGGTACTGGCATATGGACAGACATATGACCAATGGTATAGAATTGAAAGCCAAAAAATAAGTCATTACATTTATAGTTAGCTGATTTTCAACAAAGATGTCAAGAAAAATCAATGGGAATGAACTCATCTTTTCAACAAATTGTGCTGAGACAATTGGTTATCCACATGAAAAAAAAAAAAAAAAAAGGAAGTTGAGGTTGAGCTGTACCTCAAGTCAAACCATACAAAAAAAAAGTTAACATGGATGGCAGACTTAAATACAAAAGTTAAAAATATAAGCCTTAGAAGGAAATACAGAGCATATATTTATGATTTTGGATTTGGCAATGACTTCTTCAATATGACACTGATAGTGACAGCAAAAATAGGAAAAAAATACCAAAGTAGACTTCATTAAAATTAACTACATTTTTCTCTTCAAAAAACACCATCAAGAAAGTGAAAAAATGACCAAAAGTCTAGGAGAAAATAATTGCAAATATCACTACATATATGGGTGTATTTGTGTGTGTGTGTGTGTGTATATACACACACATAATAAAATTATATATTATAATATATATAATATATCATAAAATTAACTTTATCACTGGATATATATATATATATCACTATATATATGGGTGTGTTTGTATATATAAAATAATATATATGTATATATATATTGTTTACATATTGTGTATGTATACATATATACAATATATGTATTTATTATTTATATATATTATGTATTATAGACAATATAATATATATTATATAAATATATATACACAAACCCCAGTGGTGGCTGGGGTTTAGCTCCACCTTCAGCCCAGGGCGGGATCCTGGAGACCCGGAATCGAGTCCCACATTGGGCTCTCTGCATAGAGCCTGCTTCTCCCTCTCCCTGTGTCTCTGCCTCTCTCTGTGTCTCTCATGAATAAATAAATAAAAATCTTTTAAAAAATGTCTCTTATGACTCAACAATAAAACTGAGCTCAATTAAAAATGAGCAAAAAAAGGAAAAAATGAAGAAACCTTTTTCTAAAGAAGATATATTTATATCTATATACCTATATAATCTATATCTATCTTTCAGAAATACCTATCAAGAGATAAATAAACCATCAGCATACCTGTACAATGTATAACAACTATCATTAAAAGAAATAAATTTTTGACACATTACAACATGGCTGATCCAAAAAATATTATTCTAAGTGTAAGAAGCCAGGGACAAAAGAACACACAATGTATAATTCCAATTGTATGAGATTTCAAAAGAAGGCAAATATAATGAGGCAGAAAATTGGTGGGATTAGTGGTTGCCTTGTCTCTAAGCGTATTTTTTATGGTGATGGAAATGCTGTAAATGTATATAATTGCAATGATTGTACAACCCTATGAATATACTAAAGTTTATTGCACTGTACATTTAAACAGTTGAAATTTGTGGTACCTTAATTGTAACTCAATAATGCTATTTTTAAAAAGGCAGGAGAGATCTAAATGAAATATTTTTTGTAATATCTATTGCCACCAGAATGTGCCAATAGGCTACAAAATACCACTTCAAACTCACTGGCTTAAAGCAATAACTATTATTTTCAGTCATGATTCTGTAGGCCAATTTTTGTGGATCTTCATGTCTCAGACTGGCCCATTAATGTGTCTGTGCTCAGCAGCCTCCAGCTAGGTGGCTCTGTAGATTTTGGCTGTTTGCTAAACAGTTTGTGAGAGGGAGACTAGCTTTCAGCTTCTACAGGATTGTCTCAGATTTGCAAATTCTTCTTCCCTCTGCAGACTAGTTAAAATATTTTAATAATAAAGAGAGGTGAGCACAAAGAGAAGGATAAATGCATGAACAGTTTTCCAGTTTCCGCTTCACTCACAATTACATACATCTCATTGGCCAAATCAAATCAAATCACATGACTAAATTCAGAAATAAGAGGATAATTTACCCAACTTTCCGATAGGGGAAGCAAGGAGGCTGTTATATAACATAATAAAAGCTAATGATAGGAATGGAGAAGTGGACAATCCAGCTATTGCAATACTGGGTATTTACCCAAGGAACAGAAGAAGCTAATTCAAAGGAATACATTCATCTCTATATTTAGAGCAGCATCTTTTAGGATAGCTAAGATGTGGGAGCAGTCCATCAATTGATAACTGGATAAGGATGTGATTGATAAGTATCTAACTCAGCCATTAACAAAAGCATGAAATCTTGACATTTACTACAACATGGATGGATCTAGAGAGTATTATGTTAAGCGAAATTAGTCAGAGAAAAACAAATACCATATGATTTCACTCATGTGGAATTTAAGAAGCAAAACAGCAAAGGGAAAAAAAAGGAAATAGAGAGACAAAGCAAGAGACAGACTCTTAATTACAGAAAACAAACTGATGGTTATTAGAGGAGAGGAGTTGGGAGACGGGTGAAATAGGTGATGGGGATTAAGGAGTACACTGGTCATGATAAGCATTGGGTGATGTTTGGAATTATTGAAACACTATATTGTACAGCTGAAACTAATATAATATTGTATGTTAACTGGAACTAAAATAAAAACTTTAAAAAAAAGCTGGAGAGGTAGACACTAGCCAGAAAAAAAATAAAGGAAAAAACAATAATAATAAAAGAAACAAGTCCATTCCTAAATTAACTCTTAAGTATATTGCAAAATAACATCACAATGTAATATTTTCTCATTCCTAGATCTTTATCTTTTTCTCTCTCTAATTCACACACACAGACACACAGAAACACCCACATACACACACACTTACACCGTGTAAAAACAGTAAAATGGCAAAATCGGGTACCAGAGTGGTCATTTCCGTGGAGAGAATATGGGACGAATTTTAGTTTTTATTATATTTCAGATTTTCTTTAATAAAAACATATATCCACATATATTATACAAAAATAATTCTGAACTTATTTTAGTAATTATATAGTAATTTAGTAGTAAAAACGTAAATGAAATTAAAAGTCTTAATTTTTACAAAAATAATCTACTTGTCACAATTATTTTAAGTAAGAAGGTGCAATATATAATTATCCTTGGTTGACAAATCACCGAAAATATTAGACATGGAGAGAACCTTGGTGTTTATATAATAGCCCACTTTACAAGCAAGGAAACTGTGCATCAGAAATTGTAAGAGTTTTACTTAGGTAGGACAACCAAAATATTTCAACAAGACCACCTCAGTCCCGAAATTGTTGACTATTTCTTTTTGTTGTCAATATTATGGTTTATTTTTCTTGTACTCTAATAAACTTATTGGGATTAAATTGAATTAATTCTTTGTAAGGATAAGAGGAGTTGACTTATAACATGGGATGCATTTTCTATATTTTTTCTCCATTACTATGTTCTAATAAATTCTAGATCAGATGATTTTACATCTTGAATTTTATACTAGCATTTTAATGTATTTTCTTAACATACTTGCCATGGTGTAAGTCACATGATGTCTGATATTTCCCACTTAAACTGGGACATAAACCCAATCAAAACCTTAGAAAATGATCCTCCATTAAAAAAAAATAATAATAAGGGATACCTGGGTGGCTAAGTGCTTGAGTGTCAGCCTTTTGCTCAAGTTGGGATCCCAGGCTACTCACAGGGAGCCTGCTTCTCCCTCTGCCTGTGTCTCTGTCTCTTTCTGTGTGTCTTTCGTGAATAAATAAGTCAAATCTTTAAAAAGTAAATTAATTAAATAAATCATCACTGGATCATTAAAACATTTGATAAAATATCAAAATCATTAAAATCAGTGGTTGTATACTACAAACAGTGGATATGGCCATACACATAACGATTTTATGTGTTTTTCCTTTTAGAAACTATTAGGAAATTATTAACTGACCACATTCCTTCAGATCTGGTAACTCATTGGTAAATTTATTTCTACAATTTGGAGATTTGAGATAGCATTTATGATTTTTCACTCACTATTGCAGTAATATATTCATTTAATGATTCATTCATTCATTCATACATTCCACAGAATTTATGGGCTACCTACCATGTCTCCGGCACTATGCCAGGATCTAGATCATGAACAAAATACACTTAGCTTCCACCCCATCATTCTGATAGCCATCACTTAAGACTTTCATCAAGAAAAATATTATATTTGTTTAGCCAAAGAGACTTTAATTCACAGAAGGATTTTGGAAGGATTTTTGTTACGTAATATTTCAAAGAGCCCAATGCAACTTACAATAAAGATAATCACAATTGCATGATATATTTATGTGTGTATATGTGTGTGTATGTCTACATAATTATATTAAGCCCTTAATAACAAACTTATATTCAAGATAATAACATATAGGTAAATTCATAGATCTCCAATAAAATATTTTTAAATTTAAAATTTTATCTCTTTTGGGACTTGAATTGGTGTTTCTATTTTAGAATTAGATTAGAATATTATATTTACAATCATTATATTTTTTAAGATATTCTTTTGCAGAATATGCATTGAGTGTTCTCTGAACAGTATCTGATGTGATATAAATGAATTTCAGCTTTGTCACCCTGGCATCTACTGTGGTTTTGATATGCTTTCTCTCCTCTCTCTCTCTTTTCTTTTTAATTGAAGAAATGAATGACCTGCATTCCAAACTCATCTTTGATTCTTAACACTGATAAAATTATTTATTATTAAAGCAGTGAACTAATGTCCCTACAAATCTTCATGTCCCTGCTGCAAATCCAAGAAAAAAGTTAAACCTAATCTAGGAAGTCAATTAGTTGTTTCAAAGTTCCAAGTGAAAGTAGCTTTGTTCTTTGGCTTCATGATCCTTGCAGAGTTCTCTTGTCAAATAACACACAGGAGGTCCCATTATTTGGACTCACTTCTCTTTGAGAAATGCCGTAGGCTTTGGATAATTGCTCATAAGATAAAGATCTACATTTTGAATACTATATAAATCTTTTGTGTAATATTTTACAAATTATATTTTTGTACTTTATTATCTTTGAGCACCCTATGGACATTTTTCAAAACATTTACCTCCTCTTATATTTTCAGAGATCTAAAGCGTATAAAGGCTTCTCTGTTGGATGGCAACTATACAGTTCTCATTTTAAAATATTTTTCCATTCCTTGTTTTGATTTATTTCAAGTCACCTATGTATCAAATGACAAACCACTTGGTTGCTGACCTTTAAAAAATCCCAGAGCTTTAAGAGAAAACCATAGGGAACCTGTCCAAAATACTGCTCATTTTATAATAAGACTGCAGCAATTTCTTTTGCAATTTGTAAGCAGGCCTCTAACTAAGCATTTTCAAAAATATTATATACCTGGAACACATCCTATTTTGTTAATATATATATTAACAGGCAATATTATATACCTGGAACACATACTATTTTGTTTATATATTAATATATTTAATTATAATTATATTATATAAATAATATTTATAGTTATAATAATATAAATTATATATATATATACTCTTTTAACATATAAAGAAACTTCTGTCTTTTGCTTTTCTGAGACTGTTTGCTATTTACATGTTAGTGAAAGGATAAAAAGAAGGCAATATTATGAATTGGTAAACTATACTAAAGTAACAAAAAAATAGCTGATATCCTAAACTTGTAAAAATATTTTGTTTAGAAAACAAAATGAGAAGATTGACTTCCAGAATGATGAAATGAGCATCTCTCTAGGAGAGGTCATCAACTCTCCTACAAAAATAATAATAGCTAAAATTGGCAAAATAACTGAAACTAAACATGTAAGAAATTTGTGAATTAACTAAACAATAGGGAAAAATTGAAGCACTGGTAATATGCTATAATATGGATGAACCGTGAAAGTATTATACTAAGTGAAAGAATATCCCTCACAAAACCACATATATTGTGGTTACATTTATATAAATTGTTAGAATACAGAACTCTGTTGAGACAGAAAGTAGGTTATTGGTTGCCAGAACCAGGAGCTGGGAGGGGGTATGAGAATGAGAAATGTCTGCTAATGTTTATGTAGCTTCATTTTGAAATAGAAATAGAAAAAAAAAGTTCTAAAATTAGATTTTGGTGGCAGTTACACATCTCTGAATGTAATTCTTAAAAACTGTATTTTATACTTTAAATAGGTGTACTGTATGATATGTAAAATATACTTCAATAAAACTGTTAAAACAGAAGGAAAAAAACAAAATGGTAATCCTCTACTACTAGCAAGACTTGAAGAACTTTATCACATATTGTCAGGAAATGGTACATATTCTGCATATTGTCACTCTGTAATATAGAATGGAGTTTCTGTTGGAACACAGCTCTCACTTCCATAACTATCCACCTGTATTTGGTATGAATCCTCTGAACACATTGACACTCTTCTTCCCTCAGTAGCCCTGATGCCAACGTGGCACTGATTTTCTCGTTGCTCTGTCTGGTTCCGAACCTTCCAGTCCTTACCCACCCTGTATTGTCATGCTCTCGTTTGTGCATTTAGCTCCCTCAAATCTGTTCTCTATCACTTGTGAGATGAACTTCTGTTTAAATATTGCTTATAAAAATAATATTCTCAGTAGATTCTGTATATCGACACTATGTTATTTCTATACCTAGACAATATACAGAATAAAATAGAATTAGGGATTTATAGAATCTAAAAGAGCAATCTTTTACATTTCAAGACAAGAACACTTTTTACAATATCCTATGTAAAATCATTGGCATATATTATATAAGTAGGTTTAAGAAGAGCACACACACACACAAATAAGATTTTCAATATAGTGTTCCACAAAGCATTGCTTG
Organism: Vulpes lagopus; assembly: GCF_018345385.1. Taxonomy (NCBI): domain Eukaryota; kingdom Metazoa; phylum Chordata; class Mammalia; order Carnivora; family Canidae; genus Vulpes; species Vulpes lagopus. The sequence continues at coordinate 127,593,415 of NC_054829.1, read as the reverse complement.
ACAAGATAATTTTTAAGTTAAAAAAGTAGTCTAGATTTATATGTATTTGTGAGAAAAATGGATCAAACAAAAGTGAAGTACTTGTGTTCCCTTATGGAATTCCATAATTACCTAAATGGAGTGAAATGAGGCACCTGGCTGGCTCAGTCAGTAGAGCATGAAACCCTTGATCTCAGGGTCATGAGGTCAAGCCCAATGATGGGTGTAGAGATTGCTGAAAAATAAATAAATAAATGTAAAGAAAGCAAGTAGGCAAATAAATAAACAAACAAACAAACAAATAAATAAATAAATAAAAATAAGGGGATGAAGTGAATTGTGACTCTCAAGAAAAGAAAGAAAGCAGTTTCCCAAATGTATTTGAAGAGAGTAACCTTTATCATAAACATCAGCATTTGTAGATGTTATAAAACACACTTTTTAAAACTATGAATCATACTGTTTTCTTAAAACTATGCAAAAATGATTTTTTCAGTAAATCAATTCAGGAGTTTAATATATATTTTTTTTAATTTTTATTTATTTACGATAGTCACACAGTGAGAGAGAGAGAGAGGCAGAGACACAGGCAGAGGGAGAAGCAGGCTCCATGCACCGGGAGCCCGACGTGGGATTCGATCCTGGGTCTCCAGGATCGCGCCCTGGGCCAAAGGCAGGCGCCAAACCGCTGCGCCACCCAGGGATCTCAATTCAGGAGTTTAAATTCCTTAAAATCTAAGAAGGAGTTTACGTATTCACCACTTTAATTCTAATACTATATTTGATTTTCTTTTATTTTACTGCATTTTTATGAAAATAATACACATGCACTATTTTACTTATGTGTAAAAAGTCAAGTGGGAAAACGAGCTATAACAATAGTAAATTTCCCTTCTTCTTTCGTTGCTCTAACCTCCTACATGATGACAACTGCTAGCAAATATTTTAGCTCTTTATCCTATTCATCCTCACATTTCTAAAATGCATGCTGTATCTTATCCTGCTTTTCCTTTATTCCTGAAATTCAGTTATTTTTATCGACCCTATTTTCCTCAAACTTTCACTTTCTCTTCCCCCCACACACACTTCACCACTCCTACACATGTTGATTATTGTTCCATCTTGAGGTGTGGTCAAATAAGTATCCTTTGCTTATACTAGTATAAATATGTAAATTATGCACATAATGAAGCCACATAGTAAAATAAGATTGACTTTTCTTTCTTGTAGACCTTTCTACTTATACTGCAGTTGATGATTGTGAATATGTGGGTGTATCTGCGTGTTGCTTCATTTTCTATATATCCTTCACCAATTTATTCAAAACTTCCAAATTGAGCTGGAAAATTTCTTTCAATGTATTCAAACATCAAATATTCCATATATCTATTCTTCTGTGAATCTTCATCATTTTCTCTAAACTTCCAGGTTTGTAAGCAATTGGTCAGTCTTTCCAAACACTGAAGGTAATAGTTTTACAAAACATTTTGTCTAATGTGTGACAAGCAGGTTTCTACTTAGTAATTCAATGACTCAGTCTCCTTATATCTTTGGTGCACTCATCTTTAATTATATGACTGGATTGTCATTTTTAAATGAAAACAAAGAATAAGAGAATCACTCACAAGAAATTTTTGTAAGTCAAGCAAGAAGTATGATGTATCATTTGTACCTACATTCTATTTGACACAACCCAGTCATATGGCTAGTCAAACTACGCAAGGGTAGGAAAATACAGGTTAGATATGGGGCAGGAAAAGGTAATAAACCGCACTAGCCTTCTTTGACACCCTGAATTTTAATGATAAAAAATAACAATACAAGCATGCCAGTTGAAGCCAGTGATTTAGCAGGTTATAAGAAAACCTAAGACTTCTTCAATGGCATCATTTAAATCAGGAAAGAGTAAGTAACATCTGCAAATTTTCACATATAAGAGACTGTGACACCAGAATTTCATAATAAATTGAGACTAAATTGAAAACCAAGATACATTTGCAAATACATAAAGATTCCAAACTCTTTGATTGGAAAATTCCACTTTGCCTTTTGGCAAATTCCACTAGAAGATGCATATTAATGAATTAAAGATGGATTAAAATAATGAATTAAAAAAAATGGGAGGCCAGAGTAAGAAAGAAAATACTGACGGTGGGTACTGACTGGTTCCAGGTACACATAGAATTAAAATAATGAAATTTAGGGACACCTGGGTGGCTCAGTGGTTGAGCGTTGCCTTCAGCTCAGGGCCTAACGCCAGGGACCTGGGATCAAGTCCCACATCCGGCTCCCAGCAGGGAGTCTGCTTCTTCCCTCTGCCTGTCTCTGCCCCCTCTCCCTTTGTCTGTCATGAATACATAAATAAAATCTTTAAAATAAAATAAAATGATGAAATTTATATACTTATTACCAAAAAAACTTGTTCTAGTTAATTTAATAATGTTGGCATAGAGTAATGATTATTACTTTAAAATAATGATCTCTGACTAAAATTTATAGAAGAAATGGAAAAAATATTAAGGTTGAGAAATGGAGAAAGAGGAGGAAGGTTGTAATGATATACCATTTTTCTTATCATTCACATGCTATCAGTAGACTGAAATTTCAACCTTGTATTTGGAAAACATAGGTTTTAGTGTATTATTTAATGTTAAGGTGAACATTTACAGAACAAATGCAAACAAGGTATTTAGTAAGCCAGGCAATGCTGAAAAAAAAACAAATAAAAGCAACATATGTCTAAAATAGGATATAAAAATAAATTAAAATAAAATATATTTAATAAAGGAAGGAGAAAGTTATTGTCAATAAAAGGATAGCATAATTCAGGTTATGAATTACAACAAAACCAACTGAACATGTTTAATTATTAACTAAAAATAAAATAATATTAAAACACAATAAAAACAAGAATTTAAAGACAGATTAATGTTAAGCAATTTTGCATTTGAAAAGATCACTGAGGGACAGCTGGTGTGGAGAGGGTACAAAGACTCAGGTAGGCAACCATCATGATAGGTCAGTAAGTGACAATGTTTGACTTCATAATGGAGATGAAGAGAAATGGAGACAATTTTGATCTACCTTAAAAAAAATTATTCGAGAGAGAGAGAGAGAGTGTGTGTGTGTGTGTGTGTGTGCATACGTGGGCTTGGGTTTGGTGGGGGGAGAAAGAGGGAGAAGGTGTTACAAGCCGACTCCATACTAAGCTTGAAGCCCTACACGGGACTCAATCTCATAACCCTGAGATCATGACATGAGCTGAAACCAAGAATCAGAGGCTTAACCGACTGAGCCACCCAGGTGCCACTAGATCTACTTTAAAGTTCATTGGTAATAGATTGGGTTTGGGAAGTGAAGGAGAAATGTGTATCTAAGGAGTGCAGCCCTACGGAAATCTATTTGCAGCCAAGAAATCTACACCAAACACTGTGGAACTGTCCTACAAGCATATCTACCTAATAGAGTGAAAGGCTCTGCTGAGTGCTGGAAGTAGGAAGGAAGTGGATCAAAATTGGTTTGGGACATGTGAAGTTTGAGATGCATAGCAAGTCTAACAAGGGAAGTAAATACCTAAAATATAGTAAAAGGTAAGACTAAACAGACAACTATGTATAAGAGAAAAGAAAATCAAGGAATGGAAAATTGTTATGCAAGAATTCAAGATATAATGAATTGAATAACAAAATTTTCATAATTCATTAAATTTATGTGTTGAGAGAGGAAGTACTGAGGTGCCTATGTTAGCATCATTCCATTATAATGTTAAATACAAAAAAAGAAAGAAAGAAAGAAAGAAAACCTTCCTAGAATTAATGGGGAAAAATGACTGCAAAGATCAAGTTTTCTTTAGATGAAAAAAGTTGTGAACAAGGAACTCATGATAGAAATTAGGAGGAAGATTTTAATTCATCAAGAGATATATACATTTGTGCATACAGCACATACAGTGATGCTGTAAACAAATCACAAATTTAGAAATCTAATGGAAATATACCGTTTATCTACTATGGATGTCATTTTTTCCCAAGAACAATTCAAAATAAATTAAAATGTAATTTAAAAAGACAAATAAAAAATATATATCCACAAATGTTTACTTGAAAATAGAGTGATTTAGATAGTTATCTTCTGAATCATATGTGAACAAATTGGCAATTCAGATTATGCCTTACATTAGAAGGTAGAAAATACTTAGAAGAGCATGAATATTTTCATGGAAATTTCATGAGTCCTCCCAACAAACAGACATATTTCCAGGCAATCTGACTGGAATTTCAATGAAATCGATAATTAAACATTTGTGCCTATATAACTTATTTGACATTCATCTACGTAGTAGAATATGTAAAGAGTTCTGTAAGTAAACACTGCATTTGCTTAAAAAGTTAATTCAGCATTCATGTGGCTGAAAATATCATAAGCATTTTATATCTCTAACTTTAGCTGTGAGTGCATGATACGAGAAAGAATACTGAAAAAGATTACTGAAAATTGGGAAAAAAAAAAAGAAAAATAAATCTGAATACCAGAAGATCTGGCTCCTTTCCCTCACTTTATTCTTTTGTACCTTTGGCAAAGCGCTTAGCATCTTCAGTTCCAGCTTTAATCATGCAGCTAAAGGACTGAAATACATTTCTTTCTAAAGTCACCAGCTGTTACAAAACTCAAGGATTTTCTGAAGCTACTCAGGGCCTCAGTGAGAGCTGAACACCTGTTTTATAACCTCCAATGGAAGATTCTTTCTAATAAGCCTTCCGACTTCCAGAAGTTGATGGAATTTCCCTTTTCTCATTTGCATCTGTGGTGTATACTTAGTCTGCACTATTCAAAATTACCGCTAAATCAACGATGATCTCCAGGTAGATCATGTGATCATGTTTATGAAGGTTATCATTCCATCAATGTCTTGACATGATTCCGTCTTGCTAATCATAGCACAAATGCACACATATCCAGAAAACTAGGGCAGTGACCAGCTAGGCCCCACACCAAGACTCCTGGAGTAGTGTTCCTTAAGAAAGACCCAAAGGCATAAGTGGTTGCAGGTGCAACGGCCTCCCTCTGCTCATTGCATTCTAGGGGAGCACACAGAAGTCTAGCAGGACCAGGCTAATCAGAATTTGGAAGATGGACTCTTAAGAGTTGGGGTGGGAGCTTCAGCGGCATAAACAGTGGAACACAGACCCAGCTCCTCCGCCCTTGTGGTCTGGAACCTGAACACACTGGCCATGCTTTGTGGAAAAACCTTGGTTTGTGTTCCATCACATCACTCAGTGATTGTGACTGGAGGTGCCACTAGCCCTTCAGCTCAGGCTGTTCCCATGGCATTTGCAGAAAACAACTCCTTTGTCAATAGTTCCCAGGTGCATACTGGCCTTCCCGTGTGCTATCGTGTCTCAGCGTATAGCTCCTCTACACATGTAAGCACAAGTGAACATGTGCTGGGGTATGTGTCGGAGCTGGGAGGTAACTGGGAAATAACTCTTTCCCTTCATCCTGACATGCACTGGAGAAAAGGTGGTCTTCTCTGAGGATTTACCTGAGGTCCTTTTAGAGGTAATTCTCTTCACGCCAACCAGGACACTACAATTATTTTACCATTGTTTCTCGAGGCCTGTGGGTTGTACCCACACTTCTTTTCCACATTCACCTTTAGTCACCCACCTCTCATGCATTTGATTTCAGCCATGCCAGCTTTCCTTCTCTCATTCTTTTCTTCCCTCACAGTCTTTTCTTTAAAACTCCCAAACTTGAAAAACCCTCTTTCTGTGATTTTCATGTGGTTCCTCTTAATAGCCATTTTTTAAAAAAACATGTTTTATTTACTTATTCATGAGAGACAGAGAGGTAGAGACATAGGTAGAGGGAGAGGCAGGCTCCCTTAGGGACCCCAATGTGGGACTCCATTCCAGGACCTCAGGATCACACCCTGAGCCGAAGGCAGATGCTCCACCACTGAGCCACCCAGGCACCCCATCTAGTAGTCATTTAATTCTCACCTCACAATGTCATCTTTGCAGGTCCCTGACAGTTTGTCTAATTTCTAATGTGCTTTATTGTGCTTTTTATTATCTGTCTCCACCTACAAAAATGTTAATTACATGAGGAAAGAGATGCTCTTCTGTGCATTATTTTATCCCTGTGACCTAGAAGAGTGCCTGAGCCTTAGTAGGTATTGGATATATTATTTGTTGTGTGAATGAATGAGAAATATATTATTTATTGTGTGAAAGAATGAGAAGGCTTTCTGCAGAACAGTGAGGGGTTGGGGACTCAAAGAAAGGTGGAAGCCCTCAGCTGGGCACAGCAGGGCTCTTTACTAGTGGAGGTCACAGGACGTGAAGCTGACAACTGTCACCCAGTGTTTGAATCCGCAGTAGGCCAACATGACTGAGTAGCCCACATAAAGGAGGGGAAATCTCATGCACACCTTTGGGGTGATTGGAGACTTTCCATTCTTTCTCAAATCTTTCTTAGGGAGAGGAAAACTGGGAGGCAATGAGGAGCAAGAGAGGGAGCTACAGCAGCCGGAACAAATGGAGATATCAAAGTCCTTTCAAAGCCAAAAAAGTTAAAGGCACTCTAAACAATCAATCATAAAAAAACAAACAAAACAAAACAAAAAAACCAGCACACACATACTCTTCTCAAACCATATGGATTTTTCAGTTATTATCTTTATGTTCATTAAATAACACAAGAACATATTATTCTAGTTACATTTATTTTTACTTCTAGTGATCTTTAAAACAATATAAAAAATAAAGCACTTGAACAAAAATATTCAAGCAGCTGAGCAAAGCCAAATTATTTCTTATTTGCATTTCTTATTTGCAGTTAAATGGGGTGGAAGTAATTAATTGCTTAGTAAGAATGATACATTTACATAGTGATTTTTAAATTGCCAGTTGCATCTTAAAGTTCTTAAATGTGGCACAGCACACATTTTGGTAACATCTTAAGAAAGTGTTTTATATCCTTGGCTACTTACTGATCCCTTGTCAATTTATATTAGGTTATAGTAGCAAAAAAAAATCACTAAAAAGCATAATTGTATGTACTGGAAGTAGGAGAAATGCTGATTACTCAGTTTCCATACCGATTAATTATCATCTTAGTGCAAATTATAAAGTTTTTCATTTTAAGTAGAGTGTTCTATGATTCATTTTTATTCATTTACACATTGCCAATGAGTAATTAATTGAGAAAACTTTCTTAGGTTTCTGTGGTATATGCATATATGTACAGCTTTATTGCTTTTCGTTTAATTTCAAGGATAATTTATACTATTTAATTCGAAGTTGGTAATGTCTGATTATAACTTTTTTCACCTTCCTTCATAAATTTAGTTAAAAGTATTAATATTTCCCTAGGACACTAAAATAATCATTAAGGATTTTGACCCCTGTGGTCTAATAGTAACATTATTTTCATCTATAAATTCTTATTTTATATGTCTTCTCATAAATCTTTGTTCTATTTTAACCTAGATGTGATGGGAACAAGATTGTTAAATAATAAAAACCCTTAACTGCTGTAGAAGAAGAGAAAACATTTTATATAGTTTTTAGAATGACAGGATTTTTTCTGTAATACTTGCTTTAGAAGCCCTTCTCTTTTCAGTAGGTGTCAGAATGTTCTTAAAACTGCTTTGAGAACAAAATCCAGGGTAAAGAATGCCTAGATTAGAGACAGCCTTCCTCAGAAACAGAAGCAACTGAAATTAGGCACACAGGAAGATACACATCTAGAAAATATGTCTTTGGGCTTAAAATATAAACTTTGGGGGCACCTGGGTTCTGAGTCAGTTGAGCATCCAACTCTTGACTTAGGGTCAGGTCATGATCTCAGGATCATGAGATTGAATCCCAAGTCCCAGGCTGTCGGGAATCCTCGCTCAGTGAGAAGTCTGTTTTTCTCTGTTTCCCTCTACCCGTCCCCTCACTCATGCACTCCTTTCTCTCTCTCAAATAAATGAATAAATCATTAATATATATATATATATATATAACATTAATATTATATATATATATATATATATATATATATATATATATATATAACATCCTTTAACCTGAAACTAATATTACTCTCTATATTAACTACCTGGAATTAAAACAAAAACCTCAAACAAAAATATATATAAACTTTGAGCGTTTCAGATAGAAAATACCAATTCTTTAATTTTGCATAATACTTCTATAATACTGCGGCCATCCAGCCATGCAAATGTGGGATAAAATGCAACAGGAGCGAAAATAAGGAAAAGACTAAGAGCCATGAGACCAAAAAAAAAAAAAATCCATAAAAAACAAAAAACAATTTGGATAGAACTGAATATTATTGTTCCTTAGAGCAACAATTCAACACTTAGGTAGGTGTTTCAAAAATGCTACTCTTGGGGGGCCTAGGTGGCTTAGTTTTGATCTTGGCCTAGGGCTTAATGTCAGGGGGTGGGGTTCAAGCCCCAAGTTGGGCTTTGCCTTGAGTGTGGAGCCTACTTAAAATAAAAATAAATACATAAAATTAAAAATAAAACAAAAATGCTACTTCTGTCATTCTTAAATAACCTGTTTCCTTTCTATGAAGATATGAAATAAAGAGCAGCTGAAGTCAGGTGCCATGAGATACTCAGCACTGAATACCTCAAGCAGCATGCCTAGCATTTGCTATATACTCAAATATATTTACTGAGTAAGTGAACAAACATTTGAGTAAGTTTATGAATTAAGGAAAAGTCCACTAAGAATTGGAAAGAAAAATAATTTTCTTCACCTCAATCAAGATTTCAGTTCAACAAATGGGCCAATCTACATAATATAACACCATTACAGATGTTCTGTGGAATTATTGTTCTATTTTCCAAGATTTCATAATGCAGCATTCCTATAAACTCTATCAGAAAAGGTGCATATGTGGGATGCCTGAGTGGCTCCGCGGTTGAGCGTCTGCCTTTGGCTCAAGTCCTGGGATTGAGTCCCACATTGGGCTGCCTGCATGGAGCCTGCTTCTCCCTCTGCTTGTGTCTCTCCATCTCTCTCTCTCTCTCTCTCTCTCTCTCTCTCTCAATCATGAATAAATAAATTTTTAAACTCTTTAAAAAGAAAAGGTACATATTTATGATTTACATTATTTTAATATCTATTTAACATAAGTAAGATGATAGCTATTTAATAAGAATTGAAATGACTTGCCTCAAAAATAAAAGGATTCAATAAAACCTTTATTGTTTTTGAATCAATGTATCTGGCTTCATGTTCTGTCTCTGCCAATTAACTTGATGTGTGTTTTTTGGTCATAATTCATCCAAAGCTCAGATTCATTTCTAAAATAGGAATACAAATATAAGCTGCTTAAGAGGGTTGTTGCGAAGAATAAATGTGATAATATAGGTAAGCTAAATAAAATATGATACATATGCAAGGGCATATCAGGAGTTTAAATACAACAAGGTTCTGTTGCTAATTTTATGTGTACATGTGGAAGATAGAGTTGATTGATGACTATTTGGCTTTTAAAAGATCCCAGATTCATCAACATTACCATGCATGTTTCACTTGAGTGGTAAAAGGCCTCTTAAAGCCAGTGATAATTAGCTTAAGTGAGCTATTTATTCTTTCTTTCCAATATCTATATTTGTATGTGTTAAAATAATGCAATCCTTCACATGTCTAATTTGAGAGTTCAGGGACATTTAATAAGAATATGGTTTACATATTACAATATTATAAATCTATCTAAAACGCAGTCATAAAATGAAGAATTGCCTTTGCTAATACTATGTTTCAATACATTGGTTTAAAATAATATTTTGAATGAATTTCAGCAAAATAAAATATAATGAATAACTATGTATATTCTATTCATAGTTTATAATGAATAAAATTATATATAGTATATTTTATTCATATATAGTTTATAATGAATAAAGCTATATGTAATATATTCATTGTAGTTTATAATGAATAAAACTATTTCCCAACTAAAACAGCATTTTCCATTTTGGAATGGGCAAAACATTATTTCCAAAAATTCTTATTTAACTTTTTGAAAAACTTCAGTTTCTAAAATAGGACCACCTTTTAAATTTGATGATTCTTTTTGAGGAGGTTACTGTTTTGTACACAAAGTGTCCAATCACCCTCAGTAGGAAGACCTATACTAACCACTGCACAATAAGTGGTTGCGATTGATGTTTCCTTGTTTGTCCTAAATTTCTATTTGAAATCCAAGTTAAGTACCTAATCTAATAAATAATCTAATAAATCTAATATTCTAATAAATTAGGTTTTATGCATTATATATATTGCAGTTATATGTGGCTTCTATTAGAGGTAATATCCTTAATTTTGTATTGTAAATTAGAAACTTAAAAGTTGAAGTACAGGTATTAGGTTTAAGTACATCCAATTTTGGTTTTATTCAAACCTCCCTTGATAAACTCATTCATAATCTAATATTTTATCCCATACTGAGGCATTCAACTATAGTGATTATTTACAAGGGCACTGAAGTGAGATTGCCTGAGTTTAATTCCTCCACCATTCAACATCTCCATCTCTGTGTCTTGGTTTCCTCACCTGCAAACAGGAATGATAATGAAACAGAACTCAGAAAGTGGTTGTGAGGAGATTAAATATGTCAATTTAACAAAGCACACCAGCAGATACACCATTACTGATCAATAAGCTGTTATTGTTATAATTACTAATTGGTATGATATTAGGTGCTAGCATTTTTAAAAAATACAATTGTAATAATAAAGTTGACAAAAATATCACTACTTCTATATAAGCACCTTGCTTAATAAGCATTTTCTGAACTGATTCACATAGATAAAACGACTCAATGTTAAAAGCCATTAACATAATTTTAATTAATTTTCCTATCTTTTAAATGAGAAATTTGAGATCTGAAGATGTTAAGCAATATCCCCCAAGTTACCCAATTAATATATACTGAGGTCAGAAGTGAGGAATCAATCACTGTGATCTAGAGACTAGGCCTTTAACTACCTTCTTATATTATATTTGCTTATAATCTGTGCCTTCAACTAGTTCACAATTTAGATTAGAGAAGAAGAGGCTAAAATAAAGGGTTGCTTTAGAAAGTAAAAAGACTCACAACTTTATATCCAAAGCAATAGTTTTCAAAGGCATACAAGAGAACTTTAACTGTGAGCTGAGTCCTACAGGATGCACAGGCATTCCCCGCATGGATGAGAAGGACATTCTACACCAAGAATGGGACACAGACTGTGGAAGGGGTATGCACGTATATATTGAATTCCAGAATAAAAATCAGCAATAGTGTGAAGTGAAAGCAGAGGAGGCTAGGAAAACCATTTGGTGCCATGGCATAAAGTTCTTGCATTCTTGCATGCTCACATATAACAGTACATTGGAAACATTTCATAAGTGGAAAAGTATGTATTCTTGTTTTACTTTTTTAATGCACAAGCAAGAAATATTTTTTTTATTGTTATTTAACTGGCGACAGTGTGGACGAGATACAATGGCCTAGGACTGGGGTAAGAGTAAGAAGACAAGGCAAATGTTAAAATAAGTAGCAAAATAATGTCAGTGGAGATATAAAAATCAACTAGAGAGCAATTTAGTCTATAAAATGAACAAGAGTTATTTCAACTGATTCTCTGTATGAGGTGAGAGTTTGAGAGGAGTCTTGGGTCACTTTGAGGTTTCTACGGTGAATGTTTGGTTGGATATTTGTAGAAGAAATATAAAAGAAGTACGTTTTGGAAAAGGAGATAATGAGTTAGGTTTTGAGCATTTGGACTTTCAAGTTCCTAGAGAATGTAAGTATGGAAACATCAAGTACGTAGCAGGAAACAAGTTTTGAAACCCAGGGAAAATAAAATAAGAAAGAAAAGGTGGAGATTTTGGAATAAACTGCTATGTACATATTCATTATGTTACACAGAGTAACTCTACTAATTGGGGTTACTAAAAAAAATACTGCCATCCTCTATTTAGCATGAACTGCTAAGTTATCCCTACTGCATAGCTTTTTTCCTCTAACAAATCATTTTAATTGAATAACAAATGACAGTGTTAAATTTTATCTGTATCTGTGTTTCTGGAAAACAGTGATGGTCAAGAAGTCCCTACCCTTTCATGTGCTGAAAAACCGCTAATCACAAAGGACCATCCTACTCTTACATGTTCTGTGAATTTGCTGCCTCCACCCTTCAAATAAAGACTTGTTGTTCATAATTCCTCTATACTCCCATAAGACTCACTGATGACTCCCTTGTTAATATGCTCCACAAACCCGCTCCCCTCCTTTTCTTTGAAATTATACTTAATATCAGGAGAACTTCCTATTGGAATAGCCTGAGTAAAGTCATCTCTTTAATTGGTGCATTTCATCTTTCACACAGCAAACAATCAATAGTGATTAATTCCATGGAGAGTGATGGATCTGGATCCATCTTTTAGTTTAGTTTTTTATTAGCCATGTAACTCTCAGAAGTTACTTTCTTTATTCCTAAATGCCCTTACCTGAAAGTGTAGTTTTCATTTGTCTCATGTTTTAATGCTTTCTTTATCTTGAGATTTAAAATCAAATCATTTATATTATATTGGAGAGCATGCTTATAACCCCCTGAAAATGAAAAGCCCATTATGTATAGATTCTTTTTTTTTTATGTATAGATTCTAAGGCAGTTTTCATGGGTCAATAAGAGAAAAATATCACATCCCCATTCCAACAACTGTGAAAGCTCAAAATTTGATCTTAACCCTTCCTTCTTTCTTCCCTTCATCACTCATTTTTAATAAGCCACCATATCAGGTTGATACTTCCATTTCTCTTCAGACCCAATGCAAAAACCTTAGTACAGTGTTTGTGATTTTTGTTTTACCAAAATGGCCTTCAAGTGCTATTCATACTGGAAAGAAATCCTCCTCATCCTTATCTATCCTTACATCCTTCCCAAAGATGATTTTACTAAAATGGCAATATGAATTTGTCACTTGTCTGCTATATATTTTTTATGGACATTAACATTCACAAAAAATTGACAATCCTAACGATACCAAGCCTATTTATGATCTGGCCAATTCTAACATTTCTGCCTCAATATTTTACCATCTCTATGCCCATCTGTCTACCTCTGCAATATCTAATCAATCACTTCCTATCCTAGAGGCATAATAAATTATTCTTGATCTCCAAACAAAAACCCTTACAACTCTATGATTTTACAATGGAAAAACAACAATATTGTTTCCAATATTCAACTGGCTAATAGTTGTCTTGAAAATTTTCCATGAATAAATTATTGCTCTCCATTTTATGTACTTATCAAACTGCACTTAATCTTTTTCGTTTCTCCCAGTAGACCAAGTATTCAGAAAGGAGAACATTTTCTTTATTTATATTTAAAAAACATAAATTCTAGGTGCTTACCTCAAAGTAGGTACACTCTATATAGGAAAGGATGTCATTATCTAAAATCATAGATTAGACAGGAGAAAATACCTGACCTTTCATTAATCAACAAGAGAATTAACAAGTTAAATTTATGTCTGGGTAAGATGTTGAGAAAACACCATTAAAATCCTTTACTGAACATCTGAATATTATTCACTACATCAGAAAGCTTTCAAATATTTGCAGTTTTTAGCCTACATACAGGAGCTGCATGACTTTTGGCATTCTTATGTAAACACAATTACATTCTATTTGTACCATACCACATAAAAAAACACCAAATGAATTTCACCAAATGTGGAGGCTGTATATGATATCATTCAACTTAAACTATATTTTAAATAGGTTATTCAAAATCTAATATCTGAATGTATGGGTAGAAACACATATTTGTTTCATCATGGTTTATAACTTTCCTGAAAAGCAGGGCAGCTCTTCATTCAACCTATGTTCATTAACTGTCTACCCTGAGAAGCGGTATATCATAGAGGTTCTTAGCAGGCTTCTGGAACTAGCATCCTATAGAGCTTTTGTGCAAAACTCAGTGCTTCCATTTACCATCAATGTGGTTGTCACAATTTATTTGTCTTCTTGTTGCTTCCAGTTTCTCATTTTAAAAATAGTATCTGTGCTCAATTTATTGGCTTGCTGTATGACTTAAATAAATAACACATCTACAGTGCAGAACAGGTGCCTGCCAATAGTTGCTTATTGTTGATTTAGGCTTGGATTGTTCTAGGAAATGGGTATCCAATGATGAGCAAATACAAAAAAAAGGAAGAAGAAAGAAGAAAGAAGAAGAAGAAGAAAAGGAGAAGAAGAAGAAGAAGAAGAAGAAGAAGAAGAAGAAGAAGAAGAAGAAGAAGAAGAAGAAGGAGAAGGAGAAGGAGAAGGAGAAGGAGAAGGAGAAGGAGAAGGAGAAGGAGAAGGAGAAGGAGAAGGAGAAGAAAAGGAAAGGAAAGGAAAGGAAAGGAAAGAAAAGAAAAGAAAAGAAAAGAAAAGAAAAGAAAAGAAAAGAAAAGAAAAGAAAAGAAAAAAGAAAAAAAAAAGAAAAAAGAAAAACTAGCCCTCATAGCACCATAGACAAAAGTCAGAGTAAGAGCAATATTCACACAGCATTTCAATGTTGAAAATTACTTAAAAGAGAAATAGTTCTATGGAAGCTTATAATGCAGTGACCACTGAATTCCAAAAATGCTTCTCTGACCTGGGAATTTAATTTGATGAAGAGAGAGGGGACATTCCAGGCAGTGGTAACACCATGGGCAAAGTTACTCTGAAGGGAGGAAGAAGAATGAGGAAATGAAGATCAGCACAGCTGGAGGGGAGAGAGCAAAGGAGGAGTATGGAACTGGATGAGGTTAGAGACATAAGTAAGACCCAAAAATGCAATTTTCAGTAGGGAAGTGTGCCAAGATCAGATTTGATTTATTTGAATGATTGATCTGACTTCCCTGTGGAAAATGGATTAGGAAACTAGCCAGAGGAAATATTGATAAGCCCGTTAGGAAGTTATTGCAATAGCCCAGGAAAGAAATAGTGGTAATTTGGGGATTAGATCACAGATACTAAATACAGAAAGAAATGAATGGATTGAAGAGATAGTTAGAAGGTAAAAATTGTTATTTGTTAATGAGTTGCATTTAGATGGCAAAAGAAAGGGAACTATCCTAAGTGACACGGGGAGGGGGTAACTGTGAGAGTGGAAACGTTAGGTGTAGCATCCTTTCTACAGTGTAATTTAAATACTGCTACAATTTACCCATATTTTTAAACAAGATAATTAAAATACATTCTTGTTATCCAAACTTGGAGACATTGGGCACAGATTTTCACATAGAGAATATATTTGATTCCCTTAGACATGAAGCTAAGATGCTTGAAAATCAATTGTTGAAAAATAAAAGAAAATCAAATGCTTTTGATACTTAAACAAGCATTAGTTACAACATAAAGAGTATTCAAATATGGATGAAATCCTGTGAATGTAAATGTCTGACTTATCCTTTTAATAGTAACTATGCCCATCATCATCACAACTGTGATCCAGAATAATGGTTTATTTTTCCTATTCATTTTAATGTAGAGTAATTTTCATTAAAATGCTACAGTGGTTTAAGAAGTAAGTGATTTTAAGGAGCTTAAGACTTTGTAACCCAACTAAAATAGCCCACATTTACCAGCTGTAAAAAATTCAACCTAAATTTATGTCTCATAGTAAATATAATGTAGGGTCTAAATATGACATGTATCATAAAATAATAAATATGTAATGGTAACATATGTTAGAATTGACATAGTGTCTTTATATAAATTATTTTATTGATGCCCTATAGCAGTATTATCAATAGATGTTTTTGACATTATTTTAGAAATAATGAAAAAGGACCAAAAAGTGAAAACATAACCAAAATCTAAGAGCTAGTAAGAAAGAGCATATCATCCTTTTGCTCTAAACCAAAAGGTTTAGATCAATTATTTTTTTTCTTGCTGTATCTTAGTAGAACTCATGATATCAACAAGAAATCACATGCTATCTGTAAAAAGCACTTTAACACCATGATTGATGGTTTACGAAGCTAGCAAATGCACAACCCCACTGGACCCTCAGACATTACTAATTAATCACCAGAGTCTCTCCTGCTGGATTTGAAAAAAAGCTGTGCCCTCACAGTCTTCCTCGTTGCAATTTTCTTGGCAATGGCCATCACTGGAGCAAAGTTGATGAGGGTGGAGTCTGTCTTCTGAACTATAAAGGTTGCGAAAATTTCAAGCAATGTATAAACTTCTTCTTTTGTTTAATTGAGCTGTAGAGGTTTAATAAAAGAATCTGAATTATTAGAGGAAACTTAATGATAATTTAAAGAAGTATTTTCAAAATTTCCCATTTTTTTTAAGTAGAAGAAACAAATTGATAAAGATCAAAGATCTCATCTACGATTACAAAGCATCGTAGCAGGAAAAGTAGGATTTGCATTCAGGTCTACTTGGCTTACAAATGAATCCATATTTTGCTTCTTACTCTGTAGAAGGAGAATAGTGAATGCACAACTACAGTAAATCTGCCGTATGTCTCCTGGATTATTGTTCACACATAGCAGTACTGCTACATGCCAGAGGTATTGTAGAGACTGAACTTGGAAACATTCACTAGTTATTCTCAAATAATACCAGAGGCTAAAAGTAACATATTTAAACGAAAACTGAAGATTTCTATTTTCTAATAGACATAAAGAATGACTATATTTCCCAGTTATAAAACTTTATAATCTCCCCTCTTACATTTTATTTGGATTAATGTTCAGGTTCACTTTTTATTGCAAATATTAAAGAGAGTGTAAGATAGGGGCAGCCTGGGTGGCTCAGTGGTTTATCACCATCTTTGGCCCAGGGCATGATCCTGGAGACCCAGGGTCGAGTCCCCCATCAGGCTCCCTGCATGGAGCCTGCTTCTCCCTCTGCCTGTGTCTCTCCCTCTCTCTCTGTGTCTCTCATGAATAAATAAATAAAATCTTAAAAAAAAATAAAGAGAATGTAAGATAAATATAGTCTTAACTACTTAATTCCAAATCACTCTTCAACACCACTCTTTTATTCAGTACTCTATGAATAGATGTTAACTTAAAGAGAAATATTTATTTTTAATTCACCATTTTTAGCAATACTCTTTTCAGAGATTGACTGAGTTCCAAGAATCAATATTAATTCTAAATATCTTTAGACGTGTATAAAACTAGATCAAATATATAGACATATCCAACTCTAGTGCCTCATATGTGTGTTTAATGCAAACTTAGAGGTTGTGTTTTTTCAAGCACCAAATACAAAAAAGTGCATGACCGTAGGCTAATTGGAAATTAAAAAAAATTTTTATAATGCTAGCATTGTAAATCAATACTGTACCCCTCTCTTTCTCTCCCTCCCTCCCTCTCTGTCTCTCTCTCTCTCTCTCTCAAATAGGTTCTATCTCAGCAATCTGAATCTAACTTCGCTGGCTTCTTTCTCTTTCCCAAATGAGTTTTAATTGCTAGTAAGGGGAAATTTGAAAGTTGCCACATTGCAGTCTCTTCTCTGTCTTCAAAGTCATCTTATATAGTTGCTGTTGTCATTGTTATTAGCATTATTACTCATGCACTAAAATAATGTGCTTGATGCCAACACACACATAATGACCAGGGAGTCTTAATTTAGCAGAATAAGAAATACAGATACAAACTCCCTCAAAGCAATATAGCTCATATTTTGAACTGAAAACTAATACTGCTGACAATGTTAGTATGTGTGTTCACATGAGAACAATTAGGGGTAAAAATACTATGCATGAATACACTCTTTTCCAAAGAATATTGTATTTTATTAGCAAAAATGTGTAATAGCAGCAATAATAGTAATAATAATAATTGCAAGAAGTCAACACATCAATAAAGAATGATTGAATGGGCACTTTTGAAAAGCAGAGGGACTGCTTTCAGAGTTGGAATCCATTGTATACAAAGAAACTCAATGATAAGACTATATCAAAGATGACGGAGTAATTAACTAGACAGTATCACTGGACAGAACCATCATCTGCAAAATTGCAGATCACTCTCTCGTGTCTGTGTGTAGGGCAAGGCAGAGATAGGAGGTATGTAGGTTGCATCAACGTTAAATGGCTTTTTTATTTCCTTATTATTGTCCAAGAGGGTGTGAAAACCATTGAGAAAGACTGGGTAAATCAGAGAGGGGTGGGTGTAATGGAGCATCCAAATTCTTATATTTTGTAGGATTGCACCACAAGATTTTTTAAAAAGTTAAAAAAAATAAAAAAATAAATAAAAAATAAACTAAGTTAAATTATTTCATGTGGCTGTTCAATTCTGGGGATGAAATTTATGGACACAGTAGAAATGATAAAAGTACTGTTTTATCTTTGTCATCATAAATTAAATTCTTGTAGGACTGGCAGTCATTCTATGAAATATACACCCAACCCTTTCTACTCTTTTCTCAGTGGTGGTGTAATGGTGCTCATAACCAGGCCTCTCAGAGAGTGAATGACAATCACTATTTTTCACCTCTGCTTTTTTTTATAGCTTGAAGAGACTTAATGCCAAGATCCCTGGTGCTCACATAGGTTGAGTCTCATATTGCTAAGCAGCTGCTGCTGCTTCTAGAAAAGAAGCTGAACTAGCTAGATATTGCATTAAAGTTGTGCTACGTTCCCATATATATCATGATTTTTCTCATTTCCATGGTTTTCAAAGACTGTTACTTTTACCAAGAATATTTCCCCAACTTCTTTTCCTATTGCATTTTTCAATAGATTCAATTCTTTAGAGTAGTTTTAAGTTTACAGAAAATTGAGCCCTGCGCAGAGTTCCCATTATCCCATACTGTATTAAAAAAAAAAAAGTCTAAAAAGCTAAAATACAAAAATAAAAGTCATAATCTTCCATATCTCCATATTTTATGGTTTTTCTCTCATCTTATTTTATTTTTTTAAATTTTATTTATTTATTCATGAGGGACCAGAGAGAGAGGCAGAGACAAAGGCAGAAGGAGAGGGAGAAGTAGGCTCCATGCAGGGAGCCCCATGCAGGACTCAATCCCAGGACCCAAGGATCACTCCCTGAGCCCAAGGCAGATGCTCAACCACAAAACCACCTACGAGTTCCTCCCTCCTCTCAACTTTTAAAAAAAGAAAAATCATTCTAGTTTCTACTTTCTTTTTTGGAAAAAAATAAAAATAAAAATGATACAAATAAAAAATATTCAAACGACTTATAAAGAGCAAATATAAAGATAAAAACATAACACCCCAAATTATAGTATAGGTGAGTATTGTTAACATTAAACATTAGAGATCACTCTCTATCTGCCCTCCCAAGATGTTAGCAACTAGCCATATAGGCCTATGCTTCATTGTACTTTGCTTCTCTGTGCCTCACAGATACTGTCCTTTTTTAAAAAAAAACTGAAGATATGTGGCAACCCTACTTCAAGCAAGTCTATAAGCACCTTTTTTCCAATGCCATTTGCTCATTCCATGTCTCTGTGAATCATTTTGCTAATTCTCGCGATAGTTTTAAATTTTTCATTACTATTGCAATTGTTATGTTGGTCCGTCATCAGTGATTACCACTCGCTGAAAACTCTGATGATGGTTAGCACTTTTTTAGCAAGATAAAATATTTTTAATTAAGACATGTACGTTTTTAGGCATAGTGCTCTCGCATACTTAGTAGACTACAGTGTAGTGTAAACATGACCTTTATATGTACTGGGACACACGCAAAATATCATGTGACTCACTTTATTGCAAAATTCACCTTCCTGCAGTGGTCTGCAACCGAACCTGCAATACCTCTGAGATATGCTTGTGGGACTATTATGCACTTAAGTTGTGTCTAGGAAAAGTAAAACAAAACAAAGCAAAAAACAACTGCATTCTACATTTTATTTAGTTTCACTGATTTTAATTTTAATTTTAAAAGCCAAATGTGGCTTGTGTCTACTGCACTGGACAGCATAGCTACAGACACTATATTCAATGTGCATGTTATTATTTTGTATATTATAGGATATACGTTATATTTGCTAAAATGTAAAAGGCAAATTATTGATATTCAAGCAAATACATCTCTTAAATAAAGAATACCACTTCTGACAGACTCACTAAGAATGTCTGAAAGGCATTCAGGTGTCGTAGTCATTACAATTCTTATAAACTCTGTGGTTTAATTGACTCTTAGAAAAGTGATGATAATAGCAATTGCCCAATTCTTCAATCTCCTCTGCCTTCACTATCATTTTGCTTAGTTATTATTTTAATATTTTCCAAGTTCATTTCGTTTAAATTCTGACCTATATCAGAAGCAAATTTTCAGTAGCATCATTACTTCTGAATGCATTCAATGCTCATAGCTAGTCCTTCCCTATCTTATTTTTTTCCCATTTCTAAATGCTTTAATTCAGTCTTTTTTTTTTTTTTTAAATTTTATTTATTTATGATAGGCACACAGTGAGAGAGAGAGAAGCAGAGACACAGGCAGAGGGAGAAGCAGGCTCCATGCACCGGGAGCCCGATGTGGGATTTGATCCCGGGTCTCTAGGATCGCGCCCCGGGCCAAAGGCAGGCGCCAAACCGCTGCGCCACCCAGGGATCCCTTTAATTCAGTCTTGATTGAAAGATAGTTTGACCAAAAATGATTAATAGACACTGTGCTCCTTCATTTAAAAGACAATATTTGAAAATATCTGTCTGTTGCTCTTATTTTTAAATAGCATGTTAATTAAGTAAACTGTTCTAAATAGGTATTATTGGATAAACAGCCCTAAACTTCAATGGCTCAAAAACAGTAAACACTTTATTTTTGTCACCATTCTGTGGACCAAGAGATGCAGATAGAGTCTGGCTGGATGGCTGGTCTCTGTTGCAAGATATGTGGGGTTCTAACCGCTGAGGTTAGAAGACCTTAGATGGCTTTGTACTCAAAGTTCTGGGCCCTTGATGACACTCCACCTGGACTCTCTCACCAGCAGGTAGCCTGGGCTTCTTACATTTCAGCACAAGACTCAAAGTGAAAAGAAATGGGAATGCCAGTCCTTATTGGCTAAGTTCAACCTGGCACAGTGTCACCTGTCCTCTTGGTCAAAGGGATGACAGCATCGACTTCACATAGAGGAATTGCATTTCTACAGAGGGAAGGGATTGATGACAGCCAACACTGACAGATGTTCTCTCGAACACTACTAATCTCTAGTAGAGAGATTTTTCATCTAGTAGAGACATTTTTCTTCAAAATTTCTAGGTCTTCCTACATGTCCTTTCACTATATGATGTTAAGAAATTTTAAGTCAAGCTGAAATTTTTCTTTTTTTTTTTTTTTTAAGATTAAACCAAATGAGATACCACCTCACACCAGTGATAACGGGGAAAATCAACAAGGCAGGAAACCACAAATGTTGGAGAGGATGCGGAGAAAGGGAACCCTCTTACACTCTTGGTGGGAATGTGACCTGGTGCAGCCACTCTGGAAAACTGTGTGGAGGTTCCTCAAAGAGTTAAAAATAGACCTGCCCTACGACCCAGCAATTGCACTGCTGGGGATTTACCCCAAAGATTCAGATGCAATGAAACGTCGGGACACCTGCACCCCGATGTTTCTAGCATCAATGTCCACAATAGCCAAGCTGTGGAAGGAGCCTCGGTGTCCATCGACAGATGATGGATAAAGAAGATGTGGTTTATGCATACAATGGAATATTACTCAGCAATTAGAAACGACAAATACCCACCATTTGCTTTGACATGGATGGACCTGGAGGGTGTTGTGCTGAGTGAAGTAAGTCAATCGGAGAAGGACAAACATTATATGGTCTCATTCTTTGGGGAATATAAATAATAGTGAAAGGGAATAGAAGGGAAGGGAGAAGAAATGGGTAGGAAATATCAGAAAAGTAGACAGAACATGAAGACTCCTAACTCTGGGAAACAAACTAGGGGTGGTGGAAGGGGAGGAGGGTGCGGGGTGGGGGTGAATGGGTGACGGGCACTGAGGAGGGCACTTGACGGGATGAGCACTGGGTGTTATTCTGTATGTTGGCAAATTGAACACCAATAAAAAATAAATTTATTATTAAAAATATTTAAAAAAGATTTTAGTTATTAATTTGAGAAAGAGTCTGCACAACCTTGCAAGCATGAGTCAGGATAGGGTCAGAGGGAGAGGGACAAGCAGACTCCATGTTGAGCAGGGATCCTGACCGAGAACTGGATCCCAAGACCTTGGTTGGGGTCATGACTTGAGCCCAAGGCAGCTGCGTAACTGAGCAACCCTGGTGCCCCACGCTGAAATCTTTCTACCATATCACCCCCTCATGCACCACACATCTTATTTTCATGTTTTTTTAATATATATTTAAGAAATTAGTCTTTAGTCTTTAACAATCAATAGTGCCTATATCTCTGTTTATTCTAGAACTCAGAGTAGTCTTACCATCTGCAAATCCGTTGTTCCCTTACACTCTGGAGATTCTCCTGCACTATCTTTGAATAGATATCTCTTCCATTTGTTGATTCCCTAACACAAGGCAACAATTATGTTTCTGTTGGATGGTATCTCAAAATGACCCAACCCTTTTTGTCTTTTTTCACCTGTATGCTGTTATTAGCTAAATATTTTCCTATATGATTCAATTGTAGTCGTGTTTTCAATTTATTCAATAGTTGTACAATTGTGCTGTTTGGGTCCCATTTTTCTTTTTGCTATCTTCCTCCTTATCTGAGTCTTTTATCATCTCTTCTAGTTGGTCTTTATACTAAGATAAAGTTCTAATGAAGTGGTTATTTGTATCCTGTAATGATGTAGAGTTATCTGCTCTATAATGAGTTTTGTTGTTGTTGTTGTTGTTGTTGTTGTTGTTGTTGTTGTTGTTGTTGTTTTGGGCTAGGTTTCATTCTTTTTGACATGCAGAGTAGGTGACTTTCTTCCTACAGAATGTATGCATAACCTCCAAGCTGTGTGTTTATGTCATGCTTAGGTTTAACTCTTCCATAAAATATCTGAGAATGTCCCTGTATCCAACCCCAACTTGTGATTATAGGACAATATATTCCTGTTCTACCAATTTCTGGAAGGAATAGCAGAGGAGAAAAGTTGGGAGAAGTTGTATGCTCTGTTCCTTAGTTCTAACTCTCTCTTCTTAGATATTGGCTTTTTATACAAACATTCACTATAATTATTTTGTGGGTGGACAAATAATTTTTGTGGGGTTACCCTTTGGCTTAAACTCAATTTATTATTTCATTCTATAACTCTGGAATCACCTCCATGGTCCTCATTCCCTGTTATTCTGTTTCACTTCTTTCTTTCTAGCACTTTTCCTATTACACTTGTGGGAAGAGGAAAAAAATACAGATGACTCAAGATCCAGATTTACATTTTTGTAATACGGGTGAAAATTCTGAGTATTGTATTGACTTATTCCTCTCTCCTTTATTCTCAACTATACAATCATCTGTGTCATTATTTATTAAACTGGACTAATCTCCATGTTCTTGTATATTTGCTGTTAATTAGTGATTGGGGGAAGGGAAAGGAATTCTGTAGGAAGTTTTAACTCACTATTTATTTATTTATTTATTTATTTATTTATTTATTTATTATTTATAAGATTGTATTTATTGATTCATGAGAGACAGACAGAGAGAGAGAGAGAGAGAAAGAGAGAGAGAGAGAGAGAGAGGCAGAGACACAGGCAGAGGGAGAAGCAGGCTCCGTGCAGGGGGCCCGATGTGGGACTCCATCCAGGTCTCCAGGATCATGCCCTGGGCTGAAGGTGGTGCTAAATGGCTGATCCACCCAGGCTGCCCTTAACTTACTATTTAAATCCAGAAACTACTCTTCCAATCTTGCCTGAGTAAACCTGGCCCATTTCCCAAGATCATGCTACTGTTACATAGGTGCCATTCAGTCTAGATGTGTGGATTCCTTAGTTTTTCACAATAAAATCAATCACAGATTTCCTATGTATCTATCCATGCATCTTATACAATATCCATATCTTAAAGCCTGGGTCCTACTTGTCTTTGCTTCCCCATGGCTGCTGTATAATTAGAATTTGACATATTTTAGTTTCTCTCAATCTCAATCTCTATATCTGTGACTCCATCTCTAGTTCTTTATCTCTCTTTTTCTATTCCCACCTCCCTGAGTGCCCAGTAGGGGCCCAGGATGGTTGACACAAGGTATAGTTCAAGTCTATCTCACTAACGCTGCCTTTGAGGCTTTTCCTTGGATCTAAATCATGTATTTTACATTTCTGTTTTCTGAGATGAAGATTCTCCATGTAACTAATAAGACCTCTTCACAAAAACTTCCAGACAGAACTTTTGTACCAATTTTGGGGGTTACAAAAAATACACAAATCCTAAATAAATGTGGTTTCTTTCAAGCTGGGATCCAATTCCCTCCCCCCCCCCCTTTTTTTTTCTCTTGCAAAAAGAATTTAAACTGAGAAGTCTCCTCAAAGGAAGCTCCAAAGGCATTCCTAGTGATTATAATGGAAATAACCCATTAATGTAGCTGTTGCTGCTGGCTCACCCCCACCCCATCCCCCCCATGAAATACCCAGGTAGTAGCAAGCAGGAAGAGGCAACAGGTAACATCAGTTCCTCTGTTCTTTATATTGGATTCTGAATTTTGTATCTGTGTTCCAGCCCTAATATGAATCATGCCTCTGTTTGTTTCTCTTAACCTATTATAATCCTATTGTCAGCATCCTGCTCTCAACTTCAGGCAAACTCCTTTTCCCAATGTGGAAACCACTCCAGAGTTCTCACTCTGCCTATCTTGCATCTCTAGGAAGAAAACGTCTAGCAGCAGCTGTAGCTTTTTTTCCAACCACAGTTGCGCACTTATGAAAAGAGACGTTGCTTTCAAACATGTGAAAATGTAGCATTTAGATATAATCTGTGCTCTGCTGACTGGGGGAAAAAGGCAAAAAGCATTTTGTACAATTTTAAAGCTTTGGCTATAATTATGCACATATAGATGTCAGACAAAATAACCCCTGGAAGTAACAGTAAATGAGTCTGAATCATTTTATTAACCTTTTTTGTCTTTATTTGCCATTTATTGGAAAAGTGACCTTTCCAAAGCTGGTTAATTCATTTAAGTTATTATAACTTTGAACAATACTTAGGGAAGAGAGGCATTTTATTACTATTTATTACTATAAGATCATTCTGTTAACAATCAAAGCAATTCCCAGGAGAAATTGTGTCTGGGTAAATGCTGTAACTGACATTCTTATTACCTAATCCTGTGATATTAGCAGACAATACTTATATATTCTATGATCATTATATCACAGTCTCACAAAATCATAAAATCAGGAGTGACCTTAGAGACAATCTAATCTAAATGCCTTATTCTATAATTAAAGGAAACTGATATCCAAAGAATTAACTAGATCAAGTGATTGGTCTCACATGATCACAAAGCTACTTGATTAAAGCATATTATTAAAGCTACGGCCCCAGTTATCTAATTCATCACCTGCTTTTCTCACCACTCAGTTACATCACTTGCCTAAAAACCATGGAATAGAAAATGTTTAAGTTTATTCCTAGAGAATAATGGTAAGAAACACAGAGCCTGGCCTCCTCCTGGGCTATGGGACTTTGGAGGGTTACACAGCCATGGTAGTGATGTGGTTTAAAGTGGTGGGGTTCAAAGCTGATGGCCAAGAATTTCCTCCTTTTTCAATAATGAAAAGACATTTTATTGTTTGTGTATGGTGCATATCATTTATCCATTCACCTGCTGATGGACACGTAGATTGTTTCCACCCAATGAACCCGGGGGTACATATATCTCTTTGATATCCTAATTTCAATTATTTGGGATAAATACCCAGAAGTGGGATTCCTGGATCATATGGCAGTTCTACTTTCAAAATTTTGAGGAAGCTCCATATTCTCTGAACAAATTCAACTTTCTACACCAATTTTCCAATTACTACAAGTTTCCAATTACTACACACCTCCTTGTTGTGCCCAAGATTACGTATCCTAGAGACCACCCAGGAGCCAACACCGATGCAAACACACGAGGGTTTATTTACAAGCTGGAGCTTGGGTCCAAGTGTACCAGACACAGCAGAGCAGGGACTTTGGCCCCAAGGTGGGTTCCAGCTTAGTTTTATGGGCTGGTCTAGGGGATCTCCAGGAGGGGGGAGGAATTTCTCAAGTTCTGTTTACATTGTGATATGTATTTCAAGGGCATTAAGCTCTGTTCTCATTCTGATATGGGACTTTCTGCCACAGGCATTGAGCTCTGTTCTCATTCTAATATGGGGCTTAACTGAAGTAAGGTCAAGTTCAGCTCTTGTTCACTGGGGCCTGAGAAGGCTGTACTTGTGCTAACGCTGAACTTAAGGTGGAATGGCCTTAATTTTCTCAGCCTCCACACTCTTCAATAACACTTGAGATGTCTTCAGTGTATAAAGGTATTTTTATTGAAGCATGAGGACAGGACCTGTAGCAGAAAGAGCTGCTCTAGGGTTGTGAAGAGTGACTGATTATTCAAAATTTTCTATCCTGGGCATCCCTGGTTGACCGAGGGCGTGATCCTGGAGTCCCAGCATCGAGTCCCACGTCGGGCTCCCTGCATGGAGCCTCCTGCTCCCTCTGCTTGTGTCTCTGCCTGTCTCTCTTTCTGTGTGTCTCTTGTGAATAAATAAATAAAATCTTATTTTTTTTCTATCCTGTGGAGGATAGGATATTTCTTTTACTAACCTCTTAGTAATTTATTTTAAAGACAGAGTGAGATCAGAACTCTTAGAGATTGGGACACCTGGGTGGATCAATGGTTGAATGTCTGCCTTTGGCTCAGGGCATGATCCCTGCGATCTGGGTTGGAGTCTGGGCTTCCTGTGGGGAGCCTGCTTCTCCCTCTATCTATGTCCCTGCCTCTCTCTCTTTGTGTCTCTCATGAATAAATAAATAAATCTTTTTTTAAAAAAAAAAAAGAAGTCTTAGAGATGGATAACTGTCAGAAATAATTTTCAACAAAGCTCTTTTGTTTTCTTCTCAAAAATAAGAGTAAGTAAAATCATGTTCTTTGCATTGGTTATTCAGAGCACATATGATGAGGTCACTTTTCCTTAACAGGTACAAAGTTCACAATTAACTGGAGATAGTCCTTACCCCAGTTCTGGAAGCATAGACCTTAAGATTCATGCATAGTCAGCACTATGGACATAATCAAGTCCATGCTTCCAAACCCGAAATAACTCATTTTCTCTTTTATACTTAAGAGGATTGTGATAATGGCATAAAATTATAGCTTTTCTTTTCTCATTTTGATACTAAGGGGAGTTGTCTATATTTTTTAACAGATGTACTCCAAATACGACAATCATTATGGCATAATATAAAAATGTAAAGACTCAAGACAATTTTGGTATTCTAATTTCTTCCCTAATTTTATCTAAATGGTCTTTTACTTCTTAGTATACATAACCTCCTGATAACAACTTTTATTGAACTATAGGTTCTCAAATGAATGAACTATTGCACGTTGGCAATTTCTATCTACTGAAGCAAGGTGGCTACAAAAACCGCTTTCCCTATTTTAGTATTATTAGGTCAAAAATTAAACTTCTATCATTCCTTGATTAAATCCTTCCCCTTAATTCCCCTTCCATCAACCATAATTTAGGCTTTACTTGGACTCTTGTAAAAAAAAAAAAAGGCTCCTTATTGGCCAGGTCTTGAATTCACTACAGCGCACATTATTTTTAAGTGAACTTTGACATTTTTTTGCAAATTTTTTTTTTGCAGATTATGTTCCTTATCTCTACTAATGTTTAAAGGACTTTATTATAGTTGAGAAATAAAATAATTCTCTGTCGTAGATCTTAAAATGCCCTTTAGAACTTCTTCCTTGTGAACCATAAAGCTACATTTCTCAAAGTCCACTTCCTTTTTCCTACTCTCCTACCAGAGTTTGGTGCTGTAATCACCTTTGAACTAGAATGTGTATCTCCATGTCACCTCATTAGTCACTATAAACTCAAAAGGCAGACACTAACTCATTCACCATCATATAACCCCAAAATATTGCTTGGTAGTAGTAGACTCTCAACAAGTACTACTTAAACAAATGGATAAACTTAAGAGTAGTAATACAACTTTGAATATAAAGTTGATTAGAAAATCTGCTTTTTTTTAAGTAGTAAAGTTTTTTTAAAGTATTTACTTTAAAATACTTCAGTACAGTATTTTCATACTATACTGATAATAGTATCACAGAATTAACCACCTGTTTGCTGTACATACTACTGATAGTATGGTAATATCATAAGATTGATATGAAGTCTTAAGTGGGGCAGGAGTGAATCATATTTCTGAGGATTTTCGAGGGACAATGAACAAAATGATATTATGACTTTCCTGAAGATTTAATGTTGCATCTAAACTTTGTGTTAGACCTAATCTCTACAAGCTGTTCATGTATAATCAAATAATCAAGCTAAATGAAGTAGTCACTCAAGATCCCAAGTCTATGACAAAAAATTATTCCATTGAGAAGAAAGCAATCATTAAAAACTTTTGCATAAAAAAAAACTTTTGCATAAAGATCCAAATAAGAGACAAGACATAAATTTTATAAGAAAAAAAAAAAAAGCAAGGAAACACTGGATATAGAATAAAATGAAAGTGCTTGACTTTCACATAATACCACCATCAATACAAAATGTATATTTTCCTAGAGTCCTAGAACAAATAAAGATACTTTAAATATTTATTTAAAAGCTAATAGATAGTAAAGAAAAAACACCCAGATATGTCTGAATATACATTTTATTATGGTAAAAAACACATATTTTGGGATCCCTGGGTGGCGCAGTGGTTTGGCGCTTGCCTTTGGCCCAGGGCGCGATCCTGGAGACCCGGGATCGAATCCCACATCAGGCTCCCGGTGCATGGAGCCTGCTTCTCCCTCTGCCTATGTCTCTGCCTCTCTGTCTCTCTCTCTGTGACTGTCATAAATAAATAAAAATTAAAAAAAAAAAAAAAAAACACATATTTTTATGGAACAAATCTTTAACAAATCTTTAAGTTTACATTAAGTATTAACTTATAACACATCGTCATATAGCAGCATTCTATAATTTTTCCGTCTTGCATAACTGAAACTTTATTCCCACTGAACATAATTTCCCATTTCCTACTCCTCCAGCCCATGGCAACCACCATTCTACTTCCTGCTTCTATGAGTTTGACAACTTTAAATACTTCATGAAAGTGGAATCAGGCAGTGTTTGCCCTGTGACTAGTTTATTTTACTTAAGATACTGTCCTCAAGATTTAGCCATATTGTAACATAGGATAGAATTTCATTTTTTTCAATAATGAAAATATATTTTGTTTGTGTCTGGTACATATTATTTTTCCATTCACCTGCTGATGGACAAGTAGATTGTTTCCACCCAATGAACCCGGGAATACATATGTCTCTTTGATATCCTAATTTCAATTCTTTTGGATAAATACCCAGAAGTGGGATTCCTGGATCATATGGTAGCCCTATTTTCAAAATTTTGAGGAAGCCCATATTCTCTGAACCATTTTACATTCTACCAATAGTGTACAAGCTTTCCAATTACTATACCTCCCCAACAACACTTGTCATTTTCTGTTTTTGTTTTTTATTTTATTTTTTTTATTTTTGGTTGTTGTTGTTGTTGATGGCCCTCCTAACAGAAGCGAAGGTGTAACTCATTGTGATTTTGACTTGCTTTTCCCAGATGAACTAGGGATATTGAGCACATTTTCATTTACCTGCTGCCCATCTGTGTGTCTTCTTTTTTTTAAGATTTTATTTATTTATTCATGAGAGACAGAGAGCGAGAGAGGCAGAGACATAGACAGAGGAGAAGCAGGCTCCATGCAAGGAGCCTGATGTGGGTTTCGATCCTGGGACTCAAGGATCAAGCCCTGGGCCGAAGGCAAGTGCCAAACCACTGAGCCACCCAGGGATCCCCCTGTGTGTCTTCTTTGGGGGAATGTCTGTTCAAGTGTTTTGTCCATATTCTAATGGCTTATTTTTGCTTGTTGGTTTTGCTATGGAGTTGTAGGAGCCACTTATACATTCTGGATATTAACTCTTTTTCAGACACGTAGTTTGCAAATATTGTTCTTCCTTTTCATAGGTTGCCTTTTTACTGTGATTATTTCCTTTTCTGTGCAAAAGCTTTTTAGTCTGAAATAGTCTCACTTGTCAGGCTTCCCTGCTCAGCAGGGAGTCCTCGGCTCACTCTCTCTCAAATAAATAAAAATCTTCAAAAAAAAAAAAAAGATAAAGATCCAATTTCATTCATTTAAATGTAGATATTACAGGTTTGTGGCCTCCTAGGGGGCCTCCCTAGGGTAATCTGAAACCAGAAGGCAGGGAGAGACCAAAGAGAGGCAGACTACTACAGACTGGTAGGTGACAGGTTGTTGTTGTTGTCATTTTTGTTGTTTCAATATTTTATTTATTGGGATGCCTGGGTGGCTCAGCGGTTGGAGTCTGCCTTCAACCCAGGGCATGATCCTGGGGTCCCGGGATTGAGTCCTGCATTGGGCTCCTTGTGGAGGCCCTGCTTTTCCTCTGCCTGTGTCTCTGTCTCTGTCTCTCTCTCTCTGTCTCTCATGAATTTTTTTTTAAAATTATTTATTTATTTGACAGAGAGAGAGAGGGGGAAAGAGCACAAGCAAGGGGAGTGGCAGGCAGAAGCAGAGGGAGAGGGAGAAACAAGGTCCCCAATGAGCAGAGATCCCAACTTGGGTTTCAATTTCAGGTCCCCAGAGTCATGAGTGAACTGAAGGCAGATCCTTCACTGACTGAGCCACCCAGATGCCCCAGTAGATGACAGTTTTAATGAACAAGGTGACTTAGGCTGCAAGACAAGTAGTTTTCCAGACCTACTTGCCAGAATCTTACAAGTTTACATAGAGGCCTGAACTAGGTTAAGTCACATCCCCAGTTCTGATAGGCTCCACACCACATTTCTATCTCAAGGCTGTATCCTTGGAGCAGCTTCAGAGTAGGGAAGACAAGCAGAACACACCTCCAAGGACAGGGGAGCAGGTAAGTAGCCTCAGATCACCCAGATCCAGCTCTGGAGTCAACTGGCAGCCATATCTTCTTGATCATCTTCTCCTACATATATCTAATTTCCCTAAGAGTAGTTGTTGAAGACTATCCTTTCCCCTTTATATATTATGAGCATCCTGTTGAAGATCATTTGACCATATATGTGTGCGTTTAATTCTGGGCTCTCTATTATGTACCATCGGTCTAATGTCTCTCTTTAGACCAGTAAGGACCACACTGTTTTGATTACTTTAGCTTTGTAATTTATTTCCAAATCAGGAAGCATGAGGCTGCCAGCTTTTTTCTTCTTCTCAAGATTGTTTTGCTTATTTAGGATTCTTTGTGGTTTTGTATGAATTTTAGGACTGTTTTTCTTCTTATTTTTGTGATAAAAATGCTATTGGTATTTTGCTAAAGATGGCACTGAATCTATCCTTGACTTTGGGGACTATAGACATTTTAATAATATTAGGTCTTCCAATTTATCAATATGAGGTGTCTTTCCATTTATTTGTGTCTTCTTTAATTTCTTTCAAGAATGTTTTATATATTTCAGTGCACAGGTCTCTTGTCTCTTGTATGAATTAATTTGTAAATATTTTATATTTTTGATGTTATTGTAAACTAAGTTTTCTGAATTTCCTTTTGGATCTTCCATTGTTTAGTGTATAGAAATGCCTATTTTTTGCATGTTGATTTTGTATCTTGCAACTTCACTGAATTTGTTTATTAGTTCTAACAGTTTTATCATGGAATCTTTAGGATATTGTACATATAGGATCATGTCATCTGCAAACAATTTACTTCTTCTATTGTGGTTTGGATGCTTTTTATTTGTCTTGCCTTAATTGCCAGGGCTAGGACTTATGTTGAATAAAAGTGACAAGAGTGGGTATACTTGTCTTTTTCCTGATCTTACAAGAAAAGCATTATTTTTTACTGTTGAATATGATATTAGCTGTGGGCTTTTTACATATGGCCTTTACTATATTGAGATAATTTCCTTCTACTCTAAACTTGTTAAGTGTTTTTATCATGGAAGGGTGTTGACTTTTATCAGTTGCTTTTTCTGCATTTATTGAGATGATTATGTGATTTTGATCCTTCATTTTGATAATGCGGTATACCATATTGATTGACCTATGTTGAACCAACAGTATATCCAAGGGATAAAATCCACATGGTCATGGTATATAATCCTTTTACGATGCTTTTGAATTTGGTTTACTAGTATTTTGTTGAGAACTTTTTCATCTATATTCATCATGGATAACGGCCTGTAGTTTTCTTTTCTTGTGGTGTTCTTTTCTGGTTTTGGTTTGATACTAATCCTGGCCTTATACATTGGGTTTGTAAGAGTTTGAGAAAGATTGGTGTTAATTTTTCTTAAAGCTTTGGTAGTATTCACCCATGAAGACATCTAATCTTGGGTTTTCTTTTAAGAAGTTTTTGATTATTGATTCATCTATTTACTAATTATAAATAGATCTGTTCAGATTTTTTTCTATTTCATTAGGATTGAGTCTTGATATGTTGTGTGAATTCATGCACTAACCCATTTCTTTTAGTTTGTCCAATTTGTAGCATGTAATAATTCAAAACTTCTCTTACGATCTTTTTTTATTTTGGTAGCATCAGTTGTAATGTCTTTTATTTCTGATTTTGTTTGTCTTTCCCTTTTTATGTTTTTCTAGATGAAAGGTTTTCAATTTTGTTGATCTTTAAAAAAAATTCTTGGTTTTGTTTTTTTCTATCATTTTCCACTCTGTGTCATTTATTTCTGCCCTAATCATTATTATTTCCTTCCTTTGGGTTTAGTTCTTTTTTCTCTACTTCATTGAGATGTAGAATTAGGTTGTTTATGTGAGATCCTGTTTCTTTTTTTACAAAAAAGTGGTGTTTAATGCTGTAAATTTCCCTCTAAATTCTACTCTTGCTGCATCTCATAAGTTTTGGTATGTTGTGCTTTAATTTTCATTGCCTAAAGATATTTTCTAGTTTCCCCTTTGATTTTTTCTTTGATCCACTACTTGTTTGTGCTATGTTGTTTTATCTCCACACTTTTGTGAATTTTCCAATTTTCCTTCTACTATATATTTCTAGTTTCATTCCATATGATCAAAAAAGATACTTGAATAAATTCATCTTTTTAAATTTGGTAAGACTTGTGACCTAACATGTGATCTTCCCTGGGGAAAGATGTATATGCACTTCAGAAGAATGAGTACTTTTTAGTTCTTGGCTGAAATGTTCAGTGTATATCTGTTTGGTACATTTGGTTATAGTATTATTCAAATCACCTGTTTCATGGCTGATTGTATGTCTGTATACACTATTATTGAAAGTGGGATACTAAATGCTCCTATCCTACTATTATTGCGTTGCTATCTATTTCTCTTTTCTGCTCTATGTTTCCTTCATGTAATTGAATTCCAATTTTAGCACATATATGTTTATAATTGCTACATCTTCCTGATTAATTGACTCTATTTATCATTATAAGATACCCTTTTTGGTTTCTTGTGACAGTTTTGACTACAGTGGCTGATATAGGTATGGCTGTTCTTTCTCTCTTTGGATTAACATTCGCTTGAAATACCTACTTCTACCATCTCTCTTTCATCCATATGTGTCATTGTATGTAGAATGTGTTGCCAGTGGACAACATTTAGTTTATTTTTTTAAAGATATTCGATCTCTATGTCTTTTGATTTGGAAGTTTATTCCATTTACATTTAAAGTAATTATTGGGGGATCCCTAGGTGGCTCAGTGATTTAGTGCTGCCTTCAGCCCAGGGCATGATCCTGGAGTCCCGGGATTGAGTCCCATGTCAGGCTCCCTGCATGGAGCCTGCTTCTCCCTCTGCCAGTGTCTCTGCCTCTCTCTGTGTCTCTCATGAATAAATAAATAAAATATTTTTAAAAATAAAGTAATTATTAATAAAGATAGACCTACCATGCCATTTTGTTAATTGTTTTTTGTCTTGTAGTACTTTTGTTCCTCTTTTGCCTTGTATCTCTCTGTGTATCATGAGTTCTTTTTAACAGTTACATGCTTTGTTTCTTTTCTCATTTTCTTCTGTGCATCTTTTATAGATTTCTTTGTAGCTATCAAAACATAGTTAAGTTATAACAATCTATTTTAAGGTAACAGTTTATGTTTAGTCATATACAAAAACATTGAACTTTCACTTCTCCCCTTGCACACTTTGTTACTGATATCACAAGTTATATCTTTTTCTATTGTATAGTAATTTATTTTTAGAATCGTAGTTTTTTTATACGTTTGTCTTCTAATTTCTATATTAGTATTAAAGTGATTTATCCACTATCATTACAGTATTACCATATTATATTTTTGTCTGTATATTTATTTTTATCAATGAGCTTTATAATTTCAAGTGATTTTATGTAGATGTTTAGCTTCATTTTGTTTCAACTTGAATGACTGCCTTAAGACTTTATTATAAACCATGTCTAGTGGTGACGAAGCACCTCAATTTAAGTATATCTGGAAGGTTTCTATCTGTCCTTCATCTTTGAAGGACAG
Source organism: Vulpes lagopus (assembly GCF_018345385.1). Lineage (NCBI taxonomy): Eukaryota > Metazoa > Chordata > Mammalia > Carnivora > Canidae > Vulpes > Vulpes lagopus. The sequence goes on along the minus strand of NC_054829.1, from coordinate 127,558,795 downwards.
GTTTGCCAGATAAAGTATTCTCGTTTGGTAGTTTTTTCTTTTGAAACTTTGAATATAACATCCTACTCCCTTCTGGTCTATGAGGTTCTACTGGGATATCTGCTGATAGTCTTCTGAAGTGTCTTTGTCTGTTTGAGCTATTATAGCAGAACACCATAGACTGGATGTTTAATAAACAACAAAAACTTGTTTCTCACAGTTTAGGAGGCTGGGAAGTCCAAGATCAAGGCAGAAAAAAATGAAAGACATATCTGGGGTTTTTTTTGTAAGGGCTCCACTCCCATTCATGAGTGCTCTACTTTCATAACCTTATCAATTCCCAGAGGTTCCACTTAGTATACTATTATGTTGAGGATTAGGATTTCAATATATGCATTTTGGGATGACACAGACATTTAATCTACAGCATGGGTATTCCCTTATACATGAGAGTTGCTTTCAAAATTCTCTTTGTCTTTTGACAATTTGCACATAATGTACATTGGTGTGTATTTGATTAATTCTAATTCATCGTATTTTCAAGGTCATTAGACAATTGATAGCAATTCGTTTCCTTTAGTGATTGATTTCTATTTATTTACTTACTTATTTTTTAAATGTATAGTGTTTCAAATGGCCAGAACAAATGATGCACCTCAGACATAATTTGTCTCAATTCTATTTATGGTTTACTAATATTATTCTAGAAATTATCATTTACTCTATATGGACAATGAAAAGTTAGTTGCACTCTAGTCCTCAAATAAGTTTATTTGAAGATATGGCAGTGACAATGTTCTATGTGTACTATGATAGATCTGTTTTCTGTGCTCACACAGAGAAAGGTTTTATTTCCAATTTCCCCTTGCATTTAGGTCAGAGGCCATTTGGTTGACCTGTATCAATGGGAGGTGAACAAAGTCCTATAAGTGACATCCAGGCTTTGCCCTTTAACGATCCTGTATGATGCTCCAATCTTTTCTTCTTCCTTCTGAGGCTTTCTTGAAAGTCAAATAGACCAAACAGAGTAACAATAAGGTTAAAGGAAAGCAGCCCAGAAGAGCCTAATCAAACTGTAGCCTGATTGACAAGCCTTTATGGTGTTGAGCCTTTGTTGCTTCAGTATTTAGGTGTTATCACATATAGCCTAGGTTTTCCTGACTAATTCAAGAAACAAGGTGGATGAGAAATTTTCATAGGACACTGTGTTCGAGTTGTAGAATTTGAAGGCTAGATAGAATATTTTATACTTAAATGCATCTTATTCAGGGAATTCAAATTTCCTGGGAAAATTTAGGAAGGTAGAAGGAAGTAGGAAATCTCTGATGTTAAAAGCAAGTTATTTAGCAAACAAGTGACAAGAATGCTACATTATTTTTGGGATTTTGACTTTTGGAGTGGCAAGATCAACTTTGATAGAAACCATTCCATTTTTGAATGGCAATAATAAATTTATTAGAAATCTGTCCTTAGAAATACGGAATTTTTTCCATTATTGGATGTATTTGTTTCTTTGCCTCTACAAAAAGGAAAAATGCTGACCTCATTAACTCAAAAAGAACATTAATTAAAAGCATTTGGATGCTTTCCAATGACAAAATATAAGGTATCTCTCATGAAAATTTGAGCTTAATATAGTGTGTATTTCTAACTTATTCTGATGATTAATATAAAAAAACCATCAAATTATAACTATGTGCAAAAAACTAGTGTTTTAAACATAAAATATGGTGAAACATTAATTATTTTTACAATGTCTTTTCTACACTCCAAGCTCCAATTCACACATCATTGTTATAATGCAGAGTAGTACTTTCTAAGGTTTCAAAACAAGAAATTACCATGTTCTTATCAAAGTGTTAATGTTACAGAATGACAATGCTTAAGTAATCTCAGAGAAGAGGACTAGGATGCCTAAATTGTAAAGATTATTACCACTCTCATTCTTCCTCATATTCTGCATTATGTTTTCTTGGTGGTGGTTGGGTGGCACAGTCATCAGTTGCTACTTTTGGTCGTATTTTAGGGGTTCTATAGTACTAAAGAAGGCAGAGAAAGATAAAACTTAAGTCAAAACAAAATGACAGATGCTCATTTTCATCCCGGTTCTACAAAACTTTTCTACAATAAGATTCTACTTTATGATTTAAAGCATAGAATCCAGCATTCCTAGAGTACCATGTGTACTCCTGTAACCTGCTGACAATTGGTAAAAAAGAAATGATCATAATGAAGTCTGATAAATCCTATAATAATGGGTATATACAAACTCTGACTTAGGAATGAATGCTAAGGGACAAAGATTGGTACTTCTACTGGATGACACACAAAATTAAAGTATTTCTGACTGGGACACCTGGGTGGCTCAGCAGTTAAGTGTCTGCCTTTGGCTCGGGGTGTGATCCTGGAGTCACGGTATCGAGTCCCACATCAGACTCCCTGCATGGATCCTGCTTCTCCTTCTGTCTGTGTCTCTGCCTCTCTCTCTCTCTCTGTCTGTGTCTCTCATGAAAAAATAAATAAAATCTTTAAAAAACAATAAAGTGTTTCCTACCAGTTTTTTTTTTCTAATTGACTTAATCTTAGTCATAAGACATGCAAATTGATAAAAGAAAATAAAGGATCTCTCTATGTATCTATCTATCACTTTTGGAAATTAGTAATTTTTTTCAAATGGTCAAGATTATTCTTGACTGTAATCCTCTCACTCAAGGTGTTATCAATTCCCTCTAGGCCTCTATCATGTATAAACTTATTAAAAATATGATACATTCTATTATAGAAATCAGGGATTTAAATATGTATAACACTGGGCCCAGGGCCAACTTCTTAGAACATATTCTGATTTACCCTCCATGTTTAATGCTGAACCAGTAATTCCAAGTAGAAATGACCCTCATTTTTACTTGGACACTATACAACAGAAACACAGTTGATGTGCATTATTATTATTATTATTATTATTTAATGAAAGAGCATGTTCAGCAGGTCTGTTTTCTTCTGAACACGGTTCTTTCTGTAACAAAAATGTTACTTTCAATCTTAAACACATCATCAAATTATGAAGAAATGTTAGATGGGCTTTATTCTTTTCTTGGTATTTATAGATCCCTGGATAATAGAAACTTAGGAAATTGACTTTATAAAGTTCAAGGAGCTGCCTGCATTTGTCTTTTCCTAGTTTAGGACAGACTTATTCTCACAATCTATTCTATTTTTTTTTCTTTTTCTTCCCCTGTATAAAAATATGATTGTTCTTCACTGGTAGTCCTATAGAAAGTAATACTACAAAAAGGTAAACAGAAAGCTTGTTTAGAAAGGGAATATCTTCAATCTCAGAGAGACTGTGTAAATACAGTATTATACACTTTCCTTTTCATAAAGTTGAACATATTCAATTATCTTCTAGAAAACTAATAATACATGTGAAGACATATATTCTATATTTATTTTTATACTTAAAATTTTAAAACTATGTGTACGGTTTTGAAAACCATACAGTTCCTCTTAAAAACCTTAAATTAGGGGGATCCCTGGGTGGTGCAGCAGTTTGGCGCCTGCCTTTGGCCCAGGGCGCGATCCTGGAGACCCGGGATCGAATCCCACATCAGGCTCCCGGTGCATGGAGCCTGCTTCTCCCTCCGCCTGTGTCTCTGCCTCTCTCTCTCTCTCTGTGACTATCATAAATAAATAAAAAATTAAAAAAAAAAAAAAAAACCTTAAATTAAATTTCTTATTTATATCTAGTAAACTTTTGTTTTCTTAATTTCATTGTAATGTGTTTTTTCTTTCATTAGTATTGTATTTGTTTCCTTTTCTCCAATTTTTATTGCAAATATTTGGAATTTTTGATAAATTGCCAAACTAGGAAACCTAGAAACTATGTATAATGTTGTATCTATGTCAAAATGCCTTCTGAGGTCCAATCACCTAATTCATGAATGCAGTTAGAAAAAATTATTGGAGGGCACCTGGGTAACTCAGTCAGTTATGCATTTGCCTTCTTTTGGCTCAGGTCATGATCCCACAGGGTCCGGGGATCCAGTCCCACATGAGGCTCCCTGCTCAGTGGGGAGCCTACTTCTCCCTCTCCCTCTACCACTGCTCCTGCTTGTGCTCTCTCTTCTTCAATTAAATAAATACAATCCTTAAAAAAAAACAAATCATTAGTACATTAGTTAAATCATATGGTAAAGATTTTTATTTCTTCATGACTTCATATAATTTAGACTTAAATTATTTTCCCTAGTATGTCAACAAATAGAAAATTAAATCTATATGTTTAGATACAGTGTAATAGGTTGACATCAAAACTTTGTTCTGTTTAATTTGTAGTGGGTTGTTCAAAGTATGCTGATCCCTGGATGGCTCAGCGGTTGAGAGCTTGCCTTCCACTCAGGTCCTGATCCCAGGATCTAGGATTGAGTTCCACATTGGGCTCCCTGCATGGAGCCTGCTTCTCCCTCTGCCTGTGTCTCTGCCTCTCTCTCTCTGTGCCCCTGATGAATAAAAAAAAAACTTAAAAAAAAGAAGTCTGCTGATATTCCTTAAATGGCCTGCTATCTCCCCTCATCACCAATAAAATCAAATATGCCCTAAATAAAGATATTTTAAGGCTGGACAATATAAAATATTAAAATTATGTGGGAAATAAAAGAGAAAAATCTAGATGTTTGCATGCATTTTGAAAGTGAGAATATATATCCCACATATCATAGCTTTCTGCATATAAGTATCCAGAACTAATTTATCTAAAATTTTAAATTTTATGATAGAAATATGCAGATGTGTTTCTGTAGTTGTTAACCTCAATTCTGCCTTTCAAAATTATGAAGAAAATTCTTTCTTGAGCTGTTCTAAAATGCCTAGAAATAGGGTAGCCCGTGTGGCTCAGTGATTTAGCACCGCTTTCAGTCCAGGGTGTGACCCTGGAGGTCCAGGATTGAGTCCCACGTCGGGTGCCATGCAGGGAGCCTGCTTCTCCCTCTGCCTGTGTCTCTGCCTCTCTCTCTGTCTCTCATGAATAAATAAATAAAATCTTTAAAAATAAATAAAATAAAATGAAATGTTTTAATTCACTTTATTCTCCTTAGAAAAAAATTTTCTAGGGATCCCTGGGTGGCTCTGCGGTTTAGTGCTGCCTTAGCCCAGGGCGTGACCCTGGAGGCCCAGGATCAAGTCCCACATCGGGCTCCCTGCATGGAGCCTGCATCTCCCTCTGCCTGTGTCTCTGCCTCTCTCTCTCTCTGTGTCTCTCGTGAATAAATAAATAAAATCTTTTAAAAAAGAAAACAATTTCTAAATCATAACAATATCAGTTATAGTCTTTGAGTTCTATGGATAACCCTGCTAGCTCTGGCTTCCACTGTCATGGGCTGTGCCTGGGGCACCGATTGACTATGTCTTTTTCATGACTATTTTACAGACCAATCCTCCAAATGCTCAGGTGGGGAAACACTCTCCCTAGAACATGTAAAGCAATGAGGAGACTTCTGCATATTCTTTGATATTCCTCGCAATCTAGAGGTATAAGCAGACTTAAGAATCAAAAAAAAAAAAAAAAAAACACACATAACACACATCAGAGTGAATTTCCAGGCAGTGTATCATTAAATATAAAATGTTTAGAAATATTTGTTTTGCCTCTGATGTGTATTTTTTTTACGAATCTTTGAAACAAACAGGAAAAGGTTATAATTAAAACCATATTTATTGAACACCAACATATGCTAATTCTGAACTTATTCCCATTGCATCCCAATTAAAATACCTCTTTTATCTTCAAAGGGAGAAAAAAAATCAGAGAAAAGGAAAGAGTAATAAAATATTGAAAACATCATATTGGCCTTCTATTGAATTATTTTTAATGCAAAGAGGAATAGTTAATGGTAATGAATGTTTAAGAAGAAAATTTTAAGACTTTCTGAACTTTTTTTCTTTGTTTTAGTTTTGTTCTGTAACATCCATTAACAGTTTGTATTTTCTTGGATTCTAACCCAGAAGGGTTTGGTGTACCCTTATGTAATCTTTTCAGCTGTCTAAGTAGCACAAAAGGCCACAGTTTGCTAATGGCAGAAAATGTACAACCAGAATCTTAAAAATATTCTTAAATGCATAATTAACAAAAGAGTCAATAAGAATACTCTGATAGTAGGTAATTTTTAGCAGTATTTAATTAAGCTAATAATAAGAAAGAAGTATAGATTTATTGTAAGATGGAAAATGTTGGTAAATAGTTTCAGGAACAAATTCATAGGATGCTGCTTTCAACACTAGATGGATCAATAAATACCAGTGAAAACTTTAATATCTATGAAATTCTTCTGGTTTGCTTTTTGGACAAAATTAGTGTTTAGGCTAAATTCAAATGAGATTTTTTCAACATTTTTTTCTTTTGCTAATTATTATTAATATATAATTTCAAGAAGAAGATAATTTTAGGGTAGCAAATTAAAGTGAATAAGAAAAACAGATTGTAAAAAGAGAGAGACAAAGAGAGAGAGAGAAAAGAGAGAGAGAAAAGAAAAAGAAAACTAGACTGTGAAAAAGACGTACGCTCAGCTAATGTAGACAATAGTCCTGGGCTCATGACATTCACTGAGTTTTGGTTGCTCCTCTTCTCTGACCACGTGTACCCTGCATTAGAAACTCCTCTGATTTACTGAAGGCTTGGTATCATTTAATTGAATTTTTTTTCTCTTCAGAGAATATTATCTCCCAATCTCACTGTGCATGGCATTCCAAATGACATCGTAGAGTTTTCTTTTCTCAGTTATAGCATCAGCAGATAAAGTCCTCTATGACGTTCCATCATTCATGCAAGCAATACTATTTGACATACACCGAACGATTTTAATTTTTAATGAGGGTTAGTGAGAGATCCCATTATTGAAGAAAACTGAACTGCAGAATGATAATATTTTATCAATCCCCACCTCTCTCTCTTCATTTCCTTACCCAGGATCTGATGTCATTTCTCAATACAGATCAGCTCTGAATGGTTAGGTCATTACACAATGGACTTATTTGGGTTGTTTTGTGTTCTCAGCTAATTGCTTTGAAATACCACTAATGTATTCTTCATTTTCCTCATTCACAAATGTATTCTATCCACAACACTTGATGATTGTGTATGCTGCAGATTTTGGGCCTATTGCTGTGGCAAAAGTGATGAGCAAAACCATTAAAACAAATATTCAAAGTTGAGAACCTAGTGCACTTTTTTTCTGATATGTAAAACTGTAGGTACTTTTATCAGATATGTAAAATGTAAGTAAGTTGATGGGTTTAAAGTAGGCAGGGTATTTACTCACAAGAGTGAGTAAAGTGATAGGAGTTTATCAAGCAGGGATACAGAAAAAGCTCTCAGGAGTGAGGGGGGTCCTGACAAGGTTGCCAACTTGGGCTCCACTGACAGTCTTTTATCTAGAACTGACCAGGGAGCTTGTGGCCTTATCATTTTTGTGATGTCCTGATTTGAGTAACGACTGGTGATAACATTTTAATGGCTTACTTCTTTTTAGGGTTTGGTTATTCTTTGTTGGTCACAGGTGACTGTAATAAAAAGGAATAAAGACATTGCCTATGCACACACCTAGGACAGGGTGGTCCGGTTTGTTCCCTTATCTCTGGTTTCCTTAGGCCTCAATACTTTGGGGATTTCTATGGGCCTGATCTCATAGCCCCCTATCTTTCTCTTCCTACCTAGCCCCATCTGTCCCTTATTCATTGGGAAGAATATTAGATCCTGGGGAAAATAAACCATCGCCTCTCCTATTGATACTTCTGGGAGAAGTTTCTGCAATATATATGAAAGTGAGGTCTGTCCTTTTGAGTTAACTTGAGGTGTTTAATACATGGTTCCTATTTTTGATATTACTTTATGAGATTAATAAAAGCACCGAAGTTGCAAAATATATTTTTATTTATCTTAGTTATATGTATTAAAAATATTCACAATAAGAAAATAAGAACAGAGTATTGGAGGATTGACATAAAAAAATAGAATGTACCTAAAGCAAAGAAATTTGGAGGGCATTACAATTAATCCTTTCCATAGAGTCACCTATTTTTAAAAATAACCTCAAATTCACATTTAGTAAAGTGGCAGAACCATATGGATATTTCTTATTTATATCCAGAATTGCTATTTAAATTTCTTTTTGTTGGTCAAAAAGTGGACCAATTAAATTTAAATTTAAATGAAAAGTTAAATTTAAATTAAAGTTAATTAATTCCTCTGAGAGTAGTAGATAGTTCAATCAGATATTGGAGATAGAAGTCAATCATATTACTCTACAGATTGGAGTGTTCTACACCCATACACTGAGATTTAAAAAAAAAAAATTCTAGAGTGTCAAATTATCTTGTTTAACTCCCAGATTTAAAAGTAGTGATTGTCAGGGTGCCTGGGTGGCTCAGTCGGTTAAGCATCTGACTTGGTTTTGGCTCAGGTCATGATCTTGGGGTCATGAGTTCAAGCCCTGCATCAGGCTCCTCATTCAGTTCTTCCTTCCTCCCCCCTTCAGATTGTTCCTCACTCTACCCCTCCCTGCTCACACTCTCTAAAACAAACAAATAAATAAATAACCTTTATTTTAAGAAAAGAGTATTAATTGTCTGCTAGTTGCTAAAATTTAGTGTCCTATTTTCACTTTACCTTACTATTTTCATCTTTCCTTACTATCCTATCCATTGGAAGAATTTACTACTCTCCACAATTTCAAAGAAATGATCTTTGGATTACTGAAATTATATTTGTGGCAAATAAATAAATTTACAAAATGTACTTAAATGAGATAATACAATATTTTCCAAATTGCAAATATAAATACTGCTATTGTTTTGGAAATTTTACTCAGGTTTTTAACTGACTTAAAAGTTGTCGATTCAAATGATATTAAGCTATAGATCATTATAATTCTTCTTTATGAAATAATGTAATAAAATGCAAATATTTAATACAAGTAACTGTGTTTATATAGAATATAAATATGTCTGAAAGCCCAAATAATATATTTGGACATTATATACAGTTTCTTTGCAGGATCTAGCATTAATATGCCCATTAAACTTAGTAATCATGTTTACAAAATTAAAATAATACACTAAGTTATTGTAGTGAATCTTTTATTATGTACTACCACTTTTACTTTCTTTACATATAACTGCATGTGTGTTTGTTCTACATGTAAAGGTATCTTTCCAAATAAATCATGCCTATACACTGTTCTTTAAACTGAAATTTAATAAGCAAAAAAAACCCCTGAAATTTAAGTGAAAAATTTAGGGTTATTTCTACATATTGGTAAATATGGGATAAAATTAAGACTATCATGACTGAAGTATACATCATTATGAAAGAGGTATTATAATGTATTTAGGTAATTCCTCATTAATAGATTTTTATTTCTAAAATTTTGCTAGTATCAACAAATATGCAATATGAATTAGCAAAATGAGGATGCTAGAATGTTCCATTGTTAAAAATAAAACTATCTGACAGCTATAAAACTTAATCTTCCACAACTGATCGAACTGTGAATCTTATTTTTTTCATACATTAGGTAAAATTCTTCAAGTTTCAAGAGTTCAACCCTAAAAACCCCCTTTTAAGGTATTTAATATTATCATTCACATGCATAAAATAGTTCTGGCTATATTGGTAATAAAAATGGCAGGTAGAATAATATCTATTTAATAAATAGTCTTTTCTTACTTTTCTCTTTGCTTTTTTAAAAAAAGTTACCCTTTATGCTGAAGATTTACTATATTTTTATCATTACTTTTTTTTTAATTTTTATTTATTTATGATAGTCACAGAGATAGAGAGACAGAGAGGCAGAGACATAGGCAGAGGGAGAAGCAGGCTCCATGCACTGGGAGCCCGACGTGGGATTCGATCCCGGGTCTCCAGGATCGTGCCCTGGGCCAAAGGCAGGCGCCAAACCACTGCGCCACCCAGGGATCCCCTTATCATTCCTTTTTAAGGACAAACATTAAACAATGAATATTTTCACTAAAGAACTCTGACCATATCAAATATATTTTGGTATTAAGATTCTCATTTTCATACTTTTCTGTTTAATATTTTAAAGACAACTTATATAAACTACAAAAATTCAAGTTATAAGATTTGATGATTTTTTATGCATGTATAAATAATTCTGGCCATATTTCATGACATAATATAGAGCCTTCCCAGTATTTCAGTAGTCTTCATTATATCTTCTCCCTAACAATGACCGCAAAAAATGACCACAATTCTGATCTTTATCATATGTCCATTGCCAAACTCTTATAAATGAGCCACAAATTACTCTGTGTCTACCTTATTTTACTCCATGTTGTGGGGTATTGAAGCATTTAATTTTATGCTTCTATATAAATACATAAAAATAAATGTATTTTCTTTTTTTTTTTTTTCTTTTTTTTTTATTTTTTTTTAAATGTATTTTCTATATAAAATATAAATGTTTATATTTATTTATATTTTATATAAATTTATTTATATTATATGTAAAGTGTAAATATATTTTCTATATAAAATATAATGATGCCAAATATTTATCCATAGTCTGGGATATAGAAGCATTTAATTTTAAAAAATCATTGTTATGTAAATTCCATTATATGAATATGCTATAATGTACCTGTTTGCTGATTTTACCATTAATGGGCATTTGGATTGTTTCCTAAGTCAAGAACTATGAAAGAAAGGCACCTGGGTGACTAACTAGGTTAAGCAACAAACTCTCAGTTTCAGCTCTGGTCACGATCTCAAGGTCATGAGATCAAGCCTCCATTGGGAGTTTGCTTGAGATTCTTTCCCTCTGCTCCTGCTCGTGTGTGCTCTCCCTCTCAAATAAATGATAAAATTTTAAAAATAAAATTTAAAAAAAGGACATGAAAGACTTGTGATTTTACCTGAGTTCCAAGCTGATCAATTATCTGCTATAGTGTTAAAGTCCTGGCAAATACAGAATGCTCCTGTGTCAGAGAAAAAGGACTTTATTTCTCATGATAGAGAAGGCAACATGAGCCTCATGTCTTGTCCCTTTGTCACCTTCCAGCCCAGTTCTATGAGCATGATGCCAAGGCAGGCCCACATGGGCAATGACAACGAAGTGGGTTTGTGTGATAGGTGAGGTTCAGGGTACATCAACTCATAAAGGGCTTTGGGAAATCTGCCAGTGGAGGAAATTTCCTTTTTATCCAGGTCAGGAAACAAATCTAATCCGCCCTGCAGAGAGCCACCATCTCTATTTTGCAAGGATTTTGCTGTATAAATAGCCTTGAAAAGATATTTTGGAACATAAGCTGTAGATGCCTTTTTGTAAAATATGTAGCTGTTATGAAAATTGTGGTATTGCATGTGCGGGAGAGTTGTGAAATTAATGGTGAAGAGTTCTTCTGTAAGTTTCTCTTCAATTGTTACATCAAACATTTTGCAAAGTGGTCACACCAATTTATCAACTAAATCAATGAATTCAAACTTTAGTTGCTTCACATCCTTGACAACACTAGGTATTGATATTGATAGTCTGTTTAATTTCAACCATTCTTTTCAGTATATGGTATATTTCAGTTGTGGTTTAAATTTGAATTTCTTGAGGATCCCTGGGTGGCTCAGCAGTTTAACCCCTACCTTCTGCCCAGGGCATTTTTGATCCTGGAATCCCAGGATCAAGTCCCATGTATGGCTCCCTGCATGAAGTACACTTCTCCCTCGACCTATGTCTCTGCCTCTCTCTCTCTCTCTCTATGTCTCTCATGAATAAATAAATAAAATCTTAATAGAAAATTCAGTTGCCAACAAGCAAAATTATAAAATAAATATATAAATAATAAATAAAAATAAGTAAATAAATTTGAATTTCCTATTGTCTACAAATATTAAGAATCTTCATTTTTTTGCAGAAGTACATATTCAAGTTTTTGCTCATGTTTTTACTGATGGTCTCTTTTGTTGATCTCAACAACTTATTTATATATTCTGCATATGAATTAGTTCTTTATATAGGTATTCAAATGTAGTATCCCAATCTATGGCCTGAATTTTTCACTAAATGATGTCTTTTGAAGACTAGAAAGTCTTAATTTTAAGAAAGTCTAATTAATGAATATTTTCCCTGGTCAGTGTTATTTTCAGGTATGCTATAAAAAATATTTTCAACCAAAATTAGTTTTTAAATTGAAGTCTATTATTCTGCTTATGTTAATGTTTGTGCATACTAGCAATATGATTCACTTTTATTTTCAATTTTGATATTTAACTCAACACTGTTTACTGAAAAGCCATCCATTTCTACTGAATTCCAAATAGCAGCTTTGTTAAAATTTATAGATGGATGGATGATGGATGGATGGATATATATATATACATATATATATAGATAGATAGATGATAGATGATAGGTGATAGATATAGATGGATATATAAAAAGCAAATCTACTTTTTATGCTTTTCTAAGTCTCAGTTTCTTTAATTCTAAAATAGGAGCTATTCAGTCTGGATTAAATTACATACTATAAGGTATTTAAACCATTATTTCCTAGCATAAGAAGAACTAAGTCAATTATTTGCTATGTCAGTTTGTATAGACTCTTTAGGAGTGGTCTTGTCCAATACAAAATATTATGTCATGATGACTGGAACTAAAAGCCTTGATACATTCTAAAACATATTGAAATATTTTCTATAATACATTTATCTTAAAGATAGTTTACTTAAAGACCATAGATTAATACAGGTACTAAATAGATAATCTTTACCTAGCATTAATGCATCTTGGACCACATTTTTTCCCTTGGATATTTGAATTTTTGTTCCTATTAGGAATCAATTTTAAAGTTAAAAAAAAAAAGATGAAATTCTGACTCTATTTTAATCACAGAAAAAAATTCGTATATATTTTATTCCTCTTTCCAGTGTGGGTATCTGTTTCATATTTACCTTTAACTGGTGTTTGGAAAATTTTTCAGTAATTCTAAGATCAGGTCTCTTGTCATTAACATTGATAAACATTCAGCTTCTCATTACTAAGGAAAGAAGTTTGTCTTCAAAGAACACTTTGTTTCAGGAATGTCAATTCAGATGGGCTGGTGATTCTTTTCTCTCAGCCCATTGTGACAGAAAGAATACTAATTTGTTTCTATTGCTGACTAAAATGTCAATAATTTATATGCTTATACAACCATCAGTTTCCCACAGAATTATGGTGCAGACTAGCTCCTTTTCTTTCTCAATGTTCCTTTCCTTTGGTAATCTTATCATTATTTCAAACATCTCCTGAAAGGAAAAAATTTATGTTTCCTTTTTTTGGGTACTCACACTTAGTCCAGTACCTGGCAGGGGCCAATTTCATATAAAGTATTAAGTAAAATGTATACTGAGTTAATTTCCAAAACATGAAGTGTGTTAAAGGTAGTGGGCCAGGTCACATATTTAATCACTTTGGCAAAGAAAATCAGTATACTAATCATAAGATAAATAATAATCAATCAATTTTTTTTTTAGGATGGAGAACACCTACATCTGGTAATGACTAATTTTGACAGGCATTATTAAAAGAAGTTCAAATCCGTTAAACACCAAGAAATCTAATAAATGATATCCAACTATTATTTCCAACCTAATTGTTATTTGCCAGTTGGTGATTTTATTCACTCCAAATTAGCTGTAATTTTATACTAGTGCTTTAATAAACATCTATATGTAAATCTGCATGAAATCATGAAATCAAGATATTATTGATACTGAGCGCTAAGTAGAATCCCAAGACCAAGATTTTTAAAGAAATAGTATAAGTATATTCAATGAGCAAAAACAAAGTAGGAAAATAAATATAATTTTTCACTAGAATCATAAATGAAGAAGAAATAAGAAAGTAAGTTTGAACTATTTTCACAAATAAGAAATAGAATCATCACATTCCGACAAGTTTCATTTTCCTGGTGAATTTTAGTATGATTGGATTAATGGACTTAAAGTTGTCCACCTGCCATTCCCATTAACATGTTTAAGAATATGTTTTTGCTCTCTTTTCAATAGTTGTATAATACTCAACATTCAATATCTGAAATGTCTCACAACACGTTGGATGTCAATGCCAAACAGGATGTTTATTTCCTATTTGATCATTACTAATACATGAAACAAAATTAAAAGAAAATGGAATGTTTATATTTATCTTTAAAATAATTTATCAAAGCATAAACATTGTATCTTTATATAACCGGACTTTAAGTGACACCCTTATCATATACTATCATGGTTAAATAAATTGCAATATTTAGAATTCCTACATAATGTTACATAAATTTGATATTTAACTGTGATTATTCTATCCATGATTCAGAAAAAGAGAATATTCTTTGCTTCCCACTGATCAGCTATTATGTATGATCTTTTATAACTGTTGGAAAATATAAACATTTGCACAAACACATGTATAAATAATTTATCACTAATGCATATATATTACAAATGATATATTCACACTAAAAGTATTTTATACTTCATATAGAACAGTACATATACAGTATATGTAGTTGTATATATATGTACTGCATATACACAAATATATAAATGTAAAAGCACATGCATGTATAATATATAAAATATACAAATATATATAATTAACATTTCAACAGAATGCACAGCCATATGCACATTAAAGCTAGGGAGATAATATGCATAAATACAGCAGTTCTCATTTCTGTACTTGTCATGAATTTATAAGAAGTTGGTATTCTCTTTTCTTTTTTTTGTTTATTTATGATAGTCACACAGAAAGAAAGAGAGAGAGAGAGAGAGAGAGAGAGAGAGAGGCAGAGACACAGGAAGAGGGAGAAGCAGGCTCCATGCACTGGGAGCCCAATGTGGGATTTGATCCCGGGTCTCCAGGATCGTGCCCTGGGCCAAAGGCAGGCGCTAAACCGCTGCACCACCCAGGGATCCCCTCTCTTTTCCATGATACTTCTAGTTTCTTATTGTTTTCGTCTAGCCCTAATCTACTTATAGTTCTTTTACTTATCAGATAAAGTTTTTATCTGTGAAGTATCTATGCATTAATGGTTCTGACTACTCTGAGTCACAGTTTATCCAATAATTTCAACTATTGGCAGTTGCTGACATCAACTTCAAGCAACTCACAGTCACCTGTGTGGCTCAGTTGACACCCAACACTTAATTTCAGCTGAGGTCATGATCTCAGAGTCATAAGATGTAGCCCTGCATTGGGCCCAGCTCAGCATGGAGTCTGCTTGAGTTTCTCTCTCTTTCTCTCTGCCAGTCCCCCAGTCATGCTCTATAAATAAATAAATAAATAAATAAATAAATAAATAAATAAATAAATAAAATCATAGGAAAAAAAAAAGAAGCAACTCAGAAGAGCCTCCTGGATTTCATATTTACTGAATCTGGCCTCCATTATGAAGTAACACCTGATTTCCACTTGATAATTGGGATGGATCGTCAAGTCAACACAGGAACCACATTCATTGGGGTTCAGTGACATGTGTAGCCCAGAGTAAGTAGGAGGCAGTTTGTTTACAGCTCAATAAAAATCCTATTGTATGCTCTGTTAAAAAATTTTCTCCTTTGGGTATTAAGATGTCTAAGCCAATTTTTCTAGTGGATAATTAAGGGTAATAATGAGAAAAGCCATTCTATCTTTTACCCCTTAATTTCTAGATCTATGGCAAAATGGCATTATATATGTGTGTATACATATAAGACCATATGCACATGCACAAAAAAGTTTTGGTTCAGGATGCCTGGGTGGCTCAGCGGTTGAGTGGCTGCCTTGGCTCAGGGCGTGATCCCGGGGTCCCAGGATTGAGTCCCACATTGGGCTCCCTGCATGGAGTCTGCTTCTCCCTCTGTCTGTGCCTCTGTCTCTTTCTGTGTCTCTCATGTATGAATAAATAAAATCTTAAAAAAAAATAGTTTGGTACATGAGACTTCTATTCACAATGCATAAAGAATTTTTTCCCCATTTACAAATGCTTTTCCCATTTACAAAAAGCTTCCAAAGTTTGCCAATTTATTTCACTTTCAGGAGCAACTGGCCACTGACAAAGATCTATAGTTGACCCTTGAACAATACAGGGGTTGGGGACACTGCACTCCCTCCAGTAGAAAATCCACTTTTAACTTTTGACTCCCCCAAAACTTTAATACTGTTGACCAGAAGCCTTATCAATCTCAAAAACAGTCAAATTACAGTTAAATTAACACATTTTTTGTAAGTTATATGTATAATATACTGAATTTTAACAATAAAATATGCTTGAGAAAAGAAAATGTAATTAAGAAAATCAAAAGGAAGAGAAAATACATTTATAGTGTCATATTATATTTATTGAAAAAAATCTGTGTATAAGTGGTCCATACAGTTCAAACCCCGTTACTCAAGGATCTACTGTATTTGTCTCAAACCATTGAGATCTAATCATCCATCTATTCTTTAACTGATTTCCATGAAGGTAACCAGGCCCCTCATTTGCCTGATAGTTATTTGCTTCATTTTGGTCCCCACTGCTTCAGGATCTTACCCCTGCCACTTAATTCAGAAAACCTGTTTCAATGGCTGTTTCAGAGGGAGACTTTTAGAGGGCATGCCTATATAAAATATTAAGGCAAGGGACACCTTGGTGGCTCAGCGGTTGAGCATCTGCCTCCGTTCAGGGTGTGATTGGGGTCCCAGGATCGAGTCCCATATCGGGCTCCCTGCTTCTCCCTCTGCCAATGTCTCTGCCTCTCCCTCCGTGTCTCTCATGAATAAATAAAATCTTTAAAAAATAATAAAATATTAAGGCAAGAGATAACATGATGTATTTAAGGAAACAAAAATAGTTTTATACTTAAATCATTATGCTAGAATGACAAATAAAGAGTAATGGGTTGTGATGATAGAGTGGACAAGAACCTGAAGAATCTCATGTGCTATACTGAAAAGAGTTCAAGATTCTCAAATCTTGGAATAATCTATGAGTATTCTGAGTGCTACAGGCAGTAGAGGAAAAAATATATATTTTCGGCACAAAATGAGAAAAATCCCACAGAATGTATATTGGGTGGCAGAGAGGGAATATGCTTTGTGAAATGATTAAGTGTATATCTATATTTTTTTCTCAATAAGAGCTATTTACGGGATCCCTGGGTGGCGCAGCGGTTTAGCGCCTGCCTTTGGCCCAGGGCGCGATCCTGGAGACCCAGGATTGAATCCCACGTCGGGCTCCCGGTGCATGGAGCCTGCTTCTCCCTCTGCCTGTGTCTCTGCCTCTCTCTCTCTCTCTCTCTGTGTGACTATCATAAATAAATACAAAAAAAAATTAAAAAAAAAATAAGAGCTATTTACCTAGATCTAAGAATTGTAGAAATATATATTTTTAACATTTTTTGTTTTTATATATTGAGGTGAGAGACATTTATAATTTAATGAATTAAAATTATTTAGTTTGCTAAAGAAGTAAAATCTTAGACACTAAATATTCACAGTATGGATATCTCTTAATATCCATTTTTGAGCTGAATATGTTATTTGTAAAGCACTTTACTATTCATTAACTATACTTCAGTATAAGAAGAGTAAATTTTGATTTCAACATTCATGGCATATAGGGATTGGATTTTAAACCTATATCAATAACAGCAATTATGAACTTATTTACGTATAAACTATTTTTTTTAAAGATAGTAAATTCAGTAAACCATTGTTTATTTTGAAAATGGCCATTTGCTCTTGCTTGACTGACAGCCATTTTCATATAATTAGCTGCTCAATTAAGCACAAATATGTTTTTATTCAAATTGGTTCCATGTAAAAGAGCAGTGGAAGCAATACATTTCAGAAAGAGAACAGCCTCTAAAAGAACATATGAACTGTAATTTAATTTAATATTTAGTATTCATAATTTATACTGATTTAAGTACCTTGTTTTATGACATTCTATTTCCATAAGTTTTGTGTCTTAGAGAAATGTTGAATAGTTCGCTATTTTCTATATTGCTGCATCCATTATATGCAGTTAGAAGCATATTTCAAAGAATGTTTATACCAAAAATCATTCATAATACCATTTGCCTCAGATTTATGTTTTGATCAAATTCACTTTGACTTAACATTTTTAATATATTTTGCTTCACTTTACCGACCAAAAG
This sequence comes from Vulpes lagopus, assembly GCF_018345385.1. Classification (NCBI taxonomy): domain Eukaryota; kingdom Metazoa; phylum Chordata; class Mammalia; order Carnivora; family Canidae; genus Vulpes; species Vulpes lagopus. Next base: position 127,540,647 of record NC_054829.1, on the reverse strand, counting down.
TGTTTGAAATATGAGTATGTACTATTTGAAACACTAACATATAAACAAAATTTTCAATTGATTAGTGGCTGCTAATATTTTTCAGGTTTTGCTGTTATGTCTGCCCAAGCATCATTGGTTTATTCCCCTCTTAATTACAAGTGTAACTCTAAATGGAATGAAATAAAATAAAAATGAAAGGCTACCAATTGCTGCTTGCATCCAACTAATATGCTTAGAGAAGTTTTCATTTATTATCCAATTATTACATCCTGCCAACATTTTAAATGAGATGCAATGACACACAAAATCAGAGCATGTATCACTGAGAGGCAAGCAGTCTGCTTCTACTGGTGAGAGTATGCTTGGATATATTAGAAGTCAAACACAATAATTCAACTTAATCTGTATCAAGTGGAAATTTTTCCATGTAATCATTGTCTCTGTATGTGCTTCCTGCTATGCGATTTTAAATCATAAAATCAGGTTTTCATCTACTAGTACAATAGTACATGAATTTTTCCAGTTTGTGGTCCATAATTTGATTCATCTTAATAGACAAGTTGTCCCTGTCTTCTGGTGGTTTTATAGTTCTTGACATCAACTCAATTCTACTTAACAATGTCTTAATTTCAAGGCCTTATTCCAATTAATACTTTTTTTTTTTACTTTATTGTCCAATTTGCTTTTCATTATTCAAAATCCTTTCTTCACTTAAATCAACATTTACTTAGAATTGTTTCAATCAATTTAAAGTGATTTTAAGGGACGCCTGGGTGGCTTAGTTGTTTAGCACCTGCCTTCAGCCCGGGGCATAATTCTGGAGACCCCGGATCCAGTCCCACATCGGGCTCCCTGCATGGAGCCTGCTTCTCCCTCTGCCTGTGTCTCTGCCTCTGTGTGTGTGTGTGTGTGTGTGTCTCATTAATAAATAAATAAATAAGATCTTTTAAAATTTTCAAAAAATAAAGTGAATTCACTAGACAGGTGAATTCTAAAATATTCTAGTTGAGATTTGAGGTAGCTTTTTATAGTAAGAGTCATTATCTAATTGGATATACTCTGTTTTACCTCATGAATGGATTATTTAATAGTTCCGGTCCTTCATTTTTTTTTTTTTTTTTTTGCTTAATCTTCCTTATACATAACTGCAAGAATGCTTTCTTAATCATTTCATTCCATATTGATTCTATTCACTGTTCTGGAATTATTTAATTTATTTAACAAATATGTATCTAGCAATTCATATGTATCAGGCAGTGTTCTTTTTTTTTAAGATTTTATTTATTCATTTATTTAGAGAGAGTGAGCAGGGGGAGAGGCAGGGGGAGAGGGAGAGAGAGAACCTCAAGCAGTCTTGTCCCTAGGCTCAATCTCAGGACTCTGAGACCATGCCCTGAGCTGAAATGAAAAGTCAGATGCTTAACCAACTGAACCACCCAGATGCCCCATATCAAACCCATTCTAAGTGCTTTATGAGTAATAATTCAACATTCAACCCACCTCCATTATCCTGCAAAATGTGGTCTCACTTCTCATTTTCTAATTTGTGAATATTTATTTCTTTTTCTTCTACCTGGAATCTTTCTCTATTTCCATGTTACAAACCAAACAATTGGTACATTACATGGTTCAATTCTCTTGCACTGACCACTACTTTATGTGTTTTTTACTTAAGTATTTACATAGATTTATGCTTAAAGAGTTGAGAATATTAATGTGTAGAAAAAATTGGTTTCAGATGCCTAGAAAACTCAGTCTTGGGTTGAACTTAGTCAAAAAATTAAACAATCACATTTTTATTTTTATTTTAAGATTTTATTTATTTATTTATTCACGAGAAACAGAGAGGAGAGAGAGAGAGAGGCAGAGGGAGAAGCAGGCTCCATGCAGGGAGCCTGCTGTGGGACTCGATCCAGGGTCTCCAGGATCACATCCTGGGCTGAAGATGGCGCTAAACCACTGAGCCACCTGGGCTGCCCTCAGATTTTTATTTTAATGAGAGAACCACTAAAAAAAAATAGCTAACTAATGGAAAAATATTAAATATACAACAATATAATATAATTTTTAAAAATTGTTAATCAAATATAATTTGGATTTTATTTTATATACACAGAAACATATATAATGCCTTTGAGGCCTCAATGATGATATTTTGGGGTACCTGAATAGTTCAGTTGTTTAAGAATCCAGCTCTTGATTCTGACTGAAGTCATGGTCTTGGGGTCATAAAACTGAGCCCTGCACGGAGCTCCATCCTGGGCATAGAGCCTGCTTGGGATTCTCTCTACTTTTCTCCCTCTGACTCTCCTCCCACTACTTTCTTAAAAAAAAAGAGACTGTACATATTAAAAGTACATGTTGATGAAGAATTATCAGAATGAATTGCATGAGGCTAACAAGTCATATGTAATATTTATATAAATTATATATGTATGATTCTGTGCATATTATGTGTATATTACATGATACAAAGTACACATATTATATATGATGTATAGACAGAATTTATGCATATATAGTATATATACACACCAAATTATAGACATAAAGCAAATAATTTACCATACTATAATAAGACTTCCTTTTGTTTTCATTTTTTCTAAAGGGAAACAAAGCTCCCCTTAAGAAAGGTAAGTACATCTATTGCTTAGCAAGATTGCAGCAACCACATTAGATATTAGCTCATTAGTATGAGTTAATCAACTGAATATACTTAGATGTTTGTCATTACTAAGAAGTTCTTATTGCATACTAATTTGCAAACACTGATAGACATTTTAATAATCTGAATATTTAAAAGATTGTTCTGTATTTTAGGCAACTCATTGAAGAAATTTAAACAATCACATATATTATATTCTTCTCTATCATTTTCACATTCCCACATACTTGGATTGATAAAAGCAAAATCATAAACTTCTGGTATTTAATGTCTACTAATCCCATAAACTGATTTACTATGGAAGGTACGATGAAACATCCCATCTTCACTAACTCTCAATTCCCTGAAGTAGTTACTTCTAAGAAAAGAAAAATAATAAAAATAATAATATGGAAGAGAATATGGAACTCAGATTGACCCTTGAAATCATGCCTAAATTTCTTTGCTATTTTATTTAAAATTCCACTTTTATAAAGTAACTTTTTCAGTTAATAATAGCTGCTAGCAAACCACCCCAAAACCTTGGACTCTATAAAAATGTATTATTTCCCAAGTTTCTGAGGGTTAGTTGGGTAAAATCTTTTCTGCTTTCATCTAAACAACTTCATGGGGCAGTATGCAGCTGGTGATTAGGCTGGGAGCAGGCCTCAGCTGGACTAGCTTGTGTGAGTGGGGCTTTCTTGGTCTCTCTCCCTCAGTCTCTCTCTCTCTCTCTCTTTCTTTTATCTTTGGGTTGTTTAGGCAAGGTGGACAAAAAGCAGTATTGCAAATAAATAGAAAGTAAAGTTGTATAATTTTTTGAGACCTAGGTTCTAAATCTAATGCAATGTCATTTGCCTGTCATGATTGGCCATATCAAGTTACAAGGATAGGCCAGATCCATGGAAAATGAAAACAGATACACCTATTCATGGGAAGGTATGCAAAAGAAAAAAAAAAATGTGGCCAAGTTTCTTGTGCCTAAGTAAACTAGCTTTTATTGTAATCATATCACAACTGCACTTTTACGTTCCCTCTATCTGAAGGTTGAAATCTCAAAAAAGAGACTTTCATTACTGCCAAAATAACTGAGGTAATAATTGGTAAACTAATACTTTTTTTTCTAATTCAATTTCCATATTTCCATATCTTCAGTTCTGTAGATACTAACTATATATAGTCTCTTTGAGTTATTCTATAAATAAATGAATTCATAAAGTTCCTAGCTCAGCACCTGGCATATAATAAGCTGTAGATAATTTTTTTGTCTTTAGCCATTTCTAACAGTCTTTCTTTCAAGTTCTCTAGAAATTGTACTCATAAAACAAAATATTATGAATTATAACTTTATTCTCGATTGATATATATAAGGCTGCTATTAGAAAATGAACCCCCGGGCAGCCCGGGTGGTTCAGTGGTCTAACCCAGGGCCTGATCCTGGAGACCTGGAATCATGTCCCACGTCAGGCTCCCTGCATGGAGCCTGCTTCTCCCCCTGCCTGTGTCTCTGCCTCTCTTTGTCTCTGTGTCTCTGTGTCTCTCATGAATAAATAAAATAAAAATCTTAAAAAAAAGAAAACCCTTTAGGTACCCTGTTTATTAATATTAGGTGTTTTTTTTTTAAGTTTATTCTTTCAATAGGACTTTTTCACATTACTGAATAAAACTAAATATCTAATATTTACAATTTGAACACATTATTTATTCACAAATTTTAAATACGAACCTGCTTGAATCTTTTCCTGTGCATCAATGCAGTCTTCAGAGGGAGGACTCACTACCACCTGTAGGCTACAGCTTTACCCCAAACCCTGAGATCAAGGATATCTGAGCATTAAAGATATAATGAGCCCTGGGCCATTGCCTCTTTGGCTCTACTAATTAATGATTACTTACCATTACTGTGGTTAAGTCTCACTAAATTCTATTACACTATTATAGACCCAATTCCCAATGATTAAACCTCTAGAATACCCAGACTATCAGTAATTATGTCCTAGTCTATTTTCTCATCCAAAACCCAATTTCCTATTTTTTTTAAAGATTTATTTAGTTGTTCATCAGAGAGAGGGAGGGAGAAGCAGACTCCCCTCAGGGAACCCGATGTGGGACTGGATCCTGGATCCTGGGATCAGGCCCTGAGCCAAAGGCAGATGCCCAACCGCTGAGCCACCCAGGGGCCCCCAATTTTCTATTTTTAAGGAAACATATAACCCACACCCCAGCAAGCATACAACATATATGATGACAGAAACATACTGTCCATGACTGTTGAGCACCTTTACTTTTGTTAGAAAATTTAGTTTAGGAATTAAATATTTGGATTCTCTTCTACCATTTCTTGACTTTCCCATTTTGACTACTTTCAACAAATACCACACAAGAAACTAGTGTATTTTACTAAGTGCTTCAGTTGTAACTTCTTCCACTCCATTTTTTGAGTCTCTGTAACACCATTTTATATGTTGCCTCCTTCACTATCTGCGATCACTTTGTTTATGGAAGTTTAGTTTATTCCATTTTAAATTAATATTTTTGACCTAATATTCTTACAAACTAGAAGCTCAATACATGAATAAAGAAAGAATGGTTCTATTACCATTTCAGTTGCTATGTTAAATGCTGTATGTGAAAGTATCAGTTTAATCAATATGTGCTTCAATAAAAATTTGGTTGAGTAGGAAAACACTAAATTCTCCAATTCCAGTAATGGAATATTTGAGGAAACAAAATGTGGCTTAACCAATGTAACTATCCTAAAGTAATCCAACTGATTTATCCTATCCATTGCTGAGTAATCAACACGTATGTTTTATTGCTACTAGTGAACAGAAAGTATATCTTTAATTTTTAAAATGTATTTTGAGATTTATAATATAAGGCAATAGGCCAGTTTTAAAAGAAAAGTATATTATATCAGTAACAGTGTGTCTTTTGTAGTAAGAAAAGTGGCAGCTATTAATTATATAGTAAATTATATTAATTAATTTCTAACCACTCTGATGGTCAGGCAAATATATGATTCACACAACTATGACAGTCTAAATCATATTGGGACAAATAATGTGACAGTGAATTAGAACACACAAAATGGAAGTATTCAAGTTTATAAGATTTCAGAATAAACAATCAAAATGTGCTCATTGTACCCACCAGTGTTCTAATATCCTAACTGAAATATGACTATTATATACAAAGGGTAGGGGGAAAATAAAGCAAATGTGAAACTGGAAGAAATTTACATTTATTAAATCAATTTTGAATATTTGGTTCATTAATATGGGTTTTTAATAAAATAAATTAGGAAAAATAGTACAGATAGCAACTTGGAGAGATTTCACAAACATTATGCTGAGAAAGAGGAGACACAAAAGAGTACCTAATGCATAATTCTGTAAAACTAATCAGTGGTGAAAAAAATTAAAAAGGTTACTGTCTCACATGCAAGAGTAAGGTTGGGTGTTGGAACTTCATGCAGTGGTGTTTGGATTCAGTTATTGGAGGGAATATGCTAGGTTGTTACAAGAAGGTACATATGTGGATAAGGATGGAGATTATATAGGTGTATCCATTTCTATAATTAAACAGTTAAGATTTATGCAGTTATTTGATGATATATTATGACAAGTGGGATTTAACCCAGGTGTTCAAATCAGCATCAACATTCAAAAATCAAATTCCCATGATCATATCAATAGATGCAGGGAAAGCATTTGACAAAATCTAAAACCTACACATAATGAAAACATTCAATAAACTTGAAATAGAGGGGAATTTTCCCAACTTGATAAAGATTATTCACCAAAAAAAAAAAAAAAAAATGGCTAACCATACCGAAAGATGAGAAAGTTGAAACTATCCTATTAAGATCTGGTATAAAGGAAGGATAACCTTTCTCACCACTTTTTTCAACATCATATTTAAAGTCCTGGCTAACACAATAAGGTGAGAAAAAGAAATGAAAGGTATACAGATTGGGAAGGAAAAAATAAAATTGTTTTTCTTTACAGATGACATGGTTTTCTCTGTAGAAAATCTGATTTTGAAAGAATCAACCAAAAACTGCCAACCCAAATTTGTGTAACTAATAAGAAATTAGCAAAGTTTCAGGATATAAGGTTAGTAAGCAAAAGCTAAATGCTTTCCTATATAGTAACAATGAACAAATAGAATTAAAAGCATAATACCATTTACATTAGCACCACCCCAAAATGAAATATGTGTAAATCTAACAAAATATGTGCAATACTTATGTGAAGGAAACTACAAAACACTAATGAAAAAAAAATTAAAGAAGAACTAAATAAATGGATATATTCTATGTTTACAGTTAGAAAGACTCAATAATCAAAATCCAAGAAAGTTCTTTTATAGATACTGACAAACTGATTTTAAAGTTTATATATGGAAACATAGAAGACACAGGTAGCCAATCCATTATTAAGAGAGAACAAAGTTGGAGAATTGACAGTTCTCAGCTTCAAAACTTACTATAAAGCTACAGTAATTAAGACAGCTTGGTATTGCCCCCCCCCAAAAAAAAAAGAGAGAGAGAGAGAGTTCAGTGGAACAGAATGGGGAGCCCAGAATACACCTACTCATAAATATACTCAGCTGATCTTTGACAAAAAGTAAAAGCAGTCCAACAGAGCAAACACAGTCTCCTCGATATTTTGCTGAAATAATCTGACATCAACATACAAAAGAATGAAGCTACATACTGATCTATTACCTTCCCCAAAATGAACTCAAAATGGATCATAGATATATGATGCAAATCATAAATGTAACATGCAAAATCAAAAAGCTTTTAGAAAATAGCAAAAGGGAAAACAAATGATCTGGGTATAGTGATGCTTTTTAAGACACAACACCAAAGACACAATCCATGTATGAAATAAATGGTAAGATGAACTTCATGAAAATTAAAACCTGTTCTGCAAAAGACAGTTTTGAGAATATGAGAAGAAAGCCACAGACTAGATGAAAATATGTCTGCAAAATACACATCAGATAGAGGATTACTGTTCAAAATACACAAAAAACTGTTAAAATTCAACAAGAACTTCCCTAATGAATGGGCCAGATCTTAACAGACACCTCACCAAGGAAGATATACAGTTGGCAAATAAGCATATACAATCTCGTTCCACATAATATCTCATCATGGAAATGCAAATTATTACAATATACTATGATACAGCTATTAGAATGGCCAACATCCAGAACACTAACACCACCAAATGCTAGCAAGGATATAGAACAATAGGGACTCTTATTCACTCTTATTCACTGCTGGTCAAATGCAAAATGATGCATCCACTTGGGAAGACAGATTGATACTTTCTTACAAATCCAAACATACCCATCACACAATACAGCAGTTGTGCTCCTTGGTATTTTTCCAAAGAAGATCAATTATGTCCACACAATAACCTGAACACAGATGTTTATAGCAGTTTTAACAATTGCTAGAAGCTGGAAGCAACCAAGATGTCCTTCGGAAGGTGAATGGATAAAGAATACTGCAGTACATCAAACAATGAAATACTATTCAGCATTAAAGGAAATTAACTATTAAGCCATGAAAAACATGGAGGAGCTTTAAATGCATTTTATTAAGCTGGAGAAGCCAACGTGAAAAAGGCTACACACTGTCTAATTCCAGCTCTATGACATTCTGGAAAAGGCAAAATATGGAGACAATGAAAAGGCTAGTAGTTGCCAGGTATGGGAGGGAGAGATGAATATGTAGAGCACAGAGGGTTTTTAAGGCAGTTAAAATACTCTACATGATATTATAGTGATGGTTAATTCATCCAAATCCTTTGGATATACAACATCAAGAATGAACCCAAATGGACTTTGAGAGATTATGATGTATTCACATAGGTTCACCCTTAGTAAAAAAAAAAATAAATAAAAATAAATATATAAAATAAAATTATATATATATATACATATATATATATACCACTTGAATGACGTTGATAAAGGAGCAGGCTGTACATGTGTGGAAGCAGAGTGTATATGGGAAATCTCTGTATCTCTCCCTCAAATTTGTTATAAACCTAAAATTGTTCTAAAAAACACAGTCTTAAAAAATAGTCATCTATGTATCTCTGTATCTCTCTCTCTACTTATTCCTGTATTTATCTCTATTGTTATATAAACTTAATCTATAAGGGCAAATAATGATAAAGAAAACTTTATATGGGCACCTGAGTGTCTGCCTTTGGTTCAGGTTGTGATCCCAGGGTCCTGGGACCAAGTCCCACATCAGGCTCCCAGCAAGGAACCTGCTTCTCCCTCTGCCTGTGTCTCACCTCTCTCTGTGTCTCTCACAAATAAACAAATAAAATCTTTAAAAACAAAAAAAGAAAACTTTATATAAAGAAAATTTAGTATGGTGTAAATTTGTTTTTCTTTTAGTAAATATAAATATCCTTTAAATAGTTGTAAAAGATATACTATCATGTGATTTCAAATTTAGAAAAGGCCTTATTTTTACTTTTATTTCTTTCCAATTATTAATCAACCCACTCATCTATCTTTTTTACAGAAGTATGTAAGCCTAGGTAAAGATTTACAATTTTCTTATGAAATGTTAAATACCATCATTTTAGGGTGGCTGAACTTGAGGAAGTCTTAATAATTGTTTTTTTTCTTGTGTTTTTTTTTATCCTCCTCATATTGAATTTTAGCCATTTGAAAATTGTATTTCTTTAAAGACTAAATAAAAGAAAAACAGGAACTTTGTACTTCCAATATATGTTCTCAGTAGATATCAGATAATTAAATGTCTATTGTAAATAAACATGTTTGATGCTCATACCCTTACATTTAATTTTTTTCCTTTCTTTTTTTTTTTTTTTTGTGTGTAAGGAATCTAGTGAGTTGTCCACGTAAAAACTAAAAACTAGTATTCTTTTCTTTTTTTTTTTTTTTTTTTTGATTCCTAAAGAACTCCAAATCATCAGATTAATTTAAGGTTATAGATTTTACTGGACTTAGTTCTTCACCTCATACTGTACCCATGCCCTTTGTCATATGACACTGTTCTTTTGCCAAAAACAAAACAAAAACATGAAATATATTTTCCCGGGAATTTTGAATTCAAAATTAACTTTGAATTCATCCATGTGATGCTTTCATTTGCAAGATACCAGCACATGTGATGATGCAAACAGAGGTCTATCCACTCTTGTTTTTCTATGAAACTTGTGGCTGCCAATCAGCCAGAAAAGGGAGATATACGACACAGTGTTTAAAGTTCTCCTAATCACTCCCACCAAGGACATCTTAGTCAGCTATAACAGATGCTCTCCCAAAAAGTGAGCAAACCCACTCATAACCAAAAGAGCTATCTAGATGATGCATGGATGACCAGAGATATTTGGCTGAGTCCAGTCTATTGATTAAGCCCAGGCCAACCTGACTCATGAGTTAATACATATTTGGGACCATTATAACTCAAATTTTGCAGTATTTTATCATGTAACCTTATTGTAGTAGTGGATATCTGATACAGCAGAACACTATGTATTTAAGTTTCTTTTTTTAAATAAATTAATTTTTGTCGGTGTTCAATTTACCAACATACAGAATAACACCCAGTGCTCATCCTGTCAAGTGTCCCCCTCAGTGCCCATCACCCATTCCCCCCCACCCCCCGCCCTCCTCCCCTTCCACCACCCCTAGTTCGTTTCCCAGAGTTAGGAGTCTTTATGTTCAAAATCAAATTACATTGCAAATTTTCTCTAAGATCATGTATGTAATAAACTGACACTGACCCACTACCTTTAAAGGACCACTTTCCTTTGCAAGGTACATTTTTCTTCAGTCTCAACTCTGCCTAGCTGTATGTCTGCTCATCTTTCTTTTTTACTTATTTTTGTGCTCTCTCTCTCTCTCTCTCAGGAAAACTAATGTAAAAGTTAGATCAGTTTTCTCTGCAATTTGACTTTTCTTGGACTTTAAGAAGTTTATATGGGGATTTGAACATTTGAAAAAGAAATAGAAGTGCTATTCTTCAGTTTCTCTAAAAAAGGAAAAGTATATATAAATATATATGTAGTGAAAGCTTTATGATCCTTTCGTTTTATAATGTTATAAATAAATAAGAAACCACGTTTTACCTAGTTCTGAAATGTGTAAGATTTAGTACGGTAGAAGGCATTCTATTGCTTGTGGAGGTTTTCTAAAGTATTCTATAGATTAGCTGTAATAGCTACAGCTTGATAATAGTAAATATAACAATGGCATTTACACACGAACATTAAGTGTATGGCAATTCCATCTGTCGTTAGGAAAGTATTTTTGCAGAATATTATTTTGTACCTGATAATATTTTTTCTCAGAAGTATGATTATAAAGTTTGACGTTGGAAAAATTAGCTTGTAAAGCTTTTGTGTTAAATGTCTGTATTAACATTTATTAATTGTATTTTATATGAATAACAGCAAATAAATATGCTTCCTTAATTTTAAATAACCTATATAATTTTATTTCTAGAATTGCCTTTTAGAATCTTGCTTTGCTTTTTTACAAAATCAAATACTTTCTCATGCTTGAGTTTCTGTAACTTGAAGAAAAAATTATATATACCTTTACAGCAATATAATAGCAATTATTTGTTTAAGTAATGCCACTTATTTGTATCATTATGTCCCCTTATGTTGAATATTCACACCTGTTACTACATAACATTTTCATATTATTTAAATCAACTATGACTCTAAAGCACTAAACAATTTCTATACAACTTCTTAAGTAAATCTAATGCAAATATGTATAAATATATATGCAATACAAATTTATTCATTTAATCAAATTGGGAATAAGGAGGGTCAATCTCAATCTTAATGCAGAGCCCTGAGTCCTAAATTTACAACTGTAGTGCTATGAAGGAATTTGTAACTCTTGTTTCCTTTTTATGCAGAAAAATCAACTGACTTTGCAAACAACTCTGCATTTTAGATTTTCACATAGCTACTTATATTTCTTTTAAAAAGCAGAAGAATTAGTGTGTACTGAACACAAGGGGATGATAGCACACACCACAGAATATATGCAACTGTAGTGTATGCTAATTTGACTTTGGATTCTCTTGCCAAAATTTTGCTACTTATAATGGCTTCACGACATGTGAATTCACTTGGATCTGTCCATTTGCATGTTACCCTTCCTTAGAGATGTTGGATTATCAAATAGATCTCCTGTTGTCAGAGGTGGGATGCCAAATTCTGTAGAAAGCGCCGTGAAAGACACCATGGTTCAGATGGGTCTCCTCTGTAACAACTTGTACCATTTCCTAAATTTTCAGAACTAGGCTGATGTTTTTTGTATTTTTCAGTCATAATCAAGATAATAATAATTTATAGATTGTATATGACACATGGAGATTTGATATATCTCTTAACTTTGATGCGTAGAAGAGAGCACCAGACTCATCTGTTGTAATGAGTAGGGAGTTGTTCTTACTGTCACCTCTTACCACAAAGTTTTACTAGCCTCCTTCTGATGTTCTTTTTTTACTGTTTTCCATTAAAATAATCTATTTAAACAAGAGATCAGATCTTCTAAAACAAAATTTGCAGTTATTTAAATATTCTTTGAAGGTACTTGCAAATATTTCCTGATGGTTCTATTTTCTTTCTGGTATCACAGGTTGGAAGGTATCTAAGAAAATAATTGAGGCAATTTGCATTTCCTTAATGCAAACAACATAAAATGTTGCTATGTGTTGAACTGTGTTCCTCCAAATTCATAAATCCTAATCTGCAGTAGCTCAGAAAGTGATTGTATTTGGAGACTGGGCCTTTAAAGATTAGGTGCTAGAGTTAAATGAGTTAGACCCTTCTTTAACCTGCCTGGTGTGTTTTTTGTTTTGTTTTGTTTTGTTTTGTTTTGTTTTGTTTTGTTTTGTGGAGTTTGAATAAGAAGAGAAAATTAGAACACACAGAGATACCAGGGAAGCCCTTCCCCAGAAGAAAGGCTACGTGAGGCCATAGTCAGAAGGTGGTCATCTGCAAGTTGAGGAGAGATCACTCAGAAGAAATTGCAACTGCTGACATCTTGGTCTTCATTTCTAGCTTCTAGAACTGTGAGCAAATAGATTTCTGTTTTTAAGCCATCTTGTCTATGGTACATAGCTATGGCAGTCCTAGAACCCAGGCAGATGTATTCTTCTCTCAAACAGAGTAACCAAGGCTTTATTTAATCTATGACAGATAAGGAGCTGTCATTCAAAGATTCTTCACCCCTAAAAGGCTCTTATTAGAATTTTAACATGTAGAATTATATTGAATTAATTCTTATACTCTTACAATAATTCCTCCATATAGTGGAGGATTGTTGGATCGAGTTCTAAAGATAAATATTTTTTTAGCAATGCTGAATTATTTCTCTATTGTTTCTTTTATTAATATTTTTTCTATGTCTCACATTGTTTTACTAGATATCATATTCAAGATGTTGTATTTTTAAGCAAAATAATATGGAATATTGCCAAACACAATTCAATATGACGGGTATTTGAATGACATTATAAGAGATAATATAAAAATGGCAAGTGTTTAGTTATAGGTAGCCAATATTTAAAAATGTAATTCAGGTCCTAAATATTTGATGTTATTCCCAGTAAAAACACATTGTCTAAACATTTGCTTTAGATTATATATATATATCAAAATCATCCTTTTTTAAGGAACACTGTCCATATTACTATTACAATTTCTGAATAAAAACTGTAAAGATAGTAATAATGCTCTTCAACAACTCCCATGTCTTCCACAAATTTTTGGAAAAACTCTTTTAAAAGGGTAGAGAAAGTAAAGTATTCTTCATTGCTTCTGCTTAATGAAGAAGACAACATTTTTTATTTCACATTTTATTTCACATTTCCTATGCTATTCCTAATAGCATAGGGATTGTGGCTATAAATTTTCTACTTGATTGGCAGTTTTAGTAGTTTTCATCCAGATAGTAACTTGCCCATTCTTTGTTGAAATTTATTCTGTTCAGAAAAAGAATTTTATCCTTCTGGATTTGCAATGGTGGCAAAGAAGAAAAATTATCTGCTAGTTTAGTGTGCTTTTAAATACTCTATTTTGAAAAATAAAGCAATTCACTCTAGAAGGCACCTTAGTAGTTAATAATCAAATGATTTGTCCTATATATTAGAAGTTGGATTTCTCACCTATATTTATTTTTCAGTTTGTTTAATTTCTCTCTAGAAATAACTAAAACAATCTACCATTCTAGATATTCATAATCCTTCTAGTCAATGTTCAATCTTTAACTTTTCAATTTGACAAAGATTAATTTTTGTTTGATCTTGTTTAATTGATTGATGACCAATTTCAATTTCAAATTATAATTTGGCCAAATCATTATGCTTTTCCTATGTCCTTCTTGGTTTCTGCTAAACATTCTACAGTAAGTTTTATTGGTGAAGTTGACCCAGACAATATCCAGATAATGAGAGGAGTATGAAGAATATGCTAACACCAAATGTAAGGCCTTGCTTCACATTAAGTTGTGATGTATTTTGCCACATTTGATCTCAAATAAGAGACATAGTTTATTCTCTCTTGATAACTGAAATGATGATTTCCTTCTGATACCAGATTAGACAAAGTTTTGTAAATATAGTGTAGTTAAGATAACTTCTATTTTAGCCAACTAGATAATTCAGATCATAGTTCCACTCCATAGGCAATGAAAAATCATTAGTGTTATTCACTTGCATAAAGGAGTGTTGTTCACTTAGAGAAAGAATTATGTTTAAAATAATGTTATAGAGAAAAATTCATAAGTTTTATTAAATACAAGGTGGTATAATAAATTCATGCTTATTTCTAAGTAAAAAATGCCAAAAAGAATATAAAAAAATATTAATTTTTAAAGGTAGAATTTTTTTTAACTTTTTTTTATATTTTTTAATTTTTTTTAATTTTTTATTTATTTATGATAGTCACATAGAGAGAGAGAGAGAGGCAGAGACATAGGCAGAGGGAGAAGCAGGCTCCATGCAGGGAGCCTGACGTGGGATTCAATCCCGGGTCTCCAGGATTGTGCCCTGGGCCAAAGGCAGGCACCAAACCGCTGTGCCACCCAGGGATCCCTTTTTTTAACTTTTAAATAAATAAAATTTAGAAACAATTATAGTGCTTTAAAAAATAAATTAGAGGGCAGCCCAGGTGGCTCAGTGGTTTAGTCCTGCCTTCAGCCCAGGGCCTGATCCTGGAGACCTGGGATGGAGTTCCACGTGGGGGTCCCTGCATGGAGCCTGCTTCTCCCTCTGTGTCTCTGCCTCTCTCTCTCTCTCTCTCTTTCTCTCTCTCTCTCTCTGTCTCTCATGAATAAATAAATAAAAACTTAAAAAAAAAAGAAAGAAATCAGAACAATGGCATTAGTTACTTGCTACATCAGTAGTGACATTATGTTTATAATATTCTTAGTTATAAAAATCAATATTTACATAGCTCAACTTTACTACCCCCCCCAAATAAGTCATTTTCTTTGCAAGTGTCATTTTAAAAGTCTCATTATATAAATATGATAACTGAGCAGATTAAGATTTACTATAAGTGCTTAAGAACTCAAAACATGTGAACCCACATATAATTTAGCTTCTGAATGATATTTCTCTTAAATAACTTCAGTCACATGGGTATCTCTCTTACTGTATTTAATTTCTTAAAAGTACTTTCAAAAATTTTAAAAAATTACTTTCAAAAAAACATTTTTTAAAGATTTTATTTATTTATTCATGAGAGACAGAGAGAGAGAGGCAGAGACACAGGCAGAGGGAGAAAACAGGCTCCCTGCAGGGAGCCTGGTATGGGAATCCAGGATCACACTCTGAGCTGAAGGCAGGAGCTCAACCACTGAGCCACCCAGGCATCCCTCAATAATTCTTATAATAACTATCTAAAAAAATTAGAAAACCTTTATTGTTATCTACCATGCAAAAGAAGGTTAAAATAACAGGCATAAGTAAGTCTGATAATGAGACTCTTTGAAAGGTCAATATTTTTAGTTACAACCTTCAATAGGTAAATTCACCAGTTCTACTATAAGAGTTGGCAGTAAAAATGAATATTATAAAACAATCTAGTCACGTTGGGTTGTTGGTACATTTTTCATTTCTTTTAGGCTCCCTTAATTGCTAATCCGATTATGTAGTCTCTGAAGTTGACAGATATAAATGTAGCAAAATTCAAAGCTCTTGGGCTCTTTCTAGTTAAGTGGCATTGATGGATAAGTAAATAACAATACTTTTACTCCTCCTCCACGTAAGTACCTTACATAGTTAAGTATCCTTAGCCACTGGTTTAGTTTCCTTAATATATTCTGATTCATTGAGGCTAAATATTTCAATCAACGTCCTATTCCTAATAGCATAGGGATTGCAGCTATGCTATTTTAATCTTATAATAGATTTTATCTTATAATTCTATTCTATTGGATGAGGATATTCTGATCAAACTAGTTTGGTCTTTATTACCACATAGACCATATTTCCATATATTATAGAATTTCAAGTTAATATTTAGAAATATCATTTGTTCTCAATTCATGAGTTAGGGTTTTCAAGTTGACATGGACTATAACCTATGACTATTAATGTATAATTTCAACACTTCACATATATTTTCATGTTTTTTTATTTGTATATTTCTCTCTTTGTATTATAAATTAAAATATGGAAAATGTCCTTCTGATCACTCAATAAATAACGGTGTTTACCTAGAGTATGTTGATAGTTTCTACTAAGTAAAATATACTATTGTTATGAATTAATTTAAATAAAATAGTATAATTGGTTATTTGAATATATATTCAGAGATTTAGTACAGATCCAAGGAGCAGACTGCTAAACTCTCAATTCATCTCGTTTAGTATTATTTTCTTGTATGCAATGTTCATGTTTCAAAGGTAAATAAATTGTAAGGCATGATGTTCTAGAGGGCAAAATATTCAGAATATTTAATATTGATTTCACTATTGTGTCCCTGCTGTATTTTCTTTTTTGGAACAGGTTTTTCCCTCTGTCAGAAGTCAAGTCAATTTTGACCAGTGATGCGACCAAATCCTTTTTGACTCCCAACAAAAAGCACATGACTGCATCTACCACAAACAAGATCTTACGATGAAGATAAAATGTTACCAACTCTTTTCTCTGTTCATAATTATAAGTCATTTGTATGAAATTCCTTAATTTACCAAGGCCAATCTGATTTCTGATGTCCCTTGCACTCAATATCTTAATTTGTATTTGAATCCCTTGCCATCATCATCCAGCTTTGCGTTTTGACTTTCCCCTGGTGCATATTCGGAATCCCTCTGAAATTGGTTCTTTGATCAACTCCACCACCACCAAGAAAAGACCATTTTCTCATTAGCTCTACTTAAAAATCCTAGGGAAAACTTTGTATAAATATGGCTTACATTGTCTTTATATTCTTAACCTAAAAGGATATAATGCTGATTAGCAAAGCTCTTTGCAATGCAGAGTATATAGGCACATCCCTGTAACAGGCAGCTCCACCTGAAACTAATGGAAGGAGATGGGGAGGACAAGTTGTTCAAGGAAACAGAGCTATATTTAAGGACTGTAAGTTAAATGGGGTTGGGCAGACCAAAATGTACTTCTTTGCCAGAGTATTTATACATTTTATGATCAAAAGTCATAAATACAAATGATCAGTATCCACTTTGAAGCTGAACATCATTCTGAAGCATATGTCATTCACATAACTTCTAAAACATGTCCAATTAACTAAAGGAAGAAACTTCTATGCATTTTATGTTATTGTTAAATGGCACTTAAATATGTCCTTTTTAATGTCATGTTTTTTTCTCTAAAATTATTTATATATATTTAATTGACCGTTTTAAAAAATAGTAAAAAGGGGAGCTTGGGTAGAATAGATGGTTCATTATTCAGCTCTTGGCTTCAGTTCAGGTCTGATATCAAGGTCATGAAATTGAGCCTTGTGCCAGGCTCCTTTCTCAGTATAGAGTCTACTTGAGTTTCTTTCTCCTTCTCCCTCTGCCCTTCCCACACTGTATTCTCTCTCTCTCTCTCACTGAAATAAATAAATAAATCTTTAAAAAATAGTAAACAGATATGGGCATTAATAAGTGCTAAGGTTAGTCATTTGCTTTACATGCATTTCATCATGTAACCGAAATAGCAAAAGTATGAGCATATTAGATACTGACATCAGTTTTTTAAAATGTATCCAATGAAATGTAAACAGCATAGTAACCTAATGCCAATCACCACTCATGTAAAAATAAAAAGCTCGTCATTAACAGTTGGCATTGTATGTTTTAACTTTCCCCTTAAATCATATTTCCATTTTTCTCCACAGAATTTTATTCTACTCTATTATGATTGAAATTCTTATGTTGGCAAATTGAACACCGATAAAAAATAAATTTATAAAAATAAAAAAATAAAAAAAATGTTTGAAATTCTTATCAACCACCATAACATATTTCCCTGAAACACAAACATGTATTTGAATTACAATTAATGTCTACTTTTCAATGAAACAATAAGTTTTTTACCAGATTCAACTTAATAATAACAATTGTTATGTAATTACTCAAATGTGTAGATCAGAAATTTGTATAAATGCCTATTTAACAGAAGTAAACTTTATGCTAAATGTGTCTCTTAATGAGAATAAGTGGGGATAGATAAGGTGCCTTAATTAAAGGAAGCATTGGTATTGCCCAGTCTTTTTTAATGACCTGAAGTTTTTGCACTGGAACAACGCACTACGGGTAGCATTCCACATAAGTGAGGACTATGAATTTCTCTCCTAAAGTGGAAGAAAGGACACTGTGAAAGCAGACACAAGCAACAAGAATCCATAGGAGGCCTTAATCATAGGCATTTTTAAGTTGGGTCAATTTTATAAGAGTACTTCTGGGGGTCAGCACCTGAAAATTGCATTCTTTGCAACAATTCCTGACTGAATTTATCTTGGAATGACTTCATGTTTTCCTAGGGTTATCCTGTGTAAAGATTGCCATTATACTCATCTGAGTTTGTCAGATGAAGAAATGGAGTTTAGGAAAATTTCCCAAGAACACACATTTGAACATAAAAGTTAAAATTTGAGTTATCTATTTGGGTTTTTTTTTTTAAGATTTTATCTATTTATTCATGAGAGAGACAAGCAGAGACACAGGGAGAGGAAGAAGCAGGCTCCATGCAGGGAGCCTGATGTGGGACTTGATCCCTGGTCTCCAGCATCACGCCCTGGGCTGAAGGTGGCGCTAAACCACTGAGCCACCCAGGCTGCCCTGAGTTATCTATTTGAACTCCTATCCATGCATGTAATCACTAAAATACACGAATCCCCACCTAACTTCATTTTACAAAACCAATAATGTTACTCTAACATAGATTCCTAATTAAAAGAGTTAAAAGCATTTTGATACCTGCATTTTTATCAATTGTTTGATAAATAAAATTTCACACCTTGCTTAAAACAAAGAAAAGTGGGATAATCAAACCAAATTTCAGACAGATAAGAGAGTTGTGGCAATCAGAATGAGTCCATTACTCTTCAGGGCACATTTCCTTTTGTCATTAAACAATAGCAACAACAAAAGCACATAGGCATGACTCATTTGTATTCAAAAATGCAGTACAGGAAAAGGAGTATGTCTATGTGTATGAATATGCATATGCTTCATTTTCCAAAGAGAAAGAAGGTGGGAAGAATTGGATGAGAAGCTGTCTAACTTGCCCCCTGTCTTTTTTTTTTTTTCAATATTTTTGCATTATAGAATCTAGTAACCATAGAGAATAAGTGGCCATTTTGATTTCTACTCTTGGTAACCAAGGTGTTTCATAAATTTAGACGAATATACAAACTGAAAAGTGCAAGACCTTATAGCTCTGTGGTCATTGAGCAGTCCCTGGAAGACCATTAATGTGAAGAGTGAGGTAATTAAAAGTGTGGTTCCATGGCCAAAGGTTAAATTCCCCAAAGCCCTGAGAATTATTAATGTGTCTTTGGGCAAAGTGAAAGTGTAACATTGAGACAAGAGGCAAAGAGAAGCAGAAGAATGCCAGATTAATGTTGCAGCACTAGTATAGCCAGGGGATTTATTACATGGTTGACAAATGTAGGCATTAGGTTCATGGGATAATAAGGAAAGTGACATAGACTACAAGAATCTGCAGACATGGGTACAAATAGAAATTAATAATAAGTAGTAGCAGCACGATTGATGAAGTTATTCAATACAAGTTTATTGAAGAGTTTGAAACACCATACAGGAAGTGGGGCTGCTAAATCAATCCAAACATGGGACTTTCTAAGACAGTATGAATCAGAGAGAGAGAAAAAAAAAAAAAAGGCAACTGCAGACCACTAGAAAACATGCCTTAAAGAGGTTATGGAAACCTATGTACATGTTGTATGGAGGTTTATTTTAGGTGACACTCCAGAAGCTTTAGGATGGGCTAAATTAGATGTAAGAGGATTAAATGGTCTTTCTGTGTGAAATACTTATGCAAAACCTCAGAAACATGAAGTAGCATGTCATGAAGAAGAAATTCTAAGTCTTTTGGTATGGCTGGAGTAAGAAAAAACATTGTTGAAATGGTAGGCTTAGTTAATTAACTTAGCTATTTAAATGGTGGCTTTTGTCAGTTTACTAATCTGTTATTGAGAATTGAGCATGCATTTTAGGGATGGGTCACTTTTTTTTCTTTTTCATATTTTTCATATAAATTCTAGGGAGTTAATACACAATGTAATATTAGTTTCAGGTGTGCTATTTAGTGATTCATCACCTTCATACAACACCCAGTGCCCATCACAACAACTGCCCTCCTTAATACCCATCACCTATTTAACACATCCCTCTGCTCACCTCTCCTCTAGCAAACCTTAGTTTTCTCTCTTGAGTTAAAAGTCTGTTTCCTGGTTTGTGTCTCTCCTTTTTACTTTGAACCCCAAACTTCATCTGTTTTGTTTCTTAAATTTCACATATGAGGGAAATCATATGATAGTTGTCTTTCTCTGACTTGCTTCATTTAGTATAATTCACTCTAGCTCCATCCACATTGTTGCAAATGTCAGGATTTCATTCTTTTTGATGGTTGAGTAATATTCCACTATTTATCTATCCCTCTATCTCTTCTATATCCATTCATCAGTTGGTAGTTATTTCGGCTCCTTCCATAATTTCCCTATCGTTTATAATGCTGCTATAAACATCCAGGTGTATGTATCCCTTTGGATCAATATTTTGTTTTATCCTTTGGGTAAATACTTAGCAGTGGAATTCCTGGAATCTAGGGTAGTTCTATTTTTAACTTTGTGAGGAAACTCCATACTGTTTTCCAGGGTGGCTGCCCAAGTTTGCATTCAGGGTCGGTCACTCTTTAAAACAGTTTGTGCAGTGTGTCCAGAATGGTGACCTATGTCTCTCCAATCATTGCCAACAACACTTAAATATATACAACACTTACATATGTATAGTTCTTCGTGATATGTTTCTTGCTTGCAAAGTCTCTATTTAAAATACATGTATGTGTCCAGGTAGTGGGTACCTGGACTGATGTTAATCAGGCTAGATTGAATTAAATCCTATCTTATTTCCCCATTTTTGTTTCCCCTTGAGAGGGCAAAAGAGAAGAAGGGAATATTCAGGCTTGCAACTGTAAATTTTAGGTTCCATATTCATCCTTTGGGATAAGAGAAAGTAAATAAAGAAAATTATCAAGAAATCATGAAAGGAGTCCTTGTCTAGTCCCTTCTCTGGGACTCGACACAAAACATACAGATGGAAACTGCCAACTGAGCATTTCTTCTCTCTGGGAATATGTTTGAAATGTCAGTAGGGGTATCCAAAAGTAATTCTTTTATAATTAAGAATCTGAAAAGGCCCTGTGGGGAACAAAGGTCTTCGTGGGTCTCTAGAAGGACTCCGTAGTCCAGATCAGGACTGAAGATACATATGTATATATTCAAGAACAATTTCAAGGAAAACTACAGAATATATAAAAGTTGTCTTTCTAGTTGAGCTTAGAGAGACATCACATTTGAAATAGCTATATTAGTTTTTTAAAGTAAGAAAATGAAGGATGGTCATCATGGAAATAAACTAAAAGAATGTCTTTGGAAGAATGAGGCTGGTCAGATCCTCCCTTAATGTCTCTCCCTGTTCTCCTCCCTTCCAACTACAAAGGGAATATTTGTCAATGTTGATTCTTTTCCTCAAGGTTAGCAGAACTGCTCACCGAAGAATTGAATGATCTCTCTCCACAGGACTAGGCTTCCTGAGATGAATATTGTTATCCTGAAAAAATTTCTCCTTATTTTTTCCTCTTGACGGCAAGAAAGACAATCTCAATGTTATGCCAGTACATTTTCATTATAAAGTGATGTCTGCTAATACACATAGTCTAAAGTATACACAAAGTTCTTGCTCAGTTTGATTCTTCCATGCGAACTAGATCTGCCCAAATGAGTAAATACACACCACCTATTATACATAAATTTTAATGAAAAGGTCAAGATTCAATAGCCATTTGAGAGAAACTAGCAATTCAAACAATGATCAAGATGAGAAAGATTATCCAGTTAGGGAAAAGAAATCTTAAGTACAATACTTAATATCACTGGTGAGATTAGAGACATTTCCTACAGAAGAAAAAAATAAGTTATTACAATAACAAGTTATCACAACTTACTATAGCAAAGGAACAGTCAAAGGACAAAAATATTCCTCAAGATAAAAATGTATTGCAAAAAAGCAAGGCATGCTATTTTCCTATCTTTATACCTATGTTTACATAATCTAAAGTCATATAAATGGAGAATAATTTTAAAAACTGAAAACACAGTCTAGTGTGTCTCTGAAATTCATAAATTATATTTTATATTTCTAATCATCATGGAATCAAAAGATTATTCAATAAATAGTACCATCAAAATTCATTAGGTATTTAAAATGATATAATTTTATCACAAAATTATATATATATTTATACTATGTTAGAGTAATAAAATTGACAGTATATAAGTAAAAACATTAGAAAGTAGGGTAAATTACATATTAATGTTTATGTGACAGTTAAAGGAGAATTTCTTTACAGTAAAAATGTAGGAACTGCAAAAATATGAATTAAAAAATTTGAATGAAAAGTTTTTTATTTTCAAGATTTACTTATTTATTTTAGAGAAAGGGATAGAGAGCTTGAGCTGGGAGTAGCAGAAGGATGGAAAGAATCTTATGCAGTTTCCTAACCTAGCATGGAGCCTGACCCAGGTTCAATCTCATGACCCTGAGACCATGACCTGAGCCCAAATCAAGAGTTGGTCGCTTAACTGACTGAGTCACCCAGGTGCCCCAAATGAAAAAGAATTAATTTTCTTTAAGACATCAAGGGAAGAAACCAAAAAGTAGGTTAGAAAGACATTTGAAATGTTTATGACAAAATATTGGCATTTAAAACAAGCAAATGATGATGATGACGATGATGATGATGATGATGATGATGATGATTATATGTGGAATTTTTATAATATATCTGTAAGAAGAAGACTAACTACATTAGAGGGAAGAAAAAGTCAATGCCTTCAGAAACTCTTATTGACTATTTAACATGTATTGCACTTCTAGTATTAAACTAGATTTTTCCTTGTGTGTTTTTCTTTTGTCCCATTATTCTTTCATGCATGTGTATTTCTTTTTCTTTTATTTTTAAATGAAATTAATTTCAAGCTTTACTTGATTAATTAAAGCATCATCTCTCCAAAGTGGTCCAAAAGAAGGCAGATTATCAAATAAAGGCCAATGAAATGCTTTCTCCAGGGAATTCTTTTTTTTTTTTTTTTAAGATTTTATTTATTTATTCATGAGAGACACAGAGAGAGGCAGAGACACAGGCAGAGGGAGAAGCAGGCTCCATGCAGGGATCCTGACGTGGAACTCGATCCCGGGTCCCCAGGATCATGCCCTGGGCTGAAGGCAGCGCTAAACTGCTGAGCCACCTGGGCAGCCCTCTCCTGGGAATTCAAAAATTGAGTGAAGTAGCCAATGGATTGAAAACAGAAGCACTCTTCTTAATGGACTCTTAAGGCAGTTTTCTGCTTCTGTAAACTTTAGTCTTCCATTTGTCCCTATGTCACCTGAGACGTGGTTACTTTGGTTTTTTTTTTTTTTTTTTTTCAATTCTATTAGCAGTCTTAAATATTTCCAATAAATTCATATTTATTCATGTTAGCCAGAATACATAGAGATAGATAGAGAGAGAGAGAGAGAGAGAGAGAGAGAGAAAGAGAGACAGAGAGCTAGAGAGAGAATATAGTATTTGTTTTTAGAGTGATAAGAATTTTAATAGAACATTATCCATTTGTTAGCTATTGGCTATGAGGCCTTACAAAAAACTCTTTAAAATCTCTACGTCTCATTATTTCACATTTAAATGAACAATTATATCTAACCCTCAAAGTAGATTAAGGATTAACTCAAATATAGTATGATTCTATTCCTGAATACTGTAGGTATTCAACAATATTTTTTGTTATTCTTTTTGGTTATTAACTTAAAAACTACATCCACCTCCCTCTGTAAAAGTATTACACAAAATTCTTAAAGTGTTAATATCTACCTATTTGTATATATAAAAATGGCAATGACTTTAAACATGTGATCATGGATGTCTAATTAAAATATTTCTTAATAAATTATAAGGAAATTTATTATTAAACTATTTCTTAACAAATTATAAGGAAAAGCTGAATGGCCATAAATATCACAGGAATTAAATACAGGAATTAAAAACTGGGAAACAGAGGATTAAACTGACACTGGAAATAAGACAAAATACAAAGGTTTAGATAAGTTTAGATTAAATAACTATTGGTCTATGCCAACAGGACAAGCAAGTGGTTCGAGTAGCATCATAATTAGGCATGTCCACATCACAATCCATTGCTTTTTATGTAAAATTTATTAATTATACATATCTTAGGCCAAAGAGGAAGATTTTTAGTATTTTGTAATACTCACTACAATAAAGTTGTTTCATATAAAAGTAAGTAACTATGTTTTCATGCCCTGAAAATATTTTTGGATGACACATTTCGCTTACTTGTCCTTATGGGTAACATTAAACTACTTCTTAACATTATTTAGATTTCTAATCAATATGCCAGAAAACACTGAGGGAACCCCTTAACATGCATGAGAGCATGCATGTGCATGTGCACACACACACACAAAGCTATAGAAATTCTGGGTAAATCAATAGTAAAAAAAAATATTGTAAACATTAAAGTCAAAATCACTCATATTCTTTCAGTGGGCCTACTGCTTGAAACACAGACCACGAAAACTCTGCCTCTGATCTGACAACGTTCCAAGAAAGGAAAAAGAACCTGATCAATCAAAGTACAAAAATGTAGCATACAAATTTTAAATTCAATGCCAACAAAGCTCTATACGATAAGTTATTAAAAATATGGTGGGAAAACAAGAATTTTCAGGGACAGTGCAAACATGAAATTCCCCCAAAGGAATACAAGAACTTGGAACTACCAGAGAAACTACTGCTGAGGACAAATTCACCTTCCAAACCACAGACCATGAATTACGTACACCAGCACTAGAGCCAATTACTTCTATGCCACACATCAAGCATTTGGCGCTCTTTGACTATAGAAAAAAGCAACTAGATGAAAAAAAAAGGCTTGTAAATCTTATAGGGCTGAGTTTCACTTAGTGTTCTTGTATTAATTTACATTGCAATGTAATTTTATTGGTGATTCAGGAAAAAATCTGTAGTTACATACATCAATTAGATGGACTCCTTTTTGAATAGCTTGTTTTTTATTCAAGAACACTAATCCAACAATGCGATTAAAGAGAGTTTGAAATAACATTTCCTCTCCTCCCTCCCCCAAAGCTTTTCAAATTAAAAAAAAAAAAAAGCTTCTCAAATTCTAAAATATGTTAACCTTAAATAAATTCAAAACTAACTTATCTGGCGTTTACTTTTCAGATTTCTCTCCGCCTCCTTTTCAACTTACTTTGGCACCTTTTAGGTTTAAAGTCATTTAAATCACCCAGCACATTTTAGAACTTGTGAGCAACACGATTGAGAGCTGTCATTCGAAAATGTCATGTCTGTTGTCAGTGGTTCATGAATAATTGACATTGAGATTACCTAGGGAAATTTGCAATTAGCCTCCTCATTAACATAAGAACGAACAGTAGGCTGCTTGGTGAATGCTAGATTTTAACTTAGGTATTTACTCAAGAGATGAAAAGTTTATAATAGAACCTCTAATGAAAAATTCATTGGTTCAATTTGATATCCCAAGAGTTTTCAAGTTCCTTCATGAATCAGTCATTGAGAAAACAAAGAACATATATTCAGTTATTAATTTATACTTTCAATTAACTATGAACGTCCAAATAACAAAAGAGATCAATCTATAGGTAACATAGGGGAAAAAATGCTGGTTTTAACAACAGGGATGGAAAATAAGTACCAGATAGATCATTGCTAATCTGGCAGTTGATTATTCAGAGGGAAAATTAGGTTCTAAGAAATGTACATAATAGTAAAATAATATAAAAAAATTTACATGTAACTATTCTGGAATGAATTCTAAATATGTGGGATTACTCAGATGATGAAAAACATCATTTGATTCAATTAATTCTCCTTAAGGTTGATATTTAAATCTCATGAAAGAACTAATACACACTAAAAAAAAGACACAGATCCTTGCACAAGTGTAGCAATAAAATGTGTAAATTTGAATAATGTGCAAATAAAAGTACAAAAGTGTCTGTTTCCTCTCATTTGTATACTGATATATTCCTTAGGTTAACTGCAAAGCACTCTGGAGGTGCCTTAAAGTTGCACATATTTTAGATGCAATTGAATGCACCAAGCATTTTAAAGTATTATTATTTTTGTACTTCAACTTTAGAGTTGAAGTTATGAGGGGTATAAAGTTGAAGATTTCAAAAATATTACAATATAGTTTAGGGAACACTAAAGAGAGATGTCTGTATGGCAGGGGTTAGGGGAACATTTCTGGAAGAATTCATATTCCACATACCATATGCTATGAATATGTTTCATCTAGACAGTAAAATCACACATGGAGAGATTTACAGGAAGAAAAAAAATATTTCACTTGAAGTATTTTATTTCTGAATTCTCAAGAAGTACTAGAAATTAACAAATAGGAGCACCTGGGTGGCTCAGTCAGTTAAGTGCCTAACTTCAGCTCAGATCATGATCTCAGATCCTGAGATGAATCACCCCAACCAAACTTGCATCCTTACATCTTCCATGCTCCATGCTCTGTGGGGCGTCTACTTCTCCCTCTCCCTCTGCGCTCATGCTCTGCTTGGGGCATTCTCTCTCTCTCTCTCAAATAATAAATAAAAAAATTAATTAATTAATAAATTAATATAAATAAATAACATCTTTTAAAAAAAGAACTCAACAAATATGTATCAAGAACCACATCAACTGTCAAAAAACACAAAATGGCAGGGTTCTAGACTTCAACCAAATAGCATTTATCAATTTTTATCTATTGTTAACGTTAAGCTTTATATAATATTTCATTTCCTGATTCCAAGAAATATAAAGTTGTATTAAGTCAAACTTCTCTGGAGAAACAACCAATAGTGTGTGTTGTGTATGTGTGTATAATGTTTATATATGTTTAAATAAAACTGAGTGTTTTCATGAGAGTTCCAAGGAAAGACTGCTGTATAAAAAGCATTTTTTAACCAGTTTTGTGAAAGGTAAAAACAAAACAAAAAACCAAAACACTACACTTTAGAAAGTCTAATCAAAACAGTTCTCTATTGGTATATAAACTCTGCCAAGGGGCATCTGGGTGGTTCAGAACATTAAGCGTTCTGCTCCAGTCATGACCCCAGGATTCTGGGATCTAGCCCCATGTCTGGCTCCCTGATTGGTGGGGAATCTCCCTCTCTCTCTGCCCATCCCCTTCTCATGCTCTCTCTCTCTCAAATAAATAAATAAAAATCTTTAAAAATAAACACTTTAAAAAAATAAGCACTTTAGATGAACTTCTTGAAACTAGAACAATTTCCTGCAATAAACTGAGACAAAGATATATTTAGTCCTACACAATTCATAGCCTCCCCTACCCCCATTTATGTGTATTAATGACATAGGGTATAAACAGCATGAAAGTATATGCATGGACCATTACAACCAGATTAATATATTATGAAGTATTCAATAACCATTATGTAGAAGGTAGATAAGAATTAAAATGGTTTAATTTCCTAGAAAGGAGAAAAATGGTAATAAAAAATAAAAGTTATTAGATCTTTAAAATATATATATAGACATAAGAAGTATCTACAGACAAACATTAAATACATTATATATAGGGGGATCCCTGGGTGGCTCAGTGATTTAGCACCTGCCTTTGGCCCAAGGCGTGATCCTGGAGTCCCGGGGGTCGAGTCCCATGTCAGGCTCCCTGCATGGAGCCTGCTTCTCCTTCTGCCTGTGTCTCTGCTTCTCTCTCTCTCTCTCTCTCTCTCTCTCTCTCTCTGTGTGTGTCTCTCCTGAATAAATAAATAAAATCTTTAAAAGTACATATATTATATATAAAAGGAGAGTCAAGTTGACATATAAAATTAATCACCACAGAAGTCCACTGACTTTTTGTATAAGTTAAATAGATACCTTTGTAGAGGTCTCTTTACTTTACATCAGATATTTCTCACCTCCGTATCTAATTAGTATTTCATAACATATGGCAAAATAATTTGATATACCTTGAAAAGAATTGTATTTGGTATTTAATATTCTCGTCATTATTTTAAGACTAGAAGTAAAACTTTTAAGTTCAGTTACAGAGAAGAAATTTCTATAAATGAAGACATTATTAACTGAGACTTATTTTGGGCCTTTCTATATATGCTCAAAGTTCTCACCAGAAATTATATTTTTCCAAGTAGTAAATATATTTTCAAAAAATAAATATTTAAAAATACTGAAGAAATAACCCTGTACTTCAAATTAGGAACAACCATGGTGAAGACAACAATTCTGTATTCAACCAGTTGTCAAATTGGTAATATATTCTAAGCAAATTTTGCTGATTATGACACTTTGCTTATTTCCTCTATTATAAACGTGTTAGGTGTAACAGTTTAAGTGTTTACATGTGCTTGCATAGTGAATATATTTTTAAGTACCTCATTAGTATTTTTTTAGGGTTTATTTATTTGAGAGAAAGTGAGTGTGAGAGTGTGAGCGCACATACATGGCTGCACGAGCAGGGGTAGGTGCAGAGGAAGAAGCAGACTCCTTGCTGAGGAGAGAGCCTGACTCAGGGCTCAATCCCAGAATCCCAGGATCATGGCCTTAAATGAAGGCAGACACTTAACTGACTGAGCTATCCAGGTGCCCCATGGAAACACTTCCTTTCAATCTTGATACTATGATAGATTTAAAATCCTCTAGCATATCCCCTTTACTAGAAAAAAAGCCCTGGGGTTAAGTTTACACACCAAGATAAATAATTTTTCCCTTATAGTAAATGATCTGAATTTTAAACAAATCATATAGAAATTCTATTTAAGGGTTCCCTTTGTTACAGCCTCTTATCTGAGGATATCAACACTTGCTTTATAAATTGGAACTAACTAAACCAGTCTGTTTGACTAAACCATAGATCAATTTACCATAACATTGGTCTGTGCACTAACTGGAGTTATGGTTCAACACATTTACTTTCAGCTGGTATTTAATTCTTTACATCTAAATCCAGAGGCAAAAATATCCCTTAAGGTCTGAATTGTAAATGGTCTCTTAAATAGTGTTGATTTTTACTCTTCATTCCATCCTTCAGATAAATTTAAGAAAGCTTAAAAAAAATCATACTACTAATTTTAAAAATTAAATATCCTTTTTAAATATAGGTATTTCTATATCTATCTGTAGCATATTTTGCCAATAATTCTTGAATAAACTGGAATTTTATTGGAGTAGCCTGATACACATAACACAAGGGCTAATGCCAATACTACTCAGTTGATTACTAATACGCTCCAGTATTAATCAATTATATTTTATTTATTTATTATTTTTTTTAAATTTTTATTTATCTATGATAGTCATCAGAGAGAGAGAGAGAGAGGCAGAGACACAGGCAGAGTGAGAAGCAGGCTCCATGCACCGGGAGCCCGACGTGGGATTCGATCCCGGGTCCCCAGGATCGCTCCCCGGGCCAAAGGCAGGCGCTAAACCGCTGCGCCACCCAGGGATCCCATCAATTCTATTTTAAATGTCATAATCATTAACTTGAGGGAAGTTTACCACCTAAGATTTCATTTCTATAATTGTTTTGGACTTCATTAAGTTTTTCATTATCTCTATTTATTTTTTTACTTGGCTAGAATTTAATTTTAAATATATATGCAGCCCTATGTTTATTGCAGCATTTTTTACAGTAGCCAAGATAGGGAAGCAACCTAAGTGTCCATAGTAAGTGAATAGATAAGTAAAATATGTTGTGTGTGTGTGTGTGTGTGTGTGTAATGGAACATTATACAACCATGAAAAATGAGATCATGCCATTTGAGACGACACAGATTGACTTCTAGGGTATGCTGCTAAGTGAAATAAGTCAGACTAAAAAAGGCAAATATCATATGATTCCCCCTCATAAGTAAAATCTAAACAACAAATGAATAAATGATAAGTAGAATTGTGTCTATAAATAGAGTGAACAAATTGATGGTTGCCAGAGGGAGGGAAAGTGGAAGTTTGGATAAAATGGATGAAGGGGAGAAGGAGATACAGGCTTTCAGTCATGGAATGAATAAGTCAAAGGAATAAAAGACACAGCATAAGGAATACAGTCCGTGATACGGTAACAGTGATGTAACAAGACAGATGGCAGCTATATTTGTGGTGGACGTAGCATAATCTACAAACTTGTTAAAACACTAAGTTGTACACCTGACTAATGTAACATTGTATCAGCTACACTCACATTAAAAAATGCAGAAAAAAATGAATGCATATTCAGAATTAATTACCCTATTCAAAAACTTAAACCTCATAGATTAAACATTCAATTTATACTATTATTTAGTGTTATTCATACTATGAGTTATTCTATGTCACATTTTATGAACTAAAATTTATTTCTCTCTTCAAGCCCATTGAGACCATCACCATCTCTCAATCTGGGTGCCTACTTAACTGTGATCCAATAATTTTCCTCCACAACAGGCAATCACTTTAAGAAACTGTAAGTAGGTTTATATAATTTCCTTACTTAGATCTCTTCAAAAGTTTCACACTCTACTTGAACTGGAAACCATGGCAGGGCCTACCTATCTCAACCCTTGCAGATGTTCCAACCTTATCTCAAATAATATTCCCCCTTGATTCAGTAGAAAGTGTCTAGGTGTCTTTTGGCAATTCTTGGAGCAACCCATCTTTTTCTAAGCTTACACTACTTCTGCTCAAGAAGCCATCACTCCTTTCACAAGTTTTTCCCTTTTTTTTGTCTTTTCTTCACATGTCAATTGTCATCCAAGTCAGCCCATACTCTGCATTATCCAAACTTCCATATCCATTCCAAAGACCACATTCCACAGCAGGTAATCTCAAGAGGATTTTAATATCTTTAAAAGATCAGAAAAAATAAAATAAAAAAAAATAAAAAGAAAAGAAAAAATAAATAAATAAAAGATCACATAATCATTTATTGACATGCAAGATATTACTTTTTGGTCTTCCCCAGAGGAGGTAAATTCTATGATTTTGTCACACTTATTTCAATATATTTACAGTCTAGCACAGTGCTTGAGACACACTGTAGATCTTCAGAAGTGTTTCTTAGAAGGATAAAAACATTATACTGATAAAATAATATTTATTTCAGAGAGTTTGACAATTCTAGATTTTGGTTTATTTATAAGTATTTTTAACTAGTAAAAATTAGAGTTATAAGAAATAATGACATTTAATTATAATAAATAAGGGCATTATTTATTATAATCATTTAGTTATAATAAATAATGGCAATTAAAATAATTCTTTTAGCATTTTTAGTAGCTCTGCAGAGTTACCGTTACTGAGCATTAAGTTGTACTCATATTCCTGGGAGCCAAAAGAAAGTGGAGAAATGTTATGTTTTTAGGGATCTCTATTTTTCTTTTTATTGCTGATGAGTATTCCAAGGTATTATGTCTGTTTAACCATGTAACTATTGAAGATCAATGTTTTTGTATGGTTTTTGGTTATATTGAAATAAATCTATTAATATCCATTTACAGGTTTTGTGTGAACATACGATTTTTTTAAAGATTTTTATTGGTGGATAAATCACATCAATTCATCATAAGAAATATTTTTATTCTTTCCAATTAAAAATTAAGAGAAATTGCCATGTAGGTGATTATATGAGGTAGTATAAATTTTTTTAAAGATGTTTCCAGAAAATGCAGGGAGTCTTCATATCATTTATATAGACGATAGAAGCATGGAGTGAAATATTAAAACAACTCACTAAAAAGACTTCTAGGGGAACAGGAAACTAAGGAGACTGAATAATCATTCAATATGTCTTTATATTTATTAAATGCTGAAGTACTGGGCATACTGTAGTGAACAAAATGGACAAAGTTATTTTCTTGTGGCACTTAGATCAGTGTAAAACTCAAAATCCCTACTTTGCGGGGAGGTTATTAATTTGTATACTGTGCTTCCACTTTCAATGAAAAAGCAAAGTGTAACCATAGTTCCAATAAGATTTTTAAAAGCGTTTGAAGTTAGGGGCAGGGGGAAAGTAACACATTAAAAGAAGAAAAGAAGAATATCAAGATCTGTTCTTAGAAAATTGTCATGTCCAACTGTGAAAAGGCAAATATTTGATAATTGTCAGTTATGATAAATGTTTCTCTACCATATTCTGTTTTAGCTAAGTCATAATCTGAGAGTTTCTTGACATCTATTTTCATTATTCTGTTTTATTTATTTTTTTGTCATTATTCTGTTTTAGGCAACAATAGCCACAAAAAGGCTGTAGAACAAACCCCTCTAAAAGCAGTGGCTTCATATCAAGATCTGATTTCTGACTCCTATGACTGTGGTTTGGCTGGAGATGATCTAAGGCTGTGATCAATTCTTGAGCATGCGTTTGGTTCAGGTCTGTTCCTTGTTATTTCTCATTCTTCCGGGGCCAGTGGCTTTCCTGGGGCATGCTCTTCACGCTCTTCTCATGGTAAAGACAGGGGCAGAGCAGGGCAAGCCCAACCACACAAGTACATTTCAGGCCTCTCCTCACATTCCTTCTATTAATCTACTTGTCAAAGTTAAGTCCCATGGCCAAAATCCATAGAAGAAAGCGGAAGGGAAAAGAAAATATTTGTGGAACAATGATGTAATCTACCACAGAATCTAATACCTTGGCTAATGGACTGTTTCAAATATTTCATATATTTTACAACATATAGATAGAGTTGCTGTTACTGTAATAAGTTAAAAAGATTGTGAGTTTTGGGATAGACTAGTCTGTGTATCATTTTTCATGAGTCATAAACAAGTCGTCAAACTAATTTTTGCTTTCTAAAAGTCAAATTACTTAACTTTATTTTGAGATAAAATATCAGACAGACAAATGATGTTGACATTATCCACCAAAGTTATTCAGACTTCACCAGTTTTACATGCACTCATGTGAATATGTGTTTATGTGTATACAATTCTACACAATTTTATGTGTGGCTTCACATGAACGTCACCACAGTGAGATGCAGAACACTTCCATTATAGGGCTCCCTTGTGCTACAACTTTATAGCCGCATCCAATCTATCCTCTCCCCCACTAACTCCTCGCAACTAATAATTGGATTTCCATTTCTATAATTTTGTGTGTTTAAGAATGCCACATAAATGGATTCACATAATATGTATAATTTGAGACTAGATCTTTTTTTTTCATTTAGAATAATTCCTTTGAGATTTATCCAAGCTGTTATATGTATCAACATATTTTTTTCCATTTTTCTTTTTTTTTAAGATTTTATTTATTTATTCATGAGAGACACACACACACAGAGAGAGAGAGAGAGAGAGAGAGAGGCAGAGACACAGGCAGAGGGAGAAGCAGGCTCCATGCAGGGACCCTGATGTGGGACTCGATCCCAGAACACCAAGATCATGCCCCCGGCTGAAGGCAGGTGCTAAACCACTGAGCCACCCAGGGATCTCTATTTTTCTTTTTATTGCTGAGGAGTATTCCAAGGTATTATGTCTGTTTAACCATGTAACCTTTGAAGATCAATGTTTTTGTATGGTTTTTGGTTATATTGAAATAAATCTATTAATATCCATATGCAGGTTTTGTGTAAACATACGGTTTTGTTTCTCTAGGATAAATCTTCAATAGTTCAATTGCTGGGTCAGATGGAAAACATATTAAGTTTTGTAAAAACTTTGCACATTATTTTCCATAGTGGATGTGCCATTCAACCTTCTTATGAGGAATGTGTGATTCAGCTTCTCTAATAATCATATATATGTATTTCTTTATTCCAAGGTTTTATTTTTCATTCAATTAAATAGTATATTGCTTTTGCTTCTATTTGTATATCTAAAATCAAGTTTTTATTTTTTTATTTTATTTTTTTAAAGATTTTATTTATTTATTCATGAGAATACACAGAGAGGAGAGAGAGAGAGAGGCAGAGACACAGGCAGAGGAAGAAGCAGGCTCCATGCAGGAAGCCTGACGTGGGACTCGATCCTGGGTCTCCAGGATCACGCCCTGAGTTGTAGGCAGCGCTAAACCGCTGAGCCACCGGGGCTGCCCTAAAATCAAGTTTTTATTTAATATGTTTACCTCTTTCACCCATTTCTCCCATCCCTCAGCTCCTACCTCTATCAACTAATAACCTGTTCTATCTATGAGCTTGTTTTTTTCATTGTTGTTAATATGTTTTTAATGTTTTAATATATTTTTAATCCCACATATAAGAAAGATCATATAGTATTTGCTGTACTCTGACTTATTTCACTTAGCAAAATGCCCATATGGTCTATCACGTTGTTACAAGTGGCAAGATTTCATTCTTTGTTAAGGCTAAACACTATTCCACTGTGTATATATATATACTATAATTTATTTATTTATCCATTCACCCATATCAATAGCCAAGTGCTTCTATAACTTGGCTATTATAAATACTCCTACAACAAACATGGGGTGCAGATACCTCTTCCAGTTAATATTTTCATTTCCTTTCAATAACCACCCAGAAGTGTAATTTCTGGGTCATACAATAGTTTAATTTTAAATGTTTATGGAACCCTTATTTTCTTTTCTATAGCAGCTGCACCAATTTGATTCCCACCAACAAAGCACAAGGATTCTCTTTAATCCACAACCTTTCCAACACATTACTTCTAGCCTTTTTGGTAATAGCCATTGTGACAGATGTCAAGTGATATCTCATTGTGCTTACAATTTGCTTTCCCTGTATAATTAATTATCTTGATCATGTTTTCACGGATTTTTTTTTTTTTGCCATATGTGTATCTTCTTTGGAAAAATGTCTATTAGATCTTCTGTCCATTTTTTAATCAGTATTTGCTTTTGTTTGTCATCGTAATTTTTTGCTATTGGGTTGAGTTTATATATTTTGGATTTTAAATACTTATTAAATATCTTATGTAAATATATTTCTCATCCAGTAGCTTGTCTTTTTGATAATTTCTTTTGCTGTAAAGAATCCATGATGTAGTCCCACTTGTTTGTTTTTGCTTTTGTTGTCTTTGTTTTTAGTCAAATATAAAAAAAAAATCTCTAAGACTGATGTCTACTGACTGTTTTCTTTTAGGAGTTATATGGTTTCAGGTCTCATATTTAAGCCTTTTTAATCTACTTGGGTTATTATTATTTTTTGTATGGTGAAAGATAGCAGCCCAATTTTCCCAGCAACATATCTTTCTTAATTTTGCCTAATATTTCATGATTAGTGTACAGAAATGCAACAGACTTTTGTGTATTGATTTTGTATCCTACAACTTTACCAAATTTGTTTATTAGTTCTAACACTTAAAAAATAGAATCTTTGAAGTTTTCTGGATATAGTATCATGATATCTGCAAATAGTGATGGTTTACTTTTTCTTTTCTAATTTGGATGCTTTTTATTTCTTTATCTTGGCTAATACCTCTTGCTAGGGTTTCCAATACTGTTTTGAACAAAAGTTGTGAGAGAGGATATCCTTCTCATTCCTTATCTTAAAGGTAAATTAACCTTTCATCATTAAGTATAATGTTAGCTGTGGGCTTGTCATAAATAACTTTAGTCATGTTGAGGTATATTCACTCTGTACCTGCTTTGTTGAAAGATCTTATCATAAGCAGGTGTTGAATTTTGGCAAATGTTTTTTCTACAGCTACTGAGATGATCATAGGATTTTTTTTTATCTTTTATTTTGTTTGTGTTATGTATATTACATTGACCGATTTGTGAATGTTGAACTATTCTAACATCCCTGGAAAAAATTGCACTTTATCATAGTGAATGATTTTTTTAATGTAATGTTGAATTTGGCTTGTTAATACTATGTTAATGATTTTCACATCTATATTCTTCAAGTATATTGACTTGTAATTCTCTTTTTTCTGGCATCCTTGTCTGGTTTGGGTGTCATGGTAAAGCTGACCTCATAAAATGATTATGGAAGAGTTCCTGTCTCTTTTTCTGAAAGAGTTTAGGAGGGATTAGTATTAATTCTTCTTAAATATTTGATAGAATTCACCACTGATGCCCTCTTGTCCTGGAATTTTGCTCCTTGGGATGTTTTGTGATTAGTTATTTAATCTCTTTCCTATAATTGATCTGTTCAAATTTTCTGTTTCATCATGATTCAGTCTTGGTAGGTTGTATCTTTCTGGGAATTTATACATTTTTTTCTAGGCTGACCAAAATTGTTGTCATATAATTAATTATTCACACCAATATCTTATGATCTCTTTTATTTCTGTGGTATCAGTTCTCTCATTTTTCATTTCATTTATTTGAGTCTTCTCTCATTTTTTTCTTTGTAAGTCTAGGTTTAGCTAAATGTTTGTCAATTTTGTTTATGTTCTCAAAAAATCACCTCAAATTTTCATACATCTTCTCCATTGTCTTTTAAGTCTCTATTTCATTTATATCCATTCTAATCTTTGTTATTTCCTTCCCTCTACAAACTTTGGATTTTTATTGTCCTTCTTTTTTCTAGTTCCTTGAGGTATAAAGTTAGGCTGATTATGTGAGACTTTGTTTCACAGACTAAAAGTGAAGGGAGGAAATGCAAAGAAAACTGGAGTAGCTATACTTATATTAGACAAAATAGACTTTAAAACAAATACTTTATATATTTTTTAAGATTTTATTTATTTATTCATGAGAGACAGAGAGGAGAGAGAGATTGAGGCAGAAGCACATGCAGAGGAAGAAGCAGGCTCCATGCTGGGACCCCCACGTGGGACTCAATCCTGGATCTCCAG
Organism: Vulpes lagopus; assembly: GCF_018345385.1. Taxonomy (NCBI): domain Eukaryota; kingdom Metazoa; phylum Chordata; class Mammalia; order Carnivora; family Canidae; genus Vulpes; species Vulpes lagopus. Next base: position 127,503,436 of record NC_054829.1, on the reverse strand, counting down.
GATCAGGCCCTGGGCTGTAGGCAGGGCTAAACCACTAAGCCACCAGGGCTGCCCCAACACAAAGACTTTATTAAAGAACAGGGTTACATAATGATAAAGGAGTCAATCAAGAAGGTATTGATCAAGAATCAAGAGGGTGTAACATTTATAAATATTTATGCACTCAACATAGGAGCACCTAAATATACATATAAAGCAAAGGTTAACAGACCTAAAGGAAGAAATAGATGGCAATAAAATAGTAGTACTATTTTACTAAAGTCCACTTTAGTCCTCTACTTACAAAAATGGATGTTTTATCCAGACAGAAAATTAATAAGGAAACCTTGGCCTTAAAAGACGTGCTAGACCAGATGGTCTTAACAAAAGCAAAAGAAATCACATTCTGTTCTCAAGTGCACATGAATCATTTTCTAAGACAGATCATATGTTAGGCAGCAAAAGAAGTCTCTATAAGTTTAAAAGGATTGAAATCATATCAAGCATTTTTTCTAACCATGGTGGTATGAAACTAGAAATTAATTACACAAAGAAAACTGGAAAACTCACAAATATGTGGAGAATAAATAATATTGCCAATGAGAAATCAATGGGTCAAAGAGAAAATGAACAGACAAAAAATACCTTGAGATAAACAAAATAAGTGGAAATATAACATTTCTACATTTCTGAGATGCTCCAAAAATAATTCTAAGAGAAAAGCTAATAGCAATAAATGCCTATATCATGTACTGTACATTTTTTTTTAATGTACAGGAATGATGAGGCCTCTATTTTCCAAAATATGAATAAAATTTCAGCTTGTTAACACTCACTTCAAGGGAATTGAAGAACTATGTATTTCTTGGAAAATATTTAAATCAAAGCTCCAAGCAGTGTTCAAGTAGTAGCAAATTTCTCACAAAACTCAAGAACACTTCACTTTAATTCTATCTTCTTAAACTCTAATCTTACCTTTTAAATTTAGGAAATTATGTGTTTCAATGTATGAAATAAAATCATCATGGTTACAGTGGTTTCATATTGTTTTATACAAATAATTTGATGATAAGAGTGTGAAACAACTTTGATATAATAGGTTACAGTAACCCCTATGTATTTGAAGATGTTATGAATATCTAAAAAAAAAATCGTTCTGTAGTTTGTATAAGGAAGGATGGAAAGTACAAATTAAGGGCTGTATCTTTAATATAACAGTCATGGTTTTTTCCTGCATATTAATGTTGTTCTCAAATTTAGCTATTTATCAGAATGGCCTATGAAGTTTCTAACAAACTGCTGAGAGTCAAGTCAAAAAGCAGACATGTAGAATAAGAATCTCAAAATCTGATTAAGTAATTATGATAGGAAGGAAATCTGTGCAAACTGTGGATAACAAAACTCAAAGAAATTTGTTTTGTCACTTCTCTCACACACATAAAAACTTACATCAAATTTGTATTATCCTAATATATTTGATATAAAAGTAACTGCTCTTTAAATCCACAAAGCAGTGCATTTTCTTAGGTTAAACAAATTATTTTCCTTCCTTAGACCTTTAATTTTGCTCACCAAATTCAAAATCTTGACTCGTGGATTTGCCTTCTATACCAATCTACCTTATTTTGTTTTCACTTGATGGCACTTAACAGTTTTTCTAATGTCTAAATTTTCAGTCAATTCTGTTTTCAAAAACTTTAAATTATGTGTTAAAATGGTTAAGAAAATATCCCACATTTTTGTTTTGTCCTTCACATATTAACATAGTTCTCAGATCCCAATTTCATTAATCCAAGGATTTCAGAACCTATGCTGAGGAAATAAATTCACTGTATTCTATTGTGAACATGGAGAGGGGTGCGGTGGTGGAGGTTGTACAATATATTTAGAGAAGTGGAGGCAGTGGGTTTTAAAAGTTAGTTGAATCATTGCCAGTTCATCATTTTGTTGATATAAAATTTTATTAAATGACTTACTACCTAAAGTAAGAAGAGCAGTGGAAGATTAACAGAAGTTTTTTGGACATTTTCCTATCTTGAATCAATGGTTTGGGGCTATAATTGCCCCAAACTATTATTCATAAATGAAGTTGGAAAGATATGATATTTAGTAGCAATTATTTTGGGTTTTGGCAAATAAAATGAAAATATTCCAAACAGTAAACTTGGCTTTTTAGGCAAGAAGTTAAGAGAATTATGAAGGATTAACTACCTAATTATTACCTTTATTTTTTTGGTTTGTTTGTTTATGTTTTTTTGCAAGGTTTTTATCATGTATGTGTTTTTCTTTCCTCATCCCCACCTTCCTTTAAATGGACAGTGGCACACTTTCAGTTGCCTTAAAACAATAAACCAGCAAACAAAAAATAACCATTTTAGCTTAGCAAAAATAAGCTGACAATGAAATTCTATGTAACTGTATAATGAATGTATGGCTTAGAAATATAAGTATGAAAGTCAGTTACAGTAAAAACCTTTCTATTACCCAAACTCTTATGATGAAATTTTGGACATGCTATTAATAGCTTCAACGCAACTAAAAGAATAATATCCCAAATGTAAAATGTGGACATAACCTAATTAGAGGTAACAGACTTTTATCTCAAATCATGATCATAAATTGACAATGATTTTAATGTTTGCCAATCATGTTTATCTGAACAATATGTATATGTTGAGAAAAATAAAATATATGCTTATATTAATGTTTTCAAAAATTGTAAGTTTGGAAAACTATGGAAGAGGTAGATTTATTCACATTTATGTTACTGTTTTTTTTTTTTTTTCTGCATGCATTTGTGATTCATAATTTCACCTTCCCTTCCATGTTTTACTGTATCTGTTTTAATCTCTGAATCTTACTTGTCTGGTGCTAGGTTAAAGGCTACTCTGAAAGACACAGTCAAGTCCTTAAAATCTTTCCAGGACACTATTATCTGCTCCCACCATCAAGTATCCATTGTTCAGTGTTGAAACTCAAGATATGCCTTCACAATCAAATTCAAAAGAAGAAAACGGCTTTACACAGCAGGTATATACTAGTAAAGTTGTTTAAAAATCTAGTCCCTAAGAGGATAATGGAGATAAGGTGAGTAAAACTGTTAACCTAGCAATCAGTAGAAGGTACTATTCCTACTTTGTACTTTGTAAAAGAAAAATAACTTTTTAAAATACCTGATTTTTAAAGTGATGTTTTTAGAAGACTAATCAGAATAACATTCTCATACTGACCCCAATCTGTAAAAACGTGACAGACTGGTCCTTTTTACTGTGAAAAGAGATTTATCTCACCTTTAGAGAAAAAAAAAGGTAGCAAATAATGTTAAATAAGTGCCATACAAAAAAGGTTTAGAAGGCAAGGAAATGAAGAAAAAAATGCATAATAAAAACTGGGATAAGGGTCTTAGGGTAAATAGATGTAGAAATAGAAAATATCCTAGGCAGGGAATTTTTTTTTTTAGAATTTTATTTATTTATTTGACAGAAAGAACACAAGTAGTCGGAGACACAGGCAAAGGGAGAAAGAGAAGCAGGCTCCTCACTCAGTAGGGAGCTGGATGCAGAGCTCTATTCCAGGATCCTGGAATCTTGACCTTAGCCAAAGGCAGAAACTTAGCTGACTGAGCCACCCAGGTGCCCCTAGGAAAGAAATTTTTTTACAAGCCATTACCTGCTCCTGTACTAAGAGAACATCAATTTACCTAATATTATACTTTTAGGATAAATTTCTAAAAGTTGTGCTAAATAAAATAATATCACTAGCTTTTGCCAACAAAAAAAGATAAACACAAAAAACTTCTATTTGCAATCTTCCTGTCAATAAAGAAACAAATTAAATTGATGGAGTTTTCAATTCCTTTGATTAAGTCAAATTCTCAAGCAATTGATCATCAAAGTGCAATGAAATATAGTTTTGACTTACTTTTAAGAAACTTGGTCTTGTTCTAAGGTATAACAACTGCCAAATGTTTTGTCTTTACCACTCCACCCCTTCCTAGGGAAGCAAATGCCATTTCTCACCCCATCCCAAGAATTGGTAAATGACACAAGGTGAACCAATCACATTATCCTAGCCTTCAAACTTTGTGGTACAAGGAAGGACAAGCCAGGGACGCCTGAGTGGCTCAGTGGTTGAGCATCTGCCTTTGGCTCAGGATGTCATCCATGTCCTGAGATCGAGTCCCACATCGGGCTCTCCGCATGGAGCCTGCTTCTCCCTCTACCTGTGTCTCTGCCTCTCTCTGTGTGTCTCTCATGAATAAATAAAATCTTTAAAATAAATAAATAAATGGATGGACAAGCCAGTGCAATCAGACTCAACTGGCTTCCTTCATTCATTCACCAAAGTTACCAGGAATATTTCCTATTCCTCTCTGATTATGAAAGACTGGAAGAGTACAGATTTAACCACAGAACTGCTTGTAATCCTATTTTCTGTAAAACATAGAAAGTTCAGGTTCAACAGACTATGTGAAACTATGAATTAGACATAAGCCAACATGAAATACAGAGATGGAGAGTAAGAGCAAGAGAGAGGGGAGGAAACTGCTTGGGTTGTTGGATGAAGTCATTTCAACATATTTCCTGAACTCTCAATAGTTTGGCGGCATGAAAGAATATATATTTCTATTATGTTTTTTCATTAGCTTAGTGGACTAATACCTCAATCATTTCTAACTAGAAAAACTATAAAATTTTGCTTTTCTTTAATTATTGTATTTCTTACATTCCAGTTAGCTTTTTTTTTTTAATTTTTATTTATTTATGATAGTCACACACAGAGCGAGAGAGGCAGAGACACAGGCAGAGGGAGAAGCAGGCTCCATGCACCGGGAGCCCGACGTGGGATTCGATCCCGGGTCTCCAGGATCGCGCCCTGGGCCAAAGGCAGGCGCCAAACCGCTGGGCCACCCAGGGATCCCTCCAGTTAGCTTTAAAGATAGTTCTATTTCTTTGGTCTTTTTTTTTTTTTTTTAAGATTTTATTTATTTATTCATAGAGTCAGAGAGAGAGAGGCAGAGACACAGGCAGAGGGAGAAGCAGGCATCATACAGAGAGCCCGATGTGGGACTTGATCCAGGGTCTCCAGGATCACACCCTAGGCTGTAGGCGGCGCTAAACTGCTGCGCTACCAGGGCTGCCCTCTTTGGTCTTTTTTAAACAACATATATTTACTACTTATTTCTTAGGTTTGAAAAATAAATACATATTTTAGAGGTTTTGGCTTGTAACACCTATGTTTCATTTCAGTTTAGAGTTTCCTTTTTTTCTTTTTTTACTGAAAGAACACAGAAGTTCTATTTTCAAGTTTTACTTCCTAGTATGGACAAAATTCTAATTCAAAATTGTAAATTATTTTTCCTAAGCATTTTAGATCCAAAACAGTCTTTAATAAAAACCTTAGAAAAACTACCTATAAAGTATAAATGCTATACCAATACTGTATAAAGAAGGTAAAACTGGATATTTTTCTGGTTGAAGCAGGTTGAGTGTCTGGAGTGGTATGTACTGGGTTTCACCTAAAATACATGTAGCAACCTCACCATCATCTCAATGAAATCAATAAATCCATTGTTGAAAAACAGTGAATCTACACCATATGGTTAACCAGTAATCACACTTGATCTTTAGAAATTTTACAAAATTAATCCAAACTGTAATAGAAGAACAGGAAATAAGTCATACTTTCAAAAAGTTCTCATGATAAATTTAGATACAGAAACCTTTATTTGTATATATAGCAGTATGGACAATATATGTCCCTTGAGACATCAATTTTCTTTAAATGTATGAGAATAATTTTAAATTTATGTAAACTTAAAATTATTTTTGGCTTAGATGTGTGAATTTTGGTGGTTTGGCTGAAAACGTACAGGTACTATTTTCATAATTAAGGATGTCTCTTTTTGAATATATTCTATATAATTTTTGATTGTGAAAATATTTATTTTATTATTTTGTTTTATACATATGATTATGCTCCATTTCCTTAAATATTTTTGTAACGTGAGTTTTGGGAAAAAACTGGATTTTGTAGAATTTTTTGCTTATATTTCGATATATGTTTAAATGTAAAGTCTGTTTTTTAAAGGTAAAATACATACATAGAATAAGAAGCTTTGACATATATTTGAAAATAAAGCACTTAATATAATAAGGAAAATCAAAATATTCTGAAAAATTTGTGAGGTTTGACAGACACACATACTCTAAGTCTTCCATACCACCCATGACAATAAAGAATATTATTATATGCCCCCAACTATAGTTATTAAATAAGTGATAATTGACTTAAAAAGTATAGGAAGCACTTAATATTCTTTTCAAATATATTTTCTTTAATTGAGAGATACAAATGATCCTAACTTTGGTATTATGAGAAAAAGCTTAGAAAAAGAAATGTGAGAAATATTATCATATGACAGTTAAGATCAATCACTATCATTTCTTTTTTTGAAACTGAAGAGAGAGTTGTGGTTATAAGCGACACAAAAACATCAAAATCAACAAAACTCATAAAAACTGTGTGACACTTCCTTAAGGATTAATATTTTCTTGAACAGCATGTAGTGATCATAAGATCAGAATGATGCTTTTGACAAAAACTTAAATTGTTGAGATATCAAATCTTTAAGGTCAGTAAAGCAACCAAGTTGGCAACAAGAGACATCACTAAAACATGCAATTAAAAGTAATCAAATGTATTTTTAGTATCTCTTGGAAAAAGTAGTATCAAACTACTGTTTTTATAATAGATGGCCTAGATATTAAAGATTTTGCCGTAACACTTCTTTTAATAGTATGTTTCAGTAACATATTTCTGAAGGAGATAGATGAATGGATAAAGAAGATATGATATATATGATGGAATATTACTCAGTCATCAGAAAGCATCAATACCTACCATTTACACTGATATTTACGATGTCGATGGAACCAGAGCGTATTATGCTGAGGGAAATAAGCCAATCAGAGAAAGACAATTATCATTTGGTTTCAGTCATATGTGGAATATAAGAAATAATAAAAGGAACCATAAGGGACTGAGCGCTGGGTGTCATACTCTATATTGGCAAATTGAATTTAAATAATAAAAAAAAGATAGAAAAAAGATAAAAGGAAAGAAGAAAGAATTAGGAGAGGGTAGGAAGGGAAGGAAGAAAATGCAAGGGGAGGCAAAGGAGTTATTAGATTACTCTTAGCTGGAGAGCTGTGCAAATCTCTTCCACTCTGGCAGTGAGTAGGGATATGCTTCAATGCCTGCAGGTCTAAAGGCCCAGAAGTCAAGAGAAATAAAACTGTTGCTATGTGCTCAATATATAAACGATTAAATGGACCCTCAAAGCCAAAACAGAACATGTCTACTTTTTCCTGAAGGAGTCGGGAAATATTCATCAATATTCATTTTGCGGTGTCTAGAAGTGGTTTAGAAAGTATATATGATTTTTTTATTTTTTAAAGGAAAACTTACATATCAAGTACTTTTTGTTTTTGTTTTGTTTTATTTTCACAATTTAAAAGCAGAACAGTTTTGGTCATTTTAGGAGTATGTTGGCTTTTTGTTGAAATATCACTTTCTTCAATTATCACAGTGATTGCTTAGTTTTTTTAAAAATTTAACATTATAAATTAATAAAAATACTAAACTTAAAAATGATATTTCTGAAGATACATATAAATCACATTGATTTTGCAAGTGCTAATAATTGAAATATAAATTTTCATTTATTGAAAATAAATGATTTTCAATATTTTGTGATATCAGCAGAACTCTTTTGGTTATTTGCTTATTTCTTCTTTCCAGAATCCCTCCATCATCTGTTTGTCAGTACTTCCTGGATTTTTTTTTAGGAAATGCCCTTCTTCTATTCCAGGGTGTGTGGAAAGTCCTTCAGTGGGGCTGTCCTACCACCTCTTGGCTTAGATAAGTTATTCAGATACCTGTAAATTGGATTTTTAAGCAAAATTCTATTTGCTTCTGAGGCTACGGTAACAAATTATCACAAACCTGGTGGATTTAAACAACAGGAACTTATTCTCTCAAAGGTCTGGAGGCCAGCAGTCCCAAATCCAGGTGTTTGCAGAACTGTGCTTCCCCCAGAGGCTCTTTTAAAAATTCAAGTTCTACTAAATCTATGTGCTACGAGTGTATGATACCATAGAGTTGGAGCAGATAAATCAAAGCCTATGTGACTTTCTAGACCAAGCACAGACGAAAACAATTTTAAACACCATGTGAGATAACTCTGACCAGGAAAGCATCTCAGATACACCAATGAAAAGGGGTGAAAATAATGACGACATTTTACTGTACCAAGTCTGGTGGGTACTAGAATGTAGAAGGGAACAGAACTAAGAGCCAGTGGTTTTATTCTTAGGGTGTGTCTGGGAGGTGATGGCATGAACTAGATCTTAAACCTGTGTGCTCAGAGGGCAGGTGCTCATCTTTTAATACAGTCAGAAGTACTCCTGCTGCTGATAGTCTGCCCTGATAAACATTATATTTTTTATAGATTTCTATTTCCATTGTACATAAAAAAATACCTATGTATGAATGTCACATTAGCATCACACTATCACTATTTAGCATTTTATAAGTTGCATATGTTCTAATTACAAATGCAAGTATTATAGTGGGCTGTACAAAAATCTCTAGAAAAGCTTCGTTTCATTCCTTCCTTGTGCCTAGTTGCTCAGCTTTTGATTTTATCAGAGATATTGCATATAGTATAAATTTCTGATCTTTTTTCGTTTAGACTTCCTTCTTAGAGCCAAAGAGTACAGGCTTATAATAAAAATCTAGATGTTAAGTAGTCAGGCAGAGAGGAGGGAGGAAGGATTGTTCTCAGTTCTCCAACAGTTCACTGAGAATATTTTGCCCCTAAGTTTTCTCTATTGATTTTTGTTTGTTTGTTCAATGGAGTGGTAAATATACTAATTTTATTTTTTGTAATGTTTGTTAAAATGAAATACGTATAATTTTTAAAGATTTTATTTATTTATTCATGAGAGACATGGAGAGAGAGAGGCAGAGAGAGGAGCAGGCTCCATGCAGGGAGCCTGATGTGGGACTCTATCTCAAGACCCTGGGATCACACACTGAGCTGAAAGCAGATGCTTAACCACTGAGCTACCCAGGCGTCCCTAAATACATATAATTTTAATCAGTAATCCCCCTTGAGGTTGATTCTTTGCAGCATTCTCTAAGCCATACTTGGTATATGAGGGTGGGGCTTATGTTGGTCTTCTAAGAAAGAGGTCTGCTGTGCTAACTCATAGTCAGACTTCCCTTAAATATGCCCCTTCTGGGCACTGGGGGAAGTGTCCAGAGTTTGGTGTAAGCAAATCCAGCCTCCACTGAATATGCCGTGTTTCTCTTTGAAGTCTGACTGTACTGGTGTTCGGGAGATGGTGTGGGAGATGGCATCAGCCCACCCTCTTCCTGGGGAGGAGAACTCACAGCCACTGCTGTTAAAGAGGCCCTCACAGAAAAGTGAACAGTCTCCTCTCCTGTGTCCCAGGCTTTTGTCAGATACCTGCCCTTAACCTGTCTGTGTCTGGCAGTGGGCACACCTGGCACTACAGTTCTCCTGTGCTTCATCTCTGGCCTGGTGGCTGGGGTTCAAGACCAAATCCTAAAGGGCCCAGCAAGGTGCTTGGTCATGATCCTAGGATCCTGAGATTGAATCCCACATCAGGCTCCTGATGGTGAGCCTGCTTCTCCCTCTGCCTGTGTCTCTTCTCTCTCTGTGTCTCTCATGAATAAATAAATGATATCCTTTTTTTAAAAAAAATGTCACTATAAACATTTGGGTACATGTGCCCTTTCGAATCAGTATTTTTGTATTCTTTCATAAATACCTAGTAATGCATTTGTTGGATCCTAGGACAGTTCTATTTTTAACTTTGTGAAGAAACTCAAACTGTTCTCCAGAGTTCACCAAATTGCATTGCCACCATAGTTTAAGAGGGTTCCCCATTCTCTGCATCCTTGCCAACATCTGTTGTTTCCCGTGTTGTTAATTTTAGCTATTCTGATCGGTATGATGTGAAATCTCATTGTAGTTTTGATTTGCATTTCCCTGGTGAGTGATTTTGTGCATCTTTTCATGAGTCTTAGCCATCTCTATGTCTTCTTCGGAAAAATGTCTATTCCTGTTATCTGCCCATTTTTTAAAAAAACTGGATTACCTTTTTAAGGGTGGTGGTTGAGTTTTATAAGTTCTTTATATATTTCGGCTCATAACCCTTCATCAGATGTCATTTGAAAATATCTCCTTTCATTCCTTAGGTTGCCTTTCAATTTTGACAATTGTTTCCTTCATTGTGCAGTAGCTTTTTATCTTGATTAAGTTCCAAGGGTTCATTTTTACTTTTCTTTCCATTGCCTCCGATGACATATCTAGTAAGAAATTGCTATGGCTAGTGTCAAAGAGGTCGCCGCCCATGTTCTCCTTTAGAATTTCGATGGTCTTCTGTCTCACATTTAGCTTTTACTTCTATTTTGAATTTATTTTTGTATATGGTTCAGGAAAGTGGTCCAGTTTCATTATTTTGAATGTTGCTGCCCAGTTTTCCTAACACCATTTGTTAAAGAGACTTTTTCCCATTAAATATCTATTCCTAGCTGAAGACTAGTTGACCATATAGTTGTGGGTCCATTTCTGATATTATATTCTTTTCCATTGATCTGTGTGTCTGTTTTTGTGACAGTACCATATTGTCTTGATGGCTATAGCTTTGTAATATAACTTAAAGTTCGGAATTATAGTGCCTCCAGCTTTGCTTTTCTTTTTCAAGATTGCTTTGGCTAGGCTTTTTTTTTTTTTTTTTTTTTTCTTTTGGACAGAATGGAGCAAGAGACAGAGGCTTGAATAAGGCAGTTAATCTGGTCATGACTTTTCTCTGTGCATCACAATAGATTCCAGCCATTATGCACACACCATGCAACTGCTTTTCTATTAAAAAAAGGGTGTATGCCAAAACTTTCCTCCAGGGAGGGGAACAGGTCTGCACCTTGCTGGGCCCTTTAGGATTTGGTTTTGAACCCCAGCCACCAGGCCAGAGATGAAGCTTTCCTTTTTTTCTTTTTTTACTGAAAGAACACAGAAGTTCTATTTTCAAGTTTTACTTCCTAGTATGGACAAAATTCTAATTCAAAATTGTAAATTATTTTTCCTAAGCATTTTAGATCCAAAACAGTCTTTAATAAAAACCTTAGAAAAACTACCTATAAAGTATAAATGCTATACCAATACTGTATAAAGAAGGTAAAACTGGATATTTTTCTGGTTGAAGCAGGTTGAGTGTCTGGAGTGGTATGTACTGGGTTTCACCTAAAATACATGTAGCAACCTCACCATCATCTCAATGAAATCAATAAATCCATTGTTGAAAAACAGTGAATCTACACCATATGGTTAACCAGTAATCACACTTGATCTTTAGAAATTTTACAAAATTAATCCAAACTGTAATAGAAGAACAGGAAATAAGTCATACTTTCAAAAAGTTCTCATGATAAATTTAGATACAGAAACCTTTACTTGTATATATAGCAGTATGGACAATATATGTCCCTTGAGACATCAATTTTCTTTAAATGTATGAGAATAATTTTAAATTTATGTAAACTTAAAATTATTTTCGGCTTAGATGTGTGAATTTTGGTGGTTTGGCTGAAAACGTACAGGTACTATTTTCATAATTAAGGATGTCTCTTTTTGAATATATTCTATATAATTTTTGATTGTGAAAATATTTATTTTATTATTTTGTTTTATACATATGATTGTGCTCCATTTCCTTAAATATTTTTGTAACGTGAGTTTTGGGAAAAAACTGGATTTTGTAGAATTTTTTGCTTATATTTCGATATATGTTTAAATGTAAAGTCTGTTTTTTAAAGGTAAAATACATACATAGAAGAAGAAGCTTTGACATATATTTGAAAATAAAGCACTTAATATAATAAGGAAAATAAAAATATTCTGAAAAATTTGTGAGGTTTGACAGACACACATACTCTAAGTCTTCCATACCACCCATGACAATAAAGAATATTATTATATGCCCCCAACTATAGTTATTAAATAAGTGATAATTGACTTAAAAAGTATAGGAAGCACTTAATATTCTTTTCAAATATATTTTCTTTAATTGAGAGATACAAATGATCCTAACTTTGGTATTATGAGAAAAAGCTTAGAAAAAGAAATGTGAGAAATATTATCATATGACAGTTAAGATCAATCACTATCATTTCTTTTTTTGAAACTGAAGAGAGAGTTGTGGTTATAAGCGACACAAAAACATCAAAATCAACAAAACTCATAAAAACTGTGTGACACTTCCTTAAGGATTAATATTTTCTTGAACAGCATGTAGTGATCATAAGATCAGAATGATGCTTTTGACAAAAACTTAAATTGTTGAGATATCAAATCTTTAAGGTCAGTAAAGCAACCAAGTTGGCAACAAGAGACATCACTAAAACATGCAATTAAAAGTAATCAAATGTATTTTTAGTATCTCTTGGAAAAAGTAGTATCAAACTACTGTTTTTATAATAGATGGCCTAGATATTAAAGATTTTGCCGTAACACTTCTTTTAATAGTATGTTTCAGTAACATATTTCTGAAGGAGATAGATGAATGGATAAAGAAGATATGATATATATGATGGAATATTACTCAGTCATCAGAAAGCATCAATACCTACCATTTACACTGATATTTACGATGTCGATGGAACCAGAGCGTATTATGCTGAGGGAAATAAGCCAATCAGAGAAAGACAATTATCATTTGGTTTCAGTCATATGTGGAATATAAGAAATAATAAAAGGAACCATAAGGGACTGAGCGCTGGGTGTCATACTCTATATTGGCAAATTGAATTTAAATAATAAAAAAAAGATAGAAAAAAGATAAAAGGAAAGAAGAAAGAATTAGGAGAGGGTAGGAAGGGAAGGAAGAAAATGCAAGGGGAGGCAAAGGAGTTATTAGATTACTCTTAGCTGGAGAGCTGTGCAAATCTCTTCCACTCTGGCAGTGAGTAGGGATATGCTTCAATGCCTGCAGGTCTAAAGGCCCAGAAGTCAAGAGAAATAAAACTGTTGCTATGTGCTCAATATATAAACGATTAAATGGACCCTCAAAGCCAAAACAGAACATGTCTACTTTTTCCTGAAGGAGTCGGGAAATATTCATCAATATTCATTTTGCGGTGTCTAGAAGTGGTTTAGAAAGTATATATGATTTTTTTTATTTTTTAAAGGAAAACTTACATATCAAGTACTTTTTGTTTTTGTTTTGTTTTATTTTCACAATTTAAAAGCAGAACAGTTTTGGTCATTTTAGGAGTATGTTGGCTTTTTGTTGAAATATCACTTTCTTCAATTATCACAGTGATTGCTTAGTTTTTTTAAAAATTTAACATTATAAATTAATAAAAATACTAAACTTAAAAATGATATTTCTGAAGATACATATAAATCACATTGATTTTGCAATTGCTAATAATTGAAATATAAATTTTCATTTATTGAAAATAAATGATTTTCAATATTTTATGATATCAGCAGAACTCTTTTGGTTACTTGCTTATTTCTTCTTTCCAGAATCCCTCCATCATCTGTTTGTCAGTACTTCCTGGATTCTTTTTTAGGAAATGCCCTTCTTCTATTCCAGGGTGTGTGGAAAGTCCTTCAGTGGGGCTGTCCTACCACCTCTTGGCTTAGATAAGTTATTCAGATACCCGTAAATTGGATTTTTAAGCAAAATTCTATTTGCTTCTGAGGCTACGGTAACAAATTATCACAAACTTGGTGGATTTAAACAACAGGAACTTATTCTCTCAAAGGTCTGGAGGCCAGCAGTCCCAAATCCAGGTGTTTGCAGAACTGTGCTTCCCCCAGAGGCTCTTTTAAAAATTCAAGTTCTACTAAATCTATGTGCTACGAGTGTATGATACCATAGAGTTGGAGCAGATAAATCAAAGCCTATGTGACTTTCTAGACCAAGCACAGACGAAAACAATTTTAAACACCATGTGAGATAACTCTGACCAGGAAAGCATCTCAGATACACCAATGAAAAGGGGTGAAAATAATGACGACATTTTACTGTACCAAGTCTGGTGGGTACTAGAATGTAGAAGGGAACAGAACTAAGAGCCAGTGGTTTTATTCTTAGGGTGTGTCTGGGAGGTGATGGCATGAACTAGATCTTAAACCTGTGTGCTCAGAGGGCAGGTGCTCATCTTTTAATACAGTCAGAAGTACTCCTGCTGCTGATAGTCTGCCCTGATAAACATTATATTTTTTATAGATTTCTATTTCCATTGTACATAAAAAAATACCTATGTATGAATGTCACATTAGCATCACACTATCACTATTTAGCATTTTATAAGTTGCATATGTTCTAATTACAAATGCAAGTATTATAGTGGGCTGTACAAAAATCTCTAGAAAAGCTTCGTTTCATTCCTTCCTTGTGCCTAGTTGCTCAGCTTTTGATTTTATCAGAGATATTGCATATAGTATAAATTTCTGATCTTTTTTCGTTTAGACTTCCTTCTTAGAGCCAAAGAGTACAGGCTTATAATAAAAATCTAGATGTTAAGTAGTCAGGCAGAGAGGAGGGAGGAAGGATTGTTCTCAGTTCTCCAACAGTTCACTGAGAATATTTTGCCCCTAAGTTTTCTCTATTGATTTTTGTTTGTTTGTTCAATGGAGTGGTAAATATACTAATTTTATTTTTTGTAATGTTTGTTAAAATGAAATACGTATAATTTTTAAAGATTTTATTTATTTATTCATGAGAGACATGGAGAGAGAGAGGCAGAGAGAGGAGCAGGCTCCATGCAGGGAGCCTGATGTGGGACTCTATCCCAAGACCCTGGGATCACACACTGAGCTGAAAGCAGATGCTTAACCACTGAGCTACCCAGGCGTCCCTAAATACATATAATTTTAATCAGTAATCCCCCTTGAGGTTGATTCTTTGCAGCATTCTCTAAGCCATACTTGGTATATGAGGGTGGGGCTTATGTTGATCTTCTAAGAAAGAGGTCTGCTGTGCTAACTCATAGTCAGACTTCCCTTATAAATATGCCCCTTCTGGGCACTGGGGGAAGTGTCCAGAGTTTGGTGTAAGCAAATCCAGCCTCCACTGAATATGCCGTGTTTCTCTTTGAAGTCTGACTGTACTGGTGTTCGGGAGATGGTGTGGGAGATGGCATCAGCCCACCCTCTTCCTGGGGAGGAGAACTCACAGCCACTACTGTTAAAGAGGCCCTCACAGAAAAGTGAACAGTCTCCTCTCCTGTGTCCCAGGCTTTTGTCAGATACCTGCCCTTAACCTGTCTGTGTCTGGCAGTGGGCACACCTGGCACTACAGTTCTCCTGTGCTTCATCTCTGGCCTGGTGGCTGGGGTTCAAAACCAAATCCTAAAGGGCCCAGCAAGGTGCTTGGTCATGATCCTAGGATCCTGAGATTGAATCCCACATCAGGCTCCTGATGGTGAGTCTGCTTCTCCCTCTGCCTGTGTCTCTTCTCTCTCTGTGTCTCTCATGAATAAATAAATGATATCCTTTTTTAAAAAAAATGTCACTATAAACTTTTGGGTACATGTGCCCTTTCGAATCGGTATTTTTGTATTCTTTCATAAATACCTAGTAATGCATTTGTTGGATCCTAGGACAGTTCTATTTTTAACTTTGTGAAGAAACTCAAACTGTTCTCCAGAGTTCACCAAATTGCATTGCCACCATAGTTTAAGAGGGTTCCCCATTCTCTGCATCCTTGCCAACATCTGTTGTTTCCCGTGTTGTTAATTTTAGCTATTCTGATCGGTATGATGTGAAATCTCATTCTAGTTTTTTTTTTTTTAATAATAATTATTTTTTTTTTATTTATGATAGTCACAGAGAGAGAGAGAGAGAGAGAGGCAGAGACACAGGCTGAGGGAGAAGCAGGCTCCATGCACCGGGAGCCTGATGTGGGATTTGATCCTGGGTCTCCAGGATCGCGCCCTGGGCCAAAGGCAGGCGCCAAACCGCTGCACCACCCAGGGATCCCTCATTGTAGTTTTGATTTGCATTTCCCTGGTGAGTGATTTTGTGCATCTTTTCATGAGTCTTAGCCATCTCTATGTCTTCTTTGGAAAAATGTCTATTCCTGTTATCTGCCCATTTAAAAAAAAAAAAACTGGATTACCTTTTTAAGGGTGGTGGTTGAGTTTTATAAGTTCTTTATATATTTCGGCTCATAACCCTTCATCAGATGTCATTTGAAAATATCTCCTTTCATTCCTTAGGTTGCTTTTCAATTTTGACAATTGTTTCCTTCATTGTGCAGTAGCTTTTTATCTTGATTAAGTTCCAAGGGTTCATTTTTACTTTTCTTTCCATTGCCTCCGATGACATATCTAGTAAGAAATTGCTATGGCTAGTGTCAAAGAGGTCGCCGCCCATGTTCTCCTTTAGAATTTCGATGGTTTTCTGTCTCACATTTAGCTTTTACTTCTATTTTGAATTTATTTTTGTATATGGTTCAGGAAAGTGGTCCAGTTTCATTATTTTGAATGTTGCTGCCCAGTTTTCCTAACACCATTTGTTAAAGAGACTTTTTCCCATTAAATATCTATTCCCTAGCTGAAGACTAGTTGACCATATAGTTGTGGGTCCATTTCTGATATTATATTCTTTTCCATTGATCTGTGTGTCTGTTTTTGTGACAGTACCATATTGTCTTGATTGCTGTAGCTTTGTAATATAACTTAAAGTTCAGAATTATAGTGCCTCCAGCTTAGCTTTTCTTTTTCAAGATTGCTTTGGCTAGGCTTTTTTTTTTTTTTTTTTTTTTCTTTTGGACAGAATGGAGCAAGAGACAGAGGCTTGAATAAGGCAGTTAATCTGGTCATGACTTTTCTCTGTGCATCACAATAGATTCCAGCCATTATGCACACACCATGCAACTGCTTTTCTATTAAAAAAAGGGTGTATGCCAAAACTTTCCTCCAGGGAGGGGAACAGGTCTGCACCTTGCTGGGCCCTTTAGGATTTGGTTTTGAACCCCAGCCACCAGGCCAGAGATGAAGCACGGGAGAACTGTAGTGCCAGGTGTGCCCACTGCCAGACACAGACAGGTTAAGGGCAGGTATCTGACAAAAGCCTGGGACACAGGAGAGGAGACGGTTCACTTTTCTGTGAGGGCCTCTTTAACAGCAGTGGCTGTGAGTTCTCCTCCCCAGGAAGAGGGTGGGCTGATGCCATCTCCCACACCATCTCCCGAACACCAGTACAGACAGACTTCAAAGAGAAACACAGCATATTCAGTGGAGGCTGCATTTGCTTACACCAAACTCTGGACACTGCCCCCAGTGCCCAGAAGGGGCATATTTATAAGGGAAGTCTGACTATGAGTTAGCCCAGCTGACCTCTTTCTCAGAAGACCAACATAAGCCCCACCCTCATATACCAAGTATGGCTGAGAAAATGCTGCAAAGAATCAACCTCAATTCTGGTGGAAATAGGACCTGCCTTTATTTTTGTTTTTCTGTTGTTTTTTTTCTTTTCTATTTTTCTTTTCTTTTCTTACATTTTATTTTTTAATATTTATTTTATTTATTTCTTCTTTTTTTTTTTGGTCTTTTTTTTCCTTTGATATAAAGCTTAATAGTTTTTTTTCTTTGTTGGTTGGTTGGTTTCCATGTCTCATTTTTTTTTATCAGGTTTCCGTTATTATTTATTTGAAAGAGTAAGAAAACATGAGTAGGGGTGAGGAGCAGAAGGAAAAGGAGAAGCAGACTCCCCACTGAGCAAAGAGTCTGATGTGGGGGATCCCAGGACCCTGAGATCATAACCTGAGCCAAAGGCAGATTCTTAACTGACTAAGCCACCCATGTGCCCCTCTTTTTTTTTACCTTTCTTATTATTTGGAATCAGGCTTATAGATTTTTGTCAGTTTGCTTCTTTGTCCCTTTCTGCTTTCTCTTTTCTTTGATCGGGCTTTTTTTTTTTCTTTTTCAGGCTTATCTTAACAAACAAATCAATGTACACCTAGTTACGGGTCCAAACACTCCCCACTGCAAACAAAGAGGAACTCCGTAGAGGACTGACCTTTGGGAAAGAGCACCCAAAACACAGCAGCAGATTGCACACAGAATACACAAGAAACACTTTCAAAACCACCAGGCCCTAGACAGTGTACGACTCCAGTTTAATATTAGTATTACTCTCAAGAGCACTAAATATAACAAACTTTAATAATACACAAAAGAAAGAAGCCTAGACATACTGATGAGACAGAGGAATTCACCCCAAAAGAAAGCTCAAGAAGAAATCATGGCAAGGCATTCAATCAAAACATATATAAGCAATATATCAGAACAAGATTTTAGAACAGCAGTCATAAGAATACCAGCAGGGCTTGAAAGAAACCTAGAAGACACAAGAGAAACCCTGGCTCTAGAGATAAAAGTCTTAAAACTAGCAAACCAACCAAAATAAAAAAAAAAAAAAATGCTGTAACTGAGATGCAAAACCCACTGGATGAAATCACAGTGAGGATGGAAGAAGTAAAGGACTGAATAAGTGACATAGAAGACAAAACTATGGAAAATAATGAAACTAAAAAGAAAAAAGAAAGAAAATTAAAAGATTATGAATTTATAAACTCAGGCAACTGAGCAATTCCACAAAGCACAATACTATCTGTATCACAGGAGTCCCCCAAGAAGAAACATGGGAAAAGGTGCAGGTTTATTTGAACAAATTATACCTGAGAACCTCCTTAATCTAAGGAAGGAAACAGTAATTCATGTCTATGAGGCATAAAGAACTCCATTCAGAATCAACAAGACAAGTCAACACCAAGACACGTCATAGTGAAACTTGCAAAATACAAAGATAAAGATAATTCTGAAAGTAGCTAGGGACAAAAGGTCTTTAACCTACAAGAGTAAACATATACGATTAGCAGCAGATCTGTCTATGGAAACTTGGCAGGCCTGGAAGAAGTTATGTGATACTTTCAAAATGATAAATGGGAAAAATTCACAGCCAAGATACTTTATCTAGCAAGGCTGTGATTCAGAATAGGAGGAGAGATAAAGAATTTTCAAGACAAGCAAAAACTAAAAGTGTTCATGAACATTATTCAAGTACTACAAGAAATAATAAAGGGGACCCTTTGAGAAGGAAAGAAGGACCAAAAGCAACAAAGAACAGAACACAGATAATCTACAGGAACTGCAATTTTACAGATAATACAAATGGCAATGGATTTATATGTTTCACTAGTTAGTCTGCATCTAAATGGACTAAATGCTTGCTCTAATCAAAATGCACAGACTATCAGAATGGATAAAGAAAAACAAAACAAAACAAAATAAACACACACACACACACACAAACTCATTGATAGGCTGCTTACAAGTGACTCATTTTAGACCCAAAGACACCTCCAGATTTAAAGTGAGGGGGTGGAGAACCATCTATCATGCTAATGGAACATCAAATGAAAGCTGGAATAGCCATACTTACTTTAGACAAACTAGATTTTATATCAGAGACCATAATAAGAGATGAAAAAGGGCATTATCTCATAAAAAAGGGGTCTATCCCACAAAAAGATCTAACAATTGTAAATATTTATGCCTCCAACTTTGGAGCAACCAAATATATAAATAAATTCATAACACATTTAAGAAACTCATTGATAATAATACAATAAATGTAGAGAAATTTAACAACTCACTCATAGCAATGGTCAGATCATCTAAATAGGTCAACAAGGAAACACCAGCTTTCAATGACATGCTGGAGCACATGGACTTAGCAGACATATTCAGAGAATTTCATCTTAAGCAGCACTGCACATGGAATATTCTGCAGAAGAGATCATACATTGGTTCACAAACCAGGCCTCAACCAGTACAAAAAGACTGAGATCATACGATGCATACTTTTAGACCACAATGCTACGAAACTTAAAGTCAACCACAAGAAAACATTTGGAAGGACCACAAATATGTGGAAGTTATAGAACATCCTACTAAAGATGGATGGGTTACTGAGAACATAAAAAAAAAAGAAATAAAAAAATACATGGAACAAATGAAAATGAAAACATGATAGTCCAAAACCTTTGAGAAACAGGAAAGTTGATCATAGAAAGGAATTATATAGCAATATAGGCCTTCCTCAAGAAACAAGAAAATTATCAAATATACAACCTACCTATACACCTAAACAGGCTTGAAAAAGAACACCAAATTAAGCCTAAAACCAATAGAAGAAGGGAAATAATTAGGATCAGAGCAGAAATAAATGATAAAGAAATAAACAAACACGGGATCCCTGGGTGGCGCAGCGGTTCGGCGCGTGCCTTTGGCCCAGGGCGCGATCCAGGAGACCTGGGATCAAATCCCACATCGGGCTCCCGGTGCATGGAGCCTGCTTCTCCCTCTGCCTGTGTCTCTGCCTCTCTCTCTCTGTGACTATCATAAATAAATAATAAAAAATAAAAAAAAATTTAAAAAAAAGAAATAAACAAACAGTACAAATAAATGCAATTAGGACCTGATTCTCTGAAAGAATTAACAAAATTGATAAAACCCATAGACGGACTCACAAAAAAGAAAAGAGAAAGGATCTAAATAAATAAATTCAAGGATAAAAGAGGAGTGATTACAACCAACACCATAGAACTACAAATAATCATAAAAGAATTATATAAAAATTATGTGCCAATGCATTGGGCAATCTGGAAAAAAATGGATAAATTCCTAGGAACATATTAACTACCAAAATTGAAACAGGATGAAATAGAAAATTTGAAGAGATTGATAACCAGCAAAGATATTGAATCAGTAATCAAAAATCTCCCTAAAAACAAGAATCCAGGACTGGATGGTATCCCATGGGGGAATTCTATAAACCATTTAAAGAAGAGATAATAACTATTCTTCTGAGGCTGTTCTAAAAAACAGAAATGGAAGGAAAACTTCCTAACCTATTCCGTGAAGTCAACATTACCTTGATTCCAAATTCAAAGACCCCACTAAAAAGGCTAATTAAAGACAAATATCCCTACTGGTTGCAGATGCAAAATTCTCAACAAGACAGAAATTAATGGAATCCAACACTACAATGAAATAATTCCTCACCATGATCAAGTGGGATTTCTTCCTGGGCTTTAGGGGTGGCTCAATTCTGCAAATCAACCAACATGATACGCCACATTAATAAAAGAAAGGATAAAAACCATATGATCCTCTCAATAGATGTAGTGAAAAAAGCACTTGACAAAGTATAGCATCCATTCATGATAAAAATCCTCAATAAAGTAGGGGTACAAAGAACATACCTCAACATCATAAAGGCCATGTATGAATGATCTACAGAATGTCACCCTCAAAGAGGAAAAACTGAGAGCTTTCCCTCTACCGTCAGGATCAAGACAGAGATGTCTCCTCTCCCCACTGTTGTTCAGCATAGTACTGCAAGTCCTAGCCTCAGCAATCAGACAACAAAAAGAAATAAAAGGCATCCAGATCTGTAAGGAAGTAGTCAAATGTTCATTCTTCATAGAGGACATGATACTAGCTGTAGAAAATTGATAAGACTCCACCAAAAAACTGATACATGAATCCAGTCAAGTTATAGGATACAAAACCAATGTATAGAATTTGGTTGCATTTCTTAACACAAACAATGAAGCAGCAGAAAGAGAAATCAAGGAATCAAACTCATTGACAATTGCACCAACAACCATCAGATACTTAGCAATACAGCTAAGTAAAGAGGTAAAAGATCTGTATGCTGAAAAAACATAGAACACTTATGAAAGAAATGGAGGAAAACAGAAAGAAATGAAAAAAAAAATCCCATGCTCTTGGATAGGAAGAATAAATATTTTTTTTAAACGTGTATACTCCTCAAAGCAATCTACATATTCATTGCAATCCCTATCAAAATAACATCGACATTTTTCATATAGCTAGAACTACAATCCTAAAATTTGTATGGAGCCAAAAAAGACTCCAATAGTCAAAGTGATGTTGATAAAGAAATGCAAAGTGAGAGGCACCACAATTCTGACTTCAAGCTCTATTACAGAGCTGTAATCATCAAAAGTATGATGCTGGCATGAAAATGGGCACTTAGATCAATGCAACAGAATAGAGAACCCAGGGACGCCTGGGTGGTGGCTCAGTGGTTGAGCACCTGCCTTCGGCCCAGGGCATGATGCTGGAGTCCCAGGATCGAGTCCCACATTGGGCCCCCTGCATCTTCTCCCTCTTCCTGTGTCTCTGCCTCTCTCCCTCTCTGTCTTTCATGAAGAAATAAATAAATAAATCTTAAAAAAAAAAGAAGAGAGAACCCAGAAATAGACCTACAACCTTATGACCAACTAATCTCTGACAAAGAAGGAAAGAATATCCAATGGAAAAAAAAAGTCTGTTCAACAAATGGTATTGGGGAAACTGGACAACAAAATTCAGAAGAAGGAAATTGGATCACTTTCTTACACCATAAAAAAAATATATATAAAGTAGATAACAGGCCTGAATGTGATATAAAAATCCTAGAGGAGAACACAGGCAGCAACCTCTTTGACCTCAGCTGCAACTTCTTCCTAGACACATCTCTAGAGGCAAGGGAAACAGCACCAGAAATGAACTATTGGGACCTCATGACAATAAAAAGTTTCTGCACAGTGAAATGGGCCTGGATGGTTCAGCACTTGCATGTCTACCTTTGGCTCAGGGCGTGATCCTGGGGTCCTGTATCCAGTCCTGCATGAAGCCTGCTTCTCCTCTGCCTCTGTCTCTGCCTCTCTCTGTGTCTCTCATGAATAAATAAATAAAATCTGAAAAAAAAAAACACAATGAGATATCACCTCACACCCGTCAGAATGGTTAAAATTAACAACTCAAGAAACAACAAATGCAAAAGAAACCTTTTGCTCTGCTGGTGGGAATGCAGACTACTGCAGCCACTCTGAAAAACAGTATGGAGGTTCAATAAAAAGTTAAAAATATAACTACCCTACAACCCAGCAATTGCACTACTAGGTTTTTATCCAAAGTATGCAAAATGCTGATTTGGATGACCACATGCACCCAATGTTTACAACAGCACTATAAGCAAAGGCCAAATTGTGGAAAGACCTCAAATGTCCATTGACTGATAAACAGATAAAGAAGAGGTGGGACATATAGACAATGGAATATTCCCTGGTAATTAAAAAGAATGAAATTTTGCCATTTGCAACCATGGGGATGGAGCTAGAGCGTATTATACCAAGTAAAATAAGTCAATCAGAGAAAAACAAATACATTATTCCACTCATGTGGAATTTAAGAAACGAGACAGATAAACATAGTGGAAGGGAAAGAAAAATGAAATAAGATAAAAACAGACGGAGGTAAACCATAAGAGTCTCTTAAGTACAGAAAACTAACAGTTTTGCTGGAGGGGGTGGGCAAGATGCGCTAAACGGATGATGGGCGTTAGGAGGGCACTTGTTAGCATGATCACTGGGTGTTAAATGTAAGTGATGAATAACTAAATTCTACACCTGAAATCAATAGTACACTAGATGCTAACTACCTTGAATTTTAAACAAACACATAAATACATAAATAAATACATAAATAAATAAATAAATACATAAATAAATAAATAAAAATAAATAAATCAGGCAAGCTGTTAGGGGAAAAAACAACAGATTACTTTGGCTAGACGGGGTGTTTTGTGGTTCTCATATAAATTTTAGATTTGTTCTGGCTCTGTGAAAAATGCTGGTGGTATTTCGATAGGGATTGTGCTAAGTGTGTAGATTGCTTTGGGTAGTATAGGCATTTGAGCAATATTTGTTCTTTTCATCTACGAGGATGGGAAGCTTTTCCATTTCTTTCTGTCTTCCTCAAATTCTTTCTTATGCATTTTCTAGTTTTCAGTGTACGGGTATTTTACCTTTTTGGTTAGGTGTACTTTTAAGTATCTTATGGTTTTTGGTGCAATTGTCAGTGGGATTGGTTCTTTAATTTCTCATTCTGCTGCGTCATTATTTGTGTAAAGAAATGCAACCGAGTTCTGTAGGTTGATTCTGTATCCTGTGGCTCTAAAAATTCATGGATCTGTTCTATCAGGTTTTTTGGTGGAGTCTTTTCAGTTTTCTGCATAAAGTATCAAGTCCTCTGCAAACAGTGGAAGTTTGACTTCTTCCTTGCAGATCTGGACTCCTTTTATTTGTGTTGTCTGACTGCTGAGGTGAGGACTTCCAGTAGTATGTTTTATAACAGTGGTGAGAGTGGACATCCCTGTCTTGTTCCTGACTGTGGAGAAAACGTTGTCAGTTTTTCCTCTTTGAGGATGACATTAGCTTTGGGTCTTTCATATATAACTTTTATCACGTTGAGGTATATTCCCTCTTTCCCTACTTTATATTTCCCTACTATTATTGTATTCTAATCATGGATGGATGCTGTACTTTGTCAAATGCTTTTTTCCACATCTATTGAAGGGATCATATGGTTCTCATTCTTTCTTTTATCAATGTGATATATTATGTTGATTTATTTGTGAATATTGAACCATTCTGGCAATCAATGAATAAATCCCACTTGATGATGGTGAAGGATTCTTTTAATGTACTGTTGGATTCCATCAACTAGTATTTTGTTGAAAAAATTTCCATCCATGTTTCAAGGATATTGGTCTAGAGTTCTCTTTTTTGATTGGAGTCTTTGGTTTTGGAATCAAGATAATGCTAGCTTCGTGGAATGGGTCTGGAATTTTCCCTTCCATTTCTATTTTTTTGGAATAGTTTGAGAAGAATAGGTATAAACTCTTCTTTCAGTGTTTGGGGGAGTTACCTTGGAAGCCCTCTGGCCCTGGTCTTTTGTTTGTTGGCAGTTCTCAATCAGTTCTTCAATTTCTTTGCTGGTTATTCAAGTTTTCTTTTTCTTCCTGTTTCAGTTTTGGTAGTTTATATGTTTCTAGGAATTTATCCATTTCTTAGAGATTGCTTAATTTGTTGGCATAAAATTTTTCATAATTTACCCTTACAATTATTTGTATTTCTGTGGTGTTCTTTATAATCTCTTATCTCTCATTCATGATTTTAATTACTTGGTTCCTTTCTCTTTGGTCAGTCTGGCCAAGGGTTTATCAATCTTATTAATTGTTTGTTTGTTTGTTTGTTTTTTCAAGGAACTAGCTCCTGGATTCATTTAGCTGTTCTATTGTTTTTAATTTTTGTTTTTGTTGTTTCTGTATATCTTATTTCTACTTTAATCTTATTTCTCTTCTTCTGGCTTCAGTTTTCATTTGTTGTTCTTTTTGTAGCTAGTTTTGGTGTAAGGTTAGGTCATGTAATTGAGATTTTTCTTGCTTTGTGAGGTAGGCCTGTATAGCTATATACTTCCTTCTGTGATCACTTTTGAGGCATTCCAAAATTTTTAGACTGCTGTGTTTTCCTTTTCACTTGTTTCCATGTGTTATTTAATTTCTTATTTAATTTTCTAGTTGAGCCATTCATTCTTTAATATGATAGTCTTTGGCTTCCATGTATTTGTGGTCTCTCCAAATTTTTTCTTGTGGTTGACTTTAAGTTTCATAGAGTTGAGATAAAAAAAAAAAAAATCTATGGTATGCTCTCAACCTTTTTATACTCGTTGAGGCCTGATCTGTGATCTTGTATGTAATATATTCTGGAGAATGTTCCATGCACACTCAAAAAGAATATATATTTTTTTCTGCATTACGATGAAATATTTTGAATATATCTGTTCAGTCCATCCGGTCCAGTGTGTCATTCAAAGACATTGCTTCCTTGTTGATTTTCTGCTTAGATGATCTGTCCATTGCTGCAAGGGGTGTTTCAAAGTTCCCTACTATTAGTGTATTATTATCCATGATTTTCTTCATATTTGTTTTCATTTTATGTATCTGAGTGCTCCCAACTTAGGGCCAAAAATATTTACAACTGTTAGATCTCCCTGTTGGAATGACCCCTGTAGTTTGATGTAGTGCCCTTCTTTGTCTTTTGTTACTGCCTTTGATTTAAAGTCTAGTTTGTCTGATACAAGTATTGCTACTCAGGCTTTCTTTTGACATCCATTTGCATAGTAAATCTTTCTCTATCCCTTCACTTTCAATCTGCAGATGTCTTTAAGTCTAAAATGAGTCTTCTGTAGGCGGCATATAGATTTTTTTTTTAATCCATTCTGACACCCTACGTCCTTTGATTGGAACATCTATTCCAGTTACATTCAGAGTAATTATTGATACATATTAGTTTAGTGCCCACATTTTATTACTTCATTATTTTGTCATTGTTTCTGGAGACTTTCCCTGTTCCTTTCTAGTCTTTGTCACTCTTTGTCTTTCCCACTCAAAGAGTCCTCCTTGATATTTCTTAGGTGGTCACAAATTCCTTTACTTGTCTAGGAAACTATCTCTCCTTCCATTCTGAATGATAGCCTTGCTGGATAAAGTATACTTGGCTAAAGATTTTTCCCATTCAGCATGCTGAATATATCATGTCATTTGCTTTTTGTCTGCCAAGTTTCAGTGGAGGTATCTTCTGCTAACCTTATTTTTCTTTCCTTGTAAGTTATGGGCTTCTTCTTCTTCTTCTTCTTTTTTTTTTTGATGCTTTTAGGATCTTTTTTCTTTATCTCTATATTTTGCAAATTTAGCTATGATATGTCTTGTTGTTGGCCTACTTGTGTTGATTTAATGAGAATTCTCTGTGTCTCCTGGATTTGAATGTCTGTTTCCTTCCCCAGATAAGGGAAGTTTTCAGCTATAATTTCTTCTAGTAAACCTCCTCCCTTTTCCTCTTTTCCTCTTCTGGGACGCCTATGATACAAATGTTACTATGGTTTATTATGGTTTATAAAGTCACTGAGTTCCCTAAATCTACTTTCATGATCCAGGATTTTTCATTCCATCTTTTGGGCAGCTTCATTCTTTTCCATAAGTTTATGTTCCATATCATTTAACTAGGTATGCTCTGGTCTGCTTGTTAAAAGAGACTCGATACTATTTGTGTTAGAGTTGAAGCTTTTCAGAACTCTACTGTCAGTAGATGTGGTGCCTTCAGGTGGTCTTCCAGCAGAGGGCTTGCTGTGCTGGTTCTCAGGCACACTTCCTAAGAAAAACAGTACCAGAAGAATTGGGAAGATTGGCGGTGGGCATGACAGTGCTGGTGTAAGCAGGCTAGGTCCCAGTGTTGGTGTAGTGCTGATATTAGTTTATGCTGAGGGAAGAGGGATGGAAATGTCACCAGCCAGCTCTTTCGCCGCCAAGGGGTCGTGCCTGCTACTGGCCAGAAAGCCCTCCCAGAAGAGCAATTTCCCCTCATGTGTCCTAGGCATCCTTTAGATCACTGCCTTCACACTGTGTCAGGTTGCTTGCCCATCTGGAGCAGTGCAATGCACTTTGGGCTCTGTCCCAGCCAGGTCAGCTGAGTTTTAAAACTCCAAACTTTAGGGACCTGGTGTAGTGGGGCCTGGTGGTGATCTTCTGGGAGAAGGCCTCAATATTGGGACCAATGCCAGTTTGACCTAAAAGGCATTTGCACCAAAGTGCAGGAGTGTGAGGTTTTGAGTAAAGCAAGGTAAGGAGCCATTGTCCAGGTTAACTGCCTTCATCATGTTTCCTAGCCTATGCTGAGGATTGGGGGAGGGTAATGGTGCTGCCTGGGGTAATGTCTCTGGAGAGGCAATGCCACCACTTTCAGATGCACTCTAAGAGGGGGAACCATTTGTTTTGGTGCCTTCCAGACCACCCTCAGAGTTTTTTCTGCCCCTGGGCTACCTGCCTGCTTTCTCTCCTGCATTGCAGTGTACTCAGGGCTCTATACCAGCCCAGCCTGTGATGAGGGAGCAGAAGGCAGACAAGCTTGAGGACAAAGCTCAAGCTGACACCCTGCAATCTCCCCATCCTACTCCCAGGCAGGATTTGGGTTGACATTCTTCCGGCAACTCCTGGTTGCCCTAACACTAAGGGAAAGAAAAACAATGGTTAATTTATAAAGATAACAGTCCTATAAGACATAAGTCTCTCTCAGTTTACAAAGTCTTAGTGATTTACAGGGAAAAAACATTCTTATCAGTAACCTAACTTCCAGAAGGAAAGGTAGATAAAATTAAATGTCCTCATAACCTGCAGCCCATTGACAAATACTTGAGGCAAGTAGAGTATTATGTTCCTCCAGGAAGCTCCCAACTGTCTTAATATCTTGCTAAAGGGGAAAACAGCCTTCATTTGACAATTGCAAGGCCTCAGGTTTCCTCTGAGTCTTTTTTAGCATATAAAAGTCCTTTTGAAATTTCCATTATCTTCACTCCCCCCAATCCCAAAGTAATCATTTGCTCCTCATAATCCCTAGGAAGCAGCTTTTTCTGCCCATAGGTCCTATCCTTGTGCTTTAATAAAACCACATATTTGAACCAAAGACATCTTAAGAATTTTTTTCTTGGCTGTTGAGTCTGGACCTCACCTACATTCCAAAACTACATTATCTGGGGCTTCTAAAACTCCAGAATTGATCCTTGCTGTTTCAAAACTCCCCCAAATCAGTCCCCCTCATTTTCTCAGTCAATGGTTTTGGGGAAGTGTTTTCCTTGTGCGAGTCCATCTCTCTCTCTCTCTCTCTCTCTCTCTCTCCCTCCCTACTCTCTCTGATCTGGACTCCTTCCCTTCGGTAGCACTCACAATCTTTTTCTCCCTCAAACCACATCTCCGCACCTCCCACCTTCCCTTATGTGGCTTCTTCTCTCCCAGTTGTGTAACTTGTTTTGTCAGTCCTCACATCAATTTCTTGGGTATTCAAAATGATTTGATATTTATCAAAGGCTGTTCAAAGGATGAGGCAGGCCTACTGTACTACTACTCCACCATCTTAGCTTTTCCCCCTCCAATATCTGTTATTATTTTAAAATATCTTTATGAGTCATTGAAAGATGAGTAGTATTGGAATACTAATAGCATTTATTGAAAACAAAACTAAAGTCAAAAGATGTATATAAAATTATTAAGTCAGGGGGCTTAATCTTATATAGAGCAAGGTAAGTTTTGTTTTTCCGTAAAAAAATAATAATGATCCATGGGAAAAAAGATTATACATATTAAACTGTATTAGAAATTTTATGTTTTATACTTGAAATCTAAATCTGTCGTAGTATTTATCTTTTTCTCTGTACTGCCAAAGGATATTATCCTCCAGCCATCTTCCTTTAATGTAATAAAAATTGCTCTTAATTTTAGGATTTTATCCTAAAACTAGAGTCATTTAAATTTGTCCCCTTTAAAGGAGATCTTTGTAATAAAACATTTTGTTGGACCCTGGCTCACGGGTGCCAACGTGTCCCGGCGGACGCCCCAGAGACTCAGACCCCAGACAGGCAGATGCAATTAGCAAGAGGGTTTATTGGACGTTTGCGCAAACGGGCTCTCCGCCTCCGAAGAGGAAGAGAGCCCCGATTAGCAATTACAGGCATCTTTTAAAGGCAAAAGGAAAAGAAAAAAACGCTTAAAGACAAAAGAACCTCGGGAGTCGCATAGCATTCAGGTTATTGATTTCACAGAGGGTCAACATGAACCTATTCAGGGACATTCCAATCAGGGTGTGGGGGGAAATGGTTTTCTTATTGTAAACAGAATGCTTTTAGTTGCTAAAATTTCAGGAAGACTCCTGGATGGGCTGCCTCTGGATTAGGGCTGGCCCTACTTACAAGGGGGGAGGTTTCTTCATTCCCTCCTCTTGTTTGGGCTGATTTTAACCTTAAAATCTTAGGGAACATTTATTTCTTCAGTTTGGAGGGCCCGACCTTGCTGAGTTAATACCAGAGCTTGGGTGATAGACAATCTTTCTCGGACGAACTGGAGCAGCCGGTTGAGGACGCAGGGGCCGAAAGTTAGCAGCAGGAGCAGGATAACTAGAGGGCCCATAATGGTAGAGATTAGGGTGGTCAACCAGGGAGACTGATTAAACCAGCTTTCAAACCAGCCCTGCTGGGCCTCCCGGTCCCTTTGTCTTTTATTTAACCTTTCCCTGAGTTTGGCCATGGAGTCTCTGATGACTCCAGAATGGCCTGCATAGAAACAGCATTTTTCTCCTAGGGCTGCACACAGTCCTCCCTCTTTCAGGAGTAGTAAATCCAAGCCTCTCCTGTTTTGAAGTCCTACTTCTGAAAGTGAGGTGAGGGACTGTTCTAACTTAGAAACGGACTGCTCCAGTGCCCGTAGATCCTCCTCTACAGCTGCCTGGAGTTCTATATGACGTCGTGAGCCCTGGATCAGAGCAGCCGCGCCAGTACCCACTCCAGTAGCGACCCCTAGTCCCAACATAACGACTAGGGTTAGGGAGACAGGTTCGCGCTGAAAACGGGTGGGATGTTCATTATACTGATTTTCTAGAGTTTCAGCAGGGTGATAGAACACCCTGGGTATGATCTGCACCATGACACAGAAGTCGTTTGAGCTATTTAGAACCTTAGGTGACACACAGTGGGTGAGGACTTTGTTGCATGCCCACCAAGTTCCCGGCTGGGGCTCCAGGTAAGAGTCAGTCCCTAAAATCGGGGCGGTAGTATTGCAGAGTTCCTGGTAACCCCGGGTGAGTATAGTTAGCCTTGACAGTGATGTAATCCCAGGAGGAGGAGGGCCTCTCATCCTGTGTCTCCCTAGTCTCGCACCCCCAATTTTTACAATAGAAGTATTCCCCTCCTCCACAGGTGGGATTTAGCCTGCGATCTCTGTGGTACCCGAGATAGACATAAAAGGGAAGAGTGCTGAGCATGGCCCTTCCGTCGGGCGTGCCACATCCCCTCCATGGGTCTAATCCCAGTCACCCTGGACTGATGTTTCCTGATGTAGACGGAGTCACCGATCTGGAACGGGTTGTCTCCGGGGCGGTAGACAGCTGCAAGGGGTTTCCAGATCTGGCGCTGGATAATATGGAGCGCCTTTAGCCTGTCCTGTAAACCGGGAGTGTTAGCAAGAGGGTCAATAGCAGAATCTAGTAAGTCCGTCACTGGTGGGGGACCTCCATAGAGAAGCTCGTAAGGAGTTAGCCCATGGCGCGCGGGAGTGTTCCGGACTCGGAACAGGACCATGGGGGGGAGTTGGACCCAGTCTCTAGTGCCAGTCTCCAGTGTCAATTTGGTTAGGGCCTCTTTAATTGTTCTATTCATTCTTTCTACCTGCCCTGAGCTCTGGGGTCTGTATGCACAATGTAATTTTTAATTTATCCCCAGTAATCTGGCCACCAACTGACTTACCTGGGAGACGAAGGCGGGGCCGTTGTCCGACCCTATTACCTTGGGCAGTCCAAACCAGGGGAAAATTTCTTCTAGGATTTTCTTGACAACCACCTGGGCAGTTTCTCGTTTGGTGGGGGATGCTTCTGTCCATCCTCCTGTGGGCCTAGTGCAGCGGCTCGTGCTGCTTCATCGGCCATCCTGTTCCCCTCTGCTACTGGGTTGCTGCCTCGCTGATGCCCCGGACAGTGAATTATCTACCACGGCCGCCCCGGCTTTACGTTCACCATTTCGTAGAAAGCTACTCCCCTCGGTGTACCAGGTTGCTTCAGCATCTGGCAAAGGCTGGTCCGTCAAGCCCCCTCTGGTGTCATGGACCTCGGCTAGGATCTGGTGGAAATCATGCATTACTAGGGAGGGGGACTCGGCTTCTGGAAGCAAGGTGGCCGGGTTTAGGGATGTAGCCGTTCCGAACCGTATCCGCTCAGAATTCAGTAACATGGCCTGATAATGGGTGACCCGGGCGTTTGAGAGCCATCAATCAGGGGGCTGGCGGATGACTGTCTCTACGGCGTGGGGGGGCCACCACAGTGAGGGGTTGGCTGAAGGCCAACTTATCTGAGTCTTTTACCAGGACTGCCACAGCCACTATTATTCGGAGACATGGGGGCCATCCTGCAGCCACGCTGTCTAATTTTCTTTTGAAAAGTATGCCACGGGCCTTTTCCAGGGTCCCAGTTTCTGAGTTAGGACCCCTTTGGGTATTCCTTGGTGTTCATCAGCATATAGCGCAAATGGCTTGGTTACATCTGGGAGGCTCAGGGCAGGGGCGGTCAATAAGGCCCTTTTTATTTTGTCAAAAGCCAATTGTTGCTCCTTTCCCCAGTGGTAGGGGGTGTTGGATTTCGTAAGAGGATATAGGGGAGCCGCCAGCTCTGCAAACCCGGGTACCCAGAGGCAGCAGAACCCAGCACTGCCGAGGAACTCTCATAGCCCTCTGGCATCAGTGGGTGCTGGGATCAGGGCTACAGCCTTTTTGCGGCCCTCTGTCAGCCACCTCTGGCCTCCTTCCAGGAGATATCCCAGATAGGTCACTCGTCTCTGGCCTATTTGGGCCTTTTTGGCGGAGGCCCTATACCCCAGTCCTCCCAGTCTCTCGAGCAGGGCCCCCATACCTTTTATACAATCCTGTTCTGTCTTAGCCGCTATGAGCAAATCATCCACGTACTGCAGGAGAACGAGGTCCGGATGGCCAACTCGGAAGTCTGCCAAGTCCTGATGCAAGGCTTCGTTGAACAAGGTGGGGGAGTTTTTGAATCCCTGTGGTAGCTTTGTCCAAGTAAGTTGTCCTGAGAATCCCGTCTCAGGATCTTTCCATTTAAAGGCAAAAATAGGCTGGCTTTGAGAGCTTAACTTGAGGCAAAAGAATGCATCTTCTAGATAGAGCTCAAGGGTCCTTCTGCCTCAGTTAAAACTGAATGTTGAGCTCCCGTAGCAACCAGGAAGGTCACTGGTTGACCCCCCCACTTTAAGTGTTATCCGAGGCTTGGGGGGGGGGGGGCTCCTGGCCCTGGCATCCCTAATCTTTATCCTCTAGGGACAGTACGGGAATGGGCTTCTTAGGTCCCTGCGTTTGGCCCTTCTTTGGACAATCTTTAACCCAATGTCCTTTTTCCTTGCAGTAGGCACGCTGGTCTCGTTCAACCCGTGGTCTTCTTGTCTCCCAGGTCCTTATTCTGTCCTGACTTACTCTGCCCTGAGCCCTGTACTATGGTGGCCAGTATCCCAGTCAGTTCTTTATTGCGTTTCCTCTCTCTCTCTAAGTATACATACGGTAGCCCTCCATTAATCTTTCCAGAAAACCTGCCGGCGTCTCATCTTTTCCCTGCACTATAGCACGTACCTTTGCCAAATTGGTGGGGCGACGCCCTGCCCCTCTGAGACCCGCTAGGAGTACCTGGCGATAGAGACGGAGCCGCTCCCTCCCAGCAGCAGTGTCTAGCGAACCAAGGGGAAAACGTCCTCAATTTCATTAGGCAGCTGGGGCGGCCTCCCATCCGCCCCGGGGCCCTTTTTCTGTAGACGCGCTGTCTCTCCTCCGTGGTGAGGAGAGTCTGCAGGAGCTGATCAGGGTGCCCATGGGGTCCTGGCTGAAAGACCGGGGCCTTCACCTGCAAGATAACATCAATATTAAAAGTTCCATTCCTGGGCCACCCGACGTTGAGAGTCGGCCACTCTGAGGAGCAGAAGGTGACCCATCTTCGTCTTCTGACTTCCACCGACAGGTTGTGTGCTCGCCGGCGACTTCTTTCCAGTGACTAGAGCGAGGCTTAAAGGGGTGGTTACAGTTTGCCCCGCGGGTGTAGAAAAGAGGTGAGCGGGGAGGAGGAGGACAGGAAGAAAGACACAGAACAGACAGACGCACACAGATGACAGTGCCGGCACGGCGGATTCAGACGGGAGCGGTCGCCAACAGCGACCCTCCCCGAAGAGGAGGGAGTGCCGGGCTCCCTCCCTCTTCCAGACCACTGGGGAGTCCGACTCCGGAGCAGGACACAGAACGAACAGACGCACACGAATGACAGGACTGGCGCGGCAGATTCAGATGGGAGCGGTCGCGAATAACGACCGTCCCTGAAGAGGAGGGAGTGCCGGGGCTCCGTTCCTCTTCCAGACCACTCCGGAGTCCGACTCCGGAGGGGGACCAGGGGTCTCAGGGCACGTCTGCCTCCCCCGCTGGTCCAAATACAGAGTACAGCGTCCTGCAGGCACAATACAGACCCGGCACAGACCCGGCCAGTCAGACAAACGGACGAGACAGATATGACATTTAGCGAGCTCGGTCTTACCTCCTACCGGTCTTAGGATTGAGCCTGGGGCCTCTCGGATCCCGGACGAGCCCCCAAATGTTGGACCCTGGCTCACGGGTGCCAACGTGTCCCGGCGGACGCCCCAGAGACTCAGACCCCAGACAGGCAGATGCAATTAGCAAGAGGGTTTATTGGACGTTTGCGCAAACGGGCTCTCCGCCTCCGAAGAGGAAGAGAGCCCCGATTAGCAATTACAGGCATCTTTTAAAGGCAAAAGGAAAAGAAAAAAACGCTTAAAGACAAAAGAACCTCGGGAGTCGCATAGCATTCAGGTTATTGATTTCACAGAGGGTCAACATGAACCTATTCAGGGACATTCCAATCAGGGTGTGGGGGGAAATGGTTTTCTTATTGTAAACAGAATGCTTTTAGTTGCTAAAATTTCAGGAAGACTCCTGGATGGGCTGCCTCTGGATTAGGGCTGGCCCTACTTACAAGGGGGGAGGTTTCTTCAATTTCATGTATTCAAATATGTAACTGGTGCACTAAGAGAAATTTGAACTATTATTGACACAAATATTATTTTTTATTACAATTTTCTGTAAAAGTCGTCAAAAGTGTGCTAATACACTCATTCTATGGTGGATTTAATTTGATTAATTTGCTCATTGGTCAATCAAACAATACATACAAAAATATATTCCTTCAAATCTTTGCCCTGTTTGTTTTCTTTAGTAATTATCATAAATTGGTTTATTGGTTAGAATAAAAGGAACTTGCCAGTTGTTCTTTCACATGCTTCTCCATCTTTATTTTTATTTTCTTTTCCAGCAGTTGAGTAGGCAACAAATTAAAACTTAACATACAGAAGAAGCTCTGGACGAAGAGAATGGAGAAATTGAACTACAAACTGAAGAAAGGGTGTCCTATACACTTCTGTAGACACTTCTCGAGATCATCTCTAGATCATCAGGATGCTGTGCTGCTCATTTTTAAGCTTGATGAACTACTTTCAAATAAGAGCACCTATTTAAACCAAGTAGAAATGATTTTCTTATTAGTGGCTAAAGGCAATCGGTATACTTTAAAACCCACTCAACTGTCGGTGCAGTGGTTTTGAAATTCTCTGACGTTTTGTAAGTCTTCTGCATTATGCATTAGTACTTGTGCAACAGAAGACAATTTAAAGATCTCTCGGAGCACAGAATTTAAAGTTCAACCATTCTGAAACACTGTAGGGAGTCTGAAGAAGAGGGGGAAATGGCAAAAGAAAAAATGTGCAAATTTCAGACAGATATAACTTTTAAAAATAAGCGGAATTTACATTTTATATTTTTAAGTTTCTATTTTTTATATTTTTAAGTTTCTAAAAGTACTTCCTCAGTTTATTGTACAGCTTTGTGAAGTAAGTAAATGCCTGGGTCATAATATTCATTTAATATTTGTATTTGAAAACTGATCATTCATACTAGGAAAATAAATAACACGGATTCAAATACTTATATCTATTTCAAAGAGCAAATTTGTATGAGAGCAAAAAAATTCCACTCAGACCTTTACAAAGACCCATCTACAGAAGTATTTATAGGGTCTCTTTTTTAGTAAATTGAAACAATTTCGGAAAGTGTTTTGCAACTATTTAAATTTTGATCTCAAAAAACTAGGTAAATTTTAAAATGCCATTAATGATGTGATATCTTAAGGTTTGCACATGTTGGAAAATTGTCCTGATAAACTTGTTTCATTTATTTACAGCAGATATACCATGAATCATCCTAAAGAGAAGATTGTCTGCTATCATTAAAATGTAATGTTTTGATTCTAACATATTGGAGTTTTAGTTAGGGAAAGAATATTATACTGACAATATATAAAATTGGTCTAATTATTGTTTCCTGATCAAATAACAGTTACAGCTTTACTGCATTTAACACAACTCTTCTTAATTTACAGAGAGAATGGGAGACTTTCAGGTTATCTAATTAATGAAAACAGAGAAGGTAGGTTAAACATGGGCTTATGGATATTTGAGGTAGAGATAGTCTCATAAAATCATTAGTTTCAGGATTACCTTACAGATAATTATAAAGTGATAATTTGTAGAATTACAAAAGCATTCCTTCTCACAGCTAATGTTTACTTTCAGATCTGCCAATATTTTTTTTCAAAGAAAAAAATCCAAAGAGTTATTATTTTGATGGTATAAAGTCAATAATTCAATTTTATTCAATTGAAGTATTCCATTGTGTCTAGATCAGCCCTATTTTAATAAACCTCAAAAAATTCATTGGAGTGAGAAGAAAATTAACACATAAAAAGAAAATACAAAACAAATCATTACTAACTTTCTAACTTTCACACGTTATAGCCAACCATTTTCCTGTTAATTCATTATAATGATATGTAAAAATCCTCAAGTAGTCGTTTACACTGGAAATGACAGTGACCCAAAATATTTTTACGTTACTTTAAAGCATTTAAGTACATGAGCAGCTTGATTATTTTTAAAATCTCAAATATTTTTAAATGAATACAAGAAAATCTGAATCTCAGGTCAACTGTTCTACACTCTAATAATATTTTATTTAATATTATGTAGAAATATATAATAGCAACATAGAAGAATATTTTAAAAGTGACATGGACCGAAATGTCTTCCTTGTACAATCACCACTAGAAATGCACTTTTTCCTCTATTTTTTTTCTTTAATGGGAGGGAAGAGTGAGTGTATGTTACTGAACAAGAATGGGCTATTTGAGAAAGTCATTTAAATTAAAATAGAATAATCAAGTATACAAATATTTTAATACTACTAACATCATTATTTAAAAGTTCTAGAACATATGTAGGAAATGAGGGCAAGTATTTCATAGTAAGTTCATCAAACATTATTTTTTCTTCATATCTGTAGGCATAGAATGAAAAGAAATAAATGAACAATCACATTCAGTTTCAGAGATTTATTTTTCTTCTGGAATTATTTGTTGAGTGAAATCTCTTAAGATTAGGATCACTTTAAATCAATAAACTAATAATTTTCCATTTTAGCATAAACATTCCCTGAAGTCAAAACATTTTAAAGGAATTTTAAGGACAAATAGCAAAAAATGTATAGGCATGGAAAAATAGATCTATAAAATATGACTAAATCATTAAGTTTATAAATTTCAATGACCATCGCTTCAGGTCACTGCCTGACCTCATCCCTCTTCTATCTCCAGGATCACATCTTTCTTCTTGTGTTCAATTTAGAGAACTAAGATTAGAAGATGTAGCCGTTATGAAACACCAGAATAGTGTAAAAGTAGAAAGCTATAAAAAATTTTTAAAAAGTAGAAGGCTATGTCATTCCGCCTTTGCAGCACCTGGCACTAATCTGGATAAACTAAATTGGAAAGTCCCTTCTTTATTTGCAAACAAACAACCATGATACCATTCCTGAAATATTTTACTCAGATAATGCTCCTCTTCAGAATGAATGTTGATGTCAGTGTGGCCTATTATCACATGTCACGCATTATTGGTTTTGTTTTGTTACATGGCTGATGACCGTGAGGTCCTATGTTACATTTTGAACATCCAAGGAACTATATTGCATTTATTACTAGAAAATATGCCACAAAAGTATTCCAATCTGCATTACATCCTACAGAGCAATTCCTAGAATTGGTGGTACCTGAAGGGGCCACTACATCACGCAAATCCTACATGGAATATCTAGCTCTACCCGATATAGGTGAAACATTAGCTCTTACTTTCCCAACATGTTAAACTCTAGATAGCCTTCCAGATTTGTGGCTTGACATTTTTTTTTTTTCTGTAGGTTTAAAGTTTGCCTTATTAGCACCAGAGAATTACTTGCCTAAGTGGAATGACAGAGAAACTAAAAAAATAATTAATGCTATGAAGGATCATTGCAAAGCAGACATCAAGAACAATGGGTATCAATCACCCTGTGCAAATCTTTTCTGAGGTTCAATTCTAAAGATAAGTTTTTTTTTTCTAGATATGTTCAACGAGGAAAAGAAGCTATATAAAGATACTTCAGTTCAGTTCCCAGGCATGTTCAGCAAGTATGCTAGTAAAAGATCCAAGTGTAGCAAGAATGAGATCACCACAGAAGAACTATAATTTAATGGGAAAAAGTTAAATACTATTGCTGCTTCCTGACAGGTGCAGGAACCTCAGGATACATTGGGAACCTCATGAAGAGGTCATCTACACAGATCAGTCCTGATCTGGCTACCTCTGTTTTTTTTTTTTTTTTTTAAATGAGTGTTACTATCAAGAGAAACTGTTTCAATAACACATCTTTGCGGATGTTAAATTATAGCTCTGATCATCTTTAAATGAATGTTGTTTGCCTAAGCTTGCGGTAAACTTCAGAGAAATAGCTTTCCTATTTCTAAGCAAAGATCATGTATAGATAACTTTTTTTTTTTAAGATTTTATTTATTTATTCATGGGAGACACACACAGAGAGAGGCAGAGAACCAGGCAGAGGGAGAAGTAGGCTCTATGCAGGGAGCCCGATGTGGGACTCAATCCCAGCACCCTGGGATCACACCCTGAGCCCAAGGCAGACACTCAACCACCGAGCCACTCAGGTGTCTTATGTATAGACAGTCTTTATGCTTTTTATTCTATGGGGATAAAAACAGGACTCCATGAGTATATGATTATTTAAACAGTTAGAAAATAGGATAAATTCCCCAGCAATTATATAACTCAGTTAGCACTTTGACCAGTCCTGTATGGCTAGGATGATAAAATCGCTCCTTGAAAACCAGAGAGTACCTCACTGCATGGGGTTCACTATGGACTCATGAAGATAATGGATGACCCCACTTTATGATTGGATTGGGTGCTGTACTTGAGGATGCCCATATCCCTTGGGACAAGTTTTCTCTAACTTGCAAGAGATTCCTTGTAATTACAGTACTGTTCAGGCTAGACCTCAAATAAAAAGGGCTTATTGATGGTTTTTTCCTTCATTCATATTTATCCTAGAAGCCGCCTCCCCTGAGGTACAATTGCAAACAAATATTTTAGCCAATCATGCAACGGCCCTCCTGGTAAAAAAGAGCCTCAAAGCTCACTATGAGACTTGCAGGACTTAAGATAAGACCAAAACATAAAATAAGCCAAACAGTATGCTTGGTCAGCAGGACTCTAAATAATACTTCCCAGGCACTGGATACACTTCAACCAAGAATTAAATGAAGTTAGAGAAGGATTTCTCATGAACCACACCACTACTGACTGTCCATTATTGCTTACACCATTTGGGGTGTGAGGAGTTTCCTCACATGTGTTGTTTTAACATTAGAGATCCACTCTTGCAAGGTATTCCAATGAATGGGGGACATTTGTGATCAACTAAAAAAGAAAAAGATAGCCACTATTCTTAAAATAAAATAGTTAAAATAAAATAGTTAAAATAAAATAGTTAATTGGAGATCTTATCTAAGTGATGTGATCATAATTTTGGGCCTAATACTTGTTTTATGTTTATCCTTTTGCATGTGGTGATGCAGGTACCTTTTGCTTTCCATCATGACCCCCTGGAGCCATAGAGCGGATCCCTGGGCTGACCCCTGGATAGACTCTAACTGCCACACAGCCTGCCATCCCATTTCAGCAGGCAGCAGCCAAAGCTGTCATCGTCCCATTTCCTAATGGCAGTTAGGGTTACTATTCCAGGGGGAGGAATGAGTAAGAGACAGGAGGAGCTAGATAGGGAGAGATAGGTAGAGGGCCATGGAATCCGGCTCATAAAACAAAGTCTCCAACATGCTGAGATGTAAGGCAACCAGTGATAAGGAAACAAACCAGACCATCCTGCCCTAGGTATGGGTGGAAAAGATAGTCCAACAAAGAATAACCAGACCCAAAAGGAAAAGGAAGCCATTAAAGATTGTATCACCAGTCCTTACTCAAACCAGGACTTTGCAAAAAATGATAAGGCCACAGGCTCCCTGATCAGTTTTAAATAAAAGACTATCAGTGGGATCCTATGCTGGCAAAGCTATGGGGACCCCCCTCACTCCTGAGAGCTTTTTCTGTATACTTGCTTTATAAACTGCTATCACTTTTTTCACCCTCCTTATCTGCAAGATTCATTCTTCAACCCCATGAGAGAAGAATCGAACTCCGCACTTGATTATGCAATTGTGGGAATTAAAAGTAAAAATTTTCCCAGGTTGTATAGTTATAAGAAGAAATAAGAACCAAAAAGTAGCTAAATACTTTTTATATTTTTTTCAGTTATATATTACAGATAGAAGACTTTTTTTCCCTAATAAAAATATTTCATTTAAAAATACAGATTTCTATAGCCCCTTTTTCACCATCTGTTCCATGACAAGCTCCTTGAATATAACAGAATTCTTGTTTTTTTTTTTTTAATTTTCAATTTTTTTTTTGAATTTTTGTGTTTTACAGAGCAGAAATCATGCCATGACTTGACTAGCTTTTACAAATTGAGAAACAATAAGCTGTATCACTGCTTGGATGAAAAGTGTGTTCTTTAAGAGTCCTATGTCCCTCATGATTCTATTTAGTAATATAATATTTTTAATAATGGCATAATTTTTTGGAATCACTTTTTCACTGTCATATGACGTTGTAAAGTCAGGTATGAGAAAGACCATTTTTTTCAACTGAACCATGTAGTACATAGGTTTGGAATACATAGTCAATAAAAACAGGGTTTTCTCATTATGTCAGCAAAATCATGTTGACTTTAACTGTAGAATAATGTTTTAGTGTTTGTAATAATATCCTAAAATCAACATTAAAAGCATATTTGTGAATACCTCATAAAATAAGCTTTTTGTTTGTTTGTTTTATAATCTCTAAACCACTTTACAATATGGAGGCCAAAAGAGAACTGTTGTTTCTCATACTGGATTTATCATGGTATATATGTCTACTAATGATAAAGACCTTTCAGAAACTTTTTTTTTTTTTTTTTAAGTGAACAAGAGGGTTACATGGGTGGCTCAGTCAGTTAAGCATCTGACTCTTGGTTTCAGCTCAGGTCATAATTTCAGTGTCATCAGATTGAACCCCATGTTGGGCTCTATGCTCAGCACAGAGTCAGCTTGAATTTCTCTCTCTACCCTCTCCCTCTCTCCTCCCCCCACTTGTGTGCTCTCACTTTCTCTCCCTCTTCCAAATACATAAATAAAATCTTTTTTTTTTTTAATTTAGAAAGTAAACATGAGTAAGATCCAAAACATACAGCACAACAACAGAAGAGCTTTGTGAATAAAGAACTAGATTATTTCTGGGTTGAAAAGGTATATATTATCTTCTTCTAAATCTATTCACTATGTTGACTGTTTTACAACAACATTTGTGCAATTTATTTGACCATAGATGTCTTTTTGAATTATAATGCATTGATAGAAAACCCACAGGAGCTCACATGATATAATGCTTCTTTCTAGTAAAGTAGGTAGCCTAATGTTATCTCACAGATGGATTATAATTACTGCAAGAAATTATCACAGTTGGAATTTATCAGTTAAATATTTTGGATCACAATCTACCCTGGATCTATACTTCACCTTCTCCCTGCAGCTCTCAGCCTTGGGAGGCCGAATTTTATGGACTATGCAAATGGACTGTCTTGCCCTCTGTGATTCTTCTGACTTCTTTCCTTTAAGAACCACAAGTTTGAGATAATATGAGCTAAAATTTTCATTGCAAAATACTATGTAAATACTGTATTAAATCATTGCATTTAATTGCATTATTTAGTTGTTTCAGAATTGCCTGTCTCCCTATCCCCCTCTACCACTAATTTAAAATTTACTCAAGGAATTAATTTTTACATTTCTTTAACATTCATGGTATTTGATCTTTAAGAATGGCATTTATAAATATGGAAATATTATCTTTATTGATAGGATTAACTAAAGAAAGAAAAAGTTGATAGATGGCATTTTTCCACCGAAAACATCAGTACTCTCGTGAATTTAGCAACCAGT
Organism: Vulpes lagopus; assembly: GCF_018345385.1. Classification (NCBI taxonomy): domain Eukaryota; kingdom Metazoa; phylum Chordata; class Mammalia; order Carnivora; family Canidae; genus Vulpes; species Vulpes lagopus. Next base: position 127,461,359 of record NC_054829.1, on the reverse strand, counting down.
TGATGTGGTCTTTGCCATGAAATGACTGGTATAATACATCTGTTCAAAACCTTTCTCTTCCACAAAATTTTATTCTAGAACATTTTTTTAAATGGATAACAAAGTTAACAAAGTTATTTAGCTAGATTTATTTTCTTTTAGAGAGTGTGTTGTAATAGAATTCTTGCAAATGTTAAGAGTGCAACTCCGTACATTGCCATTAGCTAACTCTAAGCATATCACCGAAGTCCTCTTACACCCAGTTTTCCATCTTGAACAATTATGTCAGACTACATCTTGAGTGATCAACCTAAATTTCAAATTTGGATAAATAAATAAACATTATAGATTTTCCTTATTAGATATCCTGTGTTCTCCTTTGTTATTCAGTAAGATGAAAATCAATAACAAAAAGCTCTCAAAATCAGAATATGTTAGATATTTAGCACCAGCTAGGTAGGAGCCCAGATTCCTTATTGAAGGACAAATAAAATATATTTATATTTCTTGTAATATATTAAAATAGCAATATACCCAGATCCAAAATTATATTTCAGTATATATAAAAATTATATATAATACTTATGTTTACTATATAAATACAGATATTATATAGAATATTTATATAAATACAGATAAGAAAATAGGTAGTGGAACTAATTTATTAGGACATTCAGATTATGCCTGATTGATTTTAAAGTTACTACATGCGATTTTTGTTAATTTTTAAAATAAAAGTTGCATCATCCAATTTTATTTTTTATTTATTTATTTATTTTTGGTTGCCAAAAGTAGGAATTTTTAAATAATTATTTAGATAATTATAGATATGCTTTTTGGAATGTCATCCAATTTTAAACTAACTTACAAAAAGTGAAGTTAGTTTAATTAGAAGAAATAATACAATTCAGGTTAAATAACTTTAACCCGAAGGTAGTATCTTTTCATAGGTAATGTTTATTAATTGTGATTGAAATGCAATAAAGAGCAAATGCTTCATAATATCCATGGTATTGAAATAATTTTAACATCCATATATATTACATTAAAAATGTATAAAATGTTTATCTTCACTGCCAAAGTTATTTTAATATCAGAAGTTGATGTTTGGGTTAGCAGTTAGCATTTCCACATTATTCCTCTATGATAATTCTAAATTCCTTATCCTTCTCCTGGCTGCATTTCAAGCTGGATAATCCTGTTCACCTAAATTTTTAATGTAGTTTCAATTGGATGTTGCATGCTTCTTTACTTTCTGTCACGTACAGTTGTGTAGTGGTGAGCATTTTTATTTCTGAGTGTATTGCAGTAATCCCTTTGTTTGGTTTGTCTTTCAGAACATGCTTAAAAAATATTACCAAGCTTGTAGAATCTTCAAGATGAGAGGTTATGAAACCATGAATGTCAATGTCAGAAGCCATTATTAAGCAACCTAAGAGGATTATGTTTATTGTTGATAGGTTTAGTTTTTATTGAACTATACAGGTGTTAATGTTTAAATAAATGCCCATACTTCATCATCAGTTTGTCAATAAGCAAACATACCTTTTATTGTCATCAGAACATACGGAATTTTCATTTTTGATTATTTTTTTCATGTTCAGGCTAATAATGATTTTCTACCTACGTGGATTTAATATTGATGGATAAATGATAAGGATGTTTGAGTCAGCAAATCCTATTCAGTGATTCAAATAGTGCTGACTGTAGCCCCCGTGAAGTATCTTAGGGCAGAAGAGGAAACCATTCTCAAAGGAGGGGTTTCCTACCCACCATCAGGGTTTATTTGGTGGATAGTACAGGTGAGATTTCTATTGGCTAAGATAGATTTCCCTGAAATTTTGTGGGTTTTTTTTCTATGAGATTCTTCTATCAGAGGAACAAAATAAAATCTCAACCCTAGGAATTTGCCTTGAAGACTCACCTCCACACACACAAAATAACATACTTGCAGGATATTTATGTCGGCATCATTTGAAATAGCAAACAATTGAATTCTCTTAAATAACTGTTAATGGCTTCAATAAATGTAAACATAAACTATAATGTAAATTATTCAGAACACAGTTAAAAGGAGGTAAGTGAAGGCATAAAAATTGAAGATCTTGGGGCACCTGGGTAGCTCAGTGGTTGAGTCAGGTTGTGATCCTGGAGTCCTGGATCAAGTCCCACATCAGGATCCCTGCAGGAAGTCTGCTTCTCCCTCTGCCTCTGTCTCTGCCTCTGTCTCTGGATCTTTCATGAATAAATAAATAGAATCTTAAAAAAACCCTGAAGGTCTTTATGAAATAATGTGTTATATAACTAATGTGTTATATAAGAATGTACTTGTATATTTATATATTTTTAAGCACAAGAGCAACATGTAATATAATAATATAATATATTTACTCCGTGTTTTTTTTTTTTTTTGTTTTTTTGTTTTTGTTTTTGTTTTTGTTTTTTGTGAAAGAAAAAAGGGATACACACATACACACACACACTCCTGAAATCCAAATCCTAGCTCTAGCACATAGTTCTAATAAAACTCTGGGGGATCCCTGGGTGGCGCAGTGGTTTGGCTCCTGCCTTTGGCCCAGGGCACGATCCTGGAGACCCGGGATCGAATCCCACGTGGGGCTCTCGGTGCATGGAGCCTGCTCCTCCCTCTGCCTATGTCTCTGCCTCTCTCTCTCTCTCTGTGACTATCATAAATAAATAAAAAAAATTAAAACTCTGGTAAATTTATGGCATTTTCTTCCATATACTGAAGTACATAATACATTGAAGATGGCTGAAATCAAAATATTCAAAAATATTTCATGATCTAAAATTCTGTCTTATAATGATATTACAAAGAGTTTCATGGCTGATGCAGATACAACCTGGAACTAAGGAAAAATAGAGACCAGATTTTCTCATCAGTATTACTAAGACATCACAAGAAAAACTAATGTCATTTAACGACATGTAAAACAAAGTATTCCCAAACCATTCTTTATATACGTCAAAAAGTAAATGTATGCAATTGATTTTTTAGAGTGGACAGAAAGCATCATCAGACCTATGGTTTTACTTTTTCTTTTTTTTCTCCCAAAGCATCATTTTAGAATGATCACAAGTGTGCAAATTTAAGTACAGTTTCACATGAGTAATACATTTTTTAAAAGATTTTATTTATTTATTCATGAGAGACACAGAGACACAGGCAGAGACACAGGCAGAGGGAGAAGCAGGCTCCATGCAGGGAGCCCGATGTGGGACTCGATCCCAGGAATCCAGGATCACACCCTGAGCTAGAGACAGACGCTCAAACATGGAGCCATCCAGGAGTCCCGAGTAATACATTGTAAGTCTTCTTTCCTTCCTTTATAAAATGTAGGGGCAAAAGAATCACACTTTTGGAAAGAATTCTTTGGTGATTAGAGCTGTTACCCAAACTTCACTCCAGTTTAAGAGAAGCTTAAGATCTATCAGGAATAAGACAAATCTACAACTTCAAAGGATAGCTTGCAAGCCTGAATACCAAGTAGAATGCACAACTGGAAAGAATGACCTTGAAAGAATAAAGGAGTACCTGATTTACCTGACAATGTAGGTCAAGCCAATAAATGCAACAAGACACTACTTTCAAAGATCCTTTCCCAAAACAATCTCTCTTATACAACAAAGTATGTTTTGCTATAATTGCTGCAAAATAATGTCTAAGTAAAAATAAAAAGTAAAATGTGTTAATGCTAGCAATTTTTGTATACAGGGCTACTTTACATATATACCTGTACGTACATATATCTTACTTAATGTAGCAGATAACTTTTTAATTGATTTAGAATCAACATCTTATTCAACTATTATGTCAAGTTAACTAGATAGGAAATATTATTATCCTTCTTTTACAGATGAGAAAATCAGGGTTTAGGGAATTTAAGTAAGTTCCAAAAGTCAGACAAGCAGTAAATAGCACAGCCAAGATTCGGAGTTCTTCGTGATTCCAAAACCCGAGTTCTTCAGTAAGATTTACTACGCTGAACACATGTATAGTATAACACATCATGATATCTTACAAAGGAATAGCCATTTTATAAAGAACATAAGGAAAGGATGAATGTTTCGTATTCAAGAGGATAATTTTCATTTATAATGGTCACATGCAGCTCAATCTGCATAGTTATCTGGGAAGGAAATGTATCCTGCATTTAGGAAATGTGTCAACTCCTTTTCTAAAATAAACAAAATAGGGATCCCTGGGTGGTGCAGCGGTTTGGCAGCTGCCTTTGCTCCAGGGCGTGATCCTGGAGACCCGGGATCGAATCCCACGTTGGGCTCCCAGTGCATGGAGCCTGCTTCTCCCTCTGCCTGTGTCTCTACCTCTCTCTCTCTCTGTGTGACTATCATAAATAAATAAAAATTAAAAATAAAATAAAATAAAATAAAATAAGCAAAATAGGTTATAGGGAATAACTAGTTTAAAAACCTTAACAAAATTAGATATGTGCAAATTATGCATGAAGCCAAACACATATTCTATATACAAAGACTTGAAAATAGAACAAATTTTTTGGACTTTTGTTTAGAAACGTCTAGTGTCTCCTGTTAAGGGTCAGAAAATAATGGTTTGTGTATAGTCTGTATCAATTCCTCTTCTCTCGGTTCTTTTTAATTTCGGTTCCATTTTCTATGTGCTACCTGGCATCTTCTATAACTACCTACCTTCTTCCCTCAGATGCCAGCGTCTTTTCAAGTCCTATGATACAGATGTGACTAGCCCCTAAACTTTGTATTTGTAAAAGGTAAGCATGGATTTTTGCTCTCTTGCAACACAGTCTTTACAAAGCTGTTGGTGTATTATTCTTGTTAACACTTGTAATAAATTACGTTTGTCCAGCTGTTCTCTGTGACATAAATGTTTGTTACATCTATATTTTCTCTCCTGTGATTTTTCTATTATCCTTTCTCAAAAAGAATAGTATCCTGTTTCATGGGAAAGAATGGTCATTTGTATTTTAGGACATAATCTGAAAACAAAATTCATTATGTTGTGATACTCTGAGAAAACCTGCACTTCCTCTTACATTTCACACACCTTCAGAGGAGCACCACATGATTATTGTTAGCATGCCTCATTATCTCAGAACTAATATATCATATGCCTTCTAAAATGACAGCACTCACTAAAGTTAGAGGCTGAGTTCCATTAGGGGTGGTATTATAAGAAAAGGATGCTGCAATACCTCTGATATTTATGAGAACCTATTTGTTAGAAATCATTTAAAGAATCAATGTTCAATTAAATCCATAGACTATTTACAGTCTGCCTTGCAGTCTACTCTGTTCATTGATGGTCACTAACCACATGTGGCTTCATAAACAGCTAGAGTGACTAGGGAACTAGTTTTTTTAAATATATTTTCTAATTAATTTAAATGTAAGTAACCACATATAGCTACTGGCTATGTTACTGGACAGTGCAACACTAAGGGATTTTATAAACTGCTTCAACTAACTCTCAATTTACAGAAGGTTATGTATTTAACCCACATTAAGTACTCTAAGAAATTCATTGTATATATATATTTATATATATGCATTGTATATATACACATAGAGTAGTATTAAAATATTTTTAAATATTTTATTTATTTATTCATGAGAAACACAGAGAGAGGCAGAGACATAGGCAGAGGTAGAAGCAGGCTCCCTGTGGGGAGCCTGATGTGGACTCCATCCCAGGATTAGGGGATCACTCCCTGAGCCAAAGGCAGAAGCTCAACTGCTGAGCCACCCAGGCGTCCTGTATTAAAATATTTATTAGATATGTTATTTATTTCTGCAGTTGCCACAGGGGTGGCCATTGCATGTTCCAGTGGTACATGAAATAAAGGATAATTTTTTCAGCTCATACTTTGTCAAATATATGTTCCATGAAATATTAATATCAGTTTTGAAGAAATAAATTTTAGTGAAACTTCTCCTCCAAATTACATTGTAATGTGTACATGTAAAAGATAATAAAAACATTTTGTATGTTTATTAAAGGCATACAAAAGCAGAGAATGATAAAAATTATAAAATAAATCAATTAGTATTAATAAATATTGATATCCATCAATGTATTTTTTAGAAACCATACTTATAGCTGCATACAATTGTTATTACTGAAATATAGTGTCTCCTATCTTATAAACTTAGAAATTATATTTATAATAGTTAAGATTATTGTATAGAGATCACATACAGCATGCAGACTAATATTTCATGAATTGATGAATAAACAAAGGGGATTTGCAAATGAGTAAGACCAACATTTGGATCTTTAACTATATTTTCAAAGGAAACATCATAATGGATTAAACTTTAGGGCTGACCAAGAGCAACAGTTTTCTCTGTAGCAATGTGATCCTAATTAATAAACAGATACAAGTCAAACATAGGAAAGCCAAATACAATTGGTTTTTTATAAAATTACCTAAAAACAATAGTTTAGGAGGGGGTAATGGGCCTATTCATAGGCTCTATTTGTTATCCCCTGCCTGAGAAGACTTGGACAATTCCATCTGCTGGGAAGTTGAACCTACAGCCCAACACGAAGTAGAAATTAAAAAAATAAAATAAAATCACAAAGTGTGTGGCTTTTTTTTTTTTAATTTTTGTTTATTTATGATAGTCAGAGAGAGAGAGAGGCAGAGACACAGGCAGAGGGAGAAGCAGGCTCCATGCACCGGGAGCCCGACGTGGGATTCGATCCCGGGTCTCCAGGATCGCGCCCTGGGCCAAAGGCAGGCGCCAAACCGCTGCGCCACCCAGGGATCCCAAGTGTGTGGCTTTTAAATAGAAGAGATCCAAAGAGAAATAGGGACCCACCACATTATTAGTAGGTATCTCATTCCTCCTTTCTGGGTCAAAATAACTAAGTTGTGGACACAAGGCCAGGGGCAATTCTACTAGAGACATTCTTGTGCATGGACAAAAGAGGATGTTATGTGTTAAATTGGGTCCCACCCAAGAGCTCTGATGGAGATGTACAACATGATTAATGTTGTTTTCATGCCCACTAACACATCTATCCTGCAGCCCATGGATCAAGAAGTAATTTCAACTTTCAAGTTTTCTTATTGTAAAAATACATTGTGCAGGGCTGCCATAGATAGTGATTCCTCTGATGGATCTGGCCAAAATAAATTGAAAACATTCTGGAAACGATTCCCTTTTCTAGATGCCATCCAAAGCACTCATAATTCATAGAAAGAGGGTCAAAATATCAACATTAACACGAGTTGGGAAGAAACCAATCCCAGCCTTCTTCCCAATTGTATATGTGGTGGGAAGAGAGAACTAGAATTAGAAGTGGAGCCTGAAAATGTAAATAAATCACTGCAATGTCATGATAAAAATTTAATGGAAAAGGAGTTGCATCTTATGGAAATGGTTAAAGAAAATACTTTCTTCAGATAGAATTTACTCCTGCTGAATATCCTGTGAAGATTATTGAAATGACAACAAGTGTTTTGAAGTATGCATAAACTTAGCTGATAAAGCAGCACAGAGTTTGATAGGATGCACTCCAATTTTGAAAGAAGTTGTACTGTGGGTAAAATAGTATCTAGCAGTATTGCATGGTACAGAGAAACTGTCCATGAAGGTAAGAGTCAATCAACAAGGCAAATTTCACTTTTGTTTTAAGGAATTGACATAGCTACACCAACCTTTAGTAACTACCTCCCTGATCAGTCAGCAGCCATCAACAAACATCAAGGCAAGGCCCTCCACCAGCTAAAAGATAATGATTCCTGACAGCTCAGATAGTATTTTTTAGCAATAAAGTACATTTTTTTTTAAAGAGGAGGGGTGCAGAAGGAGAGGGAGAGCATCTTAAGCAGGCTTCATGCCTAGCACAATCTCACAATCTTGAGACCATGATCTGAACCAAAATCAAGGATTGGATGCTTAACTGGCACCCCAGCAAAAGAGCATTTTAAAATTAAGGTATGTATACGGTTGTTTAGATATAATGATTTACATAATTCAAAGACTACATTATGGTAGAAACATACCTTTATATGCACTGGGAAACCAAAAAATTCATTTGACTCACTTTATTGTGATACTTGCTTTATCTCCAAGGTATGTCTGTATTTTCTTTAGAAGTGCAAAAAATTTTTTAAAATAAATATAAAAGCAACGTTTGTCATTATATCCTGTTGATAGTGGTACAGGAGGGACTCATGGGGTTCAAGGAAGAATTACACTTAAAATTTTCCTAATGAGAGGCCACGAAGGAAGGGGAATGGGTCTAAGAACAAATAACTGACTCTTGATTTCTCTTTAACTTGACCTACGATATTGGCTTATAAATGGTTTCACCTCAAATTCCAATTCTTGAAATTGTTTTCTACTCATTGTTTTTCTCTCTGCATTTCAATTATCTCTAAGGCTGAGGGTGTTTCTAGTTGAATATGGATACAGTATGAAATTATAAAAATGTATATTAATATATTTAAAATATCATTTATGAAATATGCATATCATTTTTAAAATGAACTAAAATTAAGGAAGTTGCATTTTATCTTTGATTATTTTTTCTTTTAAAATACAATAGGTTTTAAAAATGTGTTCTATTGCAAGGTAAATAAAAAACATAAATCAATTATTAATATTTTATAGCAATGAATATATTTGTGGACCATATTTTGGCTAGTTCCAGATATCCATTACTCATCATCATTTATAAATCTTTAGGGTATACTATCTACACATTGGTTTTAAAAAGTGTACAGCAATCAAACTTTTTTTTTTTTTTTTTTGCAAATGTTGCCCTATGCTAGGACTAGAGATACAACAAAAAGTCTCTAATATACTTTATCACTGCTATACCTTTATTCTTCTCATTTCCTACATCCAGAATGACCTATTGGGCAACACTGGTTTTAACTGACACTTAATCTAATAGCCATTCATGGATCCTCCTGGCTAGAAGTTCACTCTTTCTTCCTTGAATTCTTTACTATGCTTTACATTATTCATATGCTTCTTCATTTGCATGGCTTTGCAATATATTTAAATTCTACTCCCATTATTTAAGTAATAACATCGGAATGGGACAATCGGCTTCATATCATCCACAGTGTCAGGCAAAGAGTACATACTAAATATGAGCTATATTTAATAAATTGTATAATTATTAAGATACATATTTGAAAGACAGAATGTTTTCCCATTACACATTAATAGGGGTATGATTATTTCAAATATCTTAAATTTATATTAACTGCAAATGATTATTTCTAACCAACAATGACAAAATCAAGTAGGGTGTAATAATGAAATTTTTGGAAATAATGAAATTTTTCATAATTTCATACTGTATCCATATTCAACTACCCACCATTTGCTTCGATGTGGATGGAACTGGAGGGTATTATGCTGAGTGAAATAAGTCAATCGGAGAAGGACAAACAGTGTATGTTCTCATTCATTTGGGGAATATAAATAATAGTGAAAGGGAATAAAGGCGAAAGGAGAAAAAATGAGTGGGAAATATCAGAAAGGGAGACAGAACATGAGAGACTCCTAACTCTGGGAAACGAACTAGGGGTGGTGGAAGAGGAGGAGGGCGGGGGGTGGGGGTGACTGAATGATGGGCACTGAGGGGGCACTTGATGGGGATGAGCACTGGGTGTTATTCTGTATGTTGGCAAATTGAATACCAATAAAAAATAAATTTATTTAAAAAAAAGACACCCTCAGCCTTAGAGAGAATTGAAATGCAGAGAGAAAAACAATGAGTATAAAACTTTTAATTTAATTTCAATGAAAAGTTTTTCAAATTTAAAAAAGACCCTAAGCGAAAGAACTTACTGGAATAATCGATTGTTCAGTAGATAATTAAACATCAACCACAGATATTTATTTAGTATTTAGCAATTGTTTTTTTTTTTTTTTTCAAAAAATATCAACCTAGGTTCAAACTTACATGGAAAAATTAAAATTATTGGCAAATAACCTGAGTTGCTTTACTTGAAACATCTTCAAACTCATTCTACACTTATCTTCTGAAATGACAGCAGTCTAATGTAAAAATATGTTCCATGCCTGCTGGTTGTTAGAAACTGTATATATGAAACAAAGTGAAAGAGAAAAAAATCCAAAAATCTATGTTGAATTAACAGCTGTGTTGAAAGTACGTAGGTAGACCTAGAAGTTATCATTCCTTTTAAGATCAGTAAAGCAAGAATTTAACCTTGCCACTACTGCAGTTTAAGTTACGTAATTACATTCTTCAGAGTTGACATTTTCACCTTGGAAGGCGTAATCAGGCCATGCAGATGTAGGCTGAAACCAGTAATTTCAGCATTCTGCTTCCTCTCACATCAAATGATAATAAGATCTGGCGGTGAAGCGTGCATGAGCCTCCATGTGACTCTCCGTACAGTCTTTCATTTAAAAAACAAAATAGTTAGCAGTAAGCTTATAAATGTGGAAAGCATGCAAAATAGAAACCGTAAGTCTGTTACCTTTAAAAACACCTCACACAGAAAAGGCCAAGTATTTAAAATGTGTTTCTACTCCCCTTAAAAGAAGTCAGAATTAATAGAAAATACATGACTAGAAAAGATAATTGGACCTTTCTTTGTAGAGAAATGAAAACAGTTTGCTAAAACATCTCTAAACATATAATCTTTAAGTGTTAATAGCTTAGAAAAATGTGAGAAATCATTTAAACATGAAATCAACTTGTACTACTTTATGTAGACTATCTCTTAAATTCATAATGTGTTTTGAATAGAATTGGATTTTATTTCTAGTATAAAACTTCTAGCAAAAGATGTCTCAAGATCAGCTAATGTTAACATTAAGAATATAAACATGGCTCCAATTTTTTTGTTTTAGTTTTGAATGGATAATATATTCATCTTTTTCAAAATTTGAAAAGAATATAAAAAGGTATTCACTTTTAAGTCCTGCTCCAGTCCCCACTTCCTCCCTACTTTCCCCCAGATTTGCAGGCAACATTTTTAGAATTACTTTCTCATTCAAACTTCAGGAAGATACTGGAACAAATTTATTTTTAAGATATTATTTTTATATGTCTTAAAACACCATGAAATCATTTGGAAAGCTGCACATCAAAACACATAAAATGGGCCGGATATCGCTTAGAAACTGATCAAACCATTGGGAATAGGGAATAATCAGGAATTATTACCAGCTTCACTTAATTTGAGCTCTAAGCAGTCCTTTTCCTGTCTCCTCTTCACCTCCTCATTCTGTAAATAATGGAAAGCCCAGGGTTCGGTCTGGGGACCATTCCTCTTTCTACCTTCCTCTCTGTGGGATCTCATCTAAATGCTGATAACTCGCATATTTATATTGTCTGACAAGTTCTTCCCTATGAAAATGTTATACTAGGATATCTAACAGCGTACTTGAAACTTGCACATTCCCAACAGCCTGCACTAAACGAAGCTGGTATTCTCCCCCAACTCAACACCAACCACCCCTAGCCTTACTCGTGTCACTTTATACCTACTCAATTCCGGTGTTCCTGAGGCCCTTATTGTTGTCCTTGATGCTTCTCTTTCACTCCCATCCTGGCCTTTGCTATTTCTCTGACCTCATCTCCTAAGCTTCCAGCATTCAGTCATGCACTCAGTTCCTGCCAGGTTGCTTCTCTGCTGCTCCTATGCTCCAGGTAACTCCTCACCTCAAGGCACTAACAGGGGAAATCCTCTCCAATTAGAATACTCTTTCCCAGGGAGGTGGGGGGGGGGTTTGTTGGGGTGACTGGGTGATGGGCACTGAGGGGGGCACTTGGTGGGACGAGCACTGGGTGTTATGCTATATGTTGGCAAACTGAACTCCAATTAAAAAAAAAAAGGAAAGGTGTGTAGCAGGATGGGGTGTCGGGCACTAAAGAGGGCACTTGATGGTATGATCACTGGGTTTTATACTATATGTTGGCAAATTGAATTTAAATTTTAAAAAGTTAAAAACAAATAGAATACTCTTTCCCCAGATGACTACACGGCCAGCTAGTTCATGTTCCTCATGTCTTAATTTCAATCCCACAGGCTTATCCTTATACATATACCCAGAATTGGACCATCTGTCACTAACTGGCAAATGTCACACTGTCATCACACTTCTGTGTTATATAATAGTTTTCTCATTATTACAGTGATTCTACCCCTGACTGTCTTTCATGTATTTTTGACATAGCAATTCAAATGATTTTGTTAAGCTGTAAGTCAATTTAGAGTATCAGAATAGATGTCATAGTTCCTTCTCTGAATTACTTGCTTCTATATAATTTGGCCCCGATTATTTCTGTCACTCTGTATCAGTCTCCTTGTTTCTGGAACATTCTAGGTATGTTCCTCTTCACCTTAGAACATTTGTGATTGCTGTTCACTCTGTCTGAGATTTATTTTCCCTAAACCTTTGGATCTTTATGTATTTTAAATTATATTTACATTTTTATAAATTTTGTCTCCAACCCCGGAATGGATTCTTTTACAGCATGGTTTTTATCTCCCCCTACCATCAATATAGTATCTCCAGTGCCAAGAACAGTTTCAACCAGTTCATAGACATCCAATAAAAAATTATTGAATCAGATTTTACGTAGAAATGTGTTTACATGAATATGAGATGAAACATATATATTGTGAGTAACTAATCTGTAAAATTAACAAAACACTTTGTTTTCATAAAGTTCCATAAAAATTGTTTACCCACATTTTGCTAAACCAGTAAGAGAAAGTGTAAAAACCTGTTCTGAAATATCTAGTCCCCACATCAAAAAGAAACACCAGATTTCTTTTAGAATCCAAACCCATCAAAGGTTTATGTTACCCTAGTGGCTGATCCAAAGGGCTTTAAAACTGAGCCATTGTTATTTCACATATTTAATTAGCTTTCACAGTTAGTGTAAAATTTCCAAAAAAGTTTAACTAAAAAATTTAATTTGAAAAAGATTTAAAAAGTGCAAAACTAAGTTATTTTTCCTTTCCCTTAATCATTAATGAAAAATCACCTAAAACAATGACCTTTTGTTGTTTATTTTTTATGTCTTCAGAAATGCTTTATGAAACACTGACAAAAAAAATTGTGAAAAGGTCAGTGACATATAGCAACACTGTTGCTGCATAATTAACAGAACGTTCTTTTTATATCTTGATGGGATATTTTGGCTGCTAGTTGGCCATAGGAACGGGTTGAGATTAGAAACTGTAAAAAGGAAGTTGTTTTCCCATATGAAACACTACCAGTCATTTTGATCTATCAACAGTACCTGAGTTCAGTAGATTTTGACAACTATTTGATGCTACTTAAATCCTAACAGCTATTGAAATAGGAATGATATTAGCACTCATTGATTACAAATGTGGGGATAAGAGTTTGTAAGTTTCTGGTACTATATTTATCATTTATCATATCACAGACATCATTTATCAGCATAGCATCTCTATTCAATTATATTAAAAAGGACTTCTTTAGTTTAGAGAAAGAGAGCATGCACAAAGGAGCACGGTGGGAGGGACAAAGGGAGAAAGAGAATCTCAGGCAGACTCCCCACTGAATACAGAGCCCAATGCAAGGTTCAATCCCCCCACTTGAGATCATGACATGAACTGAAATCAAAAGCCATATGCTTAACCGACTGATCCACCCAGGTTTTCCTCTCCAATTATGTTATTTAAACTAAGCAACATCCATTTAAGAAAATGATGACAACAAAAATACATACAAACATGGACCCATAAAGAGCAAAGTCACAATCTAAGGAGCTCTTAGAATAAATCCACTGCAGAAAATGGTTTTATAGCAGGTAACGTTCAATACATTGACATTTAAAAGTTAAGACATGTAAGATAAAGATCTACCTTCTTGATAGAAGCCAAAAAGTTTTGGAAATCTGACCCTTCCTGTCTTAGGGTGACAGCTGACTGGAATGACATCCATCAAGGGGGTTTGCTGCTCAAAAATAGTCCTCGCTACTTGCCACTAATCTTCCCTACACTGGAGATTATTGTTGTTTTTATGTTTATTAAAATTTGCCTTACTATATTCCTTGAGGTAGAGTAAAAAGAAACCGATATATTTTATTTACATATTTATTAAAAGAGAGATAGATAATTAAATGAGAAAAGGGAAAGATAAATTAGTTAAATTACAGTTAAAAAGATCTTTAAAAATGAGAACTTTTGTGTGCTTATGTCCAAATGAAGGCTACAAAAAATTTTCAAAATGTGCAAACTCAAGCTGTATCAAATAATAAAATTTATTTATATAGAGAACAAATAATTATGTGAGAAATATGACTAATACCTAAAAAAATAACCATGCTTAAAATGTATTTCACTAAAAAAAGATAAAACTCTGAATCAGATTTTTATAAACACATTAACTAGAAATTTAACATTGTTGTAAATTGTGACAAATGTTTAGAGTATTTGCTGACCTCTTTACCTGGCCTCACTGCCAGCAGGGTTACTTCCTGGTAACTTTCTATGAAGTAAATGTACAGATTCCATTCCAATGTAGGTCCAAGTTTATGGGATTGAATTTTACATAAGTTAATGTCATTCTTTAAAGTCAAATCGTGCAATGCAATGGCTATAAGATTAGAAACAAAATATTTTAATTAATTTTGAAAAATAATTCAAAATAAATTTTAAGTTTTAAAAAGTTTGATAATTCTGCAGATATCATAAAATTCAGAAAATAATATTTGTATTACCTACATAACATAGCTCCATATTATCTTTCCTTTTTTGTTTTGCTATGCACAAATGTTTTCACTATTTTTTCTAACACTGAATTATTTAAAAGTATTAGAAGTAAAGTCTGTATTTTTAAGAAATGATATAATCCTAGATTCATATTTTCTTTATTTGTAAGTTCAAGAGGGTTTTCTCTTGGAAAATAGAAAAATATAGAATTGATTTTATACTTAAATAATAGCCCTTTCTCTCTACCTCAGGATTGTAGTACAAAAAGGAGAAATCTAGAGAGTATGTGCAGGGTTCTGGGTTGAGAAGACAAAGGGTACAATTTACAAAGGGGAAAGCTGGCATTTGCAGGACAGAGCTCAATTTCATCACATCAACAATAGAAAGGATAAGAACCATATGATCACTTTAATAGACACAGAAAAGGCATTAGAAAAATACAATGTTTATTCATGATAAAAACCCTTAACTAAAGAGGTTTAAAGGGAACACACCTCAAAATAATAAAGCCCATATATGATAAAGCCACAGCTAACATCATCTTTAATGGGGAAAAGCTGATAGCTTTTCCTCTACAGTCAGGAACAACAGAAGGATTTTCACCTTCACCACTTTTTTCAACATGATACTGAAGTCCTAGCTACAGCAATCAGACAACAAAAAGAAATAAAAGACATCTGAATCAGCAAGAAAGAAGTAAAAGTTTCACTATTTGCAGGCAACATGATACTTTATGCAGCAAACCCAAAGACTCAGCAAAAAAACTGATAGAACTAATAAATGAATTCAGTAAAGTCACAGGATACAAAATCAACATACAGAAATCTGTTACTTTTCTACACACAAATAATGAAGCAGCAAAAAAAAAAAAGGAATTTGGGAATCAATTTCATTTACAATTACACCAAAAATCATGAGATACCTTGGAGTAAACCCAACCAAAAAAGTGAAAGACCTGTACAACAAATTTTGTTAAAATGTTTACAGTGCCCCCAAGTAATCTACACATTTAGCACATCCCTATCAAAATACCAAAAACATTTTTCACAACTAAAACAAATAATCCTAAAATTTGTATGGAACCACAAAATACCCTGAATAGCCAAAGCAATCTTGAAAAAAGGAATGCAAAGCTAGAGGCATCACAATTCTGAACTTTAAGTTATATAATAAGGCTATAGTGATCAAAACAGTATGGTACTGGCACAAAAATAGAAAGGTAGCTCAATAGAAGAGAACCAGAAACCCAGAAATGGACCCACAACTACATGCTCAATTAATTTTTGACAAAGCAGGAAGGAATAACTAATGGGAAAAAGACAGTCTTTTCAAACAACGGTGTTGGGAAAACTGGACAGCAACATGCAGAAGAATGAAACCAGACCGTTTTCTCGTAATATACACAAAGTACATCAAAATGGATCGAAAAACTAAATGTGAGAACTGAAACAATAAAATCCTCATATTGGCTGTAGCAACTTTTTTCTAGATAGAGAAACACAAGGAAAAATAAACTATTGGGACTATATTAAATAAAAAGCTTTTGCACAGCGAGGGAAACAATCACTAAACTGAAAGGCAATATACAGAATGGGAGAAGATATTTGCAAATAATATAGCTCATAAAGGGTTAGTATCCAAAATACATAAAAAACTTATACATACAACTTGACATCCAATAAACAAATAATCCAATTTAAAATTGGGAGAAGACATCAACAGTTATTTCTCCAAGAGGACATACAGATGGCCAAGAGATACATGAAAAGATGTTCAACATCACTGGTCATCAGGGAAATGCAAACAAAAACTACAATGAGGTAATACCTCATACCTGTGAGAATAGCTAAAATCAAGAACACAAGAAACAACAGCTGTTGGTGAGGATGTGGAGAAAAACTACCTTTTGGAACTGTTGGTAAGAATGCACCCAAGCCACCATGGAAAAGGGTGTGGAGGTTCCCCAATAAGTTAAAAATAGAACTACCCTATGATCCAGGAATCACACTGCTGGGTATTTGCCGCCCAAATTACAGAAACACTAATTCAAAGGGATATGGGATATGTGCACACCTTGTTTATAACAACATTATTTACAATAGCCAACATATGGAAGCAGTCCAAGTGTGCATGGGTTGATGAATGGATAAATAAATGGTGTATATATACAATGGAATATTTTTCAGCCATAAAAAAGAATGAACTCTTGCCATTTCCAACAGCATGGATAGAAGTAAGACTGTAATGATAAGTGAATTAAGTCAGAGAAAGACAAATATCATATGATTTTACTCATATGTGGAATTTAAGAAACAAAACAAATGAACAAAGGAAAAAAAGGGAGAGAGAGAGAGAGAAACCAAAAAACAGACTCCTAACTACAGAGAACACACAGATGGTCCCCAGAGGGGAGGGGACTGGGGTGACGGGTAAAATAGTCGATGCGAATTAAGGTATGCACTTGAAGTGTTTAATCAATGTATCATATACATGAAACTAATATAGCACTGTGTGTTAACTGACTGGAATTAAAATATAAGTCTTAAAAAAATAAATAATAAAGTGAAAAAAAATTGCCACGTTGTATAGAAGAAGAGGCAAGAAGAAATAAGGGGAGGAAGAAAAAGAAAAAGGAAGAAAGGAGAGTAAATTTTCAAGGAGATAGATAAGGATATAGAAAGAAAAATTCAAAAAATATATACTATGCAAACACTAATTAAAGAAAGCTGGAATGGCTACTTTGTTTTTTAAAAGATTTCATTTATTTATTCATGAGAGACACAGAGAGAGAGAGGCAGAGACACAGGCAGAGGGAGAAGCAGGCTCCATGTGGGGATCCGATATGGGACTCCATTGGGACTCTGGGGTCACACCCTGAGCCGAAGGCATCCGATTGACCACTGAGCCACCCAGGCATCCCTGGAATGGCTACATTTGTATCATAATAAATAGACAAAAAAAAAAGAAATGCAGGTAATCTCATTATTATAGTAATTATGTTCAATAAAGATACTACAGACATTGAATTAATGCATAATGAACTACTGCTCCTAAAGGAAACACAGATGTGCAAACATGCGATCATCTCACATAAATCATAATCTTAAATTCCAAAAATGTACTACTTTGATTTTTACAATTTTTTTTTTGATTTTACAAAACAAACAGAAAAGAAGGTTTAGAAATGTTAAGAAACTTGCTTGAGGTTCTCAACTGACAGAAACTCGCTTGAGGCTGCCAACTAACAGATAGACCCTGTCCAACAGGCCCCAGAGCTAGAGCTTCTTGCACTGCACCACCCTGTTCCCTGCCATGTCCATCCTCTGG
The DNA here is from genome assembly GCF_018345385.1 of Vulpes lagopus. Lineage (NCBI taxonomy): Eukaryota > Metazoa > Chordata > Mammalia > Carnivora > Canidae > Vulpes > Vulpes lagopus. The sequence continues at coordinate 127,443,342 of NC_054829.1, read as the reverse complement.
TCAGCTCGGTATGAAAGCTGAAACAAGATGGCAGGTGTCATCTTTTTCCATTTCAGCCAGAAATGTGGGTGACAGGCAACTCAATTCTTTTGTAGCTCTGCACATATCTGCCAATGACTGAGAAAGCCCCTGATTATTGATTTTGGGGTTATGCACCAAAGTTTAGTGAGTGTTTTGCATATATGAAATACACAAATGATATGAACCTATTGCATTCATAGTTACAGAGAAGGACATATATGACAATAAAAGAGGCAATTCATTAACAAGGTATGACAAAACTCAAAAAAAAAAAGAAAAAATAAGAAGAAGAAGGTATGACAACCTCTGAATTCTACTCCTGAACCAAAAATTGCACTGGATGTCACTTAACTAGAATTTAAATAGAAATTTGTAAAGACAAAAGCAAAAAAAAGATATGGCGATGTTAAGTGTGCAAACCATGTATCCATGTATGCAATGTTAAGGGTGTTAAGTGATAACAGAATTCACATCACATAAAACAAAAATAGACAAAACCAGGAGGAGAAATACTTAAACCCAACATAGGTTTCCTCTGGTATCTGAAAGTATAACAAACCTATGAAAACTTTCATTAGATGAAATGCATTCCCAGACACAAAAATTAACCTCTCTTAGGCGTTTCTGATCCCTTAGGACACAGCTTGTTAACGGACCCACAAAATAAATCCTGCTAAATCACAGATGCTCAAAGACAACGTTCAAAGGTATGGTGGCTTGATGCTGAGATGCTGAGTATAGGTCCCAGGGCAGGAGCTTGGCAGTGCCACTCTCACTGATCAGGCTGAGTGTTGCCGCCACAAAGCTTGCTGCAAAACAAACACTGAATGCTATTTTAGCTTTTTGCCTTTTTCCATAAAAGCAAAAATTGCCTTAGAGTTTCTTCCAGTTATCAAAAACAGGTAGTAACGAATTCTTTTTTAAAAGCAAAGCAGCATAATGCAGAGTTTTGAAAAGCAGGGATACCTGTATTATGAATAATGGCTTTAACACTCCTCTCTTAGTAATTTATAGAATAATTAAATGGAAATAAATGAGAAGATAAAAATCTCAAAGGAACCTACCATCCCATTTGACCTAATCTCCATTCATGGAACATTCTACTCAATAAGAATAAAATGTGTTTCTCTGCTTATCACAACTACTCCTTTGACAAGGGATTTAGTTCTCCTGCAACTTACAGGTAGTGGAAGCTTCATGGAAACTAGAAGGTACATGTTTATAGAAAATGAACTTGTGGGGATCCCTGGGTGGCTCAGCGGTTTGGTGCCTGCCTTTGGCCCAGGGCGCGATCCTGGAGACCCGGGATCGAATCCCACATCGGGCTCCCGGTGCATGGAGCCTGCTTCTCCCTCTGCCTGTGTCTCTCTGCCTCTCTCTCTCTCTCTCTGTGACTATCATAAATAAATAAAAATTAAAAAAAAAAGAAAATGATACTTGTTTGTAGACATAGATATATGTTCCTTAACGTCATTACTTTGAATTATTTATATGAATATCAGACACAGGAATGGATGCATAGAATGCAGTAGCCATGCAGAACTCTTCTTAGGATAACAAGCTTATAAAGAAGAGTTATTTTATATATTGAAGTATTCATTCATAAAAGTAGGTTCTCTTTCTTGGGATTAAAAAGAGCAAGGGACAATAAAAGGATTAGGGTTTGTTTTGTTTCCTGGTACACTAACACAACAAATCCATCTTTCCTATTATAGTGTGGTCTGCCTATTTATCGCAGCAGAACCCTAATTGAAAACTTTGAGATTAAAGGAGTTGGGAAACAGAGAAGACAAATAACTAGGGAGAAAGAAGCAAGGAGGAGCTAATTTTTATGTATATTTTATCCACATTACTGACTTCAACTTTGACAGCTATTCTAATTGTATTTTCTTGGAAGTCAACTAATTTAACATATTTGTTATAGTCCCAGTAGTACCATAATTATTCTTCTTACATGATGTGATTTTTTTTTTTTTTAAGAAGCTCTGGAAGATTACATTATTCCAAATATCCCTACTACCATTTTTTTTTTTAAATAAAGACCCTGAAAAGTAGGTAGGTACCCGTAACTCCAGCTACAGGCTACATTTTTCAGCTTCTCATGCAGCCATGTTATGATTAATCCCTGTGATCACGAATTCTACCAATGGGATGGATGTAAGGGGGAGAAAAGATGCATGCAATTTCTTTTGTTTTAATGGGAAAGACCATATACTCTGCTTCCTCCACATTCCCCTTTCACTTTGACTGAAACCATCATTGACCATGTGAATCTAAGCAGCACATTAGAGAAGATAGAGCTACAAATTAGAAAGAGTCTAATATATTAAGAATATCTCTTTATCACCTTCCAGGGGTATTTTATGATACTTTCCCAAGGCCAGTTCCCGCTCAAGGGATTCAGATATTCACAAAGATCCAAATCTGTCATTGGCATTGTTCCTATCCTCACAACAAACTCTCAAAATATAGCAGAAGATCACAACATAAAACAGAGAAACAAGGCAACACTGGAAGTAGCCTCTACAAGAAATAATTATGTAATTTATTAATATTAAACTTATTAATATTTATCAATCAGAGTCTGGGGAGCCTGTGTGGAAATGAATTTTGAGGCATCAGACAAAAAAAGACAAAATATAATTTGGGGTTGTGATATATATACTGACATGGGATTCTAGATTTGACATACTGGCTAATGCCCAGAGAAGGGTGGGTAATCTGCTAGTTTGGCTAATCATTATTTGGACTCAAATGTGGCCTAGAATCAATGAGACGTCCTGGCTTATGATACATTACATCTGAGACTCAGGAATGAAGGAATGAGATTTATACTCACTATGATGGGCCACTCCTAAGCAAACTCATTGGGAGGGCCTGGAAAGCATACCCTTTGCCAATTAATAATTTAATTATTGAGTGGATGAGTAGGCAACTTCATTTTGACAAACTGAAGAGGGTTACAACTTAGGAAAGATATTAGGGTGGGGGCTCCTAAAATAGCATTCAGTTCCATGATATCATTGAGAATATTGCAAGCCCAAAGTGGCAGAGGACAGGGGTGATTATTAATAATCAGAGAGAAAGCGAACACAATCCCTTAAGTAAAATGGAATTACAAGCCAACAATTTTGACCAGCAGGGATCTGTGGTGAGATTAAAAAAAAAATTCCATTCAGCTGACAGTTAAGCTAACAGCTACCGTCTCTACTGAATAAAAATTTAAGAATATCGATAATACCAGACGTGACCACTCCATTACCACGCTAAAGCAAGACAAGCATGAGGCCATCTTCCATCACATATGAACATGGACAACTGCAACTACACGGTGCAGTCACAAAATAACCAAACTCCCCCTCTTCCATCTAACATAATTGATGACTGCTTCTTTTCCAATGAAAACATTTATTCTGCTGTGGTTCCTCCCACTCCCTAGACAAAAAAAAAAAAAAAAGAAAAAAAAAAGATTAAGATAATCAGTCCATCAATTGTCCTGTCCCCTATCCATTCTTACCAAGATGTTCCACATTTCCTCTGGTTCATTTTCCTTCCCTGCAGTGAGGTGCTAATTAAAATTTCCTTAATTTTTGACATATTCCTGGTAGTCTTTGGTCCCAGGACTTTATCAGGTACAGCTTCCAAGAGCATTCAGCTGACATACTTAACATGGTCAACAGGGTCCCTCAACTTAACAACAGTGAACAACCGACAATACTTGAAGATAATTAAGTAAATTTTACTGAATCAGTATATCTCAGAGCATATTAGATAGAAGAACTTTAAGGAACTGTGCTGCATGTTTTTCCTGTTAAAATAGATTGGATATTAATCTAGTCTTGCAAATGGCAAAAGGGCAAATCAGTAGAATTAATCATAATCTTGAGACAGTCCTTAAGGAGGCCTCTGAGTGGATATTTTCAGAGCTCTTTCCAATGTTTTGTCAATGGCTTAATACCAGAAATTGCAGTTCTGGTATGTAAACAAATGATAGGTTGGCAGGCTGCTTCACTACATGAATTTTAGCATTCGATTTTTTTTAAAGATTATATTTATTTATTCATGAGAGATACAGAGAGAGGCAGAGATATAGGCAGAGGGAGTAGCAGGCTCCCCATGGGGAACATTTTTGTGGGACTCTATCCCTGGACCCTGGGATCACGCCCTGAGCTAAAGGTAGACATCCAACCACCGAGCCACCCAGGCATCCCAAGACTTTAGATTTTTTTTAATTGTTTTTAAAATATAGCTCAAAATAAAATAATGACGCCCACATTAAGCAGCTTAATAAATCTTCCCCTCCCTTAATGGGCAACAGTAACAAAAACAACAATATTTTTTTTTTCAGAAGAAAACTTGCTGACATTATTAATAAAATGGCCAGTGAAAATTTATTTGATATGCCTTTGCTGGGTAGAAAAAAATAATAGAAGCACCTAATCCTGAGGAAACATGAATGCATCTAAGCAGGACCATAGTAACTAATGTCCATTGATTCTTTTGAAACAAGGAATGATTTCCCTACCGTTCTTCATTCCACTTCCTTTGAGCCACAAGAATACTTCAGGTGGTAGCCATTTAAAGCACCTTATAAGCCTCCCCTTAAAAAAAAAAAAAAAAAAAAAAAAAAAGTTAGAAAAGAAACTGTAATTGTGACTCTTGGCTCTCTCATTAGCCAACAAATGTTCCTTCTCTGTGACACCACTCCAGAAAATTTCATAGGAAGAAAACTTATATGGAAATGTGGAAATGTGACAGTGAAGTCAAAGCTCTTCACAGATTCTTTCTAGAAATACATGAGGACTCTTCTGTACATGAATCACTTGTACGTCAACTGGACCCAAACACAAAGGATTGGGCCTCTTGTGGAAGATTTCATAAAAAAAGAAACAATTTTTTCCATTAGATCTTTAAAACTCCGATATGGCCTGTCAAAAAGCTTCACAGGTTTCTGAGCTATCAATAAGCTTGATAATTTACAGTTTCTGGTGAGCCTATGACAAATACAATTCTACATTTAGTAGTTCTTGTGGCCCGCCTGCTTCTGGTAGACTGATGGACTTTTGTTTTTCCTTAGTTTTCACTTAGACCCACACAATTAGCATTTTTTCATGTTCTCTTCGCAGAATCAACAATATTCTTGGACTGAAATGCCCATAGCATTTCCTGAAGCTCTCCTGCTTTTTTCCATCAAGTCCTCAATCAAGACATAAGATTTAACATTCTCTTTGACTCTTCTCTAATACAATGCATAAACAGTTTATTGCTATTCTTAAAAACAAACAAGTTCTATAACCGGTTCTTTTGTTAAATGTTTTACCTCAGAAGAGAAGAGAAGACTCAAAAGAGAGACTGAAATTCTGCTAGAACAAAAGAAATCATTATTTGAAACATAGTATATTCCAAATAATAAAGAATCCTAAGAGATTATAAGCTATTCAAAATTTTCCTAGGTCAATGACCAAGAAGTAATTTTCTAGATGTCTAAGCCTTGCTGAGCATTGCAGATCCTGAGTGCTAAATTTTTCTGAAGTCACATTGTCTTCATATAATCTAAGAAAATTTCCTGTTCATGAAACTGAACTCTAGGAAAATAAACATGAACAAGCCATTTGTTACCTACAACCAGTGGCATACGAAATATATTTGATGCCTAAATGATTGGGGGGGAAAACAACCCTAACCCCTAAAACAAAATTACCTTTAGCAATAATTATGAAATGAGAGTTGTGTTGATGCACAGAAAAAAGTGTAGTGATAATCTCCTTATGTATAAGCTTGTATATATAACAAAGCCAGTAAAGATTATGAAAATATAAATATGGATAAAAGGAAAATTATAAAGAAAAAGGTCATAATTAGATTATCCTTTTTTGGAAAATATACCTGTACAATGGTCTGTTGTAATAATGCATAGCAACATTATAGTTCCCTTTTTTTACAACTTAATCTCTGCAAATTTGTTAATGGCATTTTCAAAATTGGTTTTATTCTCACAGCCATGTTCAATAGATGGTATAACCAAAGTAATCAATCTATCTTTTCTCATAATTAATTGACAAACAGATTTCGTAAGTTTTAGTTTCAAAGGTTTCCTCCATATAGAATAACAGGCGCAAAAATAGGAAAATCTCAAGCATGCGAGTTAGTTTGTGTTTCTAAAAATTTCACTTGACAATAAATTCCTAAAATCATCATAGAAATGACAAATGGTAACTATGTGAGGCAAAAGAGGTACTAAATAACCTTACTGTTGTAAACATTTCACAATACACACACACACATCAAATCATCACACTGTACCTCTTACAATTACACAATTACACAATTTTCTGTCACTAGTATCTCAATAAACCTGGGGTGGGAAAGGATTCTTAGATCAAGAAGATGTGGGACAAAACAGACAGCTTCCCCACAAAATGATAAGACTTAATTTTCTAAGTCAATTTGTTATTTCCTTTTGATTTACTATGTACTATAGTTATTGTAATTTGGAATTTGGTACCTCTTTGTGATCATTTGACCTCTGACGTATCTTCACTATTATATTCTTCTTCATCTCATCTGGCTTACTTCTGTCACATAAAAAAAAAAAAAAAGCAAAATTCTTGTCCTTTTTCTTAGACAATAGTTTCTACTTTAAATCTAATTGATGGGACACCTGGGAGCCTCAGTGGTTAAGCATCCGCCTCTGCCCAGGGTGTGATCCTGGAGTCCCGGGATTGAGTCCCACATCGTGCTCCCTGCATAGAGCCTGCTTCTCCCTCTGCCTGTGTCTCTGCGTCTCTCTCCCTCTCTCTCTCTCTTTGTGTCTCTCATGAATACATGAATTAAAAAAAAATCTTAAAAACAACAAAAATCTAATTGATGCCCAAATTGGTCATTTTCCATGTGATTCTGATGACAGAAATGTACTTATTTATTTATTTTTAAAGATTTTATTTATTTATTTGACCAAGAGAGAGAACATAGAGCACAAGCAAGAGGAGTGGCAGGCAGAGGGAGAAGGAAAAGCCAGTACACCGCTGAACAAGGAGCCCAATGCCGGGGCTCAATCCCAGGACTCTGAGATCATGACATAAGCCCAAGGCAGACCTTAACTGAGCCACCCAGGTGCCCACAATGACACAAATTTAATAGCTTTTCCTTTCACCACTCTGAAGGTATATTTTCAACAGGTTTCCTGTGGCATATAAATTGTCCTATCATTATCAACCTAAACCTTCAATCTTACAAATACTGGTTTTCACCTCCACTCCCAGTCCAAAAATAAATAAAATGAAATAAACAATCAAATAAAAATAAATAAATGAATAAATAAATAAATAAATAAATAAAAATACTTTCACTGAAATAATATTTAAATTGTCAACAGAAAAAAAAGCTCTCCAGGGGAAACACATATTGGGACTGTCCTTGCTACTGTATCCGGGTCGCTCTCTTCAGAGACTTTCTAGCCTGATTTGTGAGTGCCATTTATATACACTCAGAAAATAACCCTGCAGTCAGATACCAGTAATTGACTTGGTCTCATAGTAATTAATACCATGGTCCTGATTCTTTTTGAGCCCATTAGGCTACTACAGATCCTAGTAGAACACCATATTCATGTGTATACCACATGCATTCCATAAGTGGGATGTCCTTGGACAGTGGCAGATAATAGACTGGGGTACTGAGGTTCCACACCAGAAACCAACGTCATTGCCCCAAGACATCCGGTCTCCTGGGAGACATGCACATTATGTAGGCACAGTTCACTCCCCCAGTGGGGTCTCAAGAGGTCCTGCCCCTACAGAGCCTTTGAGTCAGAAGTTTCCTGCACCATGGTGGGGACTTCTGCTGGCATCTTGACTCTGAGTGTGGTGTGGGGGTAGAAAAGGATTGGGCTTTCTTAGCAGGTGCTGTGAACCAGTCTCAAGGAGAAGCTTGGGAAGAGGGACCTCTCATCCTTTGCAGCCAAGTAGCTCTTATGCCAGGATTCTCCTTATAGGCTCTCACAGAACTCTCCAGGTCCCACAAGATCTGGCTTCAATATTTGGTTTCCTTGGGGGACAGTGTGTGGACAGCACCTCCTCAGCTTGACTGTGTTCTCTGAGTTGCCCCTGACACTTAGGCCATTCAGCCCATACTCTTCTGCCTCTCGTTCAGGACCAGCACTCTCTCCCTCCATATACCTGAAGCCACATAGCACACCCTGTGGGCTCCCATTGTGCCCCTTTCGCCTTTCTGGGAAACACCACACTCCTTTGGCCCAGACCAGGCTACAGCTCTGGTACAGGCATCACTGATTTAGAAAAGAATAAAAAAGGATGGTGGAGGGCACTTGGATGGGTAAGTAGATTTAGCTTATACTCTTGATTTCAGCTGAGGTCATGATCTCAGCGTGGTGAGATGATACCCACGTGGGTGCTCTGTACTGGGAGTGGAGGCTCCTTAAGAATTTTTCTCTCTCCCTCTGCCACCCAACCGGCTCACACTGAGGGCTCTTTTCCTTAAAAAAAAAAATGGAAATAATAAAATTGTGATACCCTCCCCACCCCCATTAGCTCACATCGTCCAGTGTGCTTTTTACTGCTGCGGTCAAATAATACACTTAACTATGATTGACTATAGTTGTGTTCTCTTTGGTCTTTGGCCCTGAACTTTATTAATGTCCATCACTAGCTGAAGATGAGGTCCCTTAAAATGTACCAGAGGGATATCCTGATAAAATGGTGCTAACCATATATGGGGGAAACAGCCAAGTCTGGTTAGCAGAAACCTAACTCACCACATACTCACATCCCAGAAACAACCTGGTTTACAGACGAAGATATACTCTGATGGAGCTGGTTCTCTTTGGAGTAGAGGACAGCGATGTGACCCCTGCTGCATGTGTTACAACTCCTGGAACTAGTCTGTGGCAATTTCTCTGTGTGTGATTTCAGAAGGAGAAAGGAATAGCTAAATATACTATAAAGAGCACTTTCTATCACAGAGGAGGCAATGATCCTCCCCACTCCCACCCCAATAATATATTGTATTATAAAGAGCACCTTCTATAACAAGAAGACAATGATCCTCCCCACGCCCCACCCCACCTTAGGAGAAGGATGTCTCAAAAATATTTCAAGCCCGTCCACATGGCTTTTGCCAGAAGGTCTTATCCATTGTCATAATTTTTTGTTAAACATCATCTCTGATGAAGGGACAGATTGTTTGACAAAGAGCACAGACAAAGAGTCACACCCACAGAATATTTTTACCATGTGCTCAGTAATCCAAAAGCAGCTGGTTTGACAGAATTATGTTATAACCCACAGAATGCTCAGTTTCAATGCCAGCTGGCAGACAACTCCCCACAGGATTGAAGTGCTTTCCTAAATAATTCAGTTTATAACATAATCAGTAGCCATATATGGTGCTGTTTCTTCCATAGCCAGAAACATAGATCCACAAAGGGATGCAGGGTGGAAATGGCCCTTCTACTACTGTATCAAATAACCCACTTAGGCTCCATGGGCTTGAAAGTTCTATTGTGTAAAGGAGAAATGTTTCCATTTCTTCAAGACTGTGGAATATGACAATGATTTCACTCATCTGGAAGCTGAGAAATTTCTCTGGCTATTATAGATTCCTTATGTCACTGCACCAGTGACTATAGAAGAGGATCGTCAAATTGGGCGTTGGCCGGTTGGGCCTGATTCCTAAGTAGGAAATGAGTTGCTCTGCTCCGACCTTGCACCAAGCTGATGATGGATGGAACCCAGAGGCTTCGCTAAGGCACTTCTTATAGTCGCTTGCCCAGGAGTCTTTGCCTATGAAAATGTATTGAAAATGTACTGAGATGATTTGAGACAATGCTAACGAAGTCTCAGATCTTCAAGGAGTTTGGGTCATTTAGCCAGGTAAAAAAGCCAGGTGTACTCCAGGCGTTGGTAGAGGGCAAAGGAAACAGAATGTTTGGTGGAGAGGTGACGACTATCAATGAAAGCCTCATAATCAGCTATGTTTTGCGTTCCTTTATTCATTTTTCTTCTTTTTAATTTACTCTTTGATATGAAGAACATCAATAGTGAAAAATTCTTGGTTTCATTTGAGAATGCAACACAATTGCTAACACCCCACAGGATATGGTAGCTAATGGGATTTTTTTTATCAAAAAAAAAAAAAACAAAAAACAAAAAAACAAGCAAAGATGAAAAGGATATTTTCTGTTTGCCACTAAAAGTCATTCTCTACCGTTCTATGCACTCTTCTATACTCTATGTTCTCTAATATAGCCTCTTTCCTCTGCTGTTCTATAGCGCCTTGTTCTAAAATGGAGAGGTCGGCTGTTATCAGCCACATGGATAGACTATGTTACTTCTCAGTTTATGACTCAGTTTCAACAACAAAAGATATTGGCAGGAAATCTACAGAATGGGAAAAGAGATGTATTTGGTTCTCTAACTCCTCTTACATCAGATCCCTTAGTGTTGACTGAGTTCTTCTGTGGTGCCTCTCTCCCTCCCCATTCCCACCTCCTTTACTTTCTCTCTCTTCCTCTTTCCAATTTTTCTTTCCTAGCCCATTACGTATTAGAGGTAGAAATAACTCAGTATTGTTACTATATACCTTGGTTCTGCATTATCTCTTCTTCTCTTTTTAAACTCTTCCTTCAACCTTTGTAAGTACGTTGACCGCCCTCAGCTTATGTCCTTTCCCTCTTTTCCTCCCCACCATTCCAAAATTTCTGAGACTTTCAAACATAGTTTAAGTTTCTGCGTTCTGGTTTCTTACGTCGTTTTGCATTAGAGAATATCAGCTCTGTTTCAAGAATATTCAACACTTATATTTCAATTCACATTTGTATATTCATCAAATATTTACTGAGAATCTAATCCATGCAAGAGACTGCTCTAGGCATTACAAATACAACAGTAAACAAAACACATAAAGAATCTACTCCTAAGGGGCTTATATTCTAATAGGAAGAGATATACTGCAAACAGATAATCAAATAAATGTAATATTTACTTAATCTCACTAATATTTTTATCTAATTTCATTTAACTCTACATACAAAAGTATACTTAACATGTCATGATACCTTTATCAAAACCCATTGAATGTACAATATAAGGAGTCAATCTTAATCTTCATTATGTCTTCATTATGGACTTTAGTTAATAATGTATCAATATTGGTTCATCAACTTTAACAAATATACCGCAATAATGGAAGGAGAACTGGAGATGGGGGGAGAAGAGAGGGTGTATGGAGACTCTCTACTTGTCTTTTCAATATTTTAAAACCCACAACTGCTCTAAAAAATGAAGTCTACTTGTTAAGAATACCTGTGTTGGAACTACTGCTTTCTATCTCTTTTACCTTCTTTTATCTTAGATTTCTACTCTGTTAAAATAATTATTTCATAGATAATTAAGAACTTCATCCAACAGCATGAATAACAAAATAACAGTGTCTTAAGAAAAATGATAATTTCTCTTTTAGAGGAAAAAATATTCTGAAGTGAATAATCCTATGAGACAAAAGGGACTTCATGATCATAAAGAACCTGATCTTTTGCCCAAGGCAAGATCCCAGAGTCCCAGGATCAGGTCCCACACCGGGCTCCCTGCAGGGAGCCTGCTTCTCCCTCTGCCTGTGTCTCTGCCTCTCTCTCTGTGTCTCTCATGAATAAATAAATAAAATAAAATCTTTTTTTTATTCTTAAAAAGAACCTAATCTTTCTACTTCAGCATCCTAGCATGTGGTTTCTCTCATCAAGCCAATCTGTATCCAAGATGATTTCAATGTTTAATCACATACACATTTTATTCAATGAAATGAAGGAGAGGATAAAAACAGCAGCAACCAAAAAGGCCTTCCATCTGACCTGTGAAAACTCTCTTTGGGCAGGCTGCACAGATGCTCCACAGAACACTTCTATTTATGTATTACTGGCAAGACCTTAGTGACATGGTCGCATAGCTTTAAGGAAGGTGAGGAAATATTTTTCTTAGCTGGCTGTGTTGTTACTCAGAATAAAATCTCCTAAACTGAACACCCACTAAGGCCTTTTATGTGTCTGGGATCTGCAGATATAGCAATGAACCAGACAGAAAGGATGATTCTATTTCAATTTTAAGTGAGCTTACCCTCTGGGGGAAAAAATAGATTAAAAAATTATATCAGACCAAATCTATGTAAATAGTAATATATACTTACATTTATTATTGCCCAAACAAATATAAATATATGTGAATATGTGCATATAAATGTATGTGCATAAAATATACAAATATGTATATATATATATATTTTAAAGATTTTATCTTTATTTATTCATGAGAGACACAGAGAGACAGAGACAAAGGCAGAGGGAGAAGCAGGCTCCCAGTGGAGAGCCTGATGTGGGACTTGATCCCAGGACCCCGGGATCACGACCTGAGCCAACACAGTGGTTGAGCTGAGCCACACAGGTGGCCCAAATGTGTATATATTTTATATGTCCATATACTTATATAAATTCATAAAAATTCTTATTATATATAGACAAATACTATGGAAATTATATGATATTCAGAGTTATTATTAAATGCAATGGAAAAAATCAGAAGAATATGTATCAGAAAATGAGTGAAGGGCTGATTTTGTTAAGGCAATTGAAGAGGCACTTTCTGAGGAAATAACATTGGGTTCAGTCCTGAATATTGAGAAGGTGGGAATCATGCGCATATCTGGAAGAGTTGTCCAGACAAAAACATCAGAGAGTGCAAAAGAAATGAGTTTGGGGCAGCCCGGGTGGCTCAGCAGTTTAGTGCCGCCTTCATCCAGGGCCTGATCCTGGAGTCCTGGGATCGAGTCCAGTGTCAGGCTCCCTGCATGGAGCCTGCTTCTCCCTCTGCCTGTATCTCTGCCTCTCTCTCCGTCTCTCTGTGTCTCTCATGAATAAGTAAATAAAATCTTAAAAAAAAAAAAAAGTGAGTTTGGTGCATGAAAAGGGAATAAAGGCCAGACTGGCTATAGTATAGTGAGCAGGGATTTGAGAGGGGGGACATGACATTACAACAGTGCATGACAGCCAGACCAGAAAGGCTTGATAAAAAATGACAAATGTTGGACATATTGCTAAGAATAATTGAAGGCATTTGGAACGTTTTAAGCAGGGACATGTAATTTAAATTGTTACTTTATTTCGCCTTCTCTCCCCACTTCTTCTAAACGAAATATTAGTTTTTTTACTTAATATAAAAAACAATGATTACTATTATTAGCTCCATTATTTAGAGAATCCAACATATGGAGGACCAAGATTTTTTCTTAAGTTTTTAATGTTACAAAATAATGTGGGCATACAAGAAGGTATAAGAAATAATATAGTGCGGGCAGCCTGGGTGGCTCAGTGGTTTAGCTCTGCCTTCAGCCTAGGGCATGATCCTGGAGACCCAGGATCGAGTCCCACGTCAGGCTCCCTGAGTGGAGCCTGCTTCTCCCTCTGCCTGTGTCTCTGACTCTCCCTGTGTGTCTCCCTCATGAATAAATAAATTAAATATATTTAAAAAATATATTTAATAAATTAAATAATTTAAATATATTTAAAAAGTGGATACTCAGGTATCCACTGCTCATCTTAATAAATCAAATTTCAAAAGCATGATTGAAGCCTTTTTTAACATACCTCAATTTTATACTCAGAAGACCAGCTGAACAAAAACTCTAATGAATTGTAGCTAATCATGTATATGCATGATATATATACACAAATGATAATTTTGTATATATAGTCAATAATGTATATGAATTATTAACTACATATATTTACAACAGAAGGTGCATATATATATATACACACACATATATACACGCATAAACAGTGGCTTTGGATATTTATATATATATATATTTATAGATTTATATATTTATGTATATATATGAGGTATCACATTGTGTATATTCTTTTCACCAATATTAACTTTGCATAAGTCATAAATGAAAATGTATGAATTATACCTTTATATACCCACCTGGTGGACAAAGATGTGCTGATAATTGTTTAACAACCAGCTCTTCACGTAGATTAGAGAGATGATAGGTAGATAGATAGATACCAGATAGATGATAGAATACAAATGTTACTGATATTAAGGATGTGTAGCACATAATTTATAAATGATACTAAAATATAAAAAGCACGTTGAAAATTCCAAATAGTAAATCAATTGTTACAGATTACTGTTCTTGATTCTGGTGGAGCTCTAATATTTACAAACAAGCTAAGCTTGAACAAGTATAATTTTGACATAAAAGTTGATATTTGCTTTACATTAACAAGCAAGATGAAAGTGAAATGACAAGGCATTCGCTTCTTCATTGACCACGTGTGTGATTTCTTTGTAGAAAGGGATTATAATTTTCCAGTACTGGAAAGATGTCTTCAAAAATTTGCGGGCCACTCACAAGGTAATGATCAAAGATGTGGCCATGTTTTAGGATTAACCTGTCTTATTAATATATTTTCCAGACCTCATTCTTAGAATTTACCAATTTCGGTTTGTCAAACTAATATCAGCAGCAACCAGGCTGTGCAAGCCGTGCAAAGCCCAGAAGGTACATGCTCTGCAATGGGCATGGATGTGACCATGACCATGGAAGTAAAGGTATAAGAAGAACCTCCCAAGAAAAGGACCTAGTTAGAGCCAGGTGAGTGAACCAAGGCATATACTCTTCTTCTTGACACGAAAGTCTCTGCTATTCCATAAGAATGGGAATTTAATCTTGATCTGTAACTGTGAGATGCTTTATTCTTCCCATTTCTAAAGGAAATTTTACCATGGTAACTAGTACACAAATTGTATATAGGATGTATTGTGAGACAATAATCTGAAGAAGTTCACACATAATTCCCAAATCCTGAATTTTGAGCTGGATGTAGCAAATAATAGAGGTCTATACAGAGAGTGGGAGATTTTATATTCTTCAAAAAGATGAGATGGTTGTGTAGAAATCCTTGGGAAGGGAATGGATTGGACTATGGAAGAAGCTTTTAGCTCTACCCCAATAAACATGTTCCATTTTTCTTCAGTAATTAAGCCCTCAAATGTTTTATGGGGCATATGTCTACCCCATACAAAAAATATATATGCTACATTCCTCAGCTTCTCTTGTAAGTGTGTGTGCCCATAGCAATGAGACTAAATTCTGTCCTGTGGGATGTGAAGTAACTTCTGAGAAGTGCAGTTTCTGTAATGTGTTCTCAGGGGAGAAGATGAACCTTCTTTCTCCCCTCTCTCACTTTTTGCTCTTTGGAACAAGAAGCAGGAGAGAGGTATCATGGACCATGTGGAAGAGGGCAATACCCTAGCGTTGCCTTAAACTTTAAATATGTGGGGAAAAGGAGCAATGAGAGAGACAGCCTCCATAGTGCATCTTCCAAGAGTCCAGAGCAGTGACAGAGAATGCCTGAGGGTAGCTGGTCATTAAACGCTGTCTTCAACTCTCATCCAAGCAGATTTTGTGCTTACCTGGAGGAAACCAGCAATGCTTGTCAAAGGGAGTGCAGAGACGTTAAAATAAAATAAAATAAAATAAAATAAAATAAAATAAAATAAAATAAAATAAAATAAAATAAAATAAAATAAATAAATAAAATAAAATAAATAAAAGTTAAGTTTTTCTTCAATTCTCAATTTACCAATTTGCTCAGTTACATCTACCTCTGAAATCTCTCTTATCTACATTATAGCAACTCAATTTTCACAAATATATTAATTCAAAACACTCTTTTATATCCCTAGGGATTTTTTAAGTTTTTAGATGCTGCCAGAGTTCCTGGAATTCATGTGCATTTTCCCTTTTACCTCTAGATTCTCATTATTGATTTTTGAGGGAAGGAGGCAGCAGCCTCTGGTAGATTGGTACTGTCTTCATAGGAACGAAAATATACAATTATATATATTTTCTGTCTCTTAAACGAACAAGGAAAATAAAGCAAAACAAAAAACAGTAAAAAAAAAAAAAAGGAACTTGCTTAAGAATGTGAAAAAATGGGAGAGCCTCCTGTGTTTGCACTTCACCTTGAGTTACTCTGAGGCAAGCTTTTGAGAGATACTTCAAATACTGAAATTAAATAAAATTTGGAGAGTTGCCTAAATATCAATTTGGTCAAGTAATCCTAATTGCAATTAGCTTACAGGCCTGCAAATATCATATATCTACATGAAAAACAGGACTTTCGACAATATATTAAGTCCTAAAAACCCACAAAGGATTAAGAAAATTTAATAAGGGTACTTTCATATAGTTTCAAATGAGTTTTGTTATGGTTAATTGAAAAACTATTAGTATTATAAGTACTAGAGTTTTTATAGTTAGTGCTGTGTGGATTATAAAACACTAGCTGCCTTTCAAAGTCATCTCAACTGTTTATGTTTGCTTGAAGGCATTAAGAGTTATTAAAACAGTAATAATTTCAGTTCTTCAGTTTCTGTTTAATATAAATAAAAGCTTATGTCCAATATTCAAACACAAATTAAAATTAGTTCTTAGTTATATGATTGTCCAAAATTTTTTTAAATAAATTTATTGTTTTTAATTTTTATTTATTTATGATAGTCACACACACACACAGAGAGAGAGAGAGAGAGAGAGAGAGAGAGAGAGACAGGCAGAGGGAGAAGCAGGCTCCATGCACCGGGAGCCCAACGTGGGATTCGATCCCGGGTCTCCAGGATAGTGCCCTGGGCCAAAGGCAGGCGCTAAACCGCTGCGCCACCCAGGGATCCCTGATTGTCCAAATTTTATACTGTACTATTTTTCATCTTATAAATCAAAAAGGTAATTTATTGCTTTCAATTTATTATGGTGTCATAGAGATCTAGAAAGCAAGTCTTCCTCCTAAGTTAAAAATGATCTTTAATTAAATGTCTTTAAGTGTTTCTGATTCCTTTGGAATTTACTGTACTTGTTCTATGAGCAAGTATACAGAATAAATAATTTCTCCAATACACATGAAAGCTAATAAGGTTTTTCTATCATGAGCCTATGAGAGAGATAAGAGACCCAATCCCCTTGTGAATAATTTATAACAAACCTGTTTTTATTTTTTTTAATTCCAGGTATAAGCAAGATTATATGTCTTTTTTTGGTCTGACTTCTCTCACTTAATGCAATGCCCTCCATCCATGTTGTCACAAAGGGTGATGCCATTATTTTCTACGGCTAAAAAGTGTTCCACTATGTATAGGCACTTATGTTGTTTCCATAGCTTGACTACAATAAATAATGCTGCAATAAACATGTGGGTGCAGAAATCCTTTTCAGTTGAGAGTTTTCATTTTCTTCAGATAAATACTCCAAAGTGGAATTGCTAGATTGTATGATAACTCTATTTTCAATTTTTTTTTTTGAGGAAACGCCATGCTGTTTTCCACAGTGGCAATACCAGTTGACATTCCCGCCCACAGTGCATGGGGTTCCCTTTCTCCACATCCTGGCCAACACTTGTTATTTCTTGTCTTTTGGATAATAGCTGTTTTAACAGGTGTGAGGTAATACCTCAGTGTGGTTTTGATTTGCATTTCTTTGATGGTTAGTAATATAGAGCATCTTTTCATGTGCCTTTTTGTCATCTGTATGTCTTCTTTATTCATTGCTTCTACCCATTTTGCAAACGGATTGTTTGCTTTTTTGCTATGGACTTGTTTAAGTTACTCATACATTTTGATAACCCCTTATCAGATACATGATTTGCAAATATTTTGTATCATTCAGTTGGCTGCCTTTTCATTTTTTAAATGATTTCTTCTGCTATGTAGAAGCTTTTTAATTTGCATAGTCCCACCTTGTTATGTTTGTTTTTTGCTGTTTTTGCTTTTTGTGTCAGTTTCATTGAATTATTGCCATGACCTATGGCGATGAGCTTACTACGCATGTTTTCTTCCAGGAGTTTTATGTTTTCAGGTCTTAGTTTCAGGTTTTTAATCCACTTAGAGTTCATTTTTGTGTGTGGTGTAATATAGTGGTTCAGTTTCATCCTAGAAGTTTATCCATTTCTTCCAAGTTGTCCAATTTGTTGGCATATTACTAATCACAGTAGTTTCTTATGACCCTTTATATTTCTGTGGTATTGGTTGTAAAATTTCTTCTTTCATTTTTTATTTATTTGTGTCTTCTCTCTCTCTCTGTCTCTCGTTTGTGAGTATACCGAAAGGTTTGTCAATTTTGTTTATGTTTCAAAGAATCAGCTCTTATTTTGATTGGACTTGTCTATTTTCTTTTTAGTCTCTATTTCATTTATTTCTCCTCTAATCTTTCTTATTTCTTACTTCTACAAATTTTTGGTTTTGTTTGTTCTTTTTACAGTTTCTTGAGGTCTAAATTTAGGTTGCTTGAGACTTTTCTTATTTTGCACTTGTCACTACAAACTTCCCTCTTAGATCTGCTTTTGGGGAATCCCATAAATTTTATTTTATTTATTTTATTTTAATGATTGCATTTATTTACTTGAGAGAGAGAGAGAGAGAGAGAGAGAGAGAGAGAGAAAGAGAGAGAGAGAGAGAATGACCAGAAGGAGATGGAGAGGCAGACTCCCCTCTGATCAAGGAGCCCAATGTGGTGCTTGATGGTTACCCTGGGATCATGACCTGGGCCAAAAGCAGACACTTACCTGATTGAGTCACCCAGGTCCCCCGCCCATAAATTTTATTTTTTTTATTTTTTATTTTTTTCAATTTTTTTTCCGCCCATAAATTTTAATATGTTACATTTCCATTTCACTTGTCTCAAAGTATTTTTAATTTCTTATTTGACCCACTGGTTGTTTAGTAGCATGCTGTTTGATGTCCACGTATTAGTGAATTTTCCAATGTTGCTCATGGAATTAATTCCTAGTGTCATACCATTGTGGTTAGAAAAGATAATTGATGTGATTTCAATTCTTTTAAATGTATAAAAACTTGTTTTGTGGCCTACCACATGATCTGCCTCAGAAAACAGTGCATGTGCACGTGAGAAAAATGTGTATTCTGGATGGAATGTTCTGTAAATATCTGTTAATTTCTTCTGGCGTAACATGTCATGTAACGCTGATGTTTCCTTATTGATTTTCTGTTTGGATGATATATCCATTGTTGTAAGTGAAGTATTAAAGACTCCTACTATTATTGTATTGCTCTCTACTTCTCCCTTTGGGTATTAATGTTTGCTTTATATATTTAAGTGTTTGTATGTGAGTGTATAAATAGTTATAAATGTTATATCCTCTTGTTGTATTGACCCCTTTATCATTATATAATAACCTCTTCTCTTATTATAGTCTTTATCTTAAAGTCTATTTTATCTGATAGAAGTATATCTTTGCCAGCTTTCTCTTGATTTCCACTTGCACGCAATATATTTTTTCCATCTCTTTGTTTTGAGTCTGTGTATGTCCTTATATCTAGCTCATAATTATAGGCAGCATATAGTTAGGTCTTGTGTTTTTTTGAATCCATTCAGCCAGTCTATGTCTTATTTTTAATTGAAGTATAATTGACACACAATGTTACATTAGTTTCCAAGCATACAACATAGTGATTCAACAAGTCTACGTGTTATGCAATACTCACAATACCATTGTTGGTATTGGGTGGTTTTGAGTTACTCTTGTTTAGAACAAGATACTTTCTGGATCTGGATGTCTACTTGTTTCCCCAGTTAGGGAAAATTTTAACCATTATTCTTCAAATAAAATTTCTTCCCCTTTTCTCTCTCTTCTCCTGGAGCCCCATGATCCAAATGTTAGGTAATCTGATATTTTCCCACAAATACCCTAAACTATCTTCACTTTGTGAATGAATTTGAAATTTGGCAGGCTTTTCATTCAGCAGACTTTTTTTCAGTTTATTGGATCAAGGTATTTTTTTGGAAGCTCCTTCACTTATGTACATGCTTAGAACGATTTGTAGTTACCCTTTCCATTTGAAGAAGTTTTACTAAGTGAGAGTTAATTTACTGTACAGAATATGATTTGGCAAGGCCTGGACAATTTGCTCATGAGTTAGTTAACACTACAGTTTTATTCACATTTATTTTTAGCTTCACATGCATGCTCAATTTTATTCGAATGAATAATTAATTAAGTAAACTATTTGGCTGCTTGAATTACAAAAGGAAAAATAGTATAATGCCTGTTTGTAGTTATAATTGCTCTAGTAGTCAAGTATTGTACCAGTATTAGAAAAAAAAGTGCTGGATAAATAAAAGTGCATGAATAAATGAGGGAGTTTCAAATGTGTTTACAGAATAGAGAAAATAACTTTTCAATTTCAGGATACTGAAAATAATGATGAGGGAAGTGGAATAAACAGTCCAAGTTATTTCGTTTTTAGTTGCAACTATTAGTTATTATTACCTTTGCTGCTTTTTAATTTTTTTTTATTGGAGTTCAATTTTCCAACATATAGCATAACACCCAGTGTCATCCCACCAAGTGCCCCCCTCAGTAACCATCACCCAGTCACCCCAACCCCCCACCCACCTCCCCTTCCACTACCCCTTGTTCATTTCCCAGAGTTAGGTGTCTCTCATGTTTTGTCACCCTCACTGATATTTTCACTCATTTTCTCTCCTTTCCCTTTATTCCCCTTCACTAATTTTTATATTCCCCAAATTAATGAGACCATATAATGTTTGTCCTTTTCTGAATGACTTATTTCACTCGACACAATACCCTCCAGTTCCATCCACGTGGAAGCAAATGGTGGGTATTTGTCGTTTCTAATGGCTGAGGAATATTCCATTGTATACATAAACCACATCTTCTTTATCCATTCATCTGTCGACCGACACCGAGGCTCCTTCCACAGTTTGGCTATTGTGGACATTGCTGTTGTAAACATTGGGGAGCCAGTGTCCCGGTGTTTCACTGCATCTGTATCTTTGGGGTAAATCCCAAGCAGGGCAATTGCTGGGTCATAGGGCAGCTCTATTTTTAACTCTTTGAGGAACCTCTACACAGTTTTCCAGAGTGGCTGCACCAGATCACATTCCCACCAACAGTGCAAGAGGGTTCCCTTTTCTCCGCATCCTCTCCAACATTTGTTGTGTCCTGTCTTGTTAATTTTCCCCATTCTCACTGGTGTGAGGTGGTATCTCATTGTGGTTTTGATTTGTATTTCCCTGATGGCAAGGGATGCGGAGCATTTTCTCATGTGCTTGTTGGCCATGTCTCTGTCTTCCTCTGTGAGATTTCTGTTCATGTCTTTCTCCCATTTCATGATTGGATTGCTTGTTTCTTTGTTGTTGACTTTAATAAGTTCTTTATAGATCTTGGATACTAGCCCTTTATCTGATATGTCATTTGCAAATATCTTCTCCCATTCTGAAGGTTGTCTTTTAGTTTTGTTGACTGTTTCTTTTGCTGTGCAGAAGCTTTTTATCTTGATGAAGTCCCAATAATTCATTTTTGCTTTTGTTTCTCTTCCCTTCATGGATGTATCTTGCAAGAAGTTGCTGTGGCCAAGTTCAAAAAGAGTGTTGCCGGTGTTCTCCTCTACCTTTGCTGCTTTTCTTTCTGTGCTCACCATCAATAGTGAATACAAACAGTTGCCAAATCTTACATCTGTCAGGCTCAATTTTAAGAGAAACTCTAAAATCATCAACTTAATTTATCATAAAACTTTGATTATTTTAATAAAGGCATCTTATTTACCTTTTAATAAAGAAATCAGTTAGTTAATCCCACTGAAATCTGTTGCTTTTTTATACAATCCCTAACCCATTCTTTCATCTGTTATATAGTTATAACAGTTGACCTAGTGCAAGACAGAAGCTAGAACAGTGATGGGGAATTAAAGGTAAGAGATGGTCAATGTCCTTGAGGTTTATCTCAAAGAACCCTTAATTCCAGTTGAAAGGATACTTGGAATGCCATAGCTTAATCTGTACTTCTGAAGATCCTTGGAATTTTCTTTTATTGTAATAATTTTCATATTTATCTCATGTTCAATTTATTATTTTCTGCTTGTTTCAAGTCTATACAAATCATATTTTACTTTTATAAGTTTGTAGGGTATTTCTTTCAATTCAGTTTTTGTCTCTCTTCACCTGTTCACACTCCATCAAAAGAGTTTTCTTTCTTTTGTTTTTTTTAATGTTCCAAATACACTTAATTTTTTACACTCAAGCTAAGTGTTAGAGAAAACTAGTTGGTAGGAGTCTGGTCAAAATTTGATATAATTTTTTGGTTACTACTAGGCTTATAGTTAAGGTTGGATTCATAAGATTCATTCCTAGAACACTGAATCAAAGTAGGAGGCAACATGGAACCTTTAAGCATAGGCAAAAATCTGAAATCCTGAAGGTGATAATTATTAGTTTGAACGCTACTAATTTTTCACACCTACAATATGGATGCATCAGATTTCCCCAAATGTGTTACATTATCTGTGTTACTTTCAGTTTTTAGAAAAAAATAAATCTACTGGATGTCTCTAATTTTACTAATTTTACATATGCAAAACATGTTTGAATTGACTCCTTACAAAAAAATTGTGGTGAAATCCCCATGTTAACAGATAAGGTAATAGGCGTACAGAGAGACAAATTAGACAAATTTCTCTATCTAGAGGAATACTGAACAGAGGATCAAAGCACTTTTGGTGGTAGAGTAATTCAGTGGGAACTATTGCTTACATGCCTTCTAGGCATCAAGAAATGTGATAGCTGATTTTACATACAGTGCAGTCAACTGGAAATACTAGTGAGATTGAGTTCAATCAAATCCCTGGTAAACATGTTAAATTTGGTCACAAATAAAAAAAAATCTACATCAAGAAAATGAAAAAGTAATATTTTCATGCAGCATAGAAAAATCTTTAAAAATAAAAAATGTTCAAGTCAAGCCTGAATTTCAGCCTTGCCTCTGCTTCCAATTAATTGTGTGATTTCCACTTGATTTCTAAAAATCAGTATTTTTATCCTTAATAAGTATTTAATACTATATCCATATCATGTTTGTTTAAAGAACTAAATAAAAAAGTATATAGCATGGGATTTATTGCATAGTAAACACTCTATAGACATTAGCTGTTGTTTTCCTTTATGTGAACTATATTGAAACTTGACAGAAATGTTTAATGACTCATTTATTGAAAGAACTTTTACATATAAAAAATAAAAAAAAGAACTTTTACAAAGACCCTCAATAAGCTTGGAGCTAAAATTTGTTTGTATCCCTCTTTTTAATAAGAAATACACCCACCTCTACACAATGGATATGTGTTAACATACGTGGAGTTAAAACACCCTACACAGAATATGTAGGAAGATGATATCAAGATAAGGAATGCACAATTTTTAAGTGTAATATAACTTTATTAACAAAGCCATTTCTTCAATTTGAAAATAGCACACTTTTCAATAATGAAAACTTCAAAAAAATCTCTGTATAGTTTTTAACATATAAGTTTATTTAATTTATTAAGTTTTTGCTTCCTCCATTTATGTGTATGGACAATTGGTGTGTAAAACATTCGTGCATATTTTAATTAAATCATCTTAACTCACTGAGCACCTTTTATATATTATTTGTGATTCCTAACATTCTGCTTTGTTTATAAGCATGGGCAATCACGGTCATCACTCTGTAACCATTTCAGAATAATTTTTTAAACTAATTAGTGGGCAATTCTAACATGATTCTTTTGATTCTTAACCAAGGAATAGCTTCATGTTTAGTTTTACAATTTCTCCCTTCTCTCTACAGTTTAGTGTGAAAGTGCTTTTAATCAGATCACCAAGCTCCTGCCAGATACATTATTCCAGGCCAAGGGAGAAGTGTCCAATCCCTGCCAAATCTCCCAAACCAAATTCATTTCTTCAGCACCATTCACCTAGCCAACACTTCATTTTTCATACACTCTTTTCACTTTCAAAGTCATATTATTCGATGGGAAAATGAGATAAAAACACCATCTGTGTCCCCCTATAAATCAATTCAGTTTACTAGATAAAACTGCACGTTTATTTTAGCAATATCATTTGTTCCTGCACCAGTCAGGAGGGACTAAGGGTTGGAAGGTTTGATAAGACTTGGCTTGCTCTCTGTCATTTTTTTGGTAAAACATTTCTGAAGAGCAAGACATTTCCACATTGGCTTCATGTGGTTTTTCTCTTTTAAAGTTTTGACCTTATTTCCTGGAAACTGTCATCAAATTTCCCAGTGAGTTAAGAGATTATACAATGATTTACAATAAATTAGTGGTTTTATTCTTCTTGTTGTCACTGTTAAGCTTTGTATCTCAATGTACTAAGGAGCACAAACATAAGGAAGCTTCTTAACCATTAGATTGGCTAGTGATATCATTTTTTAATAATAAATGCCTCTCCCTCTGCTGTGTCTCTGCCTTTCTCTCTCTCTCTCTGTGTCTCATGAATAAATAAATAAAATCTTTAAAACAAACAAACAAAAATAACTGATGTCTTACAGAATTGAGAGTCAGTAAGTTGTCCATCTACACTTCCCATTTAAGCCAGTGATATAATATTTTTTTGTCAAAGATAAGGAAAGTTTTTAGTACTGTTTTTTTTCACTATTATTTCTTAACAATCATTTAAAGATTTTTCATTCATTTATATCTATATGCAGCTTTAATGTAACACTAGAAAAGTGTTGTCTCCTTCCTGTGACATGTATGTTTGTTCTTAAGTCCTTTAATTTAGGGATACTGTTCTAAGAAAACTCAATAAAATATCCAAATCCCAGTTTGTCTATGTCTAAAACAGATGTATTTACACATACACAAAGGCTCTTTAGAAAATTAAAATACAATACACAAATAAAAAAATTATAGTGCAGCTTTATTTGTCTTTACCTAATTAGTAGGAAGAGGAATTACAGTACAATGTTTTTTTGATGAATTGTTATATTTTCACAAATTTGGACCAAAATCTGTCCAAACAAGAGACAGTTCTGTAAAATAAGGTCTTCTTTAACAATTTTCAGTATTTAAGAATAAATAATATTATGGAATGATATCCAGAATATAAAAGAGATTTATTCATGACAAAGAGATATGTGAATGTCCTGGATATTCTCACAGAAGCAATGTGAGCCACTGAAATTGTTGAACAATAAATAAAATAGCAGCCAGATGATAATTATATAATGGGTAAAGAATTTTGCACACCGCTTTTACGAGAGGGAACCTGGAAATCTTCCCATAGGAAAAATTATGCATGCTTAGAACATAGTTTTTTCGTACATTGACATGAACAATGATAAAATCATTCAACTAATGACAAGATGGGTAGAAATTAATCAGTTTCTATTTAAAAGACTTAACTATAAGATGACAAAAGGAAGACAGTTGTCTAACCCTTCCCCCAACCGCAGATACACTTAAAAAGATCCAATTTATCATTAAGAGGAAAATCACCCCTGAGACAAAAACATGAAATATTTAGCTTTACATATTTAATGGCAAATACTGATGTACAGGAAGTGTAGATGGACAACTTACTGACTCTCAATTCTGTAAGACATCAGTTATTTTTGTTTGTTTGTGTTAAAGATTTTATTTATTTATTCATGAGAGACACAGAGAGAGAGAAAGGCAGAGACACAGCAGAGAGAGAAGCAGGCTCCATGCAGGGAGCCCTGATGTGGTACTTGATCCCGGGTCTCCAGGATCCTGCCCTGGGCTGAAAGCAGACACTCAACCCCTGAGCCACGCAAGGATCCTGAGACTTCAGTTATTTAGAAAGAAATAGAATCCCTGGAGAGTTGCTCCGGGGGAGTTCATACCGGGAGACATGAGTATAAGGAGGGTCATAGGATGGAAGTGTTAGGTTTCTTTGCCCTGACCTCTTGTCCAGTGTAAATTTTTCCCTATTTTTTCATTTTCAGTAAGATAGTTGTATTAGTAGTTACAAAAAATAAACTAGTATGAACTCAGTAGACTTTTAATTGTTGCAAGTTAGAATTAGGGATATCTGAGGGGTATTTGTAGTGAACCAATTTCTCACTTTTATATGGAATTCATCGTAAAGAAAAAATTAGCGATAATTCTTTGCTTTCTGGATATGATGTCACTAATACCATTCCATCAGGATGTTCACCAATAAACACGGGGTGCTAGGGAGAGTTGGTGGTGGAACTAGTTTATGTTGTTGCCCCTGCCAGTTCTGTGATGTAGCAGCCAGTTTTTCTGTGAGGTCCAAAGCTTCTGGTACTCTGGTGGAGGAATCAATGAGAACGTAAGAAATAATAGTTTATGGTGAACATGAAATACATGTGGTAAACAGGTAGAAAAAGGTAAGAAACTACACTTCATGCTACTGGGGGGTTTCGTTTGTTTATAACCACTCGCTCTATGGATAAGACAACATTTAAAAAAAATTATTTTACTGTTTGGCAACACTATCTTATTCAGCAATAGACTCCTTGACCAGCAGTAGTTAAAAAGCAAAAAGTGCATAATAAATTACTAAACTTCTGTTTCTTAAGAAAGTTGATTTTAACATGTAATTTGCACATGACTTTTTATTGATATTTGTAAGCTACTGTAGCGGCTCCAATCATATCATTGATTTTGTAAATGTTTGAAGATGCATCATTAGCTACCTCAAAAGCTCATACTGTTTTAATGAGATTATATTTAGAGATGACTATATAAAGTGTACAACTCCTGGAAATGCATTAACCTGTGACTTTGTAAAAGATTTTTTTTTTCAATAAAATAAGATTGCTGTTAAAATGTGTCTGTTTATGGATAAATCAAGATTTTTTCCACCGAAAGAGAGTTAGGACTATAGATGGTTTATTTGAAAATTGGAGTTGTAATGCCTAGGTAGTAAACAGAATAATACTGCCCCCCAAAATGCCAATGCACTACTAATCCTAATCCTCAGAACCTTCAAATATGCTGCTGTATCAGCAAAAAGGATTTTGCAGATGCGATCAAGTATTTAAAGATCCTGATAGGTGAAAGAGGGAGGCAGGAGGATCAGGGTTAGAGAGACTGTAAAATGCTATGCTTCTGGCTTTAAAGATGAGAAAAGAGGCCACAAGCAAAGAAATGCAGGCGGCTTCAGCAGATGGAAGAGGTGAGGCAATGGATTCTCTGCTAGAACCACCAGAAATAACTCAATCCTACCAACCTTGATTTTAGCCTAGTGAAACCCATTTTGCACTTCTGACCTCCGGAACTGTAAGACAGCAAACTGATGTAATGCTAAACCACGGAACTTTGTGGCCAGTTTGTTGTGGAAGCAAGAGGGAACCGTGAAGAGAAGATCCGGTAGGGAAAGCCTTCGGACTGCAAAGCAGGTAGGATATGGTGACGAAAGAGAGTAAATTAATTTGCCAGAGCTACTGCAAGAAAATACCCCAGATTTGGTGGCCTAAATTTTTTAGAGACAGCATTTTTTTTTTTCTCACAGTTCTGGAGGCTTAGTAAGTTTAAGATCAAGATGATGGCAGGACTAGTTTCCTCTGAGGTCCCCCTCCCTGGTTTGCAGGTTTTTCTCTTGCTGCTTCTTCACATGATCATCCCTCCATGCATGTGTACTCTGATGTCCCTTCCTCTTCTTATAGGAGCACTAATCATATAGGGTTTACATGATGACCTTCTTAAAATGTCCTCTCTTCAGATCCAGACACATTCTGAGGATTGGGGGTTTAGGGCTTTGACATATGGGTTCAGGGAATACATTGTGAACTCCCTAACAGAGAAAGAAGAGAGTTGGCAGAGAGTGACCCAGACTGCAGTGTCGACCTGACAAAGCCTCAGAACACCAAACTGTCCAGAATAAAGATCACCCAATAGACACGTCTCAAGTTGTGCACAAATCACCAAGCCCTTGTACTGCCGTTGTGCCCAGTTCACTGGCTGTGGTTTCCCTGAAAGAGCAGGGCCTCTGCTCAGATGCTGGAGATCTCCAGTGCGACTGGAGACTGTTATCTAAGTACATGCCTCTCAGAAAAAAGGTACATATTGTTTTTTCCCCGGAAGGCAGATCAAAGTGGCATATCTCCCTGACTGCCACAATTAAATTTGCTCTTTTTTTTTTTATTCCAATTTTTCTTGTGCACATATGAAATGGGAAATAATAGCTCTTAACATCTTGGCATCATTAGCAGAACAACTAAATGTTGCCAGTTTTATGACATATTATATAACAGATGCTTCAAATACAAAATCAGTTAGTTTAATAATGGTTTGATAGTGCTATGGAGGCCTTTAGAAAGCTTTTGAAAGTTCACCTTCAAAGGTGAAGCATTTGTTATTATTGTAGATACTATTGCAAGTGCAGTTCAAAGGTTTAACACGGAAGACAAAAGTACTTGTCTTCGAGATGATCATTAGAAAACAAATGCAGGGAGAGCACAGCATCATGGAAACAAACGTTCTTGATACTAAATTAAGAAAACTATGGAACAGAGAAACACTTGAGATTGTTTGTCATACACACAGAAATGAAGCACATCCTTCAGTGGGACCAAGATTAGCTGGACAAATATTTGGTGATTTTACCTATTTTTAATTTTCTGCATTCACATACACAGTCTTATTTTACTTTTAAAAAGCCCAATATCGGGAATATTAAATATGATGGTGGGTTAGCTAAAATTGGAAATAAACATGTTCTTTTTCATTCTAAACCTTGATTTTTCTTAAAAAAAAAAAAAAAAAACTCAGAAATAAACACAAGGAAGACAGAGTAGCCAATATCAGAATGAAATCCGGGGGAATGAAATCCGTCTTATTATTTCTCAATAAGACGAAACATCCCAACAATCAATATTGAAGCTGCACTTGTCAAAATATTCACATAATTTATTAGCAGACAATAACTACATTATAAATTTGGGAACAGGGCTGAGGTTGGCATTTTTAAAAAGTAGGGTTTTTGCCACCATTAATTGGACTTTAGAAATGTTTGAGCTTTTGAATAAACTATTTATTCAATAAACTTATGTACATGCTACAGCAATAGTAATTTTCTGTCTTCCAAATTTAGAATTTTTACTTAAAATGAGTTGGAAATATCTAGCAAAATAGTTAATGGATACAACACCAAATATTTTTTTTAGCTTTTTAAGCTTTAGAGAGTTATATTGAAACAAAGTTAGCAAACGAGAATACATTAACATTTATTTATACAAGGCAAAATGAGAAAAACTGCAACCATATACACGATTTTCTGTTTAAATTATATATATTTTATTGGTATCTTAACTTGTGGGAAAAATATTTGGATACAGCACCCATTTTCATTGGATATATTTATAGTCTATGCCAGACTGGAATTAAATTGAGAATGTGTGGCTTTTAAGTTTGGCAAACATTCAAAATATCTTAAATGTAGACAAGAGTTGTAATGCAGTTTTCATTACAAAAATTTATTTTAGAAGTATTGCTGAATGAAAAAGGCTGTATCTTTAAAGAATATTTGGGCTAAAATATTTACATATTTCAATACTGAAAAAAAATGAATTGATAGCATCAGTCTAACAAAATTTAGCAGAATTGCCCAGAATGTACTTCAGTACTAATGATGAAATTGTTTGCTCACTTAAAAGTATTATAATCAGACAGTGAAGAATCAACTGAAGATTCAACAATTCTGTACTAACCATAAAATGCAACTTTGAAGACTGTTTCAGTCTATATAAATTATTTATAAAAATATGATCTTCAGAAAAATACCAGTGACAGTGTATTATAGACAAATATTGGTGAGACATTAATCTATACTACATGTGAATATTATAATTCTTCTTGTGATATGTCGTATTTGGAAAATTGTCATAAACTAGGTTTTTAACTTTGTTTTTGCTTTAATGTACAATATACCTGTGTGCCTATGTATGTGTGTCTATAAAATATATATATATATACTTGGGTAACATATATGAGTTAATTCTAAATTTGAAAATAGGTTTTGCATACAAGTCAATGAACCTATAGAACAATAAATCCATATCTTGAATACTATGTATTTTAAATTATTTTATGCTCCATATTACTCTAAAAAATGGCTCACCGTAAATGATAATTTACATGATCTTGACATGTTTAAGGGTTTTAAAAGATGACTGTAATTGTCAGGCTTTTGAAGTAAAAAGTGGGACTGGCAGCCAATTTTACATAAAATTAAGAAGCAATAATAAGGAAATAGAAAATTTTTCTTTTTACTGAGCAGTGACATTTGACTGCATAAGGTTACTTATTCTCAGTGACTTAAATTTGGTTTCCTTAAGCAAGATGAAGTAATTGATTTAAAAAAAAAAAACTGGTATCATTTCTCTCTCTCTCTCTCTCTCTCTCTCTTCAGGTATCATTTGTAACAAGTAAGGCTTAAAGGAAAACAGAAAAACAAAAAAAGCAATAGGAGAATATGTCCCACTTCTTATTAATGAAATATGACATCATGTATTAGTAATCCAGAGGCCACTTCCGGTGATCTTAAAACTTTCAGCAATGTACACATAGTAATTGTATGGAATTGGAGAGGCCGGCTGTGGGGTCCAACTTTGAAAATGGACAGCTCGTGGACTTCCTACTTAAAAAAAAAAAAAAAAAAAAAACAAGTGAAGGATCAATGTTAGCAGCTTCCGAGCTCTGATCTCAGAGGCATCATTTGAGTCGTATGTGTCACCAGCTACATTCACCATAGCAAAGACATCAGGAAATGAAGCACATCCTTCAGTGGGACCAAGGTTAACTGGACAAATATTTGGTGATTTTACCTATTTTTAATTTTCTGCATTCACAGACACAGTCCTATTTTACTTTTAAAAAGCCCAATATCGGGAATATAAATATGATGGTGGGTTAGCTAAAATTGGAAATAAACATGTTCTTTTTCATTCTAAACCTTGATTTTTCTTAAAAAAAAAAAAACTCAGAAAAAACACAAAGAAGACAGAGTAGCCAATATCAGAATGAAATCCGGGGGTCACTCCCTAAATTAGGCATCAAAAAGATGGTGAATGGTTTACAAAAAGCTTACAACAATAAGCAGAATCTGCCAAATCAACAAAAGAAGAAATAACTAGAAAACTTGATGTATCCTATATGTATCAAATATATTCAGTACTATTTATACAAGAGCCCCTAAGAAAATGCCAGATAGTTTCACCAATGATAGCTTCCAAACATTTAAAAAATCATTATCACCAAACCGACTGAAACTAACCCAGAGAAGATAACAATAAATACCATCCAATCTTTTAAATAAAAACCACATACACCTTGATCAAAACCTGACAAAGATTTTATAAATGGAATTGGAACAGGATTTTTTTTTCCAAGAATATATACTCAAGGAATATTAGCAAACCAAATTAAGCAGTGCATATATAATAATTTTGCATTTATTCTTGCAAAATAAAGATTAAGTGGCATTTGAGTCAACTCATTTTTCACTGCTGGAAAAAAAAATTAAAACCATGTGATACCTCTACGATGTTATAACAGGTAATGATAAACGACATTGATTAATATGAATTAAGGTGATGTGTTCAGATGTGACTATGTGAGCAGGACTTCGGTGGGAGAAGACAGAGGACTAAGTTTAAAATTTAGGAAAAGCCCATCTAAAAAGGTAATATTTAAACTAAGATCGGAATGAGAAAAAGCCCCTGGCAGGGGGATATCTGGTAGAGGAACATCCTGTGTAGAAGGCCCAATTCTTGCAGAGACCTTTTGGAAAAGAGAGAGGAAAAAACAGACAGACAGACAAAAAAACAAAACACCTCGAGTGGGTTTTTTGCACCAGTACTTAAATACACATACAAGTTGCTCGAACTTTCTTTGTTTCATGCACGCTCTAGTTACCCTACAGATTCTCTTCAGACTATTGCAAACTTCTTCAAGGATTCTAACCATCTCTTCTGTATCTCCTACTTTCATCAATGCAATGCACTGTGGTTTCCTTACCCAGAATTCCATTAAAACTGATTTTGCCAAGATGTCTTAACTATTGATATTACTCAGTGTTCATTAATATGCTTTTATTTATTAGCAACCTACACCATCTTCTCAGGTGATCCCATTCACACACTTGATGGCATCAGTAAAGCCTCTGATAATCTGATAATCCAGCAACCCAGAATTCTCTCCTCCGCACCAGTGCATCTCTATGACTTCCTATATATGATTTGTATGCAACTGAACTCGGAATGTCCCTTGCTGAATGTCACTCTCTCTCTCTCTCTTTTTTTTCTCACACTTACTCTTTTTTTTTTTTTAATATTATTATTGGAGTTCTATTTGCCAACATATAGCATCAACACCCAGTGCTCATCCCATCAAATACCCTCCTCAGTGCCCATCACCCAGGCAACCCATCCCCCTGCCCACCTCCTCTTCCACTGCACCTTGTTTGGTTCCCAGAGTTAGGAGTCTCTCATGGTTTGTCTCCTTCTCTAATTTTGCCCACTCAGCTCCCCTCCTTACCCCTATAATCCCTTCACTATTTCTTATATTCCCCATACGAGTGAAACCATATGATGATAGTCCTTCTCCGATTGATTTACTTCACTCAGCATAATACCCTCCAGTTCCATCCACATGGAAGCAAATGGTGGGTATTCATCCTTTCTGATGGCTGAGTAATATTCCATTGTATATATAGACCACATCTTCTTTATCACCAAACTATTTCTCTGCATGGTTTCCTATCTTGATATAAGGCACCTCTTTTCTCAATTCATAAATGTAGGCATCATGAATACCTCATTCTCCATAACCATATCATTGTTCACTTGTCAAGTCCTATGGGTATCTATCTACGTGCAATAATCTCTCATTTTTTCTGACTCTTTATGTCATGGCTGAGACCATAAACATCTTTTTTTTTTCCCTTGAATAATAGTTAATGCTTCAAATCTATCCTTCTTTCATATTAATTAATATACACTCTTTCAACAAATAAAATCTAATAATGTAATTTTTTCCTTTAGAAGCTCTGCAATGGATTCTTTCCACTCCTGTAAGGCTTTTAAAGATGTCTACAACTACCAATATGAACTGATCTTATTACCTTGTTTTGTCACATTCAGGTTCGCTTCAGTCGTGCTAGACTACTTGCAGCACCGATGCTAGATTCACTTGATTTAGGATCCTCCTTGTGACTTGAACAATTACTCGTGTTTTCCATCAAATGACTAAATTCCTAGCAAGTTTTTTTTTTCCCTCTGAAATCTTACCTATTCTTTAAGTTCCAGCTTAAAATTCTCTTCTGGGAGATACATCTATTGGCAGTCTCATGGAACCTAGTACTTCCCATATTATGATCATGTCACTTTACTGTACTTTTACAATCACCCATCTGCTTTCTCCATTAGATAGAGAAATTAATGGAAAAGGGATCCATTTTTAAAAAAAAAAAATGTATTGCCTTATGAACCGGCACTCAGTACGGTGCCTGGCAACAGAATAGGTGCTCATTGAATGAACCAATGAGTAAATGATTAAAACTAATCACTCTATATAGTTGATACATTCAGCAAAGTAGAGAAAGTTATGTTGCAAATGAACATTGAAGTTGCAGATTTTTTAAATATTATTTTGAAAAAAATTGAATATTTTATACTTAAAGATAAGTATAGAAAATCGCAGGTACTCACTATCCAGGTTTAACCCATGTTAACAACTTGCCTGACTTAGAATTAAAAAAATAATAATATTATTATACTTTTGAAGGCCTACAGCATCTCACTAGTCTCTCTTCCTCTCCACAGCAGTACATTCAAGTTGATCAGTTACTACCCTCTGCAAGATTTATGAGTATGTAATATATATTGTCTATAGTTATAAATAACCTAATCCCTTATACATTCAGCTTTTTAGGTGTAATTAACATGAATGTACATTTTTAAAGCTTATCTTAATGTGTCTGTTATGTTTTTGAGGTTCTGATTCTGAGAATCAGATCTTAAGATGTAAAATTAATGTATTCATCTTTTTTGTATTCATTTTTAAATTCTGTATGTTTTCCACTATATCAATACACTATGATATATTCCTATTCCTTTATTTAAGGATTTTTTTTATTTTTAAACAATGATTTAATAAACAACTTGTGTTTTCAATAATACATGCTCAAGGATTTCTTCATTTATGTAAGTTAAGATGAAATTGTCAAATTACACCTACACGAATTTCTAACACTCAAAAATTACCATTATAACAATTTTCTTAATTGTATAGCTCAAATAGTTTTTGTATTGAAGAGTATGACTTTCTGTCAGTTTCTGCAAGAATACTATTAGAAAGTTGAACCAAGATTACAAATTTATGGATTTGGCTTTGTAGTTCTGTTGATGTTTTTTTTTCTGTGGATTCTGACACTATATTTCTAAGTACAGAGAGATTCAAAATTATTATATTTTCTTTGGAACTTTTCCTTTTTAATTAAGTAATAATTTTTTAAAAAATAATACTTTCTGTCTAAAAATCTGTTTTGTCTGACAGAAATATTATTATGCCAGTTTCATTTGGTCAATTTTGTCTTAGAATTTTCCAAGAGTTGGGTTTTAAATTTACAATGATTTTCTGCTTTAGTTGTGTGTCTATGACAGTTTTCTTCTTCACATGTTTTAAAATTGAATTGCAACGAAATGGTCAGAATTTTTATTTTTAATCTGTGAGAATTACATATGCACATGTATGTGGAAGGTCCGTATGGGGGAAATTTCACATTTACTTGAGTTCCAGGGATATCTGAGATTTTTTGTTAATTTTCAGCTTTAGGTTCCCACGCAATCTGAGTGGTGTGAATTCAGATCACTCACTGCAGAAAGCAAGATCCTGTGGTTCCAAATTACTCTGAGGGACTCTTTTCCTATCCATAGCCCACGGGGGTGATGAGCCTACTCCAGTTCTGAGTGGCCTCAGCCCTTCAGAACTGATGGCTTTTTGAGGAGAGCTCATTTTCACCTTCACACGAGCATGGGATTGGTGTAAGAATTTCAGTCTTTAGGAATGACTCTAATACCAGTCTGCACTGTTTGAATTTAATAACTGTTAAATACTCTATATCTGAGTTTCTTCTTCATATCTGATCCCTGGAGTTTTTCCTTTCTTACTTGTGCACTTGTAGGTAGACTATAAAATATTGTTATATTTTATGTCTTTTTTATTGTGTTTTAAGGGTTGGCAGATGTTTTGAAATAAATGGAGATAAAGAAGAAAAAATAGATTAGTAGTTAGCATTAAAATTTAAAACCAAAAATAATTTGTAACTAAAAATAATAGTTTCCCTAATAATTGGTATTCTATACATGTCAATACATTAAGGAATCCTAGGACTATAAATATGAATGATTAGCAATGTGCAACTCATATATAATAACATTAGACTTATGAAAAGAAAAGCTTAACAATATTATCACTTTCTTAGGGGTGTAAGATGATGTTAGAATGTCATTTAAAAACTGACTTATGCTGACAGATAAAGGTTTAGTACTAATGGCAGTTAAAGGGAATTGATTGTTAAAGTGTTGGTTAAGAAAATAGTGGTTAATAAAGTAGTAGAAAAAAAATAATTATCTTATCTGAACCAAACATCGTGCTGGGTGATTTATATATATGTTATAACATTTAATGTCACTATAGCTTTAAACCCTAACTATATTTCTTACCAGTCTACAAATGAGGTCCCTGAATATCATACTTTAAATAACTTAATTCAGATTACCTACATAATAAATACCATGCAGGATCTGGTATTGTGCTCTAAGCTTTAATGATGCCATATTACATTGATACTAATTTTAAATTATAAATATTATGTAAGTATATTATAGAATATTTAGAAATTAATAAATTTAACTCACTTATAATCTTTCCACCAAGGTAATAAAATTTTCAAAATAGTCGGGTATATA
This sequence comes from Vulpes lagopus, assembly GCF_018345385.1. NCBI lineage: Eukaryota > Metazoa > Chordata > Mammalia > Carnivora > Canidae > Vulpes > Vulpes lagopus. Next base: position 127,407,473 of record NC_054829.1, on the reverse strand, counting down.
TTTCTATTCATTGCTTTCCCATATCGATATATATTTATTTAGATATCAGTAAGAAACTAAAGGTATAGAAGACATAGATATAAGTGTAGATATAGATGGCATACATTTTTAAGTAACCCTAGGATGAGTATGAATATATTAATCATATTCTCATAAGTCATTAAAAACTTACCAAGAATGAGATCATGTTTACCTTTAGTTCCTTCCTTTATCTTCCTTTTCCATTCCTTAAGATGGCAATGATCACTCACTTCTCTGATCTTTTGTCACAAACATAATATAACTAAAATTTTTAAAAAGTATTAGTGACTTAAAGTGTCTTGGTAATAATTTTTCAAATTTTAGTTTATATTATTAAGTTATTAGTATTGTTATTATTGCTACTTATAGTAAAATATAGAACACATATTATATATTCATTTATGCTATATAATACATATAATATATTATTTATCATGGTATAATCTTTATCATAATTAAATTATTAATGGGTTAAAGTGTTTCAGTGTTTTGTTTTTGTTTTTTCAGTTTTTTATTTTGTATACAACTGTTATTTTAGAAAAGAAATGGGATAAAAGGAAGATTCTTATTAATAATGAATGGATTCACCTACTTAAATTTATTGAGTGTCCACAGATGTATTAGAAAAATAATAGTGGATGAGATGCTTTCTCTTTTAGCCTAACTTATCTAGAAAACTGAATCTGAGGCAAAAGCTTATGAGCAATTTACTTTTTTGGAAAGTGTAATCTCAGGGAAGCAAGAAGGAGGGAGAAGGAAGTGAGGCAGGAAGGAAGAACACTATGAGGTATGCCTGACAAGTTGGCCACCATTTAGTATCAGCTGATCCTGACTGATTTTACCATCTTTGAGAGACTGTATGTCCTGCATTTTAGGACAAATTTCCCTGGGAGAAAAAGTTTTCTATCGATTTACATCTCTATTTTGTGGACAGTTTCCTTGTAATGAATTAACTTTTTTTGCATTTCTAAGTCATACATGTATAAGCAACAGGTAAAGCCTTTATCAGTTCATGACATAGCACGTAAAAAGAAATGTCAAGATGGGAGTTGGAAGTTTCAGGTTGTGCATATGAGGTAGTATGCTAATTGGTGCATCTTTCATTGTGTGTGTTCTCCATTTTGTGTTGCAATGAGGGACCTCCATATATCTGAAAACAAGAAAGCCTCTTTTTTTGTCTTGAGAAGATATTTACAAATCTAACCAGTAACAATGGATTCTTCAAATTCTTCAAATGATTTAGGTCAGAGTGTTAATAAACAATTAACAGTTTACTCACTGATCTGGTAAAATGTCCTGAACCTTTAGAACCAATGGAGATTAAGTTTTAATTGACTTTCCCTGATTAAATTGTGGATACTTCAGTTTTCCTATTGCCATTATCATTAGGTGATGAACCAAAAAGAAATGCCTTAATAAATACCCGGAGATCTAGTCATTTTTCCCCTATTCCCCATTGCATATTTCCTCATGGATGATACTTCACTGGAATATTACCTTCTCTCTTTGCTTATCTCTCCATTGGAAAAAGAGAGAGACAGAGACAGAGACAGAGAGACAGAGAGAGACAGAGAGACAGAAAAAATGCCCAGGTGACAATTAAGCATCTAAGTATTCTTCCTGACAGAAGAGTTATCTCATAGGACCCAAGATATCCCCTGAAAAATTTCCTTCTTGGTCTCCACATGCCATAGATTTTTTTTTCCAAGTCTTACCTTTAGGTAATTTGCAAGTGTACATGTGCTATATGAGAAATGAAGGAAATATTGGTATGGGAGTGTAGACTTGAGTCCGAGAAAAGAAGGCAGGCAATAAAGGATATATGATAAAGTCATCAACCCCTTTGATACTGAAACATAATTCCAAGGAATTAAGAAAATAGTTGGAAATATGCCACATAAGGGGCAAATATTTGGGATATTAATGCATCAAATTCTCCTGCCAATGATTAAGGGCTGCTTCTAGTGAGTAGGTAGTAATTCCCAGGCACTAAAAAGTCTGCTTTGGTGAAAGGCTTTAGGTACAAGATGCAGATATTGACAGAAGTACCGCTGAGTACACTGTAGTCATAAGGTTCAAGGAAAATATCCTCAGGATTCATCACATCTGCTTAAGCATATACTATACCCGTGGGAACAGCACTATGTCCTACAAGATACTGTCCCCAAGCTGGCATCTTAACTGAGTTTTTAACAGATCATTTTACCATGTTATTTTGTTGGCTGTATAAGATCCACATAAGAAAACTGGATTCCATCGTCATGTGCATTTTGTCATGTGAACTTCACTGTAAAATGTATCTTTTGGCTGAAGACAATGTGTGGGATATTTTGGGATTAGATCAAGCATTTCCAACTCCACATCTGCCAAAAGTACGGATTACTATTGGGATAAATAACTCCCCAGTAGGGGAAAGGCGTCTAATATAACACACCTGCCAGCACCTGGCTGAAGTGTCACCTTGAGGGATGGAGCAATATTAAGAACTCAACGTCAGTTTCTGCTCATGGCAGGTTGTGCATTCTTCAGTGAATGTAGATAGATCAGTCTTGGTGAAAGAGAGCCCATACCTCTGGGCCACTCCATAGCTTACATTCCTATATTAATTTTTAAGATTTTATTTATTTATTTGAGATAAAGAGAGAGAACTCCATACCTTACACTCCTATATTATTTTTTTAAGATTTTATTTATTTATTTGAGAGAAAGAGACAGAGAAAAAAAAGAGAATAAGAGAGCATGAGTAGAAGAGAGAAGGAGAAGCAGGACCCCCGCTGAGCAGGGGATTCAAAGTGAAGAGGGATTCATGACCTGAGCAAAAGCCAGAGGATTAACTGACTGAGCCACCTACGTGCCTTGGCCACCAGGTTTATTGTATTCATAAGACCATTGTACAAGTACTCAGATGACAGAGGACAGAGGTGAAATAGATAGGAAGATCATCCTGTAAGCCTAGTTACGGAGAGTCATCTCTGCAGCTAATAGTCTTTGATAAGCATTACCAACATAAAGATCCATACATTCTTGCACATGCTCACTGGTATATCCACATATCACTTCTCCAGATATCCTGCCCCTGGGTCTACCATTCTTATTCCTTCTGGAGACTGACTTACAGCTCATGTGCATTTGCCACTGCCCAACAATCCATGGGACTCATCTTTTTTTACAACCTCAATGACCAAATATACCGCTCACAATTCTGCTATCAGAGAGTTTTCCATAACTTTTCTTAAGGACTTCTGTTAAGTGAAGTTGTAATATGGAAACAATCCAGTTTTAGCTGTGCCATATAAAGAGCTGAGCCCTTTGTGAAGCATGTTCAACATCTCTCCTTCTCATTCAGTTGATTATAGTGAATATTTCATTAGGTTATACATGTAAGTCGAAAAGAGGCATGTGTGTAACGGAAGGAAGTGACATGATGGCCTGGGATACCAGGGAATGCTATTTCTTACCGATTTATTAATCTACTCAAGCCTGATCCAAATTGTATGGATCTATGGATCACTTTTATACATGCCTCAGCCTTTAACACCATTGATCTAATTACATTTAACTCATGTCTTAGCCACAAAGTTGCATTATGACTCATGAGTCATTTAGGTTCCCTTAGGATCCAGAAACATGAAAATATTTTAATATAATCAAAATACAGGAAAAACTCATTTTCTTGAAATTTTATTTTATTTTTCATTTATTTAATTTTTTTTAAAAATTATTTATATATTTATTCATGAGAGACACAGAGAGAAGGTGGAGACATAGGCAGAGGAAGAAGCAGGCTCCTTGCAAGGAACTCGATCCTAGAAGTCTGGGATCATGCCCTGGGCCAAAAAGGCAGATGCTCAACCTCTGAGCCACCCAAGAGTCCCATTTTCTTGAAAATTTAACATTAATTACAAAATATATTAACCATGGAGAAAATTATAAGATAAATATACAAACTCTCAAAATAATGGAAATAACTACCAGTCCTACCACCTAAGTATAACCTCTATTGATTTCCTTTGTAATGACTTTATACTTCCTTCTACAATATGCAATTAACATCTAATTTAACTACATTGAAGAATTCTTTATGATTTTCCAGCTCACAATTTCCTTAACTATTATATTTTAATATGTGATAGATTATAATACTTGATTTTAGATTCAACATTAAAATTAATTTAACATGTTTAGACTTTTCTAAATTTGCTCTTTAATATGCCATTATTTTCAAGTATCCCCCACAAAATCTTTCATGACAATTTCTGGAAATTCTATCTGTTCTTATTTTCAAATACAATAAAAAAGAACATATTTTTTAAAAACTAATTTTTAGATTCAAAATATTATTATTTCTGAGTAATTATTCTTGCTTCAAATATTAATGAAAATTTTCAAAAAGTGCAAATTTAACAGGTAAAATAAAAGTTGAAATTCTACTAATTTATTTTGAAAAATTGAATCATGTATTTGATTTTTAACTAATTTAATAAAACACTGCTTATTCATTAATCTATTAAGATTGAACAAGATAAAAATTAAAATTCTCACCTTTGTATACTTATCTGAATGAACAAGAAATGATATTCATATAATGCATTTAATTTATTACTCAATTGGAATTCACATTGATATAAATACAGGACAAATTCCATATATTTCAAAATATATTATTTTCCAGATTTTCACTATTTCCAAAAATCTCAATAAGTTTCCCTGCATGTGCTTAGCAGCCACTGAAATAGAATTAAAACTATTTATTTTCACAAATATATCTTGATTTATTTTTAGATTCTCAATCATACAAAACGCTCCATGAATTTTTTATTGCATATTTAGACAGTCATTTGCTTTCTCCTCAAGAGAGTGATAAAAATTATTAAATTGGGAAATTTACCTCTTTAAGTTTTAATAGTTTAATTTTGCTATACTAACTGTTCAGTTTTGTTTTCTTGATGTCAAGTGATGCTAAATTATTGACTTTTTATCCACTGAAAAGGGATCTCTCTTTCCTCTAATAATTTAATCTAGTGACTATTTAAACTGAGTTTGTATAACAGTGATCAGATTAGATTGAACGTGAAGGAGTTATTCAGTCTAATTCCCTGGAGGCCAATTTAATATTGGTGTTTCTGTACCTGTTTTATAAGACTTTCCACACTAATTCGAGATTTAAAATGAATTACAGCATATCTGATTCAGCAGCTTTTCTTGCAGATTTACCTTAAAGGCTTATCATTAAGGTTTAAAGCTCACTTAAGAAGGCATTTAAACAAATAAAAACATAGAGCCACCTTGAATAGTGCAACTGGAGCAAATATCAACATTGCAAAATTTAAATAATTAGGCATATATTTAAAGAAAATAAAACATCAGACCCCACTTAAATCATCATAGCTAGCAATCATTGGCGAAATCACTTTTTTTCTAATATGTTCAGATCATCGCTTTTTTTTTTTCTTTCAGTTCACTAAAATACACGTATCTTCTCTTATTTATTCTTTCAGAGAAAACACTCTTGGTTCTCTTTTGTCACTTGCAGTTTGCTTTTGGGACTACAATGATGAAATAACGGTGAATTCTTCTTTTGTTTACAAGAGAGAATGTGAGTATTTGAAGATCACATAGCACTCTTTTGGAAAGAATTCACATGAAGGGAAATGAAACAGTGTCAAAGTCTGAATCATAAGTGAGATCTTTTCACATGAACACCTAAAAACTTCTGGTATCTTTTCATTATCTTCGAAAAATGTTTTTAAAAATGTATTATAAGTTCATCAAGTTTTTCCTCTTCCCCCCCATTTTCATGTGGAATCTTTGGTTTAGTGTTTGGTATGGTACCAAAAACTTCCAATTTGTCACGCTTTATGCATAATTAGACATTAAATTAGAATGATAGTAAAGGAACAACCACGATTTACAGTAGGTGCATTTAATACATGTCTGGCAGTCTTCTAAATATTTATACTCATTAAATCTTATTAAGCGTAACAGACAGGTAGATATGATCAGCTGCACATTGTAAAGGAAAGAAACTGAGGCATGGAGCAGTTTAATTCAATCAAGCTTACACATCAGTTCAATTGAAGATTTGGAATAAAATCCAAGAAGTTTTACTCCAGACACTTCAGGTCTTGATCACAAAAACTCTCATAGTGGATGAAGGTTTTGTCACTACCCAGTTTTGAGGCCTATGAAAAGTTGCAAATTTTTTCTGTGACTTTCTTTCATGTAAACTGGGAATACTAATCTTTTATCCATTTATTCGTTCATGCCCATAGATTTTAAAAATGTGTTCATGAAGTAGAGAAAAATCTGAACAATCCATTTTCTGCTCTGGCCATGTTTCCTGGCAAGGTCACTTGTATAAATAGAAAAGCATTGATATGTTCTGCTGACTGTGAGCTGTCCCATCATTCCTATGGTCTATCATCACCTTGTAAGTTGTCTTTTGAAAATTAACAGGAAATCCTTTTCTTATATATTTCCACAGTTAGGAGACATTTGTCTGGCTTTGAATCAGGAATGCTAGATTCTTATAGGACAAAGAAACTGTAGCTAAGTACTTTATTTCTGATTCAGCATACCCACCTACAACAACATCCATTTTTAAAATGCATGTTTTTTGATTACCTTTATATAATTCAACATGTATTATTCAAAATTTTAAGAAATTAAACTAGCTTTACAGAAGTCATACATATAATTATGAGAGAGATTGGATCTTTTTTTCCCATGAGAACAAGAGTAAAAATAAGGTTTTTACTCTCTTCTACTTAAACAAAAACTAATCCAATTCTTTAGATTTTTTTAAATGAAGAAGTAAGCCCTGAGAATGTGTTTACGTGACAAGAAGATCATAAGATGCAAAATGAACTGTGTTCCAATGTCAGACTCTCAAGGGATCTTTGACACTATGTCACCATTTATTCTTTGTTTTGTTGCTTCTTCTTTTTTTTTTTTTCAGAAACTGAATTATAGATGAGGATAAACAGCATAGGGATGTAAAAAAACATCAGGCATAACTTTGATGATGACTTTTTTAGCATATGTCTCTACCTTCCAATGCTTTTCTAAGTAAATTGTAGATGGATGGGAAAAAAACACACCAAGTTAAAAAAAATGAAAAAGAAAAAATAAAAAGAAATTCACATAATTATCTCAAATCAAAACATCTGGGTATATCCTCTGGTACCCGGCTTATATCCAATACGTATGAATTTTTTTTAAATTAAATATTCTTTTCCTCTGGTATCCAAATAAAGTCCAGAAGAGGAAATGACACAGTGTCAGGGACCAGACAGCATATTCATTCTGAAATTCAGGTACAAACCAATCAGTGTTAAGACAACCTATAGTGAAGACTACAAAGGTGCTAAAGGGCAGTCCTGTTTTCATCATGACAGAAATTAATAATTACTTATGTATTTCCTAATATATAATCTAATGGATAATATTAGGAAAAATATTAGGAAATCTAATTTCCTAATATAATCTAATACAAATATAACAAAAGAAGTATAAATTAATAATAGACTAAAACATCTACAATATGGAATCAGAGAATGACGTTAGGTAATAAGTCTAAAAGCTGCTTCTCACCTCAAATTGAAGAAGTTCAGGATGTAAAGCATTATAAAAGAAGGGTAAACAAAATGAAATGACTCACGATTGTGAGTGTGTGGTTAATCCGGAGGGAGGGATTAAAGTCAGTTGGAAGTAATGGAGAAGTTTCCTCAGGGTCGAAAGCATTATGCTGGCCCTTTACATTTATGTAGGATTTGTAACCATAGACATGACAACTGTCAAAACCTGTGTATTCGATGCAGAGGTCACAGATCATTTATTTTCCTCTCCAGTCATGTTTTTGTCTTTCAATAGCAATTTGCCTCTGTATATCATGATGTTTAGAACCTTAAAGTGCATATAGGGGATATAAATATTAAGGAAAGTTTACGGACAAAAACAACTTTCCCTATGAAGTAAACAAGAGACCAATAGCATCTAAATGAGGGGAAAATGACATTACCTTACAGCCATTAGCCATTTTATTTGCCGTCTTTATCCAATATAAGAAGTCTTGCATACAGAGCCAATTATACAGAGTGATGACAGTCATTCCATTTTCCTTTAATTGTAGTGGCCTTTTCACGTACAAGCTTAATGTGCTTTCATTAATGTAAGGCATGGAACTTTTACTAAATCAAATGCTATTATCTATAGTCATCATGTTACACATAAGATCCTCCGATCTTTTTCTTTTTCAAGAGGGTAACTTCTTTACAAAGCCACTAGAAATGTCATTGATAAAGGGATTATCAGCATCTTTGGGATGAACTATAAATGGCTGTCTTCTGTGCATAAAAGGCAGAGGATACAGTGAGAAATGCTTCTGTTGATGTTAATTCCCTGCTCATTAGTAATTATAGAGTTCAAATGATGGCACAGCAAAAATATGACACTTGTCATCAGTGAACCATAGGGGCAGTTAATATTGAAACAAAGTACCGGAGAAACAGTTATATAATCAGAATCATCTGATAAATAGAAATTTTGTCAGTTGCTAATAGATCATATGTTCTCCTAAAAAATGTATAACCTCATTAGGATTGTACTTGATTTACCTAACAAAAAACTCTTCTATGCCTAGTGAAGACTTCTACATTGAATCAACAGATGGATCTTCATTGTATATCATCAAGTTCTCATACATTAATTGCTCTAAAAAATAGAATTCTTTTAATGAAGGGAAGACACATGCCTGGTTAAAGAACTCTACAAAAAGATTTTAAGTATATATAGTATATCTATTTCCCAGTCTTCCCCCAAGGGATTTATTTGGATTTACTGGAGCAAATTCCACTGGAAAAAAGAAAAAAATATATATTATATATTATTTCCCAGAGGAATTCAACACTAAGTCTAAACTAAATCTATTCTCTTGGATCTACAATGCAATAGTGTTTCATGGAGGGCTTATGAGGGTCAGATGATAAATAGAATTTACTTGGTTTATGAACTCACACCATGGTTATTTCCCCAGTTCCCGAGTATGAGTATGTGGTTAGAATATAAATACTTAGACACTTGTAAAATCCCCATAGTACTTGCTTGTAGAGTGAGGGCTATTGGTTGGCAAACTAATTGGAGGCCTTTCAAGCTCCCTGGTCCTACCAGAATAGTAAATCAAAAGCAATAATGAATCCCTGGAGGCTTTACAAAATGTAGGGTCATTATCAAAAACATCAAAGATGGAATAGAAATGGCCTCAGTCACACTGCTATTTATCTCACCTTTTGACCTGTGGAGAGAAAAAAGTGAATCTTAGAAAATAATAAAGGATTATTGCAAAGTTAATTAGGTAATGACCATCTATATTTTTAAATTTTATTATTTTTATTGCAACAAATTAACATGGCCCCTGACACCTGCTATGCAGATATTGATTTGTTAAATGTCATGTTTTCTTCTGTATCCCAATAATCAAAAGAACAGAAGCAGTGTAGTGTTTTTCTCCAACAGGAACAGTAAATCTTCATTGACCACTTAACACTATACAACAATGTTCTTCTTGGTCATAATTTACTCTACTGGGACCTTAATTATCTTACCGTATCTTTCTTGCTGATACTGCCTATTGAATGGGAAGCTGATGTATGCCAGGACATGGGGATGATATTCTATAGCAGTAGAGGCATCTGATAGTTTCTGGCATCTATACATCTATACAAGTTAGGATACATTGTCCAGAAGGAAGAAGTTGTTTCAAATCACTTTCTCAAGAATTCAGCAAGAAGAGTAATGGTTGGAAAAAAAAAAAAAAAAAGAAGGAGCAGAAGAAGAATGGTTGGTGGACCTCTGGATTCTGTAGGGAATTGATAATATATTTAATTATATTTTTGACATATTTACTAAGCAGCCCATCAGAATTTCAGTTTTGAGTTGGACTGAAAAAAAAGTTCTTCAGCTGGCACAAACTTGATCTACTCAAGGGATGTTTCCATCCAGCCCTTATTAGCCTCTTAGTGTGATGGTACTTTATTTTTTTAAAAAGATTTTGTTTATTTGTTCATGAGAGACACAGAGAAGGAGGCAGAGACATAGCAGAGGGAGAAGCAGGCTCCCTGCAGGGAGCCTGATTTGGGACTTGATACCAGGACCCTGGGATCACAACCTGAGCCAAAGGCAGATGCTCAACCATTGCGCCACGCAGGTGGCCCAAATGTGTATATATGTTTTATGTCCATATACTTATATATAAACACATAAAAATTATTATTATATATAGCCAATCTTACCCAAAAAGACCTTCTTACAATTGGTTGTGGTACATTCAAAACTCAACTTGAGCAAGTTTTAATTTCTCTGTGTCTTTACTCCTGTCCCCTCCCTGAACTCACATTTTCAGTCTCATTACGATTTCCCTATGGCATTTAAGTGAGGAAAACAACATTGAACCAAAAGAATAATGCTACAGTTGTACAGGATAACTGAGAACAGAGTAGGGAAAGAAAATCTTGGAAGTAAGCAAATAGTCTACATATTATTTTCCATTTGGCCTAGAATTATAGATTACTGGAAACGCAAATATATGGCAATGCAGGAGCAGTAGCCTATGATTTGTCCAAATGATGAGAAATTTGGAAAGAACAAGTTTGGAAGATTGATTACAAGACAGTTTGTGGAAGAGGATTGTGGGTAGACCTAAATAGGCCTAGAAAGAGGAGGTTCCCAACTCAGTTCAAAAGATGCCCTACCTTAACAACTACCAATCAGTGTCTTCCCACATCCATTCCAGCCCTAGCTTAATGAGTTTATAAAATGTGGCCATAATATTATGGAGAGAGGTTATGTATGGCCTCAATAGCATGGACTACTTTACAATAAGGCACATCTACTACTGTCATTGCTAATTTCCTGGTCTGCAAATTACAAAGAACTGTCACTCTGACACCATATCCGATGGGAGTCAGCCAGCCATCATCAGTCAGCACAATGAATATATAACAGATATATATTTTTTTTCATAGAGAAGTCAGTAATTTTCTAGACTGTAAAAAATACTTGTTTAAAAATAATTATGCTTTGGGGCATCTGAGTGACCCATTCAGTTAAGTGTCAGATTCTTGATTTTAGCTCAGATGATGATCTCTGGGTCCTGAGGTCGAGCCCTATGTCAGGCTCCTTGCTCGGCGTGGAGTCTGCTTGGGATTCTTGCTGTCTCCCTCAACCCCTCCCCTCACTGCATGCACACATTCTCTAAATAAATAAATAAATAAATAAATAAATAAACTAACAATTATGCCTTTTCTGTCCATCAGGCTGTTGTAAACACACATCTAACTGACTTACCGAAAGCTTTACTCACCGTCATATTTTTACATTTATTCTAAGCTAGGAATTCATTTTACTGCAAAATACATAAGGCAACTGGCCTTGTACAGATACACCGGAAGCTGCTGCCCTTACATAATGGAGAATGTACTACTGAAGAGTCAACCAGTCTCAAATAGGTGGGAAAAAGACCCGAAAAACTTGATGCCTTTGAAGGTTTGTGTTCCAGGTTGTTATTCTCCATGGTCAGAGTTTATGTGTTATGATACTAAGGGATACACTTAAAACCGATACCTCTCAACTTATATAATTTTTATATTTACATAACTATATATATAATTATATAATGTTAAGGATTTACTTATTTATTGAAGTGTAGTTGACATACAATATTCTAGTAGTTCAAAGGCAGTATAGTGATTCAACACTTATATACATTGCGAAATGATCACCAGGATAAATCTAGCTACCATCTGTCACTGTACAAAGTTGCTGCATATGATTATATTCCCTTTACTGCACATTGTCGTCTCTGACGTATTTATTTATAATTAGAAAATTTTACCTTTTGACGCCCTTTTCCTATTTTGCCCCAGTCCCTTTCCAGCAACCATCAAGATTTTTATTTGTATCTATGATTCTATTTCTGTTTTGTTATGTTTGTTATTTTATTTTTTAGATTCTACATATAATTGAAATCATGCAGTAGTTATATTTCTTTGTGTGACTTATATTTCACTTAGCATAATATCCTCTAGGTCCATCCATAAAATAATAAATAATTATATAGAAAAGTTTACTTCCTATCACCTCTACTTTGGTGTCATAATTTAATAATAATAAAATGATAATATTTTAATAATTTTAATAATAATTCTTGTATAGAAAAGTTTACTTCCTATCGCCTCTACTTTGGTATCATAATTTAATAATAATAAAATGATATTTTAATAATTTTAATAATTCTTGTACCCAAGGATGTCTTGCTTCCATGGGGACCTAAGTATGAGACCCTGAAACTGAAAACTAAAACTTATACCAGGCAGTTTTGGAAACTTCAGGCCATGAGAACAATGTCCAAAAAGATGGCATTATTCCGTGGCTTTGGTGCTTGCTCTTTTAAACCAAGGTTTAATATGTTGCTACAAAATCAAGGGAAGCAGTAGTATTTCTCAAACTCAATGAATCATTCTAAGTATTTCTTAGTCCTTCCATGTGCATTGGTAGACCAGCAATATCTAAGCTGGCATGGCAACCAAGACACCTAAACTATCCAAAATGAAAATTTCAGTAACTGCTTCTCCATCTTCAAATAAAGAACATTAACAAACTGAGGAGCTCAGAATGAGTAAAAGGAAATTGGAATGGGTAGTAAAAAATTAATATTATAAATGCAACCAAGTCTTCTGTAGTTTTCTCTTCTCAATTTATATATATAAAACTAAAAATTAAAACTGTTACATATATATATACACACATATATAATGTGTATATAATATATGTGAATGCATGTATAGGCCCCTGAGATTAATAGAATATGTCAGAAGTGGTAATATGTGATTTCTGAGACAATGTTATAAAATGTTATCAAGCATCTTCCATGCACATTAGAACACTCATACTCTGAATCTGAAAGTGCTGCACTATGATAAAACCTAGACCACAGGGACAGGTCACCTTATAGGGGTACAGTGGTCCAAAATGCCTGCTGTGTGAGTAGGCCATCCTTATATTCAACCCACTGAGTACTCACATGCAGCCCTAAACAGTATCTGATGACCACAATATAAAAACTCAAGAAAAAGAGCTGTGAGGAAAATAAAATAATGTGAGAAGCTGCTGAACTTCGACATAATTTATTTCTCTACCATAGCAACTGGAACAAGATCTTTGCTGGTGCTAAGGGGTCAAAGAAATGGAGGAAGGGGCCTTAGTGGATGGAGGTGACAAGTTTTCCTTTTCTTTTTTTTTTTAAGATTTTATTTATTTATTTATTTATTTATTTATTTATTTATTTAAGACAGAGAGAGAGAGAGAGAGAGAGAGAGAGAGAGAGGCAGAGACACAGGCAGAGGAAGAAGGAGGCTCCTGCAAGGAACCCAGTGTGGGACTCAATCCTGGACCCCAGGATCACGCCCTGAGCCAAAGGCAAACGCTCAACCGCTGAGCCACCCAGAAACAGTTGAGCCACGAGTTTTCAATACTCGCTCCAATGCCCTTTCAGCATATGGAGCCTGGGCTTCAATTACATTTGCTGTATTATCTTGCAGCTAGGGCACCAGTTGTGAATCCCTCATGGTGGGTTTATTTAGGATTCAAGTAATATAATTGGAGCAGTGTGGCTCTAGACTAGTAATTATAATAATAATTTACTAATTTTTCAGTATATTTTAATTTGGTATTTTTGAGTTTGTCACAGAAAGAGATTCATCTGGACTTTGCAGCATCTTCAGGTTCATGAGTTTGCAAGTTCTTAACAATGGGTCTTATGGTTGTCCGTTTCTACAACCCTGGAAACTAAGTCCCGAGTCTCTTCAGCTCTCCCATTGATTTGGAGAGCTACCTTTACTACTTAATAAATCCCTTTCTACTTAAACTAGCTATCTGGATTAGTTTCAATAGCCTAAAAATACATATCATGACCACTCCTTGGCTTGTTGGGAAGATTAAAAAAATAAATAAAAATAACATTTAAATTGTCTAGAATCCAAGCTTAAGAAATATTAATTTTCTCTTCCATTATCTGCCCTTTTAAGGATATTAGTGACTTCCACTAATATTTTTGTTTATTTCTGAGCAGATATCCATATTTTTAATATTTCCTCTATAGAAAAATAGAATTTGTGTTATGCATTTTATAAGACAAAAAGAAGAGTCATAATATACTAGTTTTATAAAAGTTCTACTCTTTACAAAGTACATTTATGAGAGTAGGACTTATGAATAAATATGCCTATTTCCTGCACTTCTAATAATGTTCTAATAATGCTGGTAACTATAAGATTAGAATCAAAAGAAGTTGCCTTTTCTGTTTAATAAGAATGTCATAACCTCTTTTCATCTTTTATTACTAAGGTTTATCTTTCATAATCATGTTCAATCCTATGGGTACAGGATAAAAAGATTTGAAGTAGCTAGCACAGAGAAAAGTTCATTATGAAAGGGAACTGATTGTCAATATTGGAGAAAATAATCTAACAATAGATTATCATCTTGCATTTTAATTTAACTTGGCTAAGTAGACAAACAGGTCTAAGGATCTGCAAATACCTTTAATATTTGAGGAGGAAAAAGAATTTGAAGCTAAAATCACATTGGCTTTTTGAAGCTGTACACATCCTTTGTCTGTTAAAAATTTAATGATAGAAATCTCTCTTTTATAAGCGAAGTTTACTTCTAACTACCCAAAAGAAAGACAAGTGTTCCTCAATCTCCTGTGAGAATCAAATCCATCTTTCAATATTCTAAATTTTTCCTTTGTTTTTTGGGAATGTAATAAGGAAGTATCACAAAAGATATTACAATATTCTTTTTAACCATTTGTTATGTATACTAAAAATATAAATGTTTTAAACTATTAAAATATTCACATTGCCATTTTCTGTATAATTTGAAATAATTTTAGTCTCAAATTTATGGTAAGACTGTTGATTTTGCTTTGATTACTTGTTCACTGTCTTATTTTGTAATATTTTTTTTCTTTTTCTTTTAGAGAGATGGAAAGAGAGTGCATGAGTGGAACAGAGATGGGGGAGAGAGAATCTTAAGCAGACTTCATGCCCAGTGCAGAACCCTATGTGGGGCTCCATCTCACAACCCTAAAATCATGATCTGAGCTAAAACCAACAGTTGGGTGTTCAATGGATGGAGCCACCCAGGTGCCCCATTTTCATTAATTAAAGAGTATTTTTGCTATGTTAAAGAGGAGATATACTATTGAATCTAATCATATAGTTTTTAAATATTTTATTTATTCATTAGAGACACACAAAGAAAGAGAGAGAGAGAGAGAGGCAGAGACACAGGCAGAGGGAGAAGCAGGCTCCATGCAGGGAACCCTACCTGGGACTCGATCCCAGGACCCAGATCACACCCTGTGCCCAAGGCAGGCGCAAACTGTTGAGCCACCCAGGGATCCCCGTCTTATTTCTTTTATAACAAATCTGCTTATCCTTAAAGAAAAGTGACATTTCCAAGCTTTATTTTCATTTACAGTCTGTATGTATAGTCACATAGGTAGCACCTCTTATCCAAAAAACAAAATATATCATTACAGAACTAAGTGAAAAAAACAGTAGCTGATATTAAAAATAAGCCACCACTAGAAGAAGAAAGAGGCTGTGCATGAAAATTAATACTGTATCTAAATAGTTTATGTGAATAGCACAATAGTCAGTTATAAAAATAGAAAATGACATTTATATTTACTCCTGAAACATCAGTATCTTTTGTTTTGTTCAGATTTGCTTTGCTGAGAGAAGGTTGGCATTTTGAAAAAGAACACCAAGCAATAGCCTGATAATTTTTTCCAGATATGAATTTGGCCATCACACTGAAAACACTCCCAGTCCTGATAATGTGCAATAATTTCATAAGATGCTGTCAAGTTGACAATAAAAATGGCAGATGAAGAGAAGCCAATGTAAGGGAGAAGGGAATGCATACATGTAGTGAGACAGTAAGGACAGATTACACTTAGTACATTTCATTAGCTAAGTTGCTTGTGTTATTGTATTTTCAAGTATTTTACTGATTTTTTTTACTAATTTAATATGCATCGATAATGATTTTGATGTAATTTTTCATGGGTCATACATGGAAGTAAGTCTTACATGCATACAAAGCTGTCATGTTCATTAATTCCTTTAATAAGCTGGCCTATCAATCTTGTCTTCGCTATTGTTGAGCAAGAAATATATATAATAGGAAAACCCTAGAGGCAATTCCATTAAAATGGGGACTAAAATAACAATGCACTCTATAATAGTTCAAAAATATGTCAGTAAAGTATGTGACACTCATTCCATTAAAAACTAGAGTCTAATATCCCTCCCCTTGAATATGGGCCAGCTTCAGTCACTCTTCTTGATGAACACAATGAGGTAGAAATGACATTGCTTGACTTCCAAGACAATATGATAAAAAGCCATATATCTTTTACCTGTCTCTCACTCTCTCTCTCTTTCTCTCCTGTCTATTGTGATAATTTTATTTGGAATCCATTTATCAGAGTATAAAGAAGCCAAATAGCCACATAGAATGGCTACATGTAGATGGTCTTCCCCAATCCCAGCTGATGTTCAAGCTTGCAGTCAGCATCAGCCTCCAGAGATGTAAGTAAGCCTTTGAATTAATCCAGCTTCTGGGCTTCAAACCATCTTGGCTGACACCAGGGGAAGCAGGGACCTGCCCAAATTCTCAATTTGTGATGTTGTCTTGAGCCACTGGGTTTTTGGTTTTGCAGCAATGCATAATTGAAACACCAGGTATCGATAATATTATTCAGTGTCATTCAGTAAGCTTTCATCAATTCATTTATGCATTTGTTTATCCATTCAGCAAATATTTACTGCATGCTTACTATATACTACACAGAGTTTTAGGTACTACAGGGGATACATGAGTGAATGTAAAAAAAAAAAAAAATCCTGCCCCCATTGAAGTTATATGTCAGAAACAGAGACAGAAAAGGTATAATGTCCAGCAGTGATAAGTATTATAAGGAAAAAATAAAAGTAAGTAGAGCGAGAGAGTGACAAGGTGATGTTATTTTAGATCCAGTGTTGAAAGGAGTCATCTCTGTGGCTGTGACATTTCAGAGGAGACAAGGCAAAAAGCAGAAAGCAAGTCACTTTAATAACTGGAGTAAAACATCAGAGGCAAAGGGGAGAGAGAATATTTAAGAATAAAGAAGGATATCAGTGTGGCTGCAGCAGACTGAGCTAGAGGAAGACTACATAGAGAGAATAGGTCATGGCCAGATAATGTGGGAATTTGTTGGCTATCCTTGTGGATAGCCTGCAGCCAAATTCACAGATAAATGTGGACTTACTCTAAATGTAAGGAGAAGTCTTTTCAAGGTTTTGAGAAAACAAGTAACATAGTATTATATGACATTTTAATAAATATTACATTTATTATTACATGACTTTGAGAAAGCAACTGACAAAGAAATTAAAACTTTGGTTTGGTGGGAAAAATACACCCTAGCGGTGCAAGAATTGCAGAAAGACCTATAAATAGATCACTGTGACACTCCAGGAAAGGTAGAGAAGTAGGTTTGGGGGATGGTAGGTAACATGCAGGTGAGAGATTTTTGAATGGAGAATGGATTTTGAAGAAAGAGAACAAGATTGCTGGTTGGATGAACGAGTGCAACAACCAATCAAAATATAGAGTGAAATCAATACTAGAACAAAGATACCGGTGTAGTTATTTGCAGATCATGTGATTGCTCATATAAAAGAAATTCTGATAATTCAGAACCAATAACCACAAAAACTGAATAAGATATAAAATACTATTTTCCAATTGTGCACATATAGAAATGGAGGCTTAGAAAATTGAATTAATTTGGTGTAATGGTAGTTGAGTCGGGGCCTAATAGAAAAGTTTGGAATCTAGAAGATACAATTTTTTCCCACTTTACTTCATTTCCAAAGCTACAAAGATTATTTCAATAGTACCTCTTCCCAGTCAATTAATCATGAACCAAATGTACAATCTTAAAGAAATAACCGAGCTTACTTGTAATTTAAATAAACATTCTAAATATCAATTTTGTCAAAGTATTTAAGAATATTGAAACTGTTTATTGCCCATCAAGTCTGCTATTCTATAGCTTATGGTTTAACCTAAGTAAATTACAGGGATGCAGCCTAGGCTTTATATAGAAAGCATTAAAAAACATTATGAATCAAAAAAAAAAAAACATTATGAATCGTACTGAAAATAAATGTGTCAATACAAGAGAAGTGTTAAATAAGTGCTAAAAGTCAAGCCAAGAAGCACCATGAGCCTGCTTGAGGTTCTTGATGTTAAGTTTCTGAGAAAATTATTGCCTCAATGCCATTAAAAATCCTGACCATAGCTATCATCTCTCCAAATAAAGAATATTTCTACAAGCTTACCCATTGGAAATGTACAAATCATTTTAAAAGAGGTAATAATCAGCTGTTGCGGAAACTCTTAGACTGATATTAATTTTCCCTGAAAATTATTGCCTTTGTATGTCTTTCAGTAGGATCCCTTAGAGTTCCTGACAAATATTTGTCCTTTATTGTGTTTCCTCATAAGTCCCCTTTCTTTCTAATAATTTGTATTACTCTGTGTCCAAAACATTAGTGTACATTTCCATTTTAGGAATCTCTAATTCATTATAGCTTATGTACCACAATATAACATAATAGCCAATAGGTAGTTTTCAGATTTTGTTAACTTTAGAATCACCTGAAAAGTTTAAAAAAAAAACATAAAAACTGGTAACTAGACCTCACTTCCAGAAATTCTATATATTTATATTGGTATATTTAAAAGGATACTCAAAGGATTATAATGTTATCTCCAGATTTGAGAATCACCTTGATAGATTATATAATTGGTTTACTAATGTTTACCTGACAGCTATTTAACATTACAATATTGCATATAATTGGAAAAACATGTTAATGTTTTCTGGCTTTAGAAATACGCCAAAAGATTTAAACCTGTGGCAGAATGTGAGTAAACATTTTCAATGGTGTCTTAATTATGATGTACCAGAAGTGCATTATCAAATTAATGGTCTGAAATTCACTCAAGTAATCTTTAAAGCAAATGACCACTAAGGAAGAAGTAGAATATATATAACAAAATATAAACTAAGCTTATTAATTTTAATGCTAAATCAAGCTATTATACAACAAATTACCTTATTTTGACAATAGTTCTATTTTTCACTTATAATGAGGTATAGAATTTAAGAAAATAAGACCTAAAAGCAAAATTGTAATATAATGTTTTCAGGGTTCAACTTCCAGATTATTTTCAAATATAAACAGGAAAAGAAGGTATTCTAATTATCTGAACTGCTGTCACCAATAAAAAGTCACCCAGATGCACACTCATTTGTCATGGGTATATTTTTCTATATTCATGTAAGCTTTCAATAAAACATTTTAAATGATAATTCTCCATAGGGAACAAAATAGTCACCAGTTTACAAATAAAAAATGTGGTCACTGAAATTAGTAATAGATAGATTATATAATATGTATGAAAGCACAGAAGAGAAAATTGATGAATGGGAAAACAAATTTAAAGGAAATACTTTAGGGATTCCTGAGTGGCTCAATGGTTTAGCACCTGCCTTCTGCCCAGGGCATGATCCTGGAGACCCGGGATTGAGTCCCATGTTGGGCTCCCTGCATGGAGCCTGCTTCTTCCTCTGCCTCTCTCTCTCTCTCTCTCACTCTCTCTGTCTCTCATGAATAAATAAATAAAATATTTTTTAAATAAATAAAATCTTTTAAAAAATAAAGGAAATACTTTATAGTAGAGCACAGGGAGATATTGAGATGGATTGTATAAAAAGAAATGTGGAGGGGCACCTCAGTGGCTCCATCAGTGGAGCCTCAGTCTCTTGGTTTCTGCTCTGGTCGTGATCTCTGGGTGGTGGGATCCAGCCCCCTCACCAACAGGCACCCTCAGTGGGGAGTCTGTTTGAGATTCTCTCTCCCTTTACCTCCTCCCCTGCACTCTTTCTCTGTAATGAATTAATCTTTAAAGAAGGAAATGAAGAAACATGAATATTCAAGTGATGTCTCTTAAAAGGAGAAAATAAAGAGATGAGGGAATCAATATTTAAAGGACTGATGGCTAAGAGTTTCCCAAATTTGAAGAAAAGCATGAGTTCTCAATCTGAGTAAAAGTTCCTAGTAAAATTTATATGTTTTTCAGATCTATCTATCTATCTAGAGAGAGAGATCTCCTTTAACACATACTATTTACACCTATTTCAAACTCAAAGACAAAAATAAACATAACAGGAGTGAAGAAAGGATTCCTTAGCAATAAATAACAGAATTCCTATCAGCAATATAGATGCAGGAGAGGGTGGAATGCTCTTTAACTGTTCAAGAAAAGTATCTCCCAAGTCAGACAGGCATACTAGCTTAATTAACATTGAAGAGTGATTGTAAAATAAAGTCGTTTTCCTATAGTAATATCTAAGGGACTTCACTATACCTGGATCATGATTGAGAGAAAAGTGTATGAATAATTTAGATTGTTACAAAAGAGAGAGCACTAACTAAGCAAGAAACAGTTGTGAGCAAAATAATCACTATAATATGCTGGTTAATCAGTAAATAATGATGACAATATATTTACCCATGAGAGGCGGAATGAAATTACAGACAACTATATTATACATATTAGAATTGGAGACATTTAGAAGTAAATTAGAGAAATTTATTTATTTTTAAAGTTGTTTTTTTTTTTTTTTGTCTATTTATTTGAGATAGAGCAAGAGAGAGTATGAGTGGGGGGAGGGGCAGAGGGAGAGAGAGAAGCTGACTCCACGCTGAGCATGGAACCACCTGTGGGGTTCAATCCAGGACCCTGGGGATGATGACCTGAGCAGAAAGGCAGATGCTTAACTAACTGAGCCACTCAGGAGCCCCAGTTGGAGATGTTTAGAAAGATGTTAACAACATTAACTAGAAGGAGGGAAGAGACTAGAAGGAGGGGAGAGACTATGAGTAACAAGTCAGTATAGTAAAAAAAATCACCATAATTAATTTTAAATTTTCCTAGAAAAATATAAATGTGTATATGGTAGATAGCTGTATTGGCTCCCTTCCTTAAAATTCCACTACCTAAGTACAATATCTATAAATAAGACAATAGTTTGAAACTCATAAATGAGAAATAATTGTCAGTCATATCTACATGTTGGTATTTGTGAGATTTCAGTTATAACTGCACTATTTTGTCTTTCCAAATCTATCCAGTTCCCTAAATAGTTAAGCCTTTCATGGTCAGCTTAAAATTATAAATCCATATCTCCCCACTGGGTTTGAAAACAAAATTAATAATTTTATTCCACAATGCAATTATAATTTACATCTTTCTACATTTAATTGCAAAGAGTAAAGAAACAAACAAACAAACACCTATTTTTTTCAGGTAATCCTCTTTTACTGTGCACATTATAGGGTTAAATTAACTTCTGGAGGTGGGGGAGGTGGGGTAATTTTGGGGAAACAGTAGCAAGGAAGTTCTTGGGCTTTTGGGATTTCAGTGTTTGGCCATGAGCCCAATAGAAGCCCCATGGATATGGGACCATTATTTCCAAAAGTAAGAGATAAAAGAAACATTGAAAATGCAACACAAGTTGTCATTGAACAATTTTACACGTATAGAGCCACAGGTATTTAAAAAAAAACAGAGAAACTCCTGATGAAGTGTTTTCTGGGCTGCCATTATGCTAATAAAGAACACACAGCTTTCTTTCCTCACCCTTCCTCAGTTTAATTGTTGGGACAGAGCTGATGTTTGGGTAGATTCTATGTTTCTACGTCCTCTGCACAGTTCTACCAACAGGACTGCTGAAACCCTGTTTTCATTATGACCTTTAACAACGATCATCTACTGCTTGCAATTAATTATTTATAGCAATGAAAGTTGGGATTCCCAAAGAAATAAAACATTTATTTGTAAGCTGGGTGGCATGCAAACATTAACCTTTAACTATATCCCATCTATTCTGGTCCCTTTGTTGGCAAAGTGACAGAATTTATTATAGAAAGTTCAAGACCTTGTACCTAAGACTTGTAAATTAAAAAGTCCTATGTTGTGACACAATCCTCCAAAACCGATGCTACTTTCTCGTAATATTTTGGATCTCTTTAGAATCTGCTGCCATACTTTCTGTCTTCTGATCTTTTAATTAATGAAAGCAGCATCATGGCCTTTTTTGTGGTCCATACAAATGGCAAGAAGCCACAGCAAAAATGTGTGATTCCAGGGGGGAACAGTTGAAAAGCGTCTACAGAAATAGTTTGAAAGGTCTGTTATCATCGACACTGTGCACACGGAAGTGTGCATGCTCGGTTAAAAATGAGTGTGATTTCTCCTTAGCACTGCTAGTTTATGCATAATGGACAGGAGAACAGGAACATAAAGGAAGATGCTCTATCCTTACTGTGCATAAAAGAAGGTAAGAACTGGGAAAAACCGAAACTTGTAACAAGTTGTAAATAACACAGTGAGTATATTTATGATGCATGAATTTGGTTGAATTAGATTTTTACAAGGGACGAAGAGTAGTGAATGTAATCACAATCAGGATCAAGCAAAGAAAAGAGAGAAAAAAGGAGAAAGCAGTAGTGTATGATCGGAGAAAAGGGAGGAGGTCAGAAAAACTCAAATACTGAAAAAAAAGGGAAATCAGAAGCATTAGAATAAAGATCATGAGCTCAATTACTTATATCAAAATGCTCACAAAATGGCTCATAAATGAACACTAACCAAATACGGTTATATTTAGAACCATTGCTTTTCTATTGTGCTTCCACGGAAATTTAATAACTTGTTATTAATCTTGCAAACATCTGCCTAGTACTCTGAGGTCTAATTTTTAATATTCTTTTGAATTTATTATTTTATATGTGGCCTTTGGTACTTGACAGCTATGAGTGAAATTAAATTACAACTCTACCTTTTGGAAAGTTCACTATATGAATTGGTTATTAAACTGTTTCTTAGTCTTCAAAATGCTGTATGTGCTTGTCTGATGCACAATCAAATTTAGTCTTCATTCAATGTTTCGTTGTAGAAAATGAAGGCTTGCGAAAGCGGCTTATTCAGAATTTCTTGGATTTGAATTGCTCTTTGGACACATACCTGTTTTTGAAGATGATGTAAATATATATCCCTAATGTCTAACTATAAAACTAATTACAAGTGCATTTCTGTGCAAAATTAAAGAACAAAAAACATGAAAAAGATTAACATATCTGATCACAAGAAAGGGCAAAATAGCAAATGAATTAAATCACATATTTAGGGGGAGCTTTACAGCTTACTTGTTGACTGGGTTTGGGCAGACTACTCATGGCTCTGGCCTCAGTTTTCTCATTTGTAAAATGAGGATAATATTGTTGAGGATTATTACTTGTAAAGTGTTCTGAACAACACCTGACGCATGATAAAAAATTCCTAAACAAGGTGATTGAAAATCAGCATGATTTTGGAAAGGTATTATTAGTCTTTAAATGCAATATTTTATGGGATAGGAATATAAAATAATCAATAACATATAACATGGTATAATATAATGTCCATATATTCACATATGGAATTGTTAGTCGAGCTAGACAACTGACTAAAATCCTGTAATAAATGATATTTCAATGCATTTACCATTTCCAGTTTTTACGGTTTTCTATTTTAAGTTATCAAATTCTGATGATTTTGTCATGTCTATTTCAAATGATACTTTATAATGCTTTCTGATTGTTTCCTCCTACTTGCTTTCTTTAAAAAAAATTATTTATTCCTGAGAGACACAGAGCGAAGCAGACATGGCAGAGGGAGAAGCAGGCTCCCTGTGGGGTCTCTGGGTAGCCCGATGCCGGACTCGATCCCAGGACCTCGGGGTCACGACCTGAGCAGAGGGTAGACGCTCAACCACTGAGCTGCCCAGGTGCCCCCTTTCTATTTGCTTTTAAAAGTAATATATTTATACTTAACACCTCTTTAACGGTATGTAACTATCTAAATATATATACAGCTTTAAAATTCTAGTGTTCAAAAATACCAAAAAATGATTAATACATAACATTTACTATATTATTGCCAACAGCTTAACCCTGGACCCTGGAGTAGTGTTGCATTAATATACATTGTACTGAAGAAAAAAGAAAAAAAAACTGTATTTCATCCTTGCTACTTTCTAATGTATTACCCAGGGGAATAATTATTTATGATAAAATGAGTAAATATCTTACTATGTGCTACTTACTATGCAGCACTCTAAGTGGACTTTCTGTTGAAGCAGTAGCTAGATCGTTGGTCCAGCCTCACTATTCACAACATCTCTGACCTTGAGGTTGAGACCCAAATTTAAACCGGGGTTAGTTTTCTCCATCCTTGCCATTATAACATACACACGGATCCTGGTTATTAGCAACTTGTTATGCTCCACTTACTGCAAGTCTGGAGCAAAGATTTTCAAACTTTTTTTGTGACCATAACTCACAGGAGAAAAAAAATAAAGAGATATTGTCATGACAAACATCACACATCTGCGCACGGCTCGATCTCGAGCTCTCACACACAAGTAAAGCAAAAGTTCAGGAAATAAAATTAAGTTTGGTGCCTCTGATGCACTTTGATTTTTTCTTTTATATTATTATATATATTATATGTATTGTATTATTATTTTATTCTGTTCTATAATATTCTTTTCTTTTTATCCTTTTTTATTTTTGCAACTCTTAGTTCTGAATGTTTAAGCAGAATTCACTAACAGGATGCATCTGGCATTTTGTAACAGCTTTGTCCTGGAGGATGCCATCCTGTCTGGCATAGCACTCAAAGCTACCCCCACTTCCAAAGCGAAAAGTTTGTATTAGACATTGCCTGTTTCCTAAATCAAATAAATCCCTACCATACCCTCAAATTTGGGAGAAAGTCCTTCCAACAATTTTCATATGCTGCTCATACTCCCATAAAAGCATGAAGTTAACTTAAAATTTTGAAGAAAATTTTAAAATTTTAAGTGAATTTTATCAATTTATTTTTAAAAAATATTTTATTTATTTATTCATGAGAGACACAGAGAGAAAGGCAGAGACACAGGCAGGGGGAGAAGCAGGTTCCATGTGGGGAGCCCAACATGGACTCAATCCCAGGGCTACTACACCCGCCCATCAGTCCCTGAGCCTAAGGCAGACCCTCAACCACTGAGCCACCCAGGCATCCCTTAATTTTATTTTTTTAAGATTTTATTTATTTCTTCAAGAGAGAGGAGAGAAAGTGAGAGAGGGCACACACAAGCAGGGGGAAGGACAGAGGGAGAAGCAGACTTCCCCATTGAGCAGGGACCCTGACTGGGGGCTTGATCCCAGGACCTAAGATCATGACCTGGGCCGAAGGCAGAGGTTTAACTGCCTGAGCCACCCAGGAGCACCGTGAGATTTGTTTTTTTTTTTTTTTTTTTTTCTAGAATAAGGTTTTCTTCTATCTCATGATATTTAACTTCAGAACTTCTTGTATGCATAAGTCATTCCAATGTCTCCATAATTTTAAATATTGCTTTTCATATACATGTTCTGCAGAAGCTCCTCGCACTAGAAATGAATTCTCTTCCTAAATTTTACTATAAAGGAAATTACCTTTTTCATCCTAAAAAGGAAAAGGTGCTTCAATTGTCCTTCACACAAAAGTGAAGGGGATTGAACTTTCCTACCTCCATTCTATCTCTCCTGTTTCCAGCCAGGCTGTTATATCAAACAAAAGTCTTTCTCATTATGATGAATGCTTAAAGCCTGGCTGTCCCTGACTGAGAAGCTGCCAATGGAGGGTAAATAGCTAACACTCTTTTTTTTTTTTTTTTTTTTTTATAAAGAAAAGATAATTTCTCCTCAGGAGAGCAATGAGACAGCAAAGATTCTGGGCAGCAGTAGCAGCTCTGCCCTCAATTTGTCCCAGGTTGTACTCACTTTGACTCCCTGCCTCCTGCAAGGGCAGAGATTCTGGGGCTGGCTTGTGGCATCGCTGTAATAATGTCTAATGTAAATGGCAGGACCTGGTTTTCCCTCCACATATGAGCACGTAACATTCAGCGTCTTTCCGATTAATCTCATACAGATCTGTCTTTCCTGTGTTAGGAAGGAGGGGGAGAAAAGTTGAACAAATCATTTAAATGATACTTGTTATATTAATTAAGATTGAATGCATTACAAATTACCTGTATAGGAAAGTACTAAAAAAAAGAAAGCCACATTTTAGCTATTTTCCTAAAATTTACCAAGTTGCTGTAATAATTGGAAAAAAAAAAACCCACACATACATATAATCCTTGCAAAATGAAAGTGCTCTCTTTTCATGATGTATTATTTGCCTATGTAGAAACTTCTAAACCAACATATCGATATTTAATTCTTTACTTACTTGAATATAAAATGATATTTATAATAAAAGTCAATAGAAGCTCTGCAAGCAGAGAGAGAACTAGGCCAACACATGTGACATATTTTACTAATGAGGTCAGCATTTTATACATTTGCCAGCTTAATTATTCTAAGCTAAGTTTTTATTAAAAGGACAAAATAATATAGAGGACGATTCAAAAATCACCCTTTTTGATTTTATGTAGCTGAAATTTTAGCAAATGCTTTGTTCCAACTTACCCTGCTTTCTGAATCAGAAGTTGAACTGTGATAATGCAGCACTTATTAAGAAGTGTCCAGTTACACAGGTTCCAAACTGTATCAGACTCCTAACTTAAGAAACTCCTAAGTTGGAACGCTGATTACCTAAATGATAATTTTTTTTTTTTTTTATCCTCAATGAGTTTGGAAGTAGCTAAATGCAACCTTAGATAACTACAGTTTTTTTTTCACTTCGACATGAGATTTTCTTTGGTTATCACTTAATAATTATTCTTGGCACTACATGATAACTGTATTTACAATGAATAACGTAAGTCCTAGCTCAAAATATATCTCTTTGTCATCAGCAAAAGTAAATATAACTCTTAGGATAAACCAGGGAAGTACAGCCCTGTTATCTGAGCAAAGCAAAGAGGCGCTGACCTACTTTCCTTTCACGTTTTGCCTACCAGCAGTATTAAATCAAATGGAACACATTAAAACCATCACGAAAGGCAGACAATAGTTTCTCTCTGATTGCCTGCCTCAGCCTGGTAGCAGTGTGAAAGTTACAAAAGTCATTTGTATCAACTCATTACCATGTCACCTCATTTCATGCCCCTGCTGGATAAGTGGCAATAAGCCCTGTGTTAGCGTATTCCACATTGTCACCATTAGAACAAACCCTAATAGCACCCAGCTGTCGAAGATTACCCTAGACAGTTATTGAGATTTAGGAGGGGCAGCTTGCTACTGATTTAGGACATATTCTTTAGAATGTTCTATCATTTATTCTAGAATGGAGAAATAAAGCTAATTTTATGAAGAGTACTCATGAATTATTTTCTTCATGTAGGATACGATGCGCTCCCAGTGGAGTGTTCCTCTTGCACTTTAATTCAAGGTAATGATGTTGTTGCATCTTATATAGCCACTTAAAATGCAGCTTAATGCCACAACCGTTGCTAAAACCCCCGTGTGAATGCTTAGGACATGAAATTGCCTGAAAAAAAAATGGAATAGTGAAATGAATAGTTTTGATGCATTAAAACTTTTCTTTTTTCTTTCAGTGTGACAATGAACAAAGAATTAGCTGAGACTGTAACACCTGTTTGCTTGTTTACTCTAGAATGGGAGAAATGATTACAAAAGTTTATGTCTAAAGGATCTTCATTCATAACATATGTAAGACTTGATATTCTAGAACAAGACTTTCAACACTGCAATCTGCCCATTAGGCAGATAGTTTATCGTAAACATATGTACTGTTTTAAGATGCATTTTTACAGCAGGATACGCATTTTACTGTGTTGGTGATTAAAGATCTCACAACTGATCCTACCTTCTACAGAGCAGTTTTAGATTCATTTATGAAGTCAGAGAGAAAAAAACTAAAAAAACTAAAAAAAAAAAAAAAAACTGCAAAAAAACCACAACTGCATAGATAATTAAACTTGTCTTCAGGTGTGCTTTCTGTTAAGGCACTGTTTGCTTCTATAGTGTGTCGAGCCCCCAAAATGAGGTGAGTCATTGCATAATTTGTAATTTGCACCGTGGCTTTCTGTGGGGAACTGCAGAACGTGACCTATACTGGTCAAAATAGAACTTGCCCTCTCTGGGGGCTTGTAAGGGCAATTCTTAGGTTGTTTTATAATCAGTAAAATTTCAGGAAGCTGAAAGATGGATGGGGAGAATTTTGGCATAGGCACTTATGTTTGCATAGTCACATGTGTGTACCTGTGTTTGCTCCTGTGTATAGACAGTCACGAACTGAGAAAACACGGATTAGATTCTCCAATTTGCTGAATAGGTCCTCACCAGTGCAAAGTTAATAACTAGGAGAGGTCTTGGCCTTTTGGAAAATTCTTCTAATGAGTTCTGTCTGCTATTATGAAAATCAAGTCACTCGGTCATTTTCTACATCTGAAAAATTGGAATAAAAATAAAAGACTTCCTTCACAGAGTTTTTGTGCTGATTACGTGACAAAACCTTGATAAAAATTAGTTCATGTAAGAATGGTATAGAAGAGCCTTTTATAGTTTTGGCTTTTTAATGGAAGGAAAGCTACATTTAATTGCAGGTAATTTCTGATTGTAGTACTTCTCATTTCTAGCTGTGCTTATATATTTGCAAAACTGCCTGCATTTAATTAATCGTAATGTCAGATTGCACAAAATTCCCAGTCTAGCTCTTTGGGTATTTGCTTTCCATAACATTAGAATGACTGATAACCTTAAATTTAAAAATGCATCTATGCTTTTTATTTTAAAAAAATGAAGGTCACACTGGTAAATAATCATATGGATCAAATTTGGAGTTAAGGCAGAAAAATTTGGACAGGAGCATTTTACTAATCTGACAAATTAAACAACTGCAACATTTTCAGAAGAATAGATATTTAGATGAGAAAATTATTATCTATTCAATCAGTACAAAATATAATATTTACCAGTTATGTGTCAGGTGTGGACAATGAGGAGATAGGTGTGTTAGAATTTCATTAAGGTCTCTTTCTCTTCCATGAATTTAGAAATTATTCTGTCTCCTGAAAATTAAACTATGAAAACCAATCATCAGATTAGATCAGATTAAAAATAAGTCAAAACATTCTAAAAAAACAGACCTTAGTTTCAGGCCAGAGTAAGTTGTAGGAAAAATAAGACTCCCATGTTTCAAGTCCATGTATATAAACTTACTATTATAATTTAATTTTCTCTTATTATAATTTACCTATAGAGAAATCATTCACTCTCTAGAGAACCTGGCTTTGAATATCGTTAGCATGCAGTACACACTAAAAATTAATAAAATATCATATATCTGTATATCCACAAGGATAATATTCCAAAAACAAAATCCAGCATTGTGGAATGACTAATCAGATTTCTCAGCCTGGAGATATTTATACTATCAGGGAATTTGACAACTAAATTCCAACCTGTTAAAATTCCTGTGAATATGCTATTTATTCCTCTGTGGTGAGACTCAGATTTTATAGGAAGTGTGTGTGCCTATATGTATCTGTGGATATAATTTTCTATGTAAACTCTACACTATATATTGTTAAGGTTTTCTACTTTAGGAAATTTCACCTACCTTTGCAAAGTTTTGCTATGTTTTTTCCTTTAATTAATTCAACCAAAATGTATTATGTTGCTGTTTGGTAACAGGCATTGACAAATTATAAAATGGGGAAATATAATATACACATTTTTATAAAAGGGTATGTGTGTATATATGCACAAAGGTTACGCATCAGGATATTTGTCTTGAGAACAATCGAAAAATCATTTTTTGAAGTCCTATAAAACCTACCTTTTAAGAGCAAACAGTGGAAAGGTAGATACAGTACTCTAAAGTCTTTAAAAATGTTGCCACTACTACTACTAAATAAATATTTTTAAAATGTTTAAAAGTTAGCTGTCTGGGACTATGAAAAAAATCATAGATTATTTCTAAAGTTAGGAACCCAATAGAACCTTTAAACAAGAGTAGGAGTCTTCCTCTGAAAAAATACTTCAAGAGTTTATTCTCTGTTGATGAACTATTTATGGAAAAAACGTAATTTTTCTTGCAATTAACTTTTAGTTGTCCTAATTCTTCAGTGATTTCTCTTAAACACGAATAACTTATGGTCCATCTTGAAGAATATATATTAATAAGTATTCTGAGTTTTTTCTATCATGATTTCTGTTTTGCAATTAACCTACAAAATAGGAATTGAGGATAAACCACAATCCCATATTTTCCTCACAGGATGAAAGGTGAAATATTTACATATTAATCATGATCTGATGAGTATGTCAAGAATAAAGGTGTTAGTTTTTATGTAATTTAGAGTAGAGTTCTACAGCTTCAGAATAGATTTACTGTCATAGAGCTTTCTTTCTTACTTTTTTTTTCCCCCCTAGTATTCTTGGATATATTTATATCCAAAGGAACAGGTTTTCTTTAGGCCTCACTATATACATGGCATTAACAAAAGATTTCTCATGCATGCATACTGTCATAAATATTACAAACAAATTTAATGAGAATTCACATAGCTGCCAAGCTTAGGAAAGGGCAATTTTAAAACCATATTTTGCAATTGGTATCTCTGACTACTTGTAAAAATAGAAGGCCAAATAACTATCTGTCAGCAATGAATTGCTTTATGATCAGATAGTTTAAAAGTTATTCCAAAGCTAGAAACACACATAGTTGTGAGAAAACAAGTCAGACAAGGAGACGAATAGGGTTGTGATTATATAAACTTACATTGTGGCTGTAAGAAAAAAAAAAAGTATCAATTATTTGGGAAGCCTGATTTTTCATTTTGTATGTAGATAGATTGTCAATAATTCAGGTTCATATCAAAAGGGAAGAAACATTTTTTCCCATTTTCTGAATTCTCAATTTTGAGGAAATTGTTCCTACCACTTCAGAAGATCAGGCCTCAATTCTATTATTAACAAGTTTATCATGTGATGGACGTGAAAGAAAAGTTCATAAAGTGATAGCCTTATAGCTTTTCAGATGGTGAGATCAAAATTAATAATCTATCCTTTGACATGCTAAAATATATGCTGGATTCTAATACATTTCTTCAGAGTTAAGGCCACATCTTTATCTTCTCTGGGGAATCAAACATACAATATCTGACATATACACTGTATCACTTATTTCTTCTGACATATACACTTTATCACTTATTTCTTCTGTTTTTGAATTTTGAATGCCTAAAATTTATCTTATGTTTAATTGATCAAGCAAAATAGGCACAAGTGAGCATCAGTAGTATACCAAATATTATTTAAAAATAATTTTATATGTATATATTATACATAATACATATATAAGCACTTTGGGCTGTGGTTACAGATAAACCTGATGCTTATAAGACATTACAGAATAAAGTCAAAAGGAATTTTGGACTTATTTGATATGAGGTTTGATATGAGATGTGAAGGATGAATTTCAGTTTGCATAATTGAGTGAATGGTGGTAATTTTCATTTAGATAGGAAATACTGGAATGTACCAGTTAGCCATTCCATTATAGGTGGCAAACTAAACTCTAGGCAAGGACATAGATCCCAGACAGTGAGACTCAGGAGGGAAAAGAACCCAGGATAGATCCTTGTAGAAACTGCTACATTTGATTGCACAATAAGGGAGAATGAGTTTTCAGAAACCATTCCCAAACCTGCCAGAGAGGGAAGAGGAAAACAGGCAAACATAGGAAGCCAAAGGGAAGGAAAGGTTTCAGGGAGGGATTTTTATAGAGCATTTAAAAGGAGAATAGAAATATAAGGTTGAGTGGAAGAGAGCCACCAATTCTCTTGCAACAGAACTATGTCCTCAGAGAGATGGGGCAATGGACACATTTATATCGAATGAAGATTGAATCTATGGTTCTGAAATCAGATAGTGAGGTATGAAAACTGTTTTGCAAACTTTTTTTTTTTTTTGTAACGGGGTATATGTGTGAGATTAAATCGGGTTTTATGTACCAATATTTGTTTTTCTGTTGTTTATGATGTTCTTTTAAGAGAAAATGTTTGAGTTACTTGCTTTAGTTGTTTACTGCTGCAAAACCAGCCACCTCAAAATGAAGTAGCTTAAGATGGTAAATATATATTTTTTAATGTTTCTATGAGTCTTTAATTTGGGCAGGACTCTGATGAGTGATTTATGAGCTCCATGTAGCTAATCAGTGGGGTCATTCACGAATCTATTCAGCTGGTCACTAGGCCTGGATGGAAGGTCCATGAAGACATTACCTCATGTGCCTGGTGTCTCTTCATGACCCCTGTCTCCCCTTAGGATTTAGCTTTGGTTTTCTTAAGGTTAGAGGGAGTTTTTCAAAAGAAGAAGCCCTAAAATGCAAGTGCTTATGGAGCCTCTACTTGTCTCAGGCTTACTGACACTGAGCAAAACAAATCCTTTGTTTATAGGGAAAGGGAGTTATACAAACATGTGCCTTTCAGAGACACAGTTCACTTGGAGGCTCCAAATGCAGTAGTCAACCAAGAGTTTCAAAACCAGTGCAAATGAACAAATTGAGGCTAAATATCCAAGAGAGAGAGTTGTTATATTTTCAACATTTCAGAGAATGTGGGAAGATTTGGGGGCATGAGATTTAGGTAGAAGGAGGTAGAGCTTCTCTGACGTATCAAGAAGGAAAAAAGCAAAAATGCAGATATTGGGAGGTTTCTATCTTTAATCCTGGAAGACACTTTCAGTAGATGACTTCACTTTTCTCTCCAAAGCAAGAGGCACAATTGGCAGCTATGTGTGAAGGGTTGAACATTTCAGAAGGGAAAGTGCTTTTAAAAGGTCATAAAAATTATGGAAGTGTTTTGAAGTAAGGAACTTAGTCGGGTTGTCAGGCGTGGTTTAAGAACCATGAGAGGGTGGTGATCATAGACTTTAGCAGATGCTGTCAATCTTTTTGTATGAATCAGTGTGTTTTGCTACAAAGTTTTACTAGCAAGGAACTAAAGGTAATTAAGATAAAATTGAAGAAATATTTGTAATAAATGAGGAAATATTTCAGGAGATTATTATCCCTTCAATATATAAAAACACTTAAGCATTTCTGTAAGTTGTTAAAGTTTACAACTCCTTATTGTTAAACCTCACAAATTTGTTGGATAATAATATCTCCATTTTACTGAAGAGTCAGTTGAAGTTCCCAGATTTCCAAATTCTCCTGAATTGCCAAAAGTCGCATGGTTGGCAGGAGGCAGAAGTCACTCAATGGCCTTTATTCTGCATCAGAGCTCTCTCCCAGGAATTCAATCCAAATTCACTTAATGAAATTCCTCTTTTTGTTACTGAATCACGGCGGTGTAACCTGATGAATAACAGTGGAATTCCCAGTGATGACAGTGGTAGTGGGGTAGTAACAACTGGATTTTGTTTTATTTTTTTTAAGATTATATTTATTTATTCATGAGAGGCAGAGAAAGAGAGGCAGAGACACAGACAGAGGGAGAAGCAGGCTCCATGCAGGGAGCCCGATGTGGGACTTGATCCTGGGACCAGGATCACTCCCTGAGCCAAAGGCAGATGGTCAACTGCTGAGCCACCCAGGCATCCCAAACAATTGGATTCTAAGCCAGCGTCACTTTTATTAATTACTTGACTTTGGAAACACTATTTAACCTCCATTTGTCTTCATTGTTTCATATCTTGACTCAGGCTTATCATAGCATGTCAAGGCAAAGCTTTAAATTAAAGATTTAATATGGGGGTTAGGACAATGTATGAGCACTTAGGAAGCACACAGTAAATAATAAATGTACTGTGGTAAGTATTGTTAGGAGTAGTTTTCAGGACTAGCACCAATCAAAATGTATTCATCATTATGAGAAGAACAAATGCTGGCTAATACAAAAGAATATTGTCAGCATCAGTACTTAAAGCAATGATCATTTTCTCATAATCATTTATAAAGCGCCTATAATGCATCATATAGCCTACTACGTACTAGCAGCTTTTTATTAAATTAGTGAAATTTAATGTATATAATATATAATGTAATATAATATAAATTTAATATGTATAATATATAATATAATTTCATTAATTTATATATAAATATATAAATAATATATATATAATTTATATATATATAAATATTAGAGTTGATTTTGTTACTTTGCCTTTCCCTGCTCTCCCCTTTCTAAAATTTCTAATGAAACTTCTAATCTATTCAGGAATTCAAAATTGATTTGATATAACTGAAGCAGAAAATCATTAGTGAAGTACA
Organism: Vulpes lagopus; assembly: GCF_018345385.1. Classification (NCBI taxonomy): domain Eukaryota; kingdom Metazoa; phylum Chordata; class Mammalia; order Carnivora; family Canidae; genus Vulpes; species Vulpes lagopus. Next base: position 127,373,009 of record NC_054829.1, on the reverse strand, counting down.
TAAATAAATCTGGCAAACAATTTTCCATTCAGACAGGCACAAATGGAAAACTTATCCACAAGTAATCTGTGCCTTGGTTCCTAAGCCTGGTAAAGACCATAGCTAACAGGAAAAATAATTAGGGATGCTAAAATCCTCTAAGGCATCGCAACATGAAATCTCAGTTAATTTGGAATTATTTTTAATTTTCAATTATCTACAGAATCCTTATTTCATTCATATGTATATATATTTATAAAACATATTGGAAAGAAAACTTGATCATTTGACCTGTAGTAGGTGTTTCTTTTTATTTTAAAGATTTATTTGAAAGAAAAGAAAGGGATAGAAAGAGACAGAGAAGGAATAGGAGCAGAGGGAGAGGGAGATGCATACTCCCCACTGAGCAGGAGCCTAATGCTGGGCTTGATCCCAGGACCCTGCTGGAATCATGACCTAAGCCAAAGGCAGACACCTAACCGATTGAACCCCCCAGGTGCCCTAGTTTGTGTTTTATATGATACGGATTTATTCTTATTACATATACTGACCAACAGTACCAACACTTTGGAATTTTAAATATATTTCTAATCATGATAGCAAAGAAACATTCCCTCATCTACATCGTTTTTTTTTTTTTATCCAAATTGTCTGTGTTTTTATTTTTTTTCCAAATTGTCTGTGATATAAGAAAGCCACCTTTGCACACAGAGAAGGTGCAATTTGATTTGTGTCTTGATTTTGGGAGGTATGTGTGAAAAAAAAGGTTCATAAATTGAAAAGAACAACAAGCTCACTGATTATGGAAAAGGTAAAGACAGAATTTATTTAAATGATGAGCCTTTAGGCATTCATAACAGTGTGTCCTCGGGCCATTAATTTTGAAGAAGACTTTAGAGGTTAGAGTAGTATCTGCATTTTTGCCTCTTAATTTATATCACTTAGATATGTGCAATACATCCTCACAGATTAGTGGTTGTAATCAGGAATCTAAATAAATAGCCATTACAATTGATTTTTAAAGGAAATCATTACTGATTAATCATAATTTCCTGTGGCAAAATTTTGACTGGAGCAGATTTATACCAGGGAACTGTGGTTTGTCATAATTGCTGAATCATATTCACATGGAATTTCAAGTTAATATTTAATTGTATAGTTATCCAGTTGTTACAAAATGACATAATGATCATACCATGGCATTGAGAAACATGGAGAAAAATGACCACTTCCTCATAAATGACTTCTAACAGTTTCCCAATATATCAAGGGGAGATTTAAAAACTGATTTAACATATGTTGCTTATATAACAATAAAATAACAACGAATTGAAGGTAGCCTAAAGTTTGTAGAATATAGTGTGGGTGCCAGAGTAATTATCAAGCAACACGTTTTTGGAAAGCATCACGGCCTCACACTCCAAGGCACTCGCAAGCTTTCTAGGAGGATTACTCGCTACATCTCTGTGAGCTGCCTTTCGTTGAATCTCAACTCCACCACGTACCAGCTGTTCAACTTTAGGCAAGTTACTTACTGTTTTTAAGTCTGAAGTTTGATCTTTGCAAACCAAAAAAAAAAAAAAATCTTTGTAATAGAGATTTTAGACATATTCAGTAATGAAAATATCAGTAATTTGCTATATGTAAACTTTGGAGTCAGGCACTACTCTGAATGCCTCACATACATGATTTTACACAATCCACTGAACAATCCCAGGATTGTTAGGTGTCATCATTATCATCATTTCCAAGATAAGAAACTGGAGCTTGACTCACCCAACATGTAACACACAGGAGGCATTTAGCAGAGCACCTGGTGCCCCCCACAACTCTCAGGAGCTTTTTGACCTTCAGTATTTGTAGAGTCTGCTAAATTTGTTTGTGGCTCATCCCTGGTAATTGGCATCAAAACGGCTTCTCCATTTATGTATAACCTTGTTTTTTTTTTTTTAATTTTTTATTTATTTATGATAGTCACAGAGAGAGAGAGAGAGGCAGAGGGAGAAGCAGGCTCCATGCACCGGGAGCCCCACGTGGGATTCGATCCCGGGTCTCCAGGATCGCGCCCTGGGCCAAAGGCAAGCGCCAAACCGCTGTGCCACCCAGGGATCCCTATGTATAACCTTGAAGTCTGCCATTTTTGCAGAAAATTTTGCGGCCTCCTTTTTAGCAAGTACAATAAAGTGAAGCAGTTGTAAGAAACTAGGAAATAGAACAAAACCCTTGGTTACTGGTCATTCAGAAATGCACAGAACCACTATTTTTGGTGCTCCAACTCTATGACAATTAAATGTTAAAATCACCGTCTACCATTCCAGGTGGGAAGTGTAACTTGGCTGGGAGTATAGAGAATTCAATAATATGTGTACTTCATATTATTGAGTACGTAGATAAAAATCAAACATTTGCACATTCTTTGATATTTTTCAGATAACTGAGGTCAGTACCTCTTATCTGCTGTTGCTTCTGGATTTGATTTCAGAGATGCTTCATTTTAAGTCTCTGTACTGCCTTAAACATTCCCTTACGAAGCCTGGTGTCTCAAACACACTGCTTAGTTTTTTAAGTCTCACTTTTGTCCCATATAGATGGCGATAATAATATTTAACTTACAAGGTTAGCAAAAATTCACTGAAATATATTTAAAGCACGTCCCATAGTACCTGTATAAAATGAAATGTAGCCAATGGAGGCAATTCCTGTTATACAAAGAGGATGCAACAGGAAGATAAAATAAAATTATTCTCTGGGAATATTTATCTGCAGGAGCTGAAAATTAGCCATAGTCTATGTTTGAATAAGAGAGTTGCTTGTCCCTTATATATTGAATAGAAGAGCCATGTGACAGGTATTTATAAAAGAAACAAAAGAAGTATTAAATTAGTAAGAAATTAGCACTTTGGAATATCTTCAGGTGGTAAAGACCTGGTGCTTAAATGGTTACAAATCCAGGTAAAGAGAGCATGGTAAATAAGTGCATGGTTTAATTTTCGACATGTCAAATTTCACCATTTGCCATTTAAAAAATCAGGAAATTTGTTACTTGGTATATTTTTTTTAATTTCATAACATTAGAATTAGTTTCAACCCATAGTTATATGACTTGAAGATTCTGTTTTGGCTTTTCATTTTTTTTGACAAGAGTTGTGCTTCTCAATCTTTTTTAAAAAGTAATAATATACACAGAGAAGATGAACATTTACGTCTGTCACACTGGGGTAAGCTGAGGCAGTTCCTCCTCCAGAAGTACAGACGAGGGGTTGAGATGGTCCGTAGCCTTAGCTAGTATCCAAGGAATAAGAATACCAATATGTTTAGACACCAGGAATGCCTGGATGTCTCAGTAGTTGAGCATCTGCCTTTGGCTCAGATCATGATTGCAGAGTCCTGGGATCAAGTCCCACATCGGGCTCCCCATAAGAACTTGCTTCTCCCTGTACCTATGTCTCTGCTTCTCTCTGTCTCTCGTGAATAGATAAAATCTTTAAAAAATATATGTTTAGACAAGCGATCTAGTCATGCTGTCTGTGAACTGTGATACACATTGGCCAGTTTGGCATCCACACGAGCCACCAGACACAGGTGGGAAACTGCAGGGGAGGAGGACACTATCAAGCCTACATCGGCCCTATCCATTGCTTGAAGCAGATACTCATCCATCAAATTATCTCAATTAAGTATAGTCTTTACTTCAATTGAGTATAACTTTTCAAAGTTCATTTATATTTGGATCCAATTTTTTTTTCAGTTGTTTATACAAAATAGAGAAGCACGCCAATAACATGCAACAGTATTACATTGTGATTTCTGGATGATTTCTGTCAAGACCTGTTAAGAGTCTGATCATTTACTCTCTTGCAAGCTAACAAGATAGGGGCCACAGTTCCATGGACATAGGACGCAGACTCCTGGGTCAGAGATAGAGAACTTTATTTTTCTAGATACAAGTATCATGAACCTCTGCATATTAGCATCGGTTCCCATTTTGCCTCAGTCCCATTTGGCAACATGGATGGACTCAGATGGTTGCACACAGTGTCTCAATACAGAACAAGAACCCTGAACTTGGGAACCTAAATCTTTTAACAGGTGGGAAGCAGGTTTATCCTCTCTTCCTGTATTCAAAGGCTACTCACTGAGCAATATCCTTGAGGAACAGACTACTACAAAAGGCGGTTGCGCTCTCTGCTGGCAGAGATACAGAAATGTCAGAGACTCGTGGAGAATTATCTCCCAATAGACCAGGAGTATCAGAAGGTTTCTTTATTGGATAACAAGGTGGGCACTTCAAGTCAGCACTTAAATCAGAAATTACAAACCCAAAAGCTTTCAGAGGCTAGGAAAGTGATGAAAACAAACAAACAAACCATGAATCAACCTGCATGTGGCACAACAGAGAAGTTACGTATATTTAAATAGTTATGTAGTGTTGTGTGCTATAGAAATACCAGCCCATTTCCAAGGAAGTCTAGGAGGGAGAAACTATTATTATTGTAAAAGAAGAGGAAATGGAAGCTAGAGAGGGTAAGTAACTTGTACTAGGCCACATGTCTAATAAGCAGTTGAGCCCAATTTCGAACCTGGGCATTTGGGCTCCAGCTTCATTCGTCTTAACCGTGATCCTCCTCTGTCTCTACAGCATGGACTGTGACAAACTAGGAAATAAACATCTGCTTAAAATCACTCCCCTCCAAACATCCCCTATTTTCTTTCCTCTTCCCCTTTTTCTTAACGGTACTTGGAAAAGAAAATATGTGTATTTTTCTGAGCTGCCTCATTTCAATTCCTGATTTAATTAAATTTATGTTTTGATGGTGAAAATAATACACAAAATCAGAAACTGTCTCCTTTTATCTTGAGGGAAAATAACTGGCTGTTTGAGTTATGTCTGGCTAGCGTATTTATGTGTGGAAGGGAGACGGTGTAAAAAAGGAAATTTCTCAAGTTCTCTGAAAGTTGGATTTTCTGAAAACATGAAACAAAATATTTTGTCTTTAAAGCCTCCAGGATAAGGTGGGATGCACTTACTTGAATCAAGCATTTCAGTAGAATACTTTTTTTCTGTAACAAATGTGGAATACAGCAGCAAAACCAATTAATACTCAGTCATATTTCTTTTAACTCATCGGTAAAGTATAGAGGAAGGAGGAAGAAATGTAGCAAGAAAGGTTTTCAGTCTCAACCAAATTTGCGTAGTTTCCATATACTTCATAAGCTCTGCTCCTAGCCAAGCAAATGATCTAATATTAATATCTGTCATACAGAAAGGCAATCTTGTCTTTTAATGATGCCCTTTCTAGCTCTAGAGTTCAATTCTTCCTTCACACATTAAGACAGTGTCAAAAAATTATAATGGCTAATGCAAGGTTGAATTTTAGCACTCCTCGTTAAATCCAAGTTTCCAAAGCATGTAGTTTCATCTCATTTTATAGAGAATTTCCTTTTAGTCACAAAGGGGAAAAAATGTATCTAGATTTTAGTGGTTTAAAAAAATCAAGTTACTGATACTTTCCTCAGGAACATAAACTCAATTATATAAAACCTCATTGTTAATACATTATATTGATTTCTAATAAAAAAAATCAGACATATCATTTGGTCTGAATGATTTATTACAAAATTAACTTTTCTTTGCTATTTGCTAAATAAAAATTAATGTCATCAGATTGGCTGCTGGGGACAGAAAAATAAAGACGTCATCTCATCAAGAGCAAGACCATCCTCTTCCCCACTCTAGAGAGCCAGAAAAGAACACAGATAAGGTACACAGTCTGATTAAGACATAACCCAGAATTGGTTTTGAGATTTCTTAAGGTAAATTATTTGCCTCATCTCTACCGATCACACGGTGGGGTACCTTTTTGCTCTCTTTTCTACTTCTGTTTACAAAAATTGATTTTCAGGGATAAGTTCTCATTGGGTTAAAGAGGTTTACAGATGGAATGAGACTTAGAAATTATCTTCTATCTACATCCTTATAATTTTAGAGTAGTTGGAATTGAAATATTCAAGCCTGAAAGGACAAATATATCTGTTCTTAAATCATCATTAATGCAATCTTCTCCATCTAGCACATATCATATAGAGAGAGCTTAGCTTAACTTATAGCACTTAAACTTTTCTTAAAATTTTATAACAAAATAAATAGTACTTTCACAAAAATAATCTTCAGGAGGGTATAGAAATGAAACAATCTCGGAGAGTAAAATGTAGAGCTTGCTGGACTTTTAAAGTACTTTTAGGGCTTTTAGTCTCCTACAGCTATGAACAATAGCAACTTAGGTGGATATCACTGCTTTGGGTCCATTGGTCACTAGAGATAGAGCTTCAAAAATGGCATATGTTCAAAAACGGTTGGCAGGTGTAGATTCTGCAAGTTTGGAGGAATACAGACCATCCAGTTTTCCTGTCTCATATACAGCTGCAGACCAGTGGAGGCATGGGGCTGGGGTTTACAGCTGATGCCTATAACTTAATACCTCTATTCAATAAAGGAAATTTCTGGCCATGCTGCAACAACTTTGAGTTTTTTTGTTAGTTGAATATCAGACTAGGCCATAGCTTCCCATATTGTATCTTTAAATGTGTGAAAAACCTAAAATAAACTGAAAAGGCTACATGTTCCAAAAAATAGAAAAGAATACATTTCTTATAGAAATGAAAAAAGAAGACGATTAATATTCAAATATTCAAAATGTATCTCTATGACAATTGCAATAGTCATATTCAAAATATATCTCTATGACTATTGTATTAGAAAAAAAAACATGGTGGGGGAGGGGAACCTGGCTGGCATACGACTCAACCTCACGGTTGTAAGTTCAAGCCCCACATTGGGTGTAGAGATTATAAAATATATATGTGTGTGTGTGTGTGTGTGTGTGTGTGTGTGTGTGTGTAAAAGAAGAGGAAAGCAAGCCATTGTAAAAAAAAAAAAAGCTATGATGATAAATTGAAAGGATTAATAAAAATATGAAACTGTATTTTTCAATTTTTAAATTCCAACACAATTTGTTTTAGAGTATGAATAAAATAAGTGATACCATGTGTAAAGCACTTAAATACTGATTGAAAAACTGTATATGTTGAGCTAATATACCCTTAGCTTTGAAAGCTTTTGATTCCCTTATCTTCGTCAGGCATCATCATGATCCTTCACTTGTAATCTGTCTGCCAAGCCCATGCAAAGGGATTTAGCAGTAGGAAAGTAAAGAAGGAGAAACAGATTCAGAAGGAAGGAATGATGGGGAATACATTGTAAAATAGTGGAAAATTAATTATGGGAAGTGCATTTATTTGCTCAAGAAATTTGAATTTGAATGTTAATATTGTCCATTATAGGATTTATTTGTTTTGGTTTGTTATTTATTTTATTATTTGATTTTATTTATTTTATTTTATTTTATTAATATTTTATTTATTCACTTGAGAGAGAGGGAAAGACAGAGAGAGAGAGAGGAGAGGGACAGAGAAAAAGAGAGAGAGACAGAGTGAGCACAAGCACGGCAGGCAGAGAGAGAGAGGGAGAAGCAGACTCTCTGCTGAGCTGGGAACCCCATATGGGACTCAGTCCCCGGACCTGGATATCATAACCGAGTGAAGGCAGACACTTAACCATCTGAGCCACCCAGGCCCCCTGTTTTTTTTAAAATATTTCTCTAATTATCCAATTCCATCACCCTCAAGACTTCCTTGCAGCCTACCAAGGTGATGAAATCAGTTATGTAGACATGCAAGGTTCTTCAATGGGAGGAATATATGATGAGATGATAAAATAATGAGTGAGACATTTCCATAAGAAATATAGAAAAAGAGACTTGTCTTTTAAAATTAGGCATTGGGAATCCAAAATAAAACTTTGCTCCTGTCTGTGACACCAGGCTTCTTTGTGGAATTCTGCTGCTTTAGCACTGTTAGGAGATACTCAGAATGAAACCTCTGTCCCCCATAGATTCATCATGTGACAGCTTGTGGAGTAAATATATCTCCAATACCTTCTCACTGCAAGGAATTCTCACAGTCCGGGAGACATCTGTAGGTTCTTCCCTGAGGGTACAAGGGTCTCTCCATTTAAGAAATAATATAAAAACCTCTTTTGCATATTGAGTATATTTGGATCCTTCAACAGCTCATGAAGAGGGAGCATCATGGGGACATTTCATTGAATACGCTTGGATTTTTCAAGAGCAATCATTGGGAGATGTGGCTCAGCTATTTGAACGGTGAAATAATACAAGCATCCCAAAGTAAAGCACATTATACTGATTTCTCCTATACAATGGAGCAAATATTGTTTCGTTTCATACATCATACATCTATACAGATTTGACATTTGAATGATATTATTGTGAAGATATATCTTCTTTTAAATACAATCTTCTTGGGAAGCAACTAAACCCACTTCTTCTATTAGTGACTGATGAACACATGAACACTTTTTCTGTGTCCAGTTACTAAACAAATGTGCTAAGAAATCACTGCATGCTAAAGCTTGATTTCAAAGTAAGTACATTTCTGGCATAAAGGGAGTGAAAAGAAAACACACGTCAAATCCATAAGAATAAAGATTCATCTTCTGCAACCAGAGAATAACCCTGAATGCATGCAGAAGAATAACTGACCCTGCCTGAAAAGGGAAGCAATTTATCTTCAAAGATGAAGGAGGCTCTTCATAACTATCATCTTAACACTTTTAAAAATGATAAGCTAGACATTTCAGATGCAGACATGCACAGGTTTTTTTTTTAACTCTATTTTTTTAAGATTATTTGTGAGACAGTGTACAAGCGGGGGTGGGGGGAGAGCAGAGGGAGATGGAGAAGCAAACTTCTCTTTGAGAGGGAGGCACAGGGAGGGGCTCATCCCAGGAACTTGGGGTCACACCTGAGCTGCAGGCAGGCGGTTAGATGCACGATTAACTGACCGAGCTACCCAGGCGCCTGACCGTGCATAGTTCTTAAACATTAGGTTAAATATATCTAAAGAGTGTTATGTTAATTTATTTTTTGAAATAATTCATTCTATTAAGTTTATCTCACAATGTGATTAATCACTTTTTAATTTCAAATATGTATTATTGTTTTAGCAAAATTGCCCAATGGGTCCAGATTACTAATACATACAATAAAATGCTTCAGCTGGTCTAGCACACATTTCACAGAAATTTTAAGAAAGTAAACTTTTTCATTTCCTGTTTATAATCTGTACGTGGTCACAACTGCATTATTCTAAAAATAGTTCCTCCTTTTTTAAGGTGTCTCTTTTCTAGTAGAGGTTTAAGTATTCAGGTATTAAAATAATTCACTTTGCCAAATATGACAAAGAGACCCAGAATTCCATGACCCACACCCACACACATAATCCTGAGAGTCTATGAGTAACAACCAATAATACTATGAAACAAAATTTTACTTCCTTTCTTTCATTATCAAATATCATTGCTAAATACAAAATCTGGCTTCTATTAAGCCTGCTATCAAGGCTTTTATTTCTGCTCTCTGACTCATATCATAGATGCTGCTGTGATATCTATAGCATCTCTATATGGCTGTCTATACTGCAAAGCAAGTATATAATTTTTTTAGAGGGAGTGGATTAAGAGCCAGATGAGATAAATTAATCAGTTATCAACAAATGTATGAGATACATCAAAGATTTATAACTTATCCTGTTGTTATAGTAATATCCATCTCCAGGACACCTACTCAGAAAAAAAACAAAAAAAATGACAGGTGAAGGCTAGTTTTGCTATTTAAAGTCTATAGACTGTTTATGTTATTATTCTCTGGATTAACAACATGGCAATGTGCGTAAGGAATTCAGAAAAAAAGGAGATGCTTGGTTTATAAATTTAAGCTGTTCGAATTTCTTTATTGTGTTGCTTGGTAATAGTAAGACTAGGGGTTTGTTGCACTTTTAAATGTATTAAAATATTTTTCTTGCTTGTGGCCTAAGAGATTGGAAGAGATGACTATTTCCATTTTACAAAATCAAACATTGATTTCCACAATGCTTATGCATTTAAGTCCAGAGGTTGAACACAGCCTTTTTGATTCTCTGTACATACTTCCAAAATTTACAGGAAGCCCCAAACTAATTTTACAGACCTATCTTGTAGAAACCGCTGTATTTGTTTTATGCCCCATAATATTATACTAAGCCAAAATGTAATGTAATATAATCTCTGAATAAACTATAGAATTTTCCCTTATTCTGAAAACAAAGGTTACAGACTTATAAATTCCATTTCAGCTTATCTTGGTTACTCATAAAATAAAAGCATTCAATATTATTAATTACTGAAAAGCAACTGCTGAAATATATATTTCTAATTTAAAGTCTTTTCATACCTATAAATCTATGCATATGTACATATAATTTCTTTTGATAGATGAACAATTAACCTACAAATATAATCTTACTTTCACAGTTGGTTAATGATAATATTAGGATAGAATGAAATTGTGGTTCAGTGTATCCTTTTTCTTCAAGTTTCTTTCAATTTGAAGCCTTACTATTCAGGTTAAGAATCATACCAATAATTCAGACTAACTCATTCTCCTTTGCATTGATATATGCTGGTTTGGGTATCTATTCCCCTGTAATATATCAACATAAATATTTCATTTTGTTAATTATGTTGAAATTCATAACAGTTGCTGGAAATTAAAAACATATGAACCATTTCTGAATTGTCATTTTATGTCGATAGTTTATGTGGCCCAAGCTTACTTAATCATCAATACAACTATAAAGGGTAAGTTTTATATGTATCTCCATGAAACAAATGAAAAAATAGAGATAAAAAGCAGTTAGATAAAATCTCCCTGTTAAAAAGCTACTAGGTGAAAAACAGAAGGTGAACCAGACCCAGGTTTGTTGATGAGATGAAACAGCACATATCTTAACATAATACTCTACATCCAGACTTTCAATTCAATAAATAATACAACCTCCTAGAATAAAACTGTTTGATATTTACATGTTACAATCAATAGATTCTGTGTGTCTTCTCTATTTTTGGGAGGTAAGTGTGTACAACTTAAGAATACTGGTGTGCTGATTGACATAAAAAGGGTTAAGAGCTCCAAGCTCCTTTAAACTCACTTAACTCTATGGCATTTATGGAGTTTTTAAAATTCTATCTTTTTTTTTTTTTTTTTAGTTTTTAAAATTCTTTATTTCCACAATAATTCTGAAAAGAAGACAAAATATTCAGTAGCTACATTATATAGATGACAGTATGAGAAGCAAAAAAGTTAGATGCCATTCACAAGATAGAATAATACTTTAATAAAATATGAATTTAAGTCTGTGGAAATGATACTATCTTATATACTTTTGATACTAGTTGGAAATTAGTAATTTGTTGACTATTGTAGGATAAGATTAAATATGGGGAAATACTTGAGTAAGTGTATCTAGACATTCACAGCGAGTTGATGCCAAGAAGTTCAAAAGGAGATGTAATTGCCCCTGCATCTGTCTTTATACATATGCTATACCTATTGAGTTCAATATAATGTAATATCTTTTTAATATAATGATATAACAAGTATTAAAAAATTAGTCTAATAGAATAGTTGTTTAATATTCTTGATTACATTACTTTATATTGTGTTTCACTGATGTATAACAAAAGTAAGGGAAAATACATAGTTTTTGAACTAAGAAAAATACTGGAGAAAGACTTTTGGATTACAATATCAACTTTCCAAGCAGAGAAGACTGTCATTATTACCTTCTTCCTTAAATAGTTTTTACTCAGAAACATAACAGCTTAACCTATTTGACAAGCAGGTAGGACTTGAGAAATCAGAGTTGTGTTAAAACAACAGAAACAAAACACAACAATAATGCCCTCCCCCTGCCCCCAGAACAGTAAAAGTCTAAGAAGACTAACTATACATATCAAAGGGTTTCAAAACTCCAAACACTTTACAAAACTTGAGCTGAAATGATGCTATTGTTGGACTTAGGTAATGCTCTTAACTTATACCTCTTACTCCGTATCCACAGAAGGAAAAGAATGGAGGTACCTCATTAGTACATGCTTACCACAGAGTCTGGTCTGAGCCATTCTGATGAGTAATGAGTAATGTGGGTCTTTTTTTTTTTTTTTTTTTTTACCATTTGGAATTTCATTAAAAAACAAAACAAAACAAAAAAATATCACAACCATGAACATTGTTACAGTTAGAGGCCCTCTTGGTTCACCACAATGATACTGAGCATGCTCACAGAGGGGTTCCCATTGTTTAGTCTTTAAACAACCATCTTTAAAAGAAGGGGAAAAAAAAAAAAAAAAAAAAGTCGGCACACTACCATTTAACTTGTTTTAATGTTTCTTCACAAATGGTGAAAAATACTAAAGTACAGACAAGCAATAATCATAATGTTGTGGCCGACATTATAAATATGGAATTATAAATTTAAAACATTTTCTGGTTTAAAAAATAAATCTGGTAGTCAATGCAGCTCTGCAGGGTCTCTGCACTCCTGATGGTGCTCGCCTTTCTCCATTTTTCCAGGTCCTCCAAGGTCATCCCCCAGGGGGCGGGAAGGGTGGTGGAAGGAAGCCTTCAGGCCTCAGGGCCTAACACTGGTTGCATTCCATTCTCCAGGCGAAGTTCTGGTTTCCACACCCCGGATTGGGGCACTGCCAGTCCCCAGCTCGGTGCTGGACGTTTCCTCCTCTGGATGGGTTCCCACAGGAACCCCGGGGTCCTCTTGTGGGAATGGGGCCCCCAGGACCTCCTGGGCCCCCTGGACCTCCACGGAGTGGCGGTGGCATCCCTCTGCCCTCCCGGGGAGGCATACCACCCTGCATGCTGTTCATCGGAGGTTTCTTCTGAGCAAGAGAAACCTTAAGTTTGCTTCCTTGAAAATCTTTCCCATCAAATCACTCCCCAGCAGCCTTGGCAGTTGGTGGGTCTTCATAGGATACTGTAGCATCACCTTTGGGCTTTCCTGTTTCCTTGTCCAAATAGATATGGATCATGGGTTGTCCGGTTCTCTTGTTCATCTTAACAACTCCACAGTGCTTAAAGAAGTCAGCCAGATCATCTAGAGTCACATTGTCATTTAAGCCTTGCACATAAATTGCACTGTTGTCAGAGTCTTCATCTGTATCTACAGGTGGGCCTAGATCTACAGGTGGACCCTTCATCCATGGGCCACCAGGCTTATTGAAGCCACCTCGCTCTCCAGCGCTGCCCATTCCACCGTGTCCTCCTCCCAGCCCACCTCAGCTCATGCCTCCAAATCTTTTTTTTTTTTTTTTTTTATGTGAGTCTTTATAGTCTTTGAAGGAAACATGATTCAGATTGTGACCAAAAACAAAAATAAACAAACAAAAAAAAAGAAGAAAACAAAACAACAACAAAAAAAAACCACAAAAAAAACCTTCTTTCAGTTACTTTTGAAATTAAATTTCATATATCACAATGGTGGTGGGACCAAGGCAAATCACATTTTCCTATCTGAGTATGTTAAGGGGGCATCAGCCACTACCTATGTGAAATATTTTTTCCTCTCTAATCAATTGTACCTAAACACTGGCCTTTCCTTTTCAGTCAAGAAATAAAGACTAAACTTGTAAGAATAAAATTTGGGAGAAATAAACATATTTTTAAATGAAAATAAAAGAAACATATAGACTAATTAGTGGGGTAAAATACAGGTCCACTTTTACTAAACATCTAATATTTGATTTTCATAATAGTTCATAATCTAAGAAGGTACATAAAATTAAACACTTTGAAAGGTATGTGTTAAATCAGCCTCCCTTATATTAGAAGGAAAGGGAGAAAGGAAACTAATCTTATGTGATGCTGAAATGCAAAGGCTTTCCTTGAGCTTTATAAGCTCACATCACTTTTAAGTAAAATACAACCAGAAGATTTTATATTTAAAATACACAGGGATCCCTGGGTGGCGCAGCGGTTTGGCGCCTGCCTTTGGCCCAGGGCGCGATCCTGGAGACCCGGGATCAAATCCCACATCGGGCTCCCGGTGAATGGAGCCTGCTTCTCCCTCTGCCTATGTCTCTGACTCTCTCTCTCTCTCTCTCTCTGTGACTATGATAAATAAATAAAAATTAAAAATAAAATAAAATAAAATACACATATTCTAGAAAATGATAAATTTTGGTTAAAGATTTTTCTAATACTAGACTGTTATATAACATGTTAAATAATGTTGGCAAGAACATCTCAGGATATCAAACTCCCTTGCTAATGATACTACAGAAAAAAATCATACACACATGCACATATATCTGTTGGTTTCAAAAGAGAACTTATATGATATATACAAGGTTGATTATTGCATTAATCAATTTATTAATCCATAAAGGTGAATTTTGCCTTAAAGAAAAAGATGCAAATCTTGAAAACTCTCTGTACTTCCCTAGAGATAAGTTCTGTATTTCTGAATTTCTCTTTGAAAGTTGAGCTTGCTTCAATCATCTATCCATCCATTTCTTTATTCACATATTTATTCATTCAGCAAATATTAATTTTAAATTTCTTCATGGATGAATAAAAAAGATGAAATATAGTGTACGCATGTTTTCCGCTTTTAATTTCTATATAAGTCCACTAATATACTTGAATGTAGATAAGAGACAATCAGTTAAGGATCTGTGGAATGCTTTATTTATTTTTCCATTGTGGAATGCTTTAATTGCAAATTATCGACTAATTAAAAATTAGAAAACAAAAAATGTAAATCTTCACTTGGAATTCAGACACAAATTATCAAAGAACATAGGTGGGAGTTAAAAAAAAAAAAAGTAATGATGTCCTAAATGTTTAAGACCAATTCAGTATGTATGGAGTCCTGGGTAATAACTCATATTATCAGGTAAAAAATGATCTCCATCTAGGCAATCAAATTTCATTCTGTGATTAAACCACAGACATAGTAATGAGAAAGCAATATATATATAAGATAGTCTTACTACAGTATTTGAAAGCTCACCAGATATTTTCATGAGAAATAAGCAAGAGAACATGTTCTGAAAATCATATTGCTGTGTACCAGACCTCAAAATGAATTTCTCTTGTATAAATCAGTGACTCTCAATCTGTGCAAGATTTTAACATACAGATGCTCAATTCTGCGATATTTATGATTTTGAAACTCACATATTAAGTGGAATTCATTTCCAAATAAAAGATTTTATAATAGCCCTAAAGACACCAACTTAACCATTCAGTTAAAGTCAGGTAAACATGGCTTCACATGGAAGATTATAGTCCCTCATCCATTCATGTATTTATAGATATTTATTGAGCTCTTTCCATGTGCTAATCAGAATGCTAGAAATTCTAAGGATACAGTAGTAAGCAGAATGTGGTTCCTGATCACATAGGGCTTAGAGTTGACTCTTAGAAACACACAGGCATTTAGAATTCAGTAAGACTGAACAACAAAAAAACAATATTTTTAGAGTTACTTTTGGGAGGATATCAAATTTCACAAGGAAATACTAATACCTAGATGAAATTTTAACATGAAGTGAGAGTAAATCATAGGACACACAGGAAGACTACCCTAGGCAGAAGAAAAAAAAAATTAAAAAAATAAGAACACACAGATGACAGCACTTAATGAAAGTGATATAAGATTTTAAACAGAGTGTTAACAAGATGGGATTGAAATCTTCTAAAAAAGCACTATAAATTCAGTTTCAGTCTGAGGAATAGATTAGGGTAAGATAAGTCTTCATGTTAATGTACCAGTTGAGAGGTTTTTGTAATAACCCAAGAGAAACTTTTGGTGACTTGTACAAAACTTTGTTTTAGCAAAAATGGACTAATGACAAGAGTCATAAGGTACAAAAGATACAAGACTTTAAGACTTTCAGATTTCTGCACTTGGACCTGGGCTTAATAAAGGAAAATTAAGAAAAATGAAAAGTCAAGGATGACACTCATATTTCTGTCTTTTTAATATAGTGCATGATTGGCTTTCTTTGAAATAAGGCACGCTGATGGAATTCAGACTTATATATCTAATAGGACCCTTTTCAAATATTTTTCAGGTGAAAATATATGTAATTAGAGGGTGGCAACTTCCTTTTTTCTTTATTCTTCCTTGTTCACCAATGTCTGTGTTTTAATTTCATCCCTAGGTATACCGCCTAACTATATTTTCTACACTCCATGGTTAAAATGGGCATGAATATTTTGCTAATTCTTCCACTGAGATGTGGAATATAATTTTGTCAAATTGGAGTTGGTGTTAGTAAATTGCTTGACTAACAGAATGTGGCAGAAACGATTCTGTGAAACATTCGATTAGATCCATTGTGGCTTTGCATGTTCCGCTTTGGACTCTTTAAATCTTTTTTTTTTTTTTTTTTTTAAGTCAGCTGCATCCTCTGGAGAATCCCAAAGAAACAGCACAGAAAAGACCAAATGGAGAAGAAACGAGGTCCCTGTCCAACAGTGAAGCTGACTTACCAGGAGATGGTCAGCACCAATTTACCAGTTACATGGATGAGCTATCATAGATGTGGATCCCCCCCATCTCGGCCAATGCCACGTGGAGCAAAAATAGAAAGGGAGCCCTGTCTGAATCCTTGACCCACAAAATTGTCAGTGAAACAAAATTGTTTTCAATCACTAATTTCAGAATAGTTTGTTACAAGCAATAGATAACAAGAATAACTGAATTAGCTGAGAATTTATGGCTTAGTTCTGGTTAATGATGTGAATATGCTACTTCTGTGATTAGATCATAAAATGTAAATCTCTCAAACACAATTCTTTGCTATCTATTAACTTAGTAGTGATGACTTTGAGGAAGACCAAATGGAAGCAGCCTGATTCATATAGTACTACATTGAGCAGAACTCCTCCCACCAGTTAGGCCATATTGGACTTTGCTATGAGCAAAGAATACATTTTTATTTTGCTATCCTACTTAAAATTTGGAAAAAATCATTTCAGTCCTAATTCCTTTCCAAATAATATAGAAACCATGTTTTACATGAGTTGTGCCATTCAAAAATAGAAAGAGAGAAGGACGGAAGCAAGGAGGAAGAGAAGAATGAAGAAAGAAAGAAAGAAGAAAGAAAGAAAGAAAGAAAGAAAGAAAGAAAGAAAGAAGAAAGAAGAAAGAAAGAAAGAAAGAAAGAAAGAAAGAAAGAGAAAGAAGAAAGAAAGAAGAAAAAAAGAAAAAAAGAAAAAAGAAAAAAGAAAGAAAGAAAGAAAGAAGAAGAAAGAAAGAAAGAAAGAAAGAAAGAAGAAAGAAAGAAAGAAAGAAAGAAAGAAAGAAAGAAAGAAAGAAAGAAAGACAAAGAGAAAGAGGAAGGAAAGAAAGAAGGAAGGAAGGGGCAGAAAAGAGGGAAAGAAGAATCAAAGAAAGGGAAAAGAAAGAAGGAATAGGTAATTTTATTTCATAGTTAAAAATTTATCAACCTTTCTCCATGATAGCAAAACATGGGGAACAAAAAGAGTCAGATAATTCTCATAATTACTTACTATTAGCCATATAAAATATGGTGTAATAAGAAAGATGTTCAGACAAAATATGGCTGGTTTCCAAAGAGAAGTGAAAAAGCAATAGTAAGATTCAACAAATGGTGGCCTTTATGGGCATGAAAGTAAATATTTTAAGATTCAGAAAATTATTTATTCATTGAAACTATGGAAAATCCTGCAATAATATAGAAATAGGAGATGCCTTTGGGGTTTGTGTGGACAATACATGCTTATTCTCTGGCTTATTCTCTTAGATGTGAGTCCTACAGAAAGAGAGAGAGACAGACAGAGAGAGAGAGAGAGAGAGAGAGAGAGAAAGGAAAAGTGAAGCTAAAGTGACCATCAACTGTGGTTCCTGGTAAGAGAAGCTCTCCTTCAAGTTCCAAAACAACAAGTACAACGTAGACTTATCCATTTTTTTCATGAAATGAAGAACAGCTTCAACTCAATGAAGACTGCAGCATTATTTTAGCATCATAAGGGTTTGCAGCTTGAGGAAAATTCTGAAACTACAGATGCAGTGTTGTAATGATACCAACAGGTATAGTTCTGGGGAAGAACCACTCCAGTTTGTTTAAGAAAGTAATCTGTGCAGAAATTCAGCTTCTTTTCTGGCTGGAATTCAAAACCATGCTGTCTAGAAATGATCTTTCTTTTCTTTCTAAGAGCAGGCTTTCCCCATCCCTCCTTCCTTCCTTAAATGACCAACCAGTCATCAAGGAGTCCCAGCTTTCCCACATCAGAAATGGTGGTAATGGTACAAGGAGAATACCTTTTCCCAAAGGACAGTTGTTGATTCAAGACCAAGTACAGAGACTGACATATATCCTGAGACAAATCATCTCTTTC
Source organism: Vulpes lagopus (assembly GCF_018345385.1). Classification (NCBI taxonomy): domain Eukaryota; kingdom Metazoa; phylum Chordata; class Mammalia; order Carnivora; family Canidae; genus Vulpes; species Vulpes lagopus. Next base: position 127,354,689 of record NC_054829.1, on the reverse strand, counting down.
CTTCCAGATTTATTCCTGACACTCCCTGAAAGCTTTCTCTTCTCTACAAACAAGCTTTTAAATCTTCTCTGCTACAGAACTTATCATCATCACGTGAAACAGTACATAAATTACCCATTTTTTTCATTTTTATTTGTCTTCCCTTGCTAGAATTTAAGCGCTTTTCTAGAATAAGTTACTCCTGGCAATCTTTAAGAATATTTCCTTTCCTACAGAGAAATTTTTCTCCACGGAATTTATCATCATATGAGATCATACACACTCTACATATCCATTTATTATCGTTTGTCTTAACTTCTTAGAATTTAAGGTCCTTCTGGGCATGCATTTTTATCTTTTCAATCTCTGCGTGGTCCTAAACATCCATTTAGAGTGCTGCCACTTTGACAGCCCCAGGGTCAACGTCTCCTTATTATTCTATGTCTGAAAGTGTGTGGCAAGGAACAATTGTTCATCTTAGCCACCAGGTGCAGAAAAGCTATTTAAGAACAAAGCCAACATGTGGGAAAACTGAGAGATGAGAGAATGAATAAGAAGCATTTCCAGAAATAGCAGAAAGAACAGAACTCTTGCAACTTCATGCTGTCTACTTAAGAAAGCAAATAAAATTGACTTTTTTTTTCCTGAAGAAAGTTAGTCATGAACTTTCGACATTTGCACCTGAAAGAATCATGATCAGCAGAAAAATTATGAGACATTGGGAGTTTTTAAGTGAAAGTCTCTAAACAGTAGGATTGACTGAGTGGAGGTGGGATCAGAGTATAGATTATCACCCAATCCTTAGCTTGTCAATCTGTATTTTGGGATAGGGGCAAAACGCCATGTTAAATAGGACACTTTTTCTGTTTAGGGAGGCAGATGAGAATATTGAAACTAGAATTAAAGGTAAATTCGTAGAAACTATAAAAATATTGGATTTTATTGACTACTTCTTGTGACCATTTCATAAATATGTTGTGAATCTCAGTCCAAAAAGTCCAATCTCTCTAGGCTAGATCTTTAATGATAGGACACGGCACACCTGAAAGGAGTCATCGATAATCATGTGCTTTAAAAGTTTGTAATGACCACATTTCTGTTCAAATATTAGCTTCGCAAAAAAAAAAAATAAATAAAAAAATATTAGCTTCGCATATGCAGAGGCAGGGGGGCAAGAGATCTAGTTGTAGAAGCAACTAGACCACAAAAACCACCTTCCTGGCAAAGTTGATCATCAACCCTAGTGAAACCGACCAGAGCAACAGGCCCTCCCACACCATCATAGCCTGTCCCATTCTTCCCCTGGGCAGAAGCTAAATGGAAATCACTCAGCCCTAAGGCCATCTATACTTAGCATCTTTAAGTGCAAGCAAGTTTGACTTTCAAGAGACATTGTGTGGAAAAAAATAGTGTTTGGGGCTCCTAATTCAAAGAAATGCTAGTAGATTACAGTTTAGCTTGAAAGAGATGTGTGGTCCACAGACCCCTAAACTGATGAATTAAAGTTGACCTTTGCAAGTATCTGACACAACTTACATGCTAAAGAAAAAGCCCCTTCAAGAGCCATTACACAAGTATTCTTGAACAAAAATTACCTCCCAGGACCGGCTAAGAGAAGACAGGTTATTTATCACTTATGTCTTTGCACTATTATTGTTAGGATTCCTTGATTTTTTTTTTTTCCTTGGTGGCAGAGGCAAATAGGGTAAATCATTTTTTTTTTCTTTATCTATAAAAAGGTGTATGGTAGTTTTCAAGTAATTGCATTCCTTCTACCATTATGGTAGGTGATGATTACAATATTTACCAGTTAGGACAAGTAGCGGAATGAAAAAAAATGAAAGAGGCAAGCATGGACATAGAGGAACCAATAAAGAGTAAATTATCACAATGCAGGCAGACGTTGGTGACTTGGATAGATCTGATAATGTTGAAGCTGGTGGGAAGAACTCATATCTGGGGTACACTTTGTAAACAGAACTAAAGAATTTATTGATGACTTGGGTACATTGTGTCACAAGCACCACAAGCCACACTTTATTTTTCAAACTACATTGGAGTAGAATTAGAAATCAAAGATTTTTCTAATATATTCTGTCTGAGTAATTGTGAGAAGGAGATTTACTGAGATGAGGAACATTGGGGTAGGAGAAAGTCTGGAACAGCTGCAATTATGAGTTCTGCTTTTCATTTGTTGACTTTGAGATGTTTAAGATATCCAAGTCATGTTGCTGAGTAGGCAGTCAGATATACAAGTAAGAGCTCAGAAGAAAGGACAAAACTATGATAGAAAATTTGGAGTCATCAGTATAAAAATTATATTTAAATCATTGGATTACTTACAGAGGGAATATATTTAGAAAAGGCATGAGTGTTGAGAATCAAGCTGATGATACATGGATTATGTTGAGGAAATAGAACTAAAAACTGGATTTGGGAAGATGGAGGTCATCACTGACCTTGAAAAAGGTACTTGATAGGAAGAAAGCTTAACCTTTAAGGAGTTAGAGTTGATTGATATATTGTTAGAGTTTTAAAAATAACCAACTATAGTTGAAAATTATATGTATGTGCATAATGTCTTTGTATTAAATAAAAATTATTTAACATTTCATCTAAATATTATCATGTATAAGCACCATACTTTGTTCTTTCATTTATTAATATTTATAAATCTGTCTATTATAGGGCTAAACCAAGGGCCGGTCATAAAAAAATTAAACAGCAATCATGTGATAAACTTTCATATATTTATTTTATTTATCTACTCATTCTTAAATATAGGAAACTATCAATTTATGGAAATGAATTAAATAAAATTGAGTAAACACAGCCAGGTGACTGCTGGATGAATATCTTGGAGATGCCCAAGAAACTAAACACTTATATTTTAGTTTTTGTACTCAGAGCTCCAATATTATCCTTAAGATATCATGCATAACTTCAGATTAAAAGTTTTTCAACTTTTGTATTATAATTACATTATTGTCAACAAGTATGTGCATATTATCTGTTTCATGAATCTACATGCACATGGAGATTTGAATGTGATATTAAAAAACGATATTATAAAAGTTAACCGTTTTTTTCCTTTTATATTACAAATTAAAGGGCTAAATTCACTTGAACATCAAATTGAATAACCTCAATTTTCCAGTTCACATTTTCAGGATGTTATAAGTTTATTGAGATTTCCTAAAAAGAAATAAAAAAAAAAGATATTTCCTTAATTACTGCAAGGGGAGATGACCAGAACTTTGTTATTATTTTGTTGGTTTTGTTTTGTTTCAGAACTTTATTATTGACAAATAATGGCTGATACATGCACAGTAAATTTTCTTTTTACATTCTAGCTAAATAATATTTCAAAATTATACCTATGCACGGAAATTTTATTTCTGGTACTCAGTACGCTTTTCCTGAAACACTTTCCAGGCCACCTTTGAAAAGGAAAACTTCTACTGTTTATCGTTTTCCAATTTTCTTTTTTACAAATCAGCAAAAGGGAAGAAAACGTTGGGTATAAAATAACTAGTTGATTTGTAATTCTGAGGAAAAAAATAAATGTACTGATTTTAAGGCATACGATTTCCCATATTAGTTTTTGATGGATGATGTACCGTGTGAGCTTTCCAAAGCATATGTGCCAATCAAACTCATTCCTGACCTGCTACACATTTCGCCAGGGCCTGGACTGCCAATCACATTAAACTGCTGCAAATAAAGAGGGTTGTCTCTTCCTTGTATGATAATTATTCAGAATTTTCTCTGTACGTACACTTCCATATTTTTATTATTTGCTACTTAACACCAGTGAAGGCACTTGAAGACTGAATAATGCCAATGAATAATACCAATGCAAATTTAAATTTTATCTGTGGAGAGGTGAAATTGTTAAAATATTAATTTCCTATCAAATGCCTAGTCCAGCTATTTTCAGAAAGACACAAAAGAATAATTAAATTCTATCACAGCCAAACATTTATTGGGCTAGATGCGATAGGTCAGAGGTCACCCTTGCCTTCGAGTCCAGTACTGCTCAAATGCTATTTTCATTTTCACAGGGACTTCTGGGCTCTGTCACCATGTAGAGTACAGATTATAGTATTTGGACAGTTTGTTTTACTGAAGATTCATTTGCCATTACTTTAGCCTTTATGAGAGAATAAATTGATGTCATATTTGTGACAGGAAGAAAGTGACTGGTCATTGTTATGGATTACTTAATAATCATTGGTAAGTAGAAAACAAATACATATGATAGGAATTGTAATTTGTGTCTACACATGACATATAAATGCTACTTGAGGTGGTCTTATGAATCTCTTGCAAAATACATTAATCTTATTTTGTTGTTGCTCATTTGTAAGAGTCTCCAATGTAGTTTGAAAAATAAAGTGTGGCTTGTGGTGCTTGTGTGCCAAGAAGAATTAATATTTTATCCTTGCCCCTTTATGAGAAAAGAAAATAATTAAACAATATTTCCTCTGCAAAATTGCAATAATTCTGTTTGATATGAAGCACATTAGATTGAAATGATATTACTGCATTAAAAGGATGTCCAAAAAGTCAAACAAAAATACACAGTATTTTATCAAAAGCAATTAATCTTTTTTCATCCAGAGTATGACATTTCACTATGTAATTGCACAGGAAATTAAACTCTTTTCATATATTTAATAATGGATGAGATATGGGTTTTGAAATAATTGTTTTTATTGAGCTTTGTCATCCTAAGGCACGATATGCAAGCTGTGACTCGCAACTTGCACCCCTGTCAGCTCCAAGATGGATTAGAGAAAAACAATAAGGGGCTCCATTCAGAGCCCACCAGGACACAAGCAGCGCCAAAAATTCAAGCAAATTTCTGACATTTGTATTTTTACATTCAAATCAGTTTCTCTCACACTTTGTTATGCTGCTCTAATATCGTAAATAGGTTTCACATTGACCTTCCTTTATAGACATGTATGTAATGTATGACAGCTATGGCTTTCTACATACATTTCAATGCATCCTTTAAGTGTTTAAATGTATATAAAAATCGGATTTCAGTGTTAGAATGAGAGATATAAGGCAATCTTAAAAATTTCATTAAATATAAAATAGTGTTTTTAATAAATGAGTACAAGTGCTAAGATTTACACATTACATATCCCAAAGGGTAAATTTTATAGGCAGATGCTTAGTTAGCCCGCTAGCTGGATGTATATGTGCATACAGATTATATATTTACATGTGTGTATATGTGTTTGGGGTGCACATATGTAACCTGAAAAACACAGAATCCGTATTTTTTATTTGTTTTGGAATAAATATGTTTCCTTTTTCATTCTCCCTTTACTGATTATTATTTTCTGATCTGATATGTGGGAAATATCTGTAAACCAATATGGGAGAGGAAAGAAATGCAGTGTCATTTTGAGAAAAAAATCAAAATTTAGCCAAATGGTGAGAGAGGACACATAGAAATAGTTTCAAAGCTGAATACTCAGTTTAAATTCTAACATTCTGCTATTAAGAAAATAAAGATTGTGAATAATCTTCTTAATGTATTGTTGTATCCTATTGGCTAGTATCTTGTTGAGAACTTTTGCATCCATGTTCATCAGGGATATTGGTCTATAATTCTCCTTTTTGGTGGGGTCTCTGTCTGGTTTTGGAATTAAGGTGATGCTGCTCTCATAGAATGAGTTTGGAAGTACTCCATCTCTTTCTATCTTTCTGAACAGCTTTACTAGAATAGGTATGGTTTCTTCTTTAAACGTTTGACAGAATTCCCCAGGGAAGGCATCTGGCCCTGGACTTATGTCTTGGGAGGTTTTTGATGACTGCTTCAATTTCCTCCCTGATTATTGGCCTGTTCAGGTTTTCTATTCATTCCAGTTGCAGTTTTGGTAGTTTGTGGTTTTCCAGAAATGCATCCATTTCTTCTGTATTGCCTAATTTATTGGCGTAGAGCTGCTCATAGTATGTTTTTAAAATTGTTTGTATTTCTTTGGTATTGGTAGTGATCTCTCCTTTCTCATTCATGATTTTATTGAGTCTTCGCTCTCTTCTTTTTAATAAGGCTGGCTAATGGTTTATCTATCTTATGAATTCTTTCAAAGAACTAACTCCTGGTTTTGTTGATCTGTTCCACAGTTCTTCTGGTCTCTATTTCATTGAGTTCTGCTCAAATCTTTATTAACTCTCTTCTTCTGCTAGGTGTAGGATCTATTTGCTGTTTTTTCTCTAGCTCCTTTATGTGTAAGGTTAGCTTTTGTATTTGAGGTCTTTCCAGTTTTTGAATGGATGCTTGTATTGCGATGTATTTCCCCCTCAGGACTGCTTTTGTTGTATCCCAAAGATTTTGAATGGTTGTATCTTCATTCTCATTAGTTTCCATGAATCTTTTTATTTCTTCCTTAATTTCCTGGTTGACCCTTTCATCTTTTAGCAGGATGGTCCTTAACCTCCACATGTTTGAAATCCTTCCAAACTTATTAGCTCTAATTTCAAGGCATTATGGTCTGAGAATATGCAGGGGACGATCCCAATCTTTTGGTATCGGTTAAGACCTGATTGCTTAAGTTCAGTTTGGTTGAAATAGTATAGTATTTAAGATAAAAAATAACCTTAATATTATATATTCCAATTATAGCAGTTCTTTTATATGTAGTGGCTACTCAATTAATATTTCTGAATCAAACTGAAGGCAAGATAATTTTCCGTCAAAAATCAGTGTATATGTTTTCTACCAAAAATATTGGAATCTGTACTTAATTTGGGAAATTCTCAGGTGCAAGGTGGAAACCCATAAAGGCTTTTTCTCTGGAGTATATCTGGAAAGAAAATACATTTATTTACTAGGGAAATATGCTGCCGTGTTACCCATTTGTGAGATAAAAGAGCCAAAATGTTCATTTTTCTGCTCCCAATAAATGGCACAGCTGCATTCCATGGTGTATTTTTAAAGTTCTCCATATTTCTGTATGGAAGTGGTATTTAGAAAATGCATTATGCAGAAACTTCTGTAGCTATTAATTCCAAAAGATAGATAGACAGAATTCCAATTTCCAGAAAGAAGAGGAGACTGGAGGAGCAGGGGGAGGAGGAGGAGGAGGAGAGTAAGATGGGACACAGTAAGGAGAATGGATGAAAAGGGAGAAGGAAGAAGAGGAAGAGGAGAAAACGAAGAAAAAGGAAGAGGATGACAAGGAAGTGGACAATGGCAGATGATGGGAGAGGGATGAGGAGGGAGACACTTGGAAAGGTAGATGAAAGCCAGTTCACTTATAAAATGATACATCATTATATTAGCTCATAAACCAATGAAAACCAATGCAAAGATACTGAAAGAGAGAGAGAGAGAGAGAAAGGAGATAGTGAACATGACTTGGTTAAACTCTTATTAATCAAATAATTTTATATGAAAAAAGGCAATGCAGTATCATCCCTAAAGCAAAGGGCTTTGGAATTTTTTTTTTTTTAATTTTAGCCATTTATTCAAGAGAGACACACACAGAGAGAGAGAGAGAGAGAGAGAGAGGCAGAGATAATCAGCAGAGGGAGAAGCAGGCTCCATCCAGGGAGCCCAATGTGGGACTCGATTCCAGGACTCCAGGGTCACGCCCTGGGTAGAAGGCAGGTGCTCAACCATTGAGCCATCCAGGCCTCCTTGGGGTTTTAATTCTACTGGCCTTGGGATTGTTATTTAGATTTCTTGTAATTCAACTTCTCTATTTGCATAATTAAAATAATATTTCCTCCACGGTTCTTGTGAGGAGAAAATAATAAAATTTACCATTTAGCATGGTACTCAGTATATAGTAAGTATGATAAAAAGACGGGGGGAAAGCAAGAAAATATCTATAAATATCTGTGTTTTGAAATGAGGCACAATACAGTAGGGGAAAAAGCAACTGGGAGTTGAAAATGGTGATTTTAGTACCCACTCTGGTACAATCCCAATGTTTTCATTAGCTATTCACTGAGGTATTTGAGAAATCAATTTCCACGTATGTAAAGGGTTTATAATCTAAAGCCATTTTACTAATTTTCATTTCATATTTAAGTAGGCATATTCATCATTAGTATAGAAAGTAAATAACTGTATGACTGATATCATTTTCTAAATTAAAATTAATTTGATAATGTTAATTCATCTTATATCCTATTTGTTTTGTCATCCTGAATTTATGTTTTTTATTCCATTATACATTCAATTAGATAAACTTCAAAGTCAAATTCATATTCAAACCTATCTTTGAACTTATTATGTAATCTTAGGCAAATTATTTAAATTTCTATACTTCGATTTCCTTATTTCTAAAATGATGAGAAAGTAGTACTATCTCCCCCAGATAATTTTAAAATTATATGCATTGGAAATAGAACAGTGGTTGTCATATAGTAACCACTTGGTAGACATTTGCTTCTATAATTGGTTGTTATTGCTATTGCTGAAGTAATTGGTAAGGGTGATGGAAATAAATTTTAAGTGGAGTTAGAGAAGGTAGCATTTTCATATATTACTCAAAGCTTAAGAAAGCTTATGCGGTGATTTTGAAGTAGTGTTTCGAAAGGAGAGTACCAAGAGGTGCAGTAATAAAAGGCACACAGGCTTTGGAACTGGCTACATCTGGCTTCCTTCTCTGACTTTACCACTCTTAATCATCTGAATCTTGGATTTTACTTAAACTTTTCTGAATCTCACATTCCAATCATGTGAAATGAACATAGTCTTAGCTCATATTTTTTGTGATGTTTAAAGGAGATAACATACATAAAGTATCTAACATTTAAGAATCGATTATTTCAATTTCCATTCTCAAAAAGTCATTTCTTTCTGATGGTACACTCACAGGGTCTCAAAACATCACACATTCTGAATCTCGCCTAAGCTAAGCCTGGTAATCTTACCTCTCACTTCCAATAAGTGATTTGAGCTTTTTACAGTTAGTTGTAATAGTCCTGATATTTTCAAATGCCTTAAATCAATGTGTGCTTAATTATAAATCTAAAAGTCTGAACCACACGCTTTGTTATTTCAAATTGCTAAGGGGATATGAATCAAAACAATATTTTATTTGATTGTCATTACATATTTTCAATTACAAATGAAATATTTTCTAAAGTTGTCACATTTAGGTAACCTCACATCTGTACAAAAGTTTAAGAAGAATTATATGATATCCAGACCACACTGATATTAGAAAAATAATACATCTTTCTAGATGAAATAGAATATATAATGCTCTTAAAGGCATATAATTTGAACTTGAGCACAAGGCTGATTCAATCTAATATCCCTAGAAAATTAGTAATTCTGATGATGAGTCATGTCTCTTATTATTATTATTGTTATTATTATGTTATCCAAAGCCAATGGAACACCAGTACCCTTGGTTTTGCCAGCGAAATATGGATTGTTTCCAGCAGGCTCAGTACTTCATAAATCACAGTGTATAAGATAAGTTTACATATACATACTGGTGATGTAGGAATGAGTTAGGGGCAGATCAGGGTAGGCAGGGAAAGATAAGGGAAAGGCCCCAGAGTCAGGCTCCTACCCATCTCAAGGAAACAGAGACGAGAAAGTAAAAAACAGAAAAATAAACCTGGCTCCCTAGCTCCAAATTGTTAGGGAGTGACCCCCCTTTAATGGCTACTGGGCTCACAGAAACCCCAGATGTAGAGAAATATTATGGAGGAGAGATTAACCAGAGGGAAGGGAGCACCTTGCTTGTGCTCATGATATTTACAAAGAAACATCTTGTTTGTTACAAGTCCACCGTGTTTGTTCTAACTATAGATGTGATATTTACAAGCCCACCCCGATATTGATAAGAAATTTATCAAGTTCCTTAGTCAGTTTCCTAAAAAAGACCATAAAAAGCCTCAGTGGCAACCCTGTCGGGACCTCTCTCACTGTTGAGAGCTTTCTCTGTATCTCTGCTTAATAAACCTCTAGCACTTTGCTCACTCTGTTGTCAGTGAGATTCATTCTTTGTCTCCAAGAGAGGAGAACCAAGGTCTCCCATATCACTAGTAAGATGTTTCTTTAAAATGAGGCATTTTCATTAAACTTTTCTTTATAAGTTATTACTTATAAAGAAGTTATTACTTATTACTTTTCTTTATAAGTCATTACTTATATTAGTATAATATATTATATTATATATACACTAACACAATTATTATTTAATAATTAATTAATATAATTATTAATATAATAATATAACATAATATATTGTGTTAATATTATATTATTATAATATATTAATATATTATATATTAATATAAAATATTAAATATATTACTTTTATTTCAGGAGGTAATGAGAACATATAAATGTTCAAAATACATTAATATATGTGTCATAAAAGAAATAAATTATTGTATAGATGTGTTACTTGAATATTCTAGTTTTATGTTTAGAGCAAATTAGAATTATATTTATTGGAGCACCAGGGTGGCTCAGTTTGTTGAGCTTCTGACTTTGACTCAGGTCATGATATCAGGGCCCTGGGATCACCCACACAGGATGCCCTGCTCAGCAGGGAGTCTTGTTTCTCCCTCTTCCTTTTCACGTCCCTCTTACCCTCCCACCCATGGGCATGCTGTCTCTCAAACAAAATCTTTTTTTAAAAAGTTATAGAATTATATTTATTGTTTAACTGATTAGAAAAAAAATAGTGTTTTAGTGTTATAAAGTTTACTCTAATGAAATGACATTTTCCATTATAAAATGTAAATCAAGGTATATTTTATGTAAATATGTTCATATTATTCAATGAAATTAAATATAAAAATTTGTCAGCGATGTTAATCCCAAGGTTTTAGTTAACATTAATCTTTGGAGGTTCTGCTCAATAACCTTACCAGTTTAAATTCTGATATATATATTTTTTAAATATATAAAAAAATTAAATATATATATATTTATCTTTGTCAGCAACTAATCATAAAGAATATTATTGGCAAATATATTTAATAAGAAAAATGATAGTTGGAAGAAATGCAAGCAGTTATTCTATAATTCTTTATTGACTATATAGTATTTATAATTAAGTCATAAAATAGATTTTTAAAGTTATGCAACAGTAACTCCAACTATGGAATGATTTATGTGGTTTGGGTAGCTACCCAGTTGATAGTCCTGACTTAGTTTTCATTCATAAAATGTAAATACTTCTACTAAATCAGATGAGTTGTAAAACAAAAGTATTAAACAGTTTGCAAACCAACATAGAAACTTATACAGAAATGTGATACTTGTGAATATCACAAGTGTGATATTCAACGCATAAATTCTATAAAATCTGTTGATGATGATTTTAAATCTGTATAATGAAATGTACTTAATCATAAAGTTTTCATACTACAGAATTTTCTTCCATCTTAGTCAGCAGTAAAATAATGTCTTTTAAGTTATTTTATAAAACTATTTCCCCGTAGGATAGAATTTGATCTTGACATTCTTAATAGTAATACTGAAACTAAAATTGTTGATTTTCATTGCTAAATGAGATTGAAAAAAAATGTGTATCCTTAAAACTTGCAGATGCCTTATTTACTAACTTATGGTATACTATTTTTTAGTATTAAGATGGATTTTGAAACCTACTTCATATGATTTTGTAGAAATTTCAGAAAAATGTTATTTTAGTGCTTTTATTTCACTAAAATCTCAAGCAAGATGATCTCATGAACAGTCTCAAACATTTCATTACAATTTATAAGAAGTTATGTTTTACCATTATGACTGAAAACTTGGTAGCACTCAGACTGATTTTACTTTTCAGGCAGTGAAAGGGTTGGACTAGATAAACATTAAATTTAAATGTTAAAGCCAAGAATATTTCCCTTCATATTCTTTTAAGTTATGAGGAATATGCCTGCATTAAAAGTAAGTCTAAATAAATACAAACATAAAAGTCTTCTTAGCTTCTAATAAATTTGGAAGAAAAGCAAAAATATGTTTTAGATATTCAAAGCTGTGATACAGAAAGGAAATTATTTCACCTACAGCATAAAAGTGTATAACAATGAGCAGTAACAACTTATATATAGAGAGAAAGAGTGAGAGTTCATAAAGAAATCCAGAGCCAAAATTCTTGTGTGCTATACCTATGCTCAAAGTATTAATTAATTTATTTAACTCTGATAGTAAGGAAGCTGTCATTTAACAAAAGATTCCTCTCTTAACAAGAGGACAAAGATTTAAGGCATTTGGAAATCAAAATGATATTAACTCTTGAGAGGCAGAGAGAGAGAAAGAGAGAGAGAGATGGAGCATTGAGCAATATGGAAATTACTTGAAGCATAACTGCAATTTACACAAGGAACTATACAGATAATTTGTTGTGCTTGATTAGCAATGACTATAAAGGTCAAGCTTCTTCTCCGTTTATTACAGGGAATTAATCTAGGATGCAATAAAACTGTCTGTAAATTAGACACGCAGACAGTTAAGAATTGAGATTTCCCAGGTGTTGAAGTCAGGTCAGGTAATATTTATTTGGGCATGTGTCAAAACAAAATATCTTGGATTGCATTATTGATTGAGATTTAGTAAGTATAGATGAAAATAAAGGGAGGGGGGTTGTGGTCTTTCTACACCAGGACAATACAATACACTGATGTTAAAAAGAACAGAAGGCATTGGAGAGGGGAACTTAGAAAAAGGAATTGTTGGTGGCTCAGCGGCTCAGAGGTTTAGCGCCTGCCTTTGGCCCAGGTTGTGATCCTGGAGACCTGGGTTCGAGTCCCAATTCAGGCTCCCTGCATGGAACCTGCTTCTCCCTCTGCCTGTGTCTCTCTCTCTGTGTCTCTCATGAATAAATAAATAATTTAAAAAAAAGCAATTGTCAAAAGAGAATTTAGTTGAGTGAAAGGCTCTAGGAAACAAATAGAACAAATCATTTTCCATGTTTAACAATAGACTGAGAGATGGGAATACAGTAAAAATCATATTTATATGATAAAATCAGGGAGGTTTTGGTGTTGGTCTGGAATGAATGGATTATGCTATATGCTCAGAGTGAATATATTTAAATGGAAAGTGCTAAGAGTGGTGAAAGGACAGCAGAACTGAGACCATGGTAGAAACTAAAGTAAAGCCACGCCAATCTGCACATGGATTGGCAAGTTTTATGAGACAGATCGCAAAGGAAGTATGCACTTTGTTAGCTATGTAGCAGAACTGAGAATTTTTATGATTATATTCATAATCTGATGACTCAGTCAAGCAATTAAGAACTATATAATAGAATATAATATTATGTTTAAAGAATTCAAAAAAAATAAAGAATTCTATGATATTCACAAATATTATGCTAATGTTGCTATTTGAGTGTCAAGTAGGAGATAAACGAACTTGAGGATTCACCTTCTAAAGGACTTCACAATAAAGGAAAATAAAGCCAATTTCTGTGAACTCTTTGTCCCAAAGGACCTTTATTAATTGACAAGAGTAATTGTGAAGAAACCGGTGTCATATGGTTAGGTAAACAATAGTAACTGGACTATATCTTGCTTAAGAATTGAGCAGACAAGAAATTACAAAATATTATTAAAGATAAATACTTCTCACGTTATTAAGCAATAATTTTCAAAGGAGTGTGTCCCTAAAATGTAGAAGCTTAGTTGTTAACTCCAGTGTTGAAGATAACTGATAATCATTAAGAAATCATTCAACAAAGAATTTGTTGAATAATAAAATCAAAGAAATGATTTTCAACAGAGTATTTACCTCTGCTGCAGGATTTTTTTTTTAAATCTTGTAACCCATGGGAAAAACTCCAGACAGCCCACGCGATTCTGAAATGTTGTGAGAAAAAAAAATGAATAAATAGGCACATGGGGAGGAATTAATTTTCTTAGCTGTCATCTGATACTCATTGGATGTGCAACCTGAAATAGTTAAGATTCCTTATTCTATAGAAGAATTGTATCTTTGGTAGGCATAGATTGCTCAGGGAATATCAAGTGTTACCCAATAATACTGATGGACTTCCTTTGGGATCTATGTATTCTCAGCTTAGGACTCAGACTTTACAAAAGTCTACCCAAAGTCCAAGATTAAGTGTACAGTGTAGGTGACAGTCCAAAATCTAATTGAGATAGATTTAGCATGAGAACAATCTCTATTTCTATTTGAATTGAGATAAAGTAAAACACCTAATCATCTGGTATGTAGAAATTTCTAAACATATTTTCATTAATATCTGTTTTTGTTTTCTAGCCAGCATGATTTTTTCTCTTATACATTAAGATGTACATTGGGGCATCTGGGTGGCTAAGTTGGTTAAGCATCCAACTCTTAATTTTGGCTCAGGTCATCATCTCAGGAGATCAAGCCCTGTGTGAGGATTCTCTCTCTTCCAGTGCCTCTGAGCTCCACACCCCCTTCTCTCATCCTCTCTAAATATATATACATATGTATATATACACACACACACATTAGCATTTTATAAATTTTTACATTCACAACATACAAAGTTTAATAATATTATCTTCTAGGATAGGTTAGATAATTCAATTCTTATAGAATAGCACAACCAAATATCTGATTTAAGGAAGTTTTTGATTATGTGGATAGGTTTCCAAGACTTATTCATTTAAAAGTTTAGTTTAATAGGTGGAGCATAGTTCAAATTTTCAGCTCTGAAGTGGGGAGAAAATTTGATATGTTCTGAGAGAAAAGCTACAGTGGATACAGAGAACACAAAAGCGTGGAGTAAAATAAAGTTACAGTGGTGGGCTAACTTCAACACATCTAGGGTTTTCAAGCCACAATATCTTACTTTTTTCTCCTTGCAATAGAAAACCATTGGTAGATTTTTAGCAAGACTTATATGTAACAATGTGCTCTGGCTATCATAAGAAGCATGGGTTATAGAAGGCATAAAAGAAAGCAGAGAGACTAGGTAAGTTGATATAACAACAGTTCATGTGAATTATGTAGATAATTTGGGCAAAGGGGTAGCTGTGGAAAAGTACAATAGACACATTTGAAATATACTTAGAGAAAGAGCCAACAAGCATAGCTGACGTATTGGGAGTAGAAGCTTTAGGATATTTATTGTGAGCAATTTAGTACAAGATGATGTCAATTACTCATATGGGACAAGGAAGAATACCTTGTTAGGGAAAAATCAGGAGTCTCAATGGATCTGTTAAGGTTAAAGTGTCTTTTAAATGTTTAAAGATCAAGTAGATGGGATGCCTGGGTGGCTCAGCAGTTGAGTGTCCAGGGCGTGATCCCAGGGTCCTGGGATTGAGTCCCATATTGAGATCCCTGCATGGGGCCTGCTTCTCCCTCTGCCTGTGTCTCTGCCTCTCTCTTTTTCTTTCTCTCTGTGTGTGTCTCATGAATAAATAAATAAAATCTTAATAAAATAAAATAAAATAAAATAAAATAAAATAAAATAAAATAAAATAAATAAAATAAAATAAAATAAAATAAAATAATAAAATAAAATAAAATAAAATAAAATAAAGATCAAGTAGACATGAAGAATGTGAATCTGGAATTCACTCCCAAGGAGAGTTTTAGAAAATAGCTTTCAGGGGATCCCTGAGTGGCTCAGCAGTTTAGCACCTGCCTTCAGTCCAGGGTGTGATCCTGGAGTCCTGGGATTCAGTCCCACATTGGGCTGCCTGCATGGAGCCTGCTTCTCCCTCTGCCTGGGTCTCTGCCTCTCTCTCTCTCTCTCTCTGTCTGTCTCTCATGAATAAATAAATAAAATATTTTTAAAAAAAGAAAATACCTTTCAGTATTGGGGTTGAGGAGGAAGGATTAAAGAATATATTGGATATACTCCCTCATATAAACATTTTAGAAATATACTTCCCTTGCAGTGGAAAAATTTGACAAGATGAAAAAAGATGGAAGTTTTCATTTCATCCTTTTAAAAATGAAGAGGAAAATCTGTAACTAGAATAGCTGGAAATTACTTGAAAGTGTAATACATATGCATTAATAAATACATATATATGTATGAATATATATATATATATAAACTACAGTGACATTTGAGAAAGAAGTGGCAATTTATTATTACTGTGAAGTATGTAACAATAATAGTATTATTATTATTATAGGTATTCACATAAAAATAATTTAAAAATATCTTCGTATCTTCCCAATATTTAATTTTCTTCAAGCGCAGAAGTGAATTGAATTTATACAAATACAATAAACATTTATGCATTTGTATGTAATAAATAGACTAAGAAATATTTACATGTGTATAAATATTATGGTTTCTGTTGGTGGTTTGTCATATTGTATCTTATAGAGGACAGATAAATATGGCATTTCACTGAACTGTTTATTATTATTTGATGTACAGTGTCAGTCCTAAAAGAGGTTACATATACCTCTGAAGCATGGATTTTTCCTTTTCTTATTCTAAATTACTTTTTGGCTATGAGCATTGAAAACTTTAAAATACATTATTCAGCGAGATAATACCTAGGTATCTAATATGCTAGGTATGTAAAAATAATTTCAGTGGAATTAGCAAACCCTTAATGTAGACACCAACATCCTTTTCATGTGATTCCCTTCTAGATTGCCGATTAGCACATGTCTGGGAAAAAAGATAAAAAGTTTATCTTCAAAGAAAGGTCCAACCTGGAGTCAGAAGCCCTACTCCTCCCCAGCCATGGCAACTTCGTGACCTCGGTTAGTGAGCCACAAAATAAGAAGACTTGAAAGAACAGCAAAAGGTTTTGGTACAAAAGAAGGTTTATAGATGTGAAGGGGAAAACAGCATGATGAACTCTAGAGGTGATGCTCACATTTGCTGTAGACTTATGCCACAAAAGGAGAATTTAATCGATTAGGGATAGAGAGTAGAATTGGAACAATGAGAAGAAATACCACCTGCCGATGAAGAAAACTAAAGAGGAAAGCAAAATGAAATATCTTAAAAAATACTGCTGCTATTAGCTGACAAAGTCAAGGAGGGTGTTTTCTTCTATCATTATGATCACAATGAAAAAAAAAGAAAAAAGAAAAGAAAAAAGAAAGAAAGAAAGAAAGAAAGAAAGAAAGAAAGAAAGAAAGAAAGAAGAGAAAAGCAGTATAACTGGCAAGATTGACAACCATCTTGCCCAAGAAGAGGATATAATGAAATCATTAAAATGAAGTAGTTTAGCTCACTTTTTTCCCCTCCACCTTTAAAATTTTTTGTTATTTTATTTTAATTCTGAGTGCTGCATCTTTTGGAGATAACTATCATGGTTGAGAACATCACATCTATGGTTAAGCTGATAAGCAAGCATAATGAATAAAGTCAATTTTCTAAAACAGTTAATACTGTTCTACTGTTCATTCTAAAAAAAATCATTTGTCAAATTTTAATAAAGCAGATCAAATATCACTTATATGTAGTGAAAAAGCAAGGGAAAAAACCATGAAGGTAAGAACCCTAATGATTAAGAACTTGTTTAGGGTAAAAAATCATGAATAGATAAGTACAATTAAAAGAAAAAGGTACATAGGATATAGAGAGATAAAATGTAACACATTTTTAATATTTTAAGGGCAAGTATCTTATTACATTGCAGAAATGATGATAGTCAGATTCCTACATATATTTGGCCTTTAATTTTTGATCACTGGTTTATGATTGCCAATGGTTATTATGGCCTTATTTTTATAACCCTATAAAATGCTGACACCATCAGCGAATGGACTACATTTGAGAAGAGTGGTGACTAGGAAACAAAAGTCAAGGTAATAAATTTGAGCTCAATAATATGTATTAATTCCTATATCAGCATAAGCAAAACACTAACTCATTGTGGGCAGTATATAAATATTTTAAATGTTTTAATGAATGACATAAATTATCTCATTAACTCTCTTCGTGTTTGAATCCTAAAGAGATATCCAGATATACAAAATAATGCATATGCATAATACGTGCATTTTGCTCTTATATGTGTGTCTATGATGTCAGTAATTATGAGAACTTGAATTTACAGATTCACGTGTTTTGCTTTGCAGAAGGCCACCTCGTAACCACCATATCTAGCCTGGTCTAATTTATTTGTGAAGTTAATCAGACATGCAGTAAATACATGTAAAATTAGCCCAAATAAATAATGATAAACAGGAAAGATTTTTTTGTAATACTGGTAATTGAAGAAGAAAATGATAACCGACTGATTATAATTTCTGAGTATATATGCAAGTAAAAAGTAAAATAAATTAATTAAGTATTTAAGCAAATCTTTTCCTTTTTTGGGTTTTGCTTCTTCTAATTTCTTTGTATATCTTTCAGCTTTATGAGGTTTTTTCATTTCCATTCGCTCCCTGGATGACTTATGTGACTTAGTTTTGAAATCAGTCGTTTGGGCAGTGATTTTGTGGATATGAGTACACTGCTACCTTTTTTTTTTTTTTTTTTTGCTGCAAAATCTGCTCTTTGGAAACATGAAAAGAATTTCATGACAGTGAACAATGCATTCAATAAGATCTTATACGGCAATGCTGGCAGAGTCATTGCCATCAGGGCATGAAAATGCTTACTAGAATAGATGTCTCCTAGAGAGGACAAATTGGTGCCTCTTTCATGATGGAAGACATCCACTGGAAAGAGTTCAGGATGATCAATCTGCCAGCAGATGGGTGAGTGATCCTCACTGAAGAATAAATCACTAGAGAATAGTGGAGCTTAGACTTGGCTTCTGCTCTTTGCAAGTTTGGCATCATCCGTGGCAGTAAACCAGACTTCAATGAGGGCAAATCTTGTTTGTTGAGCTCATGCCTAACCTCAGATTCTGCTTCCACAGCCACTTGTACATAGGCTTGTACACTTGTACATAGTACATAGGCACAAGGAAGGCTGATGATAAAAGTGGATTAATATCCAGAATATGTGTCATACTGCCCACATGACTATTGATGGATTCCTCTGCAATGGAGAAACTTAAGTGACCTTTCCCAAGGACCACAAGTGTCTGCATACTTGGTGCTCATCCCAAGAAACCCACCCACATATCACTTCATCATATTTTCTCATCAAATCATACAGCCATTTACTTTCTAGTCCTTTACCAACTAGCCAAGCCAATAAACATTGCACGTTACTTAGCATAACTTTTAAACTCTGGTCATTTCTTCTCTCATATAAAATGCTCATCCAAGGCCAAAATTCTGTCTAAAAAGGATTTTTCTTTACCACTGTCCTTCAGGGCTAACCGTGT
This sequence comes from Vulpes lagopus, assembly GCF_018345385.1. Classification (NCBI taxonomy): domain Eukaryota; kingdom Metazoa; phylum Chordata; class Mammalia; order Carnivora; family Canidae; genus Vulpes; species Vulpes lagopus. The sequence continues at coordinate 127,335,501 of NC_054829.1, read as the reverse complement.
GAGGAGTTAAGTGCAGCAGCAGCAGCCCTCTGGCAGCATTTTATACTGACCTATGAAATATTTCACTTCCTCTATTAGTTGTTCATACTGAATAGTTCATAAGGCAAATGGTGTGGGAATAGGCAAGCGGAGCCAAACATCAGTAGGTGTTGTAAGAGACTCAGTCATGTGCTCCAAACCTGTTTAGTTTTTTATACAAAGAGCCCATTTTATAATGTAGACATGCTATTCATATCTGGCTTTGTGAAAGAGCAAGAAATCATTTCTTAACAAGTTGCTTTGATCAAATACCATTTGAAGTGCCCAGAAGAACATGAAATCTATAACAAGGCTGGGGAATGACCCCTAAGCTATGTTTGGAAAAGGGATTATTTATTAACAAAGGAATAAGATACATGAAACATCTTGGAAAAAAAAGGAAAGAGAAAAGAAAGAGAAAATAAAAGAGAAAAGAGTAAAGTAAAGAAAAAAGAAAAGACAAAAGAAAAGAAAGCTTTTGGGTAGTGTTTGGTTTTTCTCTGGCAATTGATTGACAGAGGTCCCTACCGTGTACTCACCAGACATGGCATACAACTGGATATGTTGTGATCAAGGCCTGTGATGGGAAGTTTGCACCACCGCCTGGCCTTGCTGCACAACTTCTTAGTTTTTGTGACATCCCTAGAAATTAGCAATCTCACAAGTTATTGGATGATGATTTGAAGCCCCCCTAGTTATGATAACTTTAGCTTCCAAAACCTTAAGAGGCTTGCTTAGCATTATAATTATTTCTAATTGCTAAGGTGTATAAGATGCAGAGACTTATTTTTAATTTAGAAGCTTAGCTAAGTCAAGGGAAACAAAAGCCAAAATAGACTACTGGGACTACATCAAGATAAACTTTTGCACAGTGAAAGAAATCACCAGCAAAACAAAAAGGCAATGTACTGATTGAGGGAAGATATTTGGAGTAATATCCGAACTAGGGAATTTCCACAACTCAACACCAAAAAAACCAAGCAATATGACTTAAAAATGGACAGAGGACCTAAACAGACATTTTTTTTTTTCAAAGAAGACATGCAATGGCCAACTGACCTAAAAAGATGCTCAACAATCAACATCATTTAATCATCAGGGAAATGCAAATCAAAACCACAATGAGACATTACCTTACATGTTTTAGAAGGGCTAAACTCAGGAGGACAAGGAATAACAAGTGTTGGAGAAGATATGGTAAAAAAAAAAAAGGAACCCTCATACATTGTCAGTGAGAATGTAAATTGACACAGCCATCATGGAAAACAGCATTCATTTTTCCTCAAAGGATCAAAATTGGTAGTCCATATGATCCAATAATGCAACTACTGGGCATTTACCTAAAGTAAATGAAAGCACTAATTCAAACAAGTATATGCACTCTTATGTTTGCCACAGCATTGGAATCTTAACCTCTTTCTCCTTAAAGTATGGTTCACCGAGAGAAGCATCAACATTACCTAATAGTAAATAAATAATGCAGAATCTCAAAGCCTAAGCCCAGACCTACTGAAACACAATATGCCTGTTAACAAAATCCTCAGATGATTTGAAGGCAGGCTTGTTTGGGTGTGAGAAGCACTGCTCTTGACCACTAACTTGAATTTTGCTATTATAGAAAAGCCCTAAATTTTGAGATTTTATCTTTCACCTTTAGGCACATATATGTTTTACTAAAGTATCTCAGGTATTTAATACTACTGGTCACCTCACCAAAATACGTTACTAATGGATTCAGCAATAGTTGTTTAGTGGGTTGTCTCAATAATCAATAACTTCATGTACCATATCCCAACAGAATAGAATAGTTGAGATAGCCCTAAATTAATATTATGAAGATTTACTGCTCTCCTTACCTAAATATTCTCTATTTCAGTGAATATAAGGTGCTTCTAGAGGTCTATATAGACAGTGATATAATCGCCAAGTCAGAAACCCATCTTTATTTGTTCCAAGGTACTAAAAGTGGAATAGTAGCTGTAACTGGATTTATCAAATTTAGAATAATCCACAACTAGTTTCTGGCTAATCAGAAATATAGTTGATACTCTCACTCTGAAACACCAAATAGAATATTGTTTTTGTTTTACTCCTTTGATAGGAAGGTTCAGAGCTAGAGGCTTCCAATTGACTTTAGCAAGAGCCAAACCCACTGAGGGTGCTGGGGATTACATTAATTATAGTGTAGAGTCTGTCCTAGGAATGAGGGGAAAAGCAGAAGGTTCAAAAGTTAATCCAGTGGGCCCCCTTTTATAAGAACTCTGAAACTTCATGGATCACCAGATGTTCACTGGGCTGCATGCTGACAGATGAACTACCTGGTATCAGCCCAGTGCCGGTACCTAATAAACTCTACAAAGCTTGGGTATTTCCACTTCCCCAGCATGAAAATCAACTGTAATCATCAGCAAAGTCCCTGTGAGGAAGGTTTAAAGAAAGATTTATAGTATATACTTATGGCAATAGAGCCAGATTCTTCCTTAATTGAAACTAGGTAGTTATATTTCAAAAGGTTTTCGGCCTATGAATTTATTTGGGTCTGGAAACTGTAGCAAGGCCTTCATTTTCAATTGCAATCATTCAATGTGATGCCTACACACCCACTCTAGAAAAAATGCAATTATATAGTCCAAGTTATGTTTTATTATACTGCACAACTGTTTCTCTATATCCCTGCAAGATATAAATTATTAAGTAAGGTAACACATTTATTTTATTCACTATTTCTCCCTAGAAGACCTTGCAATTCTTCTTTTACCTCTAGTCACACAGGTATCTGACCTCCAGTAATAAACCTGGAGGCAATGAGAGGATGGAGTGAATATTGAGGAGAATAGGTAGCCCCATAAATAGAAAAATCACTAGCTAGCAACTCTCAAAAAGATGCAAAATGCAATAACACATACACAAATAGCAATATGGCAAAAACTGCTGAAATAAAGTAATGTTTTTAAAAAAGTAATAGTAGTTGGCAAAATTCTATGAAAATAAATTTGAGAATAAAGATAAAATTGATACTTACCTTTATAAATAGGTAAATAGGTACTAAAAATTATAATTGAAGAGTCAAAAGGTTTAAAAACTCATTTGCCACAGAATAGAGAATGACAAAGAATCACCCACATGAAAGCACACAGTTCAGATATTTTTGCAGGTAAATTCTACTCTATTGTCAAAAACTGACAATATCAATGTTATTTCAATTATTTCAAGCTAGAGTAAAAATAGAGAAACTTCTAAATTATTTGTATAAAGCAAGAATATTACTAATTAGTTTTAATAGGCCTACATAAAAAAGAAAATGATAAACCACTTAATGAGTAATTGGAGTATGAAATCCTAGAAAATATAAACAAACAGAAACTCATAGTATATTGAAAGTTAGTTTATACTCAATATTAGGGTTTTCAATAATATATCAATATATTACCAGATATAAGGAGGACATTATACTATTACCAATATAATGATATAAGGCCTCTGAAAAAAATACAATCCTCATTCCTCATCAAAACTTTAATGAAATAAAAACTAAGTGAATATTTTTTTTAATTTGGAGCTATTCATATTTGCATATATTTTTATATTTCAGTTCTTGACTCAGAAACTTAATGATGAAATATTATAATATTAGAAGGAGCTTACTGAGGTCAAAATCAATATAACAAATCAATTGTATTTCTCTGCACTAGAAGTATACAATATAAAAATCAAATTAAGAAAATAATTCAATTTACAATAATATCAAAAAGAATGGAATGCTTAGAAATAAATTTAACAAAATACTTGCAAAATTTTCTCAATGAAAACTGCAAAATATTGTTGGAGGAAATTGAACAAATAACTAAATAAATAGAAAAACACTGTATGGGCATGGATCAGGCTACTTGATCTTGTTCACTATTCATGGGAATGTAAATCAGTGCAGTGACTATGGAAAAGAGTATGGAGGTTACTCAAAAAATTAAAAATTGAACTGCCATATGATCCAGTAATATCTTTTCCAGATATATAGCCAAAAGAAATGAAATCACTATCTCCATGAGATATCTGCACTCCTATTTTTATTGTCGCATTATTCACATTAGTAAAAACATGGAAACTGTCTGTCAATGGATCTCTGTCAATGTCAATGACGATAGATGTCAATGTCAATGTCTGTCTGTCAATGTCAATGTCAATGTCTGTCAATGTCAATGTCAATGGATGTCTGTCAATGGATGAATGGATGAATGAATGAAGGGAGTGAAGTTGGTCAAAGGGTACACACTTCCAGTTATAGGATGAATAAGTTCAGGGGATGTAAGTTACATTATGGTGATTTTATTAATAATATTTTATTGTATACTTGGCAGTGTCTAAAAGATTCAATCTTAAAAGTTCTCACCACAAAAATAGGTAATTATGTGAGTCGAGAGATGTGTTAACTAACCTTATTATTGTAATCATTCCTCAATACATACATATATCAGATCATCCTACTGTACACTTTAAACTTAGATAATGTTATATGTCAGTTATATATCACTAAAGTTAGAAAAATAAAAATGGGCAGAAATTTGAAGATATTTCTCTAAACAAGAGATACAAACAATGATACACACATGAAAAGATGCTGAATGTCATTAGTGATTAGGGTAATGCAAATTATAACTATAAGGAATACCATTTCTCACACACCAGGATGTTATTATCAAAAAGATACCCAGGAACAAATGTTGGTGAGAATGAAGAACCTGCAACCCTCATGTGTTTCTAGTCTGTATGTAAGATGATGTAGCTATTGGGGAAGCAGCTTGCCATGTCCTCATAATGTACAAACATAGACTTACCATATGACTTAGCAATTCGCCCTCTAAATATCCGCCTCCCAGATAAAAATATATACCCACTACAAACGCTGTCCACAAATGTTTAGGCCAATATTCATAATAGACAAAAATTGGAAAAAAAAAAACTCAAATGCCCATCAACTGATGAATGGATAAACGAAATGTGGTATATCCATGCAATGGCATATAATTTGGCAATAAAATAATAAAGTACTAGAGCATGCTGCAGTGTGGATGTACTTTGATAGTATGCTGAGAATAAGAGGACAGGTAGAAAAGGCCATGTATGATTCTCTGCTATGAAATGTTCAAAAGAGACAAATTCATAGAGACTTAATAGATTGATGATTGTAGGGGACTGAATTGGAGGGAGAAGAGGGAGTGGCTGCTTAATGGATATGGCGTTTTATTTGGGAAGGGAGATCAAAATGTTTTCAAATTAGATTGTAATTGATAGTTGCACAACTTTGTGTATATATTGAAATGTACGCTTTAATGTTTGAATTATAAAAACAAGACATGCATATGTTAAAAGACATTTATAGATAATAAATATTTATAATTTGTTGGAATAGCTGGGTTTTCTCTGGTGTGTGTAAATTTTCCTGGACTTGCTAGCTCTAGAATAAGAAAATGTTCTACATTTTATTAATTTTCTTATAATTACTTAATACAAATATGTTTTCTACCTGGATGGATATTCTAAGGTGATTAACTTGTTTTGTATATCTCCACATATTGCATATTCTCCATATTTCTGTATTACAATGTTCCATTACATTCAAAATCTTTTAAAATGGTAAAAAATCTCCTCATGTTTACTGATTGTAGCATTTGTTTTATCTTATTGGATTAATTTGATTATAATCAAAAACATCAAAGATATATACAATTTTGATTTTTGATTATAAAATAAGTAATGTTAAATTTATTATTTTTTTAGTCACCTCTTCAGCCAAATTATCATGTTAATTTAATTGGATAGTATAAATTGAGTTGGGGACATTGATACATTAAAGTAGATGCAATCCAACGTTAAAAATTTTACTTTACTATTCATATACCATTACGAAGAACAATTTATATATACTAATCTCATTGTATAAGATTTAAATCAGTTAAAGCTTTTAACTTTTCAAAATGTACAGATGGTCCCTGATTTATGATGGTTTGACTTAGGATTTTTTGTCTTTATGACGGTGCAAAAACAATTTGCATTTAGTAGCAACCATACTTCGAATTTTGAATTTTGATATTTTTCCTGACTAGCAATGAGCATTGTGATACTCTGTCATCATGCTGGAGGGTAAGATGTATTAAATGTATTTTTGATTTATGTTATCCTCAATTTATGATGAGCTTATCCAGATATAGCCACATAGTAAGTGGAGGAAAATCTATATATGGATATCAAATCAATATGTTGTATACTTTATCCCACAAGTTTGTTTGTCGATGATCTCTCAATAAAGCTGTTGATATACCATTCAACATTACTATTTTTAGTAATAATTTTGTTTTAAATACTGAAAAATATCCTAAACAGGTACACTGAACACTGATGAAACGTATTATTAATTTTTATTAATTTTTATTAATAATTTTTTATTATTTGCCTTATTTGGGGATCTCCTAAAAGTATAGCCTGACCTAAGACTTAAATACTGATTATTTCCTTGGGAGATGACTCAGAAAGTAGAAGTGAAAGAGTAGGGGACGTGACACAAAGAAGACAAAAAGCCAACATGAAGGACTTTTATTGAGATCATTCTTACATGCAATAGGGACTCGATTTCCTCATAACTCTAAGACCTGGGAAAATGACCCTGAGATTGTTTATACAAAGGAAAGAATGCCAGGACATTTGTCCCTCACCAGCCATAGCTCATTGGTTAATGAGTAAGCAAGCAAAAATTAATCCTTTCTTCACCCCCTATCCTCCACCCCTGTCATCCTGGCTGCACTTGAGAGCAAGCCAAAAAAGATTTTATCATTACCCACTTTTTACAAATGAGCTATCTAGTGTGCATTTAATTTAAATGATTTGTTAAGATCTTAGGAGTGGCAGGTTAGACATAAATTCAGGTTCATATTCCATATTCTGTAGCATGCTACTTAAAACTACTTATGAATATTTTTTAAATAATCATCATGTAAAAAACTGATTTACTAAATAATAAATATTTCACCAAATATTGCAGAGAAAAATACACAGGTCTGTGTTAGGAAAGCAGTTAATTTGAAACTCACAAAAGCATCCATTTGTTTTTTGTCATAAAACAAAAAACACTTTATTCCAGCCAAATTAACTCATATTATCTGTCTTGGTCCATTCCAACTCTGCAGTTATACCTCCATGGGTGTTTTAAAATATAATTGGTATATTCAGAATATTGGATATCATTTCTGCCATTCATGTAACCGAGAGGTGAGTATCATCACATCCTTTTGCCAAGTGTATAGTCTAAATGCCATCTCATTATTCAAACTACTGATTGTGCAAAAAAAACATAGACTCCTAAATCTTCAAAAACTATAGAAAGAAATTTGAAATTGAATATTTAATAATTCAATTAGAAATTAGAAATTTATTATGAAAGAATATTGCAGTTCATTTATTTCCCTAGAAATTACTGTTATTGCCTAGATATCTTCAATGAAGCTGTCTATAACTACAGAAATAAAAATCACATTGGTTGTGTTTTTTTTTCCTTTTTTGGCTATGTGTTTTTATGCTCTATTCAACTGTTATAAACTATACACTAATGAATACATATACTAACTTAATATATTTAGTGTCTTCAAAAGTCATGTAGAATTTTTATATGTCTTTATCACAATTTGTATTTATTTGTGTAATGTTTGAAATAAATTACTATGAAGCCAGTGGTCAAGTTTATATGTGGCATCTCTTGTCTATTGCCATCATATGCTCTGTGTTGTCTGGAATTCCCAAGCCTCAGTTTCCATGTTTCCCTAGAACCATTCACAGAACTCAGAAAAGCAGCAATAGTCATGGTGAGAGCTTTTCACAGCAAAAGACACATTGCAATCAACAAAGGATAAAGACAAGTAGGGGAGCACCTAGAAGGCATCAGACACACTTTCCAGTTGTTTCTCTCAATGGGATTAAGAAGGCATTATTGCATTAACACAAAAAATGAGACTTCTTTCTAAAGATAAAGAGGACATATCCTTTGTATGGATTAACTATCTTTACTGAACATATGATTAGAAAAATATTCTCAAGGTTATAACATTTGTTTTCTGTTAGTCTATTTTTGAAACCATTATACTCATAAGACTTTTAGTTAGGGCTGAAAGAAATTATGTTTTAACCTGTACATTATACACTGCAAAAAAAAAAAAAAAACTTTCTTATTTGAGGGTTTTGTGCAAACCAAGAAACAGTCTCTTAACGACAGAAAACAAACTGATGGTTACCAGAGGGGAGGTGAGTGGGTCGATGGGTGAAATAGGTGATGGAGACTAAGGAGTACACTTGCTGTGATGAGTACTGGGTGTTGTATGGAAGTGTTGAATCACTATATTGTACACTTGAAAATAATATTACACTGTATGTTAACTAAATGGCATTACAAAATAAAATAAACCTGGGGGATTCCTGGGTGGCTCAGTGGTTTAGCACCTGCCTTTGGCCTAGGGCGTGATCCTGGAGTCACAGGATCGATTCCTGCATCAGGCTCCCTGCATGGAACTTGCTTCTCCCTCTGCCTGTGTCTCTGCCTCTCTCTCTCTCTCTCTCTCATGAATAAATAAATAAAATCTTTAAAAAATAAAATAAAATAAACCTTGAAGAAAAAAAGTCATAGGAATAAAAGGCACAGTGTAGGGAATATAATCTGACATTGTAATAGCAATAGTGTTTATAGTATGCTGGCAGAGAGTAGCTACACTTGTGAGGATAGCATAGCCGATAAAGAAGTTAAATCACTATTTTGTACACCTGAAACTAATGTAACGTATGGCAACTATACTGATATAAAACTATTAAAATATATAAATAAATAAAAACAAAACGAAAACAAAACGAAACGTAAGTCTGCAAAACAGTATCTTAAAATTGCTTTAAAGAAGTTTAAACTCAAGTTACAAATACAATGTTTCCTAATTTAAATTCTAAAATCTTTGACACAGAACATTTTCTCAAGAGATTTTAAAATTCTCCAGAAAATCCCACTGCTTATTTTTAAAATTTAAACTGCTTATTTTAAAATTCTGCCTACCACTTATTTTTATGTATTTAACTTAAAACAACACTTCCTTAGATCAAATATATAATCAAGACAACAAATACAGCATTTGAATAATCAAGGCAACTTATAAAGCATTTGAAAGTAAATGTACCTTTTTCCCTTTTCTTTATATCTAGATTTTTAGGGTTGAGGAAGGTTGTTATTTTTGCAGTTTCATTTTTTAAAAATTATTTTATTTTATTTAAATTAATTAACACGTAACGTATTATTGGCTTCAGATGTAGAAGTCAGTGATTCATCATTTATTTATTTATTTGTTGTTTGTTTATTTATTTATTTATTTTCATGAGAGACACAGAGAGAGAGGCAGAGACACAGGCAGAGGGAGAAGCAGGCTCCCTGCAAGGAACCCAATGTGGGACTCGATCCTGGAACTCTGGGTTCACGCCCTGAGCTGAAGACAGACGCTCAACCACTGAGCCACCCAGGATTCATCAGTCTTCTATAATACCCTGCTCATTGTATCAGGTGACCTCCTTAAGGTCCATCACTCAGTTATCCCATCACCCCACCCCTTCTTCTCCAGTAATCCTAAATGTGTGTCCTATGATTAAGAGTGTCTTATGATTGTTTGTATTTCTTCAGTGTTGGTTGTGACCTCTCCTCTTTCATTCACAATTTTACTTATTTGGATTCCTTTCTCTTTTCTTGTTGATAAGTCTGGCTAGGAGTTTATCAATCTTATTAGATCTTTCAAAGAACCAGCTCTCCGTCTTGTTGACCTGTTCTAGTGTGCTGTTGGTTTTTAATTCATTGATTTCTGCTCTAATCTTTATTAATTCTCTTCTCTTGCTGGGTTTAGGCTTTATTTGCTGTTCTTTCTTCAGCTCCTTTAGGTGTAAGGTTAGGTTGGGTTGTGCATTTGAGACCTTTTTTATTTCTTGAGAAAGGCTGTACTGGTATATACTTCCCTCTAGACCACCTTTGCTGCATCCCAAAAGTTTTGAACAGTTGTGTTCTCATTTTCATTTGTTTCCATGAATTTTTAAAAATTCTTTTGTAATTTCCCAGTTGATCCATTCACTCTTTAGTAGGATGTTCTTTAGCCTCCATGTTTTTGAGTTCTTTCCAAATTTCCTCTTGTGATTGAGTTCCAGTTTCAAAACCTATTGGTCTGAAAATATTCAGGGAATGATCCCAATCTTTTGGTACCAGTTGAGACCTGATTTGTGATTCAGCATGTGATCTATTCTGGAGAATGTTCTATGTGCACTTGAGAAGAATGTGTATTCTGTTGCTTTGGGAATGTTCTGAATTTATCTGTGAATTCCATCTGGTCCAGTGTGTCATTCAAAGCCCTTGTTTCCTTGTTGATCTTCTGCCTAGGTGATTTTCCATAAAGGAGTGGGTATAAAGTTCCTCATTATTATTGTATTATTACCAATATATTTAATTTTGTTATGAATTGGCTTATATAATTGTCTGCTCCCTTGTCAGGAACATAAATATATCCAATTGTTAGATTTCCTTATTGGATAGACCTTTTAATTATGAATATAGTGTCCTCCCTCATCTCTTATTAGACTTTGGTTTAAAATCTAATTTGTCTGATATAAGGATTGCCACCTCAGATTTCTTTTGATGTCCATGAGCATGATAAGAATGTTTTCCTATCCCCTCACTTTCAGTCTAGAGGTATCTTTGGGTCTAAAATGAGTTTATTGCAAACAGCATATCAATGGATCTTGCTTTTTCTATCCAGTCTGATAACCTGTGTCTTTTCATTGGGGCATTTACCCCATTTACATTCAGAGTAACTATTTAAATAATGAATTTAGTGCCATTGTATTACCTGTAAATCACAATTTCTGTATATTGTCTCTGTTCCTTTCTGGTCTGTGTTACTGTTGGGCTCTCTCTTCATTGAAAGGATCCCTTTTAATATTTCTTGTAGGGCTGGCTTAGTGATCACAAATTCTTTTAGTTTCTGTTTGTCCTGGAAGCTTTTTACCTTTCCTTCTATTTTGAATAACATTCTAGCTGGATAAAGTATTCTTGGCTACATATTTTCCTCATTTAGCACCCTAAGTATATCATGCCAGCCCTTTCTGGCCTACCAGGTATCTATGGATAAGTCTGCTGCCAGTCTAATACCTCTACTCTTTTAGGTTAAGGACCTTTTGTCCTGAGCTACTTTCAGGATTTTCTCTTTGTCTCTCAGATTTGCAAGTCACTATTGTATGTCAGGGTGTTGATCTATTTTTATTGATTTTGAGCGTGGTTCTTTGTGCCTCCTGGACTTGGATGCCTATTTCCTTCCCCATATTAGGGAAGTTTTCCACTATAATTTGCTCCAATATACCTTCCTCCCCCCTTTTTCTGAGATCCCACTTACTCTAATATTGTTTTATTTTATGGTATAACTTATCTTTCAAATTCTCCCCTCATGATCCAGTAGTTGTTTACCTTTCTTTTTCTCAGCTTCTTTATTTTCCATCATTTTATCTCCTATATCGCTAATTCTTTCTTCTGCCTCATTTATTTTAACAGTTAGAACCTCCATTTTTTATTAAATATTATTAATAGCCTTTTTATTTTAATTTTATTAGATTTCAATTATTTTATTTGCACAGAAAGGGATTCTCTAGTGCCTTCTATGCTTTTCCCAAGCCTAGCTAGTATTGCTATAATAGTTACTCTGAACTCTAGTTCCAATATATTACTTATGTCCATACTGATTAGGTCTTGGCAGTCAGTATTGCTTCTTGTTCTGTTTCTTGAAGTGTCTTGTCATTCTGTCCAGAGAAGAATAGATGAAAGAGAGAGAAAAATATTAAAATGGTGACAATGACCCCATAGAACTATACACAACACAAATCAGAAAAGACTTGAACTGGAAGAAAAGATAGAGGGAGGGAGAAAGAGAGGGAAAATTTAATCAGACAGGTAAACAGAATGGAACAATACACTGGATTCTGTGTGTATTTTGGTCCATTTGTTAGAAAACTAGATCCCAAAACTGTAACCAAAAAAAAGTCATATATTCACAAAAAAATAAATAGAATGAAAAGATAGAATGTAACTATAAAAATGAAAAATAAAGACAAAAAAAAAGAAGGAATAGAAACAGGTGAACAGAACAGAACCATACAGTGTATATTGAGTGTATTTTGTTTGGTTTGTAGGAAGACACTACTTCTCAAAATTGTAAAGACAGTAAAGCAAATATATACAAAAATAAAATTAGATACATGGAAAGGATGGAATGTAAACTGTAAAGATGAAAATTAAAAAAAAGACTAACAAAATAAAAAAAAATAAGATAAATTTTAGAAAAAGAAGAGGAAAAAATAAATATTATCAGACAGGTGAAGAGAACAGAGGCACACACTAGATTCTGAGTGTATTTTTGTCTGTTAGAAGAAACAGTAAATCAAAATTGTAAAGAAAGAAAAACATATATATATATATGGAAAAATAAAATTAAAAGCAGTGGAAGATAGAACATAAATGAAAAAAATGAAAAGTAGGAAAAAACATTTAAAACAGAGTTGATAAAATAAGAAACTAGTTTAAAAAAGAAAGAGCAAAAAATTAAAATTAAAAGGCTAAGGAATGGAGGGAAATCGACCCGTGAATGCTGTATGCTAGATTCCCCTAGCGATGGAGTTTTGCAGGTCTCAGTGATCAATAAATGTAGTCTTGGATGGGTTCTCTTGCTCATCTGGGCAAGCGGCCTGCTGCACTGATTCTCAAGTGTCTCTACCCCGGATGGAATTGCACCCCCCTTGTCAGGAAGCCAGTCTAAGTAATTGGCTCTGGATTACTCTATGGGGCTTTTGTTTCCTGAAGGGTTTCCCCACAGCTTCAGCAGATGAGAGTGAAAATGGTGCCCTCCCAATCTCCAGATTTAGAGCTGAAAGCTCAGGGCCCCACTCCTCAGTGCACCCTCAAGGAAAAGCAGTTAATCCCTCCTGCCTCCCTGGACTCCATCTGCAATCCAAAATCACCCAGCCTGTGACTGAGCATTTCCATCTCAGGCACATGATGCTGTTTGAAGGCTCCCAACCCTGTAGACTCCTGTGGCATGTTCCCATTCTGCTCCTCCTGGGGGGAGAAAAGGGGTGTCTTGCCAGGTTTCTACCCAATGAGGCCCTGTTAAGAGAGACATCATCTGACTGTGCCTCAGTTCAAGTTTTAGGACAACCCCAGCTGAGAGCCCACTCTTGGGCTCACTGAATTCCCTGTTCAGATTCCTAGAAACCCTGCTGCCTCACTCAGGCACTCCTGGTCTTCCTATGACCCCAAGGATCCTGAAACGACATGGTTCCACTTAGGATTCCACCTTGGTTTTGTCGCCTGAGTGCCATTCAGGCGGGGACATCCCTCAGCAAGCAGACTGCTAGAAGTTCAGATGCTGTGTTCTGCTGCTCTATCCCTTTCTGGTGCTGGCTGCTGGAGGCTCCCCCCTCCCCCCACCCATGGCTTATCTTCCCATATATCACCTTGGATTCGCTTCTCTGTACCTCCTACCTTTGCAGAAAGTGGTCACTTTTCTATTTGTAGAGTTGCAGGTATTCTTTTCTTAGATCTCCAGTTGGGTTTGCAGGCGTTCAGAATGATTCAATAGCTATCTATCTGAATTCCTAGGACCAGAGGAAACTAAGGTCCTCTGCTCCCCACCATCTTGACTCTCTCCTCTCTCCCCTCTATTTTATATAATAGTATTATCACTGTATTTATTAAGATTTAATTCCTATGCAATGTCAGAGTCCTCCCAGATTTGTTTCTCTTCTTATTGGAATACATCCTCTAAAAACATTTTTATTTATCTTTTTCACATCAGAAGTTTTAGGCTTTGTGCGCTTGATACCGAATTATTCAATGTTGAATTTGAATCTCATTGTGTTTCAGATAGTAATATACGTGGAAGTTTCTTTTCCCCTCAATACTCGGTGTGTGTGTGTGTGTGTGTGTGTGTGTGTGTGAGGGTACACAGAGAAGTAGGTGAGCAAAAGGAAATATAGTTAAAAGATAACTTTCAAGAAATGAACATGAGTTAAAAATTTTACTTAACTCATTATTAATGAGAGAATCAGGCAAATGTTACAAAGGGAGCAAAGAAGAAATCAAAGAAGCATGACTTTATATGTACTAAAGGAATGTGGAAATAAATTCACACATGGATGCAAAACTGGCTTTATTCGTGTAGAGAGAGGCGTCAACTGAAGCTCCACTGGATATAATTCATTTGCATGTGCATAAACAGGAATGATTGTGTGCTGTTATACTCTCTAAATTGTGAAATAATTCAAAGGCAACTAAATAATCAGCCCCAGAAGGATAAGTTCTATCAATACATGGTTTTTCATTAGAGATGCCCTGTAGTCTTTTTGTTGGTTTGTTTACCCTAACTTTCCTCACACATTTCTTGCTTTCTATCAAAATAATTTCAAACAAATATTATTATTGATTGCAAATAAGGAGGGTTTTATTGGAGATGGCCGGCATATTTAAATAGGCTCAGCAAGAGCACTAATTTTCCTGTGGGCCTATAGGAAGGCCTATTTGCTATGCTGGAAGTTTCCAATAGGAATCTCAGATTTGACTTTTAGGAACCAAGACTATCACAAAACTAAGAAGCTAACGTCAATAAACTCTTCTCCAGATTTCACTGGCAGTGTTTATAATTTGTGTAAATCCCTCTTTTCTTGAGAACTCTACAGTGTTCCAAGGATCCTTGAATTGCCAGGAAACAATCTTTCTTAACCATCTGTAAGGCTAAGAACCCTGTAGCTAGGTAGTAGGCCAATTTTCCTGGTGGGGCTTTGTAATCTTTGGTTCCATAAAGTCAACCTTAGTTTTTAAAAAATGGTTTATCATGTCTAATTAAATAATCTTTGTTATCAAATGACATTGCAGACAAGAGCTTAGTTGCTTTATCTTTCCAACTTATTCTAGTAAAAGGGAGAACAGATTATTACTGAACAATATTCTTATTGTATAACCTTTGCCATATAAAAGTAAGAAAATTCAATAAGAATATTTTGAATTATCAGTGAGGGATGTCAGTAAAAATACTTAATGTTTTAGAGAAAATTTTTAGATTATAGTCAAATTGAGAAGGAAGTACAGAGTTTGCTCATATCCTCCTTGACCTCATATATACATAGCTTCCCTCAGTCAACGTAGTCAACATCACTCACCAGAGTCCGTCCTTCCTTCCTTCCTTCCTTCCTTCCTTCCTTCCTTCCTCCTCCTCCTCCTCTTCCTCCTCCTCCTCCTCCTTCTCTTCTTCTTTTTCTTTCTTTCTTTCTTTCTTTCTTTCTTTCTTTCTTTCTTTCTTTCTTCTTCTTCTTCTTCTTTTCTTTCTTTCTTTCTTTCTTTCTTTCTTTCTTTCTTTCTTTCTTTCTTTCATTCTTCTTTCTCTTCTTTCTATCTTTCAATGGATGAACCTATATTGACCCATAGTAATCACACAAATTTTATAGTTTACTTTAGGGTTTACTCTGGGTGTTGTACATCCTATGGTTTTATTTTTTTTATTTATTTATTTTTTAAATTTTATTTATTTATTTATGATAGTCACAGAAAGAGAGAGAGAGAGAGAGAGAGAGAGAGAGAGAGAGAGAGAGAGGCAGAGACACAGGCAGAGGGAGAAGCAGGCTCCATGCACCGGGAGCCCGACGTGGGATTCGATCCCGGGTCTCCAGGATCGCGCCCTGGGCCAAAGGCAGGCGCCAAACCGCTGCGCCACCCAGGGATCCCCATCCTATGGTTTTAGACAAATGTTTACTCATCACTATAATATACAAAGTATTTTTACTGTCTAAAAATCCTGTCTTCTGTCTATTTATCTCTCTTTCCTACCCCTGACAACCACTGGTCTTTTCATTGTCTTCATAGGTTTGCCTTTTGCAGGAATTCATATATTGAAATCACATAGTATGTAGCCTTTAGATTGTTTATTATTATTAAATTATTATTTAATAATTCACTTAATAATGATTTCACTTAATAATGTGCATTTAAGGTTTCTAAATGATCTTTCTTAGCTTAATAGCACATTTCATTTTTAGCTACAAATAATATTCCATTGTCTGAAAGTCTTAGAGTTTACTAATCATTCACTAATGAAGGACATCTTGGTTTATTCCAAGAATTATCAGTTATGAATAAAGCTTCTATAAGCATCTGTGTGCAAGTTTTCATATGGATATAAATTTTCAACTCCATTAGGCAAATATGTAGGAGTGTAATTACTGGATTGTGTGATAGGAGTATCTTTAACTTTGTAAGAAGCCAGCAATCTGTCTTCCAAAGTTGCTGTAGCATTTTGCATTCCCACCAGCAATGAATGAGAGCTCCTTTTGCTTCACTGCACGTCTTTGCCAGCATTTGGAATTATTAGCATTCCCAATTTTGACCTTTCTAATCAGTATATAGTGGTATCTGGTTGTTGTTTTAATTTGTATTTCCCTGATGATACATGATGTGGAATATTTTATCATGTGTTTATTTTCCAGCTGTATAACTCCTTTGGTAAGATGTCTGTAAAAGTCTTCAGCTCATCTTTTAACCAAGTTGTTTGGTTTCTAATTGTTGAATTTTAAGAGTTCTTCATATTTTCGGACAATTCTTTATCAGAAGCGTCTTTTGAAATTATTTTTCCCAGACTGTGGTTTGGTCTTCTTATGCTTCTGACATTGTCATTTGCAGAAGGAACATTTTAACTTTAATGAAATCTAGCTTATTAAGTATTTCTCTCATGGATTGTGAATTTTGTGCTATATCTAAGAGATTATCACCCCTAGATCCTCTAGGTTTAATCCTATGTTTTATCTTCTAAGAGTTTTGTAGTTTAGGCCTATGAGTTTTTAGTTTATATTTAGGCCTATGATCCATTTTGAGTTAATTTTGGGGAAGAGTGTAGAGTCAGCATCTAGTTTCATACGGATGTATTGTTTTTCTAGCACTATTTGTTGAAGAGACAATCTGTGTTGCTTTGTGATGCCTGTGCTCTTTTTCCAAAGATTAGCTTACTATATTTTTCCAGTGTTTTTCCAGTATCTCTATTGTGTTCCATTGATCTATTCATCTTTTCTTTCACCAGTATCAAACTATCTTGATTACTATATTTTTACAGTAAGTCTTGAAGTCAGATCGTGTCATTCCTCCAATTTGCTCTTATCCTTCAGCATTGTACAGGATATTCTGGGTATTTGTTTCCTTTATACAAAATGTAGTATCAATTTGTTGATATTTATAAAACTTTTTGGGACTTTGATGGTGATTGCATTGAATCTATAGATCAAATTGGGAAGAACTGACATGTTGACAATATTTAGTTTTCCTAAACTTGAACATGCAAAAATCTCTTCATTTATTGAGTTCTTTTTGGATTTTATCAGAGTTCTATAGTCTTTCTCATATGGATCTTTTACCTATTTTGTTAGATGTATACCTAAGTATTTCTTTTAGATTTTTGGTGCTAATAAAAATATTGCGTATTTTATTTACAATTCTAATTGTGCATGGTTGTTATATAGGAAAGCAATTAACTTTTGAATGATAACTATGTACCCTGCAAACTTGCTATAAACTGCTATTTAGTGACGGAAGCTTTTTTGTCAATTCTTTTGGATTTTCTACAAAGATGATCATATAATTTACAAAGACCATTGTATTTATTCTTTCCTAGTCTGCATACCTTTATTTTTCCTTTTCCTTTTTTGCCTACTGCATCTGCAAGGACTTCTGGTATGATGTTGAAAAAGAATAATGTGAGGGGATATTCTCACCTTGTACCTGATCTTAGTGGGAAAATTTGGGTTTCTCGTCATTAAGTATATTGAAATTTTTGTGGTCAGATATAATTTTAAAATACTTCATTTCCATTTTTGAAAGCAGAGCTTATTAAGTCATGGTGGGTGGAGTCAGCCTAAGAAGAGTAGGACTTTTTCATACTCAAATAAAAGAACATTAAAACAATGCCAGCAATATTCCAAGTAAATTACGTAATTAAATTTCCTTCATTAGTTCATTAGGATCTGTGTAATTAATTCTTACTTTCCCAGATCTTGGATTAACATTAATTCTAAAGAGAGGTGGAAATCCTGCCCGCCCAGTGTATGGTCTGAATATTGCCTAAGCAATAACATCAGAAGGCTATCCCCAAAGTCTATTCTTTGAAGTGTCATTGGTTTTAGGTAATTGACAGAGTGTCTTCCACAGACAGGGCTTTGGGACTATCTTTCTTTGATGAAAAAAGAAACTCAGGCCTGTAGCTGAGTGCAGAGCTTTTAGATTAACACCAGAGTAAAATAAAAATCTATATGTAAATGACAGACACATAATATAATCAGGGTTAATTTATTATTGATAATTTTCAAGTGTGAAGCTTATGATAAAAAATTAACAATAAAAATAATGCAGGTGACAAGAAAATGCATGTTTCTGTAGCATGCTAAATAAGGTAAAATAATTATTTCCTCCATATTAGATAAGATGTCATTAGGGCAATGATTAAGCTTATTTTCAGAGAAGTCAGTGAATGTTACAGCTAATGCATTAAAATTGAATAACATCATTTTTGTAGTCAAAAAAACCTTTGATATATAACACAAAATAATCGTAGAACATCAAGAACATACCAAGAAAATCCAGGAATATAGCAAGAATATATTAAGAATATCAAGCAAGGTGATTCAGTAAGTCTGGGGTAGAACCCGAATACTTGCATTTTTATAAAATATTATAGAAAATTTGGAAATGCACCTAATTAAAAAGAATTGGTTTAAAAGATGTTAAATTTAAAGAAGAGTGAGGCCAAGTAGACCTTTTAAATAATAACTAACGCAATGTCTGATAACACTTGACCTCTATAAACTTTCAGAATTCTGATAGAAAGATTATGAAAACTGACAATTTCTGGAAAATTCCCTGTTTTGTCAAGAGCATTGAGGTGTATGAGATGTCACCCCACTTTCACAGTTATGGCCAGGAAAAATAGCTCTTTATTGATACAAGGGGATCAACAGCCTGAGTGACATCTCCCCATGAGTGAGCATCGTCCCCCACATCTTACTCTGATGATAACATGTGAAGAGGTTTACACTTGAAGATGAGGGGCAAAGAATAACATCTTTTCTGTTTATATTCTGGTGAGAGATTGGTGTCTCCCTCTACTCCCAAGAGGAAATGGGGGGAAAAAAGAACTTTTACTGTTTTGAGGCTTAAAGGAAAGGATTTTCACCCTAATCTGTTTAGATATGTAAACCAACCTTTTTGAAATCCACATGAACCGGAATGTCAAAAGCTTTTACAAGCTAGACATGTCTTCTAATTCTGGATTCATTCCTTCTGACATGTAAATACTTATGTAGTGCCTCAGTCCTCCCTGGGGCTTAACCCAGGGAACTAGTTGAGGCTGCAATCGCTTGGCTTTCCAGGGAAGACACTAGAAGTTTATTATCCTTCTAGATCAGAGCACGGACAGAACATAAATGACAGATAAGAGATAGATGACTACAGATCTGGCCTCTCATAGTATATGAAAATTAAAATATTTCTGGGAGAATTGAAAATAAATATTCTCTAGCATCATATCATATGTATTTCTAAGTCTCGGGAGGCTAGGGCATTTGCAGGAGCACTAAATACAGAGAAGCGGTATCTCCCCACATTTTCTTAAACCAGAAAATTTATAAAATATTTATATAAGTAATATTTTATCTATACAAATTTAATCCAGGGAAGGATAAACATCTCTTCTAATTTGACAGCAGTGTTCATGCTACTCATGAATAGCAACTTATCAAAGAATTCTATTTCTAGCACCTTTAGTGAACATAGTATTCATTCTGTCCTACTGCTTCTAGAATAGTCTCAACTACTTAGATTATAACTCTTAGCCAAAGTAACTAATTTCTATGTCAAAGAAAAAAATTGAAAGGGGAGGAGGGTTGAGCAATGGAAAATTGAAAAGTGTCTGCAATGCACTAGCATTTTAGGTTAATATACAGAAGTCTTGAATGCACATAGCATAACTTTCTATAGACACAAATATCCCCCACAACTTCCAAAAGTGGCAAAGATGAATGTTACATAGACCAAAGGCATAGTCTCTCTGTAGCATATAAAAATAAGAAGAAAATTATGTAAACTTAAAATTATGACTAGTAGTCAATGTATCTGTTTTATCTTAGTGATTATTTAGGTAGCCAAGGAGTATTCATTAACTTAATTAAACCAGTTCAAGGTTTTAAGTTACCTAAAGACCTTGAAAATCATTCAAATTGACATACTACAAAACACAGTATTGCTGCGTTTGTATAACAGTGATTCAATTTAATTCAATATATATTTACATTTTTATGACCTCAAGCATCTAAAGGAGTAGTGTTACTCAATTGGTCAGCAAACCTGTACAAATGTAAAGAAAAAAATCATACCCAAGTAGAATAATCATACTAAGTAAGATAAAAAGCCATTCTACTTAAATTAACCAGTAAGAAAAGGCATAGCTATTTGTACTAGACCAAAAGTAGTAATTTTTTGCAAAAAAATTATGTAATATATGTAAACTTAGATTATTTAAAGATTCTGAGTTAGTTTTTATTAAAGTGTTATTTTTATCATTTTTATCTTTTAATTATAGCATATTTAAAACATTTGAAGTACAATTTTCTTATTACCTGTGGATTTTATAAATTTAACATTTATGTAAGTACTCGCTTTTATCTATAAATCAATTAAAACATCACTCCTTCATTTTAGGAGACTACATAGGCTAATTTCTTAATACTTTCCAGAGTAGGAAAATATTTCATATTCATGCTATAAGACAGACGCAAATACACCTTGCACAGATTCTAAACTATAGACACAGAGACAGAAAACTTACAGCTACAAATATAAACTTTCAGCCTTGAGTCAATAGCAAACAGAAAAATATAGAAGCTCACTAATTTAGATTCTGAAAGATTTCTTTTTAAGTCGTTAAAAATTTCTAACATATTTGAACTCAAAAAGAGCATATAGACAAGCATAAATGGCAAATAAACTAGTTCACCTATGTCAAGCAATTAACACATCTCTATAAACCATCAATACATTGACAGAGATCGTAAAATGACCAGGTGATAGATCCAAATTCCTTATTACCGCTGCCAATCACCACTGCCAAAACCAATCAACAAACAAAACAACCAACAATCAACAAACAAAACAAAAGGTAGGAGGGAGAGAAGAAAATAAATTAGTTGAACCTCCACTGGACAGAATTTATTTACATGTTCAGAAATAATAATTGTTTTGCATAACTCGCAGTTACCTACAAATTACAAGTTTGTAAATTAGTTTAAAGGCAACCAAAATCTAGAATCAGTCTTGAAGGATGACCTCAAAATAATGCAAGATATTCCATTGGGGACACTTAGTTATCCTTCTTGCCTATTCGAAATATCCTTACAAGGTAGATACATAAATAAAAGTTGAGTTTTTTATGTATCTAGGGGTGCTAGTTGAGCAACCTAATGTCAATTTGATACTTAAACCTTTGTAAATTATGTGCTTTTGCTCCTAGGGAGTTTAGTCTTGCTTTTTTATTTTGTTTTAAGGAGTACAATTTTTGTATTTCTTGTTCTTAGACTTCAGTACAATGGATCTAGTTTTAGGGTTTTGCTTGTCTCTCCCACTGGATTATTTCTGAGTTTTTCAGTCAGAAATTATTTTTTTAAGGATTTATTTATTTTAGGGATCCCTGGGTGGTGCAGCGGTTTGGCGCCTGCCTTTGGCCCAGGGCGCGATCCTGGAGATCTGGGATCGAATCCCACGTCAGGCTCCCGGTGCATGGAGCCTGCTTCTCCCTCTGCCTGTGTCTCTGCCTCTCTCTCTCTCTCACTGTGTTCCTATCATAAATAAATAAAAATTTAAAAAAAAAAAAAGGATTTATTTATTTTAGAGACCAAGAGGGCAAGAGCGGGGGGAGGATTACAGGGAGAAGTAGAGAGAGAGGGAGAGAGAATCTCCAGCAGACTCCCCACTGAGCAGGACGCCGACACATGGATCAAACTCAGGACTCTGAGGTCATGACCTAACCTGAAACCAAGAGTCTGACACTCAACCAACTGAGCCACCCAGGCATGCGTCCAATCTGAGATTTCAATTTATTGTCTTTTGTTTTCATTTTGTTTAAATCCTTTCTGTTGTTATTCTATGGTATCATGTTATAAGAGTGTTAATTATTTCATTTTTGGTTTTTATTTCTCAAAACTTTTCTATTTACTATTTTTCCTTCTTGTGGATGTTTTAGTGTGTTGCCTAATCTTTCTTCAGTATTTTCTCCTTCCACCATATCTCTTCAGTACATTGTTCCATCTTTCTACTCCCTCATTTATTTCAATTACTTTATTTTGCTTACTACATATTTTCTCTTTGTTCTTTTTAAAGGGTTTGTGTTTTTTTTTTTTTTTGACACTTGTAATATCTCTATCTCCCTAATTAAATATATTTTAAATTCTTGGACCATCCATTTATCTTGCTCTCTTTCTTTTTTTTTAAGATTGTATTTATTTACTCATAAGAGACACATAGAGAGAGAGAGAGAGACAGAAGCAGAGAGAGAAGCAGACTTCTTGCAGGGAGCCCGATGCGGGACTCAATTCTAGTACTATGGGATCACGCCCTGAGCCAACGGCAGATGCTCAACTGCTGAGCCACCCTGGCATCCCTCTTGGTCTCTTTCTATAAGATTTTTAACTCCCCACCCCAAACAAATTTGCTCTAACAATCATCATTCCCATTTCAAATCTTGCCCAATTACAGCCTTCTGTTTCCTATGCCAATAACATTGAAGTCCTGTTTTGTAACTTTTTTTCTCCAGAAAATTCAATTAGATATTTCTTTAAAATATATCCAGAATCTAACCATTTTCTATTTCTGCTTCTTTCTCTGAATCAAGACACTATCATTTAAGATTATTGTATAACCTCCTAACTGGCTCTTGTTTCTATCATATTGTCCATCAGCCTCTTTCCAACAGACTCTTTCTAACAGACTCTGTAAAACAGAAATCAGCTTATTTTATCCGTCTGCTCAAATTTAAAGATTCCCTATTCAGAGAAAACCCCGACATAATCATAATTGCTATAAGAACTCACAAAACTCTCCATATTCTATGAATTTATCTTCTAGTCTTCATTTTGCTCACACAGGTTCAAACACATTGACCTATAAGTTATTCCCTGTACTGGATTGGATGATAACCCTAATGAAGATTTATTCAGGTCCTGGAACTTGTGAAATGTCCTTACTTGGATAAAGCATCTTTGCAGATGTAGTTAAGGGTCTCAAGATGTGATCATTCTGGATTATCCAAGTGGGCCTTCAATCCAATGACACTTCCTTATAAGAGAAGAGTAGAATACATCAACAAATGGTTTTGGGGAAACTGGAAAGCAACATGCAGAAGAATGAAGTGCATCACTTTCTTACACCATACACAAAAGTAAATTCAAAATGGATGAAGTAACTAAATTTGACACAGGAAAGTATTAAAATCCTAGAGGAGAACATAGGCAGAAATCTCTTTGACCTCAGCACCTAGCCAGAGACAAGGAAAACAAAAGTAAAAACAAACTCTTGGGACCTCATCAAGATAAAAAGTTTCTGCATAGAGAAGGAAACAATCAACAAAACTAAAAGGCAACCTACAAAATGGGAGAATATATTTGCAAATGACGTATCTGATAAAGATTAGTATCTAAAACCTATAAAGAATTTAGCAAACTCAACACCCATAATACAAATAATCCAGTTAAGAAATGAGCAGAAGACATGAGTAGACGTTTTTTTCCAAAGAAGGCATACAGATGGCCAACAAACACATAAAAAGATACTCGACATCACTTGTCATCAGAGAAATACAAATCAAAACCATGATGAGACACCACCTCACGCCTGTCAGAATAACCAAAATTAACAACACAACAAACAACAGATGTTGTTGAGGATGTGGAGGAAAGGAAACCCTCTTACACTGTTGGTGAGAATGTAAACTGGTGCAGCCATTCTGGAAAACACTATGGAGGTTCCACAAAAAGTTAAAAATAGACCTACCCTATGACCCAACAATTGTACTATTAGGTATTTACTCAAAGGATACAAAAATACTGATTTCAAGGGCACATGCACCCCGATATTTATAGCTATCAGCATAGCCAGATTATGGAATGAGCCCAAATGTTCATTAACTGATGAATGGATAAAGAAGAGGAGTATATATACACAATGGAGTATTACTCAGCCATCAAAGGTAATGAAATCTTGCCATTTGCAACAATGTGGATGGAAGTAGAGTGTATAATCCTAAGTTAAATAAGTCAGAGAGACAGACACCATATGAATTTGCTCATATGTGGAATTTAAGAAATAAAACAAGTGAACGTAGAGGAAGGGAATATAAGAGAGGTGGAGGGAGGTGAACCATATGAGACTCTTAACTATAGCAAATAAATTGAGGGTTGTTAGAGGTGGGGTGGGCAGGGGATTGGCTGGATAGGTGATGTGTATTAAGGATGATACTCATTGTGATGAGCACTGGGTGTTATATGTAAGTGATGAATCACTAAATTCCACTCCTAATACCAATACTAAACTGTATGCTAAGTAACTTGAATTTAGAGAAAAACTAAAAAAAAATAAATAAATAGAAGACGTTCAGAGGGGAAAGCCAGGTGAAGACAAAAGACTGAAGTGATGCAGCCACAAGACAGAAACTCCTGGTGTCACCAGGATCTGGAATTGGCAAAATGGAATATTCCTTAGGGCCTCTGGAGGAAGTTTGGCCCTGCCAGCATCTTGATTTTGGACTTCTGCCCTCCAGAACTTTGAAAGAATAAATTTATGTTGTCTTAAGGCACCTAGTTGGTCAAAAACTAAGACTCCCCAATCAAAGCTGACATGATTCCTCTTCAGCTCTTATACTGACTCTCTCTAAAGCCTCAAAATGTTTTTGTCCATATAATTGCATTGCTTCTACGCACTCTTCACTTACTAATGAGTAAAGAAATACATCCATACTCAAAAATATCCCTCACTGTGTGGCATGCACTGACCAATTCATTAAAAATGGCAATCTTTAGGGGCCCCTGGGAGGCTTAGGCAGGTTAAACATCCGACTCTAGATTTTGACAGGTCATGATCTCAGGGTTGTAAGATCGAGCCCTGCATTGGGTTCCGCACTGGACATGGAGCCTACTTATGACTTTCTCCCTTTCCTTCTCCCGCCTCTCTCTCCCCCACATAAAATAAAAGGAAAAATAATAAAAAAAATGAAAATCTCCCATCTGATCAACTCTATAACCTCCTTTACCTTGTTTTATTTTTCCATAGTATTTATCATCTCCTAAAATAAATATACTTATTTTTATCTTTATTGTCTATCTCACTTTACTGGAATGTATGTTCCTTAAGGATGGGCTTTTTGCCTTAAAAAAAGAAAAACTCATGTATTACATCATATATTTCTTGGCACCTCAATAGTTTCTGGCATATAGCATACAATAAATGAATATTTATTTCATGAATGAATTTGTCATCTTTATTTTGTGGTAGTAGTATTCTTTAGATGCTGTGTAAATCTGGATGCAATTTTTTTTAATTTAAAAAAAAATTAAAAAGAAATCTGGATGCAAATATGTTCCAATAAGGTGCCTGGTAACCTTCAAGACTGGAATCAGTACTTCTGCAGATTAATTCAATGAATGAGGAGGAAAGAAAAGTTCATTTCCATTCTGCCAGCCAATGCAGGAAATTTCTCTAATTTGAAAAGTTTTATTTATTTATTTATTTATTTATTTATTTATTTATTTATTTATTTGGAGAATGCTAGCACAAGTGGGGTGGGGGACGGGTTAAGGGAGAATGCCAGAAGAAGACAAGCTGTTTGGGCTCAAACACACGTGTACACAACACAATTCAGAAATACCCAGGAGGACTCCTGAGGGCTTAACGGACGGCATTCTACTGAAACAAAATGTGTATTAAGAAGAAAATGTCAAACTTGAGAAGCAAGTTCTCTTTTATTTCCCACCCCAACTGCAAGAAATGGAAGATGAAACCACCACCAGAACAAAAGTTCTTTCCAAATAAGTACAGTCGTAGTACTGGGTTAGTGGTTAGCTCACCCTACAAACAAGAAATAATCTCCATCCTGTCCTGCTTGTTTTCTACAGCGACATTTCTATTATGAGGCTACTTAATAACGTAAATGGGCATCTTTTAAAACTTCTCGCAGCTCAAGCTAGTGAAACCTTGTATTTCTATATTGCGCCGCCATTAAAACCTTGTATTTCTATATTGCGCTCAGCCTTGATGCAGTGCAGAGCCTGATGCAGGGCTCATCTCAATACTCTGAGATCATGACTTGAGCCAAAATTAAGAGTTAGTCACTTAACCAACTGAGCCACCCAGACACCCTGCTTTAAATTTTTAAGAATTATATACTATATGTTGGTAAATCTAACTCCAATAAAAATATATATAATAAAAACTTTTAAGAATTAGCACTACTTCTGAAGGAAGTTGCCTCTCAGTTATGATCAGTCAATGAAGCAGAGAGAGAGTGATAGTCTATAGCCTGTCCCTGCTCACACTAGGAGGACTTTTGTGCTGAACCAACATTATCCTTCAACTACTCACTCATCTGACACCGACTAAAAAGCCTGAAATTCGGTTGTTATCCAAGCAACCATGTGTGTAGGAGTTTGCAAAATGAATATTAGTCATTTCCTTAAAATATATATTGACAATTACTTAAAGAAAATAATTTTGAACTTAATGAAAAATGACTCCTGCAAACAGATCTCACTTTTCCATTTAATATTCATCACACCAAATGGCACAAATCATTATGTATGATATTGAAGGCATTTTTAAAAGTAGGCTCCATGCCCAGCGTGGAGCCCAACATGGGGCTCAAACCTACAACCCCAAGATAGAGACCTGAGCTGAGATTAAGAGTTGGAGGCTCAACCGACTAAGCCACCCAGATACCCTGAAGGCATATATATATTTTTTTTTTTTGAAGGCATATATTTTAAAACCATTTTGTCATTGGCTTTTATTAATCCTACTTGAGAGCTGTTTTTAAAGAGAAATAATTTTCTCTTAATGAGCAAACATAATGACACTTAAATGTCACATATAGAAGAAAAAGTTAATATTTTCTGAATCATTTATAACTTTGAATTCAAGTACACCATATGCTGCAAGGTCTGAACGGAAATGTAAAATTTCTTATCACAAAGTGCTTTTCCTTTAGTACTCCTAAACCATCAATACTGTGAGATTTCGAAGGCAGGCTGTCTGCTTTTGAACCTTGGGACATGCATTAATTGGGTAATCTCAGTAAGTTACATGAACTTTCTGTTCTTCAGTTTACTGTAAAATAAGTGCCAAAGTAATAGGATCTACCTCATAGTGTGGAGGTCAGGAATACATGAATTCACACACGCAAATTGTTTACAAAAATGGCTGGCACAATTTAGGTAATTTAAATATGTGTATATTTTTATTATTCCATGGTTGAGCATATACAGGAATTATCCATTCAAATATGTGACTTATGTAATTAAGCATTGTACAATAGCAACAGCAATTTTTAGGGGAGAGCATATATATATAGTATTGAAAATCTACTGGTAGATGTGTACATTTTCAATACAGAAAATCTTAGAAATAAAGAGCTGTAAGATAGTAATATTCACAGAACTGTACGTGTGTTAGTTATTTGGGAGGAAAGAGTTAGTGCTATATTATTCAATATATTTTAAAATAGAAGTCATAAAAAGGAATAAAACAATCATTATAACTGTGTTTCAATATTGGCATATTTTGTTTAAGTTGAAATAAAAGCTATTTAAAACTTTAAAAGTGTGAAATTACCCTTGCCCTTTGAAGTGGTAGTTTAATGTAAATGTAAGAATTAAAAGGTGACTAACCATGTATTACTTTTTCATATTTGTCAGCTTAATCCAGTTGGGTTGTTTAGAAATTCTGTCAC
The DNA here is from genome assembly GCF_018345385.1 of Vulpes lagopus. Classification (NCBI taxonomy): domain Eukaryota; kingdom Metazoa; phylum Chordata; class Mammalia; order Carnivora; family Canidae; genus Vulpes; species Vulpes lagopus. The sequence goes on along the minus strand of NC_054829.1, from coordinate 127,307,368 downwards.
AGATGTCTGAAATTGTTAAAATTAGCATGCTTTATCTGCAGAATGCAGAATGTTCATTTACATAAAATTGGTTCATTTCTAACACAATGTAGCTATAAAAATATGTTTTTATAAAATATATTTAAAGTAGTTGAAACACTTTCTGGGAAAATTATTTGAGGGGAAAACTCACAGCATTTCTGATGCATTCACCATGATTTATCCCAGCAGGGCCAAGTCCACAATCTTACTAGTTGATGATAGCTATTGAACCCTGTTTTAAAGGAAAAGATTATTATTATCACAAAAACAGGGTGAAGTATTAAGATTTATCAGCAGCTTAAGTAATTGGGTTAGTTTGCTTTCATTTAACGCTTCTCTCTCTCTCTCCAGATTCTAGAATATGCATTTCAAAATTCCACGAGCTCTTACTGTGTGAAACTCTTCGAAGTATTTTGATCAATGGGACATTTGGCCATCTGAAAAATAAGTAATTTTATCAAATTATCACCTTTCAGTAAAAAAAATAAATAAATAAAAGTGAACAAGAAACAAACAAAACAATAGGTAACAGACTAGTAGACCAGATTGAAAAAATGAGGAAGAGAAACACAGGGATGGAGGGATTAGAAGAAAAATAGGAAAAGAAAAGAAAAAAAGTAAAATTAATTTCAATTGAAACAATGCACTAGTGAAAACATAGCTTTAACGATTAATATAAAACTGATCCCATGCAGGAAAATTTTTCAACCAAAATCTTCAGATGTTATGTTCACACATTTTTTTATTTTACTTTTTAAAAACAAAAGTTAGGGGCACCTGGGTGGCTCAGTTGGTTAAGCATCTGCCTTCAGCTCAGGTCATGATCTCAGGTCCTGCATCCAGCTCCCTGCTCAGCAGGGGAGTCTGCTTCTCCCTCTGCTCCTGATCATGTTCTTTCTCTTTCTCTTGCTCACTCTCTCTCAAATAAATAAAATCTTAAACACCAAAAATTAGTACCTGTAGATAAATATGTCAATTTATCCCTATACTAATGTCTGGGTTAAACTCTAAACCTAAGATGTTTTGCCTTCAAAACTTTTTCTTCCAAGACTCTTAGGTATTATATTCCCATACAAGCCCCTTCTAAGTAGCCTCCCATGCCTATAGAGCCTGTTGATGCACATCATGAGAAATACACTACGCCATGTACCACCACCATAGTTGATTAGATTGGGTCCAATACATAACCCAATGACAGCCAATGAAGGATTGAAACTCATTGCAGAGACCTGGTGTTCACAGCTTTGCCGGGAGAGTGACAAGTTGGGCCATTTTGAATCCTACCCTTAAAACTCTGAATAGGTAAAACAGATAATCTTGTGGATTTAGCAAAGAGAATTAAACCACAAATGTGAAGTAGAAAAACAATAGCATCAGGAACACATAATCACCAAAGCATAACTCAATCCGATTTGGAGCAGCAGCAGAAGCAATTATGTAAAGGAAACACACAACAAAGAATGGCCACTTTTCAGTAGTCAGAAAAATAAGTGTTCAGAGAGAGAAGCTACATATGAGAAGGGGCAAAGTTATGTTAATGTTAGAAACTACCGTGGAAACCCACAAAGTCCTCGATTGTAGCTCTGCTCACTCGGCATTCTCCAGCCCTGCTTTATTTTATTTTATTCCACTTAATTTCATTAGCATGCAGTGTATTTTACTAGTGAATGATTATTTGTCTTCTTGCACTGGGATGTAAGTCCTACCCAGCGAGTTTGTTGGGTGCCTGTTTCCACAACATACAGAATAGTGTCTGGAACATAGTAAGCGCTCAATAAACATTACAACGCAGATATAGGAATACTAATCTAATATTAATAGTTCTAGACCTACCTTTGTTTGCATTTCTTTCTGTTTATTTACTGAGGGGTCTATTTTTAAGAATGTTCCTAAATTAAATAATTCTGTCATTTTAAAAAATATTTTATCTATTTATTCATGAGACACACAGAGAGAGGCAGAGACAGAGACAGAGGGAGAAGCAGGCTCCCTGTGGGGAGCCGAATGCAGGACTTGATCTCAGGACTCCAGGATCATGCCCGGAGCCAAAGGCAGATGCTCAACCACTGAGACACCCAGGTGTCCCAATTCTATCACTTTTTAAACACGCACACACACACACACACACATACTAGTACCTGTCCTATTTACACTACCCCAGAGGAATTGATTGCAATTAAAAAAAATCAGATTAGATTGTTGTTCATCCCCATCTAGCTAATTAACACTAAAAAATAGTTTCATATTGTTCTTTTTTAGTTTTACAATTTGTTTTTAAATATTTGTTCATGAAAGATACAGAGAGAAGGCATAGGCAGGGAGAAGCAGGCTCCCTGCAGGAAGCCCCATGTGGGACTGGATCCTGGAATTCTGGGATCACACCCTGAGCCAAAAGCCAATGCTCAATCACTGGGCCACCCAGGGACGTCCCTAGTTTTATGATCTTAAGCATTATTTATTGAGTTCATTCTTGGACACACTTTTTCTTTCTTTCTTTCTTTCTTTCTTTCTTTCTTTCTTTCTTTCTTTCTTTCTTTCTTTCTTTCTTTCTCTATCATCTATCTGTTTATTTATTTATTTATTTATTTGCTACTTTCATTGGAGTAAATAATTATATCTTTTAATCTTCCTTTTTTTAAAAAAAAGATCTCTTTATTTAAGAGAGAGGTTGAGGGACACCTAGGTGGCTCAGTGGTTGAGCGTCTGCCTTTGGCCCAGGGCATGTTCCTGGAGTCCTGGATTGAATCCCACGTGGGGCTCCTTGCATGGAGCCTGATTCTCTGTCTCTGCCTCTGCCTCTGTGTCTCTCATGAGTAAATAAATAAAATCTTTTTAAAAAGAGAGAGAGAAGCAGACTCCCCCGTGAGCACAGAACCCAATGTGAGGCTCTATCCTAGGACCCTGGGATCATGACCTGAGCTGAAGACAGATCCTTAACCAACTGAGACACCCAGGAGCCCCCACCTTTCAATCTTTTGTAAGACTTTTAATTAATAAATTCCTGTTGCTATTTTTTCCACCAAGAATGTTTTTTTTTTTGTTTTCTGAAAACTCCTTTAAAGAGTAGCTTGTTTACAAAACAGAGAAATGTCAAGCAGATTAAAAGTGAAAAAATAATAATAATCGCAAAACATTGGTTTTTAAACTGTATATAGATTGGAATGAGGTAGGGACTCTTCTCCATTTAGACTTCCTCATTTCTCCATCAGTGTCCCATGAATTAGTGAAAAGTGAATTAGTTTCATTAGTGAAATTAGTGTAAGCCCATAGGCAATACCACTTGTGTTTGAAAATGAAGATTCTGAGGAAATACTTATATAACTAGAAACCTATTTAATTATTTTTTGTAGCATATTTAAAATCTCTTGTGAAATAAACTTATATTACTCCGTGGAAAGTTAACATAGGCCTTAAATAATAAATTCAGATTTAATCATGCAGCATCTCTTTTGGAAACATAAAATTAAAAGAAATGAATGACAACAATATTGTAACTACAATTAATTCTGTGATAATGAAGTAACATTGCAGTAAATTAGTAAATTTAGTTTGTTTCCAAGAATGATATTGGGCTTCTGTAATTTTTCATAACTTCTCACTCTGCATGTAAGCTCTGTCACACTTTATTTCCTTCAAACTACAAATCCCAACTTTGAAGTCCTGACCTTGTATACTAGAAAGATCTTAAAGAAATATTTGATTTTACATATGTGGAGATGGTACCTGAGGTTTCATAAATGTAGAAGGATTTCAGTTCTAATAAATTTATCCCCAGTATCCAAACTTCTTTCCTGAATTACCCTTGTCATAAATCATTAAGAAGACAGGTCCAGATTGACAGATGTTCCTCTTTTTCTATCTCCAAAAACATTCTTTTACAGAAATTTTCCTTTGACTTCCTACTAGGCCCAATCCCCACCTCGCCATTTGGCTTTCACTTTATTTTTTTTTTTTGAAATAATACTTAATAATTTGGGCATACTTAATTGAGATTTCTAGATTTTCTTGGAAAATAAGAGAAAGTAGCTACATTTGACATTCATTTCCATGAGTGAAATATTGACTGGTCCTCAGTAGCAGCTTCATCCTGTATCCAGGAAAAGGCATGAGCTGTATAGTCCCCACTGCTAACAAGACAAGTGCATTTATCATAACCACCTTTGGTGGCTTCACTGCATACATTTCCCTCCTGCCTGTGCCTATAGGCATTTGGCACACTTATGTTTTTGACCATTCTTGTAATGCTTTCTCCTTTTCATGACTGGAATGATTTCTGCATGCAGTAAAATGCTACAGATTTCTACATTTTCCTATACTATTTTTGCACACAATTTTTGTCCTTTCTTTTATTTTTAATGGTAATTTGAACCAGGAAACATATTTTTATTTCCTATTTATGAAGAATACACTGAGAGTTACATAAAAGGATTTCTTGTTCTTTTTCTTTTCCTTTTTGTTCACCAACTTTACCCATGTGGTAGTGTAATGAGATTTGTATTTTGTTAATTCAAATATGGCCCAGGTCTTTACTTTGGAATAAGGGCTATAGAGACCCGATTTGCTGGTCATAATTATATGAGATCCTCGAAGAACAAAATTCCATATTGTAGACACTTATGCATATCCCTTACTTTTAACTTCATATTTAGGACCTACTATGGGGATCCTGAATACACATACCTAGAGTCCCTTCAATGTTATGGAACTGTCTTATGCTCTACTATTTCATTTTTATTTACATGTAACAATTAATAGATTTATATGAGATGATGATGTTCACATTCCTTAATTATCTCTCTCATAGTTCCATAATAAAATACTAATCATTTGAAATATGAATGAATGATAATATAATAATAACAGATGTCAGTGTTCTGGGCAGAGCAGATAGTGTAGTGATCAAAATAAATAAAAACTCCTGCCCTGTGAAGCTTACATGGTAATGATGAGAGAGATAATAAATAAAATATATAAATATCAAATATGCTAAGTGGTGCCCTATTTGTGTTAAGGATAGCAACAAAGAAAAGCAGGGGGACACAGAGTGCTGAGTGTGGGTGACATTGCGATTTTTATAAAGAGCTGTCCAGAGTGAATTGAGTGGAGTTTTGAAGGGTGTAAGGGAGCAGACCCCAGATTCCATAGGGATTGGGGGTGGGAGGTGAAGGAACACAACCCTCCAGATAAGTGTGAGAACTGAAATGCCCTGTAGTGAGAAATCTCTGAAGAATGAGGCAGACATCCAGTGGGCAGGTGAATGTGAGGCAGAAGGATGAGGTTGAAGAGTAGAGATGGACTTCAGTTCTTTTTAGTAAGATATGAACCTATTGGACAGTGTTAAGCAGAGAGATAATACAGTTTAGCTGAGCTTAAAATATTTTCAGGCTGCCAGCCTGAGAATAGACTGAAAGGGGAGCAAAGGCCAAGTTGGGGAGATCCATTGGGAGGCTACAGTAATTAGTGACATAAGAAATGTTGATGGTTTTGCTTACAATGGCACCGATGTAGGTGGTGAAGGGTTGCAAGAATCTACACACCTGTTGAGGGGAGGTATTTGTTGACAAGTTGAATATTTAAGATGTTAATTCACATATATAATAACAAATCATATTTTTCAGTTGTGGGGTATAATTGTTTGATAAAACATCACAACTTGAAATCCAGAATTGTGGCATGCCTGGGTGGCTCAGCAGTTGAACATCTGCCTTTGGCCCAGGGTGTGATCCTGGGATCTGGGATCGAGTCCCATATCGGGCTCCTTACAGGGTGGCTGCTTCTCCCTCTGCCTGTGTCTCTGCCTCTCTCTGTGTGTCTCTTATGAATAAATTAATAAAATCTTAAAAAATCCAGGATTGCTTCACAGATTATCAACATCAGTTAATTCCATTCCTTGATTTCCCCAGTAAATAATTATTGAGAATTTAGTTCATGTTAGGAGTTTTGTAGGAAATAATTGCATAGCTTAAATAAAACACACTTCAAAAGCCATGGGTCCATGTGTTTTCATTTTAGTGAAATGAAAACAATATAAAAACTCAGAGCACTTATTGGCTGCTTGGAGATTGGCAAACATAATCACAGACTTAGTAAGAGTTTTATAATTCTCATGAATTTACTTAAAAATTACAAAGTATGCCATATTGATGGATATAAATCATTTTCAGCTTCATCTATTCCTCTTTAAAATGAGGTACACCAAAATGGTAGGAAATAGATAACTCAAAGGTATCATAAGTCTGACTTAAAAGAAAGCTACAGAACATTAAACATGATCCAGTTAAAATACTATAGAAATCTTCTGGAAAGAAAAAAGACTTTATTTCTCCTCCAAAGCTTTACAATCCTCTCAAACTAGTGTGTTCACTCATCTCAGGGTCCTTTATCACTGGGGAAAGATTCCAATGCACCTTTCAAGAATGAATCTAAAAACTTGTAAATTTTTGAGGAAAAAAAAAGAGGTCTGCTTTTCTTTTCTTTTTCTCCCCTTTATATTTTCAAGTTCAGAATATTTTGATGTCCTTGAGTCAAGTTTATGGCTTCATGAGATATGAGATCTCTGAGTTAGTTTCCTCAGTATCTTTAAATACAAATAAAATTCATCCATCCATCTAGTCAGGTTTCTTGTGCCATCTTTATGCCAGGCACTGACTGTATACTAGATAAGCAGCCAAGAACATTTTTAAAAATTTATTTCATAATCTATATATATATATATATCAGATTGTATTAAGATCAACAAAAATCTGTATGCTGATTCAAATTCGTTCATACCTGTACAAGGCACAAACCTAATGTTAGAAAAAGTATTCCAGAAATGCATTGTCACCCACATCCATGGTTTCCCACTGACTAAAGAAAAACTTAGAAGTTTTCCTATGTAGAAATTATGAGAGAATGACTTTTTAAACCTTTTCCGGTATATAGTACAGGTAGGAATAATTGTCTCTCTACCTAGGAGCTCTGAACAAAATGCTTTTGCATTTTGAAGAATCTGGGGACTAGGGAAAATACAGGGGAAAGGGCTTAGAGTGGAAAAGTTACCAGGCTGGAGCCAGGAAAAGTGCTTCAGCAAAGACCCTTGATAAGGAAGTCTCGGATGGAGGCAACTGAGCAAGGCCTGTAGCTTTTGTGCATTAGGATGCTGGCCTGGGGTCTGAATCCTTGACTGAAACTGCTTCCAGAAGATCATAATGCACTGGCTATGAATGATATCTGATATGGGAATGGCAACCTTATCCCATGAGGCCTGCCAGGTAAGGACTTGGAACTGCCTGAAGTTGGGCCTGAAAGATCACATATAAAACTTCGTCTTGAATTTAATATTCCCCATAAGTAAAACCAGAATTGGTGCATAAATGTACAAGTTTATATACATATGCATCAAAATTGCTAGAAATGATAGGAATCTCAAAGTTTATCTTGCATTTGTAAAACAAAATTTGCGTTGTTAAAAGAAGTACAGAACCTTGGGGCACCTGGGTTGTTCATTTGGCTAAGTGCCTGACTCTTGGTTCTGGCTAAGGTTGTGATCTCAGGGTCCTGGGATCCAACTCACCAATGGGGGCTGTGATTAGCATAGAGTCTGCTTGAAATTATCTCCCTCTCCCTCTGTCCCTCCCAACTCCTTGTACACACTTTCTCTCTCTTAAATATATATATTTTTATATTATTTTATATTATATTCATATGTGTATATATTAGAGAGAAGTATAGAAACAATCAGAGAGCATAGATGTTAGAAAATCATAGATGAAACAAGAGGGCACTTGAAGGCATGATAGCAATTTTGAAATTATTTTCAAACTGCAAATCTTTATCTGAGTCTTTGATTCTTACATACTTTACATGTTGATAAATTGAGATCTAAGAGAGTTAAATTACCTTGTGCTTGATTTAAAGAGCTAAAATATTAGTTAGCAATTAGAGGTCCTGAACCCATAGTTCCTAAATCCAAATTTATTGAATTAAAATTCAATAAATTTTAATATATTGAATAGATTTTCATCTTTTTGAAATGTAAGAACTGTACTTTATTCATATTATTAGTTTATTTGAATATTTACACATGATGAATGTTTGGCATTCATAGAAATTAACTCAGACCATATTTGTAGATGATGAACCTTTGTGTAAGTAGTATGATCTCTTAAAATTCTCTCCTTTAAAGGGCATATGGGTGGCTCAGTCAGTTGAGCATCTGAGTCTTCATTTCAGCTCAGGTCACAATCTTGGGGTCATGAGACTGACCCCAGGTTGTTGGGTTCTTCCCTCAGCAAGGGTCACTTTAGATTCTCTCCCTTTTCTTCTGCCCCTGCCCTGACCCATGCTCTCTCTCTCTCTCTCAAATAAATAACATCTTTTAAAGAAGTCTCTCCTTTAAACCAGTGAATAGAATTCACTAGTTTTCATATATACAGTAATCCTCTGTAAAGTTTTGTACACCCCCCACAGTATTCAGAATAATTTAGAATAAAAAAGTCAATAAAATAAAATGGATATGTATGTTGGAATTTAATTAACTCAAAATAGAAACTTTATTATCAATACTATATTAATTATAATAAAGAAGAGAATATAAATGAATACCTGACATTTTTCATTCTTTAGTGGTATTCCAATTCAACTGAAATAGAGTCAGATTGATTCTTCTACTTTTATTTCTGTTTATTGTCTATTTAAAATCATGATAATTCTACTATGTTCTTTGCAAATCTTTTCATTTATTCCCTCACTCTATTTCCTTATAGTACAAGGAATGAGCTACAATAAATAAAATGGTGATATGGATTTTGAGACAATATTCACTTAAGACAATTAAAGGTAGTTGTGAGTTTTTGTTTATAGATCCATACAATTGAACCTTGGGTAATGTGATGTATATTTTAAAGTAAAAGTATTGAAGAAAACTTCCTCAAGTATTTATAAATATATTTTATTTATGAATATCTTTCAATAGTGACCTTAGCAATGCAAACAATAGTTTTCTAAAGACCTTTAATTTTTATTCAAGTAATTTGTTTATTTAGTTACTTTTTATAGTTTATATAGTACTGATGTTTTTATTGATTTTAGGAAAAGTTAGATAAGAGTAAATATTAACTGATGTACCAATTTTTTAAAAATAAGCCAATAGATATTTTGCAACTGACACTGTAAGAAAATGCTGACAAATATGCTTGGCATCTTTTCCACATTCTAATCTTTTTTTAAACATGTTACACAAATGTTTTATGTAGTCAATAGTCCATATTAAACAAAGATGCAAGTTTAATTTGATAATTATAAACTTTTACTACTTGTTTTATTTTGAAAATTTTTTGAAGTGAAAACATACGCATTTTTATTTTTCAAATATACATTTCCTTTCCAAATATACTGAATAAAAAACCCCCACAAATATACCGGATAACTGGATTTTATTAGTATGCAAAAAGACGATATTTTAAGAAGGCATAGAAATAATTGACTTGCATTTTAGTAGCATCAGAGGATTTAAAAGATAGCATTTTCCTTCTGTACTAAAAGCACAATTTTATGCGAACAATAAAAATTCAGAGGATTTTCCCTACAATCATACTGAATTGTTTGAAAGCATTATTTTTTGTTCATAAAAATTAGGTGTACATTATGTATAAAGCTATTTGAATCTTTATTTTTTTCAATGTATACTTATCTCTATCTTGGATAATGTCTGTAGAGTCAAAATAAAAAACAGGTAAAAATTTTCTCTATTGAGGTATCAATGTTTACATACATTCAGCAAAGTATAAGAAACCAGTTTGGTTACACGCATTTTTTTTGTGTGTGTTTCTATAAGAAAACTTCCACCAAGAAACTTCCTTATTCCTATTCTTGCTGTGGAAGTGTCTTCAGAATCAGGCAGGATGATTTTGGATACTTTTTTGTATAAATTTCAAAAAGTAAGATATAGTAGCTGGTGTCATCTTGAAGCATTGTATAATTTTCTATATCATGGAGTCATTTTAGGGGAGAAGATTGCCCATGAGCAGGACTGAGTTATATTTTTATTTGACTTCCTTTTTGTTTGGTAGATCAAGTTTCAAATTTCAAGAAAGCCAATTGCTAGCTTTGTGATTAACTTATAGGATCTCTGAAAATTATTTCTCACATTTTTAAAACTAGAATACTAATATCTACTTTTCACCTCCTTTGAGTATTATTTAAATGTATTTTCAATAAAAGTATTGAAAGGGAATGAACACAAAAAATAGTCTATAGTACATAATAATTTTCACATTTTTCAAAGATGTGAAATATGTTTCTTGTCTTTTATTATTAATTATTCTTTTTTTTTGAGAGAGAGAGAACACACATGCATAAGCTGGGGTGGGGGAAGGGCTTGGGAAGGAGAGACAGGAAGAGGGAGAGAAGGAGAATCTTAAGCAGGCTCAGAGCTGTGGAGCCCAATGTGAGGCTTCATCTCACGACCCTGATATCTTGCCCTGAGCCAAAAATAAGAGTCAACCCCTCAACTGACCTAGCCATCCAGGTATCCCTCATGTTTTTGCCCTTAAAAAAAAAATCTTATACAGTGAAATGCAGAAATAAGCAGTTAAATGTGTATTGACCTAGAAGTCTGCTTTTGAATCCATGTAATTGTTCCTAAAATAGGTACTACATTTTAAGTGTAAGGAAGCATTTAGGTGATTATTTCATATTCTCATTTAACAGAGAAATTTCTGGGATCCCTGGGTGGCGCAGCAGTTTGGCGCTGCCTTTGGCCCAGGGCGCGATCCTGGAGACCCGGGATCGAATCCCACGTCGGGCTCCCAGTGCATGGAGCCTGCTTCTCCCTCTGCCTGTGTCTCTGCCTCTCTCTCTCTCTCTCTCTGTGTCTATCATAAATAAATAGAAATTAAAAATTAAAAAAAGATAAAAAAAAGAAATTTCTTCATATATGAGATATAATGAAAGTATTCAACATCAGGCCACTTTTTCACATATTGGAACCATATTTTATGCCTTCAAATACTTACATTCACTGTCACATATTATTTCTTTTTTGCAATGAGGCAAATATAATTATTTCTAATTTGGGGTCATGGAATTTAGAAAGAGGAAAGAAATTTTCTTTATTTAATAAAATATAAATGAATGTAGTACATACATATTGAAGAACATGGTCTTACTTTTCTTTTCCAATACCATGTACCAAATTCAATTGAGGATTTATACATATACTATGCAATTGTTATCAAAAATTACTCTTCAACAGTTCGACTAGATGATATTTTCAAGGTAGCAGATGATCAAAGTAGTTATTTTTCTTGGATTCTAACACAAAGCAACATCAAATAGCTTTACTCTCTTGGTTTGGTTTTCTTGCATGCTTTGAACTACAAGTATAATATACTGACTAAATAAAGTTTTGTGTCCTCAAGTAAAATTATGAGTCTTTCCTCTAGAATACACTTGAAGAAACTCATGAATAGTTGAAGAAAACATAGATAAAAGTATTTTTCTTGCTTCTCTACTTAGTGACATTTTTGTAATCTTGGATTTTTATTGCTCTAGCCAGAATAATCAAAATATTTGGTCTATCTGTATGGATAGGCTATAACTTATGTATTTATTCAAACATCATGAGTTGCACATAAAATAAACCTAAATATTTTTTAGTTATGTGATCCATTATAGCAAAAGACTTAACAATAAAGAGAACATAGATTTCAAGTATGTTAGTAATATCCCAGAGATCATCTGAATTTTTCACTATTTATATGTGGAGACAGATTATCTTGGGATTTTATTTTTCTTTGTGCAAAGTATTAATATAGTCAGTTACATGACTTTAGAATGTTAAGACTATGACAAGTTCCTGCTGAAATTATTTGTTTTAAAGAACTTGCTATCATTTTAAATGGTTATGTTATTATTTATATTTATATTATTTAATTAATTATTTTATTTTAGTATTTAGTATTTAGTATTTATTTAGTATTTAGTATTATAATATTATTAATTTAGTATTTTAGTATTTTAGTATTAATACTAAATCTTTAGTATTTACTATAAATTAAGTATTTTATTTTAGTATTTTAGTATTCAATAATTATATTAGTATTTTAGTATTATATTAGTATTTATCATAGTTATTTATAGTATTACAAGTGGCCATTTTTTATTTTAAGAAAGATAAAAAAATTCTACTTCTCTAATAATAATGATTTGGGACAGATCATAAACACTGCTAGACTCATTGGATGCAGTATCATTACTCTTCATGCCAAATCTAAATATTAGGATAATAGTAATCAGCATTAAAGTTGCATCTTGGCATATCAATCTTCTTTGAAATAGTCCAAATCTTTATCTTCTTATACTGGTTGTGGGAATTGCATGAAGGAGACAGATGGTTGGTTGAATTTTAGGCAATAGGTTGTGTGGGGATAATAGAAGACACAGGAATGTGTGCGTTTCCTGTCTTAATTCCCACTGCATTAATTTATGTAGGGATTGTTGTGGTGACAAGAGGAAGACCTTTAAAAAATGTATTGGAAGGGACATTGACTTGGGAGTGTCAGGTGCTTGTCCTCATGTACAGAGTTGTGGCAAGCATGTTTTTTTGGTAGAACATATGTTCAACCATCTTGTGCCTCTAAATATACTCCTTCAAATGTATTTATATCCTTTCTAAGAAAAATTCAAAATACCTCATGAACATATAGTATTATCATTTACATAAGACCTTTTGGGAGAAAAAAATAACTGTCTTTGTGCATGGTAAATCTGATAAATAGATAAAATTATCAGGAAATTAGTAATAGGATAAAAATATAAATTAATTTTCAAACTGATCATATACATTAAATAGCACTGACCAAGGCCTAGAACTCAGGTGAAAATCACAGCTCTCAATAAACTTTGTTACGAGAGTATGTTGGATTTCCATTTATTTTTCATTAATAAAAAATTACCTCAAAATGGATTATATTTTGCATACGAAATCTTTCTCTATGTCTCAGAGTCATGGAACAATGACCATTGAAACAGAGACTTTGAAAACAATTGACCAATAAAATGTTAACTATTACATTGATATATGACATAATCTTTCAGTTCTTTTTTTAAGAGGATATTGCAAAATTTTACTTTTATATATTTATCATTTCTCAGAACAAAACTGAAAATATTAAAAGAAAGTTGATAGATCATCTTACCTTTTCCTTCATTATTCATTCTACAATAAATGGTTGCTTTAAGTCCCTAGGTTACAGAATGTACAGAAAAAACAAAAATTCATTCTGATTTGGAATTCACATTCCGGAATGAGGAAATAGACCATAAAGAAGAAAGTAAGAAAGAAAGTATATAAGTATTATACATTATTTAATGGTGAAAAGAGCTTTGGAGCTAAAGTTCTTGGAGATTTGAAGAGGTGGCCAAAGTTAACACTTTCTTCCTAACAATCCTTGAAAGCAGTATATTTAAGGAGAAAACTAAAAGAAGTTGAGGAGTTTCCCATGTTTCCATCCCAACATTACAGGAAGATAAAAGCAGATTTAAAGTTTCAGGCCAAAAACAGTAAAAGAAAATGAACCCCATGTGTCTGGAAGAGAGTAAGTTTAGGCAATAATGGTAGGAGATGGAGGTGCTTGCTGGATTGAATGCCATTGTGAAGACAATGGTTTTTATTTTGAAAAAGGTATGAAACCAGTGAAGAGTTTTAAGCTATCGAGTAACAAGATCTCGTTATATTTTAAAGTGTCACTATGTCTACTATATTGTAAATAGAGTGAGCATTTGCTGGAAAGGTTAGAAACAGGAAGCAGTTAGATAGCTCTTGCTAAATTCTATGTTAGATATGATGGTGCCTGGGCAGCCGGGGTGGCTCAGTGGTTTAGCACCACCTTCAGCCCAGGGCGTGACCCTGGAGACCTCAGGTCAAGTCTCATGTCAGGCTCCCTGCATGGAGCCAGCTTCTCCCTCTGCCTGTGTGTCTGCCTCTCTCTCTGTGTCTCTCATGAATAAATTTAAAAAAATCTTTAAAAAATAGATATGATGGTGACTATGAGTATGAAATAAGTGGAGTATGGCTGTATTGGCAGGATTTATTGTGCATTAGATATGGAGATGTACAAGAAAGACTGAAGTCAAGAATGACTCCCTAATTTTTAGGCACAGCAACTAGGAAATAGAAGGCTGGTTGATTTCAGTTTTATTTATTTATTTTTTAAAGGATTTTATTTATTCACGAGAGACAGAGAGAGAGAGAGGCAGAGACACAGGCAGAGGGAGAAGCAGGCTCCTTGCGGGGAGCCCGATGTGGGACTCGATCCTGGGACTCCGGGATCACACTCTGAGCCAAAGGCAGACACTCAACCGCTGAGCCACTCAGGTGCCCCTGATTTCAGTTTTAAAAGAGAAATCGGTGTTTTGGTTTTGAACATGTTAAGCATAGAATGTCTATTATGTATTTTTCAAGTGGAATGTCAAGACTGCATTTGGGATTCAGTTTAAAGCTCAGAGGAGAAGCACAAGCTGGGGATATAATTTAGTTTTCATCAATGCATAGATGCTATTTAAAGCATATGACCAGATAGGACACTTGGAAAGTTAGTGGAACTATAAAAGAACTCCAAGGAGTCCTTTGAATATACCAAAACTAAGAGATGAAGATAATGATAATAACTGGCCATGGAGACTGAGAAGAATTTCTGGGGAGCTGGGTGGAGAATCAGAATGAATCTGGGTAACTGAACCACATTTTATATTAATGGAAAAATCAAATCCCCTGAGTCATCATCTATTTCCACATAAAAGTAACTCATCTTAAAATATAGTCCAAGAGAATATTATGAAAACAAATGTTCCCATGAAAATGAGGTCTTTTTGGTCTTTATTAGAATACATACTGTCCCATTTCAAATAATTATTATTTTAGGGAAAATTCCCTAATGATCAGTACTGAACTTACTCAAAAAGAAAAAAAAGTAACCAGGAATACTTAGCAACTCACAGAGCAAAAAAAGAAGTCTTTAAAACTGAAATGCTTAAAAATAGGAAAAATATTTAATCAACTTTCTTTGAGTTACATACCTAGCCCTGACAGTGGAGGAACAGGTAATTATGATCAACAGTCACATTAGGCTCTTACAAAGGAAAATCAGATTGCCATGACCAAAAGAATATGAATCAGGAATTGAGATTATTCTTAATTATATTTTTGATAATTTCCCTTCATTGTCTTTTTCCTCCCCTCTAGCACCACTATAAAATGAAAACCAGAGTCTCTTAAAACAAGAATCCAATTTTTCTCAGTTTCCATCTCATTGAGTACTTGGCTGTACAATGCAAAAAATCAATCATTTTTATCTTCCAGATAAAATCTTACATCTATAGCCAATTCCAATTCTTAATGTATTTTAAAATTCCAATAAAATGTTTAATTTTATGATTGTTTTATTTTCAAATCAAGTCTGTCCCGTATTTAGAACTAAAACCTCTGCACTCTCTGAAGGTAATAAGAGGATGCTTCTGGAATTGTCAGATGTTCTTTTTGTTTCATTGATTTTTCTCTTTAATGCTATTATCTCAAATATCTCACAGCTCTTGGTTGTCTGATTCACAATTCCAAATGGAAGTTGGAAATACAGTGGAGTGTTTCTTCTGGATCAGTGTAGTTTTCATCAGACCTATTTCTTGAATGCAAAGATCTGAGCATATTTATTTACCACTTTCCATTAATACACAAGTATGATGCACAGGAAAAAAAAGGCAGAGGGGGAAGAGTCAATCAGTTCAACTCTTTGCAAATGTTTGGTCTCAAACTACAGTATCTCTCATATTTATCAATTATCTTCCACTCACACTTATTTTTTTAAAGATTTTATTTATTTATTCATGAGAGACACAGAGAGAGAGAGAGAGGCAGAGACACAGGCAGAGGGAGAAGCAGGCTCCATGCAGGGAGCCCGACGTGGGACTCGATCCCGGGTCTCCAGGGTCACACCCTGGGCCAAAGGCAGCGCTAACTGCTGAGCCACTGGGGCTGCCCTCCACTCACACTTATATAAATATTTTATTAAGCTAAATATTAAATGCACACAAAATTATTGTCTGTATTGCGTTTATTATATAAATTTAAAAAAGCACATCTACATACTGAAAATATCCCCTTCGAAAGGGAAGATTTCCAAATGCTGCTAGCACCTTCTAGGTGCCACTTCTAAATCTAATTGCTTTCTCATCTTCAGAAGTAACCTCTGCTTTATATTTGTTTTTATCATTTATATACCTTCTTAAAAGACATAACACACACATAAACCCTAAGCAATATATGCTTTAACTTTCCACATTGTTAGACTTTAGATGTAACATTTACAAGTATACTTAATTTACAATATATTATATGTAATATATACATATAAGTTATGTACATTTGGCATGAGGGATGAGGCAATAACACAATAAATTTAATACAAAGGAAAGAATTTTTAAAAAGCCATGGAGTAAATGGAAAAAATATATGCTCCATGAGAACATAATATGAGACTGGAGAATATCAACATTATTTAGTTGAAGTTGATAAGAAAGTGGTAATATTTGATGGTTTCGAATTTTGAAAGATGGCTAATTTTTGGTAATACTGAGAGGAAAACATTCCTCTTTATAAAACTCAAACATATGAAACCTATTTGAAGTATAATGAGTGGGTAGATACTGTTAAAAGGGAGTAATACATTAAAAAGTTTGGAAATGGAAATTTAAGAAGGAATAAGTACTTGATAGGCATTTTTGTTGAGTACAAGTAATGAAATAATAAGTTTAGTAGAATGCCAATAGTTATATATATTGAAAATAGTATTTTATGGGGTATGCTCACCCTAGTGGTCACTTAAGACAACATTCCTATAAAATTTAAAATTTAGGATCAATAGATGACTCAATTATGGGATGTTTTCTATTGCCAAAATTTCAGAAAGATACATGAGATGCTCAACAATAAGAATAGCCTCCATTCAGGAGCCTTAATCTTGTACTATAAAAGTTTTCATGGATAAAGAGGGCAGACTAAGCCAGGGGAGCTATTGCTAAATTTAACATGAAAGAATGTGTTCAATAATACACACACACACACACACACACACACACACACACACACACATTATGTTTAAATCTTACTTTTCTAAATATGAGAATTTGTGAAATGAACTACATGGGAAGATGAGGAGCCAACATTTAGTATTCTTGTGTTTCGTCTTCGTCAACTCTTGATGCTTATTGTTTGATCTTCCCAGATACTTTCTTCTGTTGTCACAGACTCTGTACCTGCAGCCAGAGGCATAATGAAGTTGGGAAAGTCTCACTCCCTTGTCCATTAATAGATGAAAAGAAAGCCAAAGCCAAGAAATTAGGATCTTTCTCTTTCACTTCTAAAATTGTTTTCAGAAAAGAGGCATTTTATTTCTGTTTGCTAAGGAGACACATGAGTATTGATGTCTGTACATTGAAAAGAAAATTGGTGAAGGCATATGAAACTCTCCACACAGAAAAGGAAAGACTGGATGAAGAGCTTCCTAACCCATGCTACTTCTCAGAAATTTCTGCCCTTATTGATGCTTTGATTTTAGTTCTTTTGATTCTGTGAGATACTCAGTATGCAATTTATAAATTCCTCTGTTTAGATTATTAAGCTTTTACAAGTGCTGTTTTTTCATCTCATGATTCTTTCCATTAACTCAAATATGACATTTTTAAAAAATTTATCATAGCTAAGTAAGTCTCCCATATAGCCACACAGAAATTATGTTTGTAGAAAAATATGAAGCCAGCAAAGAAGGTAAGCCACCATGTTAGACAAAAAAAAAGGCATTTTATAATTTTTCTATTTTTAAGCTGCATGTGTGTGCATGTGATTTGTGAGGTTATGCAAATAATGAGCAGATTGTAGATTCACAGAATCAAAGAATATTGAAAGCAATGACAACATATTGAAACATTTACTCTAAGTCCATAATTCTAACTGAATGGTGAAGATAAAACATTTAAACAATATTTTCTAGGCTAAATCTGACTGAGTAATGGAGAAAAGGGGCAGAATCAAATGATATTCAAAATACAGTAACCTCTGAAGAGGTGAATGAATTGTCAAATTAATGTCTTTTGGATTAAGGAAAAATGAGGTATGAATGATACCCATAAAAGTAAAAGCATATTGAAAAAGAATGTTCATTGCTCCACATAATATTTTTTCTTGACAGGTATAAGTAAAACTGATCTCTTAGCATTACAAATATTCAAGTATTCAAAATTTATGTTCCATTTTCTTTCATTTGTTGTTTCCTACAAATGAGATTCAGTACCTCACTCCTTAATCTTTAGACTATAAAATGTAGACTTTAATAAGCCACATTGTGAATTGCCAACTCCCAGGGAAAAGTTTATGTATTGATGTTTGAATTTTTGACACTTTCCCCCACGTGAAAATTTACCATTTCTTTAAAATAGCTTTTCTTAATATAAATATATCTTGGCCTATAACATTTCACAAACAAAAATGATGCATTCTTTAACATTTCCATAATCTTGAACTTCTTTTGAAAATAAGAGATACAAATGTTTCATACTGAAAACTGACAGTAGACATTTTGAAATTCTTGGAATAGCAGGCCAAATATGTTTAATAATAAAAAAAAGTGATGGTTTTAAATATACTTTAAGTTGAGGAGCTGATAATTCTCTCCAGCTACCCAAAACATCTATTTTTTTTTACTCTATGTACTTGGTGAGAACATATTAAAATGGGTAATAAACCATATTTACTAATTTTATGTATGAAAAGATTATAAGATCTAAAGCTTCTAAAGTAGTTTAATTTTAAGAACTGGGCATCAGCACTGCTATTTTCATTCTTTAATAATTAATTTATTGATTTACAGAACTATTATGTGTCTAACAATGCTAAGCTCTAAAGATAGAAGAGTGGGAGGGGGAATATCTCTATTCTTTATCATACATTAAAAACTATCATGAATAAGGGAAATATATTATCGATGGGAAGTATATGAAATATGATCTAGAATGGGTCAGGCAAGACTGCTTGTCTAAATGGAATTACATCAAGGCAGTTTGCCTTTTATTGCACTTTTAATTTGTGTTTTCCTGTTGACTAAAAAGGTTGACAACTTTTCATGTGTTTATTGGCCATTTGAACAGCCTTGTGTGAAGTGCCTGTTCAAATCTGTTGCATGTTTTCTAACATATTTTCTTTTTCTTATTGAGTTACAAGAAAATTTTATACATTCTGAGTATATTTTACAAATATCTCTCACTCTTGGACTTGCCTTTAACTCTCATTTGATATCTTTCAATGAATAGATATTCTAGACTTTAAAATAGTCAACCTTATCATATTTTATGATTTGCATTGTTTGGGTCCTGACTAGGAAAACTGCATGATGAAGAACGTCTCAAAAATAGCATCATACTTAATGGTGATAAACTATATGCCCTTTCTCAAGATGGGAATTCGGCAAAGATATTTTCTCTCATAACTACTATTCAGTGTTGTACTGGAAGCTCTGACTAGTTTAATAATGTAAGGAAAATAAATTAAAGATATACGTATAGGGAAGGAAGAAATAAAGATTCCTTTGTCTGTAAATGAACAAAGAATCAACAGAAAACTACTGAGGTACAACACAAATTCTAAAATGAATATGAAAATTTTGAAATTAATTAAATGTATAGTTTCTAAGTGCTAAAGCAATGTAACAGAGTATTTTTTGATGATGACCTTGAATATATACTGAAATGAAGGCATCAAAATCATGCTGTAAATATAATAGAACTTTTCAGTTAACTGAGATTTCCTCTGAATTCATTTTAGGGTAAAAACAGAATTCATTCTCTAAGACATTGCGTTTGTTGATTACAGATATATATTTTAAATTGACAGCCTGAAGGTAGCCCTTTGTATGTACAACTGTTACATATAACAACCTATAAGAACTTCTGCGTACATATCTCAGTTTAGATTAAAAAAATAAACCTGGTCAACCAATTGATTCTAAAGTTTATTTGGAATGGCAAAAGACCTAGTGTAGCTCATACAACACTGAAGAAAAACAAAATTCTAGGACAAACTCATCCTAATTTCAAAATTTACAATAAAGCTACAGTAATCTCAACACCAGGGTATTGAATAAATCAATGGAACATAATAGACTACCTAAAAGTAGGTCTTCATGAATATAATCTAAAACATTTCTTCAAAGGTTAAAAGTATTTTAATGGAGAGAGAGCAGCCTTTACAACAAATGGTGCTGGGAAAACTGGATGATCCTATACACAAAGAAATGAACCTAAACACAACCTTGACAAAAATCATCTCAAAATGGATAATAGGCCTAAATATAAGATGTGAAACTATAAAAAAGTATGGAAGAAAATGAGACAAATATTTTGTGTCCTTAAGATTGGTAATGACTTTTCAGATACAGCAGAAGTTGATCCATCAAAGTAAAACTTGATAAGCTGTATTTTATTAAAGTTAAAAATGTCTCTTCTGTGAAAGACAAGATGCAGAGTGGGAAAAAATGCTTGCAAAACACATGTCTGATGAAGTTGCATCCAAAATGTACAAGGGCTCTTGGAACTCAGTAACAAGCAAATGAACAATTCAGTTAAAAAGCAGGCAAATGATCTTAACAAACACCTCATCCAAGAAGATCGCAACTAAGCATATGAAAAGATGTCCAAGATTATTTGTCATTACCAAAGCAAGGAGGACCCTGTAGGTCACAGCAAGGACACTGGATTTTATTCCAAGTGTTATTTCATTCCAAGTAATTAAAGATTATAGAGTAGAAGAATGATGTGATGTGATTTATGCTTTAGATGAACTTTCTAGTTTCTTTATGGAAACTAGATTTATGGAGATCAAAAGGTAAAGCAGAGAGCTATTTAAAAGGCTTGGGAAATATTATAGGAAGAGATTATGGTTCTTAGATAACATTAATAACAGTGGACATAATTAAAAGTTCATAAATTTAGAATGTATACAAACATATTTTTCTAAGGTGGATAATGCTGGTGAGGGTAAATGAGACAAGGAGTAAAGGAGGATAACTCTATAAGGCAAATGGTGGTGATATTTCCTGAAGTAGAGACCATGTGGGAGGCAGAAGGATCAGGGATGCATAGATACTCTAGATAAATTTGAGATGTCTACTGAACATCCAAGAAGATGTCAAACAGACATTTGAATAAGCAAATCTGACATTTGGAGGAGAGTTTGAGGCTGAAGTTATAAATTTGGCATACAGATGGAATTTTCAGCCACAGGGCTAGAATACATGCAAATGCTTATATCAATATCTATCAATAGATTTCCTAGGATACTGTCAAAATAATGTGCTGTCTTTGAATACTTCATTTTACCAAACCTCAAGGATGAATGATTGAGAAAATTCTTGAAAATTTTAAGGTTTTCTTTTCTTTGCATTTATTAGGTTGACAATCTCTTTTTGTCCCCTCTGAGCATAAAACCTTAGACTATTATAATCATAGTATTACTCATCAGTGTAGTTTGCCATTTCTGTATTACAGAGCATCTAAGACAAGCTTTTCCTTTGCACTGCCTTTTGTTAGCTACTTTTTAAACTGTGGTTTGACGATACATCTTGTCAGTATTTGAATTATTATACACTTTAAAGATTTATTTATTTGAAGGGTGGGGTGGAGAGCAGAAGAAGAGGGAGAGAGAATCCCAAGCAGACTCCCTGCTGAGCATGAAGTCGTACATGGGGCTTGATCTCATGACCCTGAGATCTTGACCTGAGCTGAAACCAAGAGTCTGACACAACTGATTGAGCACATTTTAAAGAATTTGTTTCATTGGATGGTTGATATAACCATTAGGGCCAGAGAGAGAAAATTGAAATGACCCAATCTACTTTAATCAGCAAGTGATTTCATACTAGGAATAAGGAGCATACCAACTTATTTGAAGGCCTTGGAGACCTCTGTGTGGACTGGGATCCATGAGAGAAACCTGTATAGCTTTGAGGTCAGGAATACACCACAGAAGTTCACATTCAAGAATTGAGAAGTTGTTTCTACTAGACCTATTATAAACTCCTGATAAAAAGAAAACTAGGAATGGGACAACTGGTTGCTAAGTTGGGCTTCAACTGGCAGAACCATTTCAATCATTAAAGAAGCTAAGTTTCCCCCCCAAAAAAATAAATAAATAAAATAAAGAAGCCAAGGACAGGGCACTGATATTGAAAACATGACTGTGTAACAGCTTTAACAGTAGCACTAGAAGGAGCAAGAGGAAGCAGGCCTCATTTTGCACTATGTGTCTAGATCTTCCACAAGTGTATCAATTCAAGAAGTCTAATTCACATCTAGAACCCTAGCTGCAAGTGAGCCCAAGGGAAAAAATCATTTTTCCCCTTTTATCTGGCTATTTATTTGCTCTGTTGCTGTTTCTATATACCTATTCTGATTTTACTGATGGGAAAATACACTAGAAGTAAAGCGAGATCCTGGAGGAAGTTATCCCACAATATCTACCACAATTTCATTTTTACATTTATTTTTATGGTTAATTTGTATGTTCTAGTGTAAGTAGGGCTTTTATAGTAGAGTGAGACTAATATGAACAAACAATTCAATCACATTTTGATTTGAATGTAAGCAGTCATGTGTCATCCTTGGCCACTAAGTATTAAAAATTACCATAGTACACAAAAATAGACACATAGATCAATAGGACAGAATTGAGAGGCCAGAATGAACCTGTTACTATGCGACCAGTTAATCTTTGACATAGAGGCAAGTATACACAAGGGAAAAAAAGAAAAAGAAAAACAAGTCTCTTCAACAAATGGTGCCGGGAAAACTGGTCAGCTACAAGGAAAAGAATGAAACTAGACCACCTTCTTACACCATACACTAAAATAAACTCAAAATGGATTAAGGACCTAAATGTGAGACCTGAAACCATAAAAATCCCAGAAGGAGCATAGGCAGCAATTTCTCTGACATTGCTCATGGCAACATTTTTTTTTTCTGTTTCTCCTGAGGAAAGGGTAACAAAAGCAAAAATCAAGTTTGGGGCTACATTAAAAAATAATAAATAACAAAAACAAAACAAAACAAATATGCTGTTGCACAACAAAGGAAATGAGAAAACTAAAAGACGATCTACTGAATGTTAGGAAATATTTGCAAATGCTATATCTGATAAAGGGTTATTATCCAAAATATTTAAGGAACTCATCTAACCCAACACCTCGAAAAATGAATAATCCAATTAAAACATAGGCAAAGGACATGAGTAGAAGGTTTTACAAGGAAGACATCCAGACAGTCAACAGACACACGAAAAGGCGCTCAATGTCATTCATCATCCAGGAATTGTAAGTCAAAACTTCGGTGTGCTATTACTTCACATCTGTAAGATTGGCTAAAATCAACAACAGAAGAAACAGATGTTGGCAAGGATGTTGAGAAAGGGAGACCTTCCTGCTCTGCTGCTGGGAATGCAAACTGGTGCAGCCACTGTGGAAGGCAATATGGAGGTTCCTCAAAAAAAGTTAAAAATAGAAATACCATTTGCTTTAATAATTCCACTACTGGGTATTTACCCACAGAATATGAAAACTTTATTTAGAAAAGATATATGCACCCCTATGTCTATCGTTGCATTATATACAATAGTCAAGTTATGAAAGCAGCCCAAGTGTCCATTGACAGATGAATGGATAAAGAAGAGGTGGTGTGTATGTATGCAGTAGAATCTTGTCATTTGCTACAACATGGATGGAGCTAGAGAGCATTTTGCTCAGTGATATAAATCAGAGAAAGATAAATACCGTATGATTTCACTCATATGTGGAATTTAAGAAACAAAACAAATGAGCAAAGAAAAAGAGACAAAAAATGGACTCCTAACTATAGGGAACTAACTGATGGTTAGCAGAGGGCAGGTAGGTGGGGAGATGGGGGAAAAATTACCATAGTATTGAAATTTTATAATCTATTTTCAAAATATTGTTAGATATTTTACATATGTATGTGTAGATACACACACAACCATAGGCATTTTTATTTTTCCCTGTAATTATACATACTTGACATATATATTTAAATTCAGATTTTCTTCAGCACATAATACAGTATCTGACCAATAGCAGATGCTCAATAAATATCTGTAGTATATTTTCAATATCATATAGATCTTTATAATAGTTGCCCCATTCTATTTGTTATCAATCTATTTTTGCATTTATAAACTTTTTAGTCTAAAGAACTAATATTATTGGTTTGTGAAAGCTGTGTTAAGAAATATGCTGTAATCAAAAAGTGACACTTTCAGAGTTTCATCCCACGTAAATATTCCAATGTGACCTGTATCATTATTTCATTTCTTTACCTAAAAATGCTGTCCATTAACAAATTTGCATACCAAAATTGGCTAATATTATATTGTAAAACTGGTGATTGTGGATTTTGCTTATAGACAGAATCCTTCTTTATTTTTTTTTCCACTTGAATGGTTGCCAAGAAAAATATAGCTCAAGAGACTATCTAAGAGGAAGTACTTGAGATTTCTTTTCTCTCCTAGATTTGTATGTTATTTATATCTGTTGAAAAGAGGAAAATTGGACTGATTCTTACCCCAATGCTACTGATATTGAAATCTCCTGAAGTGAGTATTTGTTATGATGATTGACAACATGATTATATGAGATCTTAAGTAGCCATGATTACATTGTGAATTCTCATGTTTAAAATTTTTCAAGTGTTTTAAACTGCTGATAACCTTCAAAATTAGTGAACACTTATAAAAAAAACATTAGAATAAATTTATAAGATTGAAAGGCTCTCTAATTTTTTTTTTCCGGTATGTATCCCAGTACGGTGAGTTATTTGACTCAACTTATTGAAAAACCTTTTAGAAAAGTTTATTATTTTATATCATTTTCTAATAGAAAATATGTTATATTATCTTTAAACATCTCTAGTGTGTATTAAATACAAAAAAAATATTCAATGGCTAATAGAGTACATTTCAAAGAGTATTTCAAACTATTGTATTGCTATTATTTTTGAAATTGTAATTTATTTTTAAAAGCTAGTTAGCAATTTCATCATGGTCAAAACCAAACAAGATGAAGTTGCCTGCTATCTTGCTATATTTAAAATTCATTCACATGTGATAAAATATAAAAAATATTTTTAAAATGTTGATTTAATAAAGAAAAAATTGCATGGCATGTGTGTATGTAGGCTTTAGTATAATTAGTATATATGTATGCACACATATACACTCATATATACACGTATAGGCATGCATACACTTGTGCACACATGTCCGTTAGCAGTTTTCCAGAAATTCTAACTAATGCCTGTTGCAGCAATTCAGGAAATTATTTTGTCTTTAACAAAATAATGGTTTACTGGACGAAGGACCAAATTCAAGACATCCCGGCCCCTACAAATGTTCAAAACTTAAAAAACAGTGACTTAGCTTTTCTAACAAGAATGAACCGATTATTATTGTGGCTAGATTGTGTGGTTTGTATTAGATCCTTCATCTTTTAAAAGTCTCTGTGGATTTTCACCTTTGTGTTTGCCTTGCAATGCAAACATCATTTGCTTCTTTCCTGTTTTATTATATTTTTACATTTACAACAAACACTAGATAGAGTTCTTTTTTTCTTACATAAAATCTTTTAGAATCCAGGTAAACCAATACAACTATGTTCCTAATATTACTGGATCCTTTCAAACTGAATGGTTTATTTTGTGTATTTATGAATTTAATCTTTATTAGTTGCTTGGATACTTACTGAAGACTCTCTGATTCTTAGAATGAAGGATCAAATTGCTAAAAATATAAAGTATAAGTACATTGTTGTTTTTACTCATTAATAACTATATTAAAGTTTTTTGTGATTTCTTGAATAATTTCTTTGCAAGGCTCTGCATGTAATTATTCTTTCCTCATACCAATTTAATGTTATCAGGTTGTTATGTGCTGGCTTTGAGAATCAGGGATAAGGCAAAATTTGAGTACTGTCTGGAGAGATAAGCAATATTTAGGCATGCAGAGGTGAAATAGGGAGAGAATTCCAAGTTGTGGGGAAAGCAAAAACTAAAACATGCAGAGAGATTTAGATTTGAAATAATAGAAAGATCCTAACTAATTATGTGGTTAACGTTGAATAGATATGGCTTGATTAAAATATCTTTAATTGTAGTTTAAATATTTAAAAAATTATTCTATAGTCAATTATAAGCTCATCAAGATTTTCTGAATGTGAGAAACATAATCAGATTCATGCTTTAAAATTATTAATATAAATAGATGCTAAAATGTTCTGTGTTAGCAGAAAATCAAAGCAGAGAGGGAGGTTAGACAGGTAATGAACCTAAGTCTGGATCTAGGATAGTAGAGAGAATTGGAAAGAGAAGGTAAGAGATGATTTTGAAGTATTGAATGTAAGTTATTTTAAGAAAACAAGATAAAGCTGTTTTCTAGAATTTTATGCTTCTATGATTTAGTTGCAAACACACTGATTTTCAAACATTTAGACTCACAAATATAAATACAATATAGAACTAGTGTTAAGACAAATGAGACACACACACAGAATCTTCTTTAAAAAA
Organism: Vulpes lagopus; assembly: GCF_018345385.1. Taxonomy (NCBI): domain Eukaryota; kingdom Metazoa; phylum Chordata; class Mammalia; order Carnivora; family Canidae; genus Vulpes; species Vulpes lagopus. The sequence goes on along the minus strand of NC_054829.1, from coordinate 127,280,698 downwards.
TCATTTTTTCCTTTTGGTTGAAAACTTTGAATGATTGCCTTTTGTGACGTAGGGAGAGGTGAAGTACACATATGTAGTGCCCAATACAGTTGAGATCATATGAGGTGAAACCAAAGTCATTTCAAGGTAAAAATAATAAATTAGATGTTTTTAACCAAGGATAGCTGACCTTTTAAGGCTTCATCTATGGACTCAATTCAACATTTTTGAAAATAATCAGATATACATTATTTTTATCAGCCAATATGTAGTATTAATATATTCTATTTCTCCACAAAAATTTAAGATCACTTAGAATATAATGAAATACAGTTTTTAAGAGTAATTTATGTCTATATAGAGAGAGGAAAAAACAAAGGACCAGAGAAAATATGATCAGAGAGGTAAAAGAACATGGGGAATTCATTAATTTCTGGATCCAAGAGGTGGATATTTGAAAGAAGGAGGGGATTAATTTTGGCAAGTGCCGTAGAAAGGTCCATGAGGTGAAGATGGAGCAATTGCAATTAGCAAAAGCAATCATCTTCTGCCGGTTGTATAAAGAACACTGGTAGATTAGAGCAAAAAATAAAAGTAGAAAATATATTCAAAAGGTCATTACTGTTTCAGCTTTCACTTTTATTTTTTGCTACTACCAAATTATACATTGTATGTATTTTATTTCAAATTATAACATGAGTATTTCCTTTCCATTTTATTGTAGGAGGTTAGCATCACATTAAAAAAAAATTGTAAAATGTGCCATGTTAGCAGTAACTCCATGTGCCTCCAATAGATATTTGAGGTTATGTCATTATATTTGCTCTTTATGGGAAGAATTGAACTTATTTTTAATAAAAATAACCTGGCACTATGGGCAAATTTAATAGTAGTTAAGACTTAAGCCCTGTCGCCTGGGTAACTTGTGTTTAAAACTCAAGTTTGTCATAATCTGGTTATATGACCTGAAAAAAATTATTTAAGTATTCCAAATGATTTTTCAGATATGCCAAAAGAGGGTAAAAATAAACCTATTATATTTGTTTTCCATTAAGAATCAAAGATAATAATGCTTGTTTTGTTCAATACAGAATTGCTATATATTTACCAGGTTAGTAGTTACTAATCATTTTGAATATTGAAAAATTAATTAGGTATTTTTCTAGGGGAGATAACTGTGTGTGTGCATATATATATGTTATATATTCAATCATTCATTCATTCACTCATTCCTTTTAATTGCATGCATAAAATAACATGAAGCTTCTGGTGGTTTGAGGGAGGTTAAGAATGGAACTAGAGAAAGTGATAAAGTATCATTTATCAATAAAAAGGACAAAGAATAGAGATCTACAATAGCAAAATAATTATTACATTAAAATATCCTTTAGAGTAGTCCTTAAACACAAGTACACAGACTTCTTATTTATTTATTTATTTATTTATTTATTTATTTATTTATTTATTAAGATTTTATTTATTCATTCATGAGAGACACAGAGAGAGGCAGAAACACAGGCAGAGGGAGAAGCAGGCTCCCTGCAGGGAGCCCGATGCAGGACTTGATCCCAGGACCCTAGAATCATGACCTGAACTGAAGGCAGTTCAACCACTGAGCCACAAGGTGCCCCAGACTTTTTTTTAAATCTGTTTATTTATTTTGTGAGTGGTAAGAAGTGTTGCCATGTTTTGCATAACAAAAACATTTTAGGTGATCTATTGGTTTAAAATTATATCCATATTAGTAACATCCTGTCTGTACCAAGAGTTGCTGAAGAGGGAGACTCCAGCATATTTTCATTTCTTTATCTCTCTCTGGTACCTGTAGTAGTAGTAGTTATAATTAGTTATGTGTACTGAATGCAATGGAGAAAGACAAACAACCACTGCATTTGAAAACATTATTTTTAAGTATAATATTTGTGGATTGGTGGTAGCTTAATCTTATTAGCAGACACAATAGTTTTTATACTATTTTTTAAAGATCTTATCTATTTATTTGAGAGAGACAGAGAGAGCACGAGTGGGAGTGGGGCAGAGACAGGGGCAAGCAAACTCCCCACTGGCTAGATCATGATCTGAGCAGACGCCAGACCCTTAATCTGGTGAGCACCCAGGATCCTCAACAATACTTTCAAAGTTTATATTGATATTATAGAAATATTTCCATTATTTGTAGAGACACAGTAAAGAACTCCTTCACCACCGATGATGTGGAAGTTAGGTGGCCAGATAACCAAATAAGAAATATTTATAAAACTGCTATAAATTGAGGAGGAATCAACATAATTATTATAAATATAATAATAGAAGCTATTTATATTATTATTACTACTATTATTATGTGTCAGGTCTTATTTTAAGTTATCTATGTAGATCATATTTATTTATTTATTTATTTATTTATTTATTTATACTTAATTTTTTAAAAGACTTTATTTATTTATTCAAGAGAGACACAGAGAGAGGCAGAGACACAGGCAGAGGGAGAAGCAGGCTCCATGCAGGGAGCCCGATGTGACACTCGATCCTGGGACTCCAGGATCAGGCCCTGGGCTGAAGGCAGACGCTCAACTGCTGAGCCACCCAGGCATCCCTGTGAATCACATTTAGACTTACATGTACAAGCACTTAAAAGAGAAGTAGTTTTTTAACACTGTTTTTTAATCTAGAAAAAGAGATGCAAAAAAGATTAAGTAACTTGGGACAAGTCACTGAGACAAAGAGCAGAGAAAAAAAAGAGAAAGTGGCAAGTCATCCCCAAATCCAGCTGCTAGCAGTCCTTTATATCCACCGTGTGTGTAAACAGTTCTTCACATAAAGAGGTGGATTCTATTTTCCATCCTTTTGAATGTGAATTATCCTTGTGACTTGTTTAACCCATGGAATGTGATAAAAATGACATTCTGGGGTTTCCAAACCCATGCCTTAGAGGATTTTGCTTTTCCTCATTAGGCTCCATTCCCTCTGTTAGAAAGTCCAGATGAGGGTATCAAGTCATTTGAGTACAGGTGGGCCCCTGGAAGATGAAAACCATCTTGTATGTTTGCACCTAAACTGAGTTACCAGCAGAGGGGAAACGTGTAATGGGCTCTAAGCACACTGTGCAGAAAAACCACTCAGCGAGCCTGGGTCAACCACAAAAATATAAAAATAATAAATCATTATGCTAAGGCACCAAATTTTAGGGTGATTGTACCCAGTGACAGGCAACTAACACAGACCTTGAAACCGAGAATGCACTGCTAACATAACAAAAACCTAAAACATCTTAGTATGGCTTAGAAGATATTTATTCCCACTAGAAGGACGGATTAACTACACATAAAATACTTCTCCTCTAAGCAAGAAAGCAGAACCTGCCTGAGCTGATGCAATCAGGCCCTAAGTCAATGTACAAACTGACAGCAGCTCGCCAGCCCTATTTTATATGAACAACTCTGCATTTTCCCAGGGAAACATAAACCTTTAGTGTTCATTTGGTTTTTATTTTATTTTATTTTATTTTATTTTATTTTATTTTAGTAATCTCTACACCCAAGTGGGGCTCGATTCCAGGACCCCAAGATCAAAAGCCACATGCTCTTTCCACTGAGCCAGCCATGCACCACAAAACACATGACTTCAAGGAGACCCACTACTATCACTTCTCCATGCTGTTCTATCTCTAATTTAAAATATTGGGCAGCCTGGGTGGTCCCCCGGTTTGGTGCTACTTTCATCCCAGGGTGTGATCCTGGAGACCTGGGATCGAGTCCCACATCAGGCTCCCTGTACTGAGCCTGCTTCTCCCTCTGCCTGTGTCTCTGCCTCTCTCTCTCTCTCTCTCTCTCTCTCTCTCTGTGTGTGTGTGTGTGTGTCTCTCATGAATAAATAAATAAAATCTTTAAAAAAAAAGAAAAAGAAAATATCATGTACAATACCTTTTTGATATAAACATTACAAACTAAAACATGAGCAATCATTTTTACAGTAAAAGAAATTATAGAATATTCATAAAATAATTTCTCATTACCATGTAAAATAGCCTGTGCTATCTTCTCTTGGATATACCACCGACTTCCTTAAGTTCAATCATAATGACAAGAAATGAAAACACCGCCATCACCACAACCGCCACCACCACTATCAAGGTTTACATTAGCATCGACATTGGGATATTTTACTTGGTTTGGTTTGGTTGGTTGGTTTGAGTTTTGCTTGCATTTTTAAAAAATTTTGTTTGCTTTGTGCGTGTGACTCTAGATTTACAAAGGTGTCATCTCCCTTCTTCATATTCCCCTGTGTCACAAGAGAACTTGCATATTATTGTCTTATTTAAGAAATGTATGTTGATAGACTGGGAAACATTTGCAAACCCAATTACAGCATATGAGCGCACTAGGAGAAAGGAGGGACATCACCTAGGAGGGGTAGCTCTAAGCGCTAAACAACTAGGGTATTGCTGGATCCATGTATGGATGCTGAGGGCACATGGAGTAATGGTGGAACTTGTCATGGGGAAGAAGGCTGGTGAGTGTGAAGTGGAGACTGTGGATGACAAGTGTCATATAGATGTGTAGCCAATGGTTTAAGCCTCTAAAAAGAAGGTTTCTCCGGAGCCACAAGACAATGAGTAAGTAATGATGTACAAGTCACAGCACGAGCAGGGACTTGAGGGGTGCATATGTTAATGCCACATAAGTACCCGCATCTATTTCTTAACACGCTGGCTCCAAACCATCTCCTCACACTCATCCAATATCCATCTATGACTTTAACATTGGAAGGCTTCTGTTTGTTTTACAATAAAACACAATCACTCTATGTTTTATTTATTTATTTTTTCACTCTATGTTTTAATTCTTTAACTAAACTAACTGTTATCTGAAGGCATTCTCCTAGGTTTCCTACACTTAACACACGTTTCCATATCTTCTTTCCAATCTGTCCTTTACGTTGCACCGGAAACATTTACTTCTTGGGGAGGTATTCCTTGACTCCTAAACAAGGTGAGTTCCACATGTGACGTGTCACAAGGATCCTTGTACTTCCCTCATTCTAATACTTATCATGCTTTCTAAATATTACTACTTGAATTTTTTTTTCTCCAAAGAACTCTAAGATGTGTGAGAATAGAGATCATGTGAGTCTTGCTCAGTATGTATTATCCTCACTGCTTAGCCCAAGAAATGGCGTAGAGAAAAAGTGTAATAAATATTTATGAAAGAACAGATGAATGGCTGATACCAACTGAAGGCAGATTGAAACCAGAATGCTTTCTACTGAATAGAGGAAAAATTAAAGGGTAAAAATAGGAGGAACCCCTGGGTGGTTCAGTGGTTGAGCGTCTGTCTTCAGCCCAGGGCGTAATCCTGGAGTCCCAGGATTGGGCTCCCTGTATGGAGCCTGCTTCTCCCTCTGTCTCTCTCTCTCTGTCTCTCTCTCTGTCTCTCTCTCTGTCTCTCTCTCTGTCTCTCGTGAATACATTAAAAAAATTAAAACAAATAGGAAAACAGGGTAACATTAAGGGAGACTAGGCAGGCAGGAAATAAACTACTGAGCACTAAGAGCCCCCTAAAGCTGCTAACTCAGGTTACCAAAAGGAAAATAGAGTCAAATACCCACATTGACATGGTTCACAAAGTGATATGGGCCTCTTCTTGAATAGATAATCAATGTACAAAAATATAAAGATCCAATCTAAAAACATGAACAGCCATTTGCAAGTGTTTACATTACAAATATATCTCTACCTTGCCTTTCTTGCAAGTGGGTGACTATTTTCTTTAGTCATAAAGATGGACTTAGTTTTGCATTTGCTATTTTCCATTTGAACACACATTTTTTTTTTTTTTTTTTTTTTGGTCTCCTCTGATGTTAAGTACCAATCACTATGTATGGCCAATACCTATTTGCCATGTTGCTTATGGTAACTGTGGCTTGGTCCCTGTGCATCATATGCGGCCCCCAAGTGCCTCAATAATATTACAAATTTTTGCCACTGACACCACGGTTTCTTCTCTTCCTTAGCTAAGACTTCCTCCACCTTTCTTCACAACATAGCATGTTAATCTAAAACCACGTAGTTTGTGTATTGCACCATGATTTCCCCCTGTTCTAATTCTCATTGCTGGAGTAGACTGAAGGCCTTCAAGCACTGAATTGCCCTAATAGCATATTAAAAATCGGAAAGCTTTATCAGTACGGTGGCCTGAAATGTATCAGTTTTTAAGTAAATTTCAGGATTTTGAAAGGCAAAAACTGTATAGAGGTATAGGAGTAGAGATAGAAATAAAAGAACAAAGAGATAAAAATAAAGCAAGCAGGCAGTTGAGCTAGCCCTATGATCACTTATTGATCATATTGTGATTAATATAGAAAAATAGAATAGATTTTTTTCCAGGTCTAGCCATGCGCAGTTGTAATATTTACACATTAAAGTCAGTGCAAAAGTTGAAAAAGAAAGGCTGATGACTCCCGACTCTCCTAAAGGCTTGATTCTGTGTTCCTGATGTGTGAGAACCATGAAAGGCTCTTCGAGCAAAAGGAGCATGCTATTCTGTTTCAATTAGAGGCATCGATTCCCAGAGAATCAGTGTTGTGGCCAGGTGCTGAAACAAAACCATCCCTCAGCATCTATAGATTCATTTCAAATTACTACTGTGTGGGCACAGAATCAAATTCAGAGTCTACACAGCCTAAGATTTCTACATAAAATTATAAATCAATGTTAAGATTTACATTGCTTTAAGGAGGCAAATCAGATAAATATAAAGTCTTTAAATCATCTTGGGCTATTAACAACTATGGGTTTGTAGAATTTTTGGTGCCGTGCAGAATCTCGTAACCATCTAGTTTAACCCGTATGCGATAACAAGCTATAAGTCACACTCCTGGCTCTTTCAGCATTGAAGGTCTCTGATATTTGAACTTCTGGGCTCCTGAACTTTTGTACCTTTCAGATTTCCATCATTAGAGCTGCCATTCCCCAAGCAATATTCTCTCTTCTCTTGCGGAGGTTCTTCATTTAACGACTCTTCTCTTGGATTCCTCGTTCCTGCCCACAAATGCTTCCTGGGTACTCAAAACCTCTTCTGAAATGGACCCACCTTAGTTTTCATTCCATCAGGGCTCTGAGAGTTCTAAGTCAGGCCACCCCTACTCCTTGCCTCCTCCAACATCAGGTACGTTACCAACATATTTGGCAACCTGAACATTTCCCCTTGAACCACTACTTTCTATCATCCACCAGAGTCAGAAACACAGATGACAATGAGGCTATTGATGATGGGACTGATGAAAATCACCATAGAACTTCCTGGAGAGTAATGAATTTGTGACTGGATAGCATCACTCTGAGGAAGAAATTTAAAAGAACAGCAGAAGCCAGTTAGTCTTAGATGATAGTAACAGGAATATTAAAGAGGTAATTTTAAAAGCCTAGAAAATACTAGAAAATAAATTATAAATGGGAAATACATTGCTAACGTATTCAAGTTGAGGGGGGAACGTTTGAACAGATAATGATATAAAGTCCTATTAAATGCTACAGAGGTAAAGAAGAGTGCTAGACATTTATGGGTCATTTTTTGTCACGTTTTTGATCTCTTATGGCATGGATATATCATATTTCACCAGCTTTGAAGTCTGGTGAAATCAAGATGCCAGGTGAATCAAGACTTTTCTTGCTTTGGCTTCAAATTTGCTTTCTCATTTCCAACTTTCCATGTATGTTCAGCCAGCAGATTAATGTTTCTGGAACAGACTTTTCACTTTCCATCTTCCCCAGCTCCTCGATGCTTTAATAGGGTATGTCTCAAAGCATAGCCCCAACACACTTTTTATTAGAATACGACAAGTTGTGGTCCTCGCTAAAACAAAAACAAAAACAAACAAAACAAAAATGAAAACAAAAAACAACCAGACAAACAAAACCAAGTACCAGGCTCTCGCCTTTACCTAATGTATCAGACTATGGGGCATATCCTTCTGCTTTCTTTTAATAACTTTTTAGAACCTTTACTGATCTGTTCCACCACTGTAATTTGGGTATCACATTTCCTTTCCTCTTTGGGTTCAGTAATGCTGAGAAGTAATGCTCCAGTGAATCCATGCTACTTCTTTTCTTGGATCTGATCCAATTAATGCTACTGAAGCTGGAAATGCTGGAGGTTGGAGGCAGAAGCAAGGCCTCAGGCAAAGCAGAAGCTCAGCAGAAGCTCAGCAGCCTAAAAGTTCTTTCATTTGTAAGGGCAAATACAAATTAAAAATAAGACGATTAATTCTCCCGGGTGAAAATAACAGAAGAGACACCCTCCTACCAACTGCTTTTTCTTAGAGCATTTACTTTAGAAAACTTGTCATGGTAAGTGTTTTGTCTCTTTGAAATGTATGGAAATCTCTTTAAGAGCTAAATAAGCCTCTCTCCAGATTTACAACTCAGGAAATGTCTCTCTCAAGAACCATCTTCTTATGCTATAATCATCAAAGAAGAGACAACCCCTACCTCCCACTTTCAGTGGGAGGGCAGGTGCCTAACTTCCATAATCACCTCCCTCTAAGTTGCAGAAGTACTCCTTGTCATAAAGATATAAGGAGTTTATTTTTCCTTTTAATTAAGCCAATTAGTAAACACAGATGGGCAACCCAATTGCCAGGTGAATCAAGACGAACTGTGTGTGGCAAATGATGCTGTCACATCCTTCTACTTGAGGATTACTTATTATTTATCTTAAGAACACGCATGAAATAGGTCATATCTGCTGGCATGGGGTGAGATTTCCTTCTGTCCTGGCAATCCCTTGGTGGTTTGCTTGTGATGTGCAAAACATTCTGGTTTAATGCTTAGTCAACAACTGATTTTTTTCTTCTCTTTTACCTTTATGAAGGTGTTTTCTAGGTTGTGATGAGATTTCCTTTTTAATTGCATTTCTCCAACCTATTATTAGAAAGAACACCTTACTTAGTACTTTTAACAATGAGAACAAGAACAATAATAAACCAGTAAAGAAAACCAAATGTAGGAAAATAAAAACGATGAAAATAAAATGTGAAATTAATGAGATAGAGAACCAGTAAATGAATTTGAAAAACAAATAGATCCAAAAATGCATTTTTGATGTAAAGAATACATATATGACTTTTAGGATAAAGAGGGAAGGAAGGAAGGAGGGAAGGAAGGAAGGAAGGAAGGAAGGAAGGAAGGAAGGAAGGAAGAAGGAAGGAGGGAGGGAGGGAAGGAAGGAGGAGGAAGGAAGGAAGGAAGCAGAACAAAAAAAAAACTAGATTAAAATAGAAATATATTCAAACATGTCGAATACTATAAAATAATTAAAGAAAACCATAGTTTCTGTTGTGTGAAAATATACTGAAAACCTTCAGGATATTCATGATTTCTATTTAAGCATTTTTATACTTGCATTATATCTTTCAAAACCCGATATAACAGGAGTTTTTTTTTTCCCCTCATAAATCAATTAGCTTTCTTAAATTAAGATGTAGACATTAAATTAATGAACATTCTCTCTTGAGGTTGCATTTATAACTCCGATATTTCTAAGACAGTCATCTATAATGATACTTGCCTGGGAGGCCCAAGGCAAAATGGTTTACCTTCAGGCTTATTAGGCATCACCCCGTAGGCTTAATGCAAATTAGAATTCTGACTCTAGTTTGGAACTTTGATGAGCCTGCGGGAATGAGGCAAAAGGAGAAAGAAAGAAGGAAATATTTATTGAATATCAACTATGTATCAGAAAGCTTTTTGATATATGCTGTCATGTAAATTAATTCATTTAATTCTCACAGCTGGAAAAGGTGTTATTATACACTTTTCATCTTTCAGATGAGAGATGGAGTTTCAAAGAGCACAACTTTTTCAAATCACACAAAGGTAAAATTCAAACCTGGTATGATTGATGGCAAGACCATTCCCTTTTCTGCTATGTAACACCTCACCTTGTTCAGGGAAAGGTGTAAACTCAATTCATCAGATTCACATTTGGTGTATTGGCCTTCTCAGATTTGATTGCTCCAAAATTGTTTTCAAACTGATGCTCTCACCAAACACATTTTGTGGAAAATAGAAATCTTTTGGAAAATAGGAAATCGTTGTGGAAATTAGGAAATCTTTGGAAAATAGGAAATCTTTCATTCATGGACAAGCCTGGGAAGTGGATAATTCAAGAACAAAACAAAGCGGGGGGGGAGATTTGTAGATATATATTCATTAAACAAATATTTATTGGGTACCTATGCTGCATCCTATATTGTTGTAATGCAAAAGAACAAAGGAATCCTGAACTAATGAAACTTTTATCTAAGGTAATAGATATAATAAAAAATCAAATTGATAAGGAAAATATTTTTAAATGCTTATATGGCTTTAAAATGAGTAAATCACTATAATGAAATAGAGCACAATTAGGATAGAAGGAAAGGGTGAATATTTATGGTGGATTGTCCAGGAAGTTTTCTGAGTTGACATTTGAGTTAAGACCTGAATGAGGAGAAGGAACTGGTTTTGCAAATAAAAGAGTAGCAGAAAGTAAAAGGATAAATAGAAAAAGGTACAAAAGATCCAGGACATGTTCCATTATATGAAAATACTGTGAGGCTGGCGTAGCCTTGTTAGGAAGTTTGGATTTTACTCTACTTTATAAAGTAACCAACTGACATAATGTAGAAGCAAGTAGATATAAGGACCATGCAAGGTCAAAGAGAGATGGGGAAACACTTTCTGAACGTGAATTGTGCTATATTGAGGGTCTTCAACAGTTAGTGATGGCTAGTTCTTTGCTAACTGATTATTTTTCTCTTACATAGCCCTTCTCAGATTCCTTAGGTCAAAAGAATGTATACAAATTCTGGAATGCCATAGATCCACACTTGTATTTCTCTTAACTGTTATCTTCTTCCAATGTGTTTTGAAATTATTTGGATGAATATTAAATACTTTTATTCATTTAATTTTTCATTTACTTGAGAGTTTACGTCTTATTTATTTAATGAATTTAATTTTTAAATGAATAACTGTTATATTCTCCTAAAATATTTGTCCTTTGTGTGTGATTGAGGTTTTACTTCTTTTTTTTAAGATTTTATTTATTTATTTGACAGAGAATGAGAAAGAGAAAGGAGAAAGACAGCACAAGCAGGAAGGGTAGCAGGCAGAGGAAGAGGGAGAAGCCAACTCCCTGCCAGAGAGTCTGATGTGGGGCTCGATCCCAGGACCCTAGGATCATGATCTGAGCTGAAGGCAGATGCCTAACTGAGACACCCTGGTGCCTCAAGGTTTTATGTTTTATTTTATTTTATTTTTTAAAGATTTTATTTATTCATGAGAGACACACACACAGAGAGAGAGAGAGAGAGAGGCAGAGACACAGGCAGAGGGAGAGGCAGACTCCATGCAGGGAGCCCGACGTGGGACTCGATCCTGGGTTTCCAGGATCATGCCCTGGACCGAAGGCAGTGCTAAACCACTGAGCCACCCCGGCTGCCTTAGGTTTTATTTTTTAATGTGGAAGCCCTTGACCTTTGCCTCCATAGTATCCTAGTTTTGAAATACTCCATTTGGGGTAAGAATACAGAAAATTACAAATTCTAAAATGGATAGGCTAAAACTTTTATCATCAGAACTGGACAACTCAGCCTCTGGGGCCCTCCTTTTCTTCCCTCCTATTCTGGCCCAGTTTCCAAAACCAAAATTTGCATAACAGAAGCTATTTTTCACAAATCAAAGTGCCAATGTTGTAAATTTTCATCAAGCACAGAAATTTGCAAGGGAAAAAAACGCAGTCAGGACAATGCTGCACGTTGACAGGCAAGGCAATAAGGATGCACCGAGTAGAAAACCCCAGGATTGCACTGATGTAGATCAGTCTCTTATTTTCATTACAGTATGCCTCAAAAATCTTCCAATTGCTCTGATGTTCTCCCTTGAAGGCAAGCAAATCCTCAGGGTAAAGCTCATATCATTAGATATAGGCTTTGATGTGAGCTCTTTTATTTCCTGCCACTTTGTCAACCTTTTCAGTACCTGAGTCTATAAAATTGCACATTAGGAATGGGTAAAATTTGGCTCCAGAGAGACACAGCAAAATGAAACTATTATGCTTATTGCCTTCAGGGCAGATTCTGCTTTAGAGATCAACATGCTGCATATCACAGCAATGATGGGACGCACGGTGCGGGCACTGGGCAGAGAGGTTCTATCCTGGAGAGCATTCCTGGATTGCTAGTTCCAGGTAAAATTCACAACGTACTCTGTAGATTCGCCTTTATTACTGTAATAAGAATTCACAAGCTGGGATGCCCAGGTGGCTCAGCGGTTGAGCACCTGCCTTTGGCTCAAGGCATGATCCTAGAGTCCCAGGATCGAGTCCCACATCGGGCTCCCTGCATGGAGTCTGCTTCTCTCTCTGCCTGTGTCTCTGCCTCTCTCTGTGTCTCTCATGAATAAATAAATACAATCTTTAAGAAAAAAAGAATTCACAAGCTGAGGTTCAGCAGAGGACTAGCAATGGTATTTATTATGATGACGAATACATCTAGTCATCACACTGCAGATCCTAGCAATGTACTGGCCAAGATAGTCACTGGCTGTATTTGTCTTTATGGACTTGAAGGCTCGTTAACAGTCATAATATGCTTAATTATATTCTTTCTTTTGAGAAAATGAGATAAAAAGTACCTATGTTCTTTAGTCCCATAAGGATATACATTACGCATACCCTTTAGAGAAGAAATTTCAGATTATTCCAACAAATAAAATATGTAACTTTCAGCAAGTCATGGCAAGTCTTGCCATGTAATGACAAGTCATTACATTTTGTTCAAATATTGCACTTGTTTGCCGTTTAATATTGCTGCTAAAAATTAGTGAGAGGCATGTCTGGTATTAATACTGCCTCAAATAGGATAATGGAGATATGATTGTATACTTTCACCACTAATTTATCCTGTGCTAGAACAGGGGTGTTAGGCCAGGGGATGGAATACATTGTGATTATGGTCAGGTGGAAGCAAAGATTATAGGGAAAAATCTGTGTTTACTTTCTTAAATAAGGAGGGAAGTGGTTTACTGGATTAAAATATACGGTAAAGAAAATATTCTAATGCAATGTTGTCAGAAATGTAGTAATGTATATAATAATGCAATGTATTTTTAAGGAATTTTTAAAAAAATTTATTTATTTGTTCATGAGAGACACCGAGAGACAGACAGAAACATAGGCAAAAGGAGAAGTAGGCTCCATGCAGGGAGCCCAATGTGGGACTCGATCCCAGAACCCCAGGATCACATCCTGGGCCAAAGGCAAGATGCTCAACCGTTGAGCCACCCAGGCGTCCTGCAATGTATTTTTTTTTTTTTTTAAGGAAATCAGAATAAGCTGAGGCCAATAATGAAGACTTTTGGTGTCATGAAATTCCTGACCAAATTACCTGGCCTCTGCTTACCTCCTTTCTACCAGTGTCCTGCTATTTTCTACTTTATTCCATCTGCTATAGCCACGCAAGTCTTCTATCCATTAGATTACGCCCCAGAACGTTTGTGCTTATTTTTTTTATTTGTTCTTGAGCTCTCTGCTACCCACATATTTACAAGGCTGGCTCCTTATTTTCACCCATGTCTCATCTAGAAATCTTTATTTCATTTAGAAAATCCACAATAAATAGTAACACCCCTCCCACTCCAGGACAACTCCATCTGCTACTGATACTGTTTGCAGTGAACAACGTAGACAGCACCCCAGTAACTCAGGAAGATTTTATCATATTAAGGTAGAGACAATAAATCAAATAAATAAAGACTTTAAAAAGAATAAAACAGGATTAAAAAAAAGAATAAAGCAGGATAATATGATAGAATTCAATAGTGATAGAAGGAGAGGGTTGTTTTATAATACATATAATTTATAAATGAATATTTTAAAGATTAATATTGAAGTGGAATAATTTCTACAATAACCCTAGAGTTTTGTGCCTGACTTTGGAATGGAGAATGATCAGATAGCAGTCAGGCCATTTTGTTGTGTGCTTCACACCCCCAAATGTAAGCAAGTGAATATGTTTTTACAGGTGTTATTTAATGTCTTCCATGAGGAAGGAATGCCTCTGGTTCTCATTGTTCTGGGAATAGAAAGGATAAGGAGACAGAAGTAAGCCCACCAAGGAGTATACCAATTTCTAGTCAGTTCCTTTTATAGCCCTATGCCCCACCCACACAACCGTGTATGTTTTACCAAGTCAAGAGTCTAGACTTTTCTTCTGCAGAAAATACTATTTCACAGCTCCTTGCTTCCTAGACATTTAGGGGGACCAGCTTTTGTAGTTATTTTACAGAATTATTTTTATTGAATATCTCAAATTTCAGTCTCATTAGCAGTTTCCACGATACCTCTGGTCTGGTTACTTTCAGTTCCTTTCAGGAATCCATTTGGGTGAGCATAATTCTTTCCTAAGACCAACTATCCCATTGGCCTATTGTAAGTACCTAAGCCCTGCCCAGTCTCTTCCTCCCAGTGATTTCCATCTTTCTCAAAATTTATTGACATTCACTGTCTGACCATGTCTCTTTTCTCATTCTCTTTGTTCCAATAGGTTTATTATTTTTATTTTTATTTTTTGATAATAAATTTATTTTTTATTAGTGTACAATTTACCTCTTTTCTTCCTTAAAAAATAATACCCCTTTACTTTTGTTTTAATGATATTGGGAGGGTACATGATATATATATATATATATATATATATATATATATATATATAGTACATTTTCTCTTTGCACCAACTTTATGTTTTTAATAAATGATTGAGAACAGGATCATAATAAATTTCAAGAAAGTAGTGTCTTCATCTGAAGACTTTCATACATTGTATCCTTTGCATAGTGATTTGTGCTTAAAGATGTATATATTTTTTTATTTATTTATGATAGTCACACACACAGAGAGAGAGAGAGGCAGAGACATAGGCAGAGGGAGAAGCAGGCTCCATGCACTGGGAGCCGGATGTGGGATTCGATCCCGGGTCTCCAGGATCACGCCCTGGGCCAAAGGCGGGCGCTAAACCACTGCGCCACCCAGGGATCCCAGGTGTATATTTATGAAAAGATTTTCACATGCCTTACAAATAATAGATTTAGAACTCATATGAACAATTTCATGTGTTGTAATTAGAGATTATACTGTGTGTATTGGCTTAAGAATATGTATTTAACTAGACTTCTAAGTAGATATTCGCATAGAATTCCATTTATTTGATAAAGTAAATGATTTAAAGAATGGCTTTTGATAGCATTCCTTAAAATTTTTTCTTCAACCTATGAATGAAGTAATATTCATATTGAAAATTTTGAACATAAGCATTATGTTGTTTTTCCTAATTTTGTCCTCTAATTTATAAGTATTGATATACCTTTCAGTGAATGATATAAATTCAATACAACAATTGAGTTATTGTATCAATTAAAAAAAATATGTAGATTTGAAAAGGAGAACCAGAGTGTTTTTAGAGAAATAAAAATGTGTATTTTTTTCCTCATTCTTTAACAACTGTTAATTAAAAAATGTTTTTTTTCCAAAAACATATTTAAATTTAGCTCAGTGATATTAACTTTGAAAAAGAAGCAAGATATTGTTAAGCATGGTGATAAATAAATGTCAAATATTTTAGTGACCTTGCCAATAAAAAGTTACATGTTTAAGATTGAGTAGAAGACATCTTGGAATCTAGGAACAGAAATGCAGGTAAGTAACTGGCCTAGATACAACATCCTCCTGCACAGAGAGGACTAATTTTACAGAAATCAATATACTAAGATTTCTGAACTCAATATTTTTAAGTATGTGATTATTGGGTACTGATTAGCCTCTGCAATATATTTCATATTTGTAGTAACCTCAATATAAATTACTCACATACAAAAATGAGAATTACTGAGAGATCATTTGTTTGGACTAATCAAAACAGGTAGAAGTTTGATTAATGGGAACAATCAGTGAATGAGAACTGTACCAATAGATTTGACACTAAATATATATGGTGCTTAATTATTTTATTTAATATATTATCTCCTCTAGGGCCATATGCACTATTAGGCACTAAGGAAAAGTGATTAAGATAAAGTTTTGGGGCTGTGGGATGGCACCGTCAGTTAGGCGTCTGACTCTTGGTTTCTGCTCAGGTCATGATCTCAGGATTGTGGGATCAAACCCCATGTGGAGCTGTATGCTGAGCACCTGGAGTCTGCTTCAGATTCTCTCTTCCTCTCCCTCCCACTCTGCTCCTTCCCTCAAGACCCCTCGCCCATCTTGTGTGCACATGTCAATGTGTGCGTCCACTCTCTCTCAAATAAATAAATAGAATCTTAAAAAAAAAGATGAACAGTTTCTCTGATCTCATGTAGAATACAAATCTATACATATAGGTTATGATCACAAAATGTGCACTTAAAATCTAATATAATAATATATATTTTCATATGTATGAGATATGTCTACAAGAAAATGGGTACTTTTTTAAAAAATAAAATGTCGAGGATTTTAAATTATAAGGCAGCATATTATTCCAAACAAGCCATACTGGAGGAAAATACAAATATTTTAATTATCCTTCTTTGTTAATCCGGATTCTCAAGAAAACATGTAAGCACAGGAGGAAAAGAAACTGAACCACAGAAAGAAAAATCAAATAGAAAGTGTCATGTTAGTGAATTGGCCACAACTTCACAAAACACCACTCATGTTAGATTTCATGAGATATCTCCACCAAGACGACACAGAATCCCTGCATCTCCCAATTGGTTGGAAGTAAGAAGGGCAAGAAATGTATCTTCCGGCCCCTCCTTGAATGCAGAATCTCACTGGTCAAGTCTCCTCCAGGTGCAAACTCCCCTGAACTTCTAGGTTCTTGGTCTTACACCTCTTGGCAGCCTTAGGGAAGTCAGAGGCTACTCCAAGTGCCCCTACAGCTGTGACCCATGCAATGGTCTAACTCGTTAATCTGCACCATGTATGGGTTCCCCCACGTCTAAGAACCATTTCAGAATTGGGCTCATACATTTAGAGTACCCACTCTGAGGACACAAAGCTAGCTGACAGAGGGAAGGATGGAGAGACCAGTAGGAGCCTAGTGGCTTTAGATGGGTGCAAAATAGAATCTAGTACCCCTATAGTTCTCCCTCTACCTTGCTTCCTTCTTTTGAAGAGAGTGACTTAGATGTATCTTTTTTTCTCCAGATTTAACTGCAAGATAACTTTTAAGTATTTTTAACATTAAGTTGGCCATCTTAGGGGAAATTAACATCTATAATGACATTAAGAATATTGATTTAAATTGAAAACGGAAAACATAAAAAAAAAGGATATGGTAAAGAGAAACTAGTTAATTGGTTACATCATTGTTAGCATTTAAAAATAGCCTTGCAATAAATAAATAAATAAATAAATAAATAAATAAATAAATAAAAATACCCTTGCCTTCTAAATTTAAAACACACAGAAACACAGTCATAAAAAGTGACTTACTGTTTGATGGCATCTACCAAGTTACTCTTATTCCTCAGCAAGAAGTCTTATCATATTAAATGTTTTATTTTAAAATTTTTTAGAATTTTTTTTAAAGATTTTATTCATTTATTCATGAGAGACACAGAGAGAAAGAGAGGCAGAGACACAGGCAGGGAAAAGCAGGCTCCATGCAGGGAGCCTGATTTGGGAGTCGATCCTGGGACCCCAGGATCATGCCCTGGGGCCGAAGGCAGGTGCTAAACCACTGAACCACCCAGGGATCCCCATATTGAATGTTTTAAAAGTCTCCTTGCCTAAAATGTATTTCAATCCATACAAATTTGTAAATAAGAGACTTGGCTGTAGTAGAGTTACTTGTGAACTTATCCGAGTACTTTCCTTCAAAAAACATTTGACTATTTCTCTTAAAAAATAATAATAATGTCATTCCCAGACTATAACATTTTTCAGCGATTTATGGTATATAGAGGTTTATATGAAGTTTAAGAAGTATACCATTTTTATTCCCCTCAGATATTGTAAAGTTGATTACACTAGTTCTTTAGTGTTCTCTGTTAGTGTCATCTTTTATAAGACTCTTATTGATGAATGATTATACCTGAAAGTCCAGAATTTTTCTATTAGTAAGTCATATCTTACTCTTTGAAATGGAAGATGTTTTTAAAGGGTTTTAAATTTATTTAAAATTTTGATATATAATATTTGTTGCTCTAAGCCAAGAAGTTTGACATATTTTTTATAGAATAATAGAAAAGAAGAATGGATTTGGTGAAAAAAGGGATGCTTTTTAAAAAAAGGGAAAATTTTAAAAATGTGATTTGTCTTAGGGAAATTTAAACCCTGGGAAGATGCTGGAAAGTCTGAGAGAATTGTAGGCAGAATATCTCAAGAGAAAGATGAAAAATTCTCACAGACACTATTAGAAATTATGACGGAAAAAGACAATTGTTTTTGATAGTGGAGAAAATAAGTTGAATCTATAAAGAACTGGCAGATTAAGCTAAGGAAAATTTCAAGAAATAGGTTTAACATACCAACTGATTTCTTTTAGCTGAGTTTGATAATATATGAATTGAACTAAACTAAAGAATTGAACAATCCAGTTTTCAAATAAGATTTAAAAAATACATGAAATAGAACTTGATAGATTTTATGAAGACAAGCTATTATTTTCAGATTTTCTAGATGGCAAAAAGTTCTCAAAATAAGAAATAGACTTAGGCTAAAATCCTATCAAGATTGTTGCTAGAAAACTCTTAAGACCTGAAAACATTTTAAAAGGAGATAGAACCTATATATACATAGCCAATTAATCTCTTAAAAAAAAAAGTATTTTAGAGCCCCATTGTCCCACAAAAATTTAACTCTTAGTCTTTTCTGGAGAGAGACCTATACCAAAGAAATTTGTGGTTGTCTCATTGTCTAATAATGAGAAGCCCATAAAATTCAGAGTAACCTCATAAATTTTTAAGAAAATTATATTGCCATAAGTACCATCAGTTTTTACTGAGATAGAGATATTACAAAGTTAAAAGCAGCATGGGGGCCCATAAACATCTAAGGATGGGAACTAATCTAAGAGGTCTACTCAGCTGCAACTGGGATATTTTTTGGGGGGTGGGGGGGTGGGGAACAAGCAGACAAACAAAACAGGAAATAGAACAAAGAGTCCAAAGAGTAGAGCCAAAGAATTTGAAGAATTATTCATAGAATGCCCTAATTAAGTAATTGGCACCAAATGTCCTAAAGGATTTCAGAATTGCCGTGCAGCAGTGATTGCTGCATGCTCACTGCTTTCACCTTTTTGAATCAGATGTCAGTGGAAGTTATCCTTTCCTGTATCATCATCATATGTTATGGCCACAGTTGCAACTAGAGGAAGGATATGGGTAATTGGTCTTTTTTTCACAGGTCTGAAGATTGAGAAGAATTATACTTGAAGGGAACTATATTCATAGATCCTATCAACTGTACTTGGACCTAGACCTGATTTAGATGCTCTGATACTAGACTTTGACCTAATTCTGTAATAGGATGAACTATTCTGTGCCTTATAAGAGGTGAAGTTTGCATGGTAGAGAAGTATCCATATCTTACACTCATTACATTACATTAATTATCATTGATGGTAACCCAGAATTTTGATACCATTCCTACTGAATTGTGGAGTCTCATTCATCTCTACTTGAAGCTCACTTGGCATTTTAATTTGTTTTTATTAATAAACTACTACAGATATGATGTTTTGGAATTTCAAAGCTGAAGTAATAAGAGGCTTTGTATATTACAAATGGATTTCTTGGCACTGTCAGCCTCTGGAAAAGGTAGATGCCCAACCACCCTGTGACAGTCATGTGGGAATGTGCATGTTTGGTGCCTGATCCATCAATCATTGTTCTACCTTGACTCAGACTTTCAGTCACTACCTGGTCAGACCATCAACTGGCTAACCTTCACTTTCAGTAATGCCACATGGAACAAAAGACTTATCCAGCAGAGCCCTGACCATATTTCTGGTTTATAACTGCAAATTGTGACAAATAATAAAATAGTTTTTGTTTTAAAATATCCTATATTTTAGGGTGGTTGACCATCCAGACACAGTGAATTGGAAAAGCTCAGAACAATAACAACACAGTTCATCTTCTAAAATTTCTAACTGAACCTATGGAATATGTAATAGTGTATGTATTTATATGTACACACTCAAACTAAAAATCAATATATATATATATATATATATTTAAAAAATATTTTATTTATTTGAGAGAAAGAGTAAGCAAGAGCAACAGAAAGAGCACAAGTGGGGAGGGGTGGGATTAGGGAGGGGTGGGAGGGGGGAGAAGCAGAGGGACAGGGAGAAGCAGGCTCTCTACTGAGCAGGGAGCCCAATGTGGGGCTGGATCCTGAGACTTCGAGATCATGATCCCAGCCAAAGGCAGATATTTAACTGACTAAGCCACCCAGGTGCTCCAAAAATATATGTACCTTATATCAATTTTAAAACTATAGTAAAACTTATCCTGATAAATTTATAATACAAAATTTGACCCCCCAAAAAAAGCAGAAAATAAGGAAGGGTGAAAAATTAAGTTGTAATAATTTAATAGAAGAGCTATATAGAAATTTGACAGAGAAATAATTTAAAGGCAGTAAGAATGAGTTTAATTAGGCAAAAAAGATCTACTTCATCTTATAGAGAATGTCTAATTTATATGTTATCATATAATATTGGAAACACTTTTTTGGTATTGGCTGGAGAATGCATGTTAATTCAGGTCAAAGGATCTACTTACTCATATGGAAATGGAGTTCAATTAAACATTTTTTAAGTCAAGGGCAACTGGTCAGTGTGTGCTCAGGAACATTAACCAAATGATACTCTTTCTTGTAAATTCACATAGAAATAAAACAAATTTACAGAAATAATTTTTAAAATATTACAATAAGCCAGGCAATTGATGCCAAATACCACAGCCAATGGACATGGAAAGTCAGAAGTCTTTGACATAAATTGAGTGTAGCTTCAATAAGTCTTAGAGACTGAATAAAGGTGATGAGACTGTGGGATTTGAGCCTGAGTTTCTTCAATGAAAGGTGATGCCATCATCAGATTTTGAGAAGTAAGGATAAAAGAAAGTTTGGGGAAACACGAAATACTTCTCTTTTTATCTAAAATACAATATAAGTTGTTTTTGTCTTAATGTGTTTCCTATTCCAAGTTTATCTATATTCAATAATAACTTGAAAAACAAATTCTATAATTTAGGTGGTTTAAAACTAGTAAGATGTTTTGAAAATTGTAAAATATCTTTTATAAAAACATTTTCCTAGTTTTACTCTGGGTCCTAAAAATCCTTTGACATATTTTGAAATTTATTTTTCATGAACGTAAAACCTCTTACTGACTAAACATTTGCTTATATTTAGTTTGCAGACTCGCTGCTCCCCAGGAGTAATAGGAAAACCATGTGCAAAAGGCTCTTCATTAAGTGCTGTAAGGAAGACACAGCTTCTCCTTGCTGATGAGACATTTAGCAAAAATCACTGACAAATTATATCTCTTCTTTCATTCTTTTGTATTTATTTGGTGTCCTATTGATTCAGAATTCACAATATTTACTGCACATCTGTTTTACATTTACAAATACACAGAGTACTGCTTCGTTCAAAGTTCTGTTCCTTACATCCCACGTGCCTGATGCAATTATAGAGTTTAAGAGGAGGATAGAAACCTAGTTGAATGAGCAAAAAGAAAACAAGTATATCCACAGCTGTATAATACTTAAACTTTAAAATACATACAAATAGAGTCCTCAAGTTCCTGCAGGATGCTTAAACACCTGGTAGATGAGATAGAAATGCAAAGCAGTTTAAATGTTTTAATTCATTTTGCTCAGAGCATCAGAATGTGTAATTACATAGTCATAAACTGAATATATGGACTGTAAAATATATTTCCTCCTAAAATGTTCAATAAATGGTCCCAGAACAGTTTTAAATACCCATCAGTCTAAATTTGGAGAAGTTTACCAAGAGATATCTAGTGACTCCAGTCCATGCCTATATTGGACTAATGCAGAAGGTTTTCTTTATTTCCTATTTTAATCAAAATATCAAGGACAATATGTTTGATAGAGGCTTTGCAGGGAATTATATATATGTAATTATTTGAGGAACTGGTTTTCAGAAAGAGTTCTGAGGATTTTTTACAGTGTCAGTGTCAATTTATTTTACAGGTGGAAGGTAGTAGTAAATATGTCATTAACTTTTCTTTCTCTGCATCAAATATTCAAAAGCAGATATTATGTAAATGCTATCCTATAATCCCAAAGCTTGCTATCTACTGCACTCATGTTGTTAACTTGTCTAGTGTGTTGTATTCATTTGCTAACATTCCTGCAAAATTCTTCCTTACGGTGAAAACCAAAAGAAACAACAAAAAACACCATTAAATGCCATAGCCGATCATAACTCACTGAAGAATCTAGAGTTCAATTAAGTTTTTTGGCTTCAACCCCCAATTGTAGCCATTAGCACCAATATTCCAGTTGTTAGAAATATGACTGCAGTTTATTTTTGAAATATATAGCCCTAAATCTCCCAGGGGTGTATAAACTTTTGTCTTTTTTTTTATTCTGTATGTTATGTACAAACAAAATAAAATATATTAGGCTCTGACAACAATATATTTTTTATTCTATAGATGATTTAACATATAATTATGCATGATTAAACACAATGTCTTTACATTATCTTATTACATAACTTATGCAATCAAATGCATACTAAATAGACATCTTAGAAAATAAACTTTTTAAAAAAAGATTTATATATTTACTCATGAGAGATACAGAGAGAAGGGCAGAGACACAGGCAATGGGAGAACAGGCTTCATGTGGGGAGAGCCAGATGTGGGACTCAATCCTGGATCCCAGGATCATGCCCTGAGCCAAACAGAGACGCTCAACCCATGAGCCACCCTGGTGCCCAAACAAACTTTTTGATACATTTTTCTGAAAATCCAGATGATTATCATGCATAGGTCTCTTTGGAAATGATTGCCTAATCTACCACAGTTTTCCCTCAGAGAAACCATAACCTAAGAGATCATGAGAAATTCATGATATACAGCCTAGAAATTAGGTATATGGAAGAGTTAAATCCAGCTCTTTTGATTGTGGGCTTCAAGAGATAGTTTTTTTTTTTGCCAGCTGAGATTAAAATCCCCAGCAAAACTATCCATAAAAATGATTTTTTTTTTGGAACACTTAGTGGCTTAATCACATGCATACTATTTCATGTGAAAATGTATTTGGAAGTTTATCTATTAGAATTAAAAACATCTGTGTAAAATTTGGCATCTTTTAAATATGTTGTCTATTAAAATAAACAAAAATCTCTTACATATCAACATTATGCAATCCACATTCCTAAATTTTACCGCAAAAATGAACCAAATCACTGTGATAATGTTTAGCATTAATTTCTATTTTTGAATTATTAGTCAAAATGTTACTTTTTATTAAAATCATGCTAAAACATATGCCACTTTTCTACATTCTCAGTCATAAACAATAAGGAATATTAAATGGTGAGATTATTTTCTTAAAGAGATCTTATTTATTTATCCATGATGGACATAGAGAGAGAGAGGCAGAGACACAGGCAGAGGGAGAAGCAGGCTCCATGCAGGGAGCCCGACGCGGGACTCGATCCCGGGACTCCAGGATCATGCCCTGGGCCAAAGGCAGGCGCTAAACCTCTGAGCCATCCAGGGATCCCCGAGATTATTGATATATAGGTAATTGAGGTAATTTTGATGATTTTATAAAGAATAGTTTACATAATATTTGCAGTTAAATTATCTGCCCCTGAGCTATACCCTCTAGTTTACATAATGTTTAAAGAGACTTCTGGTTACTCTGTTTATAGGATAATGGGAATGTGAAAAACATATGAAGAATAAATGAATAAATTTTGACTAAATACAACATCCATTCATGATAAAAACTTTCAACAAAGTAGGTTTAGAAGGGAGATGCCTAAACATAATAAGGTCCATAAATGAAAGAGTCACAGCTAATATTACCTTCAATTGTGAAAAACAGAGCTTTCCCTTTATGGTTAGGACTAAAACAGGGATGTCCACTATTACCACTGCTATTTAACATGCTCCTGGGAATCCTAGCCTCAACAATCAGACAACAAAAATAAATAAAAGGCATACAAATTAGCAAGAAGTGAAACTTTCACTATTTGCAGATGGCATGATATTCTAAATTGAAAACCCAAAAGACTCCACCAAAAAAAACTCCTAGGACTTATATAGGAATTCAGTAGTCATAAGATACAAAATTTACACATAGAAATCTGTTAAATTTCTACACGTCAATAATGAAGCAGCAGGAAGAGAAATTAAGAAATCAATCCCATTTAAAATTGCACCCAAACCAGTAAGATATCTAAGAATAAACCGAACCAAAGAGGCGAAAGATCTGCACTCTGGAACTATGAAAAAATGAAGAAATAAATTGATTATGTCACAAAGAAATGCAAAAGCATTCCATGCGTATGGTTTAGAAGAACAAATATTTTTAAAGTGTCTATACTCAAAGCAATCTACACATTTAATGCGATTCCTATCAAAATACAAAAATCATTTTTCACCGTGCTAGAACAAACACATACTAAAATTTGTATGGATTCACAAGGACCCTGGATAAGCAAGAAATCTTGAAAAAGTAAAGCTAAGCTAGATTCATCACAATTCTGGACAAAAATAGATACATAGCTCAATAGAACAAAACAGAAAATGCAGAAATGGACCCACAACCATATGGTCAATTAATCTTTGACAAAGCAATTTGGAAAACGATAGTCTCTTCAACAACTGGTGTTGGGAAACCTGGATAACAACACGCAAATAATGAAACTGGATCACTTTCTTACATCAAGTACAGAAATAAATTGAAAATGGATAAAAGACCTAAATATGAGTAAGGGAGGCAATGGACACAAAAGCAGAAAATAAACTATTGGGACTTCATCAAAATAAAAAAGCTTCTGTGCAGCAAAGGAAACAATCAACAAAACTAAAAGGCAAACTACAGAATGGGAGAAGATATTTGTAAACAACATATCTGATAAAGGGTTAGTATCCAAAATCTATAAAGAATTTATCAAATTCAACACCCAAAAAATGAATACCATATTTAAAAATGGGAAGAAGGCATGAATAGACATTTTTCCAAAGAAGACATACAGATATCCAAGAGACACATGAAAAGATACTCAATATTACTGATCATCAGGAATATACAAATCAA
This sequence comes from Vulpes lagopus, assembly GCF_018345385.1. Classification (NCBI taxonomy): domain Eukaryota; kingdom Metazoa; phylum Chordata; class Mammalia; order Carnivora; family Canidae; genus Vulpes; species Vulpes lagopus. The sequence goes on along the minus strand of NC_054829.1, from coordinate 127,255,374 downwards.
AACTACAAAGAGGTCTGCAAGAGACTAATTTTAGAGATTAAAACACCTTCATATTTAAAGTGATGGGGTATAAAGTTATGTATCATGCTAATGGACATCAAAAGAAAGCTGGGGTGGCAATTCTTATGTCAAACAGATTAGATTTTAAACCAAAGACTATAATAAGAGATGAGGAAGGACGCTATGTCATAATTCAAGGATCTATTCAACAACAAGAAGATCTAACAATTATAAATAATTATGCCCCTAATGTGGGAGCAGCTGGTTATATAAACCAATTAATAACAGAATTAAAGAAACACATTGGTAATAATACAGTATAGTAGGGGACTTTAACATCCCACTCACTGCAATGGACAGATTATGTAAGCAAAAGATCAACAAGGAAATAGGACTTTCCTATTCCATAGGAATGACACTGGACCAGATGGACTTCACAGATATATTTAAAGCATTCTATCCCAAAGCAACAAATTTTATTTTTTTCTTTTAGATTTAATTTAATTTAACTTATTTATTCATAAGAGGTACAGAGAGAGGAAGAGAAAGGCTCCCCACAGGGAGCCCGATACAGGACTCAATCCCAGGACCCGGGATCATGACCTGAGCCAAAGGCAGATGCTCAAACACCAAGTCACGCAGATGCCCCCATCATAAAGCAACATAATCGCATTTTTCTCAAGTGCACATGGAATATTCTCCAGAATAGATCACATACTGTGTCACAAATCAGGTCTCAACAGGTACCAAAAGATTGGGATCATCCCCTGCATATTTTCAGGTCACAATGCTTTGAAACTGGAACATCAGAGGAAATTTGGAAAGAACTCAAATACATGGGGGCTAAAGAGCATTTTACTAAAGAATGAATGAGTCAACCAGGAAATTAAAAAATAATTTTAAAATGTCAAGGAAGCAAATAAAAATGAAAACACATGTGTTGAAATTCTTCAGAATGCAGCAAAGGTGACTCTAAGAGGGAAGTATATAGCAAAACAAGCTTCTCTAAAGAAACCAGAATGGTCTCAAATACACAACCTAACCTTACACCTAAAGAGCTGGAGAAAGAACAACAAATAAAACCTAAACCCAACAGAAGAGAATTAAAATTTAGAGCATAAATAAGTGAAATAGAAACCAAAAGAACGGAACAGATCAATGAAACTAGAGGTTTCAATGGTTTGTTGAAAGAATTAAGATTGATAAACCACCAGCCAGATGTATCAAAAAGAAAAGAGAAAGTACCTAAATAAATAAAATCAAGAATGATGAGGAGAGATCACAATCAATACCAAAGAAATCAGACAATTATAAGACTATATTATGAGCAAATATATGTCAATAAATTAGGCAGTCTGGAAGAAATGGATGCATTCCAAGAGACATATAAATTATCAAAATTGAAGCCGGAAGAAATAGAAAACCTGAACAGACCCATAACCAGCAAGGAAATTAAAGTAGTCATCAAACATCTCTTAACAGTGAGTCCAGGGTCAGATGACTTCCAGGGGAAGTCTACCAAACATTTAAAGAAGAATTAATACCTATTCTCCTGAAGCTATTTCAAAAAGTTTAAAGGGAAGGAAAGTTTGCAGACTCTATGAGGCCAGCATTACCTTGATCCCAAAACCAAACAAAGACTCAACCAAAAAGGAGAATTGCAAACCAATATCCCAATGAACATGGATGTCAAAATCCTCACCACAATATAACCAATAGGATCCAACAGTATATTAAAAGGATTATTCACTATGACCATGTGGAATTTATTCCTGGACTGCAAGGGTCGTTCAACATCTGCAAATTGATCAGTGTGATGCACTACACCAATAAAAGAAAGGACGAGAATTATATGATCCTCTCAATAGATGCAGAAAAAACATTTGACAAAGTACGGTACCTTTTCTTGATTAAATCTCTTCACACTATAGGGATAGAGGGGGCACATATCTCAATATCATAAAAGCCACCTACTAAAGCCACAGTTAATATCATTCTCCCTGGGGGGAAAAAAGATATTTTCCCTAAGGTTGGGAACACATCAGGGATGTCCATTATGGCCACTGTTGTTCAACACAGTACTAAAAATCTTAGCCTCATCAATCAGACAACAAAAATAAATGAAAGGCATTCAAATTGGCAAAGAAGTCAAACTCTCACTCTTTGCAGATGACATGATACTCCTTTTCTATATAGTACAAATGAGAAAGAAGAAACAAAAATTAAGGAGTCAATCCCATTTATAATTGCACTCAAACCCCTAAGATCACTAGGAATAAACCTCACCAGAGAAGCAAAGGATCTGTACTTAGAAAACTATCGAATATTCATGAAAGAAATTGAAGATGACATGAAGAAATGGAAAATGTTCCATGCTCATGTATTATTAGAACAAATATTGTTATAATGTTTATACTACCTACAGCAATCTATGCATTCAATCCCTAATTCTTTGAGCTTGGACCTTGGATCTTTTAGAAAATCAAGTAAAAAAAAAGTATCGTATATTGAGCCAATGACATATGATAAATACTATCGTAGGAATTTCTAAAATGTTCATTAAATCACCACCACAAGCCTTCATCAGACAAATAGTTTTTACATCATATTAAAGATGATATGACTGAAACAAGAATTTAAGTAACATGCTTAAGTTTAATAGTTTTGTAATTTAGAAAACCAGCATTTATATCCAGAACTTCTAAATAGAACAATGGGCATTTTTAATTCTATACCAAGTATATAAAAAATAAGGGATGCCTAGGTGGCTCAGCAGTTGAGCATCTGCCTTCGGCTCAGGGCGTGATCCCAGAGTCGTGAGACTGAGTCTTACATCAGGCTCCCCGCGGGGAGCCCGCTTCTCCCTCTGCCTCTGCCTCTGCCTCTCTCTGTCTCTCATGAAAAATAAATTAAAATTTTAAAAATATATATATAACAAGAATTGTCTTTGGTGTAAGTCTTTTGAAACATCCTAAAATAGAAAGGAATTGCTTAGACTCACCAGGCTTAGATGTAAATATATTTAGTTTCAGATACTATTTTAATAAGTTATGTGGTCCATTAACAATGGCTTTATTATTACAAAAGGCTCTCTTACAGATTATAGTACTTGCCCATGCTCAATCAACAGAAGGAAAAACGATAGTTAACAGTTAGAAGTCCCTAATCAGTGTTTGATGTTTGATGTTACTGATATTGTCTATTCCACACTAACACTGGTAAAATGCTTTTCTTGAGAAATGATGAGATGTATTTCAATTTAGTTCTCTGAATAAAATTCCAGTACTATATAATAATGTGAAGGTGATATTAGGTTATTTTCATAAAGTAGGCTGAAAAAGTTTTATTCTCAAATAGCTTTCTTATTTAGCAGAGTCTTTGGCCCATTAAAATGATGAAAACAATCTCCAGGAGCACAAAAGAATCCATTTACTTGTGAATCTGTATTTGTGTGTTTGTATTTTAATCTGAGAAAAGCCTGACAATAAATCCATTTATAAAACAGGTCATTGGACTGATAAGGCAGATTTGTACTTTACCTTATAATGGGACAAATCTCTGAAATCATTGGCCTCTGATTTGGGGAGTTCTGAGAGAGGATTTTTAGGGATCCGACACTTACGGAAAACAATCTGGATAAAGGTAAGAACCAAACATTCTGTGATTATGTTGAGTAACTTCTTAAAATACCAGAAAGTATCCAATATTATAAACTTGATTCTAGTGAGTATTTCAGTTTTGTGCATTTATTTTGTTAGGTGAACCAAACATGTCCATTTATATTGAAGCAATGGAAGACAGTGTATATTTCTGACAAAATTATTATTAGTTATTCAATGTGCTAAAAAGTGAATACAGCTAGAACTGTGGCGATTAAAATTCAGCTTGATTTACAGACTTTTTCATGAAAAGACAATTTTTAAAGTATCAAAATATTATAAGCGAGTAATTTGTTATTGGAAAGCTCATCTCTGTATCAGTATGAGTTTTCTTAATAAGTAAACAGAAAAATCCACACTTCTGTCAGCTTACTTAAATGTGACACGGGGAATTTCTTGGTAGCTGAATAGAATTGAAAATGATTTTTGTTTAAACTCAAAAGTAACTAATTATGCAGAACTTTAGAAATTTAAGTACATTTATTTTATTTTATTTTCTAAAGATTTTATTTATTCATGAGATACACCGAGAGAGGGAGAGGCATAGACACAGGCAGAGGGAGAAGCAGGCTCCATGCAGGGAGCCCAACATGGGACTTGATCCCAGGTCTCCAGGATCAGGCTCTGGGCTGAAGCCAAGCGCTAAACCACTGAGCTACCCGGGTTGCCCGAGTTCTTGGAATTTTAAATGGAGAATATATTAATGAAGCTAAATATAAGTTGCTCCTTGATGAATAAACATGGTTTTCATCTGCTAAAGAATGGGAGTTCACGCAAATATAAATAAGGAGGAACTCCAGTCATCATGTTATGTTCATACAATACGATTAAAGATTGCCAGGTTGAGAATTCTTTAAATTCAGTGTCTCAGGGATAAGTACCCAGAAAGCTAAAAAGAATTATGAGCTCATATGTATTTCAAATTCAGTACTTGCAACAAGTGTACAAAGTGTTGGAATTTTATAGCAACAGGAAAGTAACAAAATGGAAATCAAAGTGGATTTTATGCATACTGTTAAGAAGTTTTTGATATTTAAATTCCAGGAGAGAGAGTTTAGTATGTTTTTGCTTTTTAAAAATTTCTAGCTGTTTTGTAAAACTGAAATGCATGTTATCTTAATTTTGACATTAATTTGTGTCTTACCTATTAAAAGCAGAATATTAAGTTGGAAAAATGATATTTTTATCTTCATCCATTAAATTGTCATTAAAATGTCTCTTCAATTAACTTTGAGTTCTACAATGTACTTTGGTTTACTAAGGTGGAACTTAAGAGTTCTGTGCTGGTGATTGAGTATTTTATCTGCAAAAAGCTTTGAAACCTTAGAGACAATGAGAATATTCCAATAAAACATTTTGCAGTATGGTTTCGGAGACAATATTAGTTGATTTTTTGAGAAGAGATCAATTATAATATATTGGTAGATATCCGTGTACAAAAATACTTTGGACATCCATGGTGATCTGATACTGAAAATAGTACAGGATTTTTTTCAATTTCTTTTCCATTGTGCTGAAGCTTCCCCTTCCCATAGCCATAGCTGCTTACCATATAGTTTCGACGTAGGGAAGGCAAAGTAGGTGACTCAAATTTAATTAAGATTTTACTTATACTCTTAAAAATGTTTACTTTTACTTATATGCTTACAAAATGTTAGATTCATACAAAGAATATATCAAAGGTAAAATTCTGGCACTTGAAAATTTACAGGTTAGAAATTTTTAGTAGCCCAGTCAGAAACCAAAGATCTATCTATGCTTTACGTAAGCCACAGGTTATAAATGCATCAGAAAGTGTATCCAATCAGAAGTACTTCAATGAAATTGAAACTAATAAATTAATGTAAGGGTGAGATTTCATATCCTTCTGGACAAATATTATATGCTGAGTTTGAGCTTAGGAAAAGGATTGGGTGCTCTGTGAATCTGTAGAATGCTAATTAAAATTAAGACAAACAGAATAAACAAATTTATAATTTATGCTTACGATATATGGCACTTTTCCATTTGGGACTAGATATTTATAGTGCAGCATGTTTATTATGAACAGGGTAGAAAGTAGGTTTTATTTGCTTGTCATGAAACAAATCATATAGAAGTTTTAGTTAGTAGTATTAAAAATTAAATATTATATGTAAATACCTTGGATGTTATCTAAATTATACATGATGTAAATAAAAATGATTGCTATAAACTCTTATCAATATTATACAAGTTATTTACCCTATAAAATAAGTAACACAGGCATCAAACAAGAATAAAATAATTCAATGTATAAATACACAAAGTAGAAAAAATGCCAGAGAAGATAGGATGTATTGAGAAGATGTAGAATTTTAAAAAGTAGTTTTGGGAAAAGGTATAGGAAGGTTTGATCCAAGTTACCCCCTCCTGTGAGTCACACGGAAATGGAAATTGGTCGAAAGAAGCCTTAAATGCTCACAGAAAGTGGGACTTGTGGTAAAGCAGGTTAAGATAGTTTCAAACTTATTATTTTATTTACCTCATCGTCTTGATTAAAAGGTTCTTAAAGGGCTGCCTGGGTGGCTCAGCCTTTGGGCCTCTGCCTTTGGCCCAGGTTGTGATCCCGGAGTCCCATTTGCAGTCCCATTCAGGCTCCCTGCATGGGACCTGCTTCTTCCTGTGCCTGTGTCTCTGCCTCTGTCTCACTGTATCTCTCATGAAAAAATAAATAAAATCTTTAAAAATGAATGAATGAATGAATGAATGAGTAAATAAATAAATGGTTCTTAAAGTGAGACAGCTGTGGATTGGAATATTTTACAAACTCAGCAAACTTTCAAACTTATCTAATCTCTGCACAACAGTTTCCCATCTGCTATGTGGGTAATATCAACTGCATCAGACATTTGTCAGGAGCAATTTACTTGACATGCTTCATATATTCATTTAACAAATAATAGATAAAATGAATACCATGTGCTGGGTACCCACCTAGACATTGGAGAATGAACAGTGAAGAAAACCAAGCAAATTTGTATGCTTTCCTTGTAATATGAGCTCATAAAATATTGATTTCATCTTCTCTGTGTTGATATTCAATAACTAGTTATTTTTCCTAATTTAAAAATTTATTCTGGAATGCTGCTTATACAAATCGAGTGGTGTAATGGTATCCAATATGTGGGTGAGCTCTTCATTTCTACATACATTGAATAAATCCATAGACATTTCTATCTCTAAGGACAGAAGATATTTACCATAAAATACAAAGTTTATTCTGTACATTACATATTTAGATTCACTAGCCAAAATTCCCTTACCTTTATTAGAACTTAGATACAGAAGGAAATGCCGACTCTTCATTTCAATCATACACAATTATCTAGTGATAAAACTGAGGCATAGTGTCAGATGACTTAACCAAACTTTTTTTTGGCTAGTGTTCACTTTTCAACAATAATAATCAAGTAAATGCATTTTACTCATAGTTTAAGGTAACAGGTTCTAAATGGTTCCTTTAATCCTCTTATCTTATTAAGCCATGTCTCCTTGAATATAAGCTTGCCTGATTAACCATAGAATACATATCTGGACATACAGGTCATTCAAAATTTTACAAAATATCTGTGCCGTATAGTCATAATACTCTAATTGTCTAGTTAGAAATCCAAGTTGTCCAACGCTGAATTGGCTCCATCAGAAAGACAATTATAATGTGTATTAAATGTAGCTAAAAGTTATAGCCATGTTAACAACAGATGTTGTATCATTAATCGGGCACGCAATATAAAGAAGAGAGAAAGAACTTGAACCTATGGGGACCAGAAAAAGCAAATACTACCATTGCAAGGAGACACATTGTGAATATTTGCCTTGCTACTGTGCTTTAGAATCTCACAGATTTAGCACCCTTGTCTTTATGACAATCCGGGTGAGAGCCAGCTGCTTTCCACCAGTGTGGGGTAAAAATCTATTAAATTTAATCCTGAAATCATTTTTGGTGTATCCTGATATTCTTAGAAGATGCAGATTAAACAATTCTTAAAAAAAAAAAAAATAGAAGCATGTTTTACCACCCCAACATTTCATTTTAAATAATGTTTAATATCTTCAAGCTATTTTTGTACTAGGGAAAAATGCATATTCCAAATACACTTACTACATCTTGCCCCCCATATTCTCCTCTGGTAAGGTACTGTTTTTAATAGTAAGAAGTTTACTTAGGAATCAATCATCTAAGCACATAAGCATATCACAGACTTTTAAAATAATTCAAGATATTATTTTAACGAACTTAACAGAGGTTATTCACAGATAAATCAGCTTTTTCTTATCCTAATCTAGAAAAAGCTTGCTTTAACGCATCATGAGTTAAGAAAGCCCTTGATATCTTTTAAAGTTGAACTTACCTGAAACTGTTTTTTATTCTAAATATCTTTCAAAGAATTTCTCTCTGGGGTAACTGGGTGATTCAGTCGGTTAAGTGTCCAAATTTGGTTTTCAGTTCAGGTCACAAACTCATGGGTGGTGAGATCAATCAAGACCCATGTTTGGCTCCGACTCAGTGGGGAGTCTGCTTGAGGATTATCTCCCTCTGCCCCCACTTACATGCATGTGAGTGTGTGGTGTGGCACATGGGTGCTTTCTCTCTCTCAAATAAATAAAGCTTTAATAAAAAATAATTTCTCTCTTTTCTGACATTCAAATATATATATTTATTTAACCATATTCTGTGGCATTTGGGTTTTTAATGAATATGCACCTAAATTTTGTAGAAATAAAAAGAAGTGATAACTGCTTATTATTCACAGTCCTCCATGCTAGTAGACTATTTTACTTTATTTTGTTGATAGAAGACTAATCTTTTATATGTTGAGGCAACAGTGCCACTGGAAACCACTCTTGAATTATAGATAGAGAATAGAGGAGGAAACAATGTCTTTAAGGTGTATGCTTTACCAGCAGCACACGATTCTAGTGATGGCAAATGTCATAAAAAAATTTAAAAACAGCAACCTCTCAATTCTCTAAAATAACAAATATATGTTCTTTTCTCAAAGCTGGCAAAATCACTAGGAAACAATCATGAGACCAGAACTTTAAATGATTTGACTAGATGTTACATACATGAATATTGAGAACAGGAGTAATGGGAGAAAGTAGAATTGCGAGGTGTCTAAGTTTTACTAGTATTATGAACATAGGAGTCAACAGAGATTGGAGACGCATCTTTGAAAGGACCAACTGGCATACCAGGCACAGCAATAACATAATATACTAGGTTAATGAAAGAGGAAAATGGACGTGTATACAAAAAAACAAAAACAAAAACAAAAACAAAACAAAAACAAAACAGCACAGGCAGGGGATTTACAGAATTTGGTATTCTCCTGACCTTGAAGGTGAACAATGATAAAAGAGTTAATTCCAAATTTTGAATCTTACCACTTAAATATCTCAACTGTATATATTATGCATATCCAAAAAAAAAAAAAAAGCCTTTTCAAATTGAGTATGTTTACAAGAGTTTACACTACTATGAGGCAGGAAAAAGTAGCCAGAAATAAAAGGTATTTGATATTTTCTAATGATTTTTTTCTAATTAATATGGTCTAATAAACACGTACAAAGATGTCTTTAGTATCTAGTATTTGAGAGTTTAATAGTTACATTGTTTTCTGCTAAGAATGACGGGATTCAATAATGATAGTTATAATGGCAGCTACAGAGATTAATTCATTACTTCATATAAAAGTGTACCTGGATGTAGCCAGTTCTAGGGCTGATTTTGAGGTTTCATGACTTTAGGGTGCTACACTGAAGATCTTTGATCATTTGGGCGTATTCTTCATATAAAATAGTTGTAGGAACTTCAGTGATCAGGAGCCTACCCAACCAGGCTAAAATACAGGGAAAAGAGGTTGCCGATAATTCAATATCAGAAACACAAATGAATGTTTGTAATAAAGGTCTTCCCTCTCCCAGATAGTCTTTCTTTTATTAGGAAAAAAGTGTTTCCCAGAAGTTCCCCATCAAACTTTCCCTTATATCTTAGTAGATAGAGGAGAGTCACATGCTGGACCTAGGCTAATCATTAGCCAAATGTTCAGGACTGAACCAACTGAAAATGACAATTTATAATTTTTGACCTATGACCCAGGGCATTTTTATTTGAATAAAATCAGAACACCAGTAGTGAGGAAAAAGAGTAGATGGCTATTGGGTAAACAATTTATATTTTCTGTTGCAGAGAATGTATATAAGGATAGAAACTGATATTTAAATTACTTTTTGTAAGATAGTAAATTGCTTTGTACTTCTGGAGTAGAATTTAGCTTTATTACATGTTTTCTAAAATTTATAACAGTTAACTCCTAAGTATTTATTCTAACAGTCAAGGCTGTGAAAATAAAAATAAGTATGAGAAGTTTTATGAGATAAGTGTTTTAATTGTGGATGAATGAAAGTAAATACGTAAAATTAGAGGAAATAAATAAACCTTCCTCTATTTAAAAGTTTATTAATATCCCTTTTCTTAGATCAATGATATATTTGACATTTCCTCTAAAAGTGTTCAATTGAACTTTGGAAAAGAAAAACTCTTTGGTAAAAGTTTAGATAAGTATGAACACAAATAAAAAGATTGCCTTGATTATAACTCAAAGTTTAATGTAAATATCCATGAATCCATACTGATGTAAATAATTAAATAAATAAGTCTCTTAAACAGACAAATGCTTCACAGGGAAGAATTCCAAATAATTCATGTACATATGCTATTCTCAAGGGGGTAGAGTATAATTTCTTACTCTTCAGTGTGAACTATACAGAATGACTTCTTTCCAAACAGGGCAATATATCAAGGGGGGGGGGAGGGATTTTACAGTGCAGAAATCTGATAAGCAATTCCCCAACCAAATGATGAAGGATATTGTTAATACTGGTAAGATATGTTGACAATATGAACCCTTGATGTGATGTGAAAGATTGGCACTTTACTTCTATAGGCCAGTTGCCAATCCTATAAATCCAATCTAATTCTAAGAAAAATATCAGACAAATCTCAATTAAGAGACATTGTATAAAGTACTTGACTAATCTCAAAACTGTCAAGATATTCAAAAATGAGGAAATAACGGAAAAACTCACAGGGAAGGGAAATCTACAAAGACATGACAAGCAAATGTAATGTTTTCTCCTAGGTAGGAGTGGAAGAGCATAAGAGTATTAAGAGAAATCTAAGTGAATCTGAATAAAATATGGATTAATATGTTGGAAAATATGATGGAAATATGTGGTATACCATGACAGATATACCACACTATATAAGATGTTAAAAATAGTGGAAAGTGAATATGGCATACATGAGAGATCTCTGTACTCTCTTTGTAATTTTTTCTGTAAACCTAAATCTACTCTAAACCAAAAAAAAAAAAAAAAAAAAAAAGATTGTGTTTCATTCAACACTGGTTAGAAGCATTAGTCAAGCACTAATTAGGAGATAGTTTTAATATAGTTCTAAGTAAAATGGGTGTTTGTAATAGGCGTCCTTTGATAGCCCTCTCTTCTATTTCTATTTAATCAGAGAAAACGATCTAGTGAGAAAGAGAGAGGAAGGATTATAGTGCAAGAATGAAAGAGAGAGAGAACTCCTCCCTCCATCTAGATGTAAAAAAGCATTTCTCCTATTATTTAGATGTAAACAAAGTGAAGAACCGGAGAAAAACTTGGCTAACCCAAATCCATATGCTTTTAAAATTATTTTTAAATTTAGGAATAATGGATATTTGAGCAATTGAGAGTATAGTAGGAGATAACACCCACCATTCTGCAAACCAGTCTTATCTCCAAAGAAGTGCACGTGACTCACTGAGACTGGTAATATTTCCTCTTAATGCTCTATAGATGAACTTCATCTCTTGGTGAAAATTGTATCACGTTAGAAATCATTTCATTCAGGTGAAAAAAAAATGTGGATTTAGCCCTTGTCTCTTTTTTATAGTTGTCCTTCCCCCACTCCCCATTCCTGGCCACCTTTTATTTTCATTTTATTGCACTGACTTTTCAAAGAAATCCAGAGAGTTACTTTACCTTTGAGATTGTTCTAACAGCTTCCTTATAGTTTTCTTTGATTCTCTACTCCCCTTGGTTTTCTATAAGTGAGAAATCAGTGTGAGAGTCTTCATGCATCAAAAGTATACATTTTTGGTTAAAATAGTCTATTGATGAATTGTTATGTAGTTTCTTTTCTATCACATCAGGAGTCACATGACATCAGGATGATCAACCATACATGATACTCAGATTGACCACTGGGGCTGAATGACAATTTGAAAACTGAACAGCAGTTTCATTTTTTTTTTCCTTCTATCACAAAATAACTTTAGTGACTTCAGTATTTTATTAACGTCTGATAAATATTAAGCCAATACATTTTCTTCTTCTCCCTAGATCCTGTTCTATTTTAACTTCCCTTCTTTGGGTTCATTCATGAGATCTTTTACCCAGGCCAAACCATAGCCTTCAGTCAAGCTATGGGTGTGACACTCTCTTTGAATTCCATTCATCCTATCAGTGACGAAGACTGGAGTTAGTTGTCTACACACTAGAGTTAGTGCTCTAGGTCAATGCTTCCCACACTATGCTATAATGCAGATATGGAAATGGTAGTTTCGGTGAAAGTGGAGAGATTAGATTCTAATTTTCTGAAAAGCACTCAGATGATGCCAAGACCTATAGTTTCTCCTGCACTTTGGGTAGCAAGGTGGCAAGGCTCATATCCTGAACTTTCCATATGAGATTAAGAAGTTTTACAAGCGTTGCAGTGAAGGCAACTGGACTGAGTGCCAGGGACAGTGCTGTCTTAGGCTGACATGAAGTTTCCCAAAGAGCCCAGATGGTTAAGACAGCCCTCCCAATGCAGGGTCCATCGTGGCAAAACTCAAGTGTCTATACCCATGATGAGAACCTAGATGAGCTCAGGGTAATCACATAATACCCACCAGTGTCTGGTCTAGTCAAGAGATTTACCAGATTAAAAATTATGTCAGCTGTGGACCCTCAGCCAGTGTGGTCAACAGGGTGAGCAGCTACCAGTAAAACAAGTACTATTTCCACCGTACAAGGGCACCACACTTGTTCCAAAGACCCTCAAGAGAGGGTTGCAACTATTGTTTTCTTCGTACCTGGTCCAAAATAAAAGCTGATACAAATACTGGACTTATTTCAAAGCAATTGTTTTGTTTTGCATCACACCAGTAGGATACAATTACTTCAAGTGTGAACATGTACACAGATAGGTCTGCCTTCCATCTGGCTACCAAATCTATTTTCTGGAACACTCTGAGGAAAATTTTTGGAAGAATTGTCATATTAGTAGTTTCCATTCTCTTCTTTAGTATGTTTTGAAGCCGATTCAAATTTTCATTTGATCCACACCATGCCCACAAATTGATTTTTAGGTCACCATATAGTAAAGCCACTAGTCAATCACAATTTCATGTAAATTATATGCTCTTATTTTCTTCCCACTTCAAAAGGTGTTTCTTCTTATTCTCTTCACTGTATTTTTCATATCCTTGACCCCTAAAGTTTACTTATTTTAGGCTTTTCAGCATCGTTGCCTCTTCAAATAAAATGTAAACTCCACGAGGACAGAGTTTTGTCTGTCTTGGTCATTCCTGCACCCTCAGAATTTAGAACAGTTTGTAACACCTAGTACATGCTCAAGAAGTATTTGTGATTTAATGAATTGATAAGAGCTTGTACATGACTTGGCTTCAAGACAATGTTACCTTGAAGAGAAGGTACATGTGACTGCAGGTTATCCCGTGCTTACTCCTGTATTTATCAACTGTTGGTTTCAAGTATCTTTTTAAGTAGCTTACCATGTCTGTTTTGTGTTAGCAGAAAGGATTTTTCCAGAGATTAGGGATGGAACATGTTACAAAATGAAATTGTGTAATGTAGTCTTGAATTTTCCTAAATTGCTTTACCAATCACTGGTATCAACTAAGCACCCACTAAATAGTTGTGTAGACCACTTCTGGGATAACATTCACATGTATGTACTTACTTCATGGAATATAGGTAGGGGGTGGAAACAAACATGAACCAACCACCAAATTGTCTCAACATAACATTATTGTTTATTTTCAGTCACAACAGGAACAATTTCTTCTACACAAGTGATTTCTAAATAGTTTTCAAAAGCAAAATGAAGTTAATCAAAACCATCTTCTTAACACTAAAGTTTCCTTAAAAAAATAAATTAGACTTTCATGTGTGTATAAACATTTGTAGGGTTTATTTTCTTGAGGGAGTAAAAGTTACAATGTTTCATGGGTTGATTTAGTTTCACATTCTAGAGAGGTCCTGATTCTGTATTTTCTGGTCGTTTTTGAGGTTTAAACTAAATCTGATTTGTTTTATGATTATTGGCTTGGTAAAACAAGATGAAAATGTCTCCATATTTGTATATGCTACTTGTATATTGTTGCTTTACTGAAATTGTTCATTTTATCAAATGTTGGTCTTTTCATAGAACTAAACAAATTAATAAGCAAAGTATGCATTTCAAAATAAACATTTTCTTTTTCCTAGTGAATGTTCACAGCTCTTTATTTTCTTCTATATACCATGTGATAGCTAAACACACTTTGAGAGTACACAGATTAAAAATGTATTTGATTTAAGGTAGTTGTATGGATTTGCTTCCCACATCTGAAACTATATGGACCCTTGTGTTTGCAAAGCTCAGTGAAATAATTAATGAAAATGAAAATAGCATGTGAAAAATTCACACGTAATGAAACTTAGAAATCAAGGAACTCCAAGAAGTGATTTTTATTGTTACCTTATAACTGTGATTAAAGTTTTTCTAGGGGTATATTCCTGCAAAGTCCTCTTCTAAATTGGAGGCAGTATATCATTTCAAAGTTTGTTACCTGTAGTTCCTTCTAGAGTTCCACACAGCAAAGATCAGCTTGACATAAGGTTATAGTTGACTAAGCATAACAATGAGCTTGAGTATAAGTGAAATGCCCTTATGGTTACAAGCAAGAATGACCCACCTTTTCTGACATTTACTGCCTTCTATGGTTTTGCGAGGCTTTCTTCTCTGCTGGGTTTCTTTGCAGCAGATACAGAGTAAAATTTCCCAAGTGATTATTTCTTTTTTGAACTGATACTACAAAAGAGCAACTCTCATCTTTTTTTTAAAGTGCCATGGGTTTTAAACACACGGGCAATGGTGAAAACATAAATGTCTCGGCAGAAGTCATCTTCTCATGCCCTTTATTGATATATATTGGCATCACAGGAAATGTAAATAATAGAAGGGCAGTAAAGACTTAGACATTCTCAGAGTAGAAATGCACCCTGCTAGCTACTTGTTTTCTATGTTATTGAAAAATAATACTAAGTGGACAGAAGGCATGTGGAGACTGAGGCACTCAGAATTTAATGTTGAGTCAAACAGAATAGTAAGACAAGATGCTTAAATGTCAACTGATATATGCTAGAACTTGCCATTTACTTCTCAAAAATTATGAAAGGAACAGTTATTGATCTTGATGAGACATAATAAGCAGAATTTCTCCCTAAACCTCACAGTCATTGTCTACATAAAATAAAAATAGCTGTCCAAATGTTTGTAATTATGATTGGGAATTATCTTGAACCGATTATCTTGAACCAAAGAAATTCTAAACGACATAAGATATTAAATTATAAGATGCATTGTGTTCAAATCGGTTGTTGTAGTGTATTGATTTCACATTTCTCCAAATTGAGAAATTTAAGCAAATTATGAAATATTTAAAGAGTTTAAAGATTTGGGTCAGAAAGACAAGTTTCTTCTCTATTCTTCCTTTTACTTTTAATCCCACCATTCAGGGGCCATCACAGTTAACCATCTAATTGTCTGTATATCTGTTCTTAATACTTTGTATTCTCATTTCTTCTAAATAGTATGCATGTTCCATTATTTTTGGTATATCAGAACTAGAGATTTATTTTGCTTTCATATCATCTCTTATGAAGTCACTATTTTTGCAATGATCACTTCTGGAATGTGAGACCATGTACTGAAAGATCCATTGCTTATGCTATCAATCTTAAAAAAAATCTTTCTTTTCTCATTTTTAGAAAAAAAATGAAAGTATGATTGTCTTCCCACCTGTCTTTCGCATTCTACTTTTCTATTTCTATCAATTAAAAAAGAGAGAATGAGAAAGAGATAGTAGGGGTCAAGGAAGGAGGGAAGGAGTAACTTACATTGTCAGCGGAGACCTATATATACTTGCCAATGATGATAATTGGGCATTTTACCATTTCTCTTTAAAGTTACAAAGGTTTAAAACCAATAGACAGCATAAAATAATTGTGAAAGTGCAAAAATCATTGAATGCTGTTCTGAGTAGATTTTTATGACAATACTTCATTCTTAAAGGGTCCAATCTAAACTGTTAACACACTTAAAAAATTATTTTTCTTATATTTGTCTAGTCACTCAAAACCATGCTATAACTTAGTTTGTTTATATATGAACCACATCTTTTTCTTTTCTTTTCTTTTCTTTTTTTTTGAACCACACCTTTCTTTACAGGTTTTTCTTTTCCTTCCCTTGAATTTCTAAACAATTTTCTTTTTCACCCATCCTGTACCTTTACAACTCACAGTCCTATCTATCATACTCACATTCTTCACTTTCCCTGAAGTCTTTCTCCACGTGTCAGTATTATTCTGTTCCAAAGCACACTTTTTACTTTGCAGGCCCTCTTTAAAATTGTTTATAGGGATGCCTGGGTGGCTCAGTGGTTGAACATCAGATGCCTTCAGCTCAGGGCTTGATCCTGGAGTCCCAGGATCCAGTCCCACATCAGGCTCCCTGCAAGTAGCCTGCTTCTCCCTCTACCTGTGTCTCTGCCTCTCTTTCTGTGTCTCTCATAAATAAAAACAAAACACCCAAAAAATTGTTTATGTGACAATCCTCTTATGTTGTTATTCTGAAGCTTCCCTTCGTGGTTCTGCTGATTCCTGAATCCATTTCTTTCTCCTCTTGGGCTTTACCTTTCATTCGAATGTACTTAATTCTAACAGAACACCTTCAAGATAAAAACACTTTGGAGATAATATTTCCAGTGTTTTGCAAATCCGAACTGCCTTTGGTTTGTAGCCACACAAGTCTTGTAATTTGGCTGGATAGAAAAGGCAAAGGTGAAATATATATATATTTTTTAAGGTTGAAAGGTCTTAGTCACTCTTACTTTAACTTTCAAATGTCTCATAATGGTTTGATCTTCATTTCCTTGTAAGTGACCAGATTTTTCTCTGGAAGACTTATGTTTCTTCTGTTTATCTTTAATTTTCAATATTCACAATGTTTTGAGATGGATTTTCTTTTCTTTCTTTCTTTCTTTTTTTTTTTAATTTTCCTGCTAATCCTGACCAGTATTTGTCAAGGATTGATTAAGACTTGTGTCCATTTCAACAATGTTATTTTAATATACAACATATTTGATAAATTCTTCCTTTATTTTTTCCCTGCTCAGTCTTTCTGGACTCCTTATTTTTTCATGGTTAGTTTTCCTATATCATTTCTCTATACATTTATCCTTTATCTAATATTATTTCCCTTTTATTTTTATTTTGGTAATCATTAAATTTAGTATCCTAAATTTTCTATTGATTTCTTCTCATTATTGACAATAATATTTTTTTCTTAATTTTTCTTCCAAAATTGGTCTATTTTAGATTTGTTTTCTTACTCTTTGAATTCAAATTTTAGTCAAAACTTTTTGAGAACAATAATGGGAAGCTGTATTTTGATTTGCTTATTCATGCTAATTTTTAATATGCTCTCAATACCACAATGACCACATCTTAAGATTTTTCACGTGTTTCTTTTTTCTTTCTTTCTTTCTTTCTTTCTTTCTTTCTTTCTT
This sequence comes from Vulpes lagopus, assembly GCF_018345385.1. Lineage (NCBI taxonomy): Eukaryota > Metazoa > Chordata > Mammalia > Carnivora > Canidae > Vulpes > Vulpes lagopus. The sequence continues at coordinate 127,237,805 of NC_054829.1, read as the reverse complement.
TCTTTCTTCTTTCTTTCTTTCTTTTCTTTCTCTTTCTCTTTCTTTCTTTTTCTAATTTTCGTTTTGAAGCACAGATCTTTCTCTGTCATGTTGCAATCTCAATGTTTCAAATTTGTCCACAGATATTTGTGAATAAGATTCTTTGCAATTTATTTATTTATTTATTTATTTATTTATTTATTTATTTATCTATGATTTTATTTATTTGTTTGACACAGAGAGAGAACCATAGAGCACAAGTGACAGAAAGAGCAGAGGCAGAGGGAGAAGCAAGATCCGCACTGAGCAGAGATCCCAATGTGAGGCTAGATCCCAGGACCCTGGGATCATGACCTGAGCTGAAGGCAGATGTTTAACAACTGAGCCACCCAGGTGCCCCATGATTCTATGAATTTTAAATGCATAAATGGAGTGTGTTTGTTGGTTGGCTGTCTTTGCTTGTGGATTAGCAGCTGAGCAGTTATCAATAACACTGAAGGACACAAACATTTCAGAACAAAGGGCTGCCTCCTTGGGATCTGTGCTGGATCTTTCCATTTGCTCTGTCTCTTTTTCCTTAGACACATACACCAGCTACTTCAGCCACACCTCTTGCTATTTCCCATATACCCCTCTCTCACTTCCCTTGCCCCTTCAGATCCTTGGGTGACCTGCTGATCATAGTCCCTTACTGTTTCTAGACCTACATCATTTAAAATCTCTAATTGGTTCCCATTAATTCTATTGGCATTCTTGTAATTAGTGCCTTTAATACACTTCCCTCCGTTACTCTGGTGGAATGTGCCATATGTTTCTCAATCACACAAAAGAGCTGACCTCGTTTTACTAAGATAACTAAGTCAAATTGTGAAGAACAGACACTTGCCTTCTTTTTAAATTTTATCTGAGTTTAAATATCTGGCTATAAGGCATCTTACAACTCAGATGTTCAACTAACCCCCCCATTTTCAACCCACATTTTCCTCTTCTTCTATAGGGAGGGCATACGTTATCCCAGAAGGAATTCTCTGGAGTACTTCAGACATGATTTCTCTATCTTGGCTTCATCTCACCCAGAACCTTTCCTAGACTGAATCTTCTTCAGCTTTGTTTCCACAGTAGTTTCTTTTGAGACTCAGCAGGAGATGAAATTATTATATTTGTTCTATTTGCCTCATTAAACTGAAAATCTCTTTTCCTCCAATCTACTTTAAATTGTGACATGTGTCATTTTGAGTTTTTTTTTAATTTTTATATACTTTTAAAAATATATAAAACACTTATGAGGTATAAAATGTCATCTTTTACAAATACATCATCTGACAATTCTCATTTCTACCCCTCTCCCCTTTGTCTTAATGCCAAGTACCTCTTATTTATATTAATTTCTCCTTTCCTTATAATATTTCTTATCATTAAAAATATATTAATATATATTTTATACAAACATTAATGTATGTATATATAATTGTGTCTTTTTAAAGTAGAAATTTTTGAATTACTTTATTTCAATTTGCTTTGATTTAATTTTATACTATATTCTGTAATCTATTAAGTAAAGATATACTATGTCTTATTCAACCTTTTCTTTATTAATGGGCAATCAGACTGTTTACAATATTTTTCTATTATAAAACAAATCCATATTTGTAAATGTGTAAATTCAGGAGAGATTATCAGAAGTAGGATTTGCTGGGTTAGGTTGTAAATTTCTATAGAGAGACAGAAAGATAATCTTGTTAGATGTCAAATTCCTCTCTGCAGGAGTTGTAGGATTTTAACTCCTACTGACTCCCAACAGTGTTGTGCCCAATTTTTGGATTTGTGCCAATATGATAAGAAGTTGTATTTCACAGTATCAATTTACATTTCTTTTATTATGAATGAGATTGAGTATTTTTCATAATTTAAAAGTCTTAAGTATAATCATGAGTAGAGTAATAAGTAAAATAAATCATATATAAAAATACTTTAAATTGGTGGTTATAATATTAATTCAAATCAGAGAAAGATTTTTGTGGTATTGCTAAGTGATAAAAATCTTATGAACTCTTCTTAGCCTTAAAAGTCTGTCTTTTGGGATCCCTGGGTGGCTCAGTGGTTTAGAGCCTGCCTTTGGCCTAGGATATGACCTGAAGTCCCAGGATCGAGTCCCGTATTGGGCTTCCTGCATGGAGCCTGCTTCTCCCTCTGCCTGTGTCTCTGCCCTCCTCTCTCTCTCTTTCTATGTCTATCATGAATAAATAAATAAAATCTTAAAAAAAAGTCTGTCTTTTAAGATTGTGATGACCACTGTAGATCCTTTTTAGAAATATGCAGATATAAGCAGAAGGAACATTAATCTTTTTTCATTTTTATTTATTTAATCTGTAGAAATAAGTTTACAATTGTAATGAATTTAAAATAATATTACTTAAATATTGATAGAGAATAGGTTCATTTTTAAACATACACATATGTGCATGTTTATCTGTGTATAAAATAAATAAAATGTATAAACTAAAATGTTAAGCATGATTATCTCTGCAATGTTAGGATCAAAGATGATCCTAGAGTGTACTACAATCTTATGTATATTTTTATTTTCCTACAACAAATATCTGTATCTCTTATGATATGAAAAATAAATCTTTTTATTTTGTTTTTTTCTTTTAAAGATTTTATTTATATATTCATGAGAGACACAGAGACAAATGCAGAGACACAGGCAGAGGCTCCATGTAGGGAGCCTGTTGTGGGACTCAATCCTGGTACCCGGGATCACACCCTGAGCCAAAGGCAGACACTCAACTGCTGAGCCACACAGGTATCCCTAATTTTTTTTTTTATTTTAATAGGAAAACATATTGTGAGGGTTGATATCCCTGACCTCGAATATTTATCTAAAGATTTTAACTTTTAATTAAAGAGGGTCATATTTCAGTGTTCTATTAATTAAAAATTATTTTGCTTTACATCTTCAGGAAACATGACCATAAATATCAACTGAACTTTAGGAAAAAAATTTTCCTGGGATTAATCAGCAGTATTCTAAAGCTTATACTATGCACATTCTTGATTTTTTCCCAAGTTGTTTCTGAAATGTTTAGAAAGATGAATTATTACTGTAACGATTGTCTTTTAGAATATTCTTCTAAGGTTCTTCAAAACAGGGTAACCTGTTTCTATTTGTTTCCTCAGAGCCTAGCTAAATATATCAATAATATTCAATAAAATATTAACTAATAAATTTTTAAGTATGGGACCCCTGGGTGGCTCAGTGGTTGAGCATCTGGCTTCAACTCAGGGCATGATCCTGGAATCCCAGGATGGAGTCCCACATGGGGCTCCCTGCATGGAGCCTGCTTCTGTTTCTGCCTATGTCTCTCTCTCTCTCTCTCTGTGGCTCTCATGAAAAATAAATAAATAAATAAAATAAATATTTAAGTGAAGGAATGAATACCATATAAACCATATAAATTGTGTTAAATCATTAAATAGGGAATCCCTGGGTGGCGCAGCGGTTTGGCGCCTGCCTTGGCCCAGGGCATGATCCTGGAGACCCGGGATCGAGTCCCACGTCGGGCTCCCGGTGCATGGAGCCTGCTTCTCCCTCTGCCTGTGTCTCTGCCTCTCTCTCTCTCTCTCTGTGACTATCATAAATAAACAAAAAAAATATAAATAAATCATTAAATAATTACAACCTCTTTTACCAATTATGAACTATCACAGATTAGATAGCATTGTTTTCACATATAAGAATTTTTTTTTAAGTGAAAACTCAGTAAATTACACTTCTGTCAAATATTAATGTATTTTATTTTTAAACACATTCTTGGCTACTTTCCTTTTTTAAAAATATTTTATTTATTCATTCATGGGAGACACAGAGAGAGGCAGAAACATAGGCAGAAGGAGAAGCAAGCCCGCTGCAAGAAGCCTGATGCAGGACTCCATCCCAGGACCCCGGGATCACACCCTGAGCCAAAGGCAGATACTCAACAACTAAGCCACCCAAGCATCCCTCTTGGCTACTCTCCATAATCTGATTTTGTATTAGAAATTGGATATATACATTGAACAAAACAGACATAGTCTCTGCCTTCCTAGAACTTAAACTCTATGGAAAAGACATATAATAAACAAACAAAAAAACTCATCACAAAAATTCAAATTTTGATAAAGAAAACTAACGTTAATTTAAGGAAATATAAACATAGACAATTTAGATTTGATGGATCATGAAGGTCACTGAACTTGGAGATGGTATGTTATACAGTAATATTTAACTGATACAGACATTATTTGGAAATTTCACCAAAATTGGTAATTTCTTTGAGTTTGCTTAAAAAAAATAAAGTGAACAAACATATACAAACTTAAGAATGAAAATAAGACAGAGCTAAAAATACAGAAAGCTTTAAATTCTTTACTACGTAATACATGGCAATTTAAATACAATACATTTTAAAATTAGATATTATAATCGTCCAGCAAAATACAAATTGCCCAAAAATATCCAGTGGAAAATAACTTGAAAAAGTTATAATAACAATTAGAGTTTTAAAAAGGATTGAAAACTATGAAAACTGGAAGCAGAGTGGGATAACTTTTCTGATTTCTATTTAATTATGAAGAACTGATAGGCCCAAAGTTATTTAAACGTTTTTTGAATAGGGAGGGATCAAATTCTCCTTTATACGTGCTTTCTCATTAGCATGGCTATGATCTTAAGAAAAGAAAAATGACTATAAGAAGAAAAAAATAGTATAGATTGATTTCACTAATGAATATCAATACAAAATTCTAGGTAAAATATCTATATGACCCATCATCAATGAATATAAAGAATGGTCCTTAATGAAGAGTATTCATTCTAGAAATCCAAGATGCTTTAATATTAGGAAACATCAAAATAATCTATTGTAGTAAAAAAAAACACATGTACAAATCCATATCATATAAAAATGTTAAATATCCCTGCTAAAATCAAAATTTTAAAGATTATATATATATATATATATATATATATATATATATATTTTTTTTTTTTTACTAATAGGGAGAACCTAAAAATGGCAGTCATAATGAGCTGTAAAAGTTAAGTAAAGAGAAAAAAATATTTAAAAATTTAGAAATAAGCTCAATAAGAAAGAGAAACAATATTAAGAAAATTCTAAAACCCTACTGAAGGTCCTAAAAGAGTTTTAGAATAAGTAAACAATATAGTTTGTCTTGGCATATGAATGTTTAAATAGAAAATTGCCAAAAAACAAACAAACAAACAAACAAACAAACAAACAAACAAAAAAGAAAATTGCCAAATTTTCCAAATATATGTTATATATATTTGTGTGTATTTAGTATTATAATGATTATAACCAAGAATATAGATTTATTTTGTTTTATTTGTTTTTAATGGTGTTTTGACTAAGTTTTGACCTCCTTGGCTACTGGAAGATTAATTCTCCTTTAGGAGCAGCTGATTAGAACCATGTGCCAACCTTCTCTTATCAGATTCTCACACTCCAGAGGCCACACATGCTGGCCCTAATTGCCCAGGTCTAGATACCAAACAACTAAAGATATTCCTTATGCCTAGAACATAATTATTCAAATTAGGCAATTTGAGAGCTGCTTTAGTTTTCTAAATATAAATCTCATTTTTGGAGGTGTATTGGGAAGACAGGATGAGAGACAACTGCCTACCAGACAAGCTATGGGGACCCTTTCCCAATGAGGCATGAGTTATCAAATAAAAAACATGTGGTTAGGTAGCTAGAAGCCCTGAATGAGGAGTGGTGTGGAACCCCCACAGGGTGGGAAAAGGTAGGACTGTAGAAAGGGTGCTTTCAATGGCCAACCTCTAGGTTGTGGGCCCAGTGGACTGCAGGGCACCACGCAGCCATAGCTCAGAGTTCACAGGGGAAAATACCCACCGTATGCCTGTGTCACAATGAAGTGCTTCATCCAAACGCAAGTTAACCCCAGGCTCCTTAAAAAGGTACAACCATGGCCATGGGGAGGCTTCAAATGCTGACAAAATTGATTTGAAGCTGTGTAGGAAAAAAATAAATAAATGATAGATAAATAAATAAATAAATAAATAAATAAATAAATAAATGTGCCTTGGGTGAAGAAAACCTCTGCCCTGCTTCTACACCAAAGCATTTCCAGTGACCAAAAGAAGAAGGTAGAGGAGAAGAGGAGAAGGAGAAAGAAAATGAGAGGGAGAAGAGAAGGAGACGAAGAATTGGGAAAAGAAGGCGGCAAATATTTATATATTATTATTAAATTAAAACAAAGTTCCATAATTTGAGCCAATTAGGAATCCAAAATTTACTAATAATTTAGTGCTGATTGATTTGGTTTTTGTGCTACAACATAGGTCCTAAATGAACTTTTACATTGTATTTACAATACAACTGTATTGATTGGGGATGCCTCTGTGGCTCAGAGATTGAGTGTCTGCCTTAGGCTCAGATCATGATCCTGGAGTCCCGGGATCAAATCTCACACTGGGCTCCCTGCATGGAGCCTGCTTCTCCCTCTCCCTATATCTCTGCCTCTCGCTCTCTCTGTCTCTCATGACTAAATAAATAAAATATAAAAAAATAAAAATAAAGTGTACTGATTTGTAAAACTTCATGTACTTAATCAATACTGGGGTTTAAATTACACTTATCCCTGGGATCACACTTTCTTAGGAAAGTAACTACACACAAAGAAAAAATAGATATATTTCAACTATAGCCTTGACTATGTTTTCCATAGTCACAGTGCACATTGCCTTAGATATTCCATAAATAGAAACTCTGACAAAATGTGTAATAAATAGAAATTTAATTAAACCTTCGACATTTCCACACTGGCTTGACAGAGTAGGACCCCACAAACCCCCAGGTAAAAACAGTTAATATGGTCCAATACAAGTTAAAACAACACCTTAAAAAATTAATTTATTATTTAGGACCTCCCTAATTAACATATGACTTTCTCTACTACTTACCACTTCACAAACCATTGTTTCATGTTCTTAAACTTATAAAATAATAATAATAAACATAATAACAAATAATTATGCTTCATGGTAATTTATTATAACCTTAATACTGTGGTCTCATCCATTAAGGGTCCCATACCTAATAACTCAATATTATAAAAGTGACTGACTCTATCTAATCAATAACTGATAAATACTTTGCATTTATACATTCAGCTAATACATTCTATTCATTGTGTATCTCAGCAGGCTCTTTCAACCATAGTTCACCTTCACCTCTGAAAAGACGTAGTACCTAAGGCTACCCTTAGGATACCTCAAGAAATTTGCCAACACAATCTTTACAGTTAAGATCTTAACTACCCTCATCTTCATTTTCTTTTTTTTTTCTCCCTCATCTTTCTCTAGGAGCAAAGGTATGACATTACATTGATGACCCTTCTCCAAGAAATATTTGTCTGACATGTTCCTTAAAGACATGTAAGTACAGTGTTATTTAGTCCTTTTTGAGTTCTCAAGGTAACACATTCCTCAATTTTACTCAACCTCATGATGTTGCTAAATACAAATCAGACCACCCTAAATGTGATCTTCTCCAGTAGAAGGCTTCAAATATCCAAATTAATATTAATACTCCTGTCAGTGCCCTCAGAGACTCCTTTATTGTAAGAGCTCCAACAACCATGATGATGATGGCCAGAAGTTGCCCAGGGACTTCCAGTACAAATAACTGTCCTACTTGTCCCCATGCTATCCGCCATTAAAGCAGCAATTGCAGACCACATACTAAGCTCTTTTAAGAACAGATGCTCTCAAGGACCCTAAGCCTGTGAACCTTCATACCCATTTGCTCATTTAAATTGGATCATGAAAGCAGCACCCTATTAGCTGGACACAGCTGCCAAGGCCTCCTTGACAGAAAATAGAGTCAATCCCACGCCATCTGCCATATTTCATCTGTAAAGGTAGTAGCCTCCACTGTCCTCAGTTGTCTGCCAGATGCCACAGTGCTAAGGGAGAGTACCCATTACCCAGATCCTTGGCTATATGGGAAATCTCTTGATCAACTGATTGAGCAATAATGAGAGTTCATTGACTCTATGGATGGCATTCCAACTATCACAAGTGTTGGGACTCAGTAAAATGTTGCTGCTTTCATCCCCTTATCAAAATGTACTTGATAAAAGACCTCAAGGTGAACCCAAATGGCCAAAATTTAAGGCAGTCATCTCAATGCTAGATATCTTGGCCAACAAGGGGCCTCATCTACACATCTTCACAAACTTGGGACATTACCTTGGAGTTGTCTCTTGCAGAGTAAATAACTTTAGAAGCCTTTCACCTCACAATTACCCAAAATATAAATCAAGGTCACACATGTCTCCACATGCTCCAAGGCTATAATACAAGCCTTCATCAGCATCCACTTGTCCCCACTTAGAGTTCCAGACATTTTTGACAATGACAAGACACACATTTCACTTCTCAAAATACACAATGCTGGGCCCTTAAAAGAGACATTCAATAAAACATTCATCACATCGATAAGTCCCAGACTACTGGTTTAACTGAGACATGATAGCTTCCTCCAACAACTCTTCTTTAAACTCCTGTCTGATAAATCAACCACTAAATGGGTCTCCATTTTACCTGGGATTTTAATTTCTCTAATTTCAAGGCCCTCGGCCAATTCACACCTTACATCAACTTTAAAAATACTTGCCCATTCCCCTTTCCTATATTAAAGAGGAGAATATCTCACCTGCATACATATACTCATTTATATGTATTAATTAATTAACAAATAATGTCTCCTTCCTTCTTTATCGATTTTTGGTTCATACTTTCCTGAGATTCATTAACCATAAATTGTCCTGTGGTTCTGTTTCTCCTTCTATGTCTCTGCCTCTCTCTGTGTGTCTCTCATTAATAAATAAAGTCTTTCAAAAAAAATTTTGTCCTATGGTTCTAGCACCTACCCATCTGGTATGGTCTCCATATAAGTCTAAATTTCTACCATCTAAAACACTTTCCTTAGTATTTAGGTTACAAAGTATAGACAATTAATCTGTGTTCTTCCTTGATCTTCTCCAAAATATTAAAATTACTCCTCCAGGGTGAGTCCAATACTGTAAACTACAGAAAGGAAGATTTAAAAAATAAACAAAGAATTTAAAAATTCCATTCAGTAAGTTAAAAATCACATTCAGAAAGAATTTTTTTAAAAAGCCAATACCATATCTGATCATGATAAACTGGACATTGATCATAATACACGTCAGAAAAAAAATCAATGTTAGACAAAAACCTGTCAAGTGTGGCTACATACTCTTGTTATTGATTTTTGGTCTCATTATTACTGATCTGGGTGCTTTCATTGGTTTGTAACTCAGATACCCAAATTCTCCAACATTTCAACCAAACATCACAAATGCTGAGACCTACATGCCATGGAATTCAGCTTATACATGCCTTTTAGGACCAAAACCTCTCCAACTTGCCCATTGCTTTATGAGTAGAGAAGAGTGTCAGTTAAATTAAAGCCCTCAAGATATCATTGGCAAATATGGCAAGATGTGTGTCAGTGGGATTTTAAGGCATAAATAATATTTGGTGGGTGGAGTGATAAATGTATCAAGAGTATAGAGTCAGCATATGTTTAATCTTTTGAGATTTTTATAGAAAGATGAAAGTATTTGGAGAATAATTTGTGCTTAACAAATAGATTTTCCTAAAAGAGACAGTATTACATTAAATGTGAATGTTGTTAGGATTGATTTCACAAATTGTGGGACAGATGATGTGGGAGAGACCAGAATTAATGGCAGAAGTAGGGTGCTGTGGAAAGAAAGAAGGATGATATCCAGAGTGGTGATCCTACATGAGGAAAAAGATTTTGAGAAGGAGAAAGTAGTTTGCTCCATTCTAAGAGAAGAAGGAAGTTTATTAACATGCATGTCTGTCATACATATCGTACATGTATACAACATACACTCCTGCACATAAAATCTGTATCACGCCAGTAGAGTGATTTTATGAACTTAGTGAGATGGAGTAGGAAATGCTTCCAGTATTAAACATTGCAAAGCAGGAATATTATATCTATATGGAATAAATATAAAATTGGAAATTTGGTTTTTTAAATGCTGTCAATGTAGAGAAAAAAGTTAAGAAAAGTAAATAGCATGACTGAATAGTTTTAAATTGTCAAGTATTTAATGTTACTATGTATGTACCATACCTACCACAAAAGTTTCCAAAAGTCTGAGCAAAGGAAATTTTAGCTATAAAAAAGTTGTCATTTTTCCATCATGAAAAAATGCTAAAATCTTCAAGTCATTTCCATTGTGAGGCATATTCCATGTGATTTTTACTTCAGAAAGTTAAATCTTTGAATATGCAGATCTAATTTGCATTAAAATAGAGTTATCTGCATTGCTTTTTTTGGCAGTCTTAACTGTCAAAAGTGCATCATACCAAATGGCTATTTTTTTAAATTACAATTGAGTACATAAGCTTTGTATGATTTTAATAGAACTACATCCCTGGTATTTAATATCCCACAATAGATTTTATGGCAATTATGGATCAACTTATACTAATACAGTTATACAAGTTGACATAGAAATGATTTTATAGGATCATAATTTATTGTCAAATAGTAAGAAATCTATGGAAAACATTAGGGATCACCTAAATTTGAAGAATCAAGAGATAAATTATATTGCTAATGAGTAGAAATTACTTAGCTCCCTAAGGACTTTTCAAAGTATATTTGCAACAAATGAATTCACACAGGATTATATAGCTCGAGCGCATAGAAGTGTGAATTCAATATGGCATCAACATGTGAGTTACTGAGTTAACAAAACTACCACTGTATAGAGAGTATGTGCAATGGAAACATTTTTTCTACAATATGTACGTGACATAAAAGACAATATTTTTCAGGCAATATAAAATTGATGTGGTCCCTGTAAAATCTTTATTAAATCTTTTTTTGACTTTGAAATTGATTGGTTATAGTTTTTGCATGTTTGTTTGTTGTTTGTTTTATTTTTTGACAGAGAGAGAGAGAGAGAGAGAGGGAGAGAGGGAGAGAGAGAGAGCAGGGAGGACAAGCCAAGGAGCAGCAGGCTCCCCATGGAGCAGGGAGCCCGATGCAGAGCTCAATTTCAGGACCCTGGGATCATGGCCACTGAGCCACCCAGGTGCCCATAAGCATGTGAATCATTCATCAAATATTTTCTGAGCACCCACTGTATGACAGTAACCATAGGGACTAGGGATATGGTGGTGAACATGCCTTTCTCCATGGACCTTGAAATCTAGTGTGGCACTCAACAAACGAACAAATACACCTCTCTGGTGATGACAAGTGATGGGAGAATGAAAGCAGCTGAAAGGAATAGGGAATGGCATCTGAGTACATCAGTCAAATACTTAATGCTATGCCAGTGAAACTGCATGGAGACAGAAACTATTGGCAGCAAGTCAGGATTTGTCGTATATTGAAATTACTGCATTGCCTCATTAACTGGATGGTTGAACAGTGAAGGGAAGGCATGTCAAAAAAGGAAAAAGCCACTGAACTAGACCTGCAATTGAACAATCAATATTCAAAGATCATTGAATTTGCTCTTACCACTAATCTTCTCCCATGACCCTGATAGTCCCAATAACTGTTATGATTTTATAGTATCTAAGTAAGTAAAAGCTACATAATTTGTACAAGTCACCTTAAATCATGATCGAATGAAGCTCCTTTGGTCTCAATGTGACACCCTAAAACATGAACAGATTGAAAGCAGTTTTATGGCGTTTGGGCTATTTTGCATAGCCTATGTGTTTAAAATACATTACCTTAACACATAGAATCTTCCCACTTTGTCAATTATACAAATGAGAATTGTTTATCAGCATTGCAAGCATTTAGGGAAAAAATTCTTAAAGCTAAAATAAGGTAAAGTTATGTTAAAGTGATAAAACTTGTAAGAAAGAGTCATGAACTGATTTATGAAACAACATTTTTCCCTTCTATTCCAAACACAAATATATCATTATTTCTGGGTAGGGAAGGAGGTGGGAGAGGAGGGAAGAAAATAGGGAAAAGAAGACAGTCATTTTCTCTTTAATATTATCATAGGAAGTAATTTTTGGTCCCTACTCCATCTTTCATCTTGAGAAATAAAAGGATGTATTTGTAGTATTTGATTATAAAATAATTACCTATTGAATTCCATTTAATTATACTCTTCTTAAAGGAACTCACGTGATGATTTCAAAAAATTCTTTTTTTTTTTTTTAAATTTTTTTAATTTTTATTTATTTATGATAGTCACAGAGAGAGAGAGAGAGAGGCAGAGACACAGGCGGAGGGAGAAGCAGGCTCCATGCACCGGGAGCCCGATGTGGGATTCGATCCCGGGTCTCCAGGATCGCGCCCCGGGCCAAAGGCAGGCGCCAAACCGCTGCGCCACCCAGGGATCCCTCAAAAAATTCTTTTAACAATAAATTTATTTTTTATTGGTGTTCAATTTGCCAACATACAGAATAACACCCAGTGCTCCTCCCATCAAGTGCCCCCCTCAGTGCCCGAGACCCCAAATTTTTCTTCTTGTTATTTTTTTGGTAAATGTGATGTAAAACCCGCATGTCTTTCTTACATACAGTATGGGGTAGGCAGAAAATTTGCCCGTCAAAAATGTTCACATCCTAATCACCTAAACCTGTGAGTGTATTGCCATGCATGGAAAAAAATGACTTTGCAGATGTGTTTAAGTTAAGGATGTTGAACAGAGGGATTTATCCATTTGGGCCTGATCTAATCACATGGGTCATTAAAAGCTGAGAACATTTTTCCTGCGGTCAGAAGGACATATGACAATGGAAGAATGGTCAGAGAGGACAAGCTATCTGGCCCTGAAGATGGGAGAAGGGTGCCACGATCCAAGGCATGTAGGTGAACTCTAGATGCTAGAAAAGGCAAGAAAACAGATAGACTCTCTCCAGTCCCTCGTGAGAAGAATATATTTCTATTGACACCTACATTTCAGTTTTCCATGACCTGTATCAGACTTCTAACCTTATAGGAGCTAACAAATTTGAGTCATTTTAAACCACTGTGTTACTGATAACTTATTATTGCAGCAATAGGAAAGCAATATATTTTATTGGGGGGGCATTTAATGCCTTCCCATTGCCTTGGGAACACATAAGGAATAGAATAACAATGTTTAGTAAAAGATACAACAGTTTCTATAGAAATAGAAACCATCTTTTTGGTGATGATACAACAGTTTCTATAGAAATAATGGAAATTCCTTTCTAAATTAATATATTTTTCCTATTCCTCCATGATTCTTTCTAAATTGAAAAAAAAAGTAACCATAATCAAAGGATACATCACATGCTTCAGTGCTATAATATCAAAGGAAACAAATATATTTTCATACAGTATCATAAGTGGGTGGTAGATGGTTCATGACTCTCATAAAAATATTATCTAGGATGTAGTCATATTAGTGTTTGCTGTTTTATAATTAATGGGTTGGGTTAAAAAATCCAATGAAGTATTTTTGAGATGTTCCTTTCATATGCTTTCACTGTGCTACTACATTTGTCCCAGACAATTAAGAATAATGAAATTTATACCAGACCTAAGCAAACATGACAATGTGAAAAGATACATTACTAATTATTTGTTGAAATTCTACGCAATACCATTTATTTTCTAGTAAACTACTCAAATATACTTGTTAATCAAAGCTAAAATAAACAGGTGCTCCTGGTTGGCTCAGTCGGTTAAGCAGCTGCTCTGCTCAGGTCATAATGTCAGGGTCCTGGGATCCAGCCAGGAGTCAGGCTCCCTTATCAGTGGGAAGTCTACTTCTCCTTCTCGCTCTGCCTGTCCCCCCACCCACCCCACCACTCTTGTGGACTCTCTCTCTCATCTAATAAAAAAATAAAACCTTTTAAAAAATTAATATAGACAATTACTATGTATTTAATTGACATTATTTTTAAGTTGCCCTATGGAAATGGGAAATTCTTAGTGAATATAAACTCAACTTTGAAACAATAGTTCTATCGTAATTCTTTATTATATATTGAAATGTTATCTGTAAAAGAAAAGACTAGTAAATCTGGATTCCCCAACTTCTAAGCCAGTAAGTAACTGACCAATAGTAACATGGAATGTAGGCAAAAGTCATCTAGCTGGTGAGTGTAGGAGGGAAAAAAAGATAGTTAGAAAAGTGGACAGGCTGAAATATTGTGGTTTTATAAAGGTTTGTGGAGTATCTGGGAGAAAGCATGTAATTGGCCAGAATTAACTTCACATCACTTAAGAGAAATTTTTCTGAGCAGAGCACCAGTAAAAACTTGCTAAGGGAACGATGTACAAAAATGTTAAATGAAACCAAAAAACATAATATAGACAGATACTCATACGTGTTGGCAAAATGCAGTCTCAAACTGAAACTGAAAGAAGTAAGCATGGTTAGAAATAGATCACTTGGTATGAATCAATCTGTGGCATGAAAAAAATGCAAAGCCATCAACTCAAATCTTTTTGGTAATTTCAAGCTAACCAGGAATCAGTATATCCCAGTTATATACCAGTACTTTCTCCACCTTCTCCATGTGAATATGGTTCAGTAACATACTATAAATGATGCATACTGTGTAGAATTAAGGAAAAGAATCGCTGTCAACTTCTATGGTAGTGAAAGGAGCTAGCGAACAATAAGGAATAATCCTCTATCGATCTTTCAGAGAATCTTATTACCTACCCCAATAATAAAGCACATTCTCAGGCATTCATAACAATGCCTCAAAATCTGATGTAAATTTCTTAAATTTCTGCTCATCCTTATGCATTGTTCTAATTCTAATACCTATTGATTGAGACTCAGGACTGCTTTTGAAGTTAGGCGAGTGTGTTTGCCTTGATGTCAGTAGCTGTTCCAGCTCCATAGAGACAAGGAACAAAGAGAATCTGAGTAGATACTTTAATAAAATAGGTTCTCTGTATACAAGTAAAGTGTAAATATACAGAAGAATATCAGAGATATAAAAGAAATGTCAAAACAGAACAACTTTTTGATGTAGGTATCACAGATCAGATTTCTGTTGGGGAAAATGTTGATGAAATGTCTCGGAATCCTCAGGAAAAACATATCTGTTCACTCACAGATTTATTAATAAAAGTTCCTTGATATCAACTCTATATATCCAACACGATTTCTACAGTATAACAACAAACTGCAGGTTTTATAACTTCTCTGGGTTTAGGTTGTATGGTTCTCTTGAAAATAAGTATAAGCATGGTATATTTTCAACTATACTTTCTGGATTTCCTTAAGATTATGGTATAACTTTTGCATAATATCTGAGTCTTGGTGAGCTATACTGTAAGAAGTCTTAATTCCATGTACCTATGTTAGAAGAAAACATCAGTATGTCAAAATACTAGCTCGAGAATACTAAAGTCCCTCTTTCCTCTGGTGCTAAATCAGATCAGACCTGAGACTCTCAACATAATTGTTCATTTGTCTACCCTCACCTGTTTTTGCCCCTCTCTGGCTTCATCATACTTTTTTTGAAAAAAGGCAAAAATAACTACAAAAATAATTTGATTAAGCCCTACCTTCCTCCTCTGTACCTAGTTCTCATTTTATTCATGCTGACTGCACTTTAAATTACTTAGCAATACCCCTAGGAGATGCATATTCCTACAATTAATGCCACTACATTTATCAAGTCCATTTGATTCTCATGCTCTTATAATTACTTCATACTTTCCCCTCTCTCAAATGTTTAATATCTTCATTCTCACTACTATGTGACAAATCTGCTATATCATTGAGAAAACAGAAGCAAGAAGAAGAGAATTTCTATACCATTTCTCTAAAAGAAAGAAAGGAAGGAAGAAAGAAAGAAGAAAGAAAGAAAGAAAGAAAGAGAGAGAGAGAGAGAGAGAAAGAAAGAAAGAAAGAAAGAAAGAAAGAAAGAAAGAAAGAAAGAAAAAAGAAAGAAAGAAAGAAAGAAAGAAAGAAAGAAAGAAAAGAAAGAAAGAAAGAAAGAAAGAAAGAAAGAAAGAAAGAAAGAAAGAAAGAATCCCTCAGCAACTCTCCACTGTGTTGGAAGTAAGTGCCATAGCGCTGTTAATGACACCCAGGTCCATATATATTTAGCCTGTTATTCTACTTTTTTCTTTTATTTCATCTTTAATTGCTCTCCTTTTTCTCCAGCCAAGACTTCGCTGATGGCCTATGAAAACATCAGGTATTTGAATATGCAGATATCTGGAAGTTCAGCTTAGAAAACTCCCAGAAAGGGGTACTTGCATGGCTTGGTCAGTTAAGCACCAACTCTTGATTGTGGCTCAGGTCACCATCTCAGGATCATGAGATCAGTCAAGCCCTGCATAGGGCTCCTTGCTGAGTGTGGAGACTGCTTAAGATTCTCTCTCCTTCTCCCGCCCTTCTGCCCTACCTGGGCTAAGTTCACTCTTTCTCTCAAAAGAAAGAATGAAAGAGGAAAGAAAAGAAAGAAAAGAAAAAAGAAAGGAAAAAAAAGAAAAGAAAAGAAGAAAAGAAAAGAAAAGAAAAAAGAGAAAACAAAAGAAAGAAAAGAAAGAAAGGAAAGAATGAAAGAAGAAAAGAAAAAAGAAAAGAAAAGAAAAGAAAAGAAAAGAAAAGAAAAGAAAAGAAAAGAAAAAAGAAAAGAAAAGAAAGAAAAGAGGAAAGAGAAAAGAGAAAAAAGAAAAGAGAATGAAAAGAATTCCTGGGTATGTGCATAGTCAAATGGCTTCTGGTCAGTGAGGGCCTGCCTGGTTATTCTCTTTTATTTTGTTGTTGTCGTTTTTGTTTTAAGATTTTATATATTAACATAAGAAAGAGAAAGGCAGAGACACAGGCAGAGAGAGAAGCAGGCTCCCTGCAGGGAGCCCAATATGGGACTTGGTCCCATGACCCCAGGATCACAACCTGAGCCAAAGGCAGAGGCTCAACCACTGAGCCACCCAGACCCCCCTGGTCATCCTCTTTTCAATGAACACCTCTAACACAGATACTTCCTTTCTCTTTGCCCTGTCAGATGTTTCTCCACAGCACTTACCCTCTCTGACCTCTATATTAAATGAGTTAAAATACATAAAGCACACAAAGTACTTGTCATGTATCAGAAGCTACATGTGTGTTGGCTATTATTATCATTATCATCATTAGTTACAGTATACTATTATTAAATTACATTGTGCTTTATTTTTTTTTTAGATTTTATTAATTTATTCATGAGAGACACAGATAGAGAAAGAGAGAGAGAGAGGGGCAGAGACACAGACAGAGGAGAAGCAGGCTTCATGCAGGGAGCCCGATGTGGGACTTGATCCAGGGACTCCAGGATCACGCCCTGGGCCAAAGGCAGGCGCCAAACCACTGAGTCACCCAGGGATCCCCTTACATTGTGCATTAAAAAAAAATGTTTATGTCCCCTACATTTCAGTATAAATTTGATAAAGACCAAGGTTATATGTTTTGCTCACTGCTCTTTATCACTAGTAGCTAGCACAATGCACGGCATATTGTATGGGCTTGATCTCTGTTTGTGGAAAAATAATGAAATATTTGAACTTCTTTTAGCCAGTTTTTATCTAATTTATTATTCTTCAAATGAGACAGTTTTATTCAAAAGCTAGTTGAAAATAATTATATTCTATTTAAAGTTTTACATGATGGATGGATGTTTCTATATATTTTTAACAAGCATAGATATTTTAAAAATTTACATGGTCCTATAAATAGGAATTATAAACTGCTGCCCCAAGCTTGAAGAGTCAAATAGTTGATTTCTAATCTTTTTTGTGATAAGTACTAGATAGCACTTTTTGGAAATTATTCTATCATATATTAAATGGTGACTGGTACACAGTAGACTCAGGATGTAAGTTCTTCAGTCCATTTCTCTTTCAAAGTCCTGTTTAACAAATAGCAGTTTTGGAAAGCACTTCACTTTGCTTTCATAAATTTATTTCAAATATTGTGCTTGAACCATACTTTGATTGTAGCACTGATCATAAAGCAATGTAGTTAATTATTTAATCACCTATCTTTTCAACTCAAGGGCAAACTAGCTCAATCTACAACATAATGGTTTGGACAACTTTTTGTCAGTTCTCCAGTGTTCATTTGTGTCCAGAACATTTACTTTCTTATATAAGTATAGTGATTTTTATAATCATTACATGTGTTTTTTTATTAAGAAGAGTTCACTTATACAGAAATCAATCTGTGTATGTGTAGGTATACTATCTAATATCACATTAATAGCACCATAATGCCAGGCCCATGTGTAAAATATTAATCATTAAACATTAATATTAATATTGATATATATGAAAGTTACAATATTAGTGAGAAAAGCTGAAAGTAAACTATATCAGAAATATAGACAATTTAGTTTTCTGTTTTCATAAAAATCCTATAGTAAGATCTGATTTTAAGATGCATTTTGAAATATGAGAAAGCTTCCCACTAAATCACAAGGGAGTGTGAGCAATTATTTTGTCTTTTCCCTTTTTGTGAAAACTTCCCACTCAAAACCCTTCCTGCACTAGGTACAGATCTCAGAACTTTTTTTTTTTTTTTTCTGGTGCTTAAAAGAACAATAAGGATGTGAGGCATCACCAGGTGGCTTTATAAAACAGCAGTAGTTTGATAACCATGAAGATTTGGAGTAGGACCTCTGTTCAGGGCTGTGGGTGCTCCTCCAGTTCCCAGCTGTTCAGTGTGTGAGATAGTAGTTGGATCCCAGAGGGGCCAAGACCCTGCAAGGAAGGGAGTGTGATTGACATGAAGATATTTGTGTCTGGCAGGCTCCTAGTCAGCAACCCACAAAACTTCCTGGAAAGCAGACTTCTAGTAAAACTTTTAGGATTTTGCTATAGGCATATATGATTTCCTTGCTGACCTTTCCCCCTAAGAGAGAAAAATTATGATACTCAATGAAGTCTTGAGGTTCAATTTTAAATTATTACTTCTTAGTATGAAGTAGTCCCTCAATGTGCCTTAAAACGCATATCAAAATTGCTTCTTCTTTAAATAACAACAGCTTAACATCCACCAAAGCAGACCATAATTTAATTTTGTTTACAAGTGAAATTTTTTAAAAACAAAAATTCTGTTATAACATGAATGTATAGCTCTTTCCTAATTAGATATTTAAAGAATGCCTTTGTAGAGAAAGACCTGCATTTATCGATGTATCTTCTAGTGAAAGCAAGTGGGGTTTCCTTAAGGGAGTCACTGCCTATGAAAACTGGAAAATAAAATAAAATTTAAAAAAGGGTCTTATAGTCAATCTTTTAGGAGGGTATAAATCTTTTAGAACAGTCTAAGAGAAAGGATTCTGTGGTTCCACTCTCAAACAAACATCTAATCACAGCTATTAAAAGGAAAAGAAAAAAAAAAGTAGCTCTCTTTAGCTGCTGGGCTTTTTCCCAATATTATAGCATGATTCACAATAGCCAAAGGTGCAAACAACCCAAATATCCATCCACAGATGAATGGATAAAGCAAAGGTAGTATATAGATACAATGGGATATTATTCAGTCTTTGAAAAGAAAGATAATTCTGCAGTAAGTTTCAACATGGATGAAACTTGACATTAAGTGAACAAATACTGCATGATTCCACTGATAAGAGGTGTCTAAAATAGAATCAGAGAGTCAAATGGTATGACTTCTAAAGGCTGGGGGTAGAGGAAAATAGTGAATTACTAATCAAAGAGCGTAAAGTTCCAGTCATGCAAGATGAGTAAGTTCTAGGGATCTATTGTACAACATTGTGCGTCTAGTTAACAAGACTATATTGTATAGTCAAAATTTGTCTGGAGGACAGACGTCATGTTAAGTGTTCTTACCACGGTAAAATACAATTTAGAAAGGAGGAAAAATACCTTTATCTAGAACTTGACAAAGTTTGATTATCATTACAGGAAAAGGATCATCTCAGGTCAAGAAGGTACTCCCTATACAGTGTTTTGGTAGTAAAATTCACAGTAAAATTATAATTTCATGTATAGACTTTTGGATGTTTTTAGAAGTTACTCAAATGGAAAATCAGAGGTTTTCAAGATATGCATTTTAAAAATTTCGTCGGCACTGGCGTGGTAGAAATGTGGTGACCACTAACCATCAGCTTTACAGATTCTGTAAAGATTATGCTTAAGTATTTGTTTTTTATTTATTTATTATTTATTTATTTATTTTACAAAATGTCTTCAATACCAACCCATGGCCTCCAGTAGGAAACAAACAGAACACTTTCATTCTCAGCTGGCTTCTTGGAATGTCTCAGGAAATATAAAATTCACTTGTCTTACTCTGGACTCTCTTCCTTAGTTCAGTTTAACATGCTTCTCAAGCCTAAGTAAGAAGGTTCCATGTCTCTAAAATATGGAGCCTAAGACACGTCAACCTATCCCATTTATGTTATAAATATAAATAAATCTAATGCTACTAAAGTTTAAAAAAAGTCCTCTTTAGTTTAAATGTTATATGATGAATTAACTTCATAAATACTTAACAAAGACAATTTCATTACTGCTAGAAATTTTTTATATTTTAGACTGTCTTCAAAGAAAGTTCAAAATTTTGCAGTTGTCTTGGCATATAGAACACAAACATTATTTCAGTAATAAGTATTTGCTACCCTTTAAACACCTACACTTGGATTTTGGTTATCTGTGGTGGTGTTGGGACTCTTTCCAGCTCATAGTTTTTAATTAATATTCTACTTATAGATTTAAAGCCACTCAAAACTAAACAAAATCATATGAAGCAACAAATACATGTCAAATCAAGTTAATAAAAAAGCAGAATGCTATAAAATAGTAATAAAAAGGACCACAAAGAATCAATTTAGATTTAAAAAAAAGTCATTTTAGATGAGATCAGATATGTATTACAAAAAAAAATTGAAGATAATAGAGATTTATTTATCCCAATCACTGTGCACAACAATATATTCTTTGGCACAAAATGGAATAGGTGATTATTTTAGGCTACCCCTGTATACTTGGTTATGAAACAGCAATCAGCCACTTGTGTGCAGTAGAAGCCTTAACACCACCAATACTCATGCTGTATGAAGGGTACACAAGAGTCTCCAAATTAAAAAGATCTCATCAACTAGTGACATGGTAAAACTAGTACATTCCCTTTCAGGTACCACTATGGACTGATTTATGTTAATTCATATATTGCAATCCTAACTTCATCCCCCACTCATATGACTACATTTGGAGATGAGACTTTTGGGAAGAAATAAGGGTTAGATGAGATTATGAGGGTAAAGTACTCATTGTGAGGTCAGTAGCTTAATAAGAGGAAGAGAGAAAGGTAGATCTCTTGTGTGGATACAGGAAGAAGATGTCGATCTGCAAGCCAAGAAGCAGACTCTTAGTTCAACCCAATTAACTGGACCTTGATCTTGGACTTCCCAGCCTCCTGAATTAATGGAAATACATGTCTATTTTTTAAGTTGCCCAGTCTATGGTATTTTGTTATAATAACCCAAGCAAACTAATATAGATTAATACTTTGGAGACAAGTATTGGCTCCAAATAGTATAAATGGTTTTGTCCAGCTTGAATGAGACCTCCTAAAGCACTCTGAGTTCTTAAGGGCTAGACTCAGAGAAATTCCTGTAAGAATGCCTGGGATTGGTTTCCCCAGTGCTGAGAGGGGAAAGCTCCATCCCAGTTCAACATTTACCATGGGACATGTGATTACTAGAAGCCTTGAGCTAGATCCACATAGTTCCACAGGAACCGTGTGGTGGATAATGGAGCTTTGATTGCATAGGCTGCTCCAGAGCAGATCTGTCCATGCCACCTGTCCATATTCCTTGGATCTTTCTGTTTCCTATACCTAATGACTCCCACTGTTATCTGCACCTGTGGTCTAAAGGCTTTCTCCCCTCCACCCCCCAGGGAGCCATAGAAAGTCATTCTGATCCACATGGTACTAGGAAATCAACATTTCCCAAAAGTAGCCTTCAGCCAATAAGTATAAATACCTCAGCTCTTTCACCTTCTTGGGGAGATATTTATGATATTTTTTTACACAAAGTCTCAGAATTTTTCTGTGAAACTGATCTCTATTTTCCTGTCATTTTAGTTAATTTAAAAGTTGGTTCATTATTGGTTGTATTTCCTCTCCTGTATAATTCCCTACCTCCTTGCAGGCAATCCCTGCATATCCCAAATAAACTGCCAGTACTCAAATCCTTATTTCTAACCTTTTCTCTGACAAAGAAAACTTATACACCCCGATACCCTGTGGAGTTATTTACCTTCTTGATAGGTATTAGATCAAAATTATATCTAAGCATACTGGTGCTTAAGAATGGGATTTTTCTCCATTATAAAAACTGGACTTCTCTGATAAGCAACTGAGCCAGTAGCTGTCAGAGTTTCTGTTCTGAATGGCTCTTTCAATTTGACTAATTATAGCTCAGACTATGGGGGCTAATGAGGGTAACTGAAAACAATAGTACCTAAGCTATAATGAATTTGTGAAACACTTCAGACCTTGTTCTAAGAGTTTGAAGTATGTTATCTCATTTTGTTATACTCATTCTGAGGTAAATACCATAGTGTCACCCAAGTGTACAGAAAATAAATAAACTTGCAGAGAAGATGTGTTCAAAGGAACATCACTAGCAAATAGCTGAGTCATGACGTAAACCCAGATAGTTTGAGTCTAGAATGCAATCTTAAACACTATACTCTATTATCTCATTGACTTTCTCAGATGACTCAATTTGTTTCCAAATTGATAGAGTAGAGCTAATTTTTACCCTCAGATTTTTCTCATTTGAATTAAGTCACTGTCTCACCTAGAGAATTTACTTCCATATTCACAATAGGTAGTTTGGCCATTGGTAAGAACAGACGTACCATCACTGGAAGAAGAACCCTAGTAATTGGTTCTCTTACCGCATGGAGGCAAAAAAAAAAAAAAAATCAAGACTAAAAAAGAAGAACATCTCTATTTTTTTAATTTAATATTTCATTCAATATTGATCAATCACCCAGTGTGTTGTAGGCACAGGAGTAGGTCAAACAGCATAGTGAGAAAGAAAAATTATGTCTCTTCTCTCCTAGAATTCATACTCCAGTGGACTGATAAAAAATATAATCATATAAAAATGAATAAAACATTTCCAGATATTTTAAGTGCTCTTTAAACACACACACACACACACACACACACACACACACACACACACACGATGATCCAACAGAATGTCTGGGGTCTGAGTTACTTCAAAGAAGGTCTTGCTGTGGGTGGAACAATTATGCTGAGATCAGAAAAGAAAGGGAGTTGGGCATCCAATACTCTTCTGGTTGATGTTCTAGGCAAAAGGGAAAGTAAATTCAAAGCCCAAGAAAATAAGAAAACAGCAACAATGGCTGGAGAATAGCTGACGAAGAGAAGGGTAGTTTGAGACAAGCTTGAAAAGGCAGACTTAAGACCAGTTGTATAGAGATTGGTACAGGAGTAAGAAATTTGGATTTCATTCTGAGTGTAGAGATAGTGGGAGATCGTAAACATAAAAGACAAAATCTGTTTTATTTTTTAAAAGATAAACTTAGGTTTCACGTAGAGAATCAATTAATGAGGTTGAGAGAGGAACAACAAAAAAAAACCACTTTTGAAGCTACACAGAAGTTTAGGTTAATGATGGATTAAGGAGATATTGGTGAAGATGAAGAGGAATAGATGGGCATGGGATATGTAGTGCATGTGTATCCAGTAATACTTTCTTAAATTTTTCCTGCTGAATTCCCCCAGTTGACTATATTCTAAAAGTCTTCACAGTAAACAGTGTAAGAGAAGAGCGTGAATGTAACGCCAACAGAGAAAGGATAACCCACCCCGGTCTTCCTGTACAGCACCATGTTTATCCCACAGCGTTAAAAACCAAATATAAGAATATGGACAGGCAAAAAGAATGAAAAGGGCTAGTTTTTAATGTGAGTGCTCTTTTTGGAGACTTAATAACTTGTGTTGGAAAGAAAAGCACAATAAAAAAGAAAATCCTGAATGCCACTGTATTATAATCTCTTTCTACAGTCCTCCAGCATCTAAGATGAATAAATTATTTTTAAAAAGTAGTAAAACAAAGTCAACATTTAAATTAATCTGTTGAGTGTTGAGTGAGAATTATATAATCAACCCAGGGTATTTGTCTTTTAAAGCATGGATCTTGAAATCCTCTTTGTGAATAATTCTAACTGAAATCAAAGTTTCATCGCGCAAGATGAGAAACTATTTCATAAAATTTTTCTCACTAGGGGTGCCTCAGTGGCTCAGTTGGTTAAGCACTCACCTTTGGCTCAGGTCATGATGCTGGGGTCCTGGGTTTGAGCCTCATGTAGGCTCCCCACTCATCAGCGAGTCTACTTCTCCCTCTCCCTCTGCCCCTCCCCCTGCCTGTGCTCTCGCTCTCTCTCAAATAAATAGAACCTTTAAAAAAAAAAGATCTTACTAATCTTACACCCACCACCTATAATTTCTAGGATTCTTAGTTTCCACAACTTGAAATAAATTAACCTGGGACAGCTGGAAAAAGCAAAGATGGGCCACATCTTTGCAAGTAAGTACTGACTTGCAAACACTATTCATTGCAGATTATTACCATATTCTCTGTCTATAATACAGAATATTAGTTCAGATAAGAAATGCGATTTTACAAATTAATGAATTGGTTAGGAAAATTCCCATTCTTTCAAATCAGACCAGAAAACTGCATTTAAATTATCAGCCATAACATAAATGAATAACACATTGGTGCATAGAGATAATAAATGCAAACTCATTCCTATGTTTATTTTCATTTTCTGTAGTAATTTACAGCATCTGCTATTGATTCTTCAATTTAACCTCACATTTATGTGAACTATCTCTTAATATTGACTATATACAAAAAATGATACTGTCAGTATTTTAGAATCTGACAATGATCTAGCCATTTATACAATAGAATCTGAAATTACATTTTTGAATCATGAATACATATAATGGGACTTATAGCAAATCAAGCATATTTTATGCTGTATAATGATACAGCCAAATAATGTAGATCAACACAATTCTTTCCCTGTGCTTTCTACAAAATATTATTATGATCTTTGATTCCAGTAGTGAAAACACATCTCATTTCAATGAATGCCTCCTCTCTTATCTCCCAGTGCCCTAAACTTTGTCCTTCCTTCCTTCCTTCCTTCCTTCCTTCCTTCCTTCCTTCCTTCCTTCCTTCCTTCCTTCCTTTTCCCATTTTGTCTTTAATTTCTAGTTTTATTGATTAAAATAAATATTATCTGTACTACTTCCTTTTGGACTCTTATTGAGAATTTCTCTGTGGACAGTTTTTGCTGATATCTCATGGGCCCTCTTTTTTCAACTCTATTGAAACATAATTGAAATACAACATTGTATAAGTTTAAGGTGTACAACGCTTTATATTTGATATATATAATGTATATATTCCAAAATGATTACCACAATGAGGTTAGTTAACATATCTATCACCTCACATAGTTAGAATTTGTATATGTGTGCACGTATATATGCAGTGAGAACTTTGAAAATCTACTGGATGATTAAAAAATCAAATAAATAAATAAATCTTCTGTGTGATGAGCAGATGATCTGCCTCTTGACATATGGTTGGAAGATCTAGAGTAGCCTAACTATGCCACAATGCCTATGCTTTTCTTCTCATTTCATCTCATCATGTAGGCATTTTATCATCTCACATCAGCACAGGAATAAAGGTAAGTAAGGTACAATAAAATATTTTGAGAGAGACAGGGACTACATTCACACAACTTTTATTACAATAAACTGTTATGAGTATTTTATTTTAGTTGTTATTAGTTGTTATTAACTTTTTATCTGCCTAACTTATAAATTAAAATTTATTATAGGTATGTATAGGGGTTCATTATTTTCTGCAGTTTCAGGCACCTTTGGGGAACCTGGAATGCATCTCCTACAGATATGGAGGGGCTATTCTAAGAATCTTATTTTTTCTAAAAACCTACTGTGCCCTAGTAGCATCAAAAACCACTCATTAACAGTCAGTTCCACACCATCATACTGTGATGATTCCTTGTGAATAGATGGCCCCACCTACATCAATCAGCTGACTGAAGGTCCTTCACATGATGAGGCCGGATAACAATTTCTACATATTATGGTTACCTTTGCTTTGTCATTGCTGGTATTGTTTACCTTAAGCCTTATTGTTTACCTTAAGAAGAAGGTAAATTCTAATTTACTTCTAAATGACTCATTATGTGGCATAATTACCTAAATAGATAAGCATGACCATTATTGAATGAAACATTCCTACATCTGGAAAAAATAAAAATAAAAAAAAATAAAAATAAATAAAAAAAACCTCATAGCATGGATCTGTTAGCTCTCCAACTAAACAGGGTACATTATTTGGCAAACCTGCGCTAATTTAATCTTGGTGAAAAAAGTGTTGTTTCTAAAACTGAATCAATATGTTTAAAACATTTCTGGCAAGTAAAAACTTCTATACATGCTGCATGAAATTGCAAATTATTTATAGCCAAGTTTGTACATTTGTTTCAGAGAAATGTCAGTCTTTGTGGCTTAAAATTGAGCACCCAGAAGCTGCAATACGAAGCTCATGTACATCTTTTTGAAAGCATCTTTTCCCCTTAGTATTCATTTTACATCATTCTCATTCAATCGTGAAGTGGTTTCAATGTATCCAAAGTTAGACCCACATACTCAGTTCCACACATACACTGATATATAAGGCAGGTTCTGCATTGTTTTCTATCATTTTAAGTATCAAAGCTAAAAATAATAGATATGCCTCACTCCCAACTATGGTTACATCGATAGCTGCATTTTTACAGAGTTGCATAGAAAGTTTATTACCATTTAAGAATATATTCAATATATGCACTTATGGAGAAAAGATGGATATTATTCAGTAAGTATTAGAAATAATGCATTTTATCATGCTTCTTTTAGGACTTCCTGGTTAATTGAGTTGATTATACATTTATGTTATATAAATTATATACATTGTGACAGCATTTTCTTTTTAAATAGAAGTGAAACTTCTAACTTAAATATAAACAAGTCGTCACTTTTTAAGCAAATTTATAAAAGCACTACAAAACAACATTTTGAATGGGGAAATGTATGTAACTTTACTGATGAGAGACCATTAAGTATCTCTCAAAGCAGTTGATAACATCTTAGCCAAAGGGATTCAAACAGAAGGGATAAGTGAATACATACATTTGTTAGAGTACCTAATCACAACATTCACATCTCAAAAATAATTTGCTACCAAGGGCATTTAATGCCCTTGACTCGAGTAATAAAATTGCAACCAGTTTTCAGGTATATTTTAAAAAATTCTCTGGCACTTATCTTTGCAAACATATCTGTAATCAACTCAGAGAAAGAACTTTTTTTTTTTTTTTAAATTCCTTTAGAAAGGGATTTGCTAGAAATTATATTCAGAATGTTCTAATGTTTATAAGCAGAGGAAGTTAAAAATACCAATGCTGAATAAAATAGGAAAACAATTTTATTAATGGGGTAAGCAATAATCTTTGTATCATCAAAGAGCTTCTTGAGGGTTCTGTTGATAATCTCACTGGTGACCAAATAATATATTGTCATAATTCTCCTCCACTTGCTTAAGATGAAGACTAATGACAAGTACTAACCAGAATGTTGATAATTATAACCACACTCTTCTTGAAGAGCTCAGGATTCCATTTTGGCTTTTATGGTCTACCTATGGGGTGCTAAGTACTTTGTACCCATCAGAAGATTAATGTGATGACCCTAGAAGCTATTTGTATGCAATTCCATGCTGTAATTCAACCTTAGATGCACTGAGGAGACATGGCAAGATGAGCAATTGTGCCCATATAAAGACTGAATATGTCTACTAGATCACAGAACTTTTTTTTTCAACTTCTGTAACTAAGAAAACATTGAAATCTGAGACTGCAATAATTAAACAAAGATCATTTTTTTTCCCAGTCCTTGCTTGTTATAGACACAACTAGCAATGAGTTCCATAACAGAGAGGCAAAGATAACTAGGAAGATTTGGAAAGTTTTCAAATCTCAGGCATTCGGGAGTCAGGAGAAAAAAAAAATAATTTTACTCAAGTTAAGTGAGAGTTTATTCTCATAAAGAATGTGAAACTAAACATAAACTGTGTTAGGTAACTTATTTATGCTTTCTCATCTAATAATCAAGACAATTCTATTTAACAGATATTGGAATCTTTTTTTTTTTTTTTTACTTCGTCTGAGACTGAAATGGCATACCCATGAGTATGTGTGTGAATTTAGAGCCCAAACTCTTTATGACAATGAACTGATGTTTAGCGTAGCTAAATGAATGCTGTGAAGAAGTGGGTAAAAGACCACATCTAGGATTCACAGGTTCGAGTATTGTGTAAACACTTTAATGAAAGCTCAGTGACTTGAAGAAGTAATAATAAGAAAAAAGAGCATATAGTTTGCAGCAGTAAATGTCTTTGAAAAAATACCTTTCTATGCTTAGAGTTGAATTATTTCTAACCAAAAAAAGGCAATAAGTGGTAAGAAGGCTAATATTGATTGAGATATATGTACAACTGGTCTTCACGTCTTCTGGCTAACGATATGAATTTTGAAGGTAAATGATAAAATGAGTGAAATTTTTTTATTAACATCTCAAACTTACATGATCTTTACTGCCCAGTTTTTGATTTTTGAATATTATTGAACTTTTATTTGACTAAAAATGGCTCATTAGATTTGCCAAACTAATGCTCAGCAATTTTTGTAGTAAGTGATATGCCATTGTAATTGCTTACACGATGGTATGTGCAACGTTGTGGAGATCTATTATGTGATTTAATAAAATACCTGAACATTTTATAAATGACATATTGCTTTTCATTTAAGTCACTATTGGCAGGAATATGAAATTGACAGGATGTGACTATATATAGACCTATCCAAGTTTTAAGTTTAGGTAAAAGAATAATAGTTACTTTAATTTGACAAATAATTTTGATTCTGCATTATATTTTAGCTAACATGCTAAGAGTTGGACAGAGTGGATGAACAAAATAAAAAATAAAGTTAAAAAGGAAGGTCTTCTCTCATAGAATGGTTTTTGAAATTGGGGAATAAGACAAAAATATGAATAAATTATATCATATTTTAGGAAATAAAATAATAAATGTTGCAAATAATATTTTTAAAGAGAGGTAGGATAGGAAATGCCACTGATAAAATTCAATTTTTATTTTTATACTCACTTTTTAAAATGTTTTTAAGATTTTATTTATTTTTTTGTATTATTTGACAGAGAGAGAGAAAGAGAGCACAAGCAGGTGGAGCAGCAGACAGAATGCAGAGCTCCATCCTAGGACTCTGGATAAGACCTGAGCCAAAGGAAGATGCTTAACTGACTGAGCCATCCAGGAGCCCCTAAAATTTTACTTTTAAATGACTGCTCAGAAGAGAGCCCACAGAGAGGGAAGCAGGAGCAATCCATTAGTATTTCTAGCAAAGGACACGGAGATTGCAAAGCCTTGGGGAGGATGTGTGTCTGGCCTGTTCAAGGAATACCGAGATCAATATGGCAAAAGAAGGGGAAAAGCAGGGAGTATAGATTGGAGAGGAGGTGAAGAAAAGATGATATAAGGTCTGAATAGGCTGTTGTTTTTTGTCCTGGAGTGATTTGAAAAGACATGGGAAATCTGAGCAGAAATGTCATAATTTGATTCATAATTTCATAGGATAATTTTAGCAACTTTGTTGAGAATAGACTATAGGATTTAGGAGCAAGTGTGGAAACAGGAAGACCCGGGATAATACTGTATTGGTTTAACAAAAATGGCAAAAAAATTAAATTAAATTAAATTAAAAAGTGTCAAGCAGTAAAGGTGGTGAGAAATATCTGTTCTCTCAAACAGGCAAAGTACTCTTGAAAGAGATCAATAGGGAGAGTAAAAACAAGCACAAAATATGGAAAACAATTTATAGAAGATAACCAAAAGAGTAAACAAACCTACAAAGTACCCTCAAAATCACTGGGGATAAGAGAAATATAAAATTGTAAAAATAAACTATCGCCTTGCATCAGTCGCACTGAAATTAGAGAACTGTAAAATGCCAAGAGTTATTGTAATTTTGGGCTATCTTAATTCTCTATTGCAGGTGGGACTGTGCATTTACAAAGCTATTCTGAACACCAATGTAGTGCCAGAGACACAAATCAATTATTGACGCCTATAATCCAGCAATTTCTCCTCTGGATACATATCCCAGAGAAATTCTCATGGAAATTGGAAGGGAACATGATGGAAAATGGTAATTGAAGCATTCATTATTACAAGGGAGCCAGATGAAAAAAAAAAAGTGAAGATATCTTGAGGGACTTATAGGACAGCATCAAGTGAACTAAAATTTGTATTATAGGTGTCTCTGAAGGAGAAGAGAGCAGGGGTAGGGGATGGGGACAAAACTTATTTCAATCAATAATGGCTGAAAACTTCCCAAAGCCTGGGGAAATAACCAGATGTCATGATCTAAGAAGCTCAGAAAACTCCAAAAGAAGATAAATCCAAAGTGACGCATATCAAGACACATTATAATTAAAATGTTAAAAGTTATAGACAAAGGAGAGAATTTCAAAAGCAGAAAGACAAACAACAACTTGTTACATACAAGAGAACTCCCTTAAGATTATCAGCAGATTTTTCAGCAGAAACTTTTCAGGTCAGAATGGTGGAGCATGGAAATTAAAAATGCTTCAAGAAAAAAAAAAAATCTCCAACCAAGAATAGACTACCTGGCAGGTAGAGGTTCAGAATTGAAGTAGAGATTAAGAGTTTTCCAGAAAAGGAAAACTAAAGGAATTTATCACTGCCAAACGCCTTTCAAAAAATGTAAAAGGGGCTTCTTTAAGCTGAAAACAAAGGTCATTAATTAGTAACAAGAAAACATAAAAGCATTTATTACATTGATAAGTATGTAGTAAAAGTAGCAGATTGATCACTCATAAAGCTAGCGTGAAAGTTAATACACAAAAGTAGTGAAAATACCATAACTACAATAATTATTTAACCAATGCACAAGATGGAACATAAAGGGGGAGAATAAAAATATAAATTTTTAGAATACATTTTCAGTCTTAAATTGTTATCAATTTAAAATGGACTGTTATAAATATAACCGATTATATTTAAGCATAATGGTAACCACAAACCAACAACATTGAGTAGATACACAAAAGATAATGAACAAGAAATGTAAGCATACCCCCATATTCACTGTATTATTTATAATGGCCAAGATATTGAAGTGGCTTGCAGGTCCATCAACAAATAAAAGAATAAATAAAATGTGATATATATATATAGTGGAATATATAGAAGTACAAAGTACTTTTATTGCACATTCAGAGAATTTTATATATATGTCTTGTGTGCGTGTCCTTAAACTTCCAATCTTATTTTGTCTCTTGGAGATTGTTGAACGCAGCTTGTCTAGGAAGGGGATGGGACTAGATTCTAAAATTTATTTGGGACCACGGGAATAATAATAGTTGGGAAGAAAACTATTCGCACGACAGATTTCTAGACTCTTTTTGCTGCTAGTTTTATGTAATATTTATTGAACATTTTGACAAATATTTATTTTTGTAAGCCTAGAAGTGATTCTTTGAAAGTTTAAAGAAACTTGACCAAAAGACAGTACAAAAACACTGGCGCTTGAATGTTGAATGTCACCATATGCGTGAAATTATACATTTCGGGGTAGTGTGAGCTTTTAATGTTAAGTCATATTAAACTCTTAAGTCAAATTAAGCAGACCCGGCATTGGCAGTGTAGCCGTAACTTTCTGATGTTAGTAAAAACAAAATTGGCAGCTAAAATTAGGGTTAGGGCTAGGATTAGGGTTAGGGTTAGGGTATATATATATATATATATATATATATATATATATATATATATATAGTATATAATGGAATTTTCAGCCATATAAAAAAGAAATTTTACCATTGTGATAACATGGATGGACCTTGTGGACCTTATGCTAAGCATAACCCTAATCCTAGCCCTACTAACTTTCTGATGTTAGTAAAAACAAAATTGGCGGCTAAAATTAGGGTTAGGGCTAGGATATATATATATATATATATACCCTAACCCTAACCCTAATCCTAGCCCTAACCCTAATTTTAGCTGCCAATTTTGTTTTTACTAACATCAGAAAGTTACGGCTACACTGCCAATGCCGGGTCTGCTTAATTTGACTTAAGAGTTTAATATGACTTAACATTAAAAGCTCACACTACCCCGAAATGTATAATTTCACGCATATGGTGACATTCAACATTCAAGCGCCAGTGTTTTTGTACTGTCTTTTGGTCAAGTTTCTTTAAACTTTCAAAGAATCACTTTTAGGCTTACAAAAATAAGTATTTGTCAAAATGTTCAATAAATATTACATAAAACTAGCAGCAAAAAGGATCTAGAAATCTGTCGTGCGAATAGTTTTCTTCCCAACTATTATTATTAGATTAGATTCTATAGAACCCATATATAAGTGCTATTGTATGTACAGCATTTGTCTTTCCCAGTCTGACAATAGCACTTATATATGGGTTCTATAGAACACGCACACCCACAGACACACACCCTCACAAACTCATAGAAACAGAGAATAGATTTGGGTTTCACCAGATGTGGAGGGTGAGGGATGGGCAAAGCAGGTGAAGGGAGTCAAAATGCACCAACTTCCAGTTATAAAATAAGTAAGTCATGGGGATGTACTGTAGAGTATAGTGACTGTAGTTAATACTGTGTTGCATATTTGAAAACTGCCACGAGAGTAAATATTAAAGATTCTCATCACAAGAAAAAATCCTGTGATATATGATGGATATTAACTAGACCTATTGTGATGATCATTTCACCATGTATACAAAAACCAAATCGTTATGTTGTATATTTGAAACTAATACCACGTTGTATGTCAGTTATACCTCAATTTTTTCAAAAGAGCAAAGGACTTGAATAAGACATTTCTCCAAAGAGGACATGCATATCTTCAACAAGTATATGATATTTCATCATCCCTAATCATCAGAGGAATGCAAATTAAAACCTCAATGAGGGGACACCTGGATGGTTCAGCATTTGAGCATCTGCCTTTGCAGGGTGGGATCCCAGATTCCTGGGATTGAGTCCCACATTGGGCTCCTTGCATGGGACCTGCTTCTCCCTCTGCCTGTGTCTTTGCCTCTCTCTCTGTGTCTCTCATGAATAAATAAATATTTTTTAAAATGTGGTATATACATACAATGGAATGCTATTCAGCTTTGAAAATGAAAGACATTCTGAGATCTGTGGCAATGTGGACAGACTTAGAAGACATTAAACTAAATGAAATAAACCAGACACAGAAAGTACCACATGACTCCACTTACATGAAGTATCTACTATAGTCAAATTTATAGCATCAAAGTCTAGAATAGTGGTTACCAGGGAATTGGGGGTGGGGAGAGAAAATGAAGAGAAATTAATCAGCAGGCGTAATGTTTCAGTTAAGAAAGATGAATACAGGGGGGGTTGGGGGGAAATCCCTGGGTGGCTCAGCAGCTTAGGGCCTGCCTTCAGCCCGGGGTGTGATCCTAGTGACCTGGGATCGAGTCCCAAGTCGGGCTCCCTGAGTGGAGCCTGCTTCTCCCTCTGCCTGTGTCTCTGCCTCTCTCTTTCTATGTGTCTCTAATGAATAAATAAATAAAATCTTTAAGAAAAAAGAAAAAGGAAAGAAAGAAAGATGAATACATTCTAAGAGACTCACAGTACACAATACACCTATAGTTGAAAATAATGTAGTGCACATTTAAAATGTTCTAAGAGGCCAGATCTCCTTAAGTGTTCTTATCACAATAAAATTTAAAAAAAAAAATCTGAATTGACAAACACTGTTGTGTGTTCATATTCCTACATCATTTTAAATAAAACATTTTGAGGCCTTATATGAATCATCCTCAGATGTAAGCGACAGTAGAAAACTTTGGCATTAAATGTGTGTGCATGCACATGTAGGATTGTAACGCAGTCATCCAACAGTGGGATCGTGAGGAATCTCAGGTGTAAGCTGACACTAAAGGCGAGAAGCTTAATAACTTGTCATACAGCTCGTGGCAGGAGCTGGCGCTCCAGGAGACCTTCTTCACTCCTGGTAGGGAGGGCTACCGTGTGGTGCCGTGTGGTTAACAATTGAAAAACATATTATTCAAGCACCTTTGATAAGGACTACGGCTGGAGTCTCTTTTAATGCTCTCCATTTCTAGTTACATAAATCAAGGAAAATGCCATATTCAGGCCTGTCTATTACAGAAACTGTGCCTGTCATGACAATCTGTTTAAAGGAAAATAAAAATGAAAAAGAACCCTGGTTGCCATTTCAGTGCCCTGGTCATTGACTTTAGGTAATGTGCTAAGAATTAACATTTTAATTAAAACGGGAAGCATTTTAATTGTTCTGGTATAATTTCATTTTAGACTTTTGGCTTGATTTAAACATAAGAAACTCGGACTTGTTAAAAGTTTCTGCAACTACTTTTCCTTTGGGGCTTCCATAAATATATGTCATTGTATAGCAAATATAAATATCATGAGATCTTCCCTATCATAAACAAACAGATCAATTATGTACATAATTCTTATTATGCATCATAAATTACTTATTCAGGCATCTTTTAAGTTGCATCTACTGGTTTGTTTCTTTTTTTAAAATTTAGCTTTACTGTGTTTCACTGAACCTTGCCCACTGTTTATCATTACAGAAATGGTATTTCTCTCCATTGCAAACATTTCTGAAGTCGCTAACAATCCACTCTGGTTTTTATTACTAAACTGATTTGTCTGCTATAAAACATTTTTAATTACACTACTTTGTTGGATATCTCTTAGGCTTTATTTTAACCAATACACGGTGAAAATTCGATTAAATATTTTGAAGACCATTAGAGAAAACTAATGGCCTCAAAAAGGCCTCAAAAATTGCTTCTCCTAGAAAAACAGAGTATTGTATTCAATATTATATTTAAAATCCTATGGCTACATTACAGGATACAATCGGCATTTTCCTGTAACCCTATGTTATTCTATTTACTGGTTACCTGACTCTCCAATTATGGGAATTTATTAATCATAAATCAAGTCAAGGCATTCATTTCATTTTCTCCTGTCTTTTTTTTTTTTTTTTTCAATTTTTCTCCCTGGTTGCCAGGTGCAGAGACAGACAGGGAGCAGCCAACCGCTCGGGGCGGGCTCACTGACTGTAACTGTGTCTGAACTGGTCCTAGTGCTCAGCAGGGAGTGTGTGTTCCTACAAACTTTCTGAAATATTAATATACAAAATTGTACTGAGGTTTCTGATAGCAGTAGACTGGCTGCTGTGTGGTTTTCTGATTAGGGTTCTATTGGTGATTCCGAGAAGCCAGTGGCGCCCAAATGGGTTAAGTCTAATGAGGTTTGGAAAGCTGATAGCATAATTTAAGATGACTTTCAATCTCAAAGCTGCAAACCCGGCTGACCCCAGCAAATTACAGTGTTTGTTAATGCTCTGTTATACACATCTTCTAGTCAACCAAAACCAGATATATTAAGTGAAAAAATCGAGTTGTGGTTCTCTAAGAAATGTTCCTTGGCTGTATTTTGACAGATCTTCTGATGACAGGTTTTTTTTTTTTTCTTTTTTTTCAAGGCATCTGATACTTCCTAATTTTTTAGGGGTTGAAATCATAAACACACGCATACACACAATCATTTGACTTCTTGCTGGAGAAACATAATTACCTCAAACCTTGATCATCATAATCTTATGCAATGTGTTTCCCACGGGAATCTAAAAACAATTTAAAGGATCATAGACCAAAAGGGAAAGATAAAACCCCAGACTTCCCAATGCTAAAACAGGCAAAAAAAAAAAAAAAAAACTAAACAAGCAAACAAACAACAACTCTGTACAATAACAATGTGAAGAAAGGCTCTGAATTTAAAATAATTCAAATAAGATTTTTTACAGATTCAGTGAAAAAGCTGAGTGATACTTTGGAAGCGATGATTCTCATATATATTAAATATTGAGGGTAAAATTGCAAATGAAATGCATCTCAAAATAATAGTTTGAGATAATCATAGTTTCTTTAAAGCCTAAGGTGATTTTTTTTTAAAGATTTTATTTATTCATGAGACACAGAGAGAAAGAGGCGGAGACACAGGCAGAGGGAGAAGCAGGCTCCCTGCAGGGAGCCCGACGTGGGACTAGATCCCGGGACTCCAGGATCATGTCCTGGGCTGAAGGCAGGTGTTCAACTGCTGAGCCACCCAGGCATCCCTAAAGTGATTATTTATAAACAGAGCACCATGACAGATTTCCAACATAGTGAAAACTGGACAAAATCTTAAAGCTTTGGAAACTTCTTTTGAAATTAATGTTTCTTACCCTCTTGTAATTTTCTATTTTTTTTTTTTCTCTTGAACTGTGGAAAGTATTTTCTCCCGTTTTTCAATATTAAAAAAAAAAATATGTTTAGAGTTCTGGACTACTTTTTATCATGCAAAACTTATAACAAAATTCCAAGAAATCAGAATTAGTGATTTTTTTGTTTGTTTTAACACAAGTCTGTTTTGAACAAGCTAATGGTGCAAATATTATGAAGCAAATGTTTAATTATTTAAAGTAAAATGTTTCTCCATTTAAAAGTTTGTAATTCAGTGGGTATCAAAAAGTGTCTTCCTTCCAGTTAACTGAAACAATAACCTCTTTTAAGTTGTAATATTTTGAATAATTTTGCTTCCTCCTTTAATAACTATACAGATTTTTAGCAGGTAAGGCATTTTCACTAAAAATTTAGTTTCTTATGATGAATATTTTGCTCAAAGTAAAAAAAAAAATAAAAATAGATCTTAGGGGTGCCTGGTGGCTTAGTTGGTTAAGAGTGCAACTCTTGAGTTCAGCTCAAGTCATGATCTCAAGGTCATGAGACTGAGTCCCAAGTAGGGCTCTGTGTACTTAAGATCCTCTCTCTCCCTTTCCCTCTGTCCCTTCCAATTGCTCATCCTCACGAGTTTTTGCTCTCTTTCTGTGGAAAAAAAAAAGAAAAAAAAGGTCTTAGGAGAAAATAATTGCATATGTGCTGCTGAAGCTAGCAGTAGGAGAAAATAATTGTATAAAATGCTTAATATTTTAAAATCATAGAGGTTTTATTGTGGATTTTTTGAAGGATTTTTTTATATACATATAATTATATATATGATTTTATTTATTTATTTGTGAGAGACTGAAAGAAAGAGGCAGAGACAGGCAGAGGGAGAAGCAGGTTCTCCATGGTGAGCCTGATGCGGAACTCGATCCCAGGACTCGAGGATCATGACCTGAACCAAAGGAAGACACTGAACCACTGAGCCATCCAAAAGTGCTTCAAAGGGATTTATTTTTAAGTAATTTCTACACCCAAGGTGGGGCTGGAGCTTAAAACTAAGATCAAGAGTCACATGCTCCACTGGACTGAGCCAGCCTGGTATCCCTTAAAATCATAGTTATTTAAAAATTTTTTTTCAACACTTTTTAAAAAAAATATTATATTTATTTATTCATGAGAGACAGAGAGAGGCAGAGAAACAGGCAGAGGGAGAAGCAGGCTCCCTGCAGGGAGCCCGACGTGGGACTCGATCCCCGGACTCCAGGATCACACCCTGGGCCAAAGGCAGGCACTAAACCACTGAGCCACCCAGGGATCCCCTTTTTTTTCAACACTTTAAGGTCAGTCATTAATTAACATTTTATTTCTAGTGATGTAATATTCAATTCGAAACTAGCTATTTGTGGTTTTTTAATTTTTTAAAACTTTCTGTAAAACATAAAATATTTCATTTTATTTTGACAGATTCATTTATTTGAAAGAGCGAAGGAGAGGGGGAGAGAGAAAGAGAGAGAGAGAGAGAAAGAACAATTAGGGGAGGGGCAGAGAGACGGGGAGAAGGAGACTACCCACTGAGCATGGAACCTGATGTGGGGCTTGATCCCAGGACCCTGAGATCATGACCTGAGCCGAATGAAATCAAGAGTTGAACACTTAAAACTGACAGAGCCACCCAGGCACCCCAAAACATGAAATATTTTAAGACTCCTTTAGTAAATCTGCTATATGAAACACACCAAACATGTTTAAGATTTATTTTTAAACAAATACATAGAATTTTATGCTCATAAGTATCCATTGCACTTCAAAACAATTATTGTAGACGATTACCTATATTTTTCAATAGTGCAGTAAATTCTCCAAAAATGTTTATATTCTTTTTAGAATATACTTGTATTCTGACTCTCAAGCACATACATAAACGTTTTAAATTACTGTGGCAGTCCTTGATTTCACCTAAAAGCTTCCTAGCGAGCTGTGTCACTTTTACTTGATTGTTTTTAAAGCCAAAAACCAAGATATCTCAATTCTTTTAAAAAAGAATGATACTTTTAAGGTAGTTCCAAGAAGACAAAAAAGTAATTCAAATCTTGTTTCATTAGAAGAGAGATTATCAAAAGGAAGAGAGATGATCGATTTAAATGGGAATAGTATTTGACTGAAGTAGTCATGTAAGTGTTGAACTCATGTGCGCTACTATTTACAGTTAGAAACATCCCTACACAAATGTTTATGTTGTAAGTATTCTGCAGCTTAGTGTAAAACACATCAAGATGATTTATATTATTGCAAAATCATCTCCCAGAATTAATTTTACAAACAGCATTGCCTAAAATAAATAGGACTTTGTCAGTTAAAATGCAAAATTGGGACAGTTTTTCTCTGACTCTTGACCATACTTAGGAGATGTCTGCAGAAACTATAGATAAAAATTCCACACCGAATGATTTATGCATTTTCTAGACTTTTTTATATGGTTGCTTTGCATGAATTTCATGTGCAGTTATTTAAATATTTATTTGCTTATCCACTGTCTATGAGGAACATTATCTAAAAGCAGGTAAGAGTTACATTGAACAGGTCTGTGGGGCAGGAGTGGGATGGAGGGGTGAAAAATACTTTGGATCTATAACACTGCTTAGGTCATTAACCAACATCTCGATAGAACACTTACTTTTCAGTAGGAAAGGGAGATGAATGCTGTCGTCTTTCCTCTCCATTTATTTTTTATGGTTATTTATTCACAGATGATGTGGGCAGACTGTGTGCGGAGAGAAAGCATGGGTAATTTACAGGCAGATGTAACCCTCAATTGGCTAGGATATTCAAAGTGCTCCTAGGAATTAAGAGGAAAGTAGGTCATTTGAATCATAAACATTTTGAACATTAACTTCATGAGTGAGGCTAATATGTACTTGTTCTAAAAGCAAAGGGAAAAAAATGGCTTCAAATAGGATAAGGAAGAAAGTTAAACAAAACAGAATTATTAAACCATCCTAGTTTCCACACCTCTATGAATGTCAGTAGGAGGTCTACTTCTGACAGTGTACGAGCCAGCAGGAGAGTTTACTAATGAAAGACAAGATACATGTGTTGACATAGCATTAAATGACTGGTTTGTCACTCCCCCAGGATGTGAATTGTGGATTCTATGCCGTAGTAGCACAAACTAACTGCTTTTATCCTCTTGTTTTTCTTAATTTTAACTTCTCACACAAATTAACAGCTCTCTGTTTGCCATTTGCATGTTTATTTCGTGTCATGCTTGGTTAAAATTAAAATTGGCCCACTAGTTATGGCACTTCAAAATTTAGTACTTCTTCAAAGACCTGCGGGATGACTTAATGAGTATGCAATGCAATTCTCTTAAGTCAAATTAAATATAAGCTGTCTATGTTCCATACTGCAAGAGTACATTGTGTATGATATAAATTGAGAATACTCAAAAAAAAAAGGCTTTATGTCTTCCACATCTAAAAAAAAAATGCAATATAATTGGCTAGCTATGGATTTTTAGTCCTGCTGCAGAGAAATTTCCGAGTTATAACATTGCAGATCTATGGTATTGTGTCCCTGAATATGAACAGCAACAGGACCTAAAAAGATCAAAGCTCAAGCTTTCCTTTGAAAAAGAGACTGTTGTAAGAAAAACAATTTTCTCCTTGTTATCACCATGGGATATTTCCATGGGCTGGATAGGTCACATTGTCATTCAAATTCTTTAAAGTCAGTTTTTTTCAGGGTAAAAGAATAATCAAAAGTAAAGCACACTGCTGAGGATCATGAAATTTGGTTAACTCTGACAGCAATGTTAACAGGAGGATACCAGTGGCCAGGGAAGAGGACCTATAACCAGATAAAAGTAAAAGCAAGGATCTATTAGTCTTTATTATCAACAATCTATTAGTCTTTTTTATCAACATCACAAGAATTGCTGAAACTAGTTCGTTTAACTAGCACTTTTAATTAAGAGAGTAACACAAAGGTCATTTACAAGAAGAAATTGACTTA
The DNA here is from genome assembly GCF_018345385.1 of Vulpes lagopus. Taxonomy (NCBI): domain Eukaryota; kingdom Metazoa; phylum Chordata; class Mammalia; order Carnivora; family Canidae; genus Vulpes; species Vulpes lagopus. The sequence continues at coordinate 127,197,242 of NC_054829.1, read as the reverse complement.
ATCTGCAGTTATCAGTGTTTGCATATATATTGCAGACTGAGATTGATATGAGCGGATGAGTCATGATTTGACAATTATTGGCAAGTGGCATTTTCCCTCCAGAAAATCATCAGTGTATCCTTAATGTAATTGAGTGTGTGCTCACCTATGCTGGGTTGGAAATATAATACTTTAAACTTCCAACACTTCTATTTGTTTTAGATGTGATTTTGTTAAAGTTTGGTCAGTGTGAAGGGAACCAGATTTTAGGAAAAATATTGAGGTCGAGTATTGCTTCAAAATAGTAGGGTGTGTCGACATAGGAAATCAACAGTTTCCAGAAATGAGTCTGATAAATCTGTTTTAAAATTGATTACATTATCTTTTTTTGCCACAGCGAGCCTGATAATTACCTGCACTAATCTTGTTAGCACCGAGAACTTTTGTGAAAATATTTTGGAAGTGATTTCTCCATAAAATATATATCTATAGATATATAGATATTCCAATATCTATATTGGATATGCAAATTCCAATCTAAGAAAACATAACAGCTTAAAAAAAATTGTGAGTAGTATCTGATTTAAATAGTAGCCACCTAGGATATCAGAGTGATTAGATACAGCAATTAACTTGTTTAACCCTCAGCTGCAGAATGTGTTTATTTTTGAAGTATATGTGAGGGCTTTCTTCTTTCTCTTTCCTTCTTTTTCTTCCTATCTTTTTCTCTCCTTTATCTTATTCTAATTTTTTTCTCTTCTCCTATAATCACCAATTCTACCTTTTCTCTCTTCCTCATAGACTCTTATGTATCAAGAAATGTCCTTGACTGTATAGGCATATTTGAAAAAAATACATGAAATATACATACTACGTTAAGTAAATAATATTGTTCTAGACATTATTCTCTGCAGTTTTACTCAGTACTATCTTTTTTTTTTAAGTTTTATCCATTTAACTGCTTTGCTTTAAAGTTTCTCTTTTGACTACTTTTGGGTTTTATTCCATAGTAGCATCCATGATATTATTTACCATCTTGCTGATAGATTATCTAATAGATTTTAGATTGTGTTCACTCTCGCACTCAAGAAATGCTATGGTAAAAACACTTGTACTATGTCCTCTTAGGGACCTAACTCCAAGTTTTTCTAGAATAAATACCCAGGTATGGAGTGATGGCTCACCACATTTTTTTTATGCAAAATTTCACTAATTTAACTTGTGTAATATGAAGATTATCTCCCCACACTCTCACTATCATTCGCTAATACTTGACTTCCGCATTTTTGTCAAATAGGTGGGTATAAGACAGGTTTACATTTATTTTAAATTCTCAGCAAAAACACCAAGCTTCACATATCTGCAGATCATTTGATTTTTGCCTATAAATTTGCTTTTTATATTTTCATGAGATATTTTTCTAACCGACTTGTTTTATATTTGTAAACTGCTGTGAAGGCTGTTTTGTCATGGCAATTATCTTCCCTACTGTCTCCAGTTTGCTTTTTCTGGAGAGACATTTACCAAATTTTTAACTTGTTTTTTATTTGTGGAAGTTGCTTATTTTAGGTGCCCCTGCCCCACTTTAAGCTACAAGTATATATTTTGGCCTTTCTTTAAGGTCACATGGTGAAAAACATATACAGAAAAATTGAGGACTTTGGTCAGGTGCTCTCACTCAGTCAACAGTGAAACTGAGTATTGGCCACAAATGTTTGTCAAAGGAAGAAAATGCCCCCTGTGTTTGTTACGATATTCCACCCACGCCATTGGAGGGACAAACATGAAAACCTAGGAGATGCCAAAAGGGACACACAGATGCCTGGGTCACGACTAGAGATCTGCAGTCTATTTGGGATTTTGTTTAGTACAAATAACAGAATCTACTCTTGCTAGTTTTTTTTTTTTTTTTAAGATTTTATTTGTTTATTCATGAGAGACACAGAGAACAAAAGAGGCAGAGACACAGAGGGAGAAGCAGGCTCCATGCAGGGAGCCCAATGTGGGACTCGATCCCAGAACCCTGGGATCATGCCCTGAGCAGAAGGCAGACACTCAACCACTGAGCCACCCAAAACAAACTCATACATTAAAGAATAATAAGGGGTAAACTAAACCCTGGAGAAACAAAGGGCAAGTTTCCAGGAACGATGACCAGTTAGTTCTAAGGTCACACTGAAAACCATGTTGTTTCCACCATGTCATAGCCTCAAGCGATAAAACCCAACAACTAGATTTGACTACAGTAGCTTCTCTGCCATCATTTTGGACACTATTATTTAAGGACTAAATCTTACAATTCAATTTCAATTTATTATAAGAGCAAGATGTCTCTGCCACTATCTGGGAAAGCAATATGACAGCTTTATTTATATTTCTCCCTTCTAAATTAGAGTTTCAAATGAGAGTAAGTGATTGCAAGGTTTAGGTCACCTGTGTGAGTCTAAGTTAAAAAGGAAGTGAAACTCATTATATTGGAATATTGCCAAACGTTGAAAGTTAAATCAAAGGATAATACAATGTAACTAATAAGAAAAATGTGGACTACAACCTGCAATTGTTTCTCTGCTTTTCATCTCCCTATAAATACTTAAGAGAATTTTTGAGTCATTAAAATGACTATTGAGTCATTTCAATAGTTTGAAAAAATTAACATAGTTATAAAAATTTGTAACTTGGATTTTAGTTATTGATCTCAAATACTACCTTATTTGTTCATTGATTCACTGACTTATTTTAAAAAAAAGATACTGACTGACCCATTCACTATCAAGATAAAAATAAAACAGACACACAGTTTATATAATAAATAATGCTTTAAAATTAACTTACTATCAAAAACGTTATTTACTATTTAATATATAATACATTTTTTAATTTTAATATAAAATATATTTGGGGAACTTTTTTCTATTACAATTTATGTGCAGGAAATTGAAACCTCCAAAACTAATTTATATTATAAAAGAGATTTTAAGGTGTTCCGGCATACATAGCATAAACCAGGATAAAAGCAGGAGCTTTTCCTCACAATCTATTCTTATGTAGAATTTCTGGGTACATAAGAATGACAACATTCTAATTTTCCTTTAATAATGGCTGTAAAATTTAATTTAGCATTCCGCTAAATATAGTTTTTTGGGGGACTAACCCAAAAGGAATTATTCAAAATGTCCTCTATAGCCAATAATCTTATAACATTTTATGTATCAAACATACTTCTTGCCTTTTTATTTTTCAATTTAGAATGTTAAGGATTTCAGAATATCTTATGTGCAATAAAACAACAACAACAACCCTTTAAAACTGTTAAAACACTTTTTCCTTGACAGGTGAGCTGTACCTTGATTGGGTCAACATTTTGGTATCTGTGGCCCTTTTCTCTCACTTGTCCAGAATTGCTTCTTCTAAACATAAGTAACTCTTTGTGTCTGGATTCTCGAAAGAGATAGGATATTTGAATAAAATGATTTTAATTCCAGGCTGAATACTGCTTAGGTGTACCAGTAAAGCCATTGGACTCTTTTGGCTCACACCCATTCTTATTGGTTGGAGCCTAGATACAACCGGTTGTTACTCATTTGGAATATTACCCTGCTCAGGGTCTCTTTTATTACTAGAATTAGAGAGATAGAAAGGCTTAAGCAGGCACCACACTTTGCAGAGCCCAAAGGGGGCCACCGTCTCATGATCCTGAGGTCATGACCTGAGTCAAAATCAAGAGTAGGCTACTTAACCAACCGAGTGCCCCTAAAATTCTTTATCTTATTAATCTAGAGGGTCACTAATTTGGGTCTCCTCAGTGTTCATGCCTTCCTTCAATTTATTTATTAAATTGTTGAAGTATAAAATAAGGTGTGTGTGTGTGTGTTTACTGCAAACTACAAAACCCTTTTTGATATTACAATTCATTTTTATTACTTTTCTGTTGTTTTGCCTGTCTCTCTAAAAACTCTATTCTCTGATCATTTTTTTCTGTCAATTTTGACTTACCATGTGTTATTGTCATTCCAGTTTTTGGTTTCTGGTTTGTTTGAATGCCAGCAGGCTGCTAGGTGTTGACTGTGAAATGAGATGTCCATTACAAGCCAGTGAGTATGAAAGTTCCCTGTTCATACTTCTGGAGGAAGTTTCTCTGTCATTTCACTACTCTAACTCCGGTAGCCTCAGGACCCAGGGATATCTCAGCTGATACCCTTAACTCCTTTTATTACTTCATGGGAAGAAAGGAAACCAGGAGCATGCACTGATTTTTTTTTTTTTTTCCTTGAATTCAGAATCCATTGCTTTCTGGTTCTAGGGCCCTATGATGCTGACCTAATAAGAGAATGCCCCATTCAAAGAACAAAAGCTTGGACAAGATTTTGGTTTTTTTCTCCAAAAATTCCAGAAAGCACAGGCCTCCAACTATCCTCAGGTACTCAGAGCTTCCAGCATATCTTTGACTCAAGAAAGATAGATTAAAGGGTGCTTGGGAGGCTATATCAGTTAAGCAGCTGCCTTCATTCCAGGTCATAATCTCAGGGTTCTGGGAGTTATCAGATGCTGCGTTGGGGCTTCCTGCTCAACCTGGGAGTCTGCTTCTCCTTCCCCCTCTGCCCCTCCACCCCCGCTCATGCTCACTCTCTCTCTCTTCTCTCATATATATATATATATATATATTTAAATTCATGAAAGACAGAGACATAGCCAGAGGGAGAAGCTGGCTCCCTACAGGGAGCCCGATGTGGGACTCGATCCTAGGACCTCAAGGATCACAACCTGAGACAAAGGCAGATACTCAACCACTGAACCACCCAGGTGCCCCAAATAAAACCTTAAAAAGAGAGAGAGAGAGAGAGAGAGAGAGAAACTAGATTGAAGGTTTAGTAGAGGAAACAACCTCTATGTGTATACCATCAAAATAGTACCCCCCAAAAAAAGAATATTATCAGTCTCTCAAAATAAACAGCAGAGATTATATGATCCCTAATAATGCAATCTATATGTTTATTTGTTTGCCAAACAACTATTGAGTGCCTATTATATGTCAAGCACAATAGGAGGCATAGAGATACAATAATGAGCAGAGACATATGCTGATCTTGTGTTTACAAAATCTAAGGTCTAGTGTAAGAAACAAACATCAATTAAAAAAAGAAGAAGCTGAAATAATATGCAAAAAAAAAACCTGTAAAAATATAAATGTGAAAAAAATATTTAAATGTGATGTACCATGAGAAAGACATATACTGAGTTCTGGGACACATAATGGCCAAGTGCCACCTGGGCAGAGAGATGAAAAACAGTTTCACGGAGTAAGAGACATTTGGATTAAGCAAAGAGGGTATGTATGAGTTTCCTGGGAAAAGAATGGAGTGGCCAGCACTGTTGTTTCATGACTCCACTGAAGACAGTGAGGAGACATTTAACACAAATAACTTCAGAGGGATTAGTAGAATCAAGAAAGAGAGCCTTCTTAATTACAACAAAACTTTTGTTTATATATTTAGAGCAATGAGAGTGACTATAAAAGTTTAATCGGGGATTGACATCATTACATTATTAGAGGAAAAAAAAAAAAAAAAACCTGCTTACCGTATAGAAAATGGACTTGAGTAAGGGAGACCAGTTGCGAGTCTACTGCTCAAAGGAAAAAAAAAAATGTTAATGGCTAGAAGTAATGTGCTGCTACAGACACGGAAACTGGGTCAATTTGTGAAATCAGGAGGTAAAATCAGCAGAAGTTTTACTTGGTGTTTGAAGAACACCAAGTGGGATAAAGATTTTAATTACACTAAGGAGGAAAACAAGCTCAAAGAGAGGAATTCATAAGAAAAAGATAAACAAGGAGTGTTGGATATGAATAAACCCGAAAGAAGACATTTTCGAGAAAGAGGAACTCTCAAAAGTGTGGGAAGCTTCTGGAATCAAGTACAAGAAGAAAGAATTCCCAATGTGTTTCATCATATGGAAGTGAGTTATGATTTATTGGAGCAAGACCACCAGGACCTGTTTTGCAGAAGGTTGCTGGGTAAAAGAGAATTGAGAAGATGGAGACTGAATTTTAGAAAACTCAATACAAGATTTTGAATGAGTCAGAGAAAGACAAATACTGTATGATCTCACTTGTATGTGGAATCTAAAAACAAACAAAACCAAACTCATAGATACAGAAAACAGATTGGAGGTTGCCAAAGGCAGGGAGTAGGAGTAGGTGACATGAGTAAAAATTATGAAGAGTTACTGGCTTTCAGTTATAAAATAAATCAGCCATGGGGGCATAATGTACAGCACGCTGACTACAGTTAATAATAGTGTGTTGTATATTTGCTAACAGTAGAATTTAAAAGTTCTCATCTCAAGGGAAAAAATGCCATTAGGTGTGATGACGGATATTAACTAGACTTATTTAGCAATACCATATGGACTTACTGAGTTGTACATCTAAAATATGTTACTTCTCAATTACAAGTAAAGAAGATTAAAAGAAAGGAGTTTGACTCCATGAGCAGAGGCCTGGAAACTCCCCCAAGTCAAAACAATTATAGTTTTTATCTCATTTGTCTTCCATTTCTCAGGAATTATGGTCCTTACTTTCTTGTTATCTAGTCTCTGAAAAACTATTTCATATTTTTTGGTCCATGTGGGTTTGGTTTTTATAAGCCAAGTACATGAGAGCAAACCTGATAACCTGATTCCTGATATACCACCTCGGCTGAAAATGGAAGTCCTCTGCCTACAGATTTTTGTTTTTTTGTTTTTTTGTTTTTTTGCCTATAGATTTTTGATAGATTAACTGTAGCATGTGAAAAATTGTGAAGAGTCAAGAAAGACTCCAAGATTTGGGCTCAAACTATTACAAATATGAATTTGCTGTGTATTTAGGAAGACATGACACCTTCTTGATGCCTCTTAAGAGGTGGTGGTATTTGCGTACAGTTCCCAAATCTGGCTGCAAATTAGAATCCGCCAGTGAGTGAGCTCTTTACAACATGCTTGAATTTCTCCTAAACACTTAGAGCAGAAGCTTTTTAGTGTGACACCAGGACCCTGGTATTAGAAAAGATTTCCACATTATTCTAATGTCCAGCGACGGTTGAAAAACAGTTCTCTAAACTACTGCTTCTCTCACTTTAATATACTTCTGAACCACTTAGGGATCTTATGAAATCCAAATTCCTATTCAGTTTTTCAAGGTGATAAACTCTGTATTTCTAACAATGGCCTAGCTTATTCCAATACTGCTGGTGCAAATTTTGCACAGCAAGTCACTCCTCTTCAAATTTGTGATAGAGCTGTATCGCGGTCAAGATTAATCTGCTATGCTGTGTAAAACATTTGTGTTAGCTCTTCTGTGTTAAAAAGTTGTATGAATTAAAACATTTAATGGCTAATTAAGTTGAGCAAACAGGAGTTAAACAAGGTGAGAGAGTTTTCTCGATTGCAGGGTTTTTCCATAGCTAATGCCTTCCTAACTTTACTTTTTCCATATCCGTTTTTTTTTTTTTTTTTTTGTGGAGCATATTATGAGATTAGTAATTTGAAAAACCCATTATCTTGTACTGATGCAGAAAGTTGAGCTATCTTCACATAGTTTCTGCTACTCTCTTAAAAGCTTAAAATTTTCCCGGAACATTATATAACTGATTTGTTTTCAGTTTCCTAATCTGATCCATGACTTGATTCTAACTTATTTACAAATCCAAACAGATTTTACAAAAAAACAAATTAATCAGTCTTGGGATTCTAAAGGATCACGTTGTACATATGCATGATTCTTTGTTTATGCTTAAAAATGCTTGACAAGTGACTTCTTTTTCTTTGTTCTGTTCTATCGCATTTCCGTGCACACATGTTCCTCTGATTTTCTTTGTGTAACTTCATAGCATATTGCTTGTTGATATATTTATATTTATTATATGTAGCTTTTTGGGAAACACATAAATTAAGAAAAAAATAATCTTTCCACAAAACCGCACTGAAATTTCATTAACAGAAAAAGTTTTGTAAATTCTCTTAAATAGTAATTAGACTGGTTTATGTGGATGAGAATTCTGATTAACCACAACAAAATTCATTGCCTCTTCGGAGGTTCAGTGATAAAACCCAAACTTGTCAGGATTTACCAGCCTAGAGAGGAATATAAGCTCATTTTACATAGATGCTCAAATGACAATGAGTCATAGTTTCTGCTGCTTAATACGGGAAGGACTTCAGCATCTTTACGGACACTCCTCACACCACTATATTTAGGGTCATAAATACTTCAAAATTTCCCCAAGAGGTGTGTGCCTCACAACTTCTCAGGCTCTTATTCTTCTGTTCTAGCCTCCTTATCTAGATGTATTGCCCATCCCATGGATTTGCTGCTCCACCAGAGGCAGAGATCCTATTAAGAGCCATCAGTCAACAGGTGAGTCATGCTGGGGTGTGAAGGGGCTGTGGGACCTGAGATATAACTGGTTAACCTACACCAAAGATACATGGAATGTACTGAGAATCAAAACGAATTATACAGCTTACAATTTATACTAACATAAATTTACCGTCCCATTGTCTTCATTAATATGCTTACGGTGATAGAAAACTCTTGCTCAGGAAGGTAAAGTTTCCAATTATTTTCATTTCAGAAACTTTTCGAAAGAGACATCAGCTCTTTAATAGGAAGCATCAAATAATAGTTTGCACCTTACAACTCTTCCAAGTCTTTGCCTGGTTGTTCTTGCCAATTCTAAATTATTCCATCATGACTCTCATCCTAATTAAGCCCCTCCCCTGAAAGATCCTCTATGGACAAGGCTGCAAAATTTTAGTAAGTACCCCGACTTTGCCATTCCTTCTGAGAGATGCTACTAAGACCCTGTCAAAGTGGTGCTCTCCTGTCAGATATGAATGTGAATATTTTTAGTTATCTGCACAAACAGGGCTTTCTGATAGAGACAAATAGCACTCTATAATGATAAAGAACATCTCTTTGTTTCCCTAAAATCATTTACTCCACATATTCCAAGGTGATATTTTTTTGGAGTCATTCATTACATTCCAAAATGTGAGAACCTGGGTGACTTTCCCCTTTCTTCCAAAGATAGGATTTGTTTATATTCCAAAGTTTAAAAAAAAAAAAAAAAAGACTTCGTAGTGGAGAGTGGAGTCAGGAGACCAACCCCTAAATATTAAACTTCAAATTTTATAATTTTGATTCTTCTCCTATAGGATGGGTCTCTTACTTCTCCACTCCACATGCAGGTCCATCTGACTTTCACCACACTGCCTCCTGGAGAAAAATGAAGCATGGACCAACAGTGTGAAAATATTGCACAAATATACAATCAATTTTGCCTTTGATCCAGAAACCTTGTATGTACTGTCACAATAAAATAAAATATACATTTACTCCTTTACCAATAAGCAAAAGATTTAGCCTTTTGTTACTAAGAGGTTGTTCTGTGATATTTTTAAGAGTCAGTATTCAATGGTGCTGAATTTCACAGTGGTTTTGTAAATTAAAAAAATAATAATAAAATATAAAATAAAAAAATAAAATAAAATAAAATAAAATAAAATAAAATAATAAAGTAAAATAAAAAAGGAGGAGGAAGAGAAGGGAAGGGAAAATCACCTCAGCTATTCTGTCCTTGAAAGCTCTGAACAGCATCTGGGTGATAGTGAAGATTCAGAAAGTGCCATACTTCTTCATTGTTCACCTCCTTCCCCTATTACCCTACAAAATCTCACATGATCCACAAGCAAAAGACATAGATATCAACTTTTGGCAAGCTGATGCCTAAGGGATTCTTTAGTCCATCTGTTACCCTAAAATGCCAATTAGGGCTCAGCAAAGACACCTTGCTATAATACAAAATATTTTTGTGGGCCCAATATACTCCTACATGAGACAAGAGATTCAGGGTAATGAGGGACTCTCTACATCTCCAGGGAAATGTTGATTAACTTGTGTTTCAAAGCTTTTCAGATGGAACCGTGTGTTACACTGCAATTCCTGCTTTGCCAAAAAATTCCAGTCAGCCTCCCTATAGTCTGTCCTATATTCCCTGTGTTCACTAAGTCCCCCAAACTCTCTGCATGGTATGACCTGCTATAACCCTTTATTCCCAGTGTAATATTCATCCAAACACTGAAAGATCTCTTCTACACTCAATCATACTGGTTTGAAATTTCATATAGTCCTAACATGGTGCTATTTTTAAAATTTAAAAGTATATGGGGTGATTAAGTATTTATGTGTATTACAAATTACTTGGGGTCTTGTCACATTGCAGATTCTGATTCAGTAAGTCTAGGTAGGGCTTGAGAGTCTGCATTTTCAAAAAGTTCCTAGGTGATGCTGCCACTGATGGTCTAAAGACTCCACATGGAGTAGCAAGGTGTTAAAGGAAACCAAGGCTCCTGGAGAAGAGTTTGCACATTTCAATAAATGTAAAGAAGACCTTCTAAGATAAAATGAGCTATTATTGATGGAAATGTGGAAACCAACTGTTCCGACAATGTGAGAATTGTACTCCAAAGGGAATCAGTGACTACTGTCTAGTAAATCCTTTCCTTCTTCTCTTTTCTTCCCTTTTCCTCTTTCTTCTCTTCCTTTTGTATCTAAATACCCATTCTCATTTCTTTTTTTTTTTCATTTCCTCACTGATTCTTAATCTCCTCTTACCCCCTCCATTCAGCTTCTAAGAAATGATTTTTAGATTTCTGCTTATCACTTTCAGATTCATATCTTGCTATACTTCTGTGTGTGTACCATCTAACTTGTCCACATTTGGGGTGATCCTATAAGGAATGAGCCGTCAATATTGCACAATAAATTTTGAGGGACATGAAAAGGATTGAGGGATGTGAAAAGGATTTTAGCATTGTGAATTATGCTAGACCAAAAGATATATAATAGTATTCTCTAACAGTAAGTTCTCCCAAGAGTAACTTAAACAATTGTGTAATGATTTATTTTTATTTTCTGTCTAAATGTTTTAATTTGAAACAAAGAGTTGCACCAAGAAATAGCTTACTTTCCCCACTTCAAATTAAAACAGAGCACAATAGGGGCAAATGTCATTTGGCAGGATCATCCCAGCATGTGAATATGTGGTCGGGGCAACTTTACTCATCAGCAGTCATTCTTACACATGATATTACTCCTAAAAGTACTAATGTCATGCAAAAGGAAGTGATATTAATCTCGTGTGGGGGGCAGTGTGTTCGATAAATGCCAAAGGGTAGAAGTATAAATGCAACCCATTCTTTAAAAAAATAAATAAATAAATAATACATTTTAAAAAGCTACTATTTCAAAGATTTTTCCAACCCCCCCTCACTCCTGTGATAAAAAGTAGTGCTGTAATATGATACCCAGATTTATTTTTTTATCTTGGCCATTTACAAAGTGTTTCTCCATCTGACTTGCATCATTAGGGTTATGGATAAAAGTTCATTCACTTTGAAGAGGGGTGTATCTACTCCTTACTCTTCTTCTTGCCTTTATGCATATGTTCCCTGGGGCAGCTGCTATCTGAGCAGGAGCCAGGTTTCTTATTATTTTAGGTTTTTTTTTGTTTGTTTGTTTTTGTTTTTGTTTTTGTTTTTTGGAGGGACAGTTTATAATAAGCTGCTTGAACTGGCATGGCTACAGGAACCTTCTGTGATACAATTTTTTTTTTTTTTCCCCTAAGCTACCCTTGTCTTTTCTGTTACCTCTTTGCAGATCTGGGTCATCTGCATTCATGACTTCCTTGGGAACCAGGTCAGTGTATTTGTTATGAATGACCTTGTCTTCGGACTTCTTCTGAGCCATTGCATCATAGTGAATTTTTTCTTCAGCATCCACCTGAATGGCCAGTGCATCTGACACTTTTTTTTTTTCCTTTCATCCCATTTCCAGGGGTTACTGGGCCACATGGATCTCTGGAAAAGCACATCCATCTCCAAAATCCTCTAATTACCTAGGTATTTGGCCTTTCAGGTATTCATGAGGGAAATTCTCTTCAGGAGGAGACCAGGGAGGTCTGTCATGATCCCTGGGATCTTCTCTTTTCATCAGTTTCCAGTTAGTCCTGAGAAAGCTGAGTAGGTACAGGTAAAAAGCTGGTGAGTTCCATCTTCTTGCACGTCTTCAAGCAGGAGCTGTAATGATTTTTTTAAAATGTTTTCTACTGGTATCACCTTATCTATGGTCTTTAATACATACACATACACACATAATTATACAGTTAACATTGTATTAGCTTTACTGAAGCTATTTTACAGATATATTATTTTTTTAAAAAAATGAAAATTCTAGACTTACTGCTTTATTGATCATTTTATTCTTCTTTTGTTTTTCTTCCTTTAATATATTTCCTACAAATACAGGGGAAAGGGTTAAAACATGACATAAATTTTCTGGAAATAGATTGTCTTGGTTGGAGAGCATAAATAAATTCCAGTGCTATAATTTATTTTCTAGTTGAAGTAGGAAAAGAGTACATAAGTTAAGGTCATGAGATAACAATTAATTTTTATAGTGTTAATTTTATTTTCTTATTTTGACTTTTTTGCTGCTTTCCTGTTTTGTGACTAAGAAGAAACGTGAAGGTGGCTTGGAAACAAAATTAACTATTAGGGAGTGTGAGATCATTAGTGTAAAAGAAAGAACAAAAACAACTACCAAGTTAAAAAAGGTGGAGAGGGCAACATATGCTCAGAGAAAGATAATAAACTAGTTTTATAGAACTGGGCTCTAGAAAAGTGAAAAATTGAGAATAGTAGATATGCAATTGATAAGAAAAACTAACATATTTCTTAATTTTGATTGTTATTGCTTGTAATTTTCTACTTTTGTTCTTATAAAATTATATTTTTTCTTGGAAAATATTCAAACTGAAAACAGTTTTCTACAGTGAATTAGGTGCTATGCATAGCATAGAACTGAGGATGATGTGCACTGGTTCATTGAATTTACAATCCAAGTTAATATTATTGTGTAATGCTTCAGTGAGTATGCTATACCTAAGAGGCAAATAAACTCTATCGGGCACCGAAGTGTCATTTGCTGTACCAGAAGAGGTAACAGAAATGGAACCCCAGTGTTCTGGAAGAAGATGTTTGCCTCTCATGGGTGATCACTACAAACTAATTTGCTCACAGTAGGATTGGATGAGGATTGTGACAGTTTTTCCTTACTTCTTTATATTAAGGGTGCAGGATCACAAAATTATCATTTGTATACTTCAAACAACATTCAAATATAAAGATTAATATTCAAATAGAAAACATATGTATACCAATACATGATTGGAATAAATACACTGTCAAGCCTCAAATTTAGTATTTTGTGATGTATTTTTTACTTCATTATTAGAAGAATTCATCAAATAGAGTTACATGTATAGAGAACTGACTGTTTCTTGGAATAACCAAGTTAAAAAGCAAAAAAAAATATATGTATGTATATATATATATTTATATATATGAGTTCATGGATAGGAACAAGAAACTTTAATCTACTTGAATTTGGAGTTGACTTTGGGGATGTATATATAAATCCGAGGGTGAGCTTAATTTAACTCAAACTAGTATTATTTTGATCCTTCACACAAAGAGGTTTTAAAACAATAATTTTAACATTGGGAATATGGATCCTGTTTGCTCAACTATGGACCTACTACTTGTAACATTTTTTCACTGATTTTATGAGACAGAGATCCCCAAATGCTGGGGCCATTTATCATTCTTTTTTTTTATACCCATGGGATGGGTAGCAATAAATGAGGAGAGAACCTTGCTTGAATCATTTAACAAAATGTTCAGATAATTTCCACCCAGGAATAAAAGGATAGAACTAACATGCATAACATAACTACTATTAGATAGCAGCTCTGATAGGTTACGTACATATGATGTCTTATTTAACAGTAAAACAGCTTAAAAATAAATGTAATCTACACATCACTTTGGAATGTGAAGCTTAAATAATCATTGAAATGTCATCTGTATGTTGTGTGAACATGCTGTTCATACTTGATCATGTCTACTACTCTGTTTTTTCTTTAAATATATTATAGAAATTAAGAATAACTGGGAATTAGAAAAAAGAATATAGGGAAAAAGTTTGAGCATGTAGGTAAGAACCACAAAAGGTAGGAGTATAAACACTTCATAAAGGTATATTAATGGGGCAAATAAGTTCATAAAATAGTATTTATTAAATGGGTGATATTATCAAAATTGTATGAGCGAAGCTCACAAAAGTATACTTACCACATTTGTCAGTAATTATAATAGCATAAACCTTGGGAGATAATGTATGCATTTGCTTGAAAATATCATTTATTTTTACTTACATAAATGATGGTTTTGAAGGATTTCAAGGATGTAAAAACTATATAATAAATTTAATGATTTTATGTTTATTTTACTTTTTAATATTATGTTTTCTAATGTATTTCACACTGCTCTGTTTTATATGATTTAAAAACTTGATTGATTCTTGGAATATCATATAAACTGCCTTCAAAACTTGTATTTTCAAGATATATTTATTACGAAGTGGAATAAAAGAACTTTGTGAATAACACATAAATGTGATTGTTTAATTTATTAGAGCACATTTAAAGCATTCAATAGCAGTCAGAAAAGCTCATAAAATTGTAGCAAAATTGTAGATATACGGATGCCATTGTTCTAGTAAGTAATTCTAAATCAGCATATTTTATTATTTGCCAATCTCAATAACTGAACGTTATAACAAGTAATTTTTCTTTTCTATTACCCTTATTTTAACTCCTAGTAAAGAAAATACAGATTTTATAATTTGAGAGTCTACTTTTTTATTCTTATGTTTAGACAAGATCATTAAATGTTGATTTCCAAGTATATTTAGTGGGTACTTGAGTAGAAATAATGAGCTCCTTAAATATGCCTGACTTTAAGCAGTTGATTTTTACCATTTCTATAATTCCAATAAATATCCATTCCTACTCTCTCAGAAGAAACAATTTCTTGCAAATCAATTCTAAATTCAAATGTATGTAGATCTTATTTACTAAATCTTATTTAATAATAGACACTAAAACCTCCACTAACAACAACAATAATAACATTTATGACTTGGCTGTCCCACCATTTAATTGGATATAATCTTTAATTATTGAAATAATTTCCATCTGCACAAAAGTCATTCTGTTTTCTGTTGGTGCCTCCATATCTTACTGCATTATACAAATAATCTATCATCAGAACTAAAAGAAGTATGAATAAAGCACACACATTTTCTCATTTAATATATTGAGAACAAAAATGAACTCAACTTTGATTTTTTTGTCTTTCAAACAAATGAACAAATACATTGCTGGTTTAAGTTAGTCTATGAATTTAATCACGTTTATTATCATATGTTGCCTGACTGAGGAGTGCTGGCTGATAGAGAAGTATCATAATGAATGCAAAATATATCAAAAGGTAATTACAAAATATGTATAGCATATCATCCAGAATTTTTGATAATTATCCTGTTTATAAGAAGAGCTAATGGACATTTTTATCAATTATCTCTATGTTTTGAAAAATCTGGATATATATATATGTAATTATATATATGTATATGTATATATATGTATATATATGTGTGTATATATATATGTAATTCTGGGTGGCAGAGATACTATTTAAATAGCTCAAGTGTTTTTTTTTTTTTTTTTTAAGATTTTATTTATTTATTCATGATAGTCACACAGAGAGAGACAGAGAGGCAGAGACACAGGCAGAGGGAGAAGCAGGCTCCATGCACCGGGAGCCCGATGTGGGATTCGATCCCAGGTCTCCAGGATCGCGCCCTGGGCCAAAGGCAGGCGCCAAACCGCTGCGCCACCCAGGGATCCCTGTTTTTTTTTTTTAATTGATTATTTATTTTGGAAAAAGAGAGAATGAACAGGAGAGGGAGAGAGAGTCTTAAGCAGACTCTATGCTGAGCGGGGAGCCCAAAGCAGGGCTTGATTTCGTGCCCCTGAGTTCATAACTCAGTCCAAACTAAGAGTTGGATGCCTAACCGACCGTACCACCCACACACTCCTTAAATTGCTCAAGGTTTAACAGTTTGGGGTTGGGGGGGGTGTCAGGACGTGGTTCCAGACTTCGCACAATGCAACATATAAGAACATTTGTGCATGTGCTATGCCCCTGCAGTTTCTCATTTTCCCGATAAGGACACTTAGCCATCTGAGAGCACAAACATGAATTTATGTGGCCTAGATGTCCATGAAAATGAGCCTCTTATCTACTATCTTTAAATATAAGGCTCTAGTTTTCATTTCTGAATTTCATTAGATGCTTTATCTGACGCTATTATTTCTCTGAAAAATATGTTACTAAAGATATGAAAGTATATAAACATTTGACAAGTGAAAGTTAATTCACTATATCTGAACTTCATGTGACCTCTACATTCAGAAAGTATTTGAAAACTAACAAAATCATGAGATAAAAATGAAACTTTTAGTGAATAACTGCTAAGTAATTATGCAATTTCATCTAAAATGTTATGATCAGTGCACGCATGAAGTTGATATGCAGTGTACATATGTGTTTATATCTTTCAGTATGATATGTATGCACCATAATTATTGTTTAGTAGTATATTTTGATTATCAAAAAATGACAGTGTTTTGCATTTTTTTAAAAAATTGTTGAATTCTTTTTATAATGGCTGAAAATAATATGATTTCTCTGTCTTTTTTAAAGATTTTATTTATTTATTCATGAGAGACACACAGAGAAAGAGAGAGGCAGAGACGCAGGCAGAGGGAGAAGCAGACTCCTCAGAAGGAGCCCAAGGTGGGACTCGATCTCAGTACTCTGGAATCACTCCCTGAGCTGAAGGTAGATGCACCTAACTGCTGAGCCACCCAGGAGTCCCATTATGATTTCTGATACATACTTACCTTTCTCATAGATTGTAGTACAGATGTTCATAAGAGGACAATGAGTAGCATATATTTTGAAAGGAGAAGTATGTTTGAATATGAAAATAATATAATAAAACTTAGAGTTAAATATTATATGAACTATGATGAATAAAAGAATTGTAGCAACTGGTATATTTAACTTTAAAACTTGATATTAAAAATGGTGTATATGGGGTGCCTGGGTAGCTCCGACGGTTAAGCATCTGGCTTTAGCTCAGCTCATGATCTCAGGGTCCTGGGATCAAGCCCCAAGACAGACCCCGTACCTACTCAGTGTGGAGTCTGCTTCTCTCTCTTTCTGTCTCAAATGAATAAATAAAATATATATTTTTAAAATGGTATCTATGTGTATATGGCTTGTAAGTTAAAATGAACTTAAAATAAAAATCAAAATGTCAATCCCCAGAACACCAGTCTTTAATATTTACAGCTGCTTATTATTGTGAGTCAAACACAGCTTAGTTCAAAAAGTCCAATTTGATGTCTCATAGTCAACACAATCTTAATCACACATCTGTAATTTTTATTCATTGTTAATAAAACAACATTGATATCCTTTGTCCTTTTTTTAAAAAGATTTTATTTATTTATTAATGAGAGACAGAGAGAGAGAGGCAGAGGGAGAAGCAGGCTCCATGCAGGGTGCCTGATGTGGGACTCAATCCCAGGTCTCCAGGATCACACCCTGGGCTGAAGGCAGCACTAAACCGCTGAGCCACCCCGGCTGCCTGATATCCTTTGTCCTTTGAGATTATCCAGTGTAAGATTTTCCCTCTCCCCTTGTTGATGTTTATAGTTTACCCTGAAGTTAACATTCTTGATTTAAATATCTCAAATCAGGGACATAGAAAAGATAAAATATTCAGAAGTCATCACCGGTAGGTTGTAAAATAAAAATAATTTCAGTTGTGTAGACCTGCAAGGACAATTTTAATGACAGACAAAATTTTGATTGAGGAGATTATATAAAGGAGGAGGAATTCCTTCTATGTCTCGACAAGAATATATACTTAAGAGTAATTAATAATAATAGAAATCTTAGTCTAATGGTCTGCACATGTGCCTGGAATGGTTTGTTTAGTACTTTCATGGGTCGCGCTAGTCTAACGATGTTTTATTATGGCATTTCCTTAGTATAATTATTGATGTTTAATTAGAACTCAGTAGGAGCAGGTTTAGAAATGACTTTACCAACCGACTTTGATTCAACTCTGTAATATGACATAACCTACGTGCCCTAGAGTAATTATGAGCAAGTGCCTTTTTGAAATGTGCACACAAAGCAGCTTGGTTGTGTGACCTGCTCTGGGAGCAAGAGAATAGCTTCACTGGGAGTAGGCCACCTGAGTTACACAAAGATAGCAACCTGCATTGGCTGTCCTAGCAATTATGTTGGTGGGCAGGGAGCCTCTGAACGGTCCTCAGCCTTGCACTAACCTTCTGCGGAGGGTCACCCTGGTACTTCTGGGTTACACTGAAAGGCTGGTCTGACATAAGTCCCCCGGTCCTTTTTTACAATAACAGTAATTTTCAGTTATTCTGCTGCTCTTTTGGTTCAAACGATTGTGCTTTCCTGAATATTCCACTCTCATCTCATATGGATGACATCTACCTAATACCATTAGATAATGATTACCTAATATTTTAGAGGGTTTCACATTTTTACTTTTAAGTAAACTATCAGCAGTCGTTTTCAAAGATTTGATTTACTTATTTATTTTTAAGTCACACACCCCTGTGTGTGTGTTCAAAGGAAAACTCAGAGAATCTTTTTATAAAGATATATAAAGTCAGACGTCTCTCAAATTGATGGAGAGGGCTGGCAGGAGAATGCAAAACGTCTTCCTTTCTACTCCTTCCCTGTCACTTTCCGGTTGGCAGAGGAGGCTGGGCGGAACTCATGAAAACTTCCATCAAAAAAAGTAGAGAGAATATAGCATGCTGACATTTATTTTTAATATTATGAATTTAGGAAAAACACTCAACTTATAAAAACATCATATTATGTGAAGAGTGACCAAGAAAAGCAATACTTAGAAACTAAAGTTTGTGTATCTTCATAAGAATACTTATTCTCAAAACTTCCATTAAATCTTATCACTTTGACCCATTCTCTATTCCCAGCAGATTTTCCTACAACTTATCTTCAGCATACATCACAGATAACCACAAATGTGAGACCCACAAATGTGAGACCCATAAACTACCTATTCTACATACATGCATACAATGACCATATTGTATTATAGCAAAAAAAAAAAAAAGTTTTAGCGATTTTCATTCACATTTCAGACAATTTAGTGTAACCCTGCCCTCTCATCATAAAGCATCTCTATCATTTTGTGATAGATGCCCCTCCCCCTACTATATAGGTGATTCATATAAAAATATCACTACAGTCTGCAAATTGCAAATTAGTCTCCATACTTCCTCCATCTCTTGTTTCTCTCCAAATCCATTTTGTATATTTTGACTTAGATGAAAATACATATAATGTATACTTAGTTATATACAATATGAGCATATATAAACCTCAATTCTGCTGAATTCAAACCTCCACAAACTTGGTCCAACTATCTTTTGAGTCTCACATCCTTACTTTGTGAAATGTATTATAAGATCAAACAAGCTGGATTTTTTGATCTTCTGTTCTACGGGAAAGATCCAATATCCAACTAGTAGAATCTATTCCATTGTTGTAGGTCTTAATCAAAGGCCATCTTTAAATTCAAACATTCACTGATTTTTCACTTGGAATAATTTATTACTGTCTGAAATCTTCCAGTATATAATATAATTTTATGGTGATTTGCATACTTTCCTTATATTATAGTTTTTTATCTTCTATACTTGAAATAAAGATCATGACATTTTGTAGCTATGAGTTATTTATCCTTATATTCTGGATTTTCTGGCAAAGACTAAATGTGGAAGAGAACAAAATATGTAAATGTAAAAAAGTAAAAGAGAGAAATATTTGTTAACCTAACTCACAAATACACTAATTACTGTTGGGAATTAAATAATTGTTTTGGGTGTAACAAAGGTAACTGAGTAGAAAAGTAGACAAAAAGGTTAAAAATTTTTCAAAAATCAGTTCTGGAAAATACATTTTTTTATCATGAGAGAGAGAGAGAGGCAGAGACACAGATAGAGGGAGAAGGAGGCTCCATGCAGGGAGCCCAATGTGGGACTCAATCCCAGGACTCCAGGATCACACTCTGAACCAAAGGTAGATGCTCAACCGCTGAGCCACCCAGGCATCCCAGGAAAATAAAATTTAAATAACATATTTACCTGAATATCAGATAGAAAAACATATAAATGTGTCATATATTACTGCTTCTCCTTAATGTTCTATGAAGTATTACCATACATTTTTATTCAAAGTTACTACTTTCAATGCTGAAACCATTTTGTATTATTTCTGTGTACTAGCAAAAGAAAACACAGACATGCATTTGTGTAGGAGTTTATAATATGAAGTGGGTGGTAATAGAGAAGTTAGAATTAATACACAAAAGTCTTATTCCATGGCAATAGATGTAATTAAATATTTACTTTCTTTTTTTTTTTTTTTTGCTTTTTTATTATTAATAGTCTTCAAAAGAATTTGCATGAGTTTTATTGCTCTTTAGGGCATAAATTGGTGATGTGAAAGTTATATTTATGACACTATGAATTAATTGCCAGAAACATGTTCTAATTTAACAACATGACCAAAGTATAGTCAGGGATATTAATCATACTCACCTTTTAAACATGAAAAAAAAAATCGACTTTATCTCCATGAATAATTTCCTGTACTAACGTTGGTTAACTCAAGAATATGAGCTGTAGGTCTTGAGGGAATAGGGTCTTATTCAAATAATTTGTTTTCTTGGTTAATGACTTGTGACATTATTATCAGTTTACATCTAGTATTATAAAGTTGGCCCTCAGAAATTTTAGATCAGGCTGGTTCTTTGTGTATGATTAAACTATGTTTCTCTCAACTGATTAGCCATACCTTGGTTATTTATAGAACACATCCTATGAAAATAAATTTGAGAAGTCTATGAGATTAATTGAAAAAAATTATAACAATTTTTTTTTAAAATCATAAGATCCGTTTTGAAAGAGATAAGTAGTAGTGGAAAACATGTAAAAACTACAAAGCAAAGTACATGAGAAGATTTAGACAAACACTGAAGAAAAAAGTTGTATATTTACCATTTCTTATTGAAGTTACAATTACTAAACAGTCCCTTTTCTCAAAATGCTTGGGACCCAGAATGTTTTAAGAGTAGTATTTCACAGAAATGGAAACAAATTAAAAGTTTTGTATTTCTTTTTAAAATGGTAAGTCATAGATTGAAAATACTGTGTATAGTGAATGGCAAAAGTTATAAGGAAATGTCCAGAAATCATATATGCTATGTTTCAAATATTTGTTCCCTTTTGCACACCTATTAGACAATAGGAGAAAAAGAGTCGACAAAAATGAGTCCTTTGTACCGTCCTTCCCCTAAGATATGACCAAGAATCAAGGTTTTTTTGACAAAAATCTAATCTTAGTGTTCTCTATGCTAACTTTATTTCTTACCTTTTCTTAGTAATCCTATTTGAGGTGAGATCTGGGTGAAACATGTGGTCATAGCTAGTTCTTTGAGATCCTGGCCAACTGTCTCTTGGCTTCATCGTCTATGTTTGGTCTGTGCTCGTCTAGATTCTGCCTAACAAATACCTTTACACTTTTATGTTTCCTTTTTTTTTTTTTTTTTTCTTATTCTCAGGAATGTCATCGACCTCTAATTGTGGGACATACCTAGGTAGTTGATATTTGAACTACACAGAACTCATGGGACATAGTTGGTACTTCTTCCCTTGACAGTAAATAAAATCTCCCATATGCTCATGTCTTTTCTGGTCATTCCTAAGCAATTCAGAGAACTACAGTCAATTTAAATTGCAAATATACTCTCTCAATTTAGAAAGTAAAGTTTTTTAGAACTGATAATCAAAACTCCTAGCCTGAATTTAAATTAATATCTTCTTTTTTTTTTCACTTACTAACCATATTTTCTGATATTTCTGAAGTTGATGCATCTAGAAGAAAGAGAATAATCCAAGTAGGTCTATTCACAATAGCCACTTCTCAGCAAAGACTTCTTTAAACCTTATAGTTTATAGGGACGCCTGGGTGGCTCAGCAGTTGAGTGCCTGCCTTTGGCCCAGGGTGTGATCCTGGAGTCCCAGGATTGAGTCCCCCACATTGGGCTCCCCTGCCATGGAGCCTGCTTCTCCCTCTGCCTGTGTCTCTGCCTCTCTCTCTGTGTCTCTCATGAATAAATAAGTAAAATCTTAAAATAAAAAATATATAAAGTTTACCTCATGATAATGCATGTAGTTTCTTCACAACCTCTTTTGCTGGTCCTCTCCATGATAAATTCTTAGACAAAGCAGTGCTAGGTCCCTTTGGCAGGCCAATTGCAATTCCACCTAATCTTCTGCCTGTTAGTATATACAGCCTCTAAATGCTGGATTATCCTGGAATTTTCCTTTGTTCTTTAGAGGGCCATTGCCATGGTGGCAGAGCTGGAAGCAATGCATGAGCTCATTGCATCAGGTATCTCACCAAAATGGATGTACTGACTGCCACTCTTGACCTACAAGCAAAAGAGACAAATGTCGAGTCCATAAAACCAAACGTCGAGGAGACCAGACAACCTTTTGGTAAAAGTGTCTCACATCAGTCACCTTCACCCCCAGAAGTGGCAAATTTTCCTCTTAACTGGGGTCCAATATGAGTTTGCCCTTCCTTCCATGGTACCACTTCAGCCAGCACCACTATCTATGTGTGTAGAGGACCTCATGTTATGGGATCTTACATAATATCTCCTAAGTTTGAGAGAAAAATCTAAACCTAAGGAGAGGCAGCAGTGGTTACAAAAAAATGAGCTCAACTGGTGCTACTACAAATTACCCCATCCAGAAGCTACTCGCTACATATATGGGGGCAAAAGAATGGCCTCTTAAAAATGCAGCAAGGCATCATCTTAGAGACGGTGTTTTGTAAAAATGCAACACTAACTATCATCAGAATGTGATTTCAGCCCTCTGAAACCTTGAGCAGAGAACCCAGCTAAACTCTGCCCAGACTCCTGACTTCTAGGACCTGAGCCTTTTAATCTTCCAAATTGGTGACAATTTGTTACATCACCTAGAACACTAATTCAACTCCTTTTTTACTGAAAACTGAAAACCCTCCCCTGATAAATCATTTGAACAAGAATCTTCATCTTAGCTTATACTACTGAGAGGAAAAATCTAAGACCCCATCTTAGGCAGGGTTTCATTTCTACTATGACTGCTCACCTGGTCTCCACGGTTCATGCACATTTGACTTGGCTACTAAGGCTAATTCAGTTATTTACTTGATACCAGCTTTTATTCTGTTGATGCAAATCATGTTCACTTTCTAAAATGTGAATCATAAAAAAACAATAAATAAATAAAATGTGAATCATGTAATCACGCCCTGGATTAATTTATCCCCCCCCCCCCCCGCACTCACTCTCTCTCTCTTCCCCTCCCTCCCAACACACCATTGTATATCAATGAGTCAATGAGTGGTCCATTTGACGCCTTTCTCAGTAATCTTTGGTTTAACAGTTAATACCCCTTATGTCTTCCTCTTGAGGGGCAGAAAAAGATTCACAGCACAATTCCTTTGAAACAAATCTTCCAAGTCAAATCCACTTAATCACCAAAATTTCAAAACATTCATACACTTGATATAGACTAACACTGAAATCTATAGTAGCTCTGTCCTGTGTCCACCTTACAAAGCCAAAACTATAATTACCATTCTCTTCCCTTTTTGGTTCCATGTGTAGGGTGGTCACAGGAGAAATTTGTGGGAGATTTTTAAGTTGGAAGCAAAGCAGCAGCCATTATACTAGGAAATTCAAGTTCTAGGTTGGGTACCTGTGTAACTCTGTATAAAGGACCCTACTTTCTTTTGCAGGTCAAACCAGGTCACTGATATTGAATACAGTGAGGGACAATTGAGGGTTTCAGTTGGCCCTTGTAGATTTTATATTGTCCTGTGGGTTTTCATTCTCCATTATTTCATGTTCAACTTTTCTTCCTACCAGCCCTGCGACAGTGGCTTTAGGCTCACCAACACTCACAAAATCAAAAGCCTATCATAGACTTTTTTACCAGCTCCCATAACTATATAAAACCTAATCTTTACAGTAAGCCAAATATGAGATATTTGAATATAATATTCATAGTGTGAAAAACCACATAGGACTCATACTGATTCTACTTTCCTAGTTATGGACACCTATTCTCAAATCTCCACATGATATGAATTTAACATTGATAATATCGATTTATATCTTGTAATACATGTCTTTTACATAAGATTCTGATTTCTACTGGGTTTAATCATTAGCAAGAGCGCTTCGTGCCTATCTGTAGTATTTGTTAGTGTTTTTTATTTGCCATTAATAAAAAGCTGTATTGCTTCGGTCACAGGACACTCATTGGGCAGGTGCAGACCCTCACGGGGTCTGATCATGTACACATGCATGCAACTGACCCGTCAACTGCCAGGATCCCTCTCTTACCACTCACTAGATTAAGCCATAGTGTCTCACTTGAGGGCTGTGAAATCAATCTCCACTTTCAGCAAATCACCAACCACCTCAATACAAGATGGAAGGGTGACCTCCAAGAGACTGTAACCTCCATGCTCAACACCTGGAGCAAAGGTAGGCAAGAGGCTCAAAGCTGCTCACCAAACATTGCCAGCCTAGGATGGCGATGCCTACCACCTCCTCCTTGAGATGCCATGGTATGTGTAGGCCCAGGCCCTCTTCTCCTCACACTTGTACTCAGATTCCTGCAAGGAATAGAAGGCAATAACAGGATGCAGGCTTTCTCCTTTCTTCCCCTCTGCTTATAGAAATAAGTCAGAGGTGGAGGGCAGCAGAGATGATGAGACAGAGAAAGAGAGGGGTAGGTCAGGAAAATCCTGGGATATCGAGGGTAGGGGAAAAAAAAAACACATAAAGAATACATCCTGGTTAGGCATGAATGTAGTGTTGGAAAATGTTAGCTCAGTTGCTAATATCCTAGAGTATGTCGCATTATCCCACTGAGCTTCACTCAAAGAACTCCAAAAGTAGGGCTGCCTGCGTGGCTCAGTTAAGCATCTGCCTTCAGTTCAGAGCATGAACCTGGGGTCCTGGGATTGAGCTCCATGTTGGGCTCCCTGCTCCATGGGGGATCTGCTATCCCTCCCCTTGCTTGTGCCCACTTTCTCTCTATGTCAAATAAATAAATAAAATCTTAAAAAGAAAAAAAAAAAGAAATCCAAAGGCAAAATTCTAAAAAATTTCAAGACACTGGACAGAAAGCACTTAATTGTGAGCATAGGCTCTTTTGACTGGGGGGTCCTGGACATGTGCTGTTCACAAGCTCACAAAGCCAGTCCTTATTCCTATGTGTAAGGGGTTCAGAGCAAATACTTCACGTAACTTTTAGGAGAAATAAATCTTCATAATGTAACTCACGTAGTATTTGCCTAGAAAACCATATACACTGGGGCTTGATGTTCTACTTATGGTGAAACACTTTCTAGAAAGATAGTTTTCATATTTAACAGAGTGTAGAATTAAAAGTATGTGAAAGCATAATAGAATTCAGCATAAAGTGGAATTTTATAAACTTTTTCTCTGAACTCAGCCTTGAAGCAGAAGTGATAGAATTTCAAAGTTGAAGTGCATGAAAGGCAAAGGTACACTAAACCACTGAAGGTTATTGCATTAATTTAGTGACTAGTAGAAATGCCTGGGTAGCTCAGTGGTTGAGTGTCTGCCTTTGGCTCAGGGCGTGATCCCAGGTCCGGGGATCCAGTCCCACATCAGCCTCCCTGTGAGGAGCCTGCTTCTCCCTCTATGTCTCTGCCTCTCTCTGTGTGTCTCTCATGAATAAATAACAAATAAAATCTTTTTTAAAAATTGGTGACTAGTATAGAAATACTAATGCAAATGTGCTCACTTTCAAACTAGATGTTCATGAACAACCTAGTTGTTGTCAAGACTAATTCGTAAGGTCATGTGGCATTGCTGTTACATGAATCTAAATTCATATTCATTCACATTCACCATCATAACAGATACACTGCTGGGTTTTAATTCCATGAAATGTTTGAGTTTTCCGTCTCCATTTTGTTTCAGGCTGACCTATTTAACAAAAAACTAAAATTGCCTCTGGGGGATAATCTTTATGTAGGCAAGTTTGACAAAAGATTTAGGGAGGGGCACACATCCTTTAGATGAGGCAGTGAAAAGCTCATTTAAGAAGATCAATCAGGAAATAATTAGCCTCAGGATATTTGAAAGTGAAATAGCCAGTTTGGGATTAGAGGTGAGAGAGAGAAAAAGAGGGTCAAGGTTCCTGAGAATGTTCTTATCTCTAACAATCCTGATTTAGTCCCTAAGGAATAGGACCTGCCTATCATCCCAGTTTGTGAAAGTTTTCATCAGATGCGAAATCTTACTTTTCTTTGTTAGAGAAGCAAAAAGGAGCTCTTTTATGACCTGACTTATATCAATAAAATGGCATAACAGATTTCCTCAATTATAAAGACTATCATTTTACATGAGGGACGAATGTTGTAAATCAAAATGAAAGAATATTAGCAGTTTAAATTTTATATGACATTTGCAAAAAAGAAGTGAAATCATTTGAGAAATAGTATCACTCTAAGAGTTACTATTGCCCATAAAGGCGATCTGGATAAAGTTGAATTTATATAAAAGCAGAGATAATATATCTGTTCAGATGTTCCACAGCTTCTCGGCATCTCCCATAAATGGACTTCGATACCACCAGTTGGCATTCTTTCGAACTGTAGCCCACAGAACGTGCCAAGCCAAAAAATAAAAATAAAAAAATAAATAAAAATAAATAAATATAAATTTTAAAAAAATAAAAAAATAAAAAAGAATGTGCCAAGCCATCTTCTTTTTCTCTTTTGATATTTCATACCTTTCCCCAGACATTCTTTATTCTTTTAAACTTCCTCATGTTTTTCTTTCTAAAGCTCCATTATTTTATCCTTCCATTTTTTTTCACTCCTCCACTATTTCTTTGTTTAACCAATTGCAAGAGAACTGCCATTTGCTTAGAAGTCTACTTTAATATTAGCTGGTCGCTCTATCTTATCAGCCCCTTTGCTTGACTCCCCTTTACGTTTTGTTGTCCTCATTGCTTTCAATTGATAGCTATGTTCTATGGGACAGGAAAAAAAAAAGTCAACCATGGGTAATATATTTTAATTATGATCCAGTTTTTGCTCCCATATTATTTGCATGCAGATCAGCTGGAAGGCTTTTTATTCGTTGGGATTCTTTTCACCTTTCACAGTAAAGGTAAAAGTCTTCCTTCAATTGGTCTTGCTGCTTTCCCTCTCCCCTTCACTTTTATAAAGCCTATGAACAAAGTTAGTGCTCCAACACATCAGTCATACTAGCCCTTACAGTGTGCCTAGAGCTTTCTGAATTCGAAATCCAATAAATATATATGTTGAATGCATCCTATTTTTTTAAATGAGGATGAATGGAAAATAGTTGTTCCAGTGGCTTATGACCTATTGGTATAGCTAAAAATGGGTCCATCATTGTACCATGTTTTACATTCCTCAATAGAAGTAAGCAAGTAATGCCACCCTTGTCGGTAAGAAGGATACCTGTCACTCAAAGCCAAGGGTAATGATATCTCGCCTGACTCCTGAAGGACTTGGGAAAGATTACCTGCTGAAGAAGAAGGAAGAGATTGCCACCCAGAGCACCCAGCGTGTGCAGATGCTCCTACGTGAGCAACAGAAGGACGAGTTGAAGGACTTACTCTGCTTGGGAAATAGTAAAGGGACTCAGTTGGAGAAAGGAAATATAAATATTGGCAAGAGATGACAGGAGGAATCAAAAATTCAAGCACCTACTAGGGTCAAATCTTAAGAAGCAATAAACATGGGACACCTGGGTGGTGGAGGGTCTGCCTTCGGCTCAGGGTGTGATCCCAGTTTGGGGATCCAGAACCAACCATATGGGGCCCCCTGCAAGAAGCCTATTTCTCCCTTCTCCCTCTATCTCTCTGCCTCTCACTCTGTGTCTGTCATGAATAAATAAATAAATACATAAATAAAATCTTAAAAAAAAAAAAAAGAAGGAGTAAACATTCCTTATTTGGGTGGAAAGAAACTGTAACAATATAATAGAACTCTATATGGAGCCATAGCTTAGAGAACATTCCTTCTAAATCACAATTCCATCCTCTGCTCTGCTGAGTGCTGAGGCTGAGATCCTGCAAACAGCAGGTCTCCTGTGACAACTGACTTCTGGTCAGAATGTGCTAACTCAGGGACTTTAGAGTGATGGAAAGGTGGAGGAACAGAGGAGACTTTCTCCTTATTTGCATTCTGCTGGTGCCCCACAAATCTCCTGGGCAGTTTGTTGGTCCTCGCCTCTGGCTAATGTTGGCGTTCCTAGAACCAGCAATACCACACTCCGTCGAAGGGCCAGCAGCAGCCTGAGCTCCAGCTGGGAAAGCAGGTTGTCTTCTTCCCTCTAAAATCTGATAAACTCAACCTTTCCCGTTATATCCTACGGACTTGGGACTGTTAGCTACTCCATGCAATTACCTCTGGTGTACCTCTGTGGTATTGTTCCCATCTCGGTTTTGTAACAGGTGCACAACTTATTGTCAAATGAAATAACCTTCTGCTTAAATATTTACCATTATTCTGTTTCCTGGCTGATACAGTAACTATCACTTAAATTCAACATTTCAAAGCAGTATATAGATATTTTTTTTTCTGCACAATGACAGTATCAATTCTTGTAATTAGTATTTTTTTATTTGCAGCTCAGAATCTATTCTTGAATTTTCCAGTAGAAATTAGTGCTTTACACTGATTATTTTTGTTTGTTTTTTTGTTATGATTTATTTAAGTTTCATAATGCAAAATGGCTCTTGGAAATATTTCTTAAAATACAACCTGCCATGTGCTCCATTTCCAAAGTTTTATTGTCACATCAATTAAGGGGCTATTATAGTCCAAATTTGAGCAACAGAAATGATATAATAAAAATTTTGTAATAAGAAATTGTAATGATTTATTAAAATGTGTTATTGCTTTAGTACTGTTAATAAAATTTTATGAGAGCTACAAATATCTATTTAAATAGCATACTATCAACTATGATTGCATATCTTACCATATTTAAGTCTTAAAATAACTTATCAAAGCCTCAAAATATATTAAAAAGTCATGTAGTAGAGTCAGAAAATGGTGCCTTACATATGGATGTTAAGGAACTAGTCTGTTTGAATACAGCACAGTTATCCCTTTTAATTGTGTAGCACAATTTTTTTTTTGATAAACAATCTGATTCTTTCAGTTTCAAATTAAAAAGCCAATTTAGTTCATAGAAACAGTCCTTAATACATTTGTTTAAATTTATATTTAACATTCTTTTATAGTACTAAGAATTTTATAACAAAATGTATCATATTTTTCATTATTTTAAGCTATTATTTTATTACTATTTGCCTTTTGAAGAGTAGAACTGACAATTTCAAGGTTTAAATTATTTTTAAACCATAATTTAGATGTTTATTTTACTAGGATGAGACTGGTACTGTTTATCATGAATGAACTCATTTAAGTACATATGTATGTGTGTGTGTATATATATATATATATATACTCACACTCATAAATGCATATATATATTTTATATATAGTGAAGCTAATGTCATGTCCTTAAGATCTTTATCACAACAGTGGGATGAGGGGGGAAGATCTAATTTTCAGTACTGAGAAAGAAAGAAATAGATAAGGAATAAAATATTGTCTGTTAGACAGTAATGGAAGATATTTTCATGAAATAGATTTACATGTGTTTACTTCATACTTAGGTACTCTGGGGAAATGATCTTTACTTCCTTTCCATTGTCTTAGATTAATAGTGGGTTGATTTTTTATACTGTATAAAGCTAATCATTACTATTCCATATGACTCAGCATACTCTTATATTTATATAAACCTAAAAAACTCTTGGACATCTTCACCAGGAGAAATGTTTGAAAATGTTTATAGCAGCACTTTTCAGAATACTGAAAACCTAATGCTAACTCAAATGCCAGAAAATACCAACTTTATTTACACACAGGAGGATGAAAATAAACTAGCAAAGTCACACAATAGAATATTATCACAAATGGACTATAACTAACTGCAAAATATAGATGAATATTAGCAATATGATATTGAATTTTAAAGGCCTAGGAAACATACATATGCTTTCAATAAAGTAAAAAAAAAATAGCAATACATGTATTTTAAAAGAGATACACAAATATATATATTTAAAAGCAAGAATATGATAAAGCACAGACCCAGAAAGGGTTTAATTACTTGGTGGAGTGGATAAGGGGAGTGAAAGGGAGCAAGGTGGAGATAAAGTGTACCGTCTAGGTGATCAAGGTAAAGCAAGTTGTTCACAAAGAAGATTATTAACTGAGGATAATTCGAAATGAAGACTGTGGGCATCGCGATTTGAAAAACAATAGTAAGCATAAGTGCTGTATTATTTGAGTTTGATGGAAAATTTGACGAGATTAACAGATTAGATATTGCAGAAACAAGAGCAATGTGATTCATTTTAAAGTCAAGATTAAAGTATGACTGAGATAATTATTGCTTTATAATAAAGGTTATATCCATAGGTGATTTGAAATATTTATAGTAAGGTCAGCAAAGATTGATAGTAAATGACACATTTTTGTTAGGCATATCCAGAAAAGCTACCAAAAATTACAGAGGCATGACATTTCAATGTACTTTTTTTTTTCATTTCAATGTACTTATTCTACATACAACTAGCTATGTATTTATCATCTATATCCTAATTTTCTATTTATCTACTTATTTCTATTTTATCTCTCCAGCTAAAATTTATGAAAAACAGAATTGTAGATGGAGAGCATTTGGTCCTGAGCATCCAATTGACAAAGTTGCAAGTCTCCAGTATGTGCTCTGAAGACCACAGTGTAGATATGAGTTGGATAATTTTGAAGTGTATTTATCTAATATTCTTTAAAAGTAAGCCTAATTTTCTGCCATATATAATGAATAAATTTCACCCAAATTCCTTTTAGTAAAATAAAATTGTACCTACTTGCTTTTGCGTACATTGGTAGGTAAGTAAATGTTCTAAAGAGTCACTGATATGTGTGAACTCTCTAGAACATAGGATCCAGAGTTTAAGGTTATTTTAGTCACTGTTTTACCCCCAGACTCCAGAATATTACCTGAACAGAGTGAGGGTTCCATAATTAGTAGCTGAAATAAGTACTGAATGAACAGAAAACTATTAACATCTGTTATCACACCAGGTAGAGATTTTTTAAGGAAAATTATTGTTTCAGGTATGGAAATTTGCTATTTCAATGGATTTACTTCAAAATTGTGATTTTAAAAGTATCAAATCACTTCCCAATTGAGACCCGAAATTTACTTTCATTTATTAAGGTGCTGTCTATTTTCTTTTTTTATTACAACAGATTGTTTTAGTCTCTTGATTATATTATTTACAGAACGTATTATGAAAATGTTTTTTCAAAGTTGCAAAATTTCACGCAAACTTAGTCTGCTCCTTCTATAACATACTATTCCTCCATATGCCTGATTTTTAAGACAGTTTGGAATAATTAATTCCTAATTATTTTGGAATTCTTGTTATCTATGTAATCTAGAGTTTTCTTCAAGGCATCTGAAGTAACTTTTTTAATTCAAAAACTCTTTATCCTCTTTTGACAATCTAAAGAGTAGGGTTAGGGCTGAAATTTAAAACATGCACAGTAAATTGGAATATCCAATTTATGTCAGAATTTTGGATTTATATTGTTTTTCTTTCCTCATATGTTATTCACAGTTTCACTATATTATACTCAGTATGTAAACCAGCAGGCACATTTTGAGTAAGACACCTTTCTATGTTCTAAGAGAACATTCTATGAGGTTGAGTAGCACAGAATTTTATAAATAGGTGATTGAAAATCCGTTAGTATCTTTAATAGATCATAGGATGCATAGCAGACTATGTATAGCAGATGTAAGTTTTAATTAAAGTGAAGTAAAATACGACTAAAAGTAAGCAAAGATTAAACAACACAACAAAAAAAAACCTTTAACTGAAAAACTGGAGTTTACTAAAGTACTTTTCTTCAATATGTTCGTATGCTTTTATTCTGTGGTATATACATGAGTATGTCAGATTTTCATAGAATATCTTACTCCCTAGATAGTGTTGACAAGAGATTATTAGGCAAAATAATTTCTTTCTCTTTTTTTTGCAAAATAATTTCTAAAATGTGTCAGATCTTATGAAGCAGAAAATAAAACATGGAAGGTTTCTAGTAGTTTAACAAACATTTCTAAAGCTTACTTGTTTTGGAAACTTATGAAGTCAATACAAAGGAATGAGAATATTTGGGAAAATTCTATTTTATTTTAACTACTGGTATGTGCTATTTTTTCCTTCACGAAAACCAGAAGCCTAGAAGGTGTCGTGGCCAACCGTGGTGAAGTGAGGGGGCTATAATCCAAGGCTTAATGAGACCATGAACTCCCTGGTCTTGCTAAGGAATTGGAGGGGAAGAGCCTGTTGAGGACATGAGCAATGCTGAAATAATCTTTCATTTGCTCAAGGAATGTATTTCAGTGTATGAGTTTACTGCTTAGTGCCACCTTCTGATATCATTTAAGAATCCTCAATACTAATATCCGCATCTAAATACTTTTGCAAATTCCTACAATTTTTAGCTGCTCATATGAATAATAATCCTACTAATTATAAATGAATATATACTGCTAATTCAGTACATTGTAGGAAGTGCATTATTATAATTATAATCATTACCGCTTAGAAATAGATATATTTTTGTGACTCTTCGTTGCTCAAATTTATTTCATTCTCCTTTCACACTTCTACAAAAGGTTTAAATAGTATTTTCAATATGTGCTGGTAATGCTCAAAAATCCTTAAGATTCGATTTTAACAAAAGACATAGTCTGAGGATACATTTTCTAAAATGCTTTCTAAACTCCATTTTCTAAAGTTTTAACTAATTTCAGGATGGTAAATGATTAAAAGATACATTGTGTGGATACATAGATACAAATACAATAAATGTTATGAAAGCAAGTGGGAAATTACTTAGATACTTAAAGAAACATTTGCAAATACAATTATCAAACAAGTTAATCTAGAAAGAACTCATTTTGCCTATATGTTTTATATTTTTATGTGGATAATTGAATCAGATTCTCTTTAACGTCCTCATAAAATGTTCATATAAATATAGCTCAAAATTCCTGAATATGGAACATTTTTAACTTGAAGACCTATAGTCTGTGGTTTTTACAATAGGCAGTTGCAAATTGTGATATTTTTTTCCCCTGCTAGGGCCTAGATACCAAGAAAGAGACAATTTATTCTTTAAAGTCATTTTAAAGCCATTTTAATAAATAAAATGCAAATTTGAAATATTTTACTTTTTCAATGTTTTATCTTAAATTAGACACTATGATCCCAGCCATATCTTTAGTTGCCACTACTCTTCCCAGTAAAGTATGATTGCTTTTTAAGTCAGATGGCTTACACAATTAAAATTCTTCTCTATCTTCTCATACTTAGTGGCCATTATTCTAAAATGCATATACTATCAAACTTATTTCCTAGGTCAAAATTTTTTGGCTTCTTTTATTTTCAAATGTGCGTATGTTTCTCTGGGTGTATATTCCATCCCTTTATCCATTAGCTATTACTGTTGCTGTTTTGGCTTTTTATTTTCATTATGATGAGTAAGTATTTACTTTATACTGTTAGCATGTCTCTTGAAAATGTGGGAATAAATACATTATTGAAGAAATCAAAATATTTTCCACTTTCTTATACTGGAAATTTTATGATATATATATATATAAATTTTAAAAAGCAGTACCTAAAATTAACAAGCCATCACAGTTAAAAACTGAAATAGCTAATAAATACACTAAAACTTATTGCCAGCAATATGAAATTATCTAGACATAGTGATATCCAACATATTGTATTTGGCAACTGCCAGTGAGAAATAGAATAAAGGAAGTTCATTTAATTGAAGACTTTTTCATGTCATTCTGGAGAAAAAGCCACTTAAATGTAACTGCTTTGGGCATTTTTATTTTTCCTTCTAGTGTATTTCCTGTAGCTAAACCTCTTACCCACTGGACACGTTCCAAATCATTTTATTATAAGTAGTAAAATCATAGAAATGCCAACTACTAGCACTTTAGAATTAGACTTGATTTCTTCCATTTGAGTTTTACGATTGTCTCCCTCAAGCTTTTTGGTCAGTGAAACAGAGAACAAAACAAAACAAACAAAAAGCAATGACAAAAATACTAGTAAATAGGATTCTGCTTCTCATAAAAAAATCCCACAAAATTCAAAATAAGAAGTCAATTCAAACTTAGCCCTAAAGAATGAAAATTGTTAAAATTAGTGTTACTTTATATCAACATATTAAAACAGCTACTTTGTAAATATACTAAAAGTTACAACAAATTGCTAAAATCCATTTGGCAAATAATTACAGTGAAGGCTGTGATTTCAAAGGATTACCTTTCTCCTGAAATAGGCCATATTTAGTCTTCTACCTCAACTAAAATATTTGATATATGAAGAAACAGTTCTTCAATATATACTTGATAAATATAAATTTTTAAGTCTAAATTCAATTACAGGCATCTTTATTAATTAAAAAAGGAAATCAGGGCAGCCCAGGTGGCTCAGCGGTTTAGTCCCACCTTCAGCCAGGGCATGATCCTGGAGACCTGGGATGGAGTCCTACATTGGGCGCCCTGCATGGCGCCTGTGTCTCTACCTCTGTGTGTGTGTGTGTGTGTGTGTGTGTGTGTGTGTTTCTCATGAATAAATAAATAAAATCTTTAAAAAGAAAGAAGAAAGAAAAGAAGAAAGAAAGAGAAAAAAAGAGAAAGAAGAAGAAAGAAAGAAAGAAAGAAAGAAAGAAAGAAAGAAGAAAAGAAAGAAAGAAAAAGAAAGAAAGAAGAAAGAAAGAAAGAAAGAAAGAAAGAAGAAAGAAAGAAAGAAAGAAAGAAAGAAAGAAAGAAAGAAAGAAAGAAGAAAGAAAGAAAGAGAAAGAAAGAAGAAAGAAAGAACGAAAATCATTGAGTCAAGAACTGGGATTTCAGCTGTGAACTGCAAAGTCTATTCCTTTCTTCATGAAGCTTTATAATCTTGCAGGACAGGCAAACATTAAACAAATACACATCGATTATTTAACAGTGATGGTGATTAAAGGCAAAGCTACAAGATGCATTCAATGTGTATTTTGGGGTAAGAGAATAGTTAACTAGAGTATAGCAAGGAAGATTACTTAGTCATAGTGACATTTAGAAGAATAACAATGAAAGTAGGAATTTACCAGGCAGAGAAATCAGAAAATAATTTATTCAGATGAAAGAAACAGAATCTGTGGAAATGGTGAGTTGGAAGACACTGGACATTTGCTAAGAATGAAGAGAAGGCAGTCTCACAAAAGACACAAGAGGTAGGTAGGTAAAGGCCTCATATGTCAAGGTCTCATATCATACAGACTATTTTCAGCTGCTGGGCATCTGGGTGGCTCGGTGGTTTAGCACCTGCCTTTGGCTCATGTCATGATCCTGGGGTCCTGGGATTGAGTCCCACATCAGGCTCCCCACAGGGATCCTAGTTCGCCCTCTGCCTATGTCTCTGCCTCTCTCTGTGTGTCACTTATGAACAAATAAATAAAATCTAAAAAAAAAAAAAAGTGCTCCACTGCTGTATTCTGGAATAAAGTGAATGACATTGTGGGATTTTTCAGCAGGAGGGTGGCGTGATCTTATTAGCTATAATGAAAACAGATTGGGGAGCAACTAAGGATGTTGAGGGAAGCCCCAGCCAGGAAACTATTATGGTATCCAGGTGAGAGATGTTGACACTAGTGGGTGGTAAGAGAAGAGAAAAAATAGAAGAACATTAATTGTTGATTTTATGTTGTATGGGAGAAAAGGAAAGAATCAAGACAGCAATCAAAATTCTGGCAGAAATGTAGGATGGATTTCATGTTAAGTGTTCTTACCAAAATAAAATATAATTTAAAAAAGTGAAGTGTAAAATATAATAAGAAAAAAGTTACAGAGATGAGTAACACAAGACTAGTTAACAGATGACCTTGGAAAAAATTAGATTTCTGTTTAAGATGCATTTAATTGCAGGTGCCTAGAAATGACACAACAAGGCCTCTGAATGATGAAAAGAAGAAAAGCTCCAGGGAAACCTGGAGACAAGAGAAACTATAAAGAAGTTAATTCCCTGAGTTTTCCTATGGCCTCCCATGTACCCCAGGCATCGTGCTCCAGAAGCCTCCAACCAGAACTGCAACTGGACACAGTGAACAAAAGATCCAGGAAAACTCTGTTTTCCTAGTCAAAGTCTTGGGAAAAGAATGTCCTAAAAACAGAAAACTTATGTAGCAATATCCACTGTACTTCATCCAAAAGCCAAAGAAAGAAAACACCCAGAATTTCAATGGAAACTTAGCAGGCCCAGAAGCTGAACTTCCATCTCATGCACACTAACGCTTTGCATATAAATATGTATATAAAGAATTATGCACCACGTATAATTATACTCCACTGTGAAGTATACACCATGACCAAGTAAGATTGAGTCCAGCTATGCAAGGCTGCTTCAATGCTCAAAAGTCAGTCAATGTAAACAAAACAAAAACAAAGGAAAAAATTAAATAAGCAGACTTGAACGGGCACTTCACAAAAGATTACAAATGATCAATAAGCACGTGAGAAGATCTTCAATATTATCAGCCATTAGAGAAATGCAAACTAAAACCACAATGAGATTCCATGTCACCACCGTGGAGTAAATTTTTAGAAACTGACAACACCAAGTGCTAGAAAGAAATAATAACTTAAATACTCATATATATTGCTGATGGGTATCTATAATGTTACAAACACTTTAAAAAGCTATTTGGTAGTTCCTTAGAAAAGAAACCCAGAAATTCTACTTCTAGGTGTTTGTTTATCCAAGGGAATTAAATAATAGTTCCATTAAAATCCATCAGTATGATCACAGCAGCAGGCTAAAGAAAAAAATTATGTGGTCATACCAATATACCTTTTGGTTTAATGAATACTTTGAAATATATCTCAGAATAAGAGGTGAAATCCCTGGAGAAATCCTTGGGGGATCACTATTATTGGCCTTGCCAAGAGAAGATTTTTATTTGCTTGTTTTTTCTTCTTCTTCTCTGAAATAAACTATTCAACAGATGAGAAATTGCAAATTAACCTGAGTATAGGACAAGGAACTAGAAAAATCAAGTCCTAGAAGATAGGTTATGAATAATTTATTGAGAATTTTATTAATATCTTTGCTGGATGATATTTTGTTATTGCCCATATTTTCACACACAAGTATGTCATACATAAATTAACATTGGCTGTGGCAAAATTTACAATGCTGGTCTTCTAGGACCAGCAAGGCAGTGACCTACACGTGCTGAAAGCTCATCTGCTACAAAATGCTTTAGAAATCCCGAGTAAAGTATAACAAATATCTTTCCAGTGATGAGATCAGAAAAGAATAAAACATACTCTGAAGGAGATTGGTTTTCAGGAAGCTGAAAACCAGGATTGTGACATCATATTGATTCTTTAGTTGTCTGAAGTGAACTTTGGCATATAGGCCTTCTAAGCTCAAAAAGGAAGGCCTGCAACCCCACAAGGCAGGGGGTCAAGGCTAAGTCTAAACAGAAGCAGGACAAAAAAGGGCCACAGACTCAATTAATGAAAATATCTACCCAGTTTCTAAATTTGATCCCAACTTTGACTCTATGCAAGGAAACTTTATTTGAAGATTTATTTTTTTTTAAAGATTTTATTTATTTATTCATGAGAGACACATAGAGACAGAGACACAGGCAGAGGGAGAAGCAGGCTCCATGTAGGGAGCCCGATGTGGGACTCCATCCCTGGACTCCAGGATCACACCCTGGGCTGAAGGCAGATGCTCAACTGCTGAGCCACCCAGGTGTCCCTACAAAAGAATTTCTGCTTAAGATTGGTGCTGCTAAATATACAAACAGACTAGATTCAAAAGAAGATAGAAACAGCACTGGACAGTAATTGAAGACAGAACATATTAAACTTTTGACATGTACCTAACATGTGCTTAGAGAAAAGTCTATATTCCTAGTGATATGTATTTTTTGAAAGACGAAAATTGATGATTTGAGCTTCAAGATGCTAGAAAAAGAAGAGTAAAAAACCTGATAAAGCCAGGACTCTAAAGAAATAAAAAATAAGTAAACTTGAAACAGATTAAAAGAAAGAAAAATATTACTAGAAAACAACATGACTGTATACCTATATTATAAGATAGAATTATATGGACTATTAGAATCAATAAGTGAAGTTAGCAAGATTCTTGGACACCAGATCAGTTTATAAAAATAATTATAGACAATAATAGAAATTATATTAATAAATTATAATTATAAATTATATCAATAAGTTATAATTACAAATTGTACTGATAATTTACTATAGCAGTAAAAACTAGGAATAAATCTAATAAAATATGTACAAATACTCCACCCTGAAAATTCATAAATAGGAGAAACAAAGAAAACCTAAATAGAGCATATCCGTTGCTTGGAAGACTGTCATTAATGGATCAATTTATATATTAAACACATTAAATTTTAAGTTCAGTAGGATTGTTTCCTCTGTGGAAATTTATAAGATGTCTTGATAATATATTATGGAAATCCAATAGGCCAAGGAAAGCCAAGGAAATCTTGAAGTGTAATGCTGGAAGAAATAACAGATTTCAAGATTAATTTTAGTAATTAAAGCTCTTATCTTACAAGCATATAGTGATGAATTTAGATTCTGCAAGACATGAAAGAATGTCAATGATCAGAAGGCTAATGGAATATGTATCTGTGTATTCTCCTTTGAAAGGTTTTAATTTTAATTTCTAATTTTACAGATGTCAGTAGGTATAATCAAATAAATAAAAATTTGAGATGAATAATTTTTAAGACCTTGAAGGGGTCCTGAGGCCAAATATCATGAGAACAGTGATGTGAGATTTCTATTATTTGGGTTATGAGTCAAAGGGATTTGGGTGCCAAATATGACGATTTTAGTTTTTCTCTTTTCCATTCTAGTCATCAACAAGATGTTTGTCAGTCACAGTTTGACCACCTCTTCCCATTCAAAGAGTTTCACTGTGAATATAATTATTTGTCCTAGAGTTGAAATCCCTCCCCTTCCTCTCTTCCTGCTGGATCATACCTGTGTAACAATAGGTAATAGTCAACAGTTTACCTTTCAAGACATAGGTATGCCAATTTAGGGACATGAAATAAAGGTGATTGGAGAGCAAGAGTGAGGGATGCATTTGGTGAAAGACTGGAATAGGACAGTAGAAGACAAACTTGTGAGAACAGAAATATCTAATAAGAACTTTCTTTTTCTTTTAGTCAGTAGTTTGCAGCAAATTAATCCTTTGCTCTCTAATAACAATGGCAGCACAACCTAGGCCCTAAATACGTAGTAACAAAGCAGAGTTCTTCAGTAATTTGATTATTTTTTTGTCTATGATCTTTTTCTCATTCTACTAGATAAGAATTTGAAAGAAAAACCTTGTCTGCTCTGTTTGTCACTTGATTGTTACCACTCCCAATGATGTCTGATGCGTAGTACTATCAAATGTATATGGCAACTGAGGAAAGGCTTGGAAGAGGACTCTCCCAGTAAATTATAAGGCTCATGAAGGCTGGAGTTTGTTTCTCTTTTAGTTATTAATGTATCCCAAGAGATAATACTAGTGCCTAAAACATAGGAATTGGACAAATATTTGTTTAATTAACGAATCCTGAATTCTGTATGTCCTATTTGGCTCTATGGGGGTCTTTAGAAGGTACTACTGAGCAAGCAGAAAGGACCTTGAGGGTACAACTTCCGTTGTTTCAACAGGGCTTTGAGTGTTACGTTCACTAAAAATCATCACATAACAGAAAAAATAATGTATTGTAGTCCATTTGCTAGATCATTGAGTTATGAAACAGACATCAGCCAACATCACAGATGTTTTACTTACTAACCACAGAAAGATGCATTTACATACGCAGTCTGAAATAATATAAGAACATTATCTACCTCACAAATTTGTTGTTGAGATTAAAGAAAATAACGTGTGAAGGCACAAAGCTTCATCTCGCCCATAATTGGCACCCAATAAACATCTTTTTCATTCCCGAGTAGAGGAAATGGTCATAACTATTCTCTAATTATAGGTTACTTTAAAGATTATGAAGTCAAAAAAAAAAAAAAAAGAAAGGAAGACATTGAGAAGTTAACCACAGTTTTGAAAAAGTGTCAAGTGACAAAGAAATAGAGCCATTTATAGAAAACATGAAGAATGGTATTTTGTAATCTGGGGCCATATTTAACGCGAAATGTTGTTTGAACTACAGAATATATTGAACAGACCATACTGGTTACATTCACTTTTGAGGAGTCCCAATCATGCTGATGCATCTCTAGTTACAACTTTTTCTTACATTATACACTTTGTTCCAACACCAACAGAACATTAATTGTTTTAGGTGGATTCCTCAGCTGACAGAGACCTTTAGGGAAGAGACGGGCTTGACATGGATGATGGAAAGCTAATGGCAAATGCTGACACCATCTTGGTAGAATGTTAATTAACTGTCCTCATATTTCTGGAAAAAGTAACTTTCACATGTAAAGCAACTCTGCCCATGTCGATATTTCATATTTCCTAGAGTTCACGATAATTTGAATGATTCCACGCTTAAAGCATATATGATCAGTTACTGCCCCAGATATGGTTATTGTTGCATGTGGGATTTTCTCAGATTTAGAAGAAATGCTCTGCCTTTTTTCATATAAAGCCAAATACTAAGAAAATGATCATGGGATTTAGCCACACTACACATGTGCAACTCTCCCTTTCAACTTCTCTTGATAACTAGAAGGCCTAATATCCTCTACAGCATTAAAAGAAGCACGGAGCCTTTGGGGTGTCACTCATTGGCTTCTACAGTAAGTAAAGGTAAAGGTTTAGATGCCACTGTGGGACAATGACACTGGTCTTAGACCAGTGGAAGGTGCATCGTGTCTTAAGGCAGTGGCAGGACTCTCATTTATTTTAGTTTTCTGGGAAATCGGGAAAAAGTAACATAGGTTACTTATTTTGGATATTAGTTATATTACCACAAAACCATGAGAGTCGGTGTAGAGTTGTGTCCGTATAACTTTTGAACATTGGATGAAATTGTGGTTTTACTGGGATCCTTCCAGTTCAACATTCTTACCATGTGCAAAGTTTTATGTAGCAACTGAGTGAAGACATGTTTTCTCATGACTCATTTCTATTTCTTTGTCCTTTTCTGTTTGTTTGACTTGGGTCTGGTGTATTAAATACTCTGTCTCTTCAACTATAATGACTCTCTTCAGGAATTCCGTCACATTTTGCTTCTTTCAGTTTTGATGTTGAAAACTTGTCATCACTTGAGCGATCTTTCAATTAGCACCTCTCCACTAATGCAATCTTCCGTGAATTTGCTTGTCTGCATTGTTGTTTACTAAGAACAGGATTAATTAATGATCTCTGTGATATTCGCTGTGGATAATTCTTTTTTATCTTAATTCAGACATGCCCGGCATGTGATGATGCCAATCAGTAAAGTTTATGTTGAGTGTTAGACTAAAAAAGAACTACAAAAATTGTCAAAAATCAACAACCGAAAGATGAAAGATTAATGTTATGATGAGCTGTCGGAATCTTCATTAACAGTACCCTCCTATTTTGGCAAACATCTTAATAGGTCAGCTGGAGAAAAATTAAAAAAGGAGACTGTGCTTCTCGTTTTGTGACCAAATTAACAAGTAAAAATCCACATATGACTTTGCATAATAAATGCAGAGGCAAACATAGCCCTTGGATTTTTGAAAAACTAACTTTGTATGTGAATATATTAAGGTACTGTTAGAGATGTAATTTCATATTCTCATTTTAATGTAGGCTCATACCATTAATCAAGTACCCGTAGAGTCAGTTATAGTTCACTGATAGATCTAGTTATATTTCAAGTCACATATGTTAATACAAACATAAGTGGTGATATCACTAAGTGTATCAAGAGTTGAATGTTGAAAAAACTTCATTTGACAGTGTTCCTCTATCAAAATATCAAAAAAAAAATTTAAAAAGACATTTAAATTTCCCTTTGACAGAAAAATAATTATCCATTTTAATATAAAATCATTTGATTCACTGATTGAAAAGGGGCCATGGCCATGACAGTGTAATGTTACTGAATATGTCACATTTTGACAAAATGTTCTGTTGCCAGCCAACTAAATGAAAGAGGAAGGAAAAGAATGTTATTTTCAAAGTTGCTTGCAGTTGAAATGACATGCCCTGAGAGGATGGTAGAGGCATTCACAGAAAATTCATCTTTGTTGTGGGGGAAAATAAAAAATACCTTGATTGGTTTCTTTGGTGGTGAAAGAGCACTTTTGCCAGCATCTCCATGGGAGATATTTAAGTAAATAAGAATTAAATTCCTCTGTAAAATGATGTAAGAAGAATGAAGGAGAGGATTTCATGTTCGATAGGTGATACTTTAAAAATGGGGTAGGTGTCCTGGGAGAGTGTATAGGGAGAAAGCGGGGGTGGGGCTGGGTCAGATGGGGGTGTGGTTGGGGCTAAGTCAAAGCAGCTATATTGATGGACATCTTAGCCTCCTTCCATCGTCCAATTATGGCGTCGCAATTGAGACTTTACAAACAATGAAATGCAGCTTTTGGTGTGAACTTATCTTTTTCATGTGTTGTAATCACCTTCTTTTACTCTCATAAATCAGTAAAATCTACCACATACAGAAATCCCTGTCAGTGATGCTTTGGACAATGAAGGAATTGAGAAAGCAGCCAGGAGTTTCTATTAATATTCACCAAAACTGTGAGCAGAGGCCTATTGTCAAGGCCGAGCATAGTGATTGAGCCCTATTAACTGTTGGAAAATGGGGAGAAGTACCCACCTTTCAAAGTCAGTAAATGATTTCAGTCCAATATATAAAAAGCCTAGAAATGAAAAAAAATG
Organism: Vulpes lagopus; assembly: GCF_018345385.1. Lineage (NCBI taxonomy): Eukaryota > Metazoa > Chordata > Mammalia > Carnivora > Canidae > Vulpes > Vulpes lagopus. The sequence continues at coordinate 127,154,007 of NC_054829.1, read as the reverse complement.
CACAAACTATAGTTCTATGATGTCTGAGTTTCTAGAGGAATTAGCTAATTAAAATAATTAAAGATGATTTAATATTAAACTAGTTGAGGAACTGTCTTCCTATTTTCTAATGAGGAAATATATAGAAAGGTCTGGGGAAACCTGGGTGGCCCAGTGGTTGATTTCGTCATTTGATGGGTGGCTCAGCTGTTGAGCATCTGCCTTTGGCTCAGGGCGTGACGCTGGGGTCCTAGGATTGAGTCCCACGTCGGGCTCCCTGCATGGAGCCTGCTTCTCCCTCTGCCTGCGCCTCTGCCTCTCTCTCTGTGTCTCTCATGAATAAATCAATAAAATCTTAAAAAAAGAAAAAAAAAAAAGAAAAGAAAAAGAAAGGTCTGAATAGCTCTGAGAGAAAGAGAGATGAGACCATACCAAAAAATTTTGTACAAACAAGGGGGTTTTTCATGTGATGAATTTGCTAATATATTTGTAATGAAATTACAGATATATGTATGGTTCTTAATAATTTAAAAGAAGAATATACACACAAAAAGATAGATTTTTTAAGGGACATTTTTTAAGGGAGCATGATAATATATTTTCAGAAACCCAGGTCAGGCATGGCCTTAATGATGTCCATGCACTTTCAATTTAAGCTTTCAGAAAATTAATCACTTTAAACCGTTTTATGTGCTGAAATAACGTGGCTTTTTTATTACATAATTATTGGGCATGGCAGGGTAAAGTTGTCTCAGCACTTTCCTGACTCTCAGGTACATAACAGATTGCAGCTCTGCAGAGCAGCTCCGACTACAAAACACGATATGCTTCTTTATCTTGTCAGTGTAGGTTTTCTTTCTAGAAGTCTGAGAGGCTTTTAGAGTAAGAGAGCTTCGGTGACAACGTGAGACACTTCCAATGATAAGGCTCATAAATCTGTGCATATAACACCAATAATTTGAAATGTAAAGAATTCAAGTCTCCTGACTTTAAAGTATCCACTTACACACAGAAGAGATATTTTTATAGACTACAAACAAGCAGATTGCAATAGCGAAGCTGATTGACATTTTAATAGGAATATAGGATACCTAATAATTCTCAAAATCGAATGTATAAATGTTGGTTATGGAAAAGAACATTGATCTTCAGGCACCTATGAGCATTATTTAACACCACAATAATTGGGATTAGTGTTTTCACTGTAATTCTAGTAAGACATAGATGTCACAGTAAATAAAAAATAATAATAATAATAATTGATTGCACTCATTAGAAGTTAGGCTGCTTTTCTTCCCCTCCCAAAATGTGCATTTTAAAATTTTCCTTCAAAAAAAAAAATCTTCCTTCATTTTAATTTGAGTAATTATAGCTAGCTATGTAGAAGAAAAGAAATGGTTTAGAAAAAATGCATTCTTTAAAGTTACAGGTGACTGAGGGTGAACAGCAGAAAGCAATTTCTAGTACAAGAACTATCTAAAAAGAAAGGAAACCCCTTCAAAATGCCTTGAGGGTTATTCTCTGTGTGTTCTAAATAGCATAGTGAGTGATGTTAACCTAAGAAATAGTGGTTCTGTTGTATTGATTGATCAGTCTCACTAGCAATAAAAACATATAATTGTGTAGCAAAGATGATATGGTTAATAACTAAATTATATTCGTTTCAAAACACATCTAAAAACTAAGAAATTAGGAAGAGTCGTTAACATTTTTTTCTGAAATAAACTTTGGGTTCATCCAAATTCTATAACCTACTTTTCGTTTTCATTTTTTTTACACGTTGGGGATTTTCAGTGTTTTATTTGCTAAATCGTCAATATTCTGTACTCCACAGATTACTCAAAAATCAGTAACCATGGTAATTGATAGGAGGATTATATTGATGTCTTCACAAAGTGGTAGTATATAGCTATAAATACTAATTTTGGTGGCAAATAATAAATCATAATAATGTTTATAAATTTTGTTTCAGGGCTTATGGTTTATCAGGTTTTCTCTCTATGTTAAAATGGTTGAAACTCATTCACTCATTATTTGTCACCAGTAAAATGCCTTAACCCAAAAAGAGAGTGTTATGGTGGTTGAAGAGATGTTCTTAAGTGAGCAAAGTCATGGAGGACAATAATGCTGTGAACATAAGCAGGAAAAAACATTGAGGTCACACGAGAGGTGGATTTGTGTGCAGCAGAGTGTATAGGAAAGGAAATAGGTAGAAATCAAGGGCAAGATGTAAAGTGTACTGACAAGCAAAGGTTAGTGGTTAATGGGCAATAAAATGTTAAGATGGGGGTCTCCCAATCTTAAAGGTATTGATTTTTGTAATTTTATTACAGGATAGAAGACACTGAAATTATATCACCAGCACTTACATCATTTAAATATCTACACTTTGCTTGAAGGAAATAAAAAATTAATGATGGACATTATTCCACCCAGTGCTTAAGTCATTCTTTAGTCAAAAGTTGTGGGATTAGGAATATGTCTAATTCTTTCAAGCTTTTATTTATTTATTTATTTATTTATTTATTTATTTATTTGGAGTGACCTTGATGAATGAATCCATTTTGCTGTATTCCTATATTTCCAGGATGGTTATTAAATTTCCCTCCAGTGTTAAAGGTTTTCTTTTTTTGCTCATTTTTTTTTTTTTTGGTTACAGGTTATTTGATTCATATTTCAATATGTAAATATATTTAATACTTAAAGTTGCTACCACCTATAGCATACATACCCCAACATGACCTGTATTCACTGCATATGTATTGGATTGGATACAATAGTAATCTATATTATCACATCAACATTTTTTCTCTACTTCTTAGAATATTGCGTCTACTTCTTCCACGTGTGTTTTCAATTCTTAAATATCATCGAACTAAAACTCAATAGTTATATTTTATTCTAGACTCAAGCTTAGACAAGGAATCGCATGGTGCAACATTTATGTTCTTCAATCAAAAAAGTATAGCTTATACACAAATCTCGTTCCATGATATCATTACAGAGTAATTGGCAGTAGTTGAGCAAATGACGTGTCCCACAATGGCAGCGTTGTATTACATGTAGTCCCATAGTTGGTTATAATTTGAGTAGTTTGTTGTCTCATTTTCATGATTATGTAAGAAATAAAAGTTAACTACTATTAATGATTCACTTAGAAGCAAACATGTTCTAGTGTTCTTCTCTCAGGTATTTTGATTAGTATTTAATTAACATTTTATAGACATTGCAAGTGAGTTATTAAAAATAACTGCTATGACTTTCTATTACTACATACTCGAAACAGTGTTTTCTTGGTTCTGAAAAACCAATATAAAATGTAGAAATAAACCAGATATTGATTCTAAGACACAGCTTCAAAATTTTTCCACTTTTCAAGTATTTGTCCTCATCAAAATATCCTCATACTTCTTGGGGGAAATATTGAATATTAAATGTTTCATATTTCCCAACATATAATTATTCTCTGAGAAGATATTCTCTTTTTTAATAAATAATAATGTTCCAGTAATAACATCTCTGTTGTCCTTAGAGAATAATTGGTATAGGTTGAAATGTTTCATTCATTATTACTGAAAAACCTCCTTTCAATATGTTTTTTGGCAATCACAGAACATTTTAATTTGATGTAGTATAGGATAGGAACTCTTATCCTTTTTTAATGCACCTGCCACACCACATTTAGGGTACATATTCACTTCTGCACAACATCCTATCAGCAGAAACCTCTACCTTTAGAGGAAAAAAGTCCTGGCCAAGAGCATTCTACTTTCCAGAGATGCCTGGGTGGCTCAGCGGTTGAGTGTCTGCCTTTGGCTCGGGTTGTAATCCCGGGATCTTGGGATTCAGTCCCGCATGGGGTCCCCACTGGAAACCTGCTTCTCCCTCTGCCCATATCTCTGACTCTTTCTCTGTGTGTGTCTCTCATGAATAAATAAATAAAATCTTTTTTTTAAAAAAAGTATTCAACTTTCCAGCCACTTGACTGCAGTCTCCCCAATAAAGTAGGCATAAAAATAGCTGCCTTGCTGTTCTCATCAGGTTTCTGTGAGGACCAAATAAGATAGTATAAAGATGTGTACTTAATAGCCAATATATATTTCTAAAAGATAAGAACACCTTGTATAGAAAGCTCATTTCCTGGAGAGTCAAATTATGGGTAATAGGACAAAATTCTGCTTCCTCCTTGAACATTTCCCTGCGGCTTGCTATTTACAAAATTATTGGTTTTCCGAATATCTACCGCTCCTTCTAATTTGCAAACTATGTATTGACACAGTAGCTATTTCTGTGTATAGGTAAGGAGAATAAATTTTACCTGAATTATTTCTCATAAAATGGTTACTAGTTATTTTTTCTCGTATATACATATATGTATAAAATATGGATTATTTCCTGCTTGAATTATTTTTCCCCAAAAAACAAGATTACTGGATATGTGTCCTAACATTCTCATCTTACTAAACAGTTTATAAGGTTTGGACAATTCTACAGTATACAATCCAGGTTTTAAAAAAAGTGATATTGAGTCTCTGCCATAAAAACTGCTTACACGGTAATATACTTATTGACTTAATCTGAAATTGCAAAATGACTGTCCTTTATAACACTTAGTGCATCATAAGACCTGCTGTCTCCCTTTGGAGATATTCACTGTGCTGCCACTATGGCAATATATAAATGTCAAGGGTTTTTAGAAATGTGAAATTGAATAACTGAAACTGGCCTTCCAATGACCTGTTACGTTTTCCCTGAAACAGTCAGAATTTTTTGTGCATGTCAATGTGCTTAAAATTATTATACTTCTAAGAATTGCATACATCTTACTTTCCTGCCTGCCTCTTTGCCATGTCCTTCTACATCCGTGTATTTAGAAATACCACAGTTCATTAATAATTAAAAAATGACATTTCTAATGTGGACCCTCTACTTATGGACTTCAGGTGTTACTTTGCAAATTTTAAAATCAATTTCTACAGTTTGAAATTTGGGATGAAGATGAAAGGAGGATATAGAAATAAGGCAATACTCCTAAAAGAAAAAAAAAAAAAAGCCTTGGAAAACTTAGTGTTTCACAAGTGATTGTCAGCTAGTTAATGCATTAAAGGATTATCCCTCATGGGTAGTTGCTTAATTTTTTCTTTCTTTTGATTTGGTTTCACTCCTGAAAAAGATTATTTCCACATGGGATGTGCATAATTTATCCTCACCCTGCATGGAATTAGAGCTACCATTAGGGATGGGTGAACTACTTTCATAATATTCGCTTAAAACTAAGCTTTAAAAAAAAATCAATACAATCTTAAATATTTTCAAATGGAAGAAGCAAGTAATTCAGATGGTAATGTTCGCTTTTGTAACACGTACAGGTTGGGCCAGAAACAAGATTGGATTCATCCTTCAAGTGAAGACATGTAGCATTCTTTCCCTGACTATCTGGGAAGATAGTTTTGCATAAATGCTCCTTGTCGAATGAAAGGAGGGAAGACACATGAATTTTGTTTCACATATAGCCTTCAGACAATAGAGCTCAAGAATCTGAAGAGGAGCACTCTGTATGGGTTTGCTATGTCACTGTTCCTTGTATCTTGAGAAACACCTCCAGGCTGGAATGCATGTGGATACAGGAAAAACGTTAAAAAGGTTAAAAAAGAAAAAAAAAAAAAAGGTTGTTGGTTTGTAGGAATTTCTTCACTTTCGTAGTGTTGCAGTTTCTAGGTAAAACTCCTATGCCCCCTTACGTAGACCAGCATGCAGCATCCTTTCATTTTGTTTACTACAACACAGAAGGCAAGGACCTCATTCCCCTTACTTTGTAGTGTTGTTAGACAAGGCAAAGGCTACTGAAGGTCAGCTTGTGGGTGTAGCCTAAATAACTCAGTTTGCAGTGAGATTGATTATCTCTCCTACTGTCAAGGCTGCTGTTGGAGATTCCCATCTGAAGGGCCAGGGATGTCTGCAGATTCATGCCTGATGCATGGCAGTGAAAAGTAGGGGACATCAGGAGTGGGAACTGAGACTCCAGCAAAGCAATATGGGCCAGATTCAACGATTCCTTGGTAGCTCCAGCACTATTTGGGAACGAAAACTTGGTAAATGTCTGACAGCAAGAGTTAATAGGGAATGAGAGCTACAGTTAGGGGGTCGTATTAATGTGACCATGTTTATACTCCTGGTTGCTTAAAACCCATCATTTGAAATATGCTCCTTTACCTCTTTATTTAACAGATTTGAAAATCGAAATATGTAAGAAATCTTAGAAAATGATCCTCTGCATGATATACAGCAACTTTGGCATCACTTTATCACAAAAGCATTCTGAAGAATATGTATACTTAATACAAATGAACGTGTGACTGCGCTGCTACGTGAAGGAGAATTCAAAGCACTTGCACAAATGCATTTGGTTCCGTAGCAGTCCTAGGTTCTGTAAACAAAATTCCCAAATTTTGACTATTTAAGCACAATTGTTTTTTGCTCACATAATAGCCCAGGAAGCATATTCATGGCAAGAATGTGTCTTTGCATGTGATAACTCAGGGACCTAGATTTTTTCAGATCGTCCATGTTCTTTGTATTCAAGAGGCGGATGGACAGAAATCATAGAAGTCATACCTGTTTTAGACATTCTTAGACTTAGAAATGTTACGTGCCTCATGCACACACCATAATTGATGATCAATCCCTCTCTCTCTCTCTCACTCTCTCTCTCTCTTTTAAAGATTTTATTTATTTATTCATGAGAGACAGAGAGGGGGGCAGAGACATGGGCAGAGGGAGAAGCAGACTCCCCATGGGGAGCCTGATGTGGGACTCGATCCCGGGTCTCCAGGGTCACGCGCTGCACCAAAGGCAGACGCTCAACCACTGGGCCACCCAAGTGCTCCAGACCCTCTCAATCTGAAAGGGAGAAAGAGATGCAGTGGCTGACCAGGAACAAAAAATTCTACACTATAGAATGTTTAGAAAATTCTATGTATGTTCTATACTATTCAAATGTTTGTGAATGTCTATTAGTCCTCGGCACAATTATATAGTGTTTCATTCTGCATATGATATTTTCATACATATTACTCTATCTGATCCTTAAAATAAGACTGACGCAGATTTAGAGAGTTGGAAATTTAGGGTAGGGATAGAAATAAATGCCAGTCATCCTAACCCACAATATCATTTTCTTCCAATAATAATTGGTTCCTATGTAACCAAACTCAATCAGATCCTCCTGAAATGCCTTGATTGTTTTTCTTCATGACATGCTCATCCTTGATGTAAGCTGTAATTTTTTACATTCAAGCCCCAAATCCAAATACATAATGATGTGTGTTTTTGCATTAAGTGCTTTCTGTTTAAGAGGAAATGTAATTAAGCTGAATAATACTCCCCCCAAATCATTATAAGATATGCTAATTAGAAGAACACCATTTGTTAAAAAATGATAAATAAATAAATAAATAAATAAATAAATGAGACTTTCATAATAATGGTTAAAATAAGCAGAGTGTAGGCAGGTGGTTTAAAGTATTGACTCGGGTGTAGGCAGGTGGTTTTAAAAGTATTTGACTCTAGCTCAACCTGAGCCTAAATATAGCATATACATGTCACCAATAACTGCAAAACTTACAAATCTGTGATAACTATATAACTCACCATTAGATTGCTGATCTTTTACTCTGCTCGGAGTATAAACTCCCCATTCTCCTGCATCTTATTAAAGCACATCATATGGCTCGTGATGTGAGAAAAGAGGAAAAATCTAGCATGAATACTGCAGACTGTTTTCCACTTACCACAAGATTTGGAAGCTTATTAAGCTGGATTTGAAGCCGAAAGCCTGTGAATTCATCTCTCTCTCTCTCTGACAGTCCCTTGCCTTCGCCCCCAGCTACAGTCGAAGCCCCTTCTTCTCTTAATACAAACACTTTCACAACGACACTGTCAATTATTCCTAATCTGTCACCTATTATTATTCTCCGCAAGACTTAGAATCCCAGCAGATCTCAGCCCTGTCGATCATATTGCCACGCAGACTTCAAGAAGTCTTTCCTTATATGCACAATTCCCATCCACAAATTCAGCACGAGGATATGAAAAACAGTACAAGAAGCAACGTCAGGCCCTTCCGTTGTACGAATTTAAGTCAACTTTTAGACTTCGGAACACATCTTTTAAGGGGTCTTCCTGGAGGCTAAGCATTTATCTAATCATTAAATCATTATAGAACGTTTTTAGCGTGTGAAGACTCAGGTGTACACCCATTCAAAGGAATAGAAGACATAGTTGGTGGCCTCAGAAAGGTTATAATCCAGGGAGGACCATGGGCATGAAATGCTCATTCAGTCTTCTTTCCTGTTTGGAAAATGTGGTTCCTGGCAGATTTCAATATGTGCTATATTTAAGACTGTGGTAAGTGACATTCTGTAGGGAGGGCCTTTATTTTATGAAGCTCTTTGAATCAACCACATTTCCTTTTGACAGTTTATCAAATATTCAGATATTCAAAGCTACCACCCTAAGAGGCCCTGCATACCCTTTCCCCATATTCCAATTACATTATTTTCCCCATAGCTACTTTTCTCTGCTGGCAAGACTAGAAAATGGCAAGATGTATTTAAACCACTCATAAAAAAAAAAAAAAAAGAATAAGATGATTTGAATTTAAGAGGTGCTTGTAATATGCTCACAGTCAATCATTCCTACAACCAGGGCAGGAAAGACCAACCCAGCAGAACCTCTACTATTGCTCTTTTCATTGAATGAATGAATGAGTGAATGAGCATTTAGAGACTATGAATAGTTTGAGGTCTAGGCTCATATCCTGATGGAGTTGAAGTTGCTCTTAAATACAAAAGGCTTCCATTATATGCATAACAAATGGATAATTGAAAAAAAAAAAAAAAAACAAATGGATAATTGGTTTGTCATCATCCAGGCCCGATCTACGGTAATATATTAGTTTTCTACTGCTGCTGTAACAAACCACTATAAACCCAGTAGCTCAAATATAATACAAAATTATTTACTTACATTTCTGTAGTAAAATCCCGATGAGGCTCACTGGGCTAGGATCAAGATGCTACGCTGATGGCTCTGGGAGGAAATCCATTTTCTCTCTCTTTTTTTTTTTTTTTAATTTATTTTTTATTGGTGTTCAATTTCCCAACATATAGAATAACACCCAGTGCTCATCCCATCAAGTGCCCCCCTCAGTACCCAATACCCAGTCGCCCCACCCCCTGCCCAGCTCCCTTTCTACCACCCCTTGTTCGTTTCCCAGAGTTAGGAGTCTCTCATGTTCTGTTTCCCTTTCTGATTCCATTTTCTCTTCTTTTCCCTTCTAAAGGCAGCCACATTTTGTGGCTCTTGGATCCTCCCAGCGTCTTGCTCATTCTGACTCTCACCCTTCTCCCTCTCTCGTCCACATTTAAGGACACGGTGATTAAACTGGATTCACTTTGATAACCCAGCTGACTCTCTTGCTCTTTCTCTTAAAGTCAGTTTATTAGAATCTTTAATTCCTGTCTGCAAACTTAGTGGGTTTTTATTCCATGTCACATAACATATTTGCAAATTTCAGGGACTCAGATGTGGACATCTTTGGGGGGACATTATTCTGACTGCCACATCCGAGTGATCTAATACTGCAGGTACTTTATGATGTTGTTGTGTTACATACAGCAACCCCTTAGCAGGCCTTGAAGCTAATGCTACATTTTCGCTGACTCTTTGAGGGTCAACATGGCCACAAAAAGGTAGAGGCCTCACTGAGTTTATGGGCCTCACTGGCCCATTAACTGCTGGCAAACCCACAACAGAGGTGTAAAACTCGTACTACTCCTCAAGATATGGGCTTTATTTTTTTATTTTTTAAAGACTTTATGTATTTATTCATGACAGACATAGAGAGAGAGAGAGAGAGAGAGGCAGGGACACAGGCAGAGGGAGAAGCAGGCTCCATGCAGGGAGCCCGACGTGGGACTCAATCCTGGGTCACCAGGATCACACCCCGGGCTGAAGGCGGCGCTAAACCGCTGAGCCACCAGGGCTTCCCAAGATGTGGGCTTTAATGAAACTACTAGAATCAGAAGCTCAGTTGTCAATACAAATTATCTTCAGACATTATCTACTCAAACCAAGTCTGGCGCAGGGCTACCTCTCTTCCAGAGGCGACTAGGCCCTCCCTCCTGCCCTGGGAAGCAGAGCCCAAATGCATAAGACAGCATGGTGCCCCATCAGTCAACACTGGAAAAATTGGACCCTCCTTACCTACACACCCATTCTTTGCCCCCTGCTAACTCCCCCGCCATGAGCCAGGCTGCACTACCCAGAACAGTTTCAATTGAAAGACTGAAGAGAGTGAGGACTGTGACCTGTGAAGGGATTCAAGGTTGTTTTTATTCTCTATCAAGACAGGAAATGGGTTATTCAAAGGATGAAAAATAAGGACAATATAAGTAAATGCAGTTCTCAAATGCCTCCTCGTTCCAAGGGAAGTTCAAAGGTAAGTGTTTACTCAGGGGCCAAAACATCATTAGGCTTGAGAGGGGGCACAGCAGTTCCTAAGAAGCAAGTGATGGCCACGTTTGGAAGCACCACATTCACATACTTTTCCTCGTCAAGTCCCGCCATATATAAACAGCCAGGCTTCTAATCAGTTATTTACTTATCTTCCTCTTTTTCTCTACAAATCTCTCTTTTCCTTCCGATGTAATCACAGCAAACTGTAAAAATTTCCCCTGCCCTTCTTTCCTTTGTGTGTATTTATCTGACACAGGACATTTCTATTTGCATCATCTCTTATTGTAGCTTATCAGCCTAATACAAAATATTCTAAAATGTGACTGGACAGTAGGTTTAAGCTCCCTCAGCATTAAATATTTTGCTGTGAAAAGCACTTTTGTTAAATATAGAGTACTATATGATTGATAAAAGGGTGTTTATGAATATGAGTATAGAAAAGCGGGACCCTATTTTATCGTATGTTAATGAGTGACACATTTTTTAAAAAGTTCCTGGTTGGCTCAGTCAGTTAAGTGGCTGCTTTCCAATCAGGTCATGATCTCAGGGTCCTGTGTCTGGCTCTCTGCTCAGCGGAGAGCCTGCTTCTCCCTCTACCTCTCTTCCTGCCTCCCCCACCATTATATGCATAACAAATGGATAATCTGTTTGTCATCATCCAGGCCCAATCTACGCATGCTCGCTCGCTCTCTCTCTCTCATCTCTCATAACTAATTAAAATATTCTTTTAAAAGTTCTTTGGGCAAATATATGTAGAAGCAATGAGTCAGAAAACAAGTTTACCAAGTTCAGATGTGCACTTGTGTATGTTGTGTGGTGTGCGGAAGGCTTTTCTATGTCAACGTGTATATACATAGCCAGTGGGGGATGAACAATACAGTGTCACTGAAAGTTTTATTTTTCACATTATTTCTTTGATTCAATGTTAAATGCTTCTCTTAAGAAACAATACATAAAGTCATTGTTTTGCTTTTCTTATTTTGCCTGTTTCCTTTTTTTACTGTATATGATTGAATTTTCTGCTTAACTTTTCACCTACTACATGTGGATGAGATAAGTGACAAGTAACTACATCTTTGGTTTATCTTCAATAGTTAATATATTTTCTTCCTTTTTTTTAAGATTTTAACATCCATTTAATTTAGTTAAAGAGAGCGAGTGAATGTGAGTACAGGAGGGGCACAAAGGGACGGAGAGGGAGAGAATCTCAAGTAGACTCCACCGTGAGTGCAGTCTAATGAGGAGCTCCCTCCCGCAACCTGGAGATCACGACACCAGCCGAAATCAAGAATCAGACACTCGACTGACCAAGCCACCCAGGCACCCCAAATAATTATAATATTTTCTGTATTCATTAGTTGTTTAAAACACAATTTTAATTAGTAATACTTTGCTTTTTGACAATAAATGAAATAATAATTATTACTCTATTAGAAGTATTCTGCAGAGCCTATGAAGATCATACATAGCAACTTCTGTCTGTACCAAGGCTTACATTTATGTTACTGTGCAAGGATTTATAAGAGGAAACCAAGAAAATGTTACTATTAAAGTTTCTTAAAAAAAAAAAAAAAAAAAAAGGGATCCCTGGGTGGTGCAGCGGTTTGGCACCTGCCTTTGGCCCAGGGCGCGATCCTGGAGACCCGGGATCAAATCCCACATTGGGCTCCCGGTGCGTGGAGCCTGCTTCTCCCTCTGCCTGTGTCTCTGCCTCTCTCTCTCTCTCTGTGACTATCATAAATAAAAATAAAAAAAAAATTAAAATTTAAAAAAAAAAAAAAAGTTTCTTTGGTTTCTTGCTGACTTTCATTGAAATTAATGTTTTTAACAAAACATTTGGGTATGTATACGTTTGATAATCAGTACATTGTGTTTGAACAAAATGTATACGTGCTGTTCAGTTTCCCTGGAAGTGCCCGCAGAATCTTTGTGGGCCTCTCAGGTGTGAGCCCACGCTCCTTCTGGACCCTACTATATCATGGCGCTCTCCTTTTTTTCCTTCTGCTGGGCGTCATCCTGCTTTGCTCTCATTCCAAAGGCATTTTACTTTACTCTATTTTCTTATTTTGTCTTACTTTTCCCCCATCTCAGCACATACAAAGTAATAACCCATTTTCTTACCTTTCATTTTCTGTGCTATACCCAAGACAAGGACACAAAGAACCAGAAGGAAGCGCAAAAATAGCAACAGTGATACAAAGCTAACAATTTCTTTGTAGTAATGTCAGAAAACTGACACATTTCTTAAGTAGTGGCTCCTCTCCATATGTTGCTATTCTAAAATGATAATTCAAAGCAATGATTTGAAGGCTGAGGATCTGAAAAAAACAAATTCTGACTTTGGTTAGTTTCAGTCCCATCCTGTGTTCCTCTGGATAAATCAGAATCTGAGGCACCATTAACCCTGCAAGTGATTTATTAAGGCCAAAGACCATAGAGGAAAATGAAGGAATCAGAGGAGACCAAGAGAATCCTCAGACTTCGATGCAGTTTTGACTCCATATAAAAGAAAGAGGGAGAAAAAGCAGGGAAGAAAGATAGGGTAGGATCATCTTACACTCCAGTCCAGTTCCCCTTCTACCCTCAGCTCTATTGAGATACCATAGTATGCAATTTGGTGTACATTTCGGGTGTATATTGTGATAATGTGATATATATGTAGTCATGTGGTTGCTAAGGTGAAGAAGACTTGGCCTTTTCAGGACCTTGAAGATAATATATAGAATTTTAAATCAGGTTCAAAATCTTATTGCATTATTTGGTACAGGGAGAGAAACCATCAACTCAAAAAGTATTTTTTCCCTTCTTTTCTATTTTCACCTTAGCACCTCCTGGGATTGGTCACAGAAATCAAAATATCAGGAATCATTCATCAGGCTTCATGCTTTTTGAGCTACCACATAAAGAAAAAAGAATTGATGAAGATGTTTCTTGCATCTTTTAACTGTGCTTGGCCCTTTTTCAGTGCATTTTGTTCCCTGTCAGTCATCAGGGATCTTCAAGCACTTAGAAATCTGATACTCCAATAATTTTCCATTTAGTCCCAGTTACTTCTATTTTTTTTAAGATTTTATTTATTTATTCATGAGAGACACAGAGAGAAAGAGAGGCAGAGACACAGGCAGAAGGAGAAGCAGGCTCCATGCAGGGAGCCCGATGTGGAACTCCATCCTGGGTCTTCAGGGTCAGGGCCTGGGCTAAAGGTGGTGCTAAACCACTGAGCCACCTGAGCTGCCCTAGTCCCAGTTACTTCTAAAGTAATGCTTTCTATATTAAAAAAAAACAAAAAAACCAAACAAACAAACAAAAAAAATTCCCAATTTTAAAATTTATAAATGTATTTAGGTATGAAAAGTTTTTCATAAATTTGTGATTCCCCTTTGAACTATCTATTAAAATGGAAGACATTTTTAGAAAGGGGTTCCGGGATTAATATGTAGCAATATGTCTGATGCAAGAAGAATGCTGTAGAGTATATATTTAATATATACCATTTGCAAGTTTTGATGTTTCAAACAAGTTGAATATATTTTTATCATCAATATTCTAAATGATTCATTTCTCTTTTGATTACTTTTTTAAAAGATTTATTTATTCATTAGAGACACAGAGAGAGAGAGAGAGACAGAGACAGAGACAGAGGAGACACAGGCTGAGGGAGAAGCAGGCCCCACACAGGAAGCCTGATGTGGGACTCGATCCTGGGACTCCAGGATCATGCCCCAGGCCAAAGGCAGATCCAACGGCTGAGTGACCCAGGTGTCCCTTTTCATTACATTTTTTTTTAATGTATTTATTTATTTCAGTGTGAGAGAGAGTACCAAGGGAGAGGGGTGGAGGAAGAGGGAGAAAGAAATTCAAGCAGACTCCATGCTCAGCTTGGACCCCAACTGGAGCTCAGGAATCAGACCTGAACTAAAACCAAGAGTCGGACACAACTCAGGTGGCTCACTTTTCACTATCTTTATTATCTTTTAAAAAACAATGTAGTCATCAATTGGGGATTTTCTAGTTAAAATAAGTCATTCCCTTCTTTTCACTGACATTTACCCAGAACTGTCACCCTCTCCCCAGAACTAAATATGTAATAATTTTTCAGTTATGTTTGATTCATAGTCCTTTACTACAATGATACTCTAGGTAATAATATCCATAAGCAAGCCAATTATAATTTATTATTCAAAGGTTATTTCACAAGACACTAATACTGTCCTCTACCGAAATACAAATGTATTAGAATTTCTTCAACCCTTCATCATCTAATTTAGCCAAAGTGGAAAAGAACCGGTCTTTGCATAATCTTCTCTCTAGAGACCTGTGACGTCGATGTGTGCTATTCATTTGCTGAATTCAGACACAGCTGTGATTGTTATCATCAACCCAAAATTGACTGACATCAGAAACAACTGTATGTAAAATGTCTGAATTGTCTAGTACCCTTCATGGCCCTGACCCCCCATCCAAAAGTACTTTCATCATCTCCAAAGTGTCTCTCAAATTCATTGTGACTTTCTAGTCCTCACTGGTGTTTCCTCAGTTCACTTTGCCTCAAAGCTTGCTTGAATTACCAAAATTGCCTGAGGGTCTCTCTTGCCCAGCCTATCTTTTCTAACTGCAATACCGCTATATCCATATATTGCTATAACCAAGTGATATTGATTCTGTCATTTTTCTCTCCAACAACTTGAACTGGCTTATTAAAGCCTGTAGGGAAATCTCAACTTTTCATTGTGGAGTAAAAAGCACTTCACAATCTCAAGTCACTCTACTTTCTTATCTATCCCCCACTACTCTGAAATGCATCCTTCATTCCTAAGTGGGCTAAGAAGCTCGCTGTGCCTAACCTGCCTACTGTACTTTACTTGACTATTTGCATATGCACAATATTACTTCTGCTGAAAAAAAAAAAAAAGAAAAGAAAAAAAATATTGCTTCTGCTGAAAATAGATTTTTCCATTTCCTTGGCTTATAACATTCTATACTAATGCCATAATCTGCATCAAACATTAACTTGTTTCTGAAGCTACCCATCACTTATCTCTGATGGGCTGTGGTTCCTTCAGTTACTCTCCAGAGTAACTGAAAGAACCCTATGAAGGAACCATAGGAACCCTATGAAGGAACCATAGTGCATAAAACAGGCCTTAATCATATTTCATCACATCGATTGTGATATTCCTTTGACTGGTAATGCCTACTGTTAGATTGCGAACTATTAAAAAGGAATTTTATTCACACTTGTTACTTACAAATAATGGGCACTAAAAACATGTTTATTGATAACATAGGATTATGACGATCCATGATAAGATTCCTCATCAGTCTCTCTGACTATCTCTCTCTCTCTGTCTCTCTCATCTTTAATCACACTGGCCACCTTGATTTTCCTTAAATCAGGGTTGCACCTCAAGGCTTTTTTCTCTGCTGTTTCTTGTTCTTGAGCATTCATTTGGTAGATTGTCAAATAACTACCCCTTCATTTCCTTCAAGACTCTCGTTAGATGTTAACTTAACGGTGAGGTTTGCAACTTTGGACCTTCATCCATACCATCCAACCTTGCTATGGTTTGAATGTGTTCACAATCCCAAAATTCATATATTGGAAATCCTAACCTCCAAAGATGTTGATATTAAGAGGTGGGGCCTTTGGAAAAAGCTTCAGTTACGAGAGTGGACCTTACATGATAGGGGTTAGTGCCTTATCAAAGAGGTTTTATGGTCACCAAGTAGAATAGTTTCAGTATACGATAGGTCCTCAGTTACATTTTTTAAAATATTAAATCAATTAATGAATGAATATGAATGGTCACACGATTGTTGCTTTTGTAATCCACTTCTACAACGAAATTTTACCCCCTTATAATAAGCAAGAAAGGAATGAAATTTTTTCCCATTTCTGAATCTAGATTTAGTTTTCAGTGTCATTTTTGTGTGTGTTTGAGAGCATACTTTCAAATTCATATGGTTAGGAAACCACCATAATAAATACCTGTGGTGTTTTCATCAATATTAAAATACCACTTACATACAAGTTAAAAACAGTCCTCCAATACATTATAACTTTAAACAAACATAATTCTGAGAAGCGGACTAAAGTTTATTACACAAATTTTATAGGTAAATAAACTCAATATGATTAAGAAACTGCCACAGCTAGGAAGTGGCAGAAATATTTGTTTTGACTCTTTCTTCAATGCTCTTTCTACTGTTCTACACTCACCATCACAAGTATTGGTTTTACTACTATAAATTTATTTAAGATCCAATGAGTGTTATTTAAATTCCAATGAGTGAAAAAATTGAAATCCAATTATTTTCATGCTCAAGGATGACCAATACATTGTTTCATTGATTATAATACCTAGAAACGGTGCTATAAAATTATGAAAGTACTTTTCAACATTATTCCATTTTAGCACTTGTTACTATTTTCTTATCTTCCCAGTAATGAATATCTACATACAGTGGACTACTGTCAAGGGGTAATCTTCAATCAAAGATCAAATCTGGTTTGGGTCAGTATTTTTTTTATTTGTGCAGTTTGCTATCATTTAAAATATGTGCATGATATCTAAATTTAGTCATTTGGAAATAAAAAAGTGTATCACTTTATAATGTCTCATAAAAAAACACCTAAGTATTTCTACATACATGTGTAATTACAGATTCTCTTCCTGTTTTCTGACCAGGCAATATGTAGTGTGTCTTCATATGTAGACTGATATAACAAACTAATTTATGATAATCACATAAATAGCAATTAAAAAATTAAACAAATTCTATTTAGGGGAATTAATCACCAATCATTAGCTCAATTGTGCTGTACAGGGTGTTGAAGATAGTTTCAAAAATGAACATTTCAAAATGAACGATAAGTTTAAAATGATCAACTCTTCTGAGAATTGTTTTCCTTTTTATCATCAATCAATTCTTATAAGTAAAACTGCCCAATAAGTAAATATTTGGATTTTACCAACATAGCCAAAATGACATAAATCTTCCTTCATTTGATTAGGCTATCAATGCTTAAGAAGCAAAGCTTCACACTCATGTGCATACACACATACACATAGACACACACATACAGTTTCAATGAATAACTTGCTAGCAAAGATCACCTTGCAGGTTTAAATTAGAGTTTACATCATAACAGTCATTTTCTATGTATTCTTTTCTACGTAATTAGGAAAAGAGAGAGATTAATTGAAGGACTCACTTGACTATTCAAGGTGGATACAGTACAACTTCTACATAATTGAAACATTGGGAGTAAGAAATAGGCATTATCTCGTCAGTATTCTCACTTACCTTTGACATGTATATGACTACTGATTAATTTTGTCTAATTTTTATAAAATATACTGACTTACTTTTTTGGAGTCAGCTTAGGGAAATTTGCATTTCTCTATTTAGAGACCAACTCTAGGCTTTGTTGATTAACTCTAGTATACATCTGTTTTCCTTTCTTTCTTTCTTTTTTTTTTTTTTAAGATTTTATTTATTTATTCATGAGAGACACACAGATAGAGGCAGAGACACAGGCAGAGGGAGAAGCAGGCTCCATGCAGGGAGCCTGACGTGGGACTCGATCCCGGGTCTGCAGGATCAGGCCCTGGGCTAAAGGCGGCACCAAAACGCTGAGCCACCCAGGCTGCCCTGTTTTCCTTTTCTTAATGTATGACTTTATCTTATTATTTCCTTTCTGTATTACTTTGGTTTTACTTACTGTTACTTCTCTAATTTCTTAAGTTACATACTGATTTCATTATTTTCCTATATTTTATTTCCTAATGTAGTTTAAGACTATGCAATTACCTCTATATCAATTTATTAGCAAAATTTCATAAGTTTTTATTTTTGTTTACATTAAATTCAATGTATCTTTCAATTTCTATTTTTCTTTTTCTATGTTTCATGAGTTGATGTGTGATTTAAACTTTTAAATGAGTGAAATCTGGTTATCACTTTGTCATTGATATCTAAATTTCTAGCTTTATATTTAAAGAAAATTCTCTGTATAATGGTTTTTGATATTTTATTATCAATATTTCAATTTCTTTTTATATTAAATATATCTCCTGTAAAAGACACATAACTACCATTTAAATGAAAAATTTGGGGATCCCTGGGTGGCGCAGCAGTTCAGCGCCTGCCTTTGGCCCAGGGCGCGATCCTGGAGACCCGGGATCGAATCCCACATCAGGCTCCCGGTGCATGGAGCCTGCTTCTCCCTCTGCCTGTGTCTCTGCCTCTCTCTCTCTCTCTCTGTGACTATCATAAATAAATAAATAATAATAAAAAATTTTAAAAAAATAAATGAAAAATTTGGTATTTTGGGGAAGGCAAATATATTTTGTTTTTTATCATAGTATTTTGGAGTTTGTATACATCTTTCTTTACGTGCTTTATTTCTCCTTTCTTTGGATTTTTTTTTCACTTTTTTTCCTTACTCCTTTGAATTCTTTATACTTTATTTATTTTAGAGGTTACCTATGTGAGTTTCTTCAGGCTGCCCTTGCAAAATACCACAGATTAAGTGGCTTTAACAGTATCAATTTATTTTCTCACAGATCCGGGTAGCTCCAAGTCCAAGATCAAGGTGCTGGCAGGGTAGGTTTGTCCTGGGACTATTTTCCTTGATATGTAGATGTCTAAATTGTTGCTGTGTCTTCTCATGGCCTTTCCTCTGTGTGCATGCATTTGTGGTGTGTATTCTTCTTATACGGACACCAGTCATTCTGGACTATGACCCCATCATTATAATTTCAGTTACCTTTAATTGCCTCTTTAAAGGCCATACTTCCAAATTCTGAAAAAGTGAGAGGGCTTCCATGTATGGATTGGTGTGGGGAGAGCACAATTCACTCCGTAACATTAACAGATCTACCCAAGGAGATGATAATAAATATATTTGTCCTTCTTCTGTACTATATGAATTTACAATTTTTATTATAGTCATCACTGTTTTCTTATATATTTTCTCTTTATTCAAATTAATTTAATTTCCCAAAGTTGTCATTTTTTATAATTATTAACATTCACTCATTTTTACCATTTATTAATTTCTGGTTTTGGAAGTCTTATTGCAACATCTTATTTTTCTTCTTTTAGAAATACATTATACATAATGAAGGTATTTTTGTAGAAATTTATGTCCTTTCTTAAATCTAAGAATGCCTTTGAACTTTTTTTTTTTTAAGAGAGAGATGGGGAGGGGGGCAGAGGGAAAGGAAGAGAGAACCTCAAGCAAACTCCCCACTGAGAGTAGAGCCTGACATGGAGCTCAATCTCACAACCCTGAGATCATGGCCTGAGCAAAAATCAAGAGTCAGATGTTTAACCAACCAACTGAGCCACCCAGGTGCTATGACTTCAGCTTCTTCTTAAACAATGTTTAAGCGTAGTGTAGTATTCTAAGTTGCTATATGTTGTCTATCAGAATATTGAAGCCATTTATTTGTGTGGGTTTTTTTTTTTCAATTTTGATTTGCTCTTTTGCAGTCACTCAACATAGAATTGTGTATTAGAAACCTGTTTGCTCTGGATATTTAGGAAGTCCTTCACTGTTAATGATCATCAACAGTTTCACTAGGATGTGTCTAGATGAGTTAATATTTTTTTTTATTTGAAGATGTATTGGGTAATTTTTTAATTTAAACATGTATTGGATTATCTTGCACTTTATTTAATCTGAGATTAATATATCTAATATATTCTGAAATATCATCAACCAGTATGTCATGATGAACTCTTTCTCCACTATTTTCTGATCTTCTTTTAGACATTTTTTAAATTATTATTTTTTTAATTTTGTCCTTTCTAATGGTTTTGTCTATCTTCTAGTTTACATTTAATGTATAACTCACCAATCTTCTTAGGTTTAATTTTAATTAAAATATTTTATTTCTGGTGGTGCCTGGGTGGCTCAGTCAGTTAAGCATCTGACTCTGGGTTTCAGCCCAGCTCATGATCTCTGGAACAGGAGATCAAACCCTTTGTCTGGCTCCCTGCTCAACAGTGTTTGCCTCTCCTCTCCCTTTGTTCCCCCCTCCCAATAAAATAAAATAAAATAAAATAAAATAAAATAAAATAAAATATTATTTCTGGTTTTGTTTTCAAATCCACCATGTCATTTTTTTAAAATAGTAGCTTGTACTTTGCTCTACTTTGTTTTTTAATTTTATAAAAGTTTTAGCAGCCGATATGACAATTTTAATACATCAAGCCCTTAGAGGTTTTAATTCCGCTATGCATTATTTCCAGTGACTCTTGCTCCTAGGGTCCCATGTGTGATGATGTGTTAGAGAGCATGCTAATGCTCATCTAAGGTCTATGTGATGCTCATCCTGGAAGGGCAAGTTTGAGAATATGCTCCTCTAAAGGTCACATTTTGCTTCTTTCAGATGCCTTCTTCTTTATCAACCTGGGACCAATTAAACTTATTTCTCATCTTTGAGTTATCTGGACCAGATTGAAGTATGCATTTGAAACTTTAAACAGCATAGGAGAGAAGAGAGATTTTGAACTATCAAAATTCAAATGAAGAGGAAGCCTGGTTTATCTTCCAAAAGCCCAAAGACAGGGAATGTTGTTGAGGTTATTGTTTGAACGATTTTTTGTTGTCTCATAGCTTGAACCTCTAGCCACTTGATCCATGTTTTCACATGTGGATCTCCGTTCTACTTACCCAATTTGTTTTGGCCAAAGCTTTTTTCTCCTGCCTCCAATTCATTCATGAGAATTAAAATATCTACATCATTTTAGATTGAAAATATCTTTTAAAAAACAGTTTGACTACTGGTGAACTTTTGCAGCATCTTTTTTTTGTTTGGGGCTCAGGGGATTTTCTTTATATCTTTGGAAACATTAAATACATATTTATTTTTTTATATACATGATTTGTAATAGGTGTGACTTTTGAGTAGTCTGTAATATTGATTGAAGTGTACTAAAGAAGTTGATTTCTAAAGATTTTGGAGTTTTTCTTGGGCCAAAGTATTAACTTTTAAATGGTGAATAGAGAGGGTATGATCATTGAAGGTCTTTGGATCCACTTACTTCTATATTCTCTATGAAGAATTACATATAAGGTCATCTACTGAAATTGATAAGGAGACTATGAAGTGGGCTTGGATATATGGATGCCAAGTTGGTTGGCCGCTAAGATGACTAGGAGCTAAAAGCAGAAAAGCAAGTACATAAATTGCAGTTATATTCACAGGACTATTTGATTTTTGAACTAATAACTTGTGGAAAACCCAGTTTATTCTTTCTCTCATACTGTTCACAACTCTCAAAAAATAATACATGTTCATTACTCAACTTAAAATATGCTCATTTATTTCAATACAACAGTATGGATCCTCAATTCTAGCAAGTTCAAAAAAAAAAAAAAAGAAATTCTAGCAAGCTCAGAGTAAAGGCCTGCTTGAGACGTGATTTAGTTGTGAAAATGCTACCCATTAGAGAAAATTTAATAAATTCTATTGTAATTGTGCAAAGTAAGTATTACATCTATGTAAGTTTACTCTGACTAGTTAAACATTCAAGAAATTATTTTGTTTGCATTATTCTAGATGATTCATTTTATTTTGTCATTTAAGACTTTATTTAAGACTTTATTTTTTTAAAGACTTATTTTTTTTTAATTTTTTTAAAGACTTTATTTTTAAAGCAGTTTTAGATTCACAACAAAATGGAGAGGAAGTTACAGACATTACTCATTTATACCTGCTCCCACACATTCTTAGTCTCCCATCTTTATCAACCTATAATGACACATCATAAACACCCAACATCCAGAATTCACCACTGGATTCACCTTGGGGGGTGTAGTAAAATGAGTTTAGATTTGGACGAATATATAAAGATATATGCCATCAGTATAGTATCATCCAGAGTATTCTCACTGCCCTAGAATCTTCCGTGCTCCACCTATTTATCCCCCTCCATCATCAATCCCTGGCAACCATTGATCTTTTTACCATCTATGAAAGCATAGTTTTATCTTTTATGAGATGTCATATAATTGGAAACATCGTGTGTATCTTGTTCAGAATGACTTCCTTCACATAGTATATGTGTTAGTCTCCTCCTTATCTTTTCATGGCTTGTAGCTTTTTCTGTTTTAGCACTGACAATAATATTCTATTGTCTAGATATGCCACAGTATATTTATATATATTTATATTTGTATTTATGCATTCACCTACTAACAGATATCTTGTTTCCATGTATTGGAAGTTTTTGGCAATGATGAAGAAAGCTGCTACAAACATCCACATACAGGTTTTTGTGTGGATGTAATGTTTCAGTTTTATTGGGTAGATATCAAGGAGCATGCTGCTGCTGTCTTATACAATGAGGATATGTTTAGTTTTGTAAAAAACTACCAAACTTCCTTCCAAATTTTCTGTACTATTTTGCAATCCCCACAACAATGCATGACTGCTCTTGTTGCTCCACATCCTTTGCATCATGTGATGTTGTTAGTGCTCCAGATTCTGGCCATTTAAATAGACATGTAAAAAAAAAAAAAAGGATAAAAAAAGTTAATGTGTAGTGGTATCTCATTGTTTTAATTTGCATTTCTCTAATGACATGATATGGAACATATTTTCATATACTTAGTTGTGATTTGTATATCTTTGCTGGTGAGATGTCTTTTAGTCTTTGACCCATTTTTAAATCAAGTTGTTTGGGTTTTGAATTTTTCAATATTAAGAGTTATTTTTATAATTTAGATATCAGTCTTTTATCAAATATATCTTTTGAAAATATTTTTTTTCCAGTCTATGGCTTGCCTTCTCATTGTCTCTTGTTGAGTAGGAGTTTTAATTCCAAAAAGTCAAATTTATCAATTATTAGATCATGCCTTCGATGTTATATCTAAAATGTCATTACTAAAAAAATAAATAAAATAAAATAAAATAAAATAAAATGTTATTACTATACCCAGTCGTCTAGTTTTTATACCATATTATTTTATAGTTTTGCAATTTACATTGTATCTTTGATCTATTTTGAGTTAATTTTTGTGAAAGGTACAAGTTTAGGCAAGTAACTGGATTCTTTTTCTTTTTGTTTTTCCATTACTTTTTTCTCTTTCTCTTTCTTTCTTTCTTTCTTTCTTTCTTTCTTTCTTTCTTTCTTTCTTTCTTTTATTATTTCTTTCTCTTTCTTTTCTTTCTTCTTTCTTCTTTATTTCTTCTTTCTTTTCTCTCTCTCTTCCTTTCTTTTTTTCACATATGGATGTCCAGTTATTCCAACACCATTTATTGAAGAGACTATATTTGTTTTACTGTATCATCTTTTTTTTTGTCAAAAATCAATTGATCATATTTCTGTGGGTCTATTGTTAGCCTCTCTATTTTATTTCATTAATCTGTCTATTTACCAATATCATACTCTTGATCATTTTAGCTGTATAGTAAGTCTTGAATTTGGGTAATGTCAGTTCTGTGATTTTGTTCTTCTCCTTCAATATTGTGTTGTCTATTCTGGGTCTTTTGCCTCTCCATAGAAACTTTAGAGTTAGTTTGTCAATTACACATAATAACTTGCTGGAATTTTGGTTGGGATTGCATTGAATCTATAGAAGAACTAATGTCTTGACAATATTGTGTCCTCTTATCAATAAACATGGAATATCTCACTATTTATTTAGTTCTTCTTTGATGTTGTTAATCACGGTTTGTCATTTTCTTCATATAGATCTTGCATATATTTTGTTAGATTTATGCCTAAATATTTTGTATTTTTGGTGTTAATGGAAATGGCACTGCATTTTCAACTCCAAATTCTACTTGTTCATTATTTGTATAGAGAAAAGCAGTTGCATTTTGTATCTTAACCTTTTCTTTTGCAAACTTGATATAATTGCTTATTAGTTCCAGAAGATTTTTGTTGATCTTTTCAGATTTTCTACACAGATGATCACGCCATCTGTGAAGTTCCCTATATTGATACAGAAGAAGATTTATTTCTTCTTCCTAATCTGTATATCTTTTATTTCCTATTCTTGCCCTATTACATTACAAGGACTTCCACTATAGTGTTAAAAGGAATATTGAAAAGGAACATTCTTGTCTTGTACCTAATCTTGACGATAATGCTTTGAGTTTCTCACCATTAGGTATAATGTTAGCTATGGTTTTATTATAGATTGATTGATTGATTGATTGATAAATTTAATTATTTATTCAGGAGAGACACAGAGAGAGAGAGAGATGGAGAGACATAGGCTGAGGGAGAAGCAGGCTCCTCACAGGGAGCCTGATATGGGACCAGATCCCCCAACCCGGGGATCACACCCTGTGCCAAAGGCAAATGCTCAACCACTGAGCCACTGAGGAGCCCCAGATATTTTTATTAAGTGAAGGACTTTTCTTTATATCTAATTTACTGAAAATTTTTTTTCATGGATGAGTGTTAGACTTTCTCAAAGTCTTTTAACTTTTATAGCATCTATTAACATGATCATGTAATTTTTTCATTTTTAGTCTGTTAATGTGATAGATTATAAATTTTTTTAAAGATTTTATTCATTTATTCATGAGAGACAGAGAGAGAGAGAGAGAGGCAGAGACACAGGCAGAGGGAGAAGCAGGCTCCATGCAGTGAGCCCGACATGGGACTCCATCTCGAGTCTCCAGAATCACATCCTGGGCCCAGGGCAGTGCTAAACCACTGAGCCACCTGGGCTGCCCAAAAAAATTATTTTCAAGAGACATATTTTAGAATTTCTTACTCAAATGAAACTATTACTTTTGGAATCTCTTTCTCTTCACTTTGGTTAATTTTTTTAGAAAACTAATTCCTTCATTTTTCCCTAACCCCAGGAAGAACACTGTAGATCCACAGAACAACAAAGCCATCTATGCTAGATAGTCTGTGGTTAACTCTGCACTGCCACTGATTCCTTCCAAAAATTTCTAGAATGGCTTCTCCTGCAAAGCTCTAAGTTACAGTTTGCTAATGAGGTCATTGGGCATAGAATTTGCAAAAGCAGCAATGAAACAAATGTTATTCTAAGAGGATTGTGGCAGTGATTGGTTCTGGTGGCTTCTCAGATTTCCCTATGATCTCTAGACCTGTGGTCCTGGCAGCTAGGCCTGGTGGCTTTTCTAATGGCTTTTCTTTTCTAATATGTTCCCTGGGTTCAATACTCCTGTGTATCCATATGAACTCCTTAGCAAATTTTCTCCAAATATGTGACAACTTTCCAGACATTGACTTCCTTAGCTCATTCCATATTCTTTTAAGTCATATTCCCATGGGACTGTGATTCCCAAATTACTTGTAATGATTCTCTTTTCTTAATTAAACTCAGACACCAGTAATATTACTAGACGTAGATTAAAGGATGGAGTTGAGGGAAGATGTCGTAAGGCTGAAATTTGGCATTAGTTTTCTGATTTAATTAGTTTAAAGTTATTGATGACTTCATTAATATTCTGAGCATGAAAACAGTTGTTAAACCACTAAGTTCTCTTCAGCAGGATTTCTTCTGTGTAAGTTACTCTGTTTTGCACTATTTAATCAACTTCTTAACGTCATCAACAGAGAGAGTATCAGGGATCTGCATGCCATTAAAGAAAAAAAATAGTCACATGTATGTTTCTCAGCAGCCATGAATGGGACGTGGGGTGCTTTACCAATAGGTGAAGTATACCTGGTTAGTAGGTGGTGAGCTAACCTAATTATTATCTTTATGCTGGGAGGCTACAACTTGAAACACAGAAAAAGAAAGAAGTCGAAGATTCATAAATGTAGAAGTTATGAAAAGTAAAATTTTTAAGTAGACGAAAAATGTATAATTAATGAGTAATGGAATAGGAAAATAATAACTATGAAGAGATCATTATTCATTAGGTTAGAAAATTCTAGGCAAAATGGACATCTGATGAGAAAATGATTGCATATTCCAAATGATATATACTACAGCTACTATTGATTTACTAGAATTGCTTTGTATCTAGATTTTTAAACTTTTTTTAAAGAAACCTGCTGAGACAGTTATATATTTTCCTTAGTTCCTCCATTATCTATAGAGTGAACTTATTAGATCATAGAAAACCTAACTATGTCCCTCTGGCATTCAAACCAAGTGGCTTAAAAAAAAACAAAAAAACAAAAAAACAAAACAAACCAAGTGGCTTAAATGATAGAAAATTCATTTCCCCCCTTAAGTCATATGCATGCATGCAACTAATAGAAAAGTGAAGAAAAAATATGAATATTCAATTTTATCTCATTCAGGTTTGTCCTATTAGTTTATATTATATTTAGACTCAAAGCAAGTAAAACAATATGAGTAACATCAGTGCTATTATTTTTGTTCTACTCCTACTTACTTCCTTGACTCACTTTATAGATGTCACTCCTCTGCTTTATTTAAGGAGATTGGAAAAGAGAAGCAAAGTCTACTATTTGTAATCAAAACTTGTCTAGAGAGTAAACAGTTCCAGCCGTGTTTTCAAACTACACAAAAATATACTTCTTTTATTTGATTCAGGGTTGCAAAGTCCCTGATTGGGGGGGGGGAGCGATTTGTCCACTTCTATTTTGAAATATAAAAGGATATTGAAAAGAAACATTGCAATACCTATTGAGATATGTTGGCCATCAACATCTTCATATATTTCACTTCTAGTTTATTCCTGTTTGAAAAGGAAGCAAAATGTACCCTGTAGATTTACAGTATTAGTCACTGAAGGCACGGAATGTTATAATTTTAACCTCCAAGAAAAAGGCTCAGAATATATTCATTACAGATATTTATTATCCTTTCATTATTCATTCACCCAATAAATATGGCATGACAAGGACTGAACTAGAGCTAGAGGTATGATAGATACCACATAAAACAAACTATCTACCTTCATAGAGTTTACATTCCAGTGGAAGAGATAGACAATAAATATATATTTTAAAATGCAATATAACATCATGTCAGTTACTAATTTAAAGAAGAAAATTAAAGGTGCTAAATTTAGGTCATCTTTTATGAAGAAGTGACAATTGAGCTGATACTTGAAGTGAAGGATCTATCTATGTAGATATTGAAGGAAAATGAATAACAAGTTTCCATATATTATTATCTAATTTTAATAACGTTTGCATCTAAAGGTTACATCCAAATAGGAAGCTGACTAGGAGGATGACCACTGAGAGAGAGAGAGAGAGGGAGAGATCCAATAGTTAGGCCTATTTTATATGATCAGTCATATCTAAAGGAGTGGGTTCAGAAGTCTGGTTACACATACATAATATTAAAAACTGGACATAGACTAAATGTCATTTCATTCATGAACTTTTACCTAATAGGGCTAAATGCAATGCTTCCTATTCTTTTAAATCCTGCAGCTTTAAAAAAATAAGCTCTCTTACGGTTTCTTTATTAAATAGACCATAACAACATAGAGGACAAGGTTTTTCTTTACTATTTGCGGCAGAAATTTCAATAAGTAATGTACACTGAGTGTAATGCTTATGCTTGAAAAGAAGCAAAAGTTTCTTAAAAGCATGAATACATGAATCAAAGAGTGGTCATCTGCATAAATTTCAGGAGAGGCTACCAACAGTTTTATCATATCTTTATCATTATTTGTTTTCTTATTGCTAGTTATTAAATGTAATCTATGTAATTATCTTGATATTTTTACAAACAAACTACATTGGCTGATAGCTACATGTTATACTAATATAAGAAACTCTAAAATCTCAGTGACCTCACACTAAAATCTAAATAGCTTAATGAGTGAGATGTTAGAAATACTCATTGTAATTTTTCTGGATCTTCTGGTCAACCATCTGTATTGTAGCAATTTAGCAGTTAGACTGAGGGAGGCTAAACCATCCATTAGTTATCTCTTTTAGATCTATAACCTTTTAGGTCTGCTTATCAAAAAAACAAAAAAAACTCGTATTAAAAAGGCAGATATAACTTATGCTTGCATATCATTGAGTACATCAAGTGATATGGCTACGATTAGCTGCAAAGAAGTATATAACTAGAAGGGGAAGAGGACCCAATAGAAGCAGGCAAATTAAATTTATATTTCAATTATACCTCAACAGTTTCGGTTATTTTGATTAAGGAATGGGAAAGATAATGATGGATACATTTTATGAAGATTAAGACAACAGTTATAAGTAGCAATAAAAAGTATTCTAATGTGTAAAGCCATAAATCATGTCTGAATTGGTCTATTAGGCTGGCCAATAATTATTATTTTTTAGTCGTAACATGTTGGAGTAAAAATTAGCTAGCTGTATATTTTTTTCTGAACTATAGGCAACATAACTCTTAAGAATGTTTTGGGTACTAAAAGACAACCTAAAAAAATTTTTAAAAAAATAAAAAAAAATAAAAGACAACCTACAGAGTGCAATGGATTCTTGATCATTTAGTTGATGGAATAATACCAAAAACAGCAAAAGCCATAAAATCTAAACTCAAAAGGTGAGTTTACAAGACATTCATTCTGATCTTAATTAAATGGCCTCATTTACCACCATTCTTCCCTTTAAAGGAGACTTTCTGGGTAGGATAAATTGCTTGCAATTAACACAATCTAGAATTTTCTTTTTCATATTTTTTATAATATTCCATCTTCCTGCAATAATGCTACATGAATTCTCAATGTGGCTGACTTTTATTTAACCTTTATTTTTTTAAACTTTAAAGCATAAATCATTCATCCAAGAAGTTGCCTCCAACCTCAAAGGTTATTTAATTATTTCTAGTTTTTTTCTCACATTTAAGAATTTCATTTGGGCTTCTGCCTACCATAGACTTTGTATCTCTATTTTAATTATGTGTTTACCTACCATTGACCTCAACAGACTATTGAACCTTGAGAATAAGATCATTCTTAACTATATTTTTAATCCTCACTTTCGACCACCTTGACGTCCTAAACACAAATTAATGTGAAAAATGTAATTAAGACCTCTGGCAGAGGAAGACAAGACTTCCAGGCAGGTTCAAAATGCTTTGAGAAAGCAAGGAGAGGACAATGGCCTGGATTTTTATTGTGGTTTAGAGAGTGGTGCCAGGATGGCGATTCATGTAGGAAGGGGCTTGCATGATTTAAATCCCCAACTTGCCCAAAGGAGAGACACCAGGCCTTCTTATGAGCTTGATCAGATATAGGACACAGGAGGAAGAGGGAAAATGAGACTTAAAGCTGTCAGCAGTCAGACCTCAGAATACAGAATCAGATTCCTCAAAGAATGATCATAAAATCCTAGGAGTATAGGCTAGAAAAATGAATTTTCTACTTGCCTCCAGCAAGAAGGCATTAAGATGAAGGTCACTTGTCCTCCATCTTTCCATAACAACAAGGTTTGTAGCCGAGTTTGATTTTTGAGGCTAACACATGATGTAGCAGATTATCCATTTTAGTCTTTTTTGGGGTTAAGGTGATTTAAAATAGCTCAATAAAATGTATCTTTGCAAAGATTACATAACTTAAATAATATGATAAATAGTATATTTACCCTGCCAGTAATTTGTAGTATAGCTTTATCTATGGAGAAATTTGACACTATAAAATAACAATGGAAATAATTAGAATAAATTATTACTTTATATACAGATGAGTTATTTTTGTTGCCTATTATCATCCTAATTTATCCCTACTAAGACAACAGTGATAAAAATCTATTCCTTAAATCACAGATTATCAATTTTTGTTTTCATTTTGTTTAAAAGGACTGATGATTTTCTTAGATGAGTGCCTATATGTGTAAGCATCTATATTTCATTTTTAAAGTCATTAATATTTTAAAAATTGCCTTCACAAAAAATAACTCTGTAGATATCCTAGTGCTTGTGTGAATGTAAGTAATTTGTAGGTTGTTTGTATAACATCGGATAAAAATATCTGCATTAAAAAGTTGAATGAAAACTTTACAATTTAGAATTCTTCAAGAGGCTGGAAGCTTATTCAGCGGGAAAAAAAAGAATGATGTCAAAATTAATATTTTTGGAGAAAGTGACAAAATCTTTCCTCATTTCTTCTATCATTACTAATAAATTGGGATTTTAATGGTCTTAGAGTCTTGAGTAATTTTAGTCTCAATGTCTTTAATAAAGTGAATCAATAAGTAATAACTTAGTTACTTGAAAGAATTAAATAAATGAGAGATTTTATATGTTTAGAGATTAAGAGAGCTTCTATCTCCATGGCAAACTTCATTTCAGATATATGGCTAATTTCCTTAATGCATATGTAATAAAGTTGCTATCTTCCGAATAATTTGCTTTATACAGTTTCACCCTAAAAAAAGAACAACCACAACAACACAAGATGATGAAAAGATGAGCACTCTCTGTGCAAGCTTGTTAGAATTGCTATAATCCATGATTAAAATGATTTCAACTAGAGTATCCTGATCATTCCATACTTTAAAAGTTTTTAATAAAAAGTGACACATTCCTTCCATGTACTTGATTACTTTTCATTTTTTACATGAAAATCTCCAGCGAAAAATCCAGCATCCCTTACCTGTGAAAATCTAGCTATCTATCTATATTGCTCCTCAGTCTCCCTGCAATTCATTTATTTAAGATGATGATTCCTGCCATCCCTTCTTCCTCAAAACTAGATTGCTTCTCCTATTTCTCTCCATTAATGGAGAAATTGCTCTATAGTAAGATATTGGTCACCAACTCACTCTTGACTCAAGAGTTATTGACAATGACCAATGCTGTTTTCTACCTATAGCATTATTCCCTCACACCCTATCCCCAGAGATTTTGAGAACACTTCCTATGTTTGAGACAGACCTTCTCCCATAGATTTATGAGTTAACTACATACTATGGGGCTGGAACTAGCAGCAGCACTTTGAAGTTTTCTATTTCTTTTACCTTTTTTTTAAGATTTTATTTATTTATTCATGAGAGACACAGAGATAGAGGCATAGCTTAGGCAGAAAAAGAAGCAGGCTCCCTGCGGGGAGCCAGATGTGGAACTTGATCCCAGGACTCTGGGATCACAACCTGAGCCAAAGGCTCAACCATTGAGTCACCCAGGTGCCCCAAAGTTTTCTAGTTTCTGCACCTCACTCCAACTTATTCTTCCACTTGTTATCTCAACTCTTTGTCTTTATATTGACATGCTCACAATCTGTCCTTTGCTAATACAGAAATCTTATAAACTATTATGCCTCGTATTCTATAATATTTATATCTCCACCCCTTTACTGAATAATCTGTATGTTCAATTTGTCATTGTCTGAATAAGTATACGATTTTGTAGGTTCAAACAGGAACTTTTTATTTCAAATAAACATTAATTTGATAAAGGAGTAGAATAACAAAATTTCACAGAAAGGGCACCTGGTGAAGTCATCTCCTTCTACTTCCTTTACACCTTTATTTAGTTTGGTATTGAATCACACTTTCGGTTTTAGCCAAATTTGTATTTACTACTAATATAACTTACAAGTCTAATTTGACCCTCACGGCATCCTCATAAAATAGGTAGCTTGAATATTTTTGTCTTTAATTTACAGGAAACTGAGGTTTGAGTTTTAAAATATTTTCTCAATAGCACACTTAGTCCTCTGTCAGATTTTGCTTTTATCTAACATTTGACTTGAGAAATTAAGTAAATAAATTCATTGTCTGCAGACTGTGGGGACCACCTAGTGCCAGAACTTTCCAAATGTGAGCACTGTGTTCAGACATTTTCTCATTTAAGATATTATTAATTAGTAACCAGTTTCCCTGCAAGGTAAGTGAGCTTGAGAGTGGATATAACCTCCCCCATTCACAGAGCAACAAAATAGCAAACCTGAGATTTAAAATCAGGTCAACCTGTTGCATGTAATATCTTCTTTCTACCATACCATTATTCTTCCATATTTAGGTAATTTTGTTTAAAATGAAACAAAATACAACCGTGGGGACACCTGGGTGGGGACACCTGGGTGGCTCAGTTGAGTGTCCATCTCTTGGTTTCGGGTCAGGTCATGATTTCAGTAGGGTGAGATGGAGGCCCATGTCAGGCTCCACTCTCAATGGGGAGTTTGCTTGAGATTCTCTCTCCCTCTCCCTCTGCTCCCCTACCGCCACTTGCTCACACACATGAGCAATTGTGTTCTTTTTTTTTTTTTAATTTTTTCTTAAGAAAAAAATTTCTTAAAAAGTTTTCTTAAAAAAATAAATAAATAGGGCCAGCCCAGGTGGCTCAGCAGTTTAGTGCCACCTTCAGCCCCAGGCCTGATCCTGGAGACCCGGGATCAAGTCCCACATTGGGCTCCCTGCATGGAGCCTGCTTCTCCCTCTGCCTGTGTCTCTGCCTCTATCTCTCTCTGTCTCTTATGAATAAAAACATTAAAATAAATAAATAAAATAAACTGTAGCTTAACTGTTATGTAAAGCACAAAGGGAATATTTATCACAGATATTTCTAGATATATTCTGTGTGTTTAGTCTTACATAACTTCCTCTCATGTTTTTTATTTAATTTCTCTGACAGATTGTACCAGTAATTTGGATATCACTTACACTACATTGAAATATTGCAATATAATTTTTATAGAGAGAGTTTATTTCAGTCAGAAATTACTTTTAACAAACACTACATGATCTGGAGCTATCACATTCATACATTACCTCTTCCAATTATTCAAAAGACCTTGGAGAGTTTGGTATTTGCCAAGTATTGTAATTGCCTCTATAGTTACAATTATTGTGTTATATAGGCCCCGTGTTGCTCTTTGAAAGGGGAGTGGTGACATTGAAGTATGATAACAGATAGAATAGAATGATAAAATCATAATCAAGAAAGGATACCCAAATTGGGGTAGGTGATTTGGAAGTGTGTGGGGTAGCATACCATGATACATAAAGATGGAGTGATAAGCAAATGCCAAAGCCAGGATGCATATTCCATGTAAATTAAGAAAAAAAATGTATGTTTTCCCTAAAGCCAAAAGGAAAAGTGTTTCTCTTCATCAACTTACTAGCCCCCCTGCTCCCACCTTTTCCTATGTTAAGTGGAACAGGTGAAATCTATTCTTGGATAGTGATTAGATCAGGGAATGTTTTTGGTGCTGGTGGTGCTGGTGGTGGTGGGAGAATCAGAATTTATTCCTCAGAATTATGGAACGTGGTGTTTAAGTGATATTGCATTACTTACTAACATTTGTTCTTATCAATTAAATGTATCTATCAGAACCCATATTTTTCTATCTCTCAATGTCATAAGAAAGTCACTGTATTTTCATGAAACTTTTTAAGTCAACATTCCTCTTTGTCCCCATTCTGGAAAATATCTGGGAAGAAAGGAGAATATTATTGTTTGTTTTCCTTCATAGTTGAATGTTAAATATTTTATATTTCTAAGATTTTATTTATATATTTGAGAGAGACAGTGAATGAGAAGGAGAAGGAGAGAGAATCTGAAGCAGACTCTGCCTTGAGCACCGAGCCTGGTCTGGAAGCTCGATCCCACAACTCCAAGATCATGATCTGAGCCAAACCGAGAGTTGGAGGCTTAACCTACTGATGCAAAAGTGTTTCTCTTCATCAACTTAGGAGCCCCCCTGCTCCCACCTTTTCCTATGTTAAGTAGAACAGGTGAAATCTATTCTAGATTTCCCTAGAGTCGTTGTTTCTTTTGGAAGTGTTGTTTAGGTACTAGTAATTTCTCGACTTCAACAAAATGTATGGTTTTTACAAAGTGACCATTGTGGTCTTAATATTTATCGAGAGAGAATAGTAGGATGTTCAGTGTCTTGAAATGTGCGATTTTTGGCATTATCTCAGGAAAAAGTAATAAATTTAAATAACTCTAATATAAACATAACCTGTATATGTTACAACAATATTTACAATAACTATAGTTAGATATTTTCTGTACTTGAGATACAGCATGTAGTTCTGTGTGTGTTTAAAGAGTATAAATATTGGGTGAGAATGGTGGGATTTGGATTTTGCTAGGCTAAAAAGAACATCTCTACATCAGTGGAAGAGTCTCGCTGGTTTATTATTTATCTTGTTTTGACTTAACTGAAACCAAGTAATTTTATTTCTGATCTAGTTGTACCCAGACTCTTGCAAACATAACCAATGGCTGGCTTTAGTAAGCCTGTGTCACCCTTTAATTAATTTATTTATTTATTTATGATAGTCACACACAGAGAGAGAGAGAGAGAGAGGCAGAGACACAGGCAGAGGGAGAAGCAGGCTCCATGCACCGGGAACCCGATGTGGGATTCGATCCCAGGTCCCCAGGATCGCGCCCTGGGCCAAAGGCAGGCGCCAAACCGCTGCGCCACCCAGGGATCCATGTGCCACCCTTTAATAGCCAAGAGAGTCGAACTATTTTCTGTGCATTTTCATTTGGCAATATTCGTTTACTATTTTCTGGCCTGGTTATTTAGAGCACTCTGCAATTTTAGAGCATTCTGCAATTTAGCCTATCTTATTTAATAAACCAGCCACAAATTCTTCATTACCATATAGTGAGTGAATGTTCAACTGTTACACACACACATGCACAGACAGACACATATGCACAATACCCAGGTACCTTAATAACAGGTGAATAAATGCATTTAATAAAAATACATATTCATGTACAGATTCCTTACATTACAAGAGAGCACCTCAGTAAAAAAGAAAATGTTCTTTGGAAGTGTTTACATTTTGAAACTCAGGATAGTTTCTAAAGGTGAAAATTCTGATCAGCATCAATATATACTTCTCTAGTTCTTTCTTTTATTGCAGAATAACATATATTAGGATAAGTCTTAGGAATGAAATGGAACTTGTATATGGCTTATAGTTTCTTGGCTTCTCTCATCCATTTCTATCACAATGCTAGCTAAACCAAGCAGTTTAAGAATATAGAGGATCATTCACAAATTGTGGCAGGTATTCAACCTGCAAATTTCAGAGCTGTCAAGGTTGAGTGTTTCAATCAATTCTGACATCTCCTGCCATTTCCTTTCATATTCTAGCTTCTATAAATAATATCCTTTCTTAGGTACCATTTTAGCTTCACATGCTAGCTTCTTCCCCTAATATGAGGAAAGCTTGTATCTCTTAGTAATGTCTTCCTTTCTACCCTCAGTCTGAAAAAAAAATGTGTGCTATATTAAATGAGCTACCTGATTGTGAAATGCTGTATTGAAAAGAAATGTATTGGTAGATGATGCATTCATAACAACATATTATTTAGTACTTGTAAAAAAAGATTTCTTATGAAGCCTTCTAAATTTTCAAAGAACTTACAATACTCTCTAATAAAGTAGCATACTTGTTATTTGAAATAAATGGTTTCTAAAGTTTACCAATGATTTCTTCATGTATATAAATACTCGAGAATAACTACTGAAACAACTAGTTTTTTTTTTTTTTTAACCAAACAACTTGATTTTGAATAAAGTAATTCCATCTAGGATCCAACTCCATCTTGACTTAATTATCATAGTATAAGAAGGACCTCCTTAATAAGTGCTTTCATTATTTAAAAAAAAAGTCACATAAAAAAGATTTGAAGGATAATTTTTAGTATTTGTCAAGTTCAACTTATTCTTTTAATCACCACTTTTATTTGGCATGTTGTCTTAAGTGGAAATTAGGAAAAGTTTTCAATTAGCAATAATCACGCCTCGGATAAACCTCATTGGCTACGACACTGCCACTACGCAAAGCTTAAGTAGAAATTAAATAAGAAAATATAAAATGCATCACGTCATGCAAACTTAGTATGTTGGAGATCATGCAACCTTGCTGTTTCTTCCATTGAAGTTTCTTAAAACTAAAAACATCGGTCTAGAAAAGTTAACTAACTTTTCCCCCAAGAATTTATGAGAAGACTTTGTAGGCAGAGCTGGAAATAGGAACACAAAGCTCCTTACTCATGATACAATAAATACATCCTCTGGATGACTTGATTTTCATGCCAGAGAGTCCTAAGCTTCAAGTAGCACTTACAGGCTCATATCTTTGCATGACAATGGAGAGATCCCACTGCTGTGTAACTGGAACTTTTATAATCTGATGTACATAATTTTAGGGAAGTGTGCTCATTTCTGTCCATGGTTTGAGTCATGGAATCTCGAATATTCCACATATCTGATTATGGCTATGCCTATTCTCCATGTTTACTTGCCAAAGCTGAGCTGATGAATGTGTTTCTGTGGTTAACGTCGCTAGTCATCATCGCTCTCTGAGTCGCCTCTCCTTCCTGCATACACTCCCAGGCCATGGAAATCATGGTCAGTGATATTCCTTGTTGTTACTGTTCTGACCAAAGGATCATGAGTGTTAGTGGAGTCGGGATCCTCAGGATCAGGTGCATTAAAGGCCTTGTCTCCACTTCCCTCTAACCTGTGTGTTGAAATGATGGGACCATGAAATAAAAATCAGCTGGATCCTGGAGCTGCCCTGACGATCCACCAGGGTCACAGGAGATTGAGTTAGTGATATGGAAAACTTCATTGTGTCAAATATGGCAGCATCAGCTAATCCTGATCAATATATGTGTCACGGAATACCCTCTGTGTATGAGTATGAAACAATCTATTTTTTTCTTAAAACTAGAGGTTTGAAAACAATTTTCAAATGTTAAACCTGAAATGGTGAAAAGCAATTACCTTGGTTCTTAAGGCACATTTCCAACAGGCTGGTATATTTCTTCACTGGTTTCTAAATTTTATTTATTTTAATTTACTGTGAGTATCAGCAATTTTCAAACTATGAACAGAAGTTTATTTCTGTCCTTAATATTTAAACAGCACAAATGCTTAACATTTGTGTTACGTTTTCTTTCTTTTTTTTTTCCTTTTTCTAACTTTCAGCTCAAATGCTTTTTTTTCCTCTGAGAACTTCCTAACTGCCTTCTCTGCTGCCTACTTATTTTTTTATATGCCATGATTTGGACATTTCAAGGTTTTCCTTTGTATGCAGCCATTTGTGTATCTTTCTGTAATTCACTGTAAACTCTTTGAGAACTAAGCAGTGTACCAGCCAGATTTTGTGGATTGGTGCAGTATTTGCTCTAATTACTCAGTCCCCCTGATATAATGAGCATATCTGGTATATGCCATATTTATCTTGGAGTTTCTGTGGCAGTTGAAATGCGCCATACTTCTACTTGGTGCTTAAAATGTTTGAGGATTAAATGAATGAATATATTTTCTATTTGGAGCTTCGGCAAAGAGGAGAGCTCATAGAATTAATGTTAGCTTACTCTTTCCATTAAAAGCTAAAATTTAATATAGCTGGAAAATTATAAGGTTACTGTTTAGTCAAATCTCTCTCTTAGCCAAAGTAGAAACTAGCAAGAATGACAAGGAAGAAATGCTACTTTTAGCAATAAAGGCAATAGAACTAAGCCAAATATATATATATATATATATATATATATATTTTTCATTTCTCCATATATACTTAAAGGCCTCAGCTAGTTTGACAATAATCTCTTGTCAACCAGTCTACTAATCTAAATAATATCCTTAGATTACCATTGCTATCTGGCCAAGAAATAGCACCAAAGTTAAAGAATCTAAAAAATAGATAAATTGTGCATATGGTTAAGATGCTGATCTTTTCTTCCTATTGAAAAAAAATGTGTGCATCGTAATACCACAATATTACGATGTTCCAATGGCAAACAGTCAGGAAGGGTTATGAGATTGGTCGGTATGTGGCCACGAATCAATTGCTGTGCTAAAATGTCAAAATTACATGGTCTTTCTTTGCAACAGATTTTGAGGAATACATGGTTTTATAGATAGATGATAGATGATAGATGATAGATGATAGATAGATGATAGATGATAGATGATAGATAGATAGATAGATAGAAAATAATGATTTCTGACGGCCCAATATTAACATAAACACATACTTCGACATACTATTTATTTTTAAATAGACTATACTTTTCAGAACAGATTTACGTTCACAGCAAAATTGAGTGAAAGTGCCGAGAGTTACCAAGCGCTCCCTGTGCCCAGGTACACACACCCTCCTCCACTATCAGCATCCTTCTTCAGCGTGGTAGGACTGTCACAATCAATGACACTCTATTGACACATTATCACCCAAAGCCCCCAAAGCCCATAGCCTACATTAGGATTCACTTGTTTTTTTGTTTTTGTTTTGTTTTTGTTTTTTGTTTTTTTTTTTTGCTTTTTAGGATTCACTCTTGATGCTATACATTCCTCTATGTTTTTTTTTTTTTTTTTCATGATTTGATAGCTCATTTTTTATGGTGCTGAATCTCATTCTATTGTCGGTTTGTGCTACAGTTTATTTACTCATTCATCCTGAAGGACACCTTGGTTGCTTCCAAGTTTTAGCAATCATGAATAAAGCTGCTCTAAACATCCACGTGCAGGTTTGTTTGTGTGTAAGTGCTCGACTTCTTTGGAGAATTACCAAGGAGTGTGCAGTTGGCTGCCTTGTACGGTAGGGGTATGATTAGTTTTTTTAAGAAACTCCCCAACTATCCTCCAAAATGACTTTTGACCATTCTAATAGCTGTGTAATGATATTTCATTGGCGTTTTAATTTGCAATTCCCTAATGATGCAGGATGTTGACCATGTTTTCATATGCTTATTTGCCATCTGTATATCTTCTTTGAATGCATTATAGCTACTGTTATTTTGAAGTTATCTCATTTATGAAGAATAATGCAAAGTTTTGTTTTACTTATTCCTTCTGTAATGATCTTCCTTTCTTCATGTACATCTGAATTTTTGAACTACATCATTTTCCTTTTCTCTGAATATTTTCTTTCAACATTTCTTGCAAGATAAATCCATTAGCAAAAAAATGCTCTCACTGTTTTGTTTTCATTTCTCCTTCATTTTTGAAAATAGTAATTTTCCAAGATATAGATTTCTAATTTTTTTTTTTCTCTCAGTGCTTTAAATATTTCACTTTGCTCTCTTCTTGCTTGCATGGTTTCTGAGGAGAAGTCTGAAATAATTTCTTATATTTGCTCCTGTATGAGTAAGGCATTTTCCCCTCCTCTGGCTTCGTTCAAGATAATTTGTTTAAAAACTTCTGCAGCATGAATGTGATATTTCTACACATTGTTGTTGTGTGCATTTATTCTGTCTACTGTTCTCTGAGCTTCCTATATCCGTTGTTTGGTGTCTTATATTAATTTGGGGAAACTGTCATTATTTTTTCCAAATATTTCTTCTGTTTTTTTTTTTCTCTCCTTTGTCTCATTTTGGTATTACTAATATGCATACATTATACTTTTTGTAGTTGTCCCACAGTCCTTGGATATTATGTTTCTTTTCCCCCCTCCCCAGACTTTTCCTGTTTGTTTTTCAGGTAGGGACATTTATACTGACATATTTCCAAGCTCAGAGGCTTTTTTCTTCAGTCATATCCAATCTACCTATGAGCCCATCAAAGATATTCTTCATTTATGTCATATTGTTTTTTATTAATCCTATTTCTTTTTTATTCTTTCTTAAAATTTCTCTTTCTTATTGTTCCATATATTCCTTCATGATGTCTACTCCTATTAGAGCTCTGTAAGGTGCAATTTTCAAATTGACTGGACAAGAAATATCCAGTTATCTGGTATCCAGTGTTTCTGGATGTGTCTAGAAGGATGATTGAAAAAGAGGTAAGCTTTTGAATTGGTAAACTGAACAAAAGAAGATCAACTTCACCGATGCTGGTGGGTATTGTCCTATCAGTAGAGGGCTTGAGTAGAATAAAGGTGGAGAAAGGGAGAATTTGCTTTATGCTTGAGTTGGGATTCATCTTCTTTTGCCCTTGGATATTGGTGTCTTGGTTCTTGGGCCTTTAGATTCACACCAAGACTTACGCTATTGGCCTCCTAATTCTCAGGTCTTTAGACTTAAAGATTTTATTTTATTTGTTTATTCATGAGAGACACACAGAGAGAAGCAGAGACACAGGCAGAGGGAGAAGCAGCTCCACGCAGGGAGCCAGATATGGGACTCGATCCCAGGACCCCGGGCATCACACCCTGAGCTGAAGGTGGATGCTCAACCACTGAGCCACCCAGGTGTCCCACAGGCCTTTAGACTTAGGCTGGGACTTATACCATCAACTCAACTCCTATGGTTCTCAGGCCTTTAGACTTGGACTGAATCACTCCACTTTTGTTTTGTTTTGTTTTGTTTGTTTGTTTTGTTTGTTTTTTTTGTTGTTGTTGGTGGTGGTGGTATTTTTGTTTTTTTGTTTTGTTTTGTTTTGGTTTTACAGTTCCAGCTTGCTACTAGCAAATCTTGGGACATTTTGGGCTTCATAACTGTGTGAGTTAATTCTTACAATAAATCTCCCTGTCTCTGTATCTTTCTAGGTACAGACTGAAATAGAGACAGAGAGCTACAAAATTAGTTTTGTTTCTCTGGAAAACCCTAACACAACCTCTTCCCATATTGATCATAGCTGTTTCAATGTCATGGTCTGATAATTTCGACATCCCTGCTGGATCTGGATCTCCTTCTGAGGCTTGCTCTGTCTGTTCAAAACATGTTTTTTTACCTTTCGGTAAGCTCTATAATTTTCTGTCAAAAGGTGGACATGCCCTACCCAGTGAAAGGAACTACTGTCAATAGGCCTTTAGTAATGTGGTGTGAGGTGTGGGGGCAGGGAAGAGTTCTCTAGTCCTATAATTAGGTCTCAAACTTTAAGTGAGACCCTGCCCCAGGCTGTGAACACAAGTGCTTCTCGGCAGTTTTCTTTTTTTCACCCACTTACGCCGTACAGGATGGCAAGACAAGGCTAGAGTTGGGTATTTCTCTTCCTCTCTGTAAAAGGTTAGTGTGGGCTGGAATTGAGTGTTTCCCCTCCCCCAGGTCAGTGAGGCTCTGGCTTAACCCCCATAGGTTGGGCTCTGTTAAAATAGTTTCTCTTGAGAACAGACCTTGTTAAGAACATAATGTTCTGGTGAATTTCAAAATGGTTATTTCTCTTTTTCTCTCTCTGCTACAGGATCAAAGAGATGTTTTTTCTAATGTTCACTATGAGACATCGGTAGAACTCTTGAAAGTATAACTCATGAAAGTGTGGGAATCTCGTTGTGACTGAGTCCTCTGGTGCTTTTTTCCCTCTGAGATGTGTCCAAATCGAGCCTCCAGCAGTTTAGGTTTTCCTAATGGTACTAGTTCCAGGGAGGTGGGGTTGTCTTCTGAGAAGTTGGGTTCTATTTGTATGTCTGTCTCTCTAAGCTTCATGGTAGTTTGTCCTGTGACCTCACTTCTCTGGGAGAGCTAAAAATAGCTGTTGATTTTTCAGTTTGTTCAGCTTTTTACTTGTTGTTAGGGTGGAGTGACAACTTCTCAGCTCCTTATATGCTGAACTGAAAATCAAAGTCTTTGACAATTTGCTTGAAATCTTGCCTCATTCCTCTTACTCAATGCCATTCACCATATCTATCATCTATCTATCTATCTATCTATCTATCTATCTATCATCATCTATCTATTGAGTTCATACTCTTCTTCCCTTGAGCACAACATGGCTTTCCACTCTCTCCTGCCTTCACACTTGCTGTCCACCTTCTGGACTTGTTGTCGGCCTCATGGTATTCACTCATTCCTAGAGACATGCAGCTGTTTCCTCTCTGGAAAAGTCTCCTGATCCCCATTTTCTAAGAGATTATTCCACCCATATTTTCTCAGTGAACTTACTTTAAATGGTTTTATTGAAATTTTATTTAATAGTTTATTTAAATGTATTTTCAGCCTATTAGAATGATGCTTCAGAAAAGATTCAGTGCATTTCTTGGTGATTATTAGTTGTTTGCCTTTTTTTTTTTTTTTACTATGTCTTTTAGAGGAACTCAATTAAATCTTCTTAAATATGTCAGCATATGTTACCTCATGTGGTCCATCCATCAAATCAAAAGGAACGAGAGAACAGCAGTTAGGAAACTGAATCAATCACTATCTTGTACTAGTGTTCCTGTTTCCTGAAAGGATTTGCATTTAAGATATGCCTCTTTGGGAAGAGAAAGAATTCACATTACATTTTCTGAGTGTGACTACTCAGCTAAAACAACTCTGTCCTTAACTGTGCATAGCAGGGTACAATTAATTGGCTTTGATCCAGAAAATATTTATATATTTTCGTTCACTTTAATGCTTTAGGAAAGAAGAAAGGCTAACAGTCATGCAAGCTTAATGAAATTGGTTGGTAGGTGTCTATCAACACAACAGATGTGTTAAAAACTTAAAACTGCATGTTCTTTCTTTCAAACAGATTTGAATACATCCATTCCCTTTATGCTGAAGACTTTAGATTAATGCATTGTTAAAGATGAGAACTGTTTTTCTTTTCTCATATCTAGAGCTTGTTTAGGGTTAAAGATGAGAATCTTTTTGATCATCATTTTTTTTTCCTAGCTGCTCCACAGAGGGGTAATTACCTTTGATGGATTCTTTTATTTAATTCTCACACCAATCTTTTGAAATAAGCATTACTATTATTATCACTATTTTACAGATGTAATATCTGAGCACCAAGAGAGGTTAAGAGCTCGCCTAAGGTAGTACCCCTGGTAAACTGTAAAACAGAAATTCAGAAGAAACGATCTGATTGATAAGTGTATTTTTCCAGGCTTCTGTATTATCCGAACCACAACATTTCAAAAAGTGCTAACAATTATTGTTTTATTCTTATGTATTTATTTAAAGTGTGTTTGGTTTGTGTTACATGTGAAGTAAAATTCCTGAACTGTGTTTTTATCTCAGAAATTCTGGACATTTTAGCAGTAATCAAATAGGGTTTCTAATCCTACTTTGCTTTCCCTTAAGGCATTACTAACTCTCCTGCATCACATTTTCAATACTAGTGTGTATTCCAAAGTGAAGAAAATACATATATTAGAATTTTGGCCACTGTTATTTGAGTAAATACTAAAAACTTGGCAACATTTTATCAGACATTAAAAGGAAGATATGTTTTTCTAAATTTCTGGGCAGATGTTATTTTCCTACTTAAGAAGAAATTATTGAAATAAAATTCGAAAAAAAAAAAGAAGAAATTATTAGTTGTCATGACTCTTTCCAAACCTCCCACAAATTCGTCCACGTTCTAATCCCCAGAATTTGTGAATGTTAGGGTACATGGCAAAGGGAGATTCAGGTTCCTAGTTAGCTTACCTTAAAAAAAGGGAGACTTTTCTAGATTATTTGAGTAGATATCACCACAAAAGTCCCTAAAAATGGTACAGGAGGCCAAAGGGGAGAGTCACAAGGAGATGTGACTATGGGAGAAAGATATGGAGAGAGGCAACTTTGCTGGTTTTGAAGATGGAAGAAGGGGGCTATGAGCCAAGGAATGTGGGCATTTTCTAGAAGTGGAAATAGCAATGTAACTGACTCTCCCCTAGAGTCACTAGAAAGGAGTGCAACCTTATCAACACCTTGATTTTAACACAGTAAAGGCCATGTCAGACTTCTCACCTACAGAACTT
Source organism: Vulpes lagopus (assembly GCF_018345385.1). Classification (NCBI taxonomy): domain Eukaryota; kingdom Metazoa; phylum Chordata; class Mammalia; order Carnivora; family Canidae; genus Vulpes; species Vulpes lagopus. The sequence continues at coordinate 127,110,060 of NC_054829.1, read as the reverse complement.
TAAAATAATAAATTTGTAGTCTTCTAATCCACTAAATTTGTGGGAATTTGTTACAGTGGCAATAAAAGAGCAATAAAAATACAGTTGCAAATTAATCTTTTCAAAAAATGTTAAACACAGGAAAATATTAAGTTTTTTTCATTTTATTTGCTGTCTTAAAAGATGAAGAAGATACTGGGACACCTGGGTGGCTCAGTAGTTGAGCATCTGCCTTTGGCTCAGGTGGTGATCCCAGGACCCTGCAGGTGGCTTCTGTAGGGAGCCTGCTTCTCCCTCTCCCTGTGTCTCTGCCTCTCTCTTTTTGTGTCTCTCATGAGTAAATAAATACTTTAAAAAAAAAGATGAGAAAGATACCAACAGTGACTTGAGATGAGCTCTTGAGATGCTGCTGCTGTCTGTGTAAATGTGTACTATGTCAGGACACATCACACATACAAGCATAGGTCTAAGATGTAGTAGGGGATGTTTCAATTCAATGGTTCTTAGAGTAATTGGAGTGGGTCTCCAGAATGTGTCAGCAGGGGGTGCTCATGTATAGGGCAACACTGCTTCTGCCAAAAACATCATCTGACTGGGGAAAGGACACACCAGGAGTACCAATTCTCTAAATATATACACATTTGAAGAAAAATGCAAAATCTATGACTGATAATATGGCAACCAGAGGGAACGGTATCTTGCACTTATTCTAGCATATTTATTCCATGTATGAATAAATAATTCTTGAAGGAAGACAACTTTGACTTTAATTTATTAAATTCATTTCCCCCATCTTGGCGTTCATAGTATTTAATGCAGTGTCTACCTTTCTATCATACCAAGTTTTGAAGTAGAGGGCAAAGTTGTAGCTTGTTTCCTCCAAATTGGGGATAGAATTCTGGATATTGACGGTGCAATTATATGGCATAAAAGTATTTTATCATTTTCACAAGAATTTGCTGTCAAGCAAATGTGCTGTCTTAGTGGCTTCCTCCATGTTGTATGATCATGAAATCATGGATTAAAGCATTTTTAAACTTTTGCTTTGGAACTTCCCTAAGCAATAATTCAGGAATATTCTCAGAATATTAGGCTTACCAATTCTTATTTGCCTCTTTCACTCCATCTCTTGCTTTCTCTTTGTTCTATATTTTCTCACAATGAAAGTCTCTAGCCTTTATTATCCATGTTGTTGATGGAAGTTGTTCGTTTCAAAAATTAAATGTGTTGGGCAGCCCGGTGGCTCAGTGGTTGAGCATCTGCCTTTGGCCCAGGGCATGATCCTGGGGTCCTGGGATCGAGTCCCACATCGGGCTCCCTGCATGGAGCCTACTTCTCCCTCTGCCTGTGTCTCTGCCTCTCTCTGTGTGTCTCTCATGAATAAATAAATAAAAAATTAAATGTGTTTATATGACATAAAGTCTTGCCCTAATTTAGGATGTTTAGAAAATCAGTGACTAGTAGTTGGAAAAAACAATTCTATGGTAACATTTGTACATGCAAATTTCGTCCATACAAAGATGAAGAATCCTACCATACATGGAATAAATGCACTTTTTCTATACTATAAGCTGACCTTGATGCCTGCAACAAACTCTATACTATTTGAGTGTGGCTGCCTAAACCACAACAAAGGTCCAAACCTAACTCAGCTCCAGGGACCAAATAAATCAATTGATTTATTTGTCTGTTGTTCTTGCTACTGATTTTAACTTGTTCCTTGCTTCCCATACAATAAGAAATAACTTGGTTCCTTGTAACCAACTATCTGAGTTACACCTGACTTTTAATAACCAGTTATTGACTTCTTCCCCACATTTTGGTTTGTCCATCTTGCCCCCTATCTAATCACTCCGACCTGGATGAAATTGTTGCCTTTTTAAAACACGATCCTTCTACCCAATGAAGTCGTGCCCTCCAGTTGTTACCCATTCATATAGGTTTTCGTAACCACAGCGACATGCTGTTTTTAATACTCAAGAAACATCCCAGAAAACTCCTGGTAACCTGTAGCTAGAAGACTGATGTTGATGGCAGGCTACTCTGGACTACTTTGTATTTGCTGCCACTGTAATCTTCCCTGCCAAAGAAAACACATCTACTGAACAAGTCCATCCAAAGTCAGACTTGCTTCCCTGGAAACTGAATCCCAAAGTAACTATTATTAGAGAACCCTGCATTTATTTGGTTGGGTTTGCATTTCTTAAACAAAGGTATATACACAAATATTATCTGTAGCTATTTAAATGGGTTCTATGGAGACTTTAGGTAAAAGTGAGATATTTATAGATTACACAGCTATTTGCAGAGATGTGTATCAGCTCATTCGAACTCATCGGGGTATTGGTTAACACTTAGATAAGCAGAAAAACAAATTAATGCTTAACCAAATCTAGTTTTGTTACGTGTCAGGCAGTGGGAACTTGTTTTTAATGAGTTAATAATTCTCAGTATGTCTCCAACGTACATACAAATAGGTTGCATTTTTTTTTTCATTTGTTCTGCTTATCACTAGTGTGGCTAACTTCATAGTTGCTTCAATGATGGAATCCTTTCAGAGGGTTTTGACCTTTTAGTCAATTTGGAATGCTTTTTACTGCTTTGCCACAGTTAGGAAAGATTGATCAGTTACTATATAAGGCTCCCACATTCCAGAAGGCTACTTTATACAGCTGGGTCAAGACCGTTCACAAACAGCCAAACACATATTTTATTGGTTTAATATTGCAGGTGGTTATATCACTTTCATAAAAGAGCTTTTACTTTCTTTAATTTCAATGTAGAATCTGGCACGTGAACTGATAATCAATCACATTTGTTCAGTTGCTTTTTAAAAGCTTAAATGTTTCACTGTGAAAAGCTGCCACTGAGCAGACACAGTGGGATTTCATAAGGGTTTTTATTAGACAGACCCTATGCGAGCTTAAAAAATGATTTAATTTGCAGTGTGCATATACCACAGATATTACCACTGCAGAAGAACCTATGGGGTATGAAATATCAATTTACATTTTTTCAAGATCCAATCACTCTAAATAGGTGTTGTGTCTGTAGGCCAATTCACAGGAGAGATAGGGAATGGAATGATAAAACAACAGGCAGGTGCAGCAAGTGAATTCATCTTTACTGGATATTTGAAATCACAAAATCCAAGTAGCATTTACTAGTCTCTTTTATTCCTACAGCTGCAAGGTGTAATGGAAAGTGCACCTCAGTGGGACTCGAGAGTCTTGCATTCTAGGCAGGGTTTGATGCCTAAATAGTTAGAAACTAAGCTCAATTCTCATATACTAAGCTGGGGTACACGGGGTGATCACAGGTAAAATGACTCTGCTCATCAAAAGCATTCTTCAGGAGCTTTTGGTTACCCCAACAACATTCGGAGGCAATCCTATCTGTCATTATTTCTAAGAGCTGACAGTGGCGTCTCTTCCTGACCAGTATCATTAACATTTTGGTGGACCCCTACTAAAGTACATGATAATTAGTAGGCATTCAGTACGTGTTCACTCGCTTTTTGTATTTTTCCATATTTTGTTGTTTATTCTAAAGGCCGAGCTGTCAATCTAGATTGCCATCCTTGAATCCCTTCTTAAATATCTCCTACTTCTTTTCCTTCCCTGCACAGTGGAGGATGAGAGGGATGATGTGTAGGAGGTGTTCCTCAGTTGATTTTAGCAAGCTCATTATTATGATCCTGAGACATAATTAAAATTGATAATATTTACTTAGTGCCTACTTCCTTCTGAGAACTGTAATTGAAACATTATCTTATTTTAAGCTTCAAAATAGCTTTGAGATGTAAATACTATTATTGCTCTAAATGAGGAACTAAGCTTAGAGAGTCGAAGTGGATTCATTAAGTTCACACAAGCTGTAATTGGTACAACTTGGATTCCAATGATTCTTTGTCCATTTCCAATGTACTTGAAGGTAAGCGCTTTAGTAATCAATTTGAAACTCGGTTTGGCAAGATGAGTTTTCATCCTCCATATTTTTATGAAACCGATGAATGCCATTAGTTCTCAATGAAAATGTGGTAAAATTTTGAACAAGATATATTTTGATGAAAAAGTTGAAGTATCAGCAAATTTAATGTACAATGTTTGCTATAGATCATTAAATATATAATCTATTTTATGCATCTGCCAATCGAATATAACTTTATGTCTTTACTTAAAATCCGGACAAGATTTCTGTCTCTCCCAGTGGCATAAAGAAATTTTCATTGCTGAAAGCAGCTGCTCGCAGGAACACTGGATCATTTAACGACAACCTCTCATATCAGCAATGTAAGACCCCTAAAGCTCCTGCAAAGGTAGTGAAAGATGATCTCTGAAGATTCAGATATATGGTCAGCGACTCACATGTTATAGGGGAGTTAAGTACTCTTATTTTGAGGCCTTTCTCATTGAGATGTATCCGGACACACAAGAGAGATTGTTTAAAAAAAAAAAAAAAAAAAACAAGCAAAGGAAACAAAAAGCAATTCACTGAATCAATGATCCATTAACTACACCCCACATCAAACAGAAACATCGTTTTCAGAATGTTTGGGACTAAGTGTTCCTAAGACTGAGACTTTCAGACAGGAACAGAGAGCGGTAGACTAGATGGCATGACGCAAAACTCTAAGACTTTCTCCTTGTTACAGGAGAAATGAGTTGGAAGCGAAACCAGAGAAGAGGCAACATTAATCCTTAGTTCCCAACACCGGTTGGGTATCAGAATCACCCTGGGGGCTTTTAAAAATAGTGGTGCTGGGGTTCCGCTCCTAGAAATGTTCATTTGCGTGGTATGAGCTCAGATCATCGAAAACTTTTATTGCCATTCGGTTGATTCAAATGTTTACCCAGAGTAGAGAACTTTTTCACTTATAATCTGCCTCATAGAGGAAAACAACAACAGCAACAACAGCAACTTCCAAATTCAGTGACTTAAAACAATTATTTATTACTTTTTGCCAATTCTTTGTGAAGTCAAGGAAGTTTTTGGGTTACTTTGCTCCACACACGATGGGCTGAGGTCCCCCAGTCGGTTGAATTCAGCGGGCAGAGGAGACGTGAAGAAACAAGAAAGTTTCATTGACTGGCCCTATGGGACTCTCTGGATGGCCTCGCCATTTCCATCATTCAGGAGCCTTCTCCAAGCTTCTTTATACTATGATGTCTGCCTTCCTGAGAGAGGTAGTAGCAACTGACAGTTTTCTTAAGATGTGGGTTTGGGAGCTCCTGAATGTCATTTCTGTCACATTACATGGGTCAAGGCAACCATGAAGGGTGGCCCATATTCAAAAGAGGGGAAATTCAACTATCCCTCTTCATGGGAGAAGTGACAAATGCCTCATAGCCATCTTTGTTCCCCTGCAAGAACCACCACTGTAATCCTACTAAATCTCCCTTAGTTACCTCCAGGTGGCCTTCAAAGAAAGTTGGGTCTGGACAGGAGGATGAGGTTTCAGATAAGGATGACAGGGAAGGGAGAGAGTGAGCAGCAAAGGAAACTTTTTCTTTCTTTCTTTCTTTCTTTCTTTCTTTCTTTCTTTCTTTCTTTCTTTCTTTCTTTCTTTCTTCTTTCTTCTTTCTTTCTCTTTTTTTAATAATACATTTGTTTTTTAATGGTGTTCAATTTGCCAACATACAGAATAACACCCAGTGCTCATCCCGTCAAGTGCAAAGGAAACTTCTAATGGCAGTGCTGATGTGCTGAGGTTGTATAGGAATAATCTCATCGTGTAATCAAAGTGTCAGAGAGGAATTTTTGGAAGAGTGTTGGAGCGAGGGTAAGAGAGAGAATATAAGTTAAGGGCGGAGAAAGCTCAGGAAATCATGGAGTTGGCCTGACTGTGGGTGTGTCACACTGTGAGTTTTGGCAGCTTACGCGTTCAAAGTCCCTCCGTGGCGATGGTCTCTGTGGCAGGACTTAGTGTTATTTATCAAGTACTTTCATTCCCTTGCTTTCATGCACCTGCCAGAGTTACAGTTGCCCGCCCATTTTGATGTTCCTCATGCCCATGTGATTTGCTTTAGTGATTGCAATGTGAGCCCAAGAGATATCTTCACCATTGGGCAGAAAGAGCAAGAGGTCAGACCTGTACATCCCTTTCTGTTTCCTACTGGGCAGATGCGGGAATATATATCACCATAGATCTCCCTTCGGTCTGACTCCTACGTGACTAGGATCAGCAAAGTCCTTCCTGCCAGTAGCTTTCCGCATGCGTAAAATGTGGGTGACAAATGGTCTTCTTTTATTTGAAGTCACTGATATTTTAGGAGTTATTGTTGTTTGTTTGTTTGTTTGTTTGTTGGCACAGATAAACTTGGTAGTATAAACTACCAAGTCCTAGTGGTACAGTGATATGAAGTTCTCGTGGATGGGGAGTACTCACTTTCCTTAGTATTTTATTAACAATTTTTTTCTTAAATTTATTTACTTAGCGAGAGAGAGAGAGAGCGAGCACATGAGAGGACGGAGGGCCACAGGGAGAGGGAGAAAGAAAATTTCAAACAGGCTCCGCACTGAGTGTGGAGCCTGACCTGAGGCTCCAACTCACAACCCTGAGATGGTAACCTGAGCTGAAACCAAGAGTCGGATGCACAAGCAACTGAGCCATCCAGGCACCCCGAGTGTTTTATAATTCCAGCCTGGCGATGGTCATTTGCTATTTACGCTGGTCTGCAGGTTTGGACACTACCAAGTGGAAATACGTTTTTAGTGAGACTCATCGGTCTTTGACCAAGACACAAATCAGCCTTGAAACGCTCTCTTAAAATGACCTGCCATCTTGAATCCTTTTGTTCATATTTTATAGTTTTATATCTTCTCTGACCATTGATTGATGAGTGGAATGAGAGGCAGAGGCTCCCAGGGAATTACTTATCCAACAGCCTGACCTGCAGTCACACCAAGGAAGGCTTTACTACTGAAAGTGCCATGTCTGCAATGACAACACAGTAATATATCCCACAGACGATGAGCATTCCATCATGGCTGAATGAAGACTCTCTTTGCCTGTTTTAGGAAATGTTTGTAATGTTTTAGTATCTACTTTGGTCTTAGAGACAAGAAATCCATGTCTTCACTGGGATTTCTTAATGTCGGAGTAAATAGATTATGATAGAGGCCACTATCATAGAGGCCTTAATATACTTTTTTAAAGCCTTAATATTTTCTATCTTGGTAGACATATCAATTAAGTTGTATTTGTGAAAAATGTATTAAATGTTAAGATTCTTCTTCTGTTTCTACATTGTTGATGTGTCAGATAGTGTTTCCAGGTAGTTTTTTTCTTGGTAGTTGCAGCCATGACATGGTCTTGTGGTGGTTAATTACAGCAAATTCTACAATGTACTTTTTTTTTTTTTTTTTGCTTTAAACAGACTTTGTTTTTTAGCGTAGTTTTGGTCTCACAGCAAAATTAAGCATAAGGTACACAGAGCTCCCATACCTCCCAGGCGCACACGTGTACACGCACACACACACACACAGGCACACACACCCTCTATCAACATCCTTTGTTACAACTGATGAACCTACATAGACACATCATCACAAAATGTCTATAGTTTACATGTACAGCTCACTCTTCGTGTTGTACATTCTTTGGCTTTGGACATACGTATAATGACATGTATCGATCTTTATAGTATACAGAGCGATTTCACTGCAATCAAAATCCTCTCTGATTCCCTCTTCCCAAGCTCCTGGTAACCACTGGTCTTTTTACTATCTCCATAATTTTTTATTTTCCAGAATATAAATATAGTTAGAATATAGTCATCTTTCACTTAAATACACATTTAACTATCTCCCATGTCTTTTCATGACTTGGTAGCTTATAATCTTTTTTTAGTGTTGAATAAGATTCCATTGTCTGAATATTCAAGTTATTTATCCCATTCACCTACAGATGGATATCTTGGTTGCTTTCAGCTTTTGGCAATTATGAATAAAGCTGCCAAAGATATCGATGCACAGTTTTTTTTTTTTTGATGGACTTAAGTTTTCCATTTATTTCTGTAAATATCAAGGAGTATGATTGCTAGATTATATGGTTATGACAATTCCTTTTGCTTCACATCCTCGCCAGCATTTGGTGTTGTCACTGTTTTGGATTTTGGCCACTTTATATAGGCATATGGTAATATCTCATTGTTATTTTAATTTTCAGTTTCCTAATAACATGTAATGTAGAACATTTTTTCACATATTTATTTGCCATTGGTATATCTTCTTGCTGAGGTATCTGTTCAGGTCTTTTGTCCATTTTTTGATCAGGTGGATTCATTTTTTTTAATTTTTGAGTGTTTTGTATATATATTTTGTTGTACATATCAGTTTTAAGTATTCTTTGTATATTTTGGAGAACAGTTATTTATCTAATATGTCTTTTGCCAAATAGTTTCTCCCAATCTGTTGCCAGTTTTCTCATTTTCTTGACAGAGTCTTTCACAAAGCAGAAGTTTTAAATTTTAATGAAGTCTAATGTTAATTTTTTTAATGGCTTATAGCTTTGTTGTATCTAAAAAGTCAACATCATACTCAAAATCACCTAGATGTTTCCCTAGGTTATTCTAGGATTCTATCCTGTATTTTATTTCTTCTTCCTAAATCCGATGAGTTAACAGAGCTACTTTCTTTTCTGTAACAAGTTATTAATTAATGAAGTAATATACACAATATTTTGGGGTAAGATAAAAATCTTTGTCTCACTTGTTTTCATTACACATGTATTTGTTTTATGAGAAAACTAACCTTATCATATAATAACACTTTTGTTTTTTGTTTTTCAAAAGAAATAAAAAGAAACCTTAATGTGATCCTGAAATGACAAGTAAAAATTTCTCATCTAAAGTAAAATCACAAATAGGAATACAATAAAATTTATAAATACCCTGAATATCTTATCTGTGCATATGTGTGTATGTAAGCACATATGAATGGAAATAACTGACATATAATATTAATTTAATAGGATACCCTGAGTTACAGCCTCATTCTTTTTTCCCACGAGAAATGCTTATTGTTTGCTTCCTTTCTCTTGCCTGCTTGCTGTGTAATTTAAGACTGATAACTCCTTGTGGGAAACAAAACCTGATCAGAGAACAGGTTGCATTGTCTCCTAAAGAAATTACGCCTTAGTGACTACTGATATTGGCTTTGTCAAAATGGAAATGTATAATTAATACCTTCGCTTGAGCAGTTTTGGAAATAGAGCCACCTGAAACTGATTCAAAAGGAAGGATTTAATGTTGAACCCTCCCTCTGTATAACCATTAATGCATTGGATTGTAGAGACCACAGCATACCAAAATGAGGTGATTGGATTTTTGATACCTGGATTGGTTATTGTGCCTGTAGTTGAAATAATGGAAATCTGCCATGTAAAATCAAAGAGAATAAAAAGTCCTTTTCACATAGGTGCAATTCTTTTGTAAAATCAAGTGATTTCTATTTTTTTTTTCTTGTGGTGTTTCAGGTTTCATACATTTTTAATTTCAGAGTTGCATTTGCTTATGAGAAAAAGTTCTGAATTGTATTTTAAAATGTAGGATGACCTCAATATTTCTAATTAAGATTTTTTTTTGTTTTTGAATTCACAGTAGAGGCTGAACATCTGGTAATATGATTCAAATGTCCTCCATCTTCTCACCCCTGAGATTCAGTTTCACTATCTGCTATTTATATTTTGATTCAAAGTTTCAAATGTCTACTTTATTCTGCTACAATATGTACTAAGGGATTTGAAATGGATAAATCCAATACATCCTTCAAGATAGATAGCTCCCCCGACTCTCAAAATATTAGCATTAAGTAGAGCAATATTTTTCAAAGGAATATAATCTGTGTAACTGAATGGCTTTGTTAATCAAACATTCTAATAATTTATAGACAAATGCAATCTGATAGAAGATTAATAATTAAAATAGGAATCTTATTTTTTTTTCCAAAGAGAGAAAGAGAGAGTGGGTTTGGAGGGAAGGGCGGAAGGAGAGGGAGAAAGAGAAGCTTAGGCATGCAGGGCTTCATCTCACAACCCTGAGATCATGACCTGAGCCAAAATCAAGAGCTGGGCGCTTAACCAACTGGGCCACCCAGGCGCCCCTAGGAATTTTTAAGAACTACAATAATCAGAGATGACTACTGGCTGCAAAGGATAAGTGAATATTTTGGAAGAAACTATTTGTAAAAATAATTAAAGATGCATTTTGTTAACTGATATAATTTGAGAACACCACTCAAAATCTTAACCAGATTCTGAATCGATTATATATAGATAATGTGACTGACTTCACAGCCTAGATATACCACTTATAGCTAAGCAATCCTAGATCATTTATATGGAACTTTTTAGTCAACTGCTGCATTGACTAGTACCAGAATGCAGAAGCTGATGGTAAAATATTTAGAATTTTGCAAGCCCGTTTGTTATATTTGTAACTAGAATTCAGCTGTGGCAGGAATGTTTGCACCACAGAAATTGGCAAACATCACAGATCAGGATTGTTTCTTGTTTGTTTTTCAATATATTCATTAAACATTTAGCAGCACATACTTCTCCTACTTTAGTTTCTGTATTTGTAAAATGTGAATAATAGCCATACCTACCTCCAGTGTTCTTAGATTTTAATTACATGAATTGATACTGTGAAAGTTGTAGTATATTGACTAATGTACAGTAAGCTATTATCTAGAAACACTACAAAAGCTGAGTGAAAAACTGATTAAAGCAAGCTGGGATGTATTCTACAAATATTTCCTAACTGCCCCATAATAAGTGCCAGAGTCTCTTTTAGACTCTTGGCTTGAATCAGTGACTAAACAAAGATCCATAGATTTTCAGCTTGCATTCAAGCTGAGAAAGACAGATACATGAAAAATTATTGCATAATCTAATCTAGAATTTTTCGAAGGTGATACCAGTTATTAAAAAGGAAACAAAGAACAAGATAATAGGAGAGATAGATATCTTAGAGTGGTAAGAGTAGACAACATGTGAATATTACACAATTAATTGTGAAAAACATACAAACACTGTCACAAATTCCTTACTAAACTTTTCATGAAAGCATTACAAGAATTCTAGAATAGGTCAATTCTGACTCTGTATCTAATACTTTAACTCCATTTCTCCTTGTCTGGCTTACTTGGCCAATGGATTTTAATCCAAATTTTTTTTTAATTTTTATTTATTTATGATAGTCACAGAGAGAGAGAGAGAGGGGCAGAGACATAGGCGGAGGGAGAAGCAGGCTCCATGCACCGGGAGCCCGACGTGGGATTCGATCCCGGGTCTCCAGGATCGCGCCCTGGGCCAAAGGCAGGCGCCAAACCACTGCGCCACCCAGGGATCCCTTAATCCAAATTTTTGACTAAAATCTTTAGAACACCCATCTTAAAGCATGTAGACTTTGAACACAATAGAAATAATCTAAATAATATAAATGGCATTAGTTGCCAGTAAATAATGCAGTTACATAGCATCTGTGGCTTGCTCATTGGCAATGAAATACGTTTCTAGTCGCTAAATTAAAGGCCTAGGGAATACAGGTGCAAGGATGCTGTGGGACTTGTTGCCATCTCCCTTCCAATTAATATTCCCATTTCACTGTTGGCTGCTATGAAACCATCAAATGTCAATAGTAGAGACTTTATCATTGCTAAAAATTCTCAAGGAAGATTGTCTTCTCTCCTTCTTGCCTTCTAAGCTATGGTTTCTCATGTGTCTTGAAAGGACACGGTTTCTCATGTGTCTTGATATCAAGTATTAACTTCATTTTTTAAATGTTATGCAGTGCAGAGAAGCATGATGTTGCAAGAAGGAAGAAAGATTGCAGTAAAAGAAAGGAAGCTCAAGAGAAATACTGTCCATAAAATTATTCACAATTTCTACCGGTTTTCTCTATGAGTTATGTGTACACATGTTCTAATGGGATTTTTAAGTCATACAAAGGACAGTGATACCAAATCTTAGAAAAAGAGTAATAAAACTTTTAACATTTATCAAAGTAAAACAAAACAACAGTGTCATTTTCTTGAATAGTAGAAATTTTCTAGCTAAATACCATGGATTTCTTTTTGATTTTTTTAAAGCTTATATTTATTTACTCATGGAATACACAGTGACAGAGGCAGAGACATAAGCAGAGGATGAAGTAGGCTCCCTGGGGGGAGCCTGATGCAGGACTTAATCCCAGGACGGCAGGATCACGACCTGAGCAGCAGGCAGACGCTCAACCACTGAGCCACCCAGGCGTCCGTAGATTTCTTCTGTAATCTTACTTCTCTACACTAAAATAGCAAAAATAACAATTTAGACTTTGATAACATTCTCTCTTTTAACATATTTAACATATATTATTTTTCAATAATATGAATTGCAATTCATATTCATATTCATTCTATAGGCAATAGATTCTTACCTATGTGAATGCTACATAACATAAAATGTTTTAAAGATACAATATTTTGCAAAGTAAAATGTGCACATAAATAAGGCCAGGAATAAAATAAAACTGTATGGCCTATAGTAGTAAAATTATTTGAAGGGATATGAGAAAGTAGACATGACTTTGCTTCATGGTTTTGGAATATCAGATTGAAGAAAGGAACTTAATAAATGTTCTGTTTTATGTTTACTGTGAAAATACTGCATATTACCAACTCTTCAAGCATTTGATTTTATTTAAATATATATTAAACTTTTTCATATAATACTTACTATTGCATATTTGCATTTTATGTATTTTTACAGATATTTTATTCATGTTATCATATGTAGGTTGCTTACACATACCTCTACCTTGATACACGATGTACATTATAAAAAGATAAAATAAAAACTGAAAGTGTGAACTATAGATGAAATAAAAATAATTTAAAATATTTTATATAGAAATGGTCAAACGTGTACACACAGACACGCACACATATATTTTTTTTCAGTTTCAACTAGCTAAAAACTTATTCTACCAATAGAGTGGTATTGTGATTGAGAGCAGACCCCCAGGGCAAGATGGCCTGGGTAGGAATTCCACTCTAACTTACACTACCCGGGTAGTCCTTCTACCCTACTACATTCCCTTCCTTCCTCCCTTCCTTCCTTCCTTCCTTCCTTCCTTCCTTCCTTCTTTCTTTCTTTCTTTCTTTCTTTCTTTCTTTCTTTCTTTCTTTCTTTCTTTCTTTCTTTCTTTCTTTCTTCTTTCTTTCTTCCTTTTCTTCTTTCTCTTCCTTTTTAAGATTTTATTTGTTTATTTGAGACAGAAGACAGAGGAGAGCACAAGCAGGGGGAGGGACAAGCAGACTCCCCACTGAGTAGGGAGCCAGACAGGAGGCTCAATCCCAAGACCCTGAGAACATGACCGAGCCAAAGTTAGATGCTTAACCCCTCAACCGACAGAGTCACCCAGGTGCCCCCTACACTCTTTGTATTTTAATTTCTGCTTTTATAAGGGAGTAATAATGATATTACCAACCTCGTAGAATTGTTTAAATCATTAAATGAGATAGCTTAAAACGTTCTTTAGAAGAATTATGTTAACATTAATAAGAAGTATTTGATATTAATTTAACCCTCTGTGATTCAGAGATTCAAAGAGGCCAGTTTGAAGTCATTTCAATTTCTGGTCATATTTGTTTTCATTGGAGGAAAAAGTATTTCATATATCACAGTGATATGCAAGTCTGAATAGAAGAAGTGCATTATTGTCTGCACTTACAGGAATAAGTCTCCTATTTCTATTCCACACAAGATACTTAAGTGTAATTCAGCTACTCAATTTCCATTTTTCTGACATTGTAAATTATTCTTGCAAAATAGTCTAAAAGTGTTATGTTTTTACATGTTTAGCAAAGGATTCAAAATCTATCAAAACTCTTTATTTGAAAAGAATTAAATAGCTTAGAAATCTATGCCTGTAAGGTTTTTTTTATATATATATATAACGTATGCATATATGGGTTGTCATATGTAAATTAGTTTCCTAGGGTTGCTGTAACTAAGTACCACAAACTGAGGGGCTTAAATAACAGAAATTTATTGTCACACAGTTCTGGAGGCTAAAAATCCGAGATCAAAGTGTCAGTAGGGTTGTTTCCTTCTGAGGTCCCTGAGAATCTGTTGCACATCTCTCTGTGGCAGCCCCAGGCATTACTTGACTTTAGATGATATTCTTGGTGTCTTCACACCCTCCTTCCTCTGTATGTGTCTCTCTCTGTGTGCAAATTTCCACTCTTCATAAGGACACCAGTCATATTGGAATATGGCCCACACTTGATTATCTTTTACTAGATAAGATATTTTAAATTATTTTCAGATGAGATCACATTCAGTTACTGGTTAGGAGGTTAGGATGTCAATATTGTTTTGAAGAACACAGTTCAACCCATAACAATATTTGATAAATTTTATTGTTTATAACAACATTATTTCTATGAAAACATATCAAATACATTCTCCATATCACCAGTATAGGAAGAAAATTAGTTTCTTCCTAAAGGTGGCTATTTTGTCACTCTTGGTTAAAAATGTCATCTTTACCTTGACACAAGAAATGTGACTTCCTTCCTTCCTTCCTTCCTTCCTTCCTTCCTTCCTTCCTTCCTTCCTTCCTCCCTTCTCTTTTTCTATCTTTCTTTTAAATATCCACTACAAAGAATACTATTATTGATAACCACTTGTTATCATAGAGGCCAGCAAATTTGGAAATCTGTCTTTGCATGAATAGAAAATATACAAAATACTCCTAGAGTATTTCATTCTTAGTTGAACAGATATTTTTTCACATTTCAAATAATATTTGTAGATGTTTTACCTGAGTACTTATCAAATACAATTCACTCGTCCTAATTTCTACTTCTTACAGCTTATGTAACAGAATTTCAGACCAGGAGCATAGGAGCAGAATTACATTCAGTCATGCTATTTTTTTTTTTTCACGGTGCACCTTGTTTGCGTTTGCACTATTTATTTGTATTTGATGTGTGTTTACTTTCCAGAAACTTTGTAATGACTAATTCAGTTAACATTAAATATTATAATTTTAATAATCCACACACTAATGATGTCACAACCTATCTGTATATTTTGTAGAGTAAAAATAATAATACCCCTGGAAGTTTGGATATTTTCTTCCCAGTGAATGGTATCAGCGAGGATACAGATATCACATGTTGGCTACTGAGATTATAGGTCAAGAGGAGTTTCACAGGTTACACCCAGACACAAGGAGATCTATATAAATATAAGTAGAGGTCAAATAGGAGAATATGTGCAGGTTGTCAGGTATTATCATTACAGTCACAGTGTTTTTATTGACTGTATCTTAAATAAGCCACAAAAACATTCAGGATGAATGGGGAAAACTCAACTAAGTGTTTTGAGCTCTGTGCTCACCCTAAATACATCTGAGTCCCTATATTGCTTTAGCCCCTTTTTATCATAGTTTTTGTTTGCTATTCTGAACTAAAGAGATAGAAAACGAGTCCCTCAAATGTATCACGTCAGGCACACAGCACACAAGAATTCCTTGGAGGCTCTCTGGGTCCAGTAAACAGATTTCCCCACGTTCACTTGCCTCACAAACAGCTCTTTTTAATCATCTCCTTAGTTTTAAGGCACTGGGGGAATAATTTAATTTTAATTGTTTTGTTTTCAGGTCTGATGAGTACAGATTTAAAGCCAGGACTCTTTTCATGCCTGTGTACATGAAGCCATTCTGCAATGATACACAGCTCAGTGAAATGTAACAAAATGTAATTCTGGCCTCTTAACATGTTGATGTGCTGAACAAATTTAAAATCCTAGTTCAAATAAGTCATAAAAATTGAAAGTACCATCTGAAGAGTCTTGTCAGTGATCTTAAGATATGGGTCCTATAACCCAATATATACATCAAAGCCATGGGACACCGGAAACACAAGAAGGAAGCATTACGGTGCATTTATCATTTATACTGCGTGTAAGGTTGGGACCTCTAGCTTTCTTATGATGGTTCCACTTGAATGGTGTAGGAATAAATGTATCTCAGGACTCCTTTGCCTTCACAGTTATGCATTACACTGTAACAGATTTTCCAGCAAGAGACACTTTTCACACAGTCAGAAATGAAATATATGGGACATAACACTGTTCCTCTTATACAGTAGGTTTCCTTAAACTATGCACAGTGTGCAGGTGATCCTTTATGTAATACATAAACAATAATTTCATATGCTTCACAGGTCCCCCTGGTCCCATTAATATTTGTAGAGACTCTCAAGCTGACTTCACCAATACATCAAACTAAAGTCAGGGAGCATTCAGTAGGATTGCTGAATTTGAGAGTTATCATGAGCTATTAACTGATTCAGAGGGCTTAAATGTGGGCAGAGAAAACACAGGAAACAAGGGAGTTTTTTTTGTTTTGTTTTAGAACTGTTGCTAGAAAACCATTTCAGTTGTTTCCATCTATGATGCATGCTCCTGATCCCTTCTGGTCTTCCCTAGGGGGTAGTTTCCACAAAAACCCCAGGGGGTCACAGGGAATCCTTGCACAGGATGCCTGCATCAAGTTGCTAAGGTGACTTTCCACCTCACTGGTCCCCTAAGAAGGGGAATCCCCACACTTGGGATGATTAGGGAGTTTCTCTACGCAAGGTGCATCCTCACTGCATTTGCAATTTCTTGGTATATGTGTTATAGTTTCTTTTTGATTTGTAGGAAATGGCATGCAAATGTGATTCCTATTGTTGCTGTGGGAGTTACAGGGCAAATTTTTCCTTAACTATTTGAAATGTGTGATTTATTTAAAGGTATTAGTGAGACCGGAAATATATATTCAGACATATCAATGGGGGGGATGTTGGGGGGGTCACCTGGAAGGGAATCTCAAGGGTTTTAAATATACTGTAAATATTACTAAGACTCCTTCAGGAAAGCATAGAAATCTGCTCCAACTTACTGTTTTTACTGATATAGCAGCATAACAGTTTCCTTTACTTGCTGGGTACAAATTACCTTTTTTTTTTTTTTAATTTGACGATTGTAGATAAATGCCAGTATCATAAAGATCATTGGCAGTATCTCCTGATGTCTTTAAGCTGTACTAGGTACTTGACCTTTCATGCAAATATCTTTAAATAAAATATTTTGACTATTTTAAGTAATTTTAGTACATTAGATATATAACTTTTCTCCTCTTTTTCATATGTAATCAATAAGTATTATATCAAAAAATGTCATCAGAGAGCAATATACCTTCCGTAATGTGAGTACGCTCAACACAAACCAGTCTTTTGTTAATATGTACAAGTTTCTTTTTCTTTTCTTTTTTTTTTTTTTTTTTTTTTTACAAGTTTCCTGGTACGGGTAGTAAACATTTCTTGAGCTATCTAAAACTAAGCAATTTCCAATACACTGTTACTTATTGTTATTTTAAATGTATCATCTCTGCCAAAATGCTACCTAATGAAGTTTATTCCCTTAAAAGGAATCCACTGTGAGAGTTGTTTCAGTGAAAAATATGTGAGTTTAATTGACACAAATGTATTCAATTAAACTGACTTAGATCTTTTACAATGTCAATCTATTGTTCTATTTTATCTTCTGGTGCACCAGAAATATATCATTTGATATAAACTTAAAGTTTAATACGTGCTTAAGAATCACCCATTTTCCTGAAAGAGAGTAGGAGCAACTTTGAAAATATATACACAAGGACATTTTGGTGATGGCTACCAGTAACTACTCTGAGCCATTTATTAACCATTTATTCATTTTTGTGAACATGTTGACATGTGTGATTTATTTCACAATAATAACTTCAGAATCTGATATAAGAATATTAAAGATGTATTTTTCCTTCAAATTCATCCAGGTCATCCTCATATGACCCTCCTAAATTGTCTTGTCTAGCTACCCCCGTTTCTGCCATTGCCCTCTTTGTTGAATTGGTCTACATTAATACATTAAAAAAATATTTTTGGAATATTTTCTACATACTGATATCAGAACTAAGCCTAGGGAGTGGTTGATTAACGCTTAAATGACCCTGTCCTAATGAGCTTATATTCTGCTGTCTTTGTGACATTTCTAAATCTTATGAAAATGACGTTTAAGATTATGGATAATACACTGAAACTCTGTTATTGCTTGGGAATCAGGCCAATAAAGGAATATCTTTGTTCACAGTATTTTCTAGATCACATGAAAACCTTTCTGCAAGTTTCATGTGACAAATGCTTAAATATAAATTATGTAGTCATAAACATAATGTTTTTCATACTATCATTTTGTATTTCCAACCATCTCAGTCAATGGGTTCCTGGCAATGCCTTTTTCATTCTGTTTCTAAACTCAGAAGTTCTTTGAGATGTGCTAAAGAAAAACTGCATTAGGCTAGTTAGACTAGTGGGAAAGACTATTCTGGGCAGTGGAATGAGAGTCAAGGCAACTTGATTCCCCTGGAACAGAAGGTGGGTGAGCTTGAAGCCTGCGGAGAATTACTAGAAAAGTACTAGTGACATTAGCAAGAAGATTGATCAGTGAAATTTGGCCAATCGTGTTTGCTCAATCCAAGTTAGTCTCATCCCCTTCCATGAAGACTGGGAAGTAGAGGCAACATCTTTCTTACTGATACAATTCAAAGGAATGGCCTCCAGATTCTTGAGAAAGCCATTCCTGGGTTGTCAAACCGGCCTAAGGCTGAGAGCAGATTTATATCTCAAAGTGGCAGAGAAAGAATTTTAAATTGCAAATTTTCTTAAATAAATACACTAAGAAAGGGAAGATCGGGGTCTAGAGAGGAAGAAACTGTTCTGAAGTATAGTCAAGCTGAGGGAAAATTTAAGGCATTCTTGGTCAGATTCCATAATAAATTAGATCAGGACTGCAGAACATACTTTCAAGACACTTGAAAATTTTCCCTTTATTTACTAGCCCAGGAGAAAAACTGATTTTAAGAGGTAGAGAAAGATTGAAATAGGATTAAAAGTTTTTAATAAGGGGATCCCTGGGTGGCTCAGCAGTGTGGTGCCTTCCTTTGGCCCAGGGTGTGATCCTGGAGTCTCAGGATCGAGTCCCACATCAGGCTCCCTGCATGGAGCCTGCTTCTCCCTCTGCCTGTGCCTCTGTCTCTATCTCTCTGTCTCTCTCTCTCTTTGTTTCTCATGAATAAATAAAATCTTTAAAAAAAGTTTTTAATAAAACAAAGCCAATGTTTCAAAGGTGAAACCATCTGACCTTGTTTGGAATAATCTCATAGATAATAATTGTAGAAGAACTAATATACTACTTAGTAACTCTACATGCCGATTGAAAACTGAGCATAAAGATCCTTTTCAACTGCAACGTGATAGTTAGCAATATAAACCATATTCTGAATACTTGGGGAAAGATGATTATTCTCTAAAGGTATAGGAATTAGATATTTACAAATCCCCATCTTCCATGTCTGAGACTTTAAGAGGAGAGAGAAGTTGGAGTTGCAACCCAGTTATATAGGTCATCAGGGATTAGAATGTCAGTTACGGGGCACATCAAAGATAGGAGATTCAAAATCCAGTGAAGGTGGAGCAAGGCATCCAATAAAAGAAACATGAGTTACAAGAAGGAAAATAAGCGTATTTTGACATAACAGCCTTTTCAGGGAACCGAATTTGGAAAGCAAATAATTAGAACTTATTATACTGGGAAACTAGTGATTGATTTGATATCTCCACAGCAAGTAGGTCAGTAAAATATATATTATTTATTCAATATGTAATGAACACTAGTTAATTTTCCTTCTCATTAGAATAATACAAGGCTAAATGGGCTAGTAAAGACAAATGTTAGTACAGAAGCAATTTCAGGGGAAAAAGAAACCCAGTTCCTATCATGGAGGCATAGCACACAAAAGAAGGTATTATTTTAAGTAGAAGAGAACCTTAATGCTGGTCACTTATTTGTAGTAGGATAAATAAATATTGTTATAACACCATAGGATCAACAGAGTAACAATAATAATTATAATAATTATAATAATAATATAATAATAATAATAATTTTATTTTGTTTTTGGTATTGTGCAAGAACATAATTTCTTTAAAGATGACAACAGAACACCTTACTACGAATTCATAGATGCGGCAATGAGGTGTGGGGACACTAAGTAACTTACTAGTAGTCACAACACTAATGTATTTGTATTGGTGATCAACAGTTGGGATGAACTTTGGTTATGACACTGAATATATTGCTTCTTCGAATTCCAACATGTAAAACATTTATCCTGAGGACAGAAGTAAATATGGATAATGTTAAAACTTGGCATTGAAGCCTTTCCTCTTCTCTCATATGTTACATACACTTTATGAGAAGTTCCTCTTGACTATATAGTCAAAATATATTCAAAAGCCGAATTACTTTGCTTTACCTTTTCTGCTGTCATACCATTCAGATTCACCCTCATCCCATACCCACATTGGCCTCATTGCTTCTTTCTCTAGTTCTAAGGCAGGCTGCATAATTTCTGGGATCACGGCAAAATGGATATTAAAAAGGGGGGAGCGGAGAGGATGTGAAAGGCTTCCCCAAATGAGCCAGTTGCCAACTGATGGACATATACTACCTGAATGCAACCACGTTAATGAATTTAGGCAATACCAGAAGAGTGGCATAGCCAACACCCAAATTTGTAAGAAATAACACATTCCTACTTTAGAATTACATTACAGTTTTTTGTGTGTGTGTGTGTGTGTGTGTGTGTGTGTGTGTGTGTTTTAAAGATTTATTTATTTTAGAGAGCAGGAGAGGTTGAGGGAGGGAGGGGGACACTTCCCAGGTGAGCGTGGAGTTCTACACTACGCTAGATCTCGGGACCCTGAGATCATGACCTGACCCAAAAAGTCAGTTGCTTAATCAACTGAGCCACACAGGTGCCCCTGGGTACGTGTTTTTATGCAGCAAGACAGATTTTCCAGTTACAACAGCTTTTATTCATTGAGACTTTAAAAAAAATCCCTCTAATTAAAGGATATCTCATTTGAATTTTTGTTTCCCCACATTACATCTTTTTTTAAGAAACTGTAATCATTGGGAGAAATTGGTGAGAGGAATTACAAAACAGCTGAGTGTGTGAAATCCCATGGGTTTTATTTTTCTGGTTTTTTTTTTCTTTCTTTTTTTCTCCTAGCAATTTTCACAGGAACTTTAGTTACTTAACCCAAGCTTTTCTCCTTCCTTTTGATCTCCTCAATTGGGTCTATTGAGAACTGAAATTTGAATTTAATTGTTTCATTAATCAATGAGAATTTTCTCTGTCGATTTCAGAAGAAAAGATTTGAGATACAGGATTCTGAGCCTCTCTGAGAAATCCTTTTCTCAAAGGGTCTGTGCCTCCTCTAAAGCAAACAATTTGATCAACATTTAAAAAGAAAACTTAACAAGGTTCTTACATGCAGTAAAAGTGAGTTTACTGCAAGCATATTTTCCCTCAATTTGAAAGAGAATCAATTGGTGGCTGGTATGATCAGCCCCAGACAGTACTTCTCTTTGTTCTTTAATTTCCATGCTAATTGACAGGTATTATAAAGAGTTGAGTGAAGCTGCCTCTAAAACATCACTTCTAATGCTAAAAGAAGGAATTTTGGGGGGTACTATGATGACATTGCTTGGAAACCCACTGGAAAACATCCGTTAGCTCTTCCTGGAACATTTAATACTATTTTTTTTTTGATTCTCACATTTAAAAAAATAACTTTTTCACATCTTAGAAATATACCTTGCCTTCGCTTTTAATGTAGATTTTTGTTATACACAGTATGCTTCCATTGGACAGTAAAGTGTTAAATCTATAGTTCTACTATAGTAAAAAAAAAATGAGACTGATAAATCTCTTTAAATAATGCCTTCAGCAAGATGCATGCACTTTACCTTAGATAAAAGAGATGAACTTAATTTAACATGCATATAAGATGTATTTAACGATCATTTACATCTATGAAGCAGATATTCTCTTACTTGTTAAGAGGCATGTTGTACTAAAGAGAAAGTAGGTCCCGTGGCAAGGAAATTGGGTTTCAGAGCTGGCTGGACCACTAAACAAATTTTGTGACATTAGCACGATCACTTTATCTCTGGATAACACTTCCTAGTCTTTAAGTGAAGGTGTATAGATGAGTTTCGTGGTGATCACATTAATTGGAAGTTTGTTAGAAAGCTTTTAAAAATAAATTGAGGGCATGAGAGTTTTCCTCACGCAGCTTCCACCTGAACAGGTAGTTATAATAAGCATCCCTCTCCTTAAATGCAGTTGCAATGCAGGTGGCCAAAGCTGGGGATACAAATGCCTTAGTAGGGAAGTAGGTCAATAGTACATAACCTCATGCCAAGGGTGTAATTTGAGTTCTACGGGACTTCCTAGTCCTTGCAGCTGTAGAACAGTGAACAAGAGGACGAACAAGCCATTAACTGTTGTCATGGCTCTATACCCTGCTCCTTCTTTTAAAGATTTATACTATGTATAATGACGAGCCCATTGTAAATCAGCTGAAGCCTGGAGGATTCCACAGAAAGATAATGACATTTTCTGATGTTCCTTCCTCCTCATCGTAGCCCTTGCCCTGCTTACATTGTATACCACGCAAAAAGCCTATGGTTTGGTGTGATTTGGGTTAGATCTGTGGTACCTGTGCCATACGGGGCACGGTTGGCTTGAGAGGAGAGATGAGCCAGGTATCAATACCAGGATGCAAAATGGAACTTCGTCAAGTTTCTGTGAATCATCGGAGAGGTAGGAATCATTGCTTCAAGTGAACAGATGCAGGTGCTTCCATGACAATTGGACTTTTGTAGGGGTTGGCACGCATCGTTTTCTGCCAATAATACATTGGCACCTTCAGACTAATTCTGGGCAGTAAGAGATGTCATAATGTGTTTTCTAATTTTGCACAGACTGACGATTTTACACTCGGGTAACACAACCACCTGAGTGAGGGCATCTGCCAATACTGTGAACTCCAAACGTGTCCTGAAACAAGTGGTACAAAACCATGATCCGTTGAAATAGGAGGGATGAATTATGATCCAGAGTCTCTCCGTAAGACTGACAAATATATGGAAAACTATAGTGTTCTTTATGTTTCCATAGACTAGTTAGTTTGAAAATGGTGATTTTTCACATTCTAATTCACATGTAATGAGGTCTTAGTGTAAGGACAGGGATGATATAGAAGATTTTTTTTGGAGTACAAATAAAATTATAAAATATTCACCGTTTTTTATATTATGAAATAATATGTTGTATACCAAGGTATGTTTATAAAATCCAAAAAGTGATCCATGCTATAATTATCTTTATCCGCCCTTAAACACTAATGTTAGTTTTGGAAACATCAGTGATTTTGTCAAAGGACTAATTAACACTTTTCTATGATGTCCTACTAGGACCCATATTGTCACTGCTCTCCTTTATAGAGATAGCAAGCTTTTGAATTGAGAAAGGCATTTGATATTCAGATTTTAGTAGTTCCCCAGCTCATGTGTTCTTGTCATTCACTACAGATAAAACAGGATTATGGAATTATAGATATTCAAACTATGTAACACATTTGGATGTACATTTGAGTAACGGATGGCTGAATCTAAATCTAAGCAAAATATAAATGGCCTGAACTTAGACAAAAATGCATGTAAATAAAATTTCAGCCCCTCCTCATTTTCAAAAATATGCAATAAACAATCTATAATGCTTGCCCATGATATTTTATATACAATTTGTATGTTTGGGACTAAAGTTACAGAGAACCATGAAACGATGTAAATGTTTTCTCCATGTAATGGGATTGTTAGTATTTTTCTTTTTAAAAATTATTCTTTAACTTAAATTCAATTTGCAAACATATAGTATAACACCCAGTGCTTATCTCATTATGTCCATCACCCACTTATGCTATCCTCTCACCCACCTCCCCTTCTGCAGCCCTTGTTAGGAGGTTTTTTTTTTTTCTCTTTCTTTTCACAATATGGACTACTTAAAATAGTCAATCGTTCTTCTAAAACACCAAGAAGGGAAACACAGAACAAATATGCATCAAAGTATTTTTGAAAATAATAAATCCTATTACATAGGTTTTGAAGTTACAGTACTGAGGAAGGTATATAATATTCTCTGTCAACAGTCAGGTCTCATAGGACCTGCACAAAATAGGGCTGAGTTATATTCTCTTAGAATTTGGCCAGCATCTTTTAGTAATTTACAACTGTAGGATTTACTTTCTTCCCTTTCCTTTTTTTTTTTTTTTTTTAAGTCTGTGTATGTTTCTCTCTTGCTTTATTTACTCCCTTAAGAGAAACGCATCTTAAATTTCTCAGGCCATTCTACTTCAGGCATCCAACCATTCTCTTTTAAAAGATTCTAACCTCTAACCGGACTGTCTCAGTCAGATGAGGGCAGCAAAGAGCAGAGAAAAGAAAAAGTAATCTCTGTCCCTTGGGCACAGTATCCAGAGAGCTTTTGAGGAAGGACAGGGCTGGATGCAGGTGAATAGTTCAGACCAGGGATAGGTGGGGCAGTGGACCATGCAGGGATTTTTCATCTCATGAGGATTTTGCACGGCAAACAAAGTTTTAGAAAAAAAAAATGAGTGAGTTTTAGAAAGAATGAAAAGTTATTATTCATAGTTTTCAAGTGTCAGAAACCAAAGCTACGTAAGCAGGATGAGGTTAACAAGGCAATCAGGCACTGAACTTACTACAAGGGATAGCTTATCAGGCCAAACAATTCTTGTAGATAGTTAGGTCTCACTCTGGCAAAAGCCCTATGCAATCAGAAGAAAAGAAGCAATAAATAGTACTCCATTGTTCTAGCTTTCAACACAGAGCCCCCTTATAGTCACACAAATTGCCTTTGAGAGTCACCAACAAATGAGAATCGGCCTTAGATCCATGGAAAATACAGAAGGGAGAACTAGCTCCCCAGAAGTCTGAAACACACATGTTCCTTATCTCCCCTCTCCAGGGAAACAAAAACAAAAACAATGATAAAAACAAAACAAAAACCTAGAAATCTGGCGTGGCACTCATTTTGGGTCATGGGATAGCACATACCTAGAGAGCTGCCACAGAGAAAGCAAACAGGTTGCTGAAGTTGGAGCCGAATTCATAACGACAACCCAGGGTTCAGTTTGGAGTATTGTGTGAATAGTAGTTTTCTCAATCCCTAAGGGGGGGGGGGAGAAGAGATACCGTTCATCCTTGGGGATAAACTATAATCATTTTGAGGGCATAGTAAAAAAAACAAAAACAAAAACAAAAACAAAACAGCACCACTTCCCAAAATATTCTGATGTTTTTCCCATTTTGAGAGTCACCATCCCTTTTTTTCAAATTGCAAGTAGAGGAAGTTATTGTTGTTATAGTGTATTTTACCCCCAAGGTTATGCTGGAGGAGATCTATTAATGTAAATATATGTACAATGTTTAATGTATATAGGTATGAATCTCCTATTTTCCCAATTCAAAAAAAAATGCCTATTTAAGAAGTACTAGCATATTTCAAATTATGCTAGTAATTTCAATTATTACTCAAGTTCTCAGAAAACTTGAATTTTACATTCATTTTCATGTAGTGTATGTTGTCAATAGAATATCCTGTGATAGAGAAGCAGGCTCTTTTTGATGTTTGAGTGTTGACAG